>NC_091437.1:142052175-143364411 GCF_964237555.1 Oryctolagus cuniculus
AGGCCATTTGGAGAGTGCACCAGCGGATGGAGGACCTTTCTCTTTGTCTCTCCCTCTCTCTGTATGTAACTTTGCCTCTCAAATAAATAAATAAAATCTTTAAAAAAAAAAGAATCAAAATTAATTTGACTTGAAATGGTATTTATGGCCAGAAAATGCATCAAATAATTCTATAATGGAAATTAGGGGAGGAACAAAGAAAGTATATGGGAGTAATAAAATGAATAAAGCATTCATACAGTAGTAAGCCAGGTTCTGCAAAACACAGGAAACAATTAAGTTACTAAGGCAACTTCACTAATTGTGCAATGAGACTTTTTGTGACGCATGACCTGTTATTATTACAGACGCAAAGTAAGGTGTGTGCCAAGGTGGACGTCAGAAAGGAACAAACATCTGACACCACTGAAAATTATCTTATGTATAAATAAAAGGTGGCATGTAGCAGGGATGAACAACTGATAATTTGAAAAGAAATATTAAATTTTGATCTGTTACTGATAATGGAAAAAAAGATAAAGTCTGATCCAGATGCTCAAAAAAATTATAATTGCAAAGAAACCATGGGTCTATTTTTAAGCTCTTTCCAGAGTAATGAGAACTCTTTAGTAGCTCCTGGTTTCCAGTTCTTTGATCATTTCTCTATGGTGAAGAGAAATCACTTGTTAGTTTTTTAGTTTTCCCAGACCTGCTACAAACAATGTTTAGAAATATCCAATTGACTTGGAATCACCATGTTCACCCAAACATGCCCTGTAACTATGATAATAAAGGAAAACAAGTCTAAAAAGTACTATCAACTTTTGATGAGCACGCAGGCTATGTTAGGTGAAAACAGCTTCCAACATCATCTCTTTTTTGTCTTCCCAATAAACCCATCATTTGTATTACATATGTGGAAACTGAAACAAAGAGAGTTAAAGGAACATTCCCAGCTAGTAAATAGCAGGACAGCAATTAAACCCAGGCAGTTTCGCACAGGATTTCTGACTTTTCTTTTCCACATTATTACATATCTCATATGCTAGTTTGTTTCCAAATTGGAACAAATATCAAAACATCAATAACATTCTCAAGTCACATCTTCAGTCATAAATCAGTACATCTTCCTACAAGGCTTCTGTTACTGTAGTTTCCTTCCCTAAATACAAAGCCTTCATTGCCTCATTGGCCCAAGATGTAACCGTACCTTTACAACATGACATTTGTGTCCCTGGGTCCAGTTGTCCTCTGCCAAAATACAACTGGGCACCCTCAATTCAGTAGCCTCCCTGGTATGTAGGACTAAATAACTTAATTAGCAAATATGCAAACCAACTAATGGTAGAGAAGCTAATTCATCTCTACCACATGCATCATCATACTTTAAGAAGGACGATCATAAGGAAACCACAATAATCAAAAGGCTTTTACTACATTTCCAGAAGACAGTATGCCCAGTATACAAAAACCTGTCATCAACCTGGTACTCAGGTCAACCTGAACTCAAAGATCACTTCCACTACTTGTTGGATGCATGATCTTAAACTTCACAGAGCCTCAGTAGTCATGCTTCAGTAGATTTAATAATATCCATCTCTGAAATAATACAGATAAAGTATGCTGCATTGTGGCTCAGTGAATTAAGCAACCCCTGCAATGCTAGCACCCTACATGGGCACCAGTTCAAGTCCTGGCTGCTCCACTTTCAATCCACCTCCCTGCTAATGCACTTGGGAAAGCAGTGGAGGATGATCCAATGATTCGGGCCCCTGTCACCCATGTGGGAGACCCAGATGAAGTTCCAAGTTCCTGGATATGGACTGGCCCTGTCCCGGCTGTGTGGTCATATGGGGAGTGAACCAGTAGGTAATATCTCTCTCCCTCTCTCCCTTCCTCTCCCTCTCTCTTTGTAACTCTGCCTTTCAAATACATAAATAACCCTTAAAAATACAGATAAAAGTTTTTAGTTGCATCAAAGATGGGGACAAACAATATTTGATGTTTGTATCATTACTATTATTATAAATTATCCTATTTCAATATGATCCAACTATTTTTGCAAAAAAATTTATAAGAAGAAATTAAAAGAAGTAGTCTCTTTGGCATAACAACCTTTTCAAGTTTTGGGAGATCAGCTAAAGGTAAAATACTCTCTAAACAGATTGATTACTTTGCATCATAGAAAGCATCAGTAATATAAATTGTTCTCCTATCTTGCATTCTCCACTAAGTGAACCTATTTGGGCAGAGTGAGCACTATTATGCCAGTGCTTGATTATACCAAACTTGTCAAAGTTTAGATATCCAGTGCCATCACAAATGTCTCAACCCTTGAGACATAAGATAATATCTCATTCCCACAAAATAAGATGGGTAAATACTGCTTTATGAAAAGTCTAGCATCACACACATTGCTACTGGCATTTCCAGGATAAGTAGTATCTCTTTATATAGGTTTATATTTAAAAAGACCTCATTGAATATAACAATGGCAGAACTTCACTATCAAAACAAGATTTCTCAAATGAAGTAAGACAGAAACTGTATTTGCCTCCATATATATTTTTCCAGTAGGAGACATCCTTGGGGGCAGCAGAAAGGGCTTAAGATGTTGACATTCACTTTACCAGTTAGAATCAAATAATAGGGTCTCTCATATCCTTCAAAGGACAATTTAGAAAGTATGTAAGAGGCTTCAAAGTTCAACACCAAAACAAAAAAAAAAAGTTTACGTATTTCAAGGACACTACTAATAAAGAATTTAGATTAAAAGTGTTCTATTCGCTTATTTAGAAAAATATTTACTGGGCATCTAATTTAAGAGGGAAATCCAGAACATTTGTGGAAAAAATGAAGTAAAAGTTCATTTTGGTGCAAAAAAGAAATTGAAATGCATGCATGGTATTATTTATGATATGCATTTTCCTTGAAGGCTATGAAGAATCCTCATACATCAGGCTGTACTCCAGACTCTGGGATTACAGGGGTAAGACAGATGATAAGGCCTGCAAGTTCAAAGCAGCCCTTGCATTTCAGGTGACACATGGATTGGAGCTCAGCCCTTTAAATTTGCTGGGGCAAGAAGGCAAGCAATGTCAATGGCACAGTATGAAATCTGGCCTCATACTAACCAGGGTCAGTTCCTGGCATTCCTATCCTGTAACCTTGAACAAACAGCTTAACCTCTCTGAGCTTCAGCTTCCCTGTCATAAACCCAGGACACTGACATTGCCTGCCCCATAGGACTGTTGTTAGGATTAGCTGCCTGGGCATGTGGGAGTGCTTGGAACATAGACGACATCCAGCTAGAAGCAATTTATTCCATTCCCTAATTCAAGCCTAAGTAGCCTCAGTGGATAATATAAATCTATACAGGCAAGACACTGAAATAATATACTTGGTTAATATCCAAAATAAAGGTGAAGCTCTCTTCAGATTAGGTGCTATTTTATATTTGAGTGTTCTATTAGCAACTCAAGAGAATAAAAAAGATGAGCAGCAAACATTACCTCCTTGTTTTATCCCTCAAATATTCGAGTCAATGATTCTTTAAGAAGCATAAAATAGAAATAAAGAAAAAACAAAACTCAGATACCTGAATCTATAATGTTCACAAAAAAAAATATACTGCTCTGATCTGCTAGAAACCTGCATCAAAACCTGGACACCACTTTCTTCTCACAAACCTTTCACAGTTTAGAAACTCAAGCTCAATTACTTTGCTTCCATTCAGCTCAGCAAAGGTAGTAGCTTGGGCATAAAAGTGCAAACACTGGGAAAAGGAAAAAAAAAAATACAGTCGTGGCTGGCTGCCAGCTCTTGGCCAATCAGTCTTCACAAGGACGTTGCGTCAGAGGTTTAGAGCCTGCTGGAACTTCTGCAGCTGCCTACAACACAAGATGGGACCACCCAGGCCGAGCGGACGGGCATCTGGAGAAATGTACAAACAATGGAGAATGTCAGAGCCCTACTTTTCCAAGCCAGTGATTCTGTTCCTAGGCCTAGCCTGGACTTTAAGGGAGTCCCAGTCAAAGAGGAAATCTAGCATAAGCTAACTGGCCCTGCTATTAAATCACTGTCTCAGATCAGCAGCAGAAACTCCAGAATGGAAAAATATTTTTCAGTGGAAAATCACCCGCTTCAGTATTCATGGATCTGGTTTTCAACTGGTGTTGGGCTCTCACCCAGTGTAATTAACTTCCTACCTGTGGGTGGTTGCTAGAATTGCTTTACACCTCTCATCATCCCAGCACCTAATACTTCCTGAAATGTTTTATACAAACAAATAGAAAAACATGTTTCTGAAGATAGACTCTTTGGTCCAAGGCTCTCTCGTAGCCTCTCCATTCTGCTCTTGGCAAATTTGTTTTTTTCTGATTTAAATGTCAGAGGACAGGCTGGCATCATTCAAAGCCTTGCTCAAACACAAGGCATGCCAACGTGTTAGAATTATAATGAGATACAATAGCGGATGTGGGGGAAGCCTAATTAAAGAGCTGGACTTGGCATCCCAGGTGGAAAGCCAAGTATGTGGCCTTCTATCAGATCTGAATGGAAAGCCTACATCATGGTGATGGATGGCTCTAAGAAACACACACCCTCTTGCACCTGATGAACAGACACTTGGGAAGGAATAAAGGAGGAATATCCTGCTAAGACTGAAACTGAAACTAAAACCTAGGGCAAAATACTGATGCCTACATTCCAACTCCAGAGACTGACTTCATAGGCGTGGGATGCAGCCTGAGCGTCAAGTTTGTTTTTTTTTTTTTTTAACTATTATTATTCTCTAGGTGACACTAACAGGCAGCCGAGATAAAAAATCCTACAAAAGATTCCTTACATAATGACCACCCATTGAACAGAATATTGAACTAGGAAGTCAGAGTATCATAGCCAAGTAAAGTAATTAACTACATCTATCAGAGCAAAACATAGTAATAATTGACTAAACTGCACTGTAAATGTTGACTTTGCCTGCTGAACTAGACCGGAAGCTTCAGAATGCTTGATCTCTAGCTCCTGGGAGAGAGCTCTAGACATGGGAACTGTGGTAGAAACATTTGCTCAACCACTGGAGAGTTACTCAGTAAATATGTTTGGATACCTAAGCAGAAAGATTGATACTTTATGAAAACATGTTTTCTATAATCCTCTATAGCATTTATTCTCAAATTGTATTGTACATAAGAAGCCTCACCCAGATCCTAAAGAGAGACCTAGAAAAGTTCAGTTCAGATCAGCAGTAACTAGATAAAATTTCCCCAATACCAAGTGCAATCCAGGAACAAAATAAAAGCAAAATCTATAAATCTGAAAGGAGAATCCACAAACAACCTGCTAAATGCAGGTAAGAAAATCCTCCTTTCATTTAAGCTCTGGAAGCCACCTATACAGCATAGGTGAACAGAGTTTATAGTTCACTACAATTCAATCCACAAGGAGAAATACTCTTAACAGACTTCAGATGGGGAGGATTGAATATTATGTATTCTCTCTAGAGGATCCTCAGCAGGCGAGGTAGTATTCTGGCTAAGAGCTACACTTCCCATTCAGTGAAGAGAATCCTGGTGCATTACCTTCCAGGGTGTGTTGCAGGGCTTGAATTGAAGCTGCATTTCTTGTCACCTTAGGTAGGAGAGAAGTTTTAGAAAAACCAAGTAAGACTCTGGGCAATACTGCAGCTTCAAGTTCCAAAGTCGCTCTAGGACAGGAACGTCTCCATGTGCAGCTCTTCCTCCAGAGCTAGTATAACCTCAGAGTGTTAAGGGATTTCTTCATGCCGAGGGACAAGAATAGAATTTAGCAGAACCATTCTACAAATTCTTATCCAATTCTGGTCCAGCCACATACTTGCTGTATGACTTTGAAAGTTACTTAACCTCTCTGAATCCCTGTTTTCTCATCTTTCTCTTGGGGAAGTGAATTGCTTACTTCAAAATTACTACGAAGATTAAATGTAAGTTACTACACATAGCATTGCCATGTGTCAACTGATCATTAATGTTATTGGTTTGCCTTATTCACCTTCTCCTGATTGTTGGCAAAGTGAAGTTCTTGTGCCCAGCTGTCCACACATAATCACTGTGATTACTCTATAGCTGTTTCACTGAGCACAGGTCTGTTTTCTCTATTCTCTTCAGAGAATTATACACTATTGGGCATCAGCCTGATTGAAAGCCTTAGGTAACCTGCTATAGTAAACAGATCCCCAAGGTTTAATAGCTCAACAACTTGAAAGCTGATTTTTCATATAACGGATCAAACTGGTAGTCCTGATTGTTGGATGGTTTTGCTCATATGGTGATCAAGGGAGTTGCTCACTCCTACTGTGGTTCACCATCCCCTAGACCTCAAAGGTTTCTGCTCCCAACTGGCAGACAGGGAAATGGAGAGAGGTAGCCCAGCCTGTATCTTAAAATCCTTGCCCCAAAAATGAGTCACATTCCTTCACAGCAGTCTCACAGCATTGCTTAGAGGTGTCACACACTCATAACTAGAAGGGAGAAGATAGAGACCCTCACCAGGCAGCTTCCTCTGAGCAACCATTCTGCATCATGCAAGGAAGACACAAGCTTGGAGTCACCCATCTCTACCAAAGAGCTTCCTTCTAATTCTTACCAAGGCTATTTCCTCCTCACTGAAACCTTGGAAACCAAAATTGGAAGATCTCTAACATTGCAAACACCCCAGAATGGTCATCCAGCCAGTGCCAGATCATCATGACAAGCTTTTGCTAGAAGAGTTTTCTCGTCACGGTCCCAGTTGTGCACCAGTTATAATACAGAATAAGTGAATGCACAGACCCCATCAGACCTCAAACCAAATAAATGTAGCTGTCTAGCGTTCTTTTTTCCCACTAAATGCCCACAGCTCTTCAAATGTTCTTAATATGCCATGGTTTTCAGACTCTTCACCATCATGTCCTTTCTGCACTGAAAGTGCACCATTTGTCATGGTCCCCGAAGTATTTGACCCCTGCCAAATTGATTCAATATGTCAGACACATGACTGGATATCCCATTTGGTGTCATCTTTTCTAAATTATGCTAACTAGACTCACAATTCTTCCTTCACCATTGTTGTCTTCGTTTTCCTAGATTTTAATTTCTGTATTCACACATCCTAAACCAAATGATATCTTTAGCCTGGATTTGTCTGCTCCCATTGTTATTTAAATTCCTGCCACTCACTTTCTGGCCCTTCACCAAATGAACATTCTTGCAAGGGCTGTTCAGAAAATAAATTTACAAGGTGTTTTTATGAAACTGATTTTAAGAGATGGCAAGTGATCCCTGTAAGTGTTTAAACAGCAGCTGATTGCTACTTTTCCACACAATCCAACAGATTTACACATTTGTTATACCACAGGGCCAGCTTTCTTGTGCCAGCTGAATAAAAATTGCAGGGTCCTTGGTTATTAAATCAACTTCATATCATATCAACGAACACTAACTTTACTGAGACGCAGACTTGATGCAAGTAATGTCTCCAAGAGACAGAATTAACTTTGTTTGAAACTGGGGCATTAATATTCTCCCACTTCTTAAAGTACTGATGTGTTTAGTGATTTGTTCTCTGTTTCCAGGTCACCATACCATGTCCCTTTGCTCCCTGCTCTCGCACTTTCTCCACAGAACTGGGCATGTCATTCTGATAGACTTTCAATTAAAAACATTTTTGCCATAAATTTAAACAAGTTAACCATGAAATTCTGTAGCACAAACCACTTTTTTCATTAAAAAAAATGAAAACACATGTTATAAAAGAACATTTAATGACATGGAAAAATATTCAAGATATATTGGTAGAAAAAAGCCGATTTCTAAAGCACAAACACAATTTGAATTCATGTTTAAATAACAGAACATACAGGGTTTGGGTGCATGTGTGCGCTATATGTTCACATAGGAAAATCCTGTGCAAAGAGTTATCAGGTACTCTGTATGGTATGTTTTCTGGAGAAAAATTTGCTTCTTTTTTCTTACCTATATTTCCTAAACTTTCTGTAATGAACCCTAGAACGCTAATAAAGACAAAACTGCATGTAAAAACAAAATTTAATTTCTTTTAAAATGTGATAAACACAGAAGCATACTTCAAACAATTAAGCAACATATGTCAATGCCCAACTCCCAACATGACTGTATTTTGGGGCAGAGCCTTTATAAAGGCAACTAAAGTTCAATGAGTTCATAGATGTAGAGACCAGATCCAACAGAAGTAGTGTCTTTCTTTGAAAAAACATCACAGCTCTTTCCCTCTCTCTGCCAAGTAAGAGTGAAATGAGAAGGCAGTCACTGCAAACCAGGAAGCAGACCCTCATCAGGAACTGAATTAGTCAGCACCTTGATCTTGGACTTCCCAGCCTCCAGAACCATGAAAACATGACTTTCCGTTGGTAAATTTCTGTGACGTTTAGCTATGGTAGTCCAAGCTAATACAAACATGGTACAACAAAGTCGTCTTTCCTACGAAGCCTCAGTGATTAAACTCAGAGCTGTGATTAAAGTCAGAGCTGGTTTTTTGAACTGTACTATTAATAACCTTTACCAGTTGTTATCCAAACATGGAATAAGAGACAGTGTGCTTTCACTGAATTCCAAGTATTCTTCAACTGCTTTTCTTTGCAGGCCTTTTTGATTCTTGGTCTTACACTTCTGAGGATGATGCCTGCTTTTGAGCCCTGGTGGTTCACATAGGCAAGTTGAATGCTGCAGGCACTTAGAAAATATGGGCAGATCTAAGGACCCACAGAGGTGGCAGCTCTAGTGAGCAACTGTTATAGAAGAAGAAGACACAAAGGCAGGTAGAAATAAAGAAGCATGGAAGGATCTGGATAAGCACATCTATATTTATGAAACCCAGAGATATTTGCTGTAGGCCCAGAATATAAATTCAAATTAAATCAAACCCAACAGCTCAAAGCAAAAACTCCCCATAAACGCTCTCCCACTGACTTCAAAAGTAGGGTTAGGCCACAGGGTACAGAGACAAAGAGGTTATGGAATGTGTCTGAAGCTTTGCATTGAGTCAATTGCAGAGGAGAAGTGAAGTTCTGAACCCCCGGACCTTGTTGATCACATCCTCTGGGTCTCTGTAACCCCATGGGACAGGATCCCTCCAAATGCTCCTCTTAATTGGAGTTCCTGTCGGAGGGCTCTAGCTGTACACATGGAAACAGCTTGCTATAGACCAGACCTCCCTTCCTCTTGGTTCAGGAACGTATTTCAAAATGCCACTTTATTAGCAGCTAAACAAAAACACCTCTTCGACAGGGATGAAGGAGCACGGGATAAACATGTCATCCCCACCTATTGTTCTGCAGAATCTAAACCCTCCTCTGATTGATTATAAAAGGCAGTTATGGAGGAAACTGTTTGAGTCTGCTGAACTGAAAACAAACAGTGAGGCATTCAGCAATGAACAGATCTGATGGATTAAAATGCGCTGGAGAAAGACATCTCAAGCGAAGCCTGAACAGACCAAGTCGGAACGAGAGGAAATTCGGCCTGCAATTTCCAATCAAGGAAAAACTGGCACAGCAACAGAATTTGAGGCTTCCTCAGCTTTACACTTTATCTGCTAATTAGCATTAACATGCGTGGTAGAGGTATCTCACCAGCTTGTGGCACAATAAAAAACCGGAATGTGTTATCACCACAGAATGTGTAATTACTTTAAGCACTGGCTGAAAATTGCAGGGTACTTCATTTCAGAATTTGTATATATTTATTGTTAGAGATAAACTTGTTGAAGTATATCTAATCTAATTTTATGTTATAATTCCTGTTTAAGATAATTTTAGTGTCAGCAAGCCAAGAACTGAAGTAAATACTGCCGTGAATTGTAATACATTAAAATACCAGAGCAATACATCCATTCAGCTGTGACTTGATTCACTTATTGTTTAAGGACAAAAAAGAAAAAAAATCTCAGATTACACCAAAAGTAGAAATCTATCCTGTTGGGCTGCCTCCACCATGTCGGGTCATGCAGTTGATGGAGACTGCCAACATGAGCTCCCTCCTCCAGCTCTTGGAAATGTGAATCACTTTTAGAAGAATTGTAGATTTCCGTTTCCTTTAGGTAGAATTTATTATTTTTGTAAAATCTCTTTAAATTGCTCTGCATCTCCCCACAAGGGAAATGCATTAGGACAGATTATTTGCCTTTAAATCATAACTAGGTTAATATTTGCTTTAAGTTTGAGTTAAGACCTAGTCTAAATTCCTCCTTAAATTGTTAAGCAAGACAATTTGGAGCTATGAGAAGGAAACTATACTATGTTTTGCTGTAATACGATATTATGGCATAGGCTACCAAATCATGCAACAGCAATTTCTTATTTTCCTGTTAAATAGGGCATTGCAGCTTAGAGCGTTGCCTGCACACAGACTGTTCATTTTTGAGCAGCATTCTGTCGAGCCTGAAAAACTTGGAAAGATGTGGAGATAACACTGCCTCTGAGAAGAGAATGCTGGATCTCACACTATTTCTGCTCTATAACTAGCAATTTCTCTGCCTTTTTACGCCCTTGTTTCTCTAGGAGAGGAAAAAAGGAAAAAGAAAAAGTATATACAGGGCCATATGGTTTATAATGTCTGATTTTATTCATATAAAAACATGTGTATTTTTTAACATATACAAACCTTCTCGAGTTTTCTCTCAGTTGTCTACCTACTGTTCCCTTGATAAAGGCATTGAAGTCAAGGATCCCATAGGATATATCTGATTATAATTCTTTTGGAAAGAGCCCTAGGATTTTAATGTCTTCCCATTGGCCTCCCTGTTGTGTGAAAAATGGTGCAAGCTAATGAAGCCTTGAATGATTCAAGCCATCTCATAACACTGATGTATTGGTTGTCCAAGAGCCTTCTCCTACATGTTGCAATAATTAAGCCATACAGATTGAACATCCTGAAACTGAAGTCCTTTGCCTGGGGAAGCAGACTCACTCAGCACCATTAAAGCACAGCTGAATTTTCCTTTCTATGGCAGCTTTTTAGCTTGAGAAATTGATATTTTATATTTAATGATGCAGAATGATAGCTTTACATGGAGCTCAACATATCAAAGGCAAAATCAGTACATAAACAAAATCTGGGCCACCCTTTAATACAACAGAAGTGAACAGAATTGAGGCATTCCCTGGGGCTGAGGGATGCCAAGAAGAAGCAACAGCAATTCATGTGGTTGACTCTGGTGGCCAAAAGCATTGAAGAGGTGTTAACCCTGCTGCTTTGGCTCACCACCAGCAAAGTTTTCATAGGACATTGCCACTGATTGATTCTTCTACGGCTCCAGAAGCCCAGAGAAGAAGGAGACCTTTCTTTCCAGCCCTCAACCCTTGCTGTGGAGAAGTGCTGTGCTGTGCCCTTATTCCACCTTCAACATTATTTCCACCTCAAAGAGTCTGTGACTGCTCCAAAGCAATACCTAGCCATTCTCTCCTTGGATGCAAAAAGCATTTTGGAATCCTGCTCAATGAAATTAATTAAAGTTATACCTCTCTACACTGAGTCAACATTCTCTTTCTACCAGCAGCTCAAATGAGAAATTAACTTGAATATGTTGCCCCAATGCTGATAGGTCATTTTTAGAGTATTTTCTTGGGATGATTCTTGTCTTATTTCATTCTGGGTGCTGTAACAGAGTATCACAGACATGGTGGCTTAGAAGCAACACTTATTTCTCACAATTATGGAGCCCAAGTTAACCTGGGATCAAGATATTGGCTGATTTGTTTTCTGGTGAGGAAATTTCCACATCCTCTGACAGTGTCCTCTCGTGGGTAAAAGAGATGAGAGAGCTCGCTGGTGTCTGCTTTCTAGGGGAATGAACCAGACTTATGAGGGCACCACTCTTGTGACCCAGTCACCTCCAGATACCATCACGCTAGGGATTAGATTTTCATACATGAACTTCGAGGGAACATAGTCAATCTACAGTATCTCCAGATGAAATATAATGCCAAAATAAGCATTTCTGTGTGTGCATAGGAATTTATCAGAATTCATAAGAAGCAGCATGAACAACAGGCCATAACCACTGTTTTTCATCTAGAATCTTCCTAAATTCTGCCTTCCACTATGGCATGGGCTAGAAGCCTGACAATGAGCCTATTCCTTGGCCATCCAACTTTAAGCCAGGAAAGGGATTCAAAGGCAACAAATAGATTCTGCCTCAAGAGAATTCTACTGGGGGTCCTCCAGGAGTGCCCATTCTTCAGATCTCCTGTCACAAGCCTTCGAATGGTTTCTCTGTCCTCTGATTCAAGAGAGTTTCCATATTTGCTTTTTGGTTGATAAAATTTAATTGACGCTGTAAATTACTGTTTTAATGGACTGGATTTAAAAATTTTACTGAATTTTTTTTCTATAAACCCTTAGAATAGTAGCATGAAGTAGCCTGCCCTTCAAAAACCCAGTGTACAAGGGCCAGCATTGTGGCATAGTTACACACCTGAACCTCCACCTACAATGCCAGCATTCCATATAGGCTCCAGGACAAGTCCCAGCTGCTCCACTTCTGATCCAGCTCAAAGCATAACTACCAAGAACTAGTGATCCTATGACACCTAATGTGATTGCATGAACTCATTTAGAGCTATATGGAAGTTTCCTGTACCGCTCCCTACATAGAAGCTATGGCTTCAGTGGAAATACAAAGATGCTGACCCAGTAGTGTTGCAATAGAAGTAAACACTGGGAATACACCCTCCTCCTGTCCTCTTCTCTTCTCTGCTGCCTCCAATGACCAAATGCAATGAAAAATCAAGAAGCAAGGGGAAGTTGTTGATGTAGTCCATACAGGTCAGCCTCCCAGGGCACAAGGCAGGGTGAGAAGGGTAGAAAGTTGACGCTGAGGGGCAAACAAAGAATACCAAGCACCAGAGTTTATCCAGGTCCTTTAACTTATCCAGAGAAATGCTTGATGGAAAACAGGCATCTCCTGAGTTTCTGTACAACTATAAAGCCCACCAGTAAAACAAATTTGTTACCACTTTTCACTTCTTACGGATTTTCATAATAGTCCTTAGAGGCCAACAATTACTGTTAACTGCTGTTGTCACCAACATCTTAATAGAAACACACATTCCTGGTGTACATATGTCCAAACAGGCTAAGTGGTCTTTTAACTACCTTTTATCAAGAGCTACTTTTACAGGCTCTTAATTATTCCCTAATTGTTTTCATGTTTCTTTATGACAGTGTCTCACCAACTAATCATTAAAAGGAAGTTCTATATCTTTGTGGTTTCAGACATATTTAATTTTACCATTCATACAGATTTATTCATGGAACTTATTTTTCTCATATCTTTATGTTTTTCTCCTGCTTTATTTGTAAGACAACCTATTCTTGGTTTCATCTCACCCCAGTGAGAATGGCTTTCATACAGAAATCAACAAACAACAAATGCCAGCAAGGACATAGGGAAAAGATACCCTAATCCACTGTTGGTGGGAATGTAAACTGATTCAGTCAATGTGGAAGATAGTATGGGGATATCCCAGAAATCTGAATATAGACCTACCATATGACCCAGCCATCCCAATCCTGGGAAGTTACCCAAACCAAAAGAATTCAGCATATGAAAGAGTTATCTGTACCCCTATGTTTATAGCAGCTCAATTCATAATAGCTAAGATAGAATCAACCCAGATAGCCATCAAGTGATGACTAGATACACTATGGAGTACTACGCAGCAGTTTAAAAAAAGGCAATAAAATGGATGCCACTGAAAACTATTATACTTAGTGAAATAAACCAGGCCCAAAAGACAGATATTACGTTTTCCCTGATTTAGGTAACTGATAGAGTAGCTAAAATGTAATATAATGGAGTAAAATGGAGATTCAATGATTGTTTACAGCCCTTGTCCCTACTACTGAGGAACAGTGTTTTTTTTTTTCTTGATACTATTTGTTGAACTCTTTACATAATGTAGGGTTAACCTTATGAATAAAAAGTATACTGAAAATAGATCGTTGCAAAAATCAAGAGTGGGAATAGGAAAGGGAAGAGGAAAAAGGTTTGGAGCATGGGTGGGAAGGAGGGATGGTAGGGTGGAAGTATCATTACGTTCCTAAATCTGTATATATGAAATACATGAAACTTGTATACCTTAAATAAAAAATTTAAAAATAAAATAAAAACAAATGAAAACAAATACAGCCTCTCCTCTAAATTGATGCTTTGCTTTATCATTAATTAACCCTCTTGCCTTCTCTCCCCTCCCCTAGCCACGTAGGATAAATCTACCAAAGACTATTTTTTCTACTCTAAATAGCTGTTTTGTGACTTGACTGAGAAGACATTTCTGCAACAAAAGCAGTGATATATCTTCCCATCTACTGTGTTTTTAACTTTGTTTTTTGGGTAAAAATCAGGGATATACTATTGTTTTATATGTAATTTTAAGCTAACAATGGCCTTATGTTATACACGTTGAGTAATCCTCCTTCAAACTCACCTAGGTCTCTCTTAGCCTGCATGTCTGAAGAGTTGAATTTTTAGTGACTAAAAGCAATCATAATTTACTCACAGGCAATCCCTTATTTTATAAAATAGGTAACTCAAGTTGCAATAATGTGCAATTTCTTCTGTGATATCTGACAAAGCTTCTTTAATTTTAGATTTAAAGAATATGGCCCAAAAAAGGTTTTATTTTCTCCAGTATTAGACTTACTAACCCATCAAAAAACTCATCATGACAATGAGTATAGCAGGAAAGTGGGACAGCACTGATATTAGAGATTAGAGATTCCATTAGAGATTCCATTCTTCCACTGGTATTCGTTATCTTAGAAAATTATTGAACCCACCAGCCTCGCTTTCCTAAACTATAATTTGTATAAGAATACCTGTTGATGAGAGTTTTTTACAATTATTAAATGGAACAATGTGTATTAAATGCCTGAGATGTGATATCTAATCCATATATGGAACTGCCCATTCTTGCTTCATCTATCCTGCCACTCACACACAACTTTTGGGATGCAATTTTTTTTCTTTTATTTTCTCTCTCATAGATTCAGCATCAAATGAAATAATTGAAGGAGATTAACAATATTTTACTGTAAAAAAACAATAGCAGCTCATGAAACTATAATACAGACAGTATTATTATCATGTGAACACTGTGCCCTTGGGGCAGACCACTGTGCAGGCCTCTCTTCCCTTGCCCTTCTCCTCCTTCCACTGATGCCCTGCTGCCAAGAACAGAGCCAAGAGTACCAGTACCAGAGCCAGTAGCCAGTACCAGAGGCAGACTCTTGAGGATGAAGAGGAGGACAAAGTAACCATAAAGAAGTAGAGGGAAAAAACAGATGAAGACATAAAGAGCAGAGATTGGTACTGAGTACAAAGGATGGTTAAGTCAGAACTACAAGGTTGAGAAATGAGAGCAAGAAGCAAGGCAAGTGACCGAGGAAGCAAGGATGGGGCCACTTCTGAAAGTCTGTCTCCTGGGTTGATTCCAGTAGGTTGGAACCTATGGGTAGAATCAAAGGAACAGACTAACCAGTCAATGTCATATAAGAAACATTGTGTGTGTGCTCAAGGGGCTTGACAGTAAACCCACTAGAGGTGTGAATTCTGTGACCTCTTCTCTCTGACATCAGGAGGGTAATGTTGGGACTTCACAGGTATCAGTCATTCAATATTTGTTGAATTCAAACTTGATGAAGTAGGAATTACTAATGTTATTTTGGATCCTCACTTTAAGGTCGAAGTCATCAATCAGGGTACATGTTCAAAAATTTTTCACTGAGCAGGTACCTGGCCTAGTTCCTGGCAATGAAAATTATTTAACAATTATTTCTGAATAAATAAAACCAAAGAATCATTAGAAGACAGCCTCCAAGCATCAGAACCACAAAATTTGAGGCAAATGGAGTTGATGTGTAGTTGCTGGAAACAAGGTGGGTTCTTGCTCAAAGATGCAGCGCATCCTGGAATGTAATGAATTGATGTCGGGCTCTATAATTGTCGTGTAGCATCACAACCCAGAGCCAGACTTTTACACATGTGCTGCATGGAGCAGAATGTGGGTCGTACACCTGGGGTGTTTGCTTTTTTTCAGACAAATATGCAAACTGATAACAAGACCATCTGTTTCCTCATCTTCAGATATAAAAGATGACTACACATACAGAGAACTAATCTTGTTGCTCCCTCTAACTGCATGTCTGATTGCATAAATATCTTTGTTTAATAACCATTGCTTTAGAATGTTCTCATCCTCAGCTTTGTTTATATATTCTTAACTTCCCAAGAATACAAAAGCATCAAATAAATTTCTTCAATTACAACAACAACAACAAAACATCTTTCTTAGAATTGAAATCCAAATGTCTATACTTTCATCACACTGCTTTAAGAAATGAATGGGCATAGTATTAGCAAGTTCTCATTACAATAGGATGAATACAGATTTCTGGCAAAGTGAGACAGCCTTGTGTCAGAAAGCCCTATTGCCACCTCTGTGTGCTTCTCTTTCTCCCTCTGTTTTTTCTTGCTTGGATTTTTCCCAGGTCTGCCGACAGTTCTTGGGATACTGAAACAAAACGGCTACAGCAAACAGCACAGTTGGGATCTTTGACCTTCTGTTCATCCCCAACCAATGACAATATAAGAAATCTTCTTTCCTTTGTCATCAAGAGCATGTTGGACTCTTTCAAAAGAGATCTTAAGAAATCAAGAACAGACAAAGCAAGAAGAAAAGTATAGACTCCCAGACATTGTAAACACAGTGTTATCTCAAAGTCACTCTATCATAGACAGATGCTGCAGTTGCACCATCTGTATTTTTTTTTTTCAGAGCTCCACTCTGTCATCAAAGAATCCGAGATGTAGAAAAGGAAAAGGGAACTGAAGTCATGTAACCTATCTGCCCAAGTCACACTGGCTGTATGTGGCTGCACTTTGCTTCAATCAGGTTAAGAAATGATGTTTTTGTAGATTTTGTCCTTTTCAGTTAGTTTCCAAGCTGATACTTTATTGAAAACAAGTGTAAATTTAGCTTTGTTAAAATAAAGCAGAAAAGAACCCCTGCTACACATAATAAAAGCAGTAAGAACACTCTAGATAGGTTTAGGAAAACATAAGAACTTTTATGTTTATTTTATCTTATACTCTAAAAAAATCTTTTCACTTGTACTTACATCTTTAATTATATCTAATTTGTAACCTACTGAAATATGTATATAATGTTTAAATACTCATAAATTGAGGTGCTTGATCAAAAACTTTTTACTGAGGGGGATACAATAAAAACAATTTGGTGATTGCTGCTCCAAAATATTGACACTATGGTGGCAGTTTCCATGGCAACTCAAGATCCAGGAAAAAGCTGGCAGAGCTAAACCGGAGGGGGAAAACCTGACCAGGAAGGAGTTGAAGGGCCAGATCTACTGATCACTTCCTGTCTAGTGTTTCCTTTGCAACCACATTTTTGGCCTTCTGTATAACACAGGGGATTTGCGACCAGACAGACCCCATCTCCCTTTCTTTTTGTGTGAACTTGGGCACGATGCTCAACTTCTCAAGCATAAATTTTGTTTCTGTAAAATGGGATTAGTCATCGCTACATCAACTGGCTTATTGTAAAGACTAAATGAGAGCAGCAATATAAAAGGCTTAGTATATTGCTTTACATGTATGGAGCCCTTAATAAATGATAACTACTGTTATTTCTATTTGATCTTTTCTTTAAAGACTCCTAAACCAAAAATCTAGGCAATAAGTAGTAACTTATAGTGTGGAAGAAGTCCTGGTGTTCTATTGCACAGTAGAGCTATAGATAGCAATGACATATTGTCCATTTTTTAAAAAATAGAAATAAGAATTTTAAATGATTTTACCATTCAGAATAATAACGAATATTTAAGGAGATAGATACAGGTAACCCTGATTTGAAAACTACTCAGTATACATGTATTGAGTCATCATACGGTACCCCATAAATATCTACAATTTCTATGTATGTTAAAATATAAAAATAAATAAATAAAAATTATACCTTGTGGTTTAAAAGGTAGTCATTACTCATTCCCCAAGTCAGAGCAAGGGATTTGCCGGGGATTGCTCTTTCTTCACATGTACTAACCATGTAATCCCTATGAACTAGATAATTTTATTCTCCTCATTTAACTTGTTATAAAACTAAAGCCTGGGGGCCGGCGCTGTGGTGTAGTGTGTAAAGCTGCCGCCTGCAGTGCCAGCACTCATATGGGTGCCAATTCAAGTACCAACTGATCCACTTCTGATCCAGCTCTCTGCTATGGTCTGGGAAAGCAGTAGAAGATGACCCAAGTCCTTGGGCCCCTGCACCCATGTGGGAGACTGGGAAGAAGCTCCTGGCTCCTGACTCCTGGCTTTGGATCGTTGTAGCTCCGGCTGTTGCAGCCATTTGGGGAATGAACCAGTGAATGAAGACCTTTCTTTCTCTCTCTCTTTCTCTCTCTCTCTCTCTCTCCCTCTGCCTCTTTATAACTCTGCCTTTCAAATAAATAAATAAATATTTAGGCCGGCGCCGCGGCTCACTAGGCTAATCCTCCGCCTAGCGGCGCCGGCACACCGGGTTCTAGTCCCGGTCAGGGCGCCGGATTCTGTCCCGGTTGCCCCTCTTCCAGGCCAGCCCTCTGCTGTGGCCAGGGAGTGCAGTGGAGGATGGCCCAGGTGCTTGGGCCCTGCACCCCATGGGAGACCAGGAAAAGCACCTGGCTCCTGGCTCCTGCCATCGGATCAGCGTGGTGCGCCGGCCACGGCTGCCATTGGAGGGTGAACCAACGGCAAAGGAAGACCTTTCTCTCTGTCTCTCTCTCTCACTGTCCACTCTGCCTGTCAAAAAATAAAATAAAATAAATAAATATTTAAAAAGAAGAGAAAATGGAATAATTTAAACAAACAAAAAACTAAAGCCCAAAGAAGTTCAGCAACAACTCATCCAAAGCTATATAGTTGTCCCACAGTGGAGCTAGGATTAGAATCTAGGCAATCTCGATCCAGAGCTTTGTGTCTCCCTGCTACCCAAGGGTTTCTCATCCTTGGCACTATTGAAATTTGGACCACGTAATCTTTTGTTGTGGGGTATTGTGCTCTGTTTTGTAGGATGCTGAGCCACCTCCCTCTGCCCCCTAGACACCAGTAGCACGACTCCCCAGCTCTTAGTCGTGACAATTAAAACTCTCCAGACATTGCCAAATGGCCATTTCAGGGCAAAATAACTCCTGGTTGAAAAACACAGCTCCACACCAACCAATCATCTTTATCGCTCTCAAGATCATTCTTGTCCTTAGTCCTGAATTAGATAACATTTTCTCATTTTACTTATGACAAAAACAAGGCACAAAGTGAATTCTTATTCTTTATCCATGGCTGCACGATAAATACTTAAAGAGCTTTTAAAAATGTTGACACACAGACAGCATCCCAGGTCACTTGGATCAGAATCCCTGAAGCCCCCCCACACTCTCTAGCCAATGTTTAGAACCAAAACTGTAGTCACCCTTTTAGGCATCAATTCACAGAACTATTACGCCATGTGATTAATAGTTCCACCTTTCCCATGGTTTTGCTTTCTGTGCTTTCACTTCCTGTGGTTTCAGTTACCCATGTTCAACTGTGGTCCAAAAACATTCAGTGCATGATTGCAGAATTAACTGATTCATGTTTCAAATAACTTTTATTACAGTTATCATTATAACAATTCTATTTCATTATTAGTTGTTATTTTTAAGCTCTTTTTATGCCTCATGTAGAAGCTAAACTTTATCATAGGCATGCATGTATAGGAAGAACCATAGTAGATGTGTATATATAGATATACATATATATACATATACATATATGTATACATATATAGGGTTCTGTACTAGCCATGATTTCAAGCATCCCCAGAATGTTGTGCAAGATATTCCCACTGATAAAGGGAAACTGCTGCAACCAGGAACCCAACTCTAATTACAGGATACCTACACTCTCCACTGTTCCCTGGATCCCTTCCTCTAACTGTACTCACTCTGTGTTCCCCTCTCAGGTCTCGTGCCCTGAACAGATTGTTTCTCCCACCAAATCTTCCTCCTCCGAATATACCCCTGTTTTTTCCTGGTGATCTTCCTGAAATTCTCTACCCTTATTTTTTCTTCTCCTGTACTCAATCACCACAATCATCTGATTTCCAACAAAGTTAATCTTAGACAATCACTCTTTTTGGAAACCAGCCTCAACCTACTCATTATCATCTTTCATATCACCCTGAAAAGCACTCATGTAGCTCCTAACCACATCATAACATCATATTCAATATTATCAGTCTCCTCTCAACCTTCTCAATTCTACCATCAGACTGATCTGCAAAAGAGCAAGCTCTGTGTTGTTTACCTCTGAACCCTCAGCACTATTTTTTTAAAGATTTATTTTTTATTTTATTTGAAAGACAGAGTTACAGAGAGAGGTAGAGACAGAGAGAGAGGTCTTCCATTCGCTGGTTCACTTCCCAGATAGCCGCAACGGCCGAACCTGCGCCAATCCAAAGCCAGGAGCCAGGAGCTTCCTCTGGGTCTCCCACACAGGCACAAGAGCTCAAGGAATTGGCCCATCTTCTACTGCTTTCCCAGGCCACAGCAAAGAGCTGGATTGGAAGAGGAGCAGCTGGGACCAGAACTGGCGCCCATATGGGATGTCAGCATTTCAGGCCAGGGCTTTAACCCACTGCACCACAGCACTGGCCCCCCTCAGCACTATTTGACAAAGCTTAATGGACAAAGTCCAATGAATGTTTGCTGAGTGAGTAAACCAGTGACATCGCCTTGTCCTAATCTTCCTCTTGGTGGTCCTCTTTCTTCATCATTACATCCCTGCGCCTGTCCTCACTGCTAACCTCCTTCCTCATCTGAAGGCATCTGCCCATTGGTGAGAGAGGTGGATGAGCTGCTTCCTTTTTTATTATTTTTTAAAGATTTTATTTATTTATTTGAGAGGTAGAGTTACAGACAGTGAGAGGGAGACACAGAGAGAGAGGTCTTCCTTCCATTGGTTCACTCCCCAGATGGCTGAAACAGCCGGAGCTTTGCCAATCCAAAGCCAGGAGCCAGGAGCTTCTTCCGGGTCTCCCATATGGGTGCAGGGGCCCAAGTACTTGGGCCATCCTCCACTGCCCTCCCAGGCCACAGCAGAGAGCTGGACTGGAAGAAGGGCAGCCGGGACAGAACCAGCGCCCATATGGGATGCTGGTGCCACAGGCGGAAGATTAACCTGCTGTGCCACGGTGCCAGCCCCAATTAACTGTTTTCTTTCCGGGGGATTCAGAAGCAAGGCCAAGCAACTATAGCTAGAACTCATCTCTAGTCTTAAACCATAAATGAAGATAGCAGCAATAGCCTTCAAGTTGTGGTGAGCCTTATTCATGTTCACATCAGCTTTCCTCTTCACCGCAATTCAAGGTTTTCACATTATAATCTAAGAGTGATAGCAGAACTATCATGTTCTCTCTGTGTCCCATGATTGTGAGTAATTTGATTTGTTTACAGTAATGAAGCCATGCCATTTTCTACTTGCTTCACTCTGCAGGAAAATAATTTCCTTCTGCAATATAACTATCATTCAAATTATTTTGAAACTATACTAGAGGAGAGAACAATACAACATGAGAAGCAGGATACACAACAGACTCATAGAATGGCAGAGGTCCTAAATAGCACTCTGGCCTCAGAATCAGCCCTTAAGGCATTCAGATATGGCTGAAGAGCCCATGAGAGTATTTTAGGCATGGAAAGCCAAAACACTCTGGCAAAAAAAAATAAATAAAAAATAAAAATAAATAAATAAATCTCTGTGAGTGAGATCCCAGTGGAATCCTTTCTCTGAAGGGAGGAGAGAACTTACACTTTGACTATGGCCTTGTCTAAATAAGATTGGAGTTGGCAAACTCAAAAGGCTTCCATGGCCTTGGCAACTCATGACAAGAGCCTAAGGTGATTACTGACGCCATAAACAAGAGTGTCAATTTGTTAAATCAACAACAGGAGTCACTGTGCACTTACTCTCAATGTAGGATCTCTGTCATTAATGTGTTGTACAATGTGAATCAATGTTATAACTAGTACTGAAGCAGTATTTTACACTTTGTGTTTCTGTGTGGGTGCAAACTGTTGAAATCTTTGGTTAATATATACTAAATTGATCTTCTGTATATAAAGAGAATTGAAAATGAATCTTGATGTGAATGGAAGGGAAGAGGGAGTGGGAGATGGGAGGGTTGCAGGTGGGAGGGAAGTGATGGGGGGGGAGCCACTGTGATCCAGAATCTGTACTTTGGAAATTTATATTTATTAAATAAAAGTTTAAAAAATATACTAGAGGGGCTGTCATTGCAGTACAATGAGTTAAGCCATCTCTTGGGTCACCCACATCCTTTATTGGAGTGCTAGTTCAAGTATGACTACTCCCATCTTCCAATTTAGCTTCCTGCTAATGCATCTGGGAGGTAGTAGATGATGCCAAATAATTGGGTTATAGCCACCCACGCGGGAGACTTGGATGGAATTTCTGGTTCCTGGCTTTGTCCTGGGCTACCACAGGCTACTGTGGGTATTTTGAGAGTGATCAGGGAATGGAAGATACTGCTGTGTCTCTCCTATCTCTTTGTTACTCTAACTTTCAAATAAATAAATTTTTAAATACTCTAGAAATTTGTAGAAAATCATTCAGCATGATAATGTTTGTTTATTTAATTTCATAGGGTAAAACATGCTACATAGGAATCTAAGAGGAGGAGGAACTCACCCATATGAAGAGAAATTCAGAATCCAAGGAAGATGTGGTCACCACAGCACAATAGACAGGCAATTTCCCATCTTTCTTCTACTGCCAGTCTGTCCACAACCTCTGCCCAAACAGCTCTAAGACTGTGCAAGGATCAGTCTAGACAAAATGGGGCTCTGAGGAGAGCTAATCCCTAAACCTTACTTGGTCAGGAAACTCACAAACCTAGTTTTCTATAATAGTTCAACCTCTCCCTCTACACTCCACAGGTATCAATAAGGTGTTCATGAGTTAATGGCTCTTTATTCCCCCCAGAATAGTGATTGCTCCATGAATAGAGATACATCTTACTTCAGACTTACTGAAGTACCACAGTAATTGCAATTTCCTTGTGTTACATAAAATTCATATCATGAAGAAGTCAAAATAAAAACTGCCATTTACCATGACAAGTAGAATTATGCTAGCTAATATTTTTGGTATGATTGATAGTTCTCATCATGCTTTTTACATTAGGGACTCTTGGGACTAAAGAAGATATTTTGTCAAAAAAAAAAAAGAATTGATGAAGGTGATTCATAATTTTTAAATAAAGTAACATTTATAAGAAAGGAAAGAAAGACAAAGTTGAAATGATGAATAAAATCCTCCCAAGTTTTTTTCTGTTTAAATGGAAACTATTCTGTAAAGATTAGATAAATAATAGCTTCAGTAAAATCAACAAAGAAATGAGCAATACATCAAATGGAAGTTTCTTCACTTTGCAGAGAAGTCACAAAAGCTGTCCCATCAGATAACTGCCAACCTCTTCTTACATTTTCCCAAAATTAATAAACTATAACCTACTGTGTTCTCTAAACTGTAAACTATGGAACTAAAGTGACTAATTCCATCACTTACACATTAATTCCTAGGGTTCCTTCCCCTCTGGGGCAAATTCTTTTGGTTATCCTAAACACATTTCAATGTTTTTAACCAAAAGAGATAGCTAGATAGTTTTGTATAGATGTGTTGAAGAATAAACATAACTGGCATTGAAATGTTGCTCTTATAGTATACAATACATATTATTACTTGCCAGAATAAACTTAGTTATTATGCACACTTTTAAATAAACACATATGTGTGTATATACAGGTAAGTAGTCTATTATATGGAGAAACCTATATGAAAGTAAGACCTTTGTTTGTGCAATGTGCCAAAATAGTAAAATTGGAAAATTCAGTCAATTTCACAGCCTTGTTTGAAGACATCTTTTAAAAATCTTGCAAAGCTTATTCACTTTCTTGAGAATCTCAAAAGAATTATGAGTCAATCTCAGTTTCACAATCTATTTGCTCCTTAAGACTGCATTTATAAAGCAACAAAAGAAAAAATTGTGAATTCATATTCAAAGGAAATGATTTCCTAACAGTCATGATTCTCTTCTTTAACAAAAGAATCCAGGATCAGATTTTTCTGGTTCTCTACAACTCTCCAAACTTTCTAATATAAATCTTATTAGAAGGAACTAATGCCTAGCCATTGACACAAACCATGAAAATACAATGGCTAGTTTAATCCCCTGAACATTCACTCATTCTCCACATCACACTCACATTCTTCTTAAAAATTTTCTTAATCCACTTTTCATCTTTTCTCCAGATTTTCCCCACACACCTTCACCTGTCTTATAACATTTTTTCCTTCTTAGCAGTCATGAACTGCTTATGTATGTGCTATCCTAATAATAGTGTAAGGCACTGAGAATAAAATATGGGTCATTTTTAACTTCATAAGTCTTAAAACAGAGTCT
This sequence comes from Oryctolagus cuniculus, assembly GCF_964237555.1. Classification (NCBI taxonomy): domain Eukaryota; kingdom Metazoa; phylum Chordata; class Mammalia; order Lagomorpha; family Leporidae; genus Oryctolagus; species Oryctolagus cuniculus. The sequence continues at coordinate 142,076,726 of NC_091437.1, forward strand.
TTCTCCTTGTAGGGCCTAAGTAAAAGTCTGTTGCATTAGAAACTAATCATGCAAAAGAAATGAAAATGCAGCTGACACCTACATTTTCAGATAGTGTTATTCACTGACATCATTTATTGCTATTAGCAGCAGCAGTTCTGTGACTGAGAAAAAGCCAAAGATTGGACAGCATTTCAATGCCTTTATAGAATAGTTAAAACTGCTTTGTTATTTGATTGCATCATCCTTACTCATTCCAATATCTCCATAAATTAGATTTTACCTGCATCAAATTAATTATACCAGGTCATTAGAGATCCTTGTCATCAGATAATCACTAGAACAGAGAACTGTTCATCAATTCATTCAATTTTTCCATTGGTTATTCTTCTATTTGCTTATTTATTTGTTTCTCAATGTATTTTTATAATAAGCAGGTTTGCATAATTGTATTAATCCTAATATTCAGTTCATAACATGTCATCATCTTTGTTTCAGTAATGACTCTATTCATCTTTATTTATTTTATTTTATTGTTTATTCATTCCAAAATGCAACTAATTTCTTTGATCACAATGCCAAGATTCAAAACTGGAACACTGACAACAACTTAGATCCAACTATTTCCTCCTTATTTTGTCACTTTTTTCTCCCATGGGAGAAACCACTATCAAAAATCTATCCTCCCTTGCTTTTTCATAGTTTATCTCATAGGTACATATACCTAAATAATATCTTTATTTATATCAGTTCAATTAATGGCTTCATGTTAGAAAATAAGCAAATATTTTGCTGAGATAGTTAATGGACTTTGGTCAACATGCACACTGCATGTAGTTTTGTTCTGCAATCTCTTTGCAGAGGTTTCAGTACTGAGGAGGGGAAAACCACTCTGTACTTCAAGTAGTCCCCCTTGTTCCTTTTGCATAGTTCAGTCCTGCACCCAGAAGCATGGTGGGGGCCATGAAACGTGGTGAGGGCCATATTTCTCTTGCAAAACACATGCTCCCCTCTGTTCCATCATTGGGTAGTCCTCTCAGATATAGTTAACGGGAGCTAAATAGACTTGAATGCCTGGCCCATGGTATTGTACTCTCTGGGTCAATGTTACAAATGCCCCTTAAATGCATCCCATCCCAATAAATTCATCATAAGTTGAAAATATTACCAAGTCCAAAACGGACTGCTCCACAGAACACTGCAGAGCAGAATTGTTCCCTGCATGATCACATGACTGTCTGGGAGTTGAAGCTCCTTGCTGCTGCCCAGCAATCAGAGATAGAGGATTGCACCTCATATTGCTGGCCTAGAGAAAGACAAATTTCAAACTACAGATTCCACTGATATGGCTATTACTTTTACACCATCACAAAGTTGAAAAGTGTAAATTGAACTATCATAAGTCAAAGACCATCTGCATGTTCTCCCTTGCTTGTTTTTAATGCTACTGCTCTAGAAAGGTGTTTACATGCATGAAAATGTTATAAAAATATGATCACTGATTATCCATCAAAGAAAGTGTTCCAGAAATAAAAGCATTTACAAAGAGCAATGCACTACAGGATTTTGTGTTGCATCTTGGGATGATCAACTTAGTTCTGGCCACATGCCAGTGGCTCAGGTCTCTGTCCTATCTTCTTTGTCTCCACATCCATTCTTTTTTTTTTCAACTTTTATTTAATAAATTTTACTTAAATGTGTTGGACCTGTGTGTTGTAGAAAGATGCAAGAAGTAATTGGGGTCCAAACCATATTAAAAATATTATGCTTCCCTGTGTTTTGTGTCTCAATTTATAGCCTTATTTTACAGTGTCTTTCATAAAGAGTACTTTATTTGAATTTCACAAAAAGCTTCCACAATATATATGACATGAATGTTGGAGAAAAAACTGAAATTCAGAAGAGTCAAGAAACTTGGCTAAGGTCATATGATGACAAGACTAGGAGAGACCCAGAATTTCTTTTTTTATTAATTTTTATTAACATAGAGAGAACAGATTTAATGTATTTCATAGACACAATTCTAGGAAGATAAACATACCTCCTTCCCTCCATCCATTCATTAACCCCACCACTTCCTTTCTTTTTCTCTTTAATTTTTGCAATAGCATATTCTCAATTTAGTTTATAATAACAGACTTAATGCACCACTAACCACCATGTTCAACCAAAAAAAAAATAGAAAGATAATTGTTCCACAGGAATATAATAATCAATTCATAAGATGTCAGTTTCATTCTTACAGATTTTTATATTATAAATTAACTAACACATATCAGAGAAAACATATATTTGCTTTTGAAGACTGTCTTTTTTTTTTTTTTTTTTTTTTTTGGACAGGCAGAATTAGACAATGAGAGAGAGAGAGACAGAGACAGAGAGAAAGGTCTTCCTTTTTCCGTTGGTTCACCCTCCATGTGGCTGCCACAACCAGCGCCCTGCGGCCGGTGCACAATGCCAATCTGAAGCCAGGAACCAGGTGCTTCCTCCTGGTCTCCCATGAGGGTGCAGGGCCCAAGGACCTGGGCCATCCTCCACTGCACTCCCGGGCCATAGCAGAGAGCTGGACTGGAAGAGGAGCAGCCGGGACTAGAACCCAGTGTGCCAGCGCCTGCGGCGCCAGATTAGCCTAGTGAGCCACGGCGCCGGCCGAAGACTGTCTTATTTCATGAAACAAAATTCTCTCTGGTTGCATCCATTTTGTTGCAAAAGACAGGATTTCATTGCATTTTGTAACTCAGTAGTAATCCATAGTGCATACATATAACATTTTCTTTATCCAGTTATCAGTTGGGCATCGAGGCTGATTCCATATCTTAGTTATTGTGAATTGAGCTATACAAGGGTGTACAGATAACTCTCTCATAAGCTGGTTTCATTTCCTCCAGGTAACTTTCCAGGAGTGGGATGACTGGATCATATGGTAGATCTATTTTCAGATTTCTGAAGAATCTCCATATTTTTTCCATAATAGTTGTACTAGTTTACATTCCCACAAACAATGTGTTAGGATACCTTTTTCTCCACAGTCTCACCAGCATTTATTATTTATTTTTGGATGATAGCCATTCCAACTGAGGTAAGGTGAAAATGCATTACCCTGATGGTAAATGATCCCGAGAAATGCTTCATGTATCTATTGGCCATTTGTATTTCATCCTTTAAAAATTATCTATTCATATATTTAGCCCACTTCTTACTGATTAATATTGTTGCTGAGTTTCTTGAGCTCTTAATACATTTTTAACTTTTATTTAATAAATATAAATTTCCAAAGTACAACTTTTGGACCATAGCAGATTTTTCCCCTCATAATCTCCTTCGCAACTGCAACCCTCCCATCTCCCACTCTCTCTCCCATACCATTCATATCAAGATTCATTTTCAATTCTCTTTATATACAGAAGAAAAATTTAGCATATACTAAGTAAAGAATTCAACAATTTGCACCCACACAGAAACACCAAGTGTAAAATACTGTTTGAGTACTAGCTACACCATTAATTCACATAGTACAACACATAAATGACAGAGATCCTACATGGGCAGTAAGTGCACAGTGACTCCTATTGTTGATTTAACAATTGACACTCTTATTTATGATGTCAGTAATCACCCAAGGCTCTTGTCATGAGATGCCAAGGCTATGGAAGCCTCTTGAGTTCACCAACTCCAATCTTATTTAGACAAGGCCATAGTCAAAGTGTAAGTTCTCTCCTCCCTTCAGAGAAAGGTACTTCCTACTTTGTGACCCATTCTTTCCAAGGGGTTCTCACTCACAGAGATCTAACATTTAGGTCATCTTTTTTTTTTACCACAGTGTCTTGGCTTTCCATGCCTGAAATACTCTCGTGGGCTTTTTAGCTGGATCTGAGTGCCTTAAGGGCTGATTCTGAGGCCAGAGTGTTGTTTAGGACATCTGTCATTCTATGAGTCTTCTATGTATCAAACTTCCAATGTTGGATCATTCTCTCTTTTTTAATTTTATCAGTTAGTATTAGCAGACACTAGTCTTGTTTATGTGATCCCTTTGACTCTTAGTCCTTTCATTATGATCAATTATGAACTGAAACTGATCACTTGGACTAGTGAGATGGCATTGGAAACTGCCACCTTGGTGGGATTGAATTGGAATCCCCTGGCACGTTTCTAACTCTACCATTTGGGGCAAGCCAGTTTGAGTGCTTAAAAGTACATCTCCTCCCTCCTTTATTCCCACTCTTACATTTAACAGGAATCACTTTTCAGTTAAATTTAAACACCTAAGAATAATTGTGTGTTAATTAAAAAGTTCAACCAATGGTATTAAGTAGAACAAAAAAAATACTAAAAGGAATAAGGTAGTAAGTTGTTCCTCGACACTCAGGACAATGACTGATCAAGTGATTGTTTCTCATAGTGTCCATTTCACTCCAACAGGTTTCCTTTTAGGTGCTCAGTTACTTGTCTCCAATCAGGGAGAACATATGATATTTGTCCCTTTGGGACTGGCTTATTTCACGCAGCCTGATGTTTTCCAGATTCCTCATTTCGTGGCAAATGACCAGATTTCATTGCTTTTTACTGCTGTATAGTATTCTATAGAATATATATCCCATAATTTCTTTATCCAGTGTTCTGTTTATGGGCATTTAGGTTGATTCCATGTCTTAGCTATTGTGAATTGATCAGCAATAAAACGGAGGTGCAGACAGCTCTTTGATTTGCCAATTTAATTTCTTTTGGGTAAATTCCAAGGAGTTGGAGGGCTGGGTTATATGGTAGGGTTATATCCAGGTTTCTGAGCAATCTCCAGACTGATTTCCATAGTGGCTTTACCAGTTTGCATTCCCACAAACAGCAGGTTAGTGTCCCTTTTTCCCCATATCCACACCAGCATCTGTTGTAGGCAGATTTCTGTTTGTAAGCCATTCTAACTGAGGTGAGGTGAAACCTCATTGTGGTTTTGATTTGCATTTCCCTGATGGCTAGTGATCCTGATAATTTTTTCATGTGTCTGTTGGCCATTTGGATTTCTTCTTTTGAAAAATGTCTCTTGAGGTCCTTGGCCCATCTCTTCAGTGGGTTGTTTGTTTTGTTGTTGTGGAGTTTCTTGATCTCTTTGTAGATTCTGGTTATTAATCCTTTATCTGTTGCATAGTTTGCAAATATTTTTTCCCATTCTGTTGGTTGCCTCTTCACTTTCCTGACTGTTTCTTTTGTAGTACAGAAACTTCTCAATTTGATGTAATCCCAATTGTTAATTTTGGCCTTGACTACCTGTGCCTCCAGGGTTTTTCCAAGAAGTATTTCCTTGTGCCTATATCTTGCAGGGTTTCTCCGATATTCTCAAATAATTTGGGGGTGTCAGGTTGTAGATTTAGATCTTTAACCCATTTGAGTGAATTTTTGTGTAAGGTGTAAGGTAGGGGTCTTTATTCATGCTTCTGCAAGTGGAAATCCAGTTTTCCCAACACCATTTACTGCATAGACTGTCCTTACTCCAGGAATTGGTTTTAAATCCTTGATCAAATAAAAGTTGGCTGTAGATGTTTGGATTGATTTCTGGTGTTTCTATTCTGTTCCATTGGTCTATCCATCTGTTTCTGTATCAGTGCCATACTGTTTTGATTATAACTACCCTGTAGTATGTCCTGAAATCTGGTATTGTGATGCCTCCAACTTCGTTTTTGTTGTACAAGATTGCTTTAGCTATTCGAGATATCTTATGCCTCCATATGAATTTCACCATCATTTTTTCTAGATCTGAGAAGAATGTCTTTGGTATTTTGATTGGTATTACATTGAATCTATAAATTGCTTTTGGGAGAATGAACATTTTGATGTCAGTGATTCTTCTAGTCCATGAGCATGGAAGATTTTTCCATTTTTGGTATCCTCCTCTATTTCTTTCTTTAAGATTTTGTAATTCTCATCGTAGAGATCTCTAATGTCCTTGGTTAAGTTTATTCCAATGTATTTGAGTGTTTTTGTAGCTATTATGAATGGGATCGATCTTAGAAGTTCTTTCTCAGCTATGGCATTGTCTGTGTACACAAAGGCTTTTGATTTTTGTGCATTGATTTTATATCCGGCTATTTTCCAAACTCTTCTGAGTTCCAATAGTCTCTTAGTAGAGTTCTTTGGATCCCCTAAGTAAAGAATCATATCGTCTGCAAAGAGGGATAGTTTGACTTCTTCCTTCTCAGTTTGTATTCCTTTAATTTCTTTTTCTTGCCTGATGGCTCTGGCTAAAACTTCCAGAACTATATTGAATAGCAGTGGTGACAGTGGGCATCCCTGTCTGGTACCAGATCTCAGTGGAAATGCTTCCAACTTTTCCCCATTCAATAGGATGCTGGCCATGGGTTTTTCATAAATTGCTTTGATTGCATTGAGGAATGTTCCTTCTATACCCAGTTTGCTTAGAGTTTTCATCATGAAAGGGTGTTGAATATTATTGAATGCTTTATCTGTATTTATTGAGATAATCATATGGTTTTCTTCTGCAGTCTGTTAATGTGATTTGTGAACGTTGAACCATCCCTACATACCAGTGATAAAGCCCACGTGGTCTGGGTGGATGATATTTCTGATGTGTTCTTGCATTCTATTGGCCAGAATTTTATTGAGGATTTTTGCATCTATGTTCATCAGGGTAATTGGTCTGTAATTCTCTTTCTCTGCTCCATCTTTTTCAGGGTTAGGAATTAAGGTGATGCTGGCTTCATAGAAAGAATTTGAGAGGATTCCCTCTTCTTCGATTGTTCTGAATAGTTTGAGAAGAATTGGAGTTATTTCTTCTTTAAATGTCTGGTAGAATTCAGCAGTGAATCCGTCCGGTCCTGGGCTTTTCTTTGTTGGGAGGGCCTTTATTACTGATTCAATTTCTGTCTCAGTTATGGGTCTGTTTAGGTTTTCTATGTCTTCATGGTTCAATTTATGTAGGTTATGTGTCTCCAGGAATCTATCCATTTCTGATAGATTTCCCTGTTTGCTGGCATACAACTCTTTGTAGTAATTTCTGATGACTCTTTTTATTTCTGTAGTGTCTGTTGTTACATTCCCTTTTTATCTCTGATTTTATTGAACTAGGTCTTTCCTTTTTTTAGTTAGTTGGGCCAATGGGGTGTCAATTTTGTTTATTTTTTCAAAAAAAAAAAAAGCTCTGTTTTGCTGATCATTTGTAATGTTTTTTTGGATTCAATTCTATTGATTTCTTCTCCAATTTTAATTATTTCTCTTCTACTACTAGTTTTGGGTCTGGTTTGCTGCAGTTTTTCTAGATCCTTGAGCTGCATTTAAGTTCATTTATTTAGTGCCTTTCCAATTCTTGATGTAGGATCTATTGCTATAATCTTTCCTCTTAACACTGCTTTTGCTCCATCCTATAAGTTTTGATGTGTTGTTATCCTCATTTACTTCCAGAAAGTTTTTGATTTCTCTTTTGATTTCTTCTATGACTGACTGTTCATTCAGGAGCATGTTGTTCAGTCTCCATGTGTTTGCATACTTTCTAGGGTCTCCTGAGTTGCTAATTTCCAGCTTCATTCCACTGTGGTCTGAGAAGCTGCATGCTATGATTCTAATCATTTTGAATTTGCTGAGACTTGCTTTATGGCCTAGCATGTGGTCAATCCTAGAATAGGTTCCATGAACTGCTGAAGAGAATGTGTATTTTTAAGTGTAGGATGAAAAGTTCTGTAAATATCTGTTAGATCCATCTGGGCTATAGTGTCAATTAAATCTGCTGTTTCCTTGTTGATCTTCTGTCCAGTTGATCTGTCTATTTCTGAAAGTGGAGTATCAACGTCCCCTAAACCTATTGTACTGGAGTCTAAGTCTCCCTTTAACTCCCTTAACATATCTTTTAAATAAACTGGTGCCCTGTAATTAGGTGCATATACATTTATAATAGCTACATCTTCCTGTTGAATTGATCCGTTAATCATTATATAGTGCCCTTCTTTGTCTCTCTTACAGTTTTAGTGTTAAAGTTTATTTTGTCTTGGGCCAGTGCCAGGGCTCACTAGGCTAATCCTCCGCCTGTGGTGCCAGCACCCTGGGTCCTAGTCCTGGTCAGGGCACCAGATTCTGTCCCGGTTGCTCCTCTTCCAGTCCAGCTCTCTGCTGTGGTCCAGGAGTGCAGTGGAGGATGGCTCAGGTCCTTGGGCCCTGCACCCTCATGGGAGACCAGGAGGAAGCACCTGGCTCCTTGCTTTGGATCGGAGCAGCGCACCAGCCACAACGTGCTGGCTGTAGCAGCCATTTGCAGGGTGAACCAACAGAAAAAGGAAGACCTTTCTCTCTATCTCTCTCTCACTGTCTAACTCTGCCTGTCAAAAAAAAAAGTTTACTTTGTCTGATATTAAGATGGCTATGCCAGCTCTTTTTTGGTTTCTGTTGGCATGGAATATCTTTTTCCAACCTTTCACTTTCAGTCTGCATGCATCTTTGTTGGAAAGATGTGTTTCTTGTAAGCAGCAAATAGATGGGTTTTGGTTTTTAATCCATTCAGCCATTCTGTGCCTTTTAACTGGAGAGTTGAGGTCATTAACATTCAATGTGACTATTGATAAGTAGTAACTTTGCCCTGCCATTTTCCCAAAGATATTTCTAATATGTGCTTTGAACTTCCTGTTATCTTTTACTGAGAGATTTTCTTCCTTTACTTTCTTTCGTATTGATGGCCGTGTTTCTGTGTTTCTGTGTGTAACACCTCTTTAAGTATCTTTTGCAGGGCTGGACGAGTGGTGACAAATTCGCTCAATTTCTGTTTGCTATGAAAGGTCTTTATTTCACCTTCATTCACAAATGAGTGCTTTGCAGGATATAATATTCTGGGCTGGCAGTTTTTTCTCTTAGTACTTGGCCTATATCTCGCCATTCCCTCCTAGCCTGTAGGGTTCCTGATGAGAAGTCTGCTGTGAGTCTGATTGGAGATCCTCTGAGAGTAAACTGACATTTCTCTCTTGCACATTTTAGAATCTTTTCTTTATGTTTCACTGTGGTGAGTTTCATTACAATGTGTCGTGGTGAGAATCTCTTTTGGTCATGTTTATTGGGGGTTCTATGTGTTTCCTGTACTTGAATGTCTCTTTCCTTCTCCAAACCCGAGAAGTTTCTGCTAGTATCTCACTAAAAAGGCCTTCTAATCATTTCTCTCTCTCCATGCCTTCAGGAACTCCTAGAACACAAATATTGTTTTTTTAATAGTATCCTGTAGATTCCCAAAAATATTTTTTAGATTTCTAATTTCCTCATCTTGTCTTTGGTTTGACTGTATACTTTCCTGTGCTGCCTTCTAATTCCAATATTCTCTCTTCTCCATTACTGATTCTGTTTTTAAGGCTCTCAAATGTGTTTTTCATTTGTTCTATTGAATTCTTCATTTCATTTTTATTTCTCTTCTATATCTCAATTTCATGTTCTACTAAATTCCTTATTTCATTTTGATTCCTCCTTAAGATTTCATTTTCACAAGAGAAATTTTCTGTCCTGTCCTGTATGGATTTCTGTAGTTCATGCATTTGTTTTTGATAACTTCTAAATGTTCTTATCATAAATTTTTTGAAATCTGTATCTTGCATTTCTTCTATCTCATCACCTTCATAATCTTGTATTGGAGTGTCATGTTCATTTGGGCATGTCATGATGTCTTCCTTGTTCTTGTTTCCTCAGTTTCTGCATTCGCTATTTGGCATTGTGGAGATATTCTTTGGTTTCTTCTCTTTTTTTCTTGCTATGGTGGCTTTTCTCATTATAATATGACTCTAGGTTAAGTGGACTGTCTGCTTTTGGTGAATTTCTAGAGGCTTGTGGTGGGTGTAGCCAGAGAACTCTGTTTAGTTCTTCAAGGTTAAGGTTGTGCCAAAGATGACACACCCAGGTTTGGCATGGTAAAACTCCTCTCTCTCTCTTTCTCTCTCTCTCTCTCTCTCTCTCTCTCTCTCTCTCTCTCTTTATTCAGAATGGAAATAATTCTGCTCAGCTGAGCTCTTCTCCTTCATGGCAAACAGTGTCTGAGCACTAACCCCAGTGGGTATAATAATTGTCTGCTCTGTCCCAAGGACCACACAAAGGATCTGTGCAGTCCTCAGTGTAAACTCAGATTCCCCTGCAATGTCTCTCACTGGGTAGCCAAAGCTGCCTGAATTTGTGGCGTCTCCCACCAAGACTACTCACATCTCAGCCACACTGTGAGTTCTCCCACACACCCTCAGTTTTTTCTTTTTTTTCTTTTTTTTTTTTTTTTTTTTACAGTCCCGGTTCATAAGCTCCACACATTCACTAGTTCTTAGTCTCCTGTTATTTCTCCCCACCCGAGTCAGATTTTTCTGCTTGGCTGAGGGTGGGTGCAGCCCCAAGCTGGCACAGCTGTTATGTATGTCCAAAATGGCGCCTGCTCTATTGTCTTGCTAGTCTCTGTAAGGTGAGTGGAGAGAGAGAATTGTGTCTGCACCAGTCCCTTTTATTCACTTTTTCTCCTCTAGTTAGGCTGGTGTACTTCCCCCCATAGGACTTCAAGCCTCATTCCCTCTAAGCTCTTCCTGCCACTTTTCCACGAGTATTTCAGGCTACTGTGGTTTCGCCTCACCTCCTTTTCCAGCACTGGTGCATGGACTCCACAGCTGAGGTACTGAGCCATGGACGCCCATGCACTCCACATAGGTCCACCATGTCCCTCTAATTCCAGAAGAGTTTCCTCTGCAGTTTTTTCCCTAACTCTCCCCTAAGACTGCAATACCTCCACATTTATTAAACTATCTTTTCCTGGACTAACAGTGAGCTCCCTCCCTATTCTGCCATCTTGAAGCCCTCCCTCTTAATACATTTTGAATGTTAATTTTTTATCAGATATCATTGGAAAATATTTTCTTCCATTCTATAGATTGCCTCCTTACTTTGTTGAGTGTTTCCACTGCTGTGCAGAAGTTTCTTAGCTTAATGTAATCCCATTTTCTCTTTTTGCTTTTATTGTCTGTGCCTCTGGGGTCTTATCCAAGAAGTCCTTGCCTATCTCAATGTCTTTCAGTGTTTCCCCTATGTTTTCCTTTAGTAATTTTATGGTTTCAGTTCTTAGGTTTAGATAATTGATCCATTGTGGTTTATTTTTGGGTAAGATGTAAGTGGGGTCTTGTTTCATAATTCTGCATGTGGAGATCCAATTTTCCCAACACCATTTTTGAAAAGACAATCCTTTCTTCAGGGAATTATTTTAGCTAATTCATCAAAGGTTAGTTGATTGTAGATGCATTTCTGGGGTTTCTATTCTGTTCCATTGGTCTATATGCCTACCTTTGTGCCAGTACCAGGATGTTTTAATTAAAATTGCACTATAGTATTTCTTGAAACCTGGTATTGTGATGCTTCTGACTTTGTTTTGTTGTTTAAGATTGCTTTAGCTATTTGGGATTCCTTGTGTTTCCATAAGAACTTTAAGATTCTATTTTCTAGATCTGAGAAGAATGCCTTTGGTAATTTGATTGGGATCACATTGAATCTGTAAATTGATTTGGTGAGTAAGACACTTTGATGATATTAACTACTCCAATCCATGAACATGGAAGAGTTTTCCATTTTTTTGTGTTTGTATTCAATTTCTCTCTTTAAAGTTTTATAATTTTCATTGTGGAGATCTTTCACACCCTTGGTTAAATTATTTCAAGATATTTAAAAATTTTGTAACTATTGTGAATGGTACTGATCTTACAAATTCTTTTTTCAACTATGGTATTGGTTGTGTATATAAATGCTATATATTTTTGTGTATTGATTTTATAACCTTTAACTTTGCCAAACTCTCCTGTAAGTTCCAATAATCTCTTAATGGAGTCTTTTGGCTCCCCTATATATAGGATCATGTCATCTGCTACAGGGGTAATGAGACATTCTCCTTTCTAATTTATATTCTTTGATTTCTTTTCCTTGCCTAATATCTTTGGCTAAAGCTTCCAGGACTATATTTTTTTAAAACTTTTATTTAATAAATATAAATTTCCAAAGTACAGTTTCTGGATTACAGTGGCTTCCCGCCCCCATAACTTCCCTCCAACCTGCAACCCTCCCATCTCCCACTCCCTCTCCCATTCCATTCACATCAAGATTCATTTTCAATTCTCTTTATATACAGAAGATCAATTTAGTACATATTAAGTAAAGATTTCAACAGTTTGCACCCACACAGAACATAAAGTGTAAAATACTGCTTCAGTACTAGTTATAACATTAATTCACACTGTACAACACATTAAGGACAGAGATCCTACATTGAGAGTAAGTGCACAGTGACTCCTGTTGTTGACTTAACAAATTGACACTCTTGTTTATGCCATCAGTAATCTCCCCATGCTCCATTCATGAGTTTCCAAGGCTATGGAAGCTCCTTGAGTTCTCCGACTTTTATCTTGTTTAGACAAGGTCATAGCCAAAGTGGAGGTTCTCTCCTCCCTTCAAAGAAAGGTACCTCCTTCTTTGAAGACCTGTTTTTTCCACTGGGATCTCACTCACAGAGATCTTTCATTTAGGTTTTTTGTTTTGTTTTGTTTTGTTTTTTTTTGCCAGAGTGTCTTGGCTTTCCATGCCTGAAATACTCTCATGGGCTTTTCAGCCAGATCGGAATGCCTTTAGGGCTGATTCTGAGGTCAGAGTGCTGTTTTGGACATCCGCCATTCTATGAGTCTGCTGAGTACCTCGCTTCCCATGTTGGATCACTCTCCCCTTTATTTATTCTATCGGTTAGTATTAGCAGGTACTAGACTTGTTTATGTGCTCCCTTTGACTCTTAGTCCTTTCATTATGATCAATTGTGAACTGAAATTGATCACTTGGAATAGTGAGATGGCATTGGTACATGCCACCTTGATGGGATCGAATTGGAGTCCCCTGGTATGTTTCTAACTCTACCATTTGGGGCAAGTCAGCCTGAGCATGTCCCAAATTGTACATCTCTTCCCTCTCTTATTCCCACTCTTATGTTTAACAGGGATCACATTTCAGTTAAATTTCAACACTTAAGAATAACTGTGTATTAATTACAGAATTAAACCAGTCATATTAAGTAGAGCAGACAAAAAAAAAACTACTAAGAGGGATAATGTATTAAGTTGTTCATTAACAGTCAGGGCTATGCTGATCAAGTCACCATTTCTCATAGTGTCCATTTCACTTCAACAGGTTTCCTTTTTGGTGTTCAGTCAGTTGTCACCAATCAGGGAGAACATATGGTATTTGCCCCTTTGGGACTGGCCTATTTCACTCAGCATGATGTGTTCCAGATTCCTCCATTTTGTTGCAAATGACTGGATTTCGTTGTTTCTTACTGCGGTGTAGTATTCTAAAGAGTACATATCCCATAATTTCTTTATCCAGTCTACTGTTGATGGGCATTTAGGTTGGTTCCAGGTCTTGGCTATTGTGAATTGTTCTGCAATAAACATTAGGGTGCAGACCGCTTTTTTGTTTGCCAATTTAATTGTTTATGGCGTCAGTAATCACCTGAGGCTCTTGTCATGAGTTGCCAAGGCCATGGAAGCCTTTTGAGTTCACCAACTCCGATCTTATTTAGACAAGGCCATAGTCAAAGTGGAAGTTCTCTCCTCCCTTCAGAAAGGTACCTCCTTCTTTGGTGGCCCATTCTTTCCATGGGGATCTCACTCACAGAGATCTTTCATTTAGGGTTTTTTTTTTTTTTTTGCCACAGTGTCTTGGCTTTCCATGCCTGAAATATTCTCATGGGCTCATCAGCCAGATCTGAATGCCTTTAGGGCTGATTCTGAGGCCAGAGTGCTGTTTAGGACCTCTGCCATTCAATGAGTCTGCTGTGTATCCCGCTCCCCATGTTGGATTGTTCTCTGCTTTTTAATTCTATCAGTTATTATTAGCAGGCACTAGTCTTGTTTATGTGATCCCTTTGACTCTTAAACCTATCATTTTGATCAATTGTAAACTGAAACTGATCACTTTTACTAGTGAGATGGCATTGGTACATGCCACCTTGATGGGGTTGAATTAAAATCCCTGGCACGTTTCTAACTCTACCGTTTGGGGCAAGTCCAATTGAGCATGTCCCAAACTGTGAACTCACAATACTATAATCTTCAAAGCTCTCACAGAAATATGATCATCATTATGAAAGAAGGTAAGGGAAGAAAATCTCTCAATAAAAGTTCAAAGGAAATTCAAAGTAAAAAACAGGAATATTTTTGGAAAAATGGCAGGGAAAAGTTGTTACTTATCAATAGTCACACTGAATGTAAAAAGCATAGAATTTTCTCTAGGATTTACCATATATTGGGCAATAAAACAGGTCTCAGCAAGTTCAAAAAATCATAATCATACCTTGCATGTTATTGGACCACAATGTAATGAAGCTAGAAATCAGCAACTCAGGAATCTCTAGAGCATATGCAAACACATGGAGACTGAACTACATGCCCCTGAATGAAGAGTGGGTTATAGAAGAAACTAAAAGAGAAATAAAAAAATTTCTGGAAACAAATGAAGATGACAACACAGCATGGGATACAGCAAAAGCAGTGTTGAGAGGAAAGTTTATAGCAATAGGTGCCTACATCAATAAATTAGAAAAGCACCAAACAAATGAGCTATTAATGCATCTCAAGGATGTAGCAAAAAAACAGCAAACCAAACCCAAAACTGGTAGGAGAAAAGAAATAATTAAATTAGAAAAGAAATCAACAAAATTGAATAAAAAATAAAAAAAAGATTAGCAAAATGAAGATCTGGTTTTTGAAAAATAAACAAAATTGACACACCATTGGCCCAATAACCACAAAAAGGAGAGAGAATACCCAAATCAATAAAACTAGAGATGAAAAAGGGAATGTAGCAACAAACACCACAGAAATAAAAAGAATCAACAGAAAATAAAATTTAAAAAATCAACAAAGAGCTGTATATCAACAAACTGGGAAAGCTAGAAGAAATGGATAGATTCCTGGACATATAAAACCTACCTAAATTGAGCCATGAAGACATCAAAAACCTAAACAGACCCTTAAACAAGATGGAAATTGAATCAGTAATAAAGGCCCTCCCAACAAGACAGGATGGCTTCACTGCTGAATTCTACCATACATTTAAAGAAGAAATAACTCCAATTCTTTTCAAGTTATTCAATCTAATTGAAAGAGAGGGAATCTTCCCAAATTCTTTCTACTAAGCCAGAATCACCTTAATTTGTAAACTTGAAAAAGATGTAACAGAGAAAGAGAATTACAGACCAATTTCCCTGAAGAACATAGATGCAAAAATCCTCAACAAATTCTAGACAATCAAATCCAACAACACATCAGAAAGATCATCCACCCAGACCAAGTGGGATTTATCTTTGTATGTAGGAATGATTCAACATTCACAAATCAATATGATACATCACATTATCAAACTGCTGAAAAATCATATGATTATCTCAATAGATGCAGAGAAAGCATTCAATAATATTCAACACCCTTTCATGATGAAAACTCTAAGCGAATGGGATATAGAAGGAATATTCCTGAACACATTCAAGGCAATTTATGACAAACTCAAGGTCAGCATTATAATGAATAGGGAAAAGTTGGAAGCATTCTCACAAAGATCCAGTACCAAACAGAGATGCCCACTCTCACCATTGCTATTCAATATAGTTCTGGAAGTTTTAGCCACAGCCATTAGGCAAGGTAAAGAAATTAAAGGGATTATTCTTAAGTGTTGAAACTTAACTGAAAAGTGATCCCTGTTAAATATAAGAGTGGGAATAAGAGAGGGAAGAGATGTACAATTTGGGACATGCTCAAGCTGACTTGCCCCAAATGGTAGAGTTAGAAACATACCAGGGGATTCCAATTCAATCCCATCAAGGTGGCATGTACCGATGCCATCAAACTAGTCCAAGTGATCAAGTGCTGTTCACAATTGATCATAATGATAGGACTAAGAATCAAAGGGATCACATAAACAAGACTAGTGTCTGAAAATACTAACTGATAGAACAAAAAAGGGAGAGAACTATCCAACATGGGAAGTGAGATACTCAGCAGACTCATTGAATGGCAGATGTCCTAAACAGAACTCTGGCCTCAGAATCAGCCCTAAAGGCATTCGGATCCAGCTGGAAAGCCCACGAGAGTATTTCAGGCGTGGAAAGCCAAGACACTGTGGCAAAAAAAAAAAAAAAACCTAAATGAAAGATCTCTGCGAGTGAGATCCCAGTGGAAAGAACAGGTCATCAAAGAAGGAGGTACCTTTCTCTGAAGGGAGGAGAGAACTTCCACTTTGACTATGACCTTGTCTAAATAAGATCGGAGTTGGTGAACTCAAAAGGCTTCCATGGCCTTGGCAACTCATGACAAGAGCCTAGGGTGATTACTGATGCCATAAACAAGAGTGTCAATTGTTAAGTCAACAACAGGAGTCACTATACACTTACTCCTCATGTAGGATCTCTGTCCTTAATGTGCTGTGTATTGAGATTTAATGCTATAACTAGTACTGAAGCAGTATTTTTCACTTTGTGTTGCTATGTGGGTGCAAACTGTTGAAATCTTTACTTAATATGTACTAAATTGATCTTCTGTATATAAAGAGAATTGAAAATGAATCTTGATGTGAGTAGAAGGGGAAAGGGAGCGGGAAAGGGGAGAGTTGCGGGTGGGAGGGAAGTTATGGGGGGGGAGCCATTGTAATCCATAAGCTGTACTTTGGAAATTTATGTTCATTAAATAAAAAAAAAAGAAATTAAAGGGATACAAATTGTGAAGGAGGGAGTCAAACTGTCCCTCTTTGCAGATGACATGATTCTATATACAAGTGATCCAAAAACTCAACTAAGAGACTATTGGAACTCATAGAAGAGTTTGGCAAAGTAGCAGGGTATAAAATCAATACACAAAAATCAACAGCCTTTGTGCACACAGACAATGCCATGGCTGAAAAAGAACTTCTAAAATCAATCCCATTCATACTAGCTACAAAAAATCAAATACCTTGGAATAAGTTTAACCAAGGACGTCAAAGATATCTACAATGAGAATTACAAAATATTAAAGAATGAAATAGAAGAGGATACCAAAAAATAGAAAAATCTTCCATGCTCATGGATTTGAAGAATCAATATCATCAAAATGTCCATTCTCCCAAAAGCAATGTATAGATTCAATGTGATACCAATCAAAATACCAAAGACATTCTTCTCAGATCTAGAAAAAATGATACTGAAATTCAGGTGGAGGCACAGGAGAATGTGAATAGTTAAAGCATTCTTATACAACAAAAACAAAGCCAGAGGGATTACAATACCATATTTCAAGACATACTAAAAGGCAGTTATAATCAAAACAGCCTAGTAATGGTACAAAAATAGATGGATAGACCAGTGGAACAGAATAGAAACACCAGAAATCAATCCAAATATCTACAACCAACTTATGTTTGATCAAGGAGCTAAAACCGATCCCTGGAGCAAGGACAATCTATTCAATAAATGGTGCTGGGAAAAATGGATTTCCACATGCAGAAACATGAAGCAAGACCCCTACCTTACACCTTACACAAAAATCCACTCACCATGGATTAAAGATCTAAATCTATGACATGACACCATCAAATTATTAGAGAACTTTGGAGAAACCCTGCAACACTTTGGCACAGGAAAGACTTCTTGGAAAAGACCCCAGAGGCACAGGAAGTCAAAGCCAAAATTCACAAATGGGATTACATCAAATTGAGAAGCTTCTGTACGGCAAAAGAAACACTCAAGAAAGTGAAGAGGCAACCAAAGAATGGGAGAAATTATTTGCAAATTATACAACTTATAAAGGATTAATAACCAGAATCTACAAAGAGATCAAGAAATTCCACAACAACAAAACAAACAACCCACTGAAGAAATGGGCCAAGGACTTAAACAGATATTTTTCAAAAGAAGAAATCCAAAAGGCCAACAGACACATGAAAAAATGTTAAGGATCACTAGCCATCAGGGAAATGCAAATCAAAACCACAATGAGGTTTCACTTCTCTCCAATTAGAATGGCTTTCATATAGAAATCAACAACAACAAATGCTGGCGTGGATGTGGGGAAAAAGATACCCTAATCCACTGTTGGTGGGAATACAAACTGGTAAAGCCACTATGGAAGACAGAAATCTGAATATAGTCCTACCATATGACCCAGCCATCCTACTCCTCAGAATTTACCTAAGGGAAATGATATCAGCAAATAAAAGAGCTATCTGCACCTCCATTTTATTGTAGCTCAATTCACAATGGCTAAGACATGGAATAAAACTAAATGCCTGTTAACAGAAGACTGGATAAAGAAATTATGGGATATGTATTCTATGTTATACTTCACAGCAGCAAAAAATAAAAAAAAATAAAAGAAATCTGGTCATTTGCAACAAAATGGATTAATCTAGAAAACATCAGGCTGAGTGAAATAAGCCAGTCCCAAAGGGACAAATATCATATGTTCTCCCTGATCTGTGACAACTAACAGAGCACCTAAAAGGAAATCTGTAGAAGTGAAATTGACTCTATGGAGGTGCAATACTTGATCAGCCCTTGTCTTGACTGTCAAGGAACAGTTTATTACTATATTTTTTACTACTTTCTTGTTCTACTTAATACCATTGGTTGGACTCTTACTTAACACAAAATTATTCATAGGTGTTTAAATCCAATTGAAAATAGATCCCAGTAAAAAATAAGAGTGGAAATAAGAGAGGGAGGAGATGTACAATTTGGCACACATTCCCACAGTCTTACCCCTAATGGTAAAGCTAAAAACTTGCCATAGGACTCCAAATTCCATTAAGCTGGGTTGTATTAATGCCATCTTACATGTCAAAGTGATCATAGTAAGTGTATAATTGATCATATAGATAGTATTAAGTGTCAAAGGGATCACATAAATAAGACCAAGTGTCTGGTAAAAGCAATAGATAGAATTAAAAAGGAGAGAATGATCCAACATGGGAAGAAGGCCATACAGCAGACTCATAGAATAACAAAGGCCCTAAATAGCACTCTGACCTCAAAATCAGCCCTTAAGGCATTTGGATCTTGCTGAAAACCCCATGAGAGCATTTCAGGTATGGAAAGCCAAGAAACTGTGGCAAAAAAATGATCTACATGAAGGATCTCTGTGAATGACTTCCCAGTGGAGAGAAGAGGCCATCAAAGAAGGGTGTTCTTTTCTCTGAAGGGAAGAGAACTTCTACTTTGTTTATGGCCCTGTCTAAATACTGACGAGTTTATAGACTCAAAAGTCTTCCATAGCCTTGGCAGCTCATGACAAGAGCCTCGGGTGATCACTGATGTCATAAATAAGAGTGTCAGTTGTTCAATCAGCAACAGGAGTCACTGTGCACTTAATCCCCATGTAGAACCTCTGTACTTAGTGAGTTGTACTATGAGAATTAACAGTAAAACTGGTCTTCAATCAGTACTGTATACTTTGTGTGTCTATGTGGGTGCAAACTGTTGAATTCTTTTTTTTTTTTTTTGACAGGCAGAGTGGACAGTGAGAGAGAGAGACACAGAGAGAAAGGTCTTCCTTTTGCCATTGGTTCACCCTCCAATGGCCGCCACGGCTGCTCCTGGTCTCCCATGCAGGTGCAGGGCCCAAGCACTTGGACCATCCTCCACTACACTCCCCGGCCATAGCAGAGAGCTGGCCTGGAAGAGGGGCAACCGGGACAGAATCCGGCACCCTGACCGGGACTAGAACCCGGGGTGCTGGCGCCGCAGGTGGAGGATTAGCCTATTGAGCTGCGGCGCCGGCCTAATTCTTTACTTAGTATGGAGTTGATCTGTATATAGAGAGAATCAAAAATGAATCTTAATGAAGTATGGGATGAGAGAGGGAGTAGGATGTGGGATGGGAGTGGGGGTAGGAGGGCAGGTATGAGGGGAAGAACTGCTGTATTTCTAAAGCTGTGCCTATGAAATTTATATTCATTAAGTAAAAGTTTCTAAAAAAAAAAAAAAGCTATCTATGCCACCTAGAAGCCAAGTCAATGTAGTTGACTTTATTTATCCAGCCCTCTAGGCTTTCTGTATCCCCTTCCCTCATCCAGTCACAGTAGAAAGGCCTGTGATGGCACTCCATGCAGAAAGAAAACAACTTTCTCAGCTTCACCACAGCCCTAATCATTTTTTCCACTGCCATCATTTTTTGGTTCATAGTCTCCCATCAAGAGTAGTATACTTTAATCATCCTCCATAATTCATAACTAAGTGTGGGCATTGTTCAAAGGAATGAAATGTAAAGACTCATTTGAAAACCTGGGAGTATTTTTTTTTGACAGGCAGAGTTAGACAGTGAGAGAGACAGACAGAGAGAAAGGTCTTCCTTTTTCTGTTGGTTCACCCCCCAAGTGGCCGCTACAGCCGGCGCGTTGAGGCCAGCGTGCTGTCGTTGATCCAAAGCCAGGAGCCAGGTGCTTCCTCCTGGTCTCCCATGCGGGTGCAGGGCCCAAGCACTTGGGCCATCCTCCACTGCACTCCCGGGCCACAGCAGAGAGCTGAACTGGAACAGGTGCAACCGGGACAGAACCCGGCGCCCCGAACAGGACTAGAACCCAGGGTGCCAGCACCGCAGGCGAAGGATTAGCCTAATGAGCCACAGCGCTGGCCTGAAAACCTGGGAGTATTAACAAAGGTTATATTTCATATCTTGAATATCATCAGCATCCTGATTGATTTTTGGAGCTTCTATTTTTAATACCAGCATTGTGTGTACAGGAGGCATGAAAATCTGTTACTGAATGCAGCATTAACCTGCACTCACTAAAGAATTGTTTCTCACAACCCACTCACAGCCAGCTCAACCCCAGGTCTCACTCAGGGCCTCTGACATCTGGCTACATGTCCTTCAGGCCTCTGCAGGTTATGGAAGCCCTCACAAAGCACCTGCACTCCCCAAGTGTCTATAAAACTGCCCTAGATTCCCAAGGCTCTGTGGGCTAATGTGGGCTTGAGTAAAAGGGGCAGGCGGGTGTGCCAAGCAGCCGGTTTTTATTCTGGCATTTGCCAGAAGGGAAATTGCTAAAATGTTTTAGGGCCCCCTCAGGAGAATAAAAATGTCACACTGCCTTCAGCTTTTATCCCTCACTAAAATCAATGTTTTCTAAAAGAGAGAAGCTTTTAATACTTGTATAAGAGTTTTGCTTCAGATCCAGCTTACATTAATTACGCACATACTTTTGGCCAGGATTTTTAATAACTTCATTCCCATAACAATCAGCTATGAATCATCTTCACCTCACAGTTGTAGAAACCAGAGCTGAGGACTAAATGGCCCACCCAGACACATAGTGTAAGGAACTGAAGCAGAATCTGAACCTGGCTCCTGGAACTCTAGCTCAAGCGTATTCACCACTCTCCATCACTGCCTCTCACCAGGCCTTCATCATGCATCCACAGTGGGAAACAGGTTAGGCCAAACTTAAATGAAGTGGGCCTAAGTCCTATACGGAGTCATCATGACTCACTCACTCAATCTTTCAACAAATATTTATTGAAAAACCACCATGTTTTAGGCCCCCTTAGGTGCCAAAGATCAAACAGATGAGACTCCCTGCATCTCAGAGTTTACAATTACTGTATGTTAATATCAATAAACCAGATGAAAGACATAAAATACATAGTATATCAACAAGTATTAAGTACTGAGAGAAAACCAAACATCAAGGCAAAGAGACATGAAATATTACATGTTATGAGGGGTTGAAAGTTGCAGTAGCACTACAGGAACGACTTCCCTGAGTAGAAACATTTCAAACTTTTTTGGTGTTAGAGTTGCTTTAATCGTTTTATTGGTGTTTGCTCTTTGAGATTATTGTACGGAATTTCATCATTTCATTTCTAGGAAAATCTTGCAAATCAATTTGATATTTTCAATCAACTGTCTCATTACTTATGAATCAAGCTTTGCTTCGACTGATGACTTAAGATGAATCCAAAGACCAAAGCAGTAAATGAGTTGGGACAGTTCTTGGCTATTGCAAAGGTCACGAAGGAGACAAACATGAAACTCAGGGATCAACCTTCCTGAAGTAACATTCTGATGTGCCAGATTACCAGTGTCCTATCCAAAATTTTCTACACTACGAAAATCCATCAAATGGACAGAGTACTAGTACTCACCACATGGAGCTGCTATGAGGATTATGAGAGTAATCTCTAGCAAATCTGTGCTCAGAAGGGGGTCTGGTATGAAATGCATACATGTAATATATGCCTGCAAATGTTAATGATTGAAAGAGACATTCATCTTGATGACATGTTTAATAAAAATAAAGAAATAAAGGTAGCCATATGGTACTGCTTCCTTAAAAGAACACTGATGTTGGCATGGATCCGCTGTAGCATAAAGACAAATTAAGGTGTGAATATAAATTAAAAAGGCAGCATTTCCTAGAAAAGAGTTTCAAAGGCAATTCCATAAACACCTCAAAAATGTAGCAGCAAATTTGACCTCAGTTTGGGACTTTTTAAGAATGACATTCACTGGGTCACAGGTGTAATTGTTGAGGTGATTATTCTTTCATTTGTTAAAAAAGAAGAAATACCAACCCATGAGAGATAAGGCCCAGATATTACCACCATCGGTGT
Source organism: Oryctolagus cuniculus (assembly GCF_964237555.1). Taxonomy (NCBI): domain Eukaryota; kingdom Metazoa; phylum Chordata; class Mammalia; order Lagomorpha; family Leporidae; genus Oryctolagus; species Oryctolagus cuniculus. The sequence continues at coordinate 142,099,311 of NC_091437.1, forward strand.
ATCCTTAGTCACTAGGCATGTGTGAAGAGACCCATGAGAAAGTGATGGCACAGGAACCACAGAAAGTGTCCAATGCCAGTGGGTATCTGAATACAACAAATCAAGATAATCTGTAGGTCTGCGGTCTTCAAATTCTGTTCCCAATTGTCTTGGGTTTCCACAAAATGAATCTGGTGTAACCAGACTATGGCAAGGCCTTGTGAGCAGGGCTCTAAGGCCTTGTTTCTACTACCCTGCAGTTTCACACTGTATCAATTTTAAATATTGGTCTCATAATAGAATTTATTAGTTTTAAACCCCATTGCTTTAAAAAAAAAACTTGAAAAACAGTACTTTGTAATTACCACATGGTTCCCACACTAACATGCTTTCAGTATCTAGCCCATTATAGTTATTCTGTGATTATTTGCAAAGTGATTAGAAATCTGGGATAAACAATACAAATATAACCTAGCTGATGTGAAAATCAACTCCATCCAACTTTAACCAGCATGAGCAGTTATGAATTTCAATATTGCCCCAACATACACAGGTGGCTAAGGATAAGAGCTAGAAATGAGAAAAATTATTGTTTCTAAATCACTGAATCCACTCAGAATTTAAGGATGAGAGAAGCAATGCAACTAGATTAATGGATAATCAGTTAGAATAGGAAAGAGAAGTTAGACTCTGAAGACTATCAAATCCAGGCTGAAATTCTTTCTGAGCTGTGTAATGTTGGGCAAATAACAACTTAATGAAGTCTCAATCTGGTTGTAAAATGTGGATAATAATATTACCTGTTTTATTGGATTTTTGTACAGATTAAATGAGATTCCATAGAGAATTCTTAACACAGAGATGGCACATAGAAAATGTTTAGTAAATATTAACAAAATATACACAGGTACTTCAAAAATATGAAAAATAAAATTAAGGGCTAATTTTATTTTGGTGCAAAAACTAGAAAGTCATACATTTTCTATTAACTATTTGAAGTTCCCTAACACACACACACACACACACACACACACATATTTGGTCCTTTATATCTGTGGGTCTGATTACATGGATTCACCCAACTGTGAACCAAAAATATTCAGAAACAAAGAAATGCATATGCACTGAACATGTAGACTTTTATCTTTGTCCTTTTTCCCAAGATAATATAGTGTGACAACTATTTACATAACATTTACAGTGTATTAGGTGTTATAAGTAATCTAGGATGGCCAGCGCCGCGGCTCACTAGGCTAATCCTCCGCCTTGCGGCGCCGGCACACCAGGTTCTAGTCTCGGTCGGGGTGCCGGATTCTGTCCCGGTTGCCCCTCTTCCAGGCCAGCTCTCTGCTGTGGCCCGGGAGTGCAGTGGAGGATGGCCCAAGTGCTTGGGCCCTGCACCCCATGGGAGACCAGGAGAAGTACCTGGCTCCTGCCATCGGATCAGCGCGGTGCACCAGCCACAGCGCGCCGGCTGCAGCGGCCATTGGAGGGTGAACCATCGGCAAAGGAAGACCTTTCTCTCTGTCTCTCTCACTGTCCACTCTGCCTGTCAAAAAAAAAAAAAAGTAATCTAGGAATCATTTAAAGTATATGAAAGAATGTATGTATCTTCTAGGCAGACACTGCATTGTTTTATACAAGGGTCTTGATAATCTACAGATTTTCATTAACTTTGTGGGGGTCCAGGAGCCAATCTACCAGGGATACCAAGTGACATCCATGAAGAAAGTGTATGTGTGTGTTCATTAAAATTTTGCAACTAAGAGAAATATTTTAATAATTTTATAATCCTATATTTTAATATATTTATGAGAAATAAGACTCAATATTCAAACACATGGAAAAAATCTCAACATATAGTTCTCTGGCCAAATCAAGAGGTTGTTAGAAAATCTATTCCCCTGTCACTAAACACCCACTCATATACACTCATAATCTATGTTAACCTTGCTAATGCTCTATGTATTATTATCTTCTATCAAATCTCTAAGGTTCTTTACAAAAAATTGAACCATTAATCAAACCCAGCTCTCTCATGTGTCAACAGCATAAACAGGTCCAGTATAGTGAAGATGTTTCTATTTACATAAACTCAAAATATAATAGCTCCAATTTACTGAGTTCTAGCCATATATTGGGCACAACAATGAGCAGATAATCTAAATTACCCTAATCTTTTCAAAAGCCCCATGAATTAGGTATTACTATCTCCTCCCTCACACACACACACGTACATACACACACACATTTACATGCAAACACACACACACAAAGACACACACATGGTTGAATCAATTGGCAAACAACCCAGAGTTAGAAGGTACAACAGCCTCAGTTTAAGCCAGGTTTCCAGGTTTATATGATTTCAAAGCCTCAATTTTGTCACACTGTGACCTATAGTCCAGACATCATAATTCTTCATTCGTTCACTTAAGTCTTGCCTTCATATTGCTTTAGATAACTTAATTGTTTGTCTTTTCATTTGAGAATATTAAAGTATATTTCTGATTCATAAAAGACTCAAGTCACATTTTCAATAGGTCTGATGTTCCAGTCAGAGAATGTAAGCTATGTCTTAACAATTTAAACTATGTATACAAAATAACTACTGTTGGAGTCATCTCAATTGCCCTATATTTATAATGCTGTTAAACCTTGTTTAAATGTTTGTTTGTGAAGAAAATAAAGGAACTAGATGGTTGCATGAAGTTTCCAGTTCTCTTCTAGCAGTTTTCATTCCATTTCAAGAACTCTAAAACACTGACATGCTGTTGCCCTAACTACAGAAAATAATTGTTATCAAGTTCTTAGTGAACATCACTGCATGTTGTGGACATGGAAGTACTTAATTGATTTTTGTGTGTGTCTCATCCCACAAACTCCAATAAATTAGTCATTTGCTACCATACTTAAATTCATTATTGGTTCTTAGAAACCAACACAGGCATCCATGACCAAAGTCCAGGGTACTACTGGAATACCAGGTTTTGTGGCATGAAGCAACAGCACTGTTGGTGAGACACCAATATATTTCCTAGACTCTTCATGTTTTCTAACTCATACAGGCAACCCAGACTGCATAATAGCTAAACATTTCTTTCATTCATTTGTTAAATATTTGTAAGCATTTATTAGCCAGGAACTAAGCTAGAAACTGCATATTGATTTATTAACATTATAAAACCCTATTACTCGAGTGTCTAGCAGGGTCCAGGCAGTTTTCATACATGACCTCATTTAACAAAGCTGTAAGTTTGAAGCTGCTATTATCCATTATTTAGTGATGGGGAAACACAGATTTATCAAATTAAGTCATTTGCTCCAAATCCCACAGCTATCTAGTAAAGGATCTAGAAAAGTTCCATGCAAAATACATTTATTGCTATTCACTTCATGTACTTAATGGTGTTTGACCCCATAGAAGCATTCACTGATGTTTATCAAATGACCTCAATGTCATGGACATCCACAGATTTGGGGGATTAACAGAGATTTTCACCTTCAGGAATCATTCAGATTAATTGTGTAGATGAGTAGTTCTCAACTTTTGGAGTTTTTTTTTTTTTTCACCCAGTATCCTCTCCCAAGAGGACATTCAGCCACGACTGAAGACAACTTTTGAGTGGGGTATCATGATTGTTTGTAACTAGTAGGAAAAGTCCAAGGATGATATTTAACATCCTACAGTATAAAACATACCCTTCCCAATGATTAATTATATTATCCAAAATGTTGGATGCCAATGTTAAAAAAATGCCAATGTTGAAGAACACTGGTACAGAAAAAGACAACTATACAAAGATATAATACATCAATAATGAAGAATTCACTTTTCTAAGTTACAAATAATGTCAAAGACACTAGATGTACTACGATGGGGTTATTTCAACTATTTTAATGACATAATAAGTCAACATGTATTCTCTCAAGCTGATTTCTGCACAGATTGTTGCCTTCCTGGGCAAAATCAGAATAGAATTCAAAAATCCTGCTGCTCCACTTATACCCTTTGCATCTTTGTGTCTTTGGTAAGTAACTTCTCTACTTCAGGCCACTACAAAACTCCTGAGTCATATGATTCCACTTATATCCTTTGATTTAAAAAGTGGGGTAACATATTGACATATTTAAATTCCATGCTGAAGACCTAAGCATTTTTCTAGAAAGCAGTTTCTTCCTGTCCATCCCATTTCTACTCTTACATTCCCCAGCATGTCCAATCTGCTTTTCTGCAATCCAAGATTCAGATTTCCTACAACCTCCAACAAGAAGATTTGTATTTTCAGAGGATCCACTAGAGTGATTCTGGTGCCACACAGATAAGTGCAGAACTCTCCACACAAGTTCAAATCCAGGTCAGTCTCAGTCCAAAGGATGGGATGAGGTGGTATTGGGGTTTAAAATGAGGCTCAAACTACCTAAAGATACAGCAGAAGCCAAAGTGCTGAATATGGCAGAGTGCACCAACACCAAAGAGGTCAACAATTAAAAAAAAAACTCTGTAGGAACTTTTAAATAGCCCTGTTTTCCCAAAGAAAGGGAACTGAAACATCTGGGAATTGGTTCTGAATAACTTTTGAAATACTCCTCATAGGCAACTCTCAGCATGATGTTCTGCTACCATAATCCAGAAACCTCACTATTGAATATTTATCCAAAGGAATTGAAATGAGCATATCAAAGAGATATCCATAATCCCATGTTTATTTAGCACTTATTAACAATGCCCAGGATAGGGAACCAACCAAAGTGTCTATTCATAGATGGACGAATTGATAAACAAAATGTGGTGCATATAAACATGGAACATAATCCAGCCATTAAAAAGACTGAAATCCTGTTATTTGCAATAACATGGATGAGCCTTGAGGACATTTTGTTATATGAAATAAATCAGGCATAGAAACACAAACAGCTAATATTCCAGCTCATTTATGGAATCTAAGAAAGCCAATCTCATACTGGGGTGGGGAATCAATTTAAAATTTAGCCTGCTAGAGATTTACTGAGTTATAAGTCCAGCCTGTGGTTGCCTTGGAAGGGTCAGACCAAATGATTTCATGGGCTTTATATTGCCAATGGTCCAGACATCCCCACCCCTGTCATAGAAGGACAGAGAATAGTGGTTACCAGAGGCTAGGGAGAGTAGAGAAGAAGAGAATGGGGAAAGATTTGTCAGTATAAAATTACAGTTAGATAGGAGGAGTAAGCTCTCATGTTCTGTTGAACAATAGGTTAACTGTAGTTAATAATATTGTAGTATATTTTTTCGTGCAAATTATTGAACTCTTAGTATAGAATTGGTCTTCTGTGTATCAAATTAACCAAAAATGGATCAAGTTAGCCAAAAATAGTGGAGAATGGGACTGGGAATGGGAGAGGGAGGAGGAGGAGGAGTGGGAGTGTGGATGGGAGGGCGAGTATGCATCACTATATTCCTAAAGTTGTACTTATAAAATGCATGAAGTTTGTATTCCTTAAATAAAAAGTTTATTTGGGAAAAAGAATTTAAAATATTGTATTATGTATTTCAAAATAACTAGAGATGACTTTGAATGGTCTCACTGAAATGAAATGATAAATATTTAAGGTGACAGATAAGCTAAATACCCTGATTTGATCATTACACAGTGTATACAAGTATCTACACATCACTTTGGATCCATAAATATGTACAATCAGTATTGTTGATTAAAAATAAAGTAAATAAACAAATAATAGACACAGTGGCTGGTGCTTGACAAAGCAGTGGACGGATTTCCATTGCTCTCAGTCGCCCACACACATGGCCTTGCTCCACCATCGTCCTAGATCAACTCATCAAGCAACAGCCCAGAACTTGTCCAGACATCATAGTCGAGCCCTGCTCCTCCGCCAGGATGACTTGGAGCATGTTCCTTCCTTTTCATAGAATGCTTTCTGAGATTTACCATGTCTATGTGCTACAAATTTTATCATATCAAAAGTAGGATTTTGCCCTCCCTTTCCACTGAAAAGAAAGTTTTTTTGCATTAAATGATTTCCCGAAATGGCTGCTCTCATGCTCTAAGGGCAAGACAACAATAGAATCAAACAAATCAGTTTCACCCTAGGGTTCCTCCCTTACTGAAGGATGTGCCTTGCGCTTCCACATCTTTCTCTATGAAGTGGAGCAATTGGACCTACTTCAGAAGGTTACTTTGAAGATGAAATAAAGAAGTGAAATAGGGGGCCCACGCTGTGGCACCAGCATCCTATATGGCTACCCATTCGTGTCTTAGCTACTCCACTTTCGATCCAGCTCCCTGCTAATGACCTGAGAAAGTAGTAGAGAGGGCCAGAGCTGTTGCGTAGCAGGTTAAGCCACCACCTGCACTGCCAGCGTCCCATATTTGTGCCAGTTCAAGTCCTGGCTACTCCTCTTCCAATCCTGCTCTCTGACATGGCCTGGGAAAACAGTAGAAGATGACCTAAGTCCTTGGACCCCTGCACCCAGGTGGGAGACCAGGAAGAAGCTCCTGGCTCCTGGCTTCAGATTGGCACAGCTCCAGCTGTTGCAGCCAACTGGGGAGTGAATCAGCAGATAGAAGACCTCTCTCTCTCTCTCTCTCTCTCACTGCTTCTCCTTCTCTCTGTGTGTAAACCTGTCTTTCAAATAAATAAATAAATCTTTTAAAAAAATAAAAGAAAGCAGTAAAGGATGGTCCACATGCTTCGGCCCCTGTACCTGCATGGGGGATGCAGAAAAGACTCCTAACTCCTGGCTTTGAATCAGTTCAGCTCCAGCGGTTGCAGCCATTTAGGAAGTGAAGCAGCAGATGGAAGACCTTTCTGTCTCTCTCTGTCTCTCTGAAACTCAGCCTCTCAAATAAATACATAAAAACTTTTTTGAAAAAAGTAAAATACCGTGTTTAAAGTTCTCTGCTTATTGACTGATACTTTGTTTTTGGGTTTTTTTGACAGGCAGAGTTAGACAGTGAGAGAGAGAGAGAGACAGAGAGAAAGGACTTCCTTTTTTCTGTTGGTTCACCCCCCAAGTGGCTGCCATGGCTGGCGCGGCGCTGATCTGAAGCCAGGAGCCAGGTGCTTCTCCTGGTCTCCCATGGGGTGCAGGGCCCAAGCACTTGGGCCATCCTCCACTGCACTCCCGGGCCACAGCAGAGAGCTGGACTGGAAGAGGAGCAACCAAGACAGAATCTGGCACCCCGACCAGGACTAGAACCTGGGGCACCAGCACCACAGGCAGAGGATTAGCCTAGTGAGCCCCGGCGCCAGCCTTGCCTGATACTTTGAAGGTACTTAGTATATGTTGATTATGGTTACTGTTATTGAGATTGTTACTAAGGTTGTTCTGTTGCCTCATCTATAAAAATCTACAAAGAGAGGCTAGTGTTGTAGAACTGCTTGCAATGCTAGAATCCCACATTAGAGTGCTGATTCAAGGCCCAGCTACTCTGCTTACAAACTAGTTTCCTGCTGAAAAACTTGGGAAAGCAGCAGATTATGCTTCAAGTACTTGGGCCTCTGCCACCAAGTTCTGGGTTCTTGGCTTTGGCCTGGCTCATCCCTGGCTGTTGGGAGCATCTGGGGAGTAAATCAGCAAATGAAACATCTCTCTCTCTCTCTCTCTCTCTCTCGCTCTCGCTCTCTCTCTCACTGCATGTGTGTGTGTGTGTGTGTCTGTGTGTGTGTCTATCTCTCCTCTTCTCTGCCACTCTGCCTTGCAAGTAAATAAATAAATATTTTTAGAAAACTATAAACAGCCTCATTCTGCACTGAACTAGACTCCCAGGGATACAATGATGAGCAAGATGGGCAAGGTTCTTACTACATCAAACTTACTTCCAAAAGACAATAGCAAAATTATAAATGAATGAACATCACTTCAGATGGTGAGAAGTGCTATGAAGAAAAACATGGCCATGGATTAGAGAATGACTGGTTGGGAATGTAGAAATGCTATAAGTTCTGTGATCAGAGCAGGTTTACACCAAAACTGAACAGCACTAAAAACTGAACAGCAGGGGGCTGGTGCTGCGATTTAGCAGGTTAAGCTACCCCCTGTAGCACTGGCATCCCATATGTGCACCGGTTCTAGTCCCAGCTGCTCCACTTCCAATCCAGCTCCCTGCTAAATCATCTGGGAAAGTAAAAGATGGCCCAAGTGCTTGGGCCCCTGCACCTACACAGGAGACCAGGATGAAGTTCCTGTCTCCTGGCATCGGCCTGGCACAGCCCTGGCCATCTGGGGAGTGAACTAGTACATGGCAGATCTTTCTCTCTATCTTTCTCTCTCTCTCTCTCTCTCTCTCTCTCTCTGTGTGTGTGTGTGCATGTAAATTGGACTTTAAAATAAATAAGTAATCTTTTTTAAAAATAAAATAAAAATTGAACAGCAAAAGGGCCCAATCAAAGAAAGGATTGATAAGTAAAGGGTTCCAGGCAGAGAATGCAAAGATCCTGAGGTGGAAACAAATCTGGGGTGTTAAAGACAGGGAACGCCAGTGTGCCCACAGCACAGTGAACAAGTGGAGAGTGGCTGGGTTGAATTCAGAGGAGCAGGAAGGAGCTAAACTGAGTAGCCTTGTAGGTCATGGTAAACAGTTTGGATTTTATTCCAAGTGCAATGGAAAGGCATGGGGGATTTAAGTAGAGAAGTGATGAGTTTTGATTTACAATTTAAAAGATAATTGTAGCTCCAGACTTACCATAAGAGGACAAAAGCAAAGGCAAGGGAGCACAGTTGGAAAGCTCATAATGCAGTTACCCGAGGTGGGATGACGGAAACTGAACCACAGCGATGCATTCTTTCCTTTTCCAAGTAGTTATAATGAATAAGTGAAATAACATAAATGTATTTAGGACAATTGCTGGCACAGAGTAAATGTTAAAACTATTTTAATTATCTTCTTCCAACCCTTTCAGTAGAACAGAGATCTCTACTTCTACCCAGAATTCTAAAAGGAAGATATAGCATATGTAACTGTCAGTGCCAGAGACTCAAATGCTCCTTAACTGAATGTTGATACAGCAACATCATAATAAGGCAGAGAAAATGCCAGTTTCAGGCTGGTACATATTGCTTTGTGTTGCCAGTCTATTAAAACTCCAATAACTATTATGCTTGAACATGGTAAACTCATTGTTTTGAAAAGTAGCTCAGGGATCATAATGTGTTTTGAATTCAGAATCAAGGATCACTATTCTCCTCTTGTACAAAGGGAAGATTAAAAATTTTCCAATTTAAAGCTATACCAGATTTGTCTTTCAATTAATGCTGAAGTCACAAGTCAGCTGTCTTGAATTAAACTGTATGCCTTGCTACTGCCAGCTAATGGATACTATAAAGGGTTGTTGTGAAATAAGAACAAGGGATACAATGTTAACTGTAATTCAGGTGAAGAATAAGAAACATAAATGATGCTAGAGAAACTCTGGATTAGAGCATTCATGATAAACCAGGAAATAAATCCAGCAACAAGTAATGGTTAAGAATTGGGATTTAAAAATGATCTGTCCTTCCGTCATGTTCTCGTGTGTGTGACCTGGGGACAGTCTCTTAAGCTCTCTGAAAATCAGTTTCCTCATCTATAGAATGTGAGAAACATAGTATCACATTCACCAGATCATAGTAAAGGTTCCAAATAATATGTGTTATCTTTATTACCCTCCAGTACCCAGAGGCTCCCCTGAAAAACTTGGAAGTATTTATTCTGGAAGCAAGAAGGCCAAGTATGTAATTTAGATTTTTACAATGAAAAAAATAGCACAATGTATTGAGTCCTCAGGGGCTAGATGTTGTGCCAAGAGTTTATGTTTGAAAACAAAAATAAGCACAGCTGGGGCCATACTATTCTCATGTAGACATCAACCATTTCCCACAATACCAGCCTCAGACAGGGCTGCTCTGAGACCTTGACAACTGAAGAGAAAGCAAAGCCTCTTCGTAACCTCATCCAAGTGTAGACAAAAGCAAGGTCATGGTGCCACCCTAAAAATTCCAAGCACCCCCTTTCTTTCCCAGTACAAATTAGTGCTGCCTAGGGGCCAGCTACAGCTTTGTGCTTGCACATCTTGAGAGATGCAATCATGGACTTACCCTGCTTTATGAAAGCATCTGCTATAGAGTGAACCCTTTCCCAAATCACCCTCCCCACCCCCAAATCCTATAATATGTTCTCTCTAACACCCTCTTACTGAGACACCCCCAAAGTTGCCATAGGCTATGTTCTCCCTTGCTGTGCCAAGGAAACTTCACTTGTGTAATTACAGGTGTTTACCCTGTGCTCTTTGGGTGAAGCTTGTTGACAACATCTCTCTTTAAATCTGTAAACATCCCTGTATGGCACGTATTATTATCTTTATTGAACGGCGGAGGAAACTGAGTTTCAGAGCAATTAAGTAACTTGCCCAAGATCCTCCACATACTTGTAGTGACAGAAAACAAAAGCCCAAGTTCTAAATGTCATATTTTCATTCTGGTCTTAAAGGGGACCCACACAGGCCTTGGATACAGCCCAACAGCTAACAGAACAAGACAAGTGGTCAAGAAGCAATGGGGGCCGGCGCCGCGGCTCACTAAGCTAATCCTCCACCTGCGGCACCAGCACCCCGGGTTCTAGTCCTGGTCAGGGTGCCGCATTCTGTCCCGGTTGCCCCTCTTCCAGGCCAGCTCTCTGCTGTGGCCAGGGAGTGCAGTGGAGGATGGCCCAAGTGCTTGGGCTCTGCACCCGCATGGGAGACCAGGAGCGGCCGTGGCAGCCATTGGAGGGTGAACCAACGGCAAAAAGGAAGACCTTTCTCTCTGTCTCTCTCTCTGTCCACTCTGCCTGTCAAAAAATAAAAAAAAAAAAAAAGAAGAAGCAAGAGGATGGATTAGATGATGGGACAGGGGTCACAGGGGTCTTTTCAACAGGAAGGAAGTGGTACTCATGTAAGGGGAGCTAACTTTCGCACCGACAGGGGTTTCTCCACCCCCCATTCCAGCTTCCTGACTACGCAGAATTCTGGGAGGCAGAAGGTGATGACTAAAGTAGTTGGGTCACTGTAGTCACATGGGAGAACCTGATTGAGTTCACAGTTCCCGGCTTCTGGCCCTGGCCTGGTTAATACAAGCATGTGGGGTGTTTGGGATGTTAACTGGTAGATATGTGAATCAGTAGATAGGAGATTCTCTCTCTCTCCCTCTCTCCCTTTCTCCCTCTCTCCCTCTCTCCCCTCCCTCCCCTCTCTCCCCTCTCTCCCCTTTCTCCTTCTCCCTCTCCCTTGATCCCTTTCTCGCTTTTTTCCTTCTTCTCCCTCCCACTCCTTCTCCCTTTTCCTCTCCCTCTCCCTCTCTCTCTCCCTTACCCTCTCTTCCCTTCCTCCCTGTCCTGGTTGCCCCTCTTCCAGGCCAGCTCTCTGCTGTGGCCCAGGAGTGCAGTGGAGGATGGCCCAAGTGCTTGGGCCCTGCACCCCATGGGAGACCAGGAGAAGCACCTGGCTCCTGGCTTCGGATCAGTGTGGTGCGCTGGCCGCGGCGGCCATTGGGGGGTGAACCAACGGAAAAAGGAAGACCTTTCTCTCTGTGTCTCTCTCTCTCACTGTCCACTCTGCCTGTCAAAACATAAATAAATAAATAAATAAATAGTAATAAAATGACCATTTTTTAATTAAGATAATTTAAAGAAAGTAGAGAGAGAGGCATTTGAGTTTGGAAAATGTGCAACTTAGCAGGGCAGGTTAAGAGATAAAGAGTCAGTTCTCATTCCCTGGAACTCTACTCTACTATTTTACTCAAAGATAATGGGTTGTGACTTAATGATTCATTGGCCATGAAGGTATGGAAGCTATTGTGGCTAATATTATTTTTTAAATTATTATAAGCACATAATGCATCACCTATAAACAAGAAAGAATGATTTTTTTACATTTTTAACTTAGTAATAGGATAATATCAGGATTGGTTTTATTATTTTTCAGGCACAAAGAGGGTAAGTGGCAAGTGAACATTTAATGGGGAAAATATATAGCTTGCACAATTTAAAAATAAAATCTGACAGTTTGCATGTTTAGCACCTTTCATGCAAGAATCTCAGAGTGTTTTGCAAAGCTGAATTACACCACCCCCCTCCCCCCTGCCACCCATGAAGAAGCTTTCACAACTTCAAGAAAAGTTTGCTGAGTGCCCAGGAGTGTGGGAGTGTGTCCTGAGAGGAAGGGAGGGCTCAGGTTGGTCTTTGGAACAGGAGCCCACCAACACACTAGCCTGTTTCCAGAAAAACCAGCATTCCCTTGTGGACCTGCTCTCTCCTCTCCCTAGGTCCCTTCTGTCACTTTAATCACCTTGTCCCCCAACCCCAAGGGGGCGTCACACCTTCTTTCCTGAACTCAGGAAATAAGTTACTCAGTTGTATCTGATTATATCAAATAGTCCTCAAGAAAACTGAGGGAAAGAAGAAATTCAAGAGGAAACACGGGCTTTGAAAAATCATATCCTTGGAGGAGACAAGGTAAATCAGTAGAATTCACCTCTGCTAAGCTAACATGGGATTCATTCATTTGTTTAATATTTATAGCCAGATATCTGGTTATCTAAGCAGGATTGTTCCAGGGATCTAGCAAATCCTTGCCTTCATGAGGTATGGATTTTAGACAAAGGAAAACCAATAAACAAGATAAATTATATATAAAATTAGAATAAGTTAAATTAAAAAAATAAAGTGGAAAAGAGGGATAGAAACGAGGGAGATTAGAATTTTCTAAATTTATTTATTTATTTCCTCATTTATGTTAAAGGAAGTTACAGAGCAGGAGAAAGACAGACAGACTCTGATGGAGTTCCGGGTTCCCTGCTTCATCCCGAATCAGCACCAGCAATCATTGTGGCCATTTGGGGAGTGAACCAGCAAATGGAAGATCTCTCTTTCTCTCATTCTCTCTCTTTGTTCAAATAAATAAATAAATCTTTTGAACGGAATAAGGGAGGGAAGGGAAGGAAAGGAGGGAGGAAGGGAGGCAAGGAAAATGAAAATGGCACTAGCATCATCTCAGAATTTAGAGCAAAGAGGGGGGGCATGCATGTGTCCAACAGTTAAGATGTCTGCTAAGATACTGTTTCTCATAGCAGAGTACCCGGGTTTGATACCCAGAACCTTTCCCAACTCCAGTTTCCTGCTAAGGTACACCCAGTCAGGGTGGGGGTATGTCACAGGTGATAGCTCAAGTATTTGGTCCCTGCCAGTCACATAGGAGATGTGGATTGAGTTCCTAGCTTCCACTTTCAGCTTGGTCCAGCCCCTGCTGTTCAGGCATTTGGGGAGTGAATGTGCTTGTATTCTCACTCTCTCTCTCTCTTTCTCTCTCCTTCCCTCACTCACTCCCCTTTCTCTTTCTGTGAGAAGAAAGAAAGAAAGAAAGAAAGAAAGAAAGAAAGAAAGAAAGAAAGAAAGAAAGAAAGAAAGAAAGAAAGAAAGAAAGAAAGAAAGAAAGAAAGAAAGAAAGAAAGAGAGGAAGAAAGAAAGGAAGAGAGAGAGAGAGAAAGAGAGGAAGTAAAAGTGCAAAAAGTCCAATTAGAGGTTCATTGCAATAATCTACGCAAAAGATGATCATTGCTTGTGTCACAGAAGTGGAAGTGAAAAATGTATTACGATTATTCATGCATTTTGCAGAAGAGCCAATAATATTTACTAATAAATTATATGTGTCATATGAGAGAAATACAGGATTTGAAGATGATACCAATAAAAATTTAAGAGCTATCAGTTTGTTGACCATATTTAGTGTTGTGAAATTGGATGAAGGTACCAGGGGACAGATGCATTCAGAAAGAAGAGGTGTGAGGACTAAGTTCATTATACATTGAGCAATTGAAAAGGCACCTACCAAATAAACAGGAGGAGTCACTAGTGAAGTGGAGAGAGGACCAGGAATGCAGGATGTCCTGGAAGTCAAGTGGAGAAGCAAGGTCAAGAGAAGCAAGTTACCACTGCAGCTAATGCATACACACTCAGAACTGACTGATGGATTTAACATTATAGGATCAACAGCAAGTTGAAGAAAACAGTTTCTGTGAAGTGATAGGGACTTTTTATGGGAGAAATCACAGAACAGGGGAGAAATTAATGCTATGAGAAAGCAACTTGCTGGTGCAAGGTGCTTGGATGGTGTGAAAAGGTATGGATGTCACCACATACATAGAGTGGCTATACTTCAATAAGAGCATGGATGTTTTCTCTATGCAGTAACAGAAGGGAAAGGAGAATATATTGATATAAAGGCTGGGAGGCCAGTAAGTATTTTAATGGTAGTAATCTGTGGGAAGTTGTGTTTTGATTGCTTTAATTTTTTTTAAAGATTTTTATTTATCTACTTGAGAGGCAGAGTTACAGACAGAGGCAGAGAGAGAGAGAGAGGTCTTCCATCCGCTGGTTCACTCCCCAAATGGCTGCAATGGCCAGAGCTGCGCCAATATGATGCCAGGAGCCAAGAGCTTCTCCTGGTCTCCCACGTGGGTACAGAGGCCCAAGGACTTGGGCCGTCTTCTACTGCTTTCCCAGGCCATAGCAGAGAGCTGGATTGGAAGTAGAGCAGCCAGGATTTGAATCAGCACCCATATGAGATTCATGTGCTGTAGGCAGAAGCTGAGCCCACCATGCTGCAGCACCAGTCCCTTGATTGCTTTCTGGTTTTTAGTAAAAACAGGAAGCAAAGTCATCTCTAGTGATAAAGCAATACTGAAGCCTTGAAAAGGGAGGAAATGGTGTCCAGAACAGCAGGGTCAATGAATGAAGACAATAGGGTTATGATTCTTGGACAGCACTGGCTATTCACATAGAGTCATAGACTCAAGACAACTCATTATATTTGTGCAGATATGTCAACCATATTCAGTGCATAGGTTCAGGCATAGACTATGCAGAGAACTGAAAATACCTAAGGTCACAGTTTTGCCAAGTGAGAACAAAGAAGCAAGGGAGACAAGGGAGTTGAGGGTAGATGTGAGATAATGGCTATAATGACTGACAGTGGTACTTAAGCTATATAGAGAAGAATGTATTTAGAGAGGAGGGTGAGGGAAAAGGTGGTAGGACCCAGCAATTGCATGAGAAATTAGGATAAGCAGGGAAGGAGAGGAGAAAGGTGGTAGAATCTATGGATTTCTGGGCTCAGGAAGTGCAGGGAATGATGACATTTGGCAGTTAGAGGAATTAAACTGAAAAGACAGGAAGTGCTGGTCTGATGGTTGGATTCTTGATACTGAAATTATGAAGAGGTCACACAAAGTGTACATTTCAGTCTGGTATGTGACCATGGGAGAAGGTATTTGAAATCGCTTAGAAGAATGATGTTAGATGAGATGACTGGAGGAAATGAGTTCAAAAAACTTTGGAAGTACCATCTAGATATTCAAATAAGGGAGAATCAAGATCAGAAAGTAAGATGAGCCGGGAGCTAAAATCAACGAATCAATAGAGTGATGCCAGGGACTAAAGAAGACCATAACCCAGTGAGAAGGATTGTCTGATGACAAGGAAATCAAAGCTGCAGGGTTTATGGAAGGGAGTTGAAGGATGAATGGTCTGGAAATGGAAAGGTTTAACTAGGAAGACAGTCAGCTGCACCTGAAGGCCCAGCAGGAGGAGAGGAATGGGAAAATTGCAAGGGAAGTGGTGTGCTCAGAGGAAGTTCAGGCAGATGAGTCTCGAATGAACACAAATATGCATGCATGGGGCCGGCGCTGTGGCGCAGCGGGTTAAAGCCCGGGCCTGAAGCACTGGCATTCCATATGGGCGCCAGTTCTAGTCCCAGCTGCTCCTCTTCTGATCCAGCTCTTTGCTAGGGTCTGGTATAGCAGAAGATGTCCCAAGTCCTTGGGCCCCTGCACCTACGTGGGAGACCCAGAAGAAGCTCCTGGCTCCTGGCTTCGGATCGGGACAGCTCAGGCCGTTGTGGCCATCTGGGGAGTGAACCAGTGAATGGAAGACCTCTCTCTCTGTCTCTCCCTCTCTCTGTAACTCTTTCAAATAAATAATAGAAATCTTTTTAAAAATAAATAAATATTGGCCAGCGCCGTGGCTCACTAGGCTAATCCTCCACCTGCGGCGCCAGCACACTGGGTTCTAGTCCCGGTTAGAGCACCAGATTCTGTCCCGGTTGCTCCTCTTCCAGTCCAGCTCTCTGCTGTGGCCCGGGAGTGCAGTGGAGGATGGCCCAAGTCCTTGCGCCCTGCACCCACTTGGGAGACCAGGAGGAAGCACCTGGCTCCTGGCTTCGGATCAGCACAGCACGCCGGCCGTAGCAGCCACTTGGCGGGTGAACCAATGGAAAAAGGAAGACCTTTCTCTCTGTCTCTCTCTCACTGTCTAACTCTGCCTGTCAAAAATAAATAAATAAATAAATAAATAAATATGCAGGCATGCAAAACTACATACAGATTTCTTCTCCCACACACACAGACAAGGACACAAACACACACACACACTTATATATATATATATATACATATATATATATATATATCCCCATCTGCATGTGTATAGGGATTAAGTTGGGAGAGTAAGAGAAGACAGTTTTTAAAAAGTGGAGAGACTGATAAGAACAGATTCTACACTTGATCTTAATTGAAAATGAATCTTGATGCGAATGCAATGGGAGAGGGAGCGGGAGATGGGAGGGTTGCAAGTGGGAGGGAAGTTATGGGGGGGAAAAGCCACTGTAATCCAAAACCTGTACTTTGGAAATTTATATTTATTAAATAAAAGTTTAAAAAAGGTACTTTCAAGATGTAAAGTGGTGCTAACCTTTAAGTTATGATCATCTGTTATTGATACAAATGTCCAAAGTTACGGAAGTCTAATGATCTTGTTGTATTATTATCAGTCATGATAGTTACCTTTATTTTAAAAAAGACCTGAGGCCTAAAAGGGATAACTGTTTATAAAAAGTCCTCCAGGTGTTTTCTAAGCCACTGGTGGAGTAAACAAGTGCCTATTCTTGTGGATCAATGAGTTTTATAATTTCAGCCACAGTTATTTAAAGTCTTCTGTCATCCACAGTTTTGTATTCTTCTCTGAAAACACAATCAGATTAATGAAAAAACAAACTACTCATAAAAGTTAAAATATTGTAGGTTCTGTGTTTAAAGGTTCCTACGGACTTTTTCCCATGACTTGAAACAGCTCAGTAAACAGATAAAGCTAAAGTTTAATAATAGACTACAGGTTCCAACTAAAAAGGTATAGTTAATTCAGGTTACTAAAAACAAAATTCTAATTGATGATAATTTTAAAAGCAGTTAAAGATTAAAAAAACTATAATTAAAATTGCTTTATTGTTCTATCCTGTATGTATGTTATACATGTGTTATGTGTGTACAGGTTAGATGTCTACATAAAACCAAATTTTTTTTTAACTTTTATTTAGTAAATATAAATTTCCAAAGTACAGTTTATGGATTACAATGGCTTCCCCCCCCCCCATAACTTCCCTCCCACTTGCACCCCTCCCATCTCCCATGCCCTCTCCCATTCCATTCACATCAAGATTCATTTTCAATTCTCTTTATATACAGAAGAGCGATTCAGTATATATTAAGTAAAGATTTCATCAGTTTGTACCCACACAGAAACACAGAGTGTAAAATACTGTTTCAGTACTAGTTATAGCATTACTTCACATTGGACAACACATTAAGGACAGAGATCCCACATGAGGAGTAAGTACACAGTTACTCCTGTTGTTGACTTAACAATTTGACATTCTTGTTTATGGTGTCAGTAATCTCCCTAGGCTCTAATCATGAGTTGCCAAGGCTATGGAAGCCTTTTGAGTTTGCTGACTTCGATCTTATTCAAACAGGGTCTTAGTCAAAGTGGAAGTTCCCTCCTCCCTTCAGAGAAAGGTATCTCCTTCTTTGATGGCCCTGTTCTTTCCACTGGTATCTCACTCACAGAGATCATTCATTTAGGTCTTTTTTTTTTCCGCCAGAGTGTCTTGGCTTTCCATGCCTAAAATACTCTCATGGGCTCTTCAGCCAGATCCAAGTGCCTTAAGGGCTGATTCTGAGGACAGAGTGCTATTTAGGAAATCTGTCATTCTATGAGTCTGCTGTGTATCCCACTTCCCATGTTGGATTGTTCTCTCCCTTTTTGATTCTATAAGTTAGTATTAGCAGACACTAGTCTTCTTTATGTGATCCCTTTGACTATTAGACCTATCATTATGATCAGTTGTGAACAGAAATTGATCACTTGGACAAGTGAGATGGCATTGGTACAGGCTCTATTTTAATTGGCCTATAGATAAAAAAATCAACCCAAAATATCTTTTTGATTTAAGTGACTTAAATAAATCTCTGATAGGTAAGTTGTTTTAAATTTGTTGGTTAAAAAAAATTTTTTTTAAGTCATTGAAAAAAAAAAGTGGAGAGATTGCAGTCTCAGGAAGAGTCAGGAAGAAAACAGCAGAAGAAACTCTATGCAAATTAGAGGGACACAGCAGCCCTACATGAAGGGTGTAGACAGCACACATCAGGACCAGGCAGCTGAGAGCCTCCACACTAGCTTTGGAGAGTGAGGTAAAACCAGACTGCCACAGCCGAAACCACTGCTGGTAAAGCTGCAAGAGAAACCTGGAGGGAAACTGGCTTGAAGCCAAGCTAGAAGAGGAAAAAAAAGGGGAGGGGGCACGTTTCTCCCTGCCTGCTCACCATGCAATGGTGCCCTATAACAAGGCAATTGGAGTGGGTGCCATTTTGGACATATGTAACAGCTGCACCAGCTTGTGTGCATGCCCAGCAACCAGCTGAGCAGAGACTCCTGAGTCTAGCAGGGAGAACTGACACAGGGCTGGATACTTGTGATTATGGAAGGCTTGTGTGCCAAGACCATGGAAACACTGAGGCTGCATAAGAAGGCTCAGGGTGTGGCTGAGACTTTGGGCAGTGACTACGGGAGGCTCCACGTGCTCAGGACTCCCTGGTACCCTGAGGGATATTGCTGGGAAATTTGCTTACACCAAGGACTGCACAGATCCTTTGTTTGGTCCTTGTGGAAGTATGGATGAATATTATACCCACTGGGGCTAGCATCAAGGTACTGGTGTCCTGCAAACTATACCATTTATAAAGGATTAATAACCGAAATGTATAAAGAGATCAAGAAACTCCACAACAACAAAACAAACAACCCAGTTTAAGAAATGGGCAAAGGACTTACACAGGCATCTTTCAAAAGAGGAAATCTTTTGCTCAGGATCACTAGCTATCAGAGAAACACAAATCAAAACCATAATGAGGTTTCATCTAACCCTAATTAGAATGGCTTTAATACAGAAATCAACAAACAACAAATGCTGGTGAATGTGGGAGAAAAGGTACCCTAATTCACTGTTGGTAGGAATGTAAACTGGTAAAACCACTATGGAAGACAGTTTGGAGATACCTCAGAAATCTGAGTATAGACCTGCCATATTACCCAGCCATCCCATTCCTGGAAATTTACCCAAGGGAAATAAAATCAACAAATAAAAGAGTTACCTACACCCCCATGTTAGTTGTAGCTTGCTTCACAATAGCTAAGGTGTGGAATCAACCTAAATGCCCATTAACAAAGACTGGTTAAAGAAATTATGGGATATGTACTCTATGGAATCCTACACAGTGGTAAAAAAATGAAATTGGTCATTTGCAACAAAATGAATGAATCTGGGAAAGATCATATTTAGTGAAATAAGCCAGTCTCAAAGGGACAAATACCACATCTTCTCCCTGACCTGTGATAACTGATAGAGCACATAAAAGGAAATCTGTAGATGTGAAATTGACACTTTAAGAAGCAATGATTTGAACAGCCTTTGACTTGACTGTCAAGGAAAAGGTTTTTTTTTTTTTTTTCTCTTCTTCATACTTGTCGCTCCCCGTCTTCGTGGAGGAACGACACAGGACCCTGCGCTGTTCTTTCGTCTGCTCGGCCCTCCCCGGGTTTGCTGCTGGTTCTTCCCGGGTTGGCTACCGTCCCTTCCACCTCCGTGGAAGGGCGGTTCCCCCTGCCACATTCCCCACTTCCGCGGGGGAGCGGCACACCACCGGCCGGCTCTCTCGGGGGCTGCACAGGTGTTCCTTCGGATGTTCCCCTTAGATGTTCCTGGTGCATGCCGTCTCTCTCCTCCTTTATAGTCTTCTTCCACCAATCCCAACTCTGCTACCCACACGCCGAGTACGCTGCTCTCCTCCAATCAGGAGCAGGTCCCACAGTTTATTGGTTGAACTGGAGGCAGCTGTGTAGAAGCTGTTTCCCTTCTCAGCGCCATATTGTGGGAAAGCAGATGCATAGAATAAGTCTTAATTCCAGTAACTTAGTCTAGTCCGAGTTGCTCCCCACAGATCCCCCTTTCTTTTTATTTTTGGCGTTGATACGCGCCTGTCTTCGGTGCCCCGCGGCACGCACTCTGCTCTGCTTGCTAGAGTTGCCCACAGGTTCTTACAAGTCCTATCAATCAGGCAAACCGAATCCGGGTCCTCTCTTCACCATGTTGTGAGGAGGTTTTTAGGCGCTGATGCGTGCCTGTGTTCTGTGCCCTGCAGCGCATGCTCTGCTCTGCCTGCAGGTGCTTACAAGCCCTAGCAATCAGGCAAACCGAATCCAAGCCTTCTCATTGCCGTATTGTGGGGAGACTTATTGGTGTTGATAACGTGCCTGTCTTCGGTGACCTGCGGCGCATAAGCTGCTAGCCGCCCGCAGGTGCTCATCGCCTCATTAATCAGGCAGACCGAATCCAAGCTCTCTCATTGCCATGTTGTGGGGAGGCCTTTCTATTTCTCTATTTCTCTATCTCCGGGCATTCCTATTTCTCCCATTTTACTTCTATCTCCCAGCATTCCTATTTCTCTCATTTCACTTCTAGACTTCTGTTTCTCTTATCCCTGTGGCTTCCCGGCGCCCGCCCCGAGGCTGCTTCTCGGCGGCTTCCCAGCTCTGAGCCGCTTCAGCCAGCTTCTCTCATCTGCGCGGCTTCCCGGCTTCGCGTCTGCAACATGGCCTCGCACCAGCCCAGCGTTCCCTATCTATTCACGCCCCGTGCTCTCTCTGCACGCGGCGTCTTCCGCGAGTCACACAGCGTAGCTTACGTCTCCGCCACTAGCATTCAATCCAAGTTCCCCGGACTAACCTGGCGAATTCCAACCTGGCGGCCCACGTCTCTGCCTCTGGTTCCAGATCTTCGCCTCTTGCTCCCCGGGCTGACTTGAAGAATTCCAAGATGGCTTACGTCTCCGCCTCGGCCTGCACTCGCGGCTTCATCCTCCCTAACATTTTTCTCTACCCGGTATGTTTCCCTAAGTTTTCTTCCAACAATATTCCTCCCTCATTTCTCCTGGCCTCTCCCCACAGTCCGTATCCAAGTCTAAGTTTCTTATAGGTTTCACTTTCACTTTCAACCTGCAGTCCGTATCTGAGTCTAAGTTTCTTCTTGCTTTCACTTTAAATCCTAACTTCTTTCCCACAGTCCATATCCGAGTATGTTTGTTCTAGCTTTCACTTTCGCTTTCGACCTTAGAGATTTCTCCCAGCTTCCGTATCCGAGTCTATGCCTAGGCTTTTAATAGCTCCTTCCGGCACCTTTTTCGTCCGGCTTTTCCCTAGGCTGTTTGCTAGTCTCTCTCTCCAGTATTTTCCACTTCTTCCCATTTCTTCCCTCCTAGGTTTCCTATCCGAGTCACGGCACCATTATGTCACTCCCCCTGTTCGTGGAGGAACAACACAGGACCCTGCGCTGTTCTTTCGTCTGCTCGGCCCTCCCCGGGTTTGCTGCTGGTTCTTCCCGGGTTGGCTACCGTCCCTTCCACCTCCGTGGAAGGGCGGTTCCCCCTGCCACATTCCCCACTTCCGCGGGGGAGCGGCACACCACCGGCCGGCTCTCTCGGGGGCTGCACAGGTGTTCCTTCGGATGTTCCCCTTAGATGTTCCTGGTGCATGCCGTCTCTCTCCTCCTTTATAGTCTTCTTCCACCAATCCCAACTCTGCTACCCACACGCCGAGTACGCTGCTCTCCTCCAATCAGGAGCAGGTCCCACAGTTTATTGGTTGAACTGGAGGCAGCTGTGTAGAAGCTGTTTCCCTTCTCAGCGCCATATTGTGGGAAAGCAGATGCATAGAATAAGTCTTAATTCCAGTAACTTAGTCTAGTCCGAGTTGCTCCCCACAATACTATTTGTTAAACTCTTTACATAACATAGAGTTAATCATATGTGTATAAAGTCAATTGAAACCAGGTCTCTGTGAAAAATAAGAGTAGGAATAAGATAAAAAGGAAGAAGTTTGTAACTGTAAAACTGTATAGTTCTACATACATTCCTATGGACTTACTTCTAAGGGTACAGGGTTTTTTTCAACTTTTATTTAATAAATATAAATTTCCAAAATACAACTTTTGGATTATAGTGGCTTTTCCCCCATAACTTCCCTCCCACTCACAACCATCCCATCTCCCACTCCCTCACACATCCCATTCTTCATCATGATTCAATTTCAATTATCTTTACCTACAGATGATCAACTTAGTATACACTAAGTAAAGATTTCAACAGTTTGTACCCACACAGACACACAAAGTATACAGTACTGTTTGAGTACTAGTTTTACTGTTAAGGACAGAGATCCTACATGGAGAGTAGGTGCTCAGTGACTCCTGTTGTTGATTGAACAACTGACACTCTTATTTATGACATCAGTAATCACCCGAGGCTCTTGTCATGAGTTGCCAAGGCTATAGAAACCTCTTGAGTTCACCAACTCCAATGTTATATAGACAAGGCCATAATCAAAGTAGAAGTTCTCTCCCCCTTTCAGAGAAAAGTACAACCTTCTTTGATGGCCCTTTCTTTCTGCTGGGATCTCACTCACAGAGATCTTTCATTTAGGTCATTTTTTTACCACAGTGTCTTGGCTTTCCATACCTGAAATTCTCTCATGAGCTTTTTAACAAGATCCAAATGCCTTAAGGGCTGATTCTGAGGCCAGAATGATGTTTAGGGCATCTGCAATTCTGTGAGTCTGCTGTGTATCCTGCTTCCCATGTTGGATTGTTCTCTCCTCTTTAATTCTATCAGTTAGTATTAGCAGACACTAGTCTTGTTTATGTGATCCCTTTGACTCTTAATCCTATCATTATGAACTGAAACCGATCACTTTGACTAGTAATATGGCATTGGTACATGCCACCTTGGTGGGATTGAATTGGAATCCCCTGGCATGTTTCTAACTCTACCATTAGGGGTAAGTACGAGTGAGCATGTGCTGAACTGTACATCTCCTCCCTCTTTTATTCCCACTCTTATATTTAACAGGAATCACTTTTCAGTTAAATTTAAACACCTAAGAATAATTGTGTGTTAATTAAAAAGTTCAACCAATGGTATTAAGTAGAATAAAAAAATACTAAAAGGAATAAAGTAGTAAGTTCTTCCTCAACAGTCGGGACAAGGGCTGATCAAGTCATTGTTTCTCATGGTGTCCATTTCACTTCAACCGGTTTCCTTTTAGGTGCTCAGTTGCTTGTCACCGATCAGGGAGAACACATGATATTTGTCCCTTTGGGACTGGCTTATTTCACTCAGCCTGATGTTTTCCGGATTCCTCCATTTCATGGAAAATGACCAGATTTCATTGTTTTTTTACTGCTGTATAGTATTCTATAGAGTACATATCCCATAATTTCTTTATCCAGCCTTCTGTTGATGGGCATTTAGGTTGATTCCATGTCTTAGCTATTGTGAATTGAGCTGCAGTAAACATTGAGGTGCAGACAGCTCTTTTATTTGTCAATTTAATTTCCTTTGGGTAAATTCCAAGGAGTGGGATGGCTGGGTCATGTGGTAGGGCTATATTCAGGTTTCTGAGGAATCTCCAAACTGTCTTCCATAGTGGCTTTACCAGTTTGCATTTAAAGGTACAATTTTAAAACTTGCCAGAGGATTCCAAATTCCATCAGTTAGATGGTAAAAATGCCATTTTAAGTGTTAAACTGAACATAGTAAGTGTTAACGTGATCACATAGATAGGATTAAGTGTTAAAGGGATCATATAAATAAGATCAAGGGTCTGGGAATAATAATAGATAGAAATAAAAAGGAGAGAATGCTCAAACATGGGAAGCAGTCAGTCCACACAGCTGACTCATAGAATGACTATTTATATAGCACTCTGACCTCGGGATCAGCCCTTAAGGCATTCTGCTCTGGCTGAAAAGCCCGTGAAAGCATTTCAGGCATGGAAAGCCAATACATTCTGGCAAAAAATGTCCTACATGAATGGCCTTAGTAGATGAGACCCCAGTGGAAAGCAGTGGTCATCAAAGAAGAAGGTACTTTTCTCTGAAGAGAGGAGAGAGCTTCTACTTTGCTTATGGCCTTGTCTAAATATTGACAGAATTTGTGGTTTCAAAAGGCCTCCATAGCTTAGGCAGCTCATGTCAAGAGCCTTGGGTGATCACTGCCATCATACATAAGAGTGTTAATTGTTAAATTAACAAGAGTCACTGTTTACTAATTTCCCAAGCAGGACCTCTGTCCTCAAAGAGTCATATTATAATTATGTCTAAGTGTTCACAAAAGATGTATCAGTCTTGGGTGCTTCTTTAAAGTTAATTAAGTTTCTTTAAAAAAAGAGAAATTAACATCAAGATGCAATGACTTTGAACAGTCCTTTTCTCTACTGTTAAGGAACAGTTTTGTTTTTCTCATGCAAATTGTTGATCTCTTTATTTAGTATAGAGTTGGTCTTCTGTGTATAATGTTAATTGAAAATGGATCTTAGAGGAGAATAGGAATGGAAATGGGAGAGGGAGGAGGAGGAGGGGTGGGAGTGTGGGTGGGAGGGCGGGTATGGTGGGAAGAATCACTATATTCCTAAAGTTGTACTTACAAAATGCATGAAGTTTCTATTCTTTAAATAAAAGATTTCTTGGGAGGGAATAAATAAAAATAAAAATAAATAAAATAAATGGGTGCATGTTATGGTATATCAAATATACCACGTTTCATTAAATATATATATGTATAAATGCAGAGCTCTTTAAAAGCAAAGACATTGTACTTATGGGGGGTGGGTGTGGCAAGCAGAGTGTAAGAAAATATCAAATGAAACTATCCCAATATGAAAAAAAAGTTTTTAGCACTTGATGATATACAGCTTTTCCTTCCTACAATTCACAGTTCTTTTGATGTCATTCATAATCTTTCTATCATACTCATTTAGTTTCTGGCCTAAAGTTTCTATAAGGTTGTAAGGTCCCTGAAGACATGGAGAATGTCCTCTTCAGTTTGATACCTTCTGCAGGATGTAGTATCATCCCTAGCTCACTGTGGTCCACATAAATATTTCTTTGAAAGTGTTGGATTAATTTAAGTATGTATTGTTTCAAAGGATCAAAGTATCACCTTCTAAAGGCATTTCAAATGAAATGGGACACAGTTTGACCAAATTTTATATTTATTTATAAGAAAACTAAATCAAACCTAAATGAGAATATTCATTAGTTATTATCATTAACTAATAACCATCTTAGAAACTGAAGCTAAGAAAGAAATAGTACAAATAAATATCAAAACTATATCCAACATGCCACTTTTAGAATTACATGGTGAAAAAAAATCTAGTATATAATTGCCAGGAAAGCTATTTAAAGCAGAAATATGAGATTAAAATGCCAAAGGTGTAAACAACTTTAATCTGCTAATTTATTACACATGTCTCTTAGAGCCAAGTTTTATTTTAAGATTAGATCTTGGATATTTTCACTGTGTTGCTGCAAATGAAACTAAAATTTTCTAAACTCAAATGCTATGCCTTTTTCATCTTTTAGATGTTAATTCATGTCCTCTCAAAGCAAGTTGATTTCTATCATTTTAGTTTACTTCTACAGTTTGTAGTGAATTATACATATATAGCTTTTCTTTTAAAGTCTAAGAATGCACAATGACAATACATACCCATGTCTGTGTCCCATTGACAGTCTGCTTTAGGGAACAGACTACATGTTTTTATTATTAATAGAACAGCAAACATAGGTTTAACTAGCAAAGATGATCCAGGGCCACTTGCTGAGGGAAATCATCCATTCAGTTACATATGAGGAGGTGTGAAATGCATTATAGACCCCATATTACACACCGGACCAAGTTACCTGCCATGCTTTCTTCTCTTAGAGCCCAGATTCCACCTTCTTTCCTGAATATATCTGATTCTGATTGCTAACTTAATCCTCTAGTTATGTAAGGGAGCAATCACAATAAAAATTGAAGTCCAATCGGGCATTTAAAAGATGATTCACTACCAAAGGTAAATGGCTTTTGAATAGGTCTATGTTCTCAAACTTTCCAACAGGCTCTGCTACCTCTATTTCTAAGAAAATAGTTCTCCAGTTACACCACCATGAAATGTGACCTTTCTCCCCAGCTGGCACTGAGGTTTAGCCATAATCATTAAAACAGTACAGGTGTGCTGACAATTCAGGCTAGCACAACAGTGGTATGGTGTGAGCTTGGTGGATGGGAAGGGAAAATTTACAGGAAGGCTTGTACAAAATTGAATCCTTAATATAATCTTAATAACATGAGCTCTTTCAGCCAAATGTTCAGACTTCCCTCCTCCTACAAAATAACCTGATTGATTGAGAGCTAATATAAAACTGCATTTCAGGGATATTGTAGGATTTTAATACACAAAGCATAAATATTTGCTACATGTATTACTCATCCAAGTTTGATCCTGCCTCGTCTCCTTTGACATGTGGTTCCCCCAAAGGATGAGCAGTCACTGACCATGTGACTCCTAACTGATGAAGAAGAGGGAGGTGAACCTTATTTTCACCCATGGAAGAACTGAAACGGGTTGTTAGGAGGAGTGCCAGCCTGACTTGGGAAGCTTTCCTCTATGTGAGGTGTTCGGGAGGCAAGGAGTAACCATCTGTTTGGACACCACTGAGGGCCTTGACCAGGTGATCTAAAAGCTCTATTAAAACTGAAGGTATTCTTTCAGAACTCCAGGCAAGCCCTCTCTTGGTGTTGGCGTATTTCCTGTTCTGTGACAGCACCAACATTTCTTTCACCTCTGAGCCTTTGCACACACTATTCCTTCCACCTGGGCACACTTCCACTCCCTTGTTCCTTCAAATTTGAGCTTATAAGTCTGTTTCTTCACTTCCATTACTTCCTTTCAGATTTCCCTGTCCCAAAAAAATGTGAGTAAGAGTACTTTCCTATATGCTTCTTTGACATTCTAGACTTTCCCTATGTAGCACTTATCCTACTTGACTGTGAACTCCTTAAGGGAACGTGTCTTTGTCATAATTCTGTGTCCATCACTAACACAAGGCCTGCAGCCTAGCCAGTCTTCAGTGAACATGTGTAATTATTTGAAAATCCTGCTGGGGCTTATCCAGAAGTCCACTGGCACCTAAAAATCTTTTAACCAGAGAGACATGGTTTTGCTTGGTCATACTATTGCATGGGGCTGAAGTCCTTCTCCCACCCAAAATATGCTCCCAGTACAATATTAATACCAATCATGTACTGTAGGTATACTTGAATCTTTAACATCACGAAGGGATCTTTAGGAATATTGCTAATTCTCAGCAAGGCTCCACACACATAAAAGGCCACTCAGCTCTCTTTTGGCCACCAACTATATGACTCAGCAAATGATCTGAGTTTTAATTATGATTCCTGATGATGCCAGTCTCAGGAGGGAGCTAACTAAGGACCATTATCCACAAGTAGACCCATGAACATCTTACCTTTTCCTCTTAAAAATTCTCTGAGTGGCTGTGATGTGCAGGATAAATTTTCCAGCTACATCCTGTAACTGCCTGCCACGGATAAGGGGGTTAACTTATCCCAGGAACATCAGTGAGTAAGCAGACATCAATCCAGGACTCTTCATTAAAAGAAGATAATTGAAACCATTTTTTCCACATGATATGAAACACATCTATTAACATTATTGATTTAAAGGGATCAAACAAACTCAAATTTAATAAGTGACTGAGTAATAGTCAAATTGACAATTTCATCATTTCCTATCTTTCTCTTCCTGCTTTTGAACTATGACTATTTTATGACTACTGTGTGAAACTGCTTTAGTCATTTGAAAATCAGTAAGTCTAGGTTGTTGATGAGAAGAATCAGACAGCCTGTGCTTGCACTCACCTCTTTCCACTGCCTCATAACTGAAGATGAGAAATGTCTATAGTTAACAATAGCAGCCTGTGGCCATCTCCCCCTTCCTGAGAAACCTGAGACCTTATTCTCTCCCTAGACTGCCTGCTTAACTACAACATTCACTACCCTTATCCTGTGTCTCTCTGACACTTCCATCCTCATACATGGTTGTTGCTTGTCTAGACCAATGGTTCTCAACCTTTAGTGAGCTTCAGAATTACCTGGGGATATTGTCAAATGCAGATTCTAATGCATAGGCCTGGGCTAGGGCTTGAGATCCTGCTCTTGCAAAATCTTTCAGATTGCTAATATTTCTGGTCCATGGACCAAACTTTAGAGTATCCAGGACTCAGCACAGAATTCATCAACCCAGGCAACTTTGGCAGGTCTGTAAATTTCTGAAACTTAAGCAAAAGTTTATGCAAGGAATTTTACCTCCATCAGATTCTCAAAGGAATCTATGCAAAAGTAACAATTGGCTAATGCCACCTCTGTTCTCCCGCCTATGCCATGTCCCTTTCTGTTCTTCCCCATCTGAAGTATTCACCCAGCCATCCCATCAGCAACTGGTTTTATATGCACAACCAGAGTTATGTTATCCAAGATACTGGACATACACATTTTTCCCCCAAAGAAACATTTTATTTAATGAATACAAATTTTATAAGTACAAATTTAGGAATATAGTTATTCTTAAAACCATACCTGCCCTCCCACTCCCACCCTACATCCTCCTCCCTCTCCCATTCCTAGTCCCATTTTCCATTAAGATTCATTTTCAATTAACTTTATACACAGAAGACCAACTCTATACTAAGTAAAGATTTCAATAATTTGCACGCACATGCACAACAACAACAACAACAAAAAAAAAAAACTGTTTGAGAACAAGTTTTACAGTTAACTCTTATAATACAACTCATTGAGGACAGAGGTCCTGCATGGGAAGTTAGTGCACAGTGACTCCTGTTGTTGATTTAACAAGTAACGCTCTTATGGACATATACATCTTAACTCCAACAAAGCAAGAAGTTTGAGATTAATGACTCAGAGACGTAGAAATTAAAACAGCATGATGTTGGGCCAAGAAAATGATTTGCAGAAGCAGAAAAACCTGAGTGTGAAAGCTAGCTCTGTATCAACCTGACTCTGTGACACTGTGCAGCTTTGCTGGCTTCTCCATGACTTCAATTTCTTTCACTTTAATAAGCCGTATTTGTAGAACCTTTGCAAAGATAAAATTATAAGGACAAACTTACTGGTACATAGTGTTTATATATAAGGAGAATTAATCAGTCACCTATATCTGTCCTTATCATAGAGAAAGAGGAAGGATAAAGTAAGATATAAAACATTAATAAATAATTTTAAAATAAGAGCTAATAAAATAAGGTCTCATGAAAAGAAGTATCTTTTAAGACATGGATTCTGAAAAATATCTATTTTTAGAAGACATTTAGGTAGTTTAGAGTCTAAAGTAGACTAAAACTGAAATGTTTATAGAGGAATTATAAATGAAATTAAGGGATTCTTTCAACCTTTCTTGATTTGAGAAAATTGTGTTAGAAATTGTTTGCCATCTGAGAATCCATAGCAAATACTTGTATGTATCCAATTTTAATACAACACTATAAAACTGTTCTGGAAAGTTAAAACTAGTTACTAACAGACCTTGGGTGGGAAAAAATATTATCTAAGGGTAAAATCATTTCCCATGTGAAAAATTGGGCTTAGGGACTCCTGATAGTAAGCCTTTATGATATGCCACAATAAAAACACCATCAGGTGTCATATAATGCAACCACTCAGCCCTCACCAGCACATTTTCATTGAACCTCAATACAGCTAATCACTGTAAAACTAATGTAAATGTTTTCATTTTATGGTCAGCGTGATATTACACCTTAACTTGTTTGTCCCAGAGAGCTAAGAATGTAAGAGATTCTGTAGCCCCAGTACAGATTTTTAAAGGCAATACTTCTTTGTCATTTTCTATTTTTAAAAAGCTACCGGAAGAATTTGGAAGAAAAGCAATCTCTTTGGACCAATTTGTTAAATAATGAAAGTTCAAAGCTCTAGTTATCTCTTATTTAAAACACTCTGTTATCCCTCAAGGATAAATTTTTCCATTTCTGATAAGGTCCCAGTCCAACCCAAATTACAAGCAGAGGAAGTCTTGCGGGGGAAATGTGTTTACTTATTTTTCCACGTAACATCTTCAAAGACATTTAAAGGAAGGCAGAACTGATCCTAAGGATATCTTTCAGAGGTAAAAAAATTTTTTGAAAAAATCAGTAAGACATTTCCCATATCCTCCTAAAACAATCTTTATCTCTGAGGAAATTGAACCAATACTCAAGATGCTGCTTCCCAGAGCAAGGTTTTTCCAAAAGAGCTGTCCTTATAAATATAAGTATCATCTGTGGCATAGTAGTTTATACCCCCAAGATTCACATTAAAGCCAGTTTAAAAATAATTTGCCATTTACATATGTTTTCACTTGATGGAGAGTCGAGCGCTCTTCAACCCTTGCTGTCCCAGCAGCAGAATACAGAACTACATTATCTAAGCTAGGGGTTTTCTTCAGCGAGATAGAGCAGAGATACGTTTCTCATGGTGAAGGGTTAAAAGAGGACACCAAACCACCCTCTGGAAGTCATTAAGTTACAAAGCCCCAAGAAGATAAAAGTTTCCATTTTCTAAAATGTAAATCAAAAACATATTCATTAGTATTGCAAAACAAACATGCAAATCTTCACCACTTGAAAAGCTCGGCTAAATATGTACAAGGGCTAAACCCAAAAATACATCTGGTCCTCGGTTACAGAACTTGCTTTTTCGGTTTTATCTAAAGAGTTTGTCTGTCTTCCACGGTTGGCTTCTTGGATTATTGCAATTCATAATAAGCCTTTTAGCTAAGGATGAAATAAACAAAGATAAAGTCTATGTCCTAGTTTTACATGGTCCAGATGGGAGGATCTTTCCATATGTTTAGCACACCCACTGCTTATTAATCATTTCTAGCAAAGCCTAGAGGATTACTGGGTTTCTTGCCTGGGCAAAGGCTGAAATTTAGTTTGTATAATCTCTGAACACCTTTTCAACATTCTATCCTTTCCAGATTGTCGTTTGTGCCTAATTCAGGTTGAGTGTGTGTCCAAATTCTTGTGTATGTCTGTGTGTCTGCGTATGTGTGTGACGTGTTATAGGGTAGAGAACTGCAGCCAACTGATCAAGAGGAGGCTTTTGTGTCCAAATTTGGATACAATATCAGTCTTAAGGAATGTGTTACATCATAACAATGACAATGTGGGTAAAACTGGCAATACTTGACTCACTACCCTTCACAGTGATTTACTTAGTGTCTGGCAATCTGTTTTTCATATGATGTTTGTTTCTCATAAACAATTTCAACATGGGAGAGTATGGTGTCAAGATAACAGTCATATCATTCGTCATTGCAGAAGGTTTAGGGGGCTTGCCAAGAAAATAAGGTTCTTTTATCTTGGGCTTCTTACAAGGACTTGTTTTCTGCTGATCGTTTCTTATCAACGTGCTGTGTTGTAGCCTGAAACCTGACGGTCACAGCCTTAGTCATGTTATCAATGTATCAATTTCTTACCCTGAGTGAAATGAAGTCCAGGGAAGGGTCAGCATGGGGAATAGTGGAGGAAGAAGACAGAAGAGTAGGTCCAGGGACACGAGGCAGTCACTGAGAAGGGAGCACTTGAAGGAGAGCGTTCATGAAGCAACAAAGGCATCCTCATTGTTTTCCTGTCGTTTGGGGCATGAATGTGCTCTTAGATAAAGGGCAGCGCCTCCACTGTCATAAGTGTACCAAGCTCTGCAGCATATTCTTAGTTGTAAACTGGTTAAAACAACACTGTGGGGTGTAAAAAGGAGGAACTCCCCATCTTTTTATATCACAATCCCATCAATCTGAGGGAATTCTGACAGAAGACTTCCGTGCTTGGAACACCTCCTAAAACTTGGAAGGAGAAGAGAGGGAAGAAGATATTCTTTACATTTTCTTTTAATAGAATTGGTTAAGTCAGTTAATTTAAAAAACATTCTATTCGCCATGGATGCTTTTGATAGTATTCCTATGTGGTTTTATATCTTCAGCAAACAGAAGAATGGAAGGCACTTCTAAAACAGAAGAGTAGACAGCTATGGGACACAGAATACTGGGTGTCCAGTCATCAAAAAGCCTTTGAAATTGCTTTGCTGGAGTCTTCTATACAATAATTAAGCCCTGAACAAGTATCTTTTATGATGCCCTGCCCTATGCTGTAGACATTGAACATTTGCCCTGTGCAAATAAAAGATAGAATTTTTACTTGGAAACCAGCATTTTGCAAGTCAGTTTCCT
The DNA here is from genome assembly GCF_964237555.1 of Oryctolagus cuniculus. Taxonomy (NCBI): domain Eukaryota; kingdom Metazoa; phylum Chordata; class Mammalia; order Lagomorpha; family Leporidae; genus Oryctolagus; species Oryctolagus cuniculus. Next base: position 142,131,839 of record NC_091437.1, read on the forward strand.
AAAGAAACAGTATTAAGTCTTTGATTGGAAACAAGAGAACTTGAGCTTGGGATGTCAGTTCTATGACCCAGATGAAGGTCTCTTATTCTGGCAAATTTATACAAAGAGTCTCCTGATATCTCACCTCAGTTTATGTGACCAGGAAAGCTGCTTCATTGAAAGCACTCTTCTCAGGCAAATGGGTGTCAGCTTCCTCCAAGGTGATAGATTAAACCCACTTTCCTATTAAGAGACAGCAACTATGTTCATGTACCAACCAAGAAAAAAAGTACCGTTACTCCTAGGGATCTAGCACATAGGGAGTATATATGTCTAAAGAAAGAAAATTGGAAGTATCCGTTATAAAGTTCAACCACCTTCTGAGAATGCCTTAAAGTAGAAATGAAAAAGAATGTTCTAGAAAGTCAAAAATCGAGTGATCCTTAAAAAGAAACTTCCGTGCACATAGCAAATGCTAAGCTTTAGAGCATGGCGGAAAGACAGAGTAGATTTGGCATTTTTCTGCCAGGAATTTCTCTACCAAAGCAAAAGAATTTTCTTCACATCTAGACAAAGACTTGCTATCATTATGTAGCAAATAATTTGGAAATTTAGCAAATAATCTTGAGGACTCTATCTATAGCTTCTTACCCTTAAAGTATTTGTATACATTGATGTTCCCCAAGAAAATTTGAGAAATCACAATAGCTCCACTTGGTTTCTTACTGAGTAAATAGCGAAGTCCAGCAATTGTTCCACACAAGAGGACATTTTGAGGGGTGATGGGGCAGTTATCCAGATCAAGATGCCACAGAAATAAAATCACGGCCGATATGTCAGTCACCAAATCTTATCCATTCTTCTTTCAAAATGTATATATACTTTCTTATCCAATTCTTTGCTCTTGCTCTTCATTATGCCAATCTAATTCTGATCCTTACCATTTACCTAGATTATTGCAATAGCTTTCAAAATGTTCACCTTTATTTCTCTCTAATCCTTTCCCAGCAATCTATCCTCATACACCACTAGGCAAAATAGTATTTAAAAAAAAAAATCCATTTCATTCAGTCACAATCCTGCTCAAAAATAGCCTAATATTACCCACTTACTACATATCCAAGGCCTAATTTAAACTGATGGGATTCACAGCCCATTGAAATCTAACCAATCACTTTCCCAACATTTGCTCATTACCCTTCATGCTGTATCAATTTCTTAATCTTAATCTCACATTTCCCATCTCTTTGCCTATCCAAATCCTCCCGAACCTCAGTTCTACTTCATTCTTTCTACTCCATGAGGACTTTCCCACTGTCAGAATCCATATTGATATTTCCCTTCTGTAAGTCAATAAAACTCAGTCTGACTATACCACAAACACAGAGACACAACCATGCACTGCCTTGTGTCATCAACCATAGTTTTACATCCACTTTCTATCTTCTTACTTGACTACATGCTCCTGGATAACAAAGACTTTTTCTAAAATACACCACATGTTAGACACTTTCCCTAAGTTCTGTCACTAACACTAGAATACAAATTCCATGGAAATATATCTGCTATGCTCTCATAGTGCCTGGAAAAATGAACAGGTAATACAATTATCTAAGGTGCAATGCCTAGATCAATATTTTAGTACCCAATTCTGAAAATACTGTAAATACAACACAGATAGTCCTAAATATATAGATATCTTACATAGTCAAGAGTCAGAAAAATTCTCCCTCATCTCTGAATTGGTTCTCGAATTTCACTGGTTCTTTTTGTTATGTAAAAGGGTCAGCTTGAGGAACAGTGTTATGACACTTCATTATTTTAATGTGATTTTCCATGGCTACATCCATGCATTTCAGACACTTGTTAGGATTTCCTGAGAGGGCTGGCTAGAACTCAAAAGTTCTGAGTGTTTTTTTTGTTTGTTTGTTTTTTGTTTTTTTTTTTTGTTTTTTTTTTGACAGGCAGAGTGGACAGTTAGAGAGAGAGAGACAGAGAGAAAGGTCTTCCTTTGCTGTTGGTTCACCTTCCAATGGCCACTGCGGCCAGCGCACCGCGCTGATCCGAAGCCAGGAGCCAGGTAATTCTCCTGGTCTCCCATGCAGGTGCAAGGCCCAAGCACTTGGGCCATCCTCCACTGCACTCCCGGGCCATAGCAGAGAGCTGGCCTGGAAGAGGGGCAACCGGGAAAGAATCCGGTGCCCCGACAGGGGCTAGAACCTGGTGTGCCGGCACCGCAGGCGGAGGATTAGCCTATTGAGCCGCGGTGCCTGCCCATTTTTGTCCTATGAAGATATCAGACTAGACTCTACCACTTACCACTTAATAATGAAAATTTTAATTTTTTCTCATGCTTTCCATAGTTTAGTTAAATTTAAGAAGAAAATTAAGTTCCCCAAACCACTTCTACTCCATTTCTCCTCACTTATAGACATTATCCTTTGGTCTTGAAAGATCTCTCATACCACTGTAGCAAGAGAAGAATATTCCACTGGAAACAGTCAAGCTACTCCCTGACAAAGGAATGAAAGGAACACAGGCTCAAAGTTTCTATTGAATTCAAGTGGGAGTTCAGCAGCCTCGATGGTCTAGACTGCATATTTACATTGAAAAGATTAACCAGACAAGCCTTACCTAGCATTTTCTCACATTTTACAGAACAGTGAAAACCATGGATGCAAACAGAGATGAGAAACTATAAAGCCAAACTTAGCCCAGTTGGGAATTATTCCACCATGCTTTTACATTTGCATACATGGCACCCTTCAAAGCCAGGAGTTTATATTTTCCCATGAAGACTCAGCATGTGTGAAAAATGCTTTCCAAGAAATGAAGACTGGCTAAGATAAGAATGCAAATGTGAATATGTGGGCAAACATACACAGTTTAACCTGAACTAAGAGCTTTCCTCCATAGCTTCGATGTGTTTGGTAATCACCCAAGTTTCCTCCAGACAAGAACCTGGAAGCTTTAGGCCAAAGTTAATTCAACAACCTCAAAATCCAAAGTACAATGACACAAGGAAAGAATCTTGAAGTACACTAAAATACTCAAAAAGCAAATCTGTCTCTCAGTAAAGAGTACTCTACAATATACAGCTGAAAATGGGGTGAATTCAACAAGAGAGAATATGCTCAAGTCTGCAAATTACTTGCTAGTTCATTTGTTCTGTGACAAGGATTATCTCTATAGCTATAAATAAAACCCCAAACGTATGATGCTACAAAGGTTCTTTTTTTTTCCTGGAAAAAAAGAACAATGCTAGAAATCTATTCTACCAATGAAAAATTCTAAAAGCATCTTCAAAGTAAAAATATGGGCAGAAGCTTCACATTAAAAAGGATGATCAGATTTACCTATTCCTTCCTCCCCCCACCACACACACACACACACACACACACTCAAGTTTAGGTCTTAGAGGCTGTAAACGCATAGCTCGTAACAAGAGCAGAAGGAAGTTGCTTTGTGGGCCAGAAGACATGGAAGAAGTAAGGGAAGTGGCTACACTGGACTCCATCTTTGCAGAATGCTGGACCTCGATTCACATTATCTCCTCTCTGAGCAAATTAAGATGATTTATGCTTAACGGCAGTGATGTTATTTGTGTTTCTTTGAAAACAAAAGAAAAAAGATGCCCAAGAAAGATTATGTGACGATTTCAAATTTATTGAATGCACAGTTATTTGCCTACATATGGCCTGGGCCTGTTGGGTGCAAACAGCCAAGTGTCTTCCGTGGTTCCCAGCAAACTCCCAGCTTCGGATCTACTGCCTTGACTTTTCTGCGCCATTTTAATTGTTCCAATGAGATGCTTCATGATGAACAGCCAAGCACTGATAAACCAGTAGTTTTGCCAGTCTGGATGTTAAAACTAAACCAAAAAAAAAAACACAGAAACATTCTCTACTCAAAGTGGAATTTCTTTCCAGTGGTCTTTTTGTTGTTTTTTTTTTTTTAACTTTTTTGCAAATAGCATTTTATTTGGTACAGCTTCAATTGCCAAACATGAAAAATGACAAACGAAGACATTATAAAGTGGCATCATGCCGCCAGCCTGGGGTCCTAGAAGTAAACACATTTTTCCTGTGGTGTGGTTCAGTGCCAATCCATGAGAGGCAAGCCAAAGTCCTGAATGAACACTGAGTTCGTAAAACTCTGCTTTCTCGTATCAAGATGAGGTCTTATGCTCTCAGATTCCAAGGGTTTCCTTTGATTTTTATTTTTCTTATACCAACACAAGTAGTCTTCACATGTTTTGCCTTGGGAATTAATGAATGTGAGTAACTAACACCTCAAGTAGAAAAAAAATCAATTGACAAATCAGAGCTATGAAGTATACTAAAATACAAGCTAAAGGTAAGTGTCAAAATATGATCAGACAAATCAGTGTTTCAGCAGTTGGAAAACACCTGGGTCATTTAAGAAAGACTTAAGAAAACAAGTGATATTTGAGTTGAAACTGAAGAAAAAGAAAACTCAGACCAGTGCAGAAAAAAAAAAAATAAACAAGAACAGACCTTCATGGTAATAGATAAATGTGTAAATAAGATTCTTGCTGAATCTGACAGTGTTACAATTAGAGTTTATATAATCTTCTTACCCTTAGCCCTAACTGAAAACCATCTCAGTATTTTTATTTGCTGATTTCCCTCTAAGGTATATAGAGTTTAGATAAATCAATAATTTGGTTGAGATTTAGCAAGGCCTAGTCAACAGTTTTTCAGATGCTAATGGGCTGGACTAGAACCTCAGTGTAATAGTGTACCTATGCTGCACATTTACCCTGAAATCCAGATTTTTTTCAGACTCATTTTGAGGTGTGGTGTGGAAGTAGTCACACTTATTGACATTGCCTCTGTTGAGTCCCTTGAAGACTGAATCTGTGTTATCCGGATCTGCAGACTTAGTGCCTAGTAAATTGTTTGAGATTATAGATGTTCAGTTGATACATGTCAAGCTGAAGTAGTGTAGATTACATTTCAAGCAAATCTAAATATGGTCATTTGTGACTTAACGATTTCTTCAGTATTAATTGGCAGAGTAGACTATGCTTGAAATAAGTCTAGAAAGTACTTCCTTATAACGCTGCTTTCTAAAGATCTATCTTTGGTGATTAATATAAGCAGGACTTTTTGACTCCCTCTACCAATGCCTTCTCTAGATACAGAGAGAGAGTTAGAGTTCACAGGACTCTCTTCATCCTTCTGGGTCCCTAACATGTTCTTAAGTTCTTGTGCAAGATGAGCATAGTTCATGAAGTAGGGTAAGACTGACCTCAGCATGATGACCACCATTTGTTGACCAAAAAATGAAAAAGAAATCTTAGGTCACAAACTAGGGATGTGTTGACAGAGTGGTACTAACTTAGAGAGGATATGCAGGCAAATGAGTTCCAGTCTGTCTCAATTCACAATAGAAATTTTACAATATTAGAAGGAGTAATTGAGTTAGAAATAAATAGTACTGTGCATACATAACATAATGAGCAGATTTATTAAGGGGGAAAGGCAGATTTACTGGGGGGAAATATATAGTTATAGAGGGAATTATTGAGCCAGCAAAGAAACTATGGAAAAGATTTCCCAACACAATTTCAAGTCTTCTTGTTGACTCCTGGACAGTCTTTCTGGTCTCCTTGACACATAAGCTACCCCGATTTGGGCAGCTCATGCCCTTTTCTTTTCATAAAAGATTTTATAGATCCCAAGCCCACATTCGCTACAAGTTGAAATGTGGCCCTGCCAAAGAGACTCAAAAGCAAAGCAGAAACTCAGCTTACGTCAGGAGGCCTGCATTCACGTGGCTACTCTGCAGTTCCCTCTGAGTCTCTACTGAACACATTCATGATGTGTGATCTATCTCTATTCTGTTCTTTCCTGGCACATATATAAGGCTGTCATTGTTAAATTTCCTCTCCAACCCCCATATTTATTGAGCAACAACCATGTATGGTACAAAACCAGTAACTCCATCACTGAGTCCCGAGGATGCATTCCTAATTAAACAGGAACAATCAAATCAGAGGTCACCCCTGTGGCTGTGAACTTGCAACTGAAGGTGGGAGAGGTTAGCTTAAACAGACATACAAAATAAAGCAGACACAACTCAACAACTGATGACAGCATGAATGGACTCATCAAAAGAAGGGTGAGCCTTTGGGTGCGACAAACAGGGGTAATTATCTTGTGAGAAAATCGTATACAAGGAGTGTGGGGTGGGGTAGGGGGAGGTGAAAGCTTGGGCATGGAGATGTTCAGAAAGACTTACCCCCCCGCAGTCCTGCTTTGTGTTCAGTGACTTTCCCACAGGTGTTATTGCCTTGCCACTGGAAGAAGCAAGGTGGCTGGGAGGCAGCCAGGAGTAATGTTCATCGTTGTCTTTGCAGCCACACCCAAACCCACAATGAGAGAACTCCCAGGCAGAGATGCCAACCTCAGATACAAAGGATAATGTAGCATATACAGAAACAAGACACCAAAGATAGAGAAAAAGAGCTGGGTGGACATACAGGGCCTGAGAGCCTTTAACAAAGTTTGGCAACACCTAGTCCTGAGCTTCAGGGAGTGACTGTCACCAAAGATGAAACCATCCCCAGGTTGCCTTGCAAGACAGGAGGAACATTTAGGCAACCCATTACTTAAAAGAGCATGCTGACCCTCACTAAAACTGGAAATGCATCACTATGACCTTACAAACAGTTTCCTAAAATCACCAGATTCTGTGGAGCACACTTGATTCTAAAAGGTAGTTGGAGCTCAGCCATATAAATGAGGCTTGCTCAACTCTCCCACTGTGGCCCTGACCATTCTGACCATTAGCTGAATGGTGTATAAGCATCTGCCCTTAGCAAGTGAACCTATAATACTCCTTCAAACTTCCAGGGAGAACAAGTTCTCTGATTTTTTTTTCCAGATCTTCATTCCTCCCAAATGGCGTTTCTGACTGGTAAGCCTGGGTTTTCTGAACCAGTGCTTGTGTTCTTGGTAAGTTTAGAAGCAAGTTTGTCCACCACACAAGAAGGCATGTCTGCTCTCCAGAGCCTCTCCACTAGACCTGCCAGTCATTCCTTTCCTGTTTGTACTCTCCTCCATCCCTAGATGTCCCCAACTTAAGGTCTCCTCCATATTGCCCTAAGAACTGGCAAAGGAAGAGTGTTCTTAGATTAAGGCTTGTTAATATGTTAACTCTACCAGGGTATCAATTCAATAAGCAATTATTTTATATAAATTCCCCTGCTACGTGCTGTGAGCAACACACATAAAAATTAACATCTTTAGGTTCCTGCTTTCAAAGAATGAACAATCTAGCAACAATATCTAAAATTAGGTATAAAGTGACATGCTACCGTAACTAATATTTGCAAGTTGCTCTGTGATTTGGCAAGTATTCCCTCATTTATTATCTTGTTTCATTCTTAGAGAAGTGCTGTGAGATAAGAAGATTATTACCATCTCCATTTTATCAGGGAGAGCCCTGAAGCTCGAGCAATCACATGGATTTCCTGAGAGCAGTCACTCATCAGTGAGGCAGCAGCAACTCAGCTGGAATCCAGGAATTCCAGCCCTGAACCCTTTGCTCTTCCCCAAGTGAGGTGATGTAAGCAAAGTACAAAGAAGGTGCTATTGGAATTCAGAGGAGGAAACGCCATGAAAAACCAGAACGTTCTCGAAACCACATCACAGATGAGTTTCTCCCCCAGGCATCTGGCTGCCGTGTCTCCAGTAACTGGTTTATCAAACAGTTGCTGCAAGTTCAGCCAATAGAGGCCTTCCTCAGAGTTGCTTCTCACGCAAAGCAGCATTGTGGTCTCATCATTGTTCTCAACAGTGCTGGAACATCAAGTCTATCTTTAAAACTACAAAGATTTTAAGCCTGCCAGATTCCTATATTGAACAACAAAAGGATATTCTGGTGAATTATCAGATTTTTAGTAGGAGACATAAGAGGTGAAAAGGAAAGGAGGGCCGGCGCTGCAGCTCACTAGGCTAATCCTCCACTTTGCGGCGCCGGCACACCGGGTTCTGGTCCCGGTCGGGGTGCCGGATTCTGTCCCGGTTGCCCCTCTTCCAGGCCAGCTCTCTGCTGTGGCCCAGGAAGGCAGTGGAGGATTGCCCAAGTGCTTGGGTCCTGCACCCGCATGGGAGACCAGGAGAAGCACCAGGCTCCTGCCTTCGGATCAGCGCGGTGCGCCGGCCTCAGCGTGCCGGCCGCAGCGGCCATTGGAGGGTGAACCAATGGCAAAGGAAGACCTTTCTCTCTGTCTCTCTCTCTCTCTCTCACTGTCCACTCTGCCTGTCAACAACAAAAAAAAAAAAAAAAAAAAAAAAAGGAAAGGAGAAGCTCAAGCGCCTCGGGGTAAATTACCCCTCTCTAAACCAGGAAGTTGTGACATCAGAACTTAATTTGTTCATCCAACAAATAATTAAGTGCCTACCTCATGCAACCCACTGTGCTAAGTACTGGGATTATGAAAATTATCTGGGGAGCCAGCGCTGTGGAATAGCAGGTGAAGCTGCTGCCTGCAGTGCCGTTATCCCATATGTGCGCTGGCTCTAGACCCAGCAGCTCCACTTCTGATCCAGCTCTCTGCTATGGCCTGGGAAAGCAGTAGAAGATGGCCCAAGTCCTTGGGCCCCGGCACCCACATGGGAGACCTGGAAGAGGTTCCTGGCTCCTGGCTTTGGGTCAGCACAGCTCTGCGCATTATGGCCAGTTGGGGAGTGAACCAGCAGATGGAAGATGGAAGACCTCTCTCTCTCTCTCTCTTTCTCTCTCTCTGCCTCTCTTTCTCTCTGTAACTCTTTCAAGTAAAATAAATAAATCTTTAAAAATAAAAATTATCTGGCTAACTATGTCAGGCACATGACTCAAACACTGGTATCTGCTTTTGCACTGTGTATTACACATCTAGGACATACAGCTTTTCTAGACAATGGAGGAAGCCATCAATAAGCCACTCCAGTTCAATATAATCCTGTCCAGGATAGACTCCTGATAACCTGGGTCTTGTTCTGACACTGGTATTTTATAATCCAGTTCTCCAAACAAAATTTTGTTGTCAAAAACTTCTTGGCCGTGCACTTTGGGAATTCCCGCTTTGATGGACTTCCAAGCCCTTTGGGCTTCCTTGGGAAGCAGTGAGCATGTATCCCTCCTCCAACTCCCAGGCAGCTGTCTCTCTGACCTTCTTAACAAGATGGTAACCACTCATTTTAAAACCAAACCAAAAACTCACCATAGCCTTCCAACTGCTGATAATAAATTTAAAAGGACATTCTTCTGACACTTCTTCTCTCTGCCAGGAAAGAAGTGTACATCAGAGGGCCTCCTAACTGAGTGGGAGTGGCACAGAATACCTCCTTAAGACTTGCATTTTCCACCATGCAGGCAGAAGATTTCCTGGTCTGCAAGTCCCAGCAATTAGGCTTTGGAAAGGTAGGTTCATTATTCAGAGGAACATGGCTTTTCTGTGATTTCTACCTCCTGCTTCTCTCCTCTCCTTTTTGGCATTTCAGTTTCCTGCATTGTTCAAGATGCAATAGCAAGTAAAGTTATAAAAAAAAAAAAAAGAAGTAAACAAGTAAAAACCTCACCTTCTTCTCAGAGCTCCTCTGCCCACATTCACTGAGTTTACACAAAGACACTCAGGCCTCTGAGTCGGGACAACTCTGTTCTAAAATGGGAAGGGGCACTTCCCACTAGGATACTCTGGAAAACTTCATAGAAGAAATTGGGAAAACCTCCAAAGGACTGATTTGTATTTGCAAAGGGAAAACATAAAAATAATGATGTGATCTTGGGTAAACTGTATGACATATCTGGTTGTTCAGTTCTTCAACTTGCAAACATCCTTTGGATGTATCTGAAACTGTTGTGCTGACTGGCAACTATTATAGAATGGCTCATTCTGATAAACAAAAGAAGACAAATATGGTAGAAAAAGTTTTCATGAGAATTCCAATTCTCAGGGCAGGAAAAATTTACCCAAGGGATCCAAGAAGACATTCAAATCGCAAATGGTTGAACCCTGGGAGAACATCAAAAGATTGTTCCCAAAGATATGTTTCTCAGAACTAGAATCTTCCTAAATGCTCTGCCAAAAAGTGTTCCATGGTCACATCAGCTCAGAAAAGTCAACAGAGAAAGCTGCTCTGGAAACTCCCAAAGAACGTCACCACAGCAGAAACTTGGAGACTTCTCATCTTAACCTGCTTAACTTTGCTGAACTTCATATTTTCAAAAATTATATGACCACAGATATTGGGTTTTTTTAAGAGTGTATTAATAATCCATAGATGGGAAACATAGAAGAAGTAAATCCACCTGGAAAGAAGGATGGATTCCCAAAACTAAACTGACTTCCTCAGCATGTACCTGGCTTAGGGATACAGCAACGTCATTATTATGTGTCTGTCTAGAGCCTGCCAGACTGAAGTAATAGCCAATGCATTTTCCCTTCTCTAATTGGCATTCTAAGCCTTGGCACCTGGCCCTTAATCTGAATCACAAGACCCCACCTCACTCCAATAAAGTGGCCTTACTGAAGCCACTTCATTTCACACACATAGTTCCCAGACCTTTTTCAATATCCGTCTATGCTTGTTGCTCCAACCCCAGGGACTGGTGACCACTCCTCCGACTATATTTCATAGAAACCAATATTTATGTAGAACACATTAGCCTCTCTTCAGGTAGAGCAGCAGTCAATAAAACTGTAACTGCCTGGCACACCAGCAGCCATTGGAAGGTGCTGTTGTTGGAAAGACTGCTGAAGGAACATGCAGCTGCATAGTGAAGACCCACAATGGAAATTAGTCAGAAATATTCATTGAAGATGCCTTCCTCCTGCTCTACATTGAGCCCATTAAGATCCCGTGAAGCTAGCCAAGCAGGCAGACTTGGTAAAACAGTTGTAAAGCCTGAGGTTGGGTAAGACACCACTCTAGGGAGGTACCTTGTCCAGGTTTCCACATTCTGCTCTCACATCAACACCTGATACCTTCCAGCTCACCACCAGAAGGAAAAGGGTGCATTTTCTATTTCCTGGACATGGTTTAGTTCACGAGTTTGTCCCTTAAGGTTTCCCATTGGCTCTCACTCTGCAACTTTTAAGAAGCCATTTTCCTCACTGAGCCTTAGTGTTTCCTCTTCTGTAGAATGAGGACAAGTTATAGTTATGTAGTCATTAAGATTCCTTTAAGTTTTTCATTATTTGTTCCATTCAGTGAAGGTTTCCCGAGCTCTCCCTCAGCACCAGGCTCAGGGCTAGGCATGGAGTTGACAATGGCCCTTATAGTCAGTAAGGAAGGTGGATCATTGACAGGGAAAACTAACCAACAAGCATGGAGGCCGACAATGTGGCAGAGAGGGTTAAGCTGCAACTCTGGCATCCCATATCAGAGTGCCAGTTCAAGTCCTGGCTTCTTTACATACAATCCAGCTTCCTGATATTGTGGAAAACAGAGGATGAAGGCCCAAGTACCTGGGCCCCTGCCACTCATGTGGGAGACCAAGGTAGACTTCCTGGCTCCCGCCTTCAGATTAGCACAGATCTGGCCATTGTGACCATTTGAGGAGGAACCAACACATGGAAGATCTCTCTCCCTCTCTCTGTTTCTCCCTCTCTCTGTGTTGCTCTGCCTTTTGAATAAGTACATAATCTGAAAGAAAAAACCAACAAACATGTTAACAGATTAAAAATTATTTCAAATAAAACCAATAGGATCTTTTAAGGAGAGACCTACTCCTCACAGACTGCATAAAGAATGGTAATGGAATGTCTGTCAAGATCACCAGCGAGGCTCCTGCAACCATACCACCCACTCAGGTCCCTGTGCCCTGCACCATTGCTGTTCCCATGGAGGTAATTCTCTGCCTGTATCACAGCAGGGAGGATGTACAGTTTTTGAAGCTATGCAGCTGTTAGCACTGTGCTTTAGAGGGGCTGAAAAGAGAGGAGAAGGAGAAAAGAAAAAGAGAAAAAAAATTACTAACTGAAAAAAAATGTTTAAAGCTTCTCCATCTGTAGTCTGGCCTGGCTTGACAGCCAGTTTGAAAATCTAGGGCAGAACACAGGGGACCTCCCACCAAGAACCATGGCTGATTATTCCATTCTACATTCTTAAAAAAGAAAACCTTCTCCGAAGTACAAATGAGGATTGAGTTGCAGGCCACCATCTCTGAGCAATGGGGATTTTGTTCTCAGCATGGAGATGCAGTTGGACAAGATAAGTTCAATGAAGTTCACAACACCTTGAATGCAGAGGCCCAAGAGGCTCATGTCTGAGACTGGTGGCACATAAGCTTTATCCCCATTACAGCTGTGGCTAATTATTAGTAATAATAATATATGATATTTACACACCTATTTCAACAAAAGACCCCAAGACATATGACAATACCTACAAATTTGTATGCAGAACCACCCCACAACCTACTCTAGGATGGCTTTCCCATCTGGACAGGGCAAGTGACACACAGTAAATTATCGATGTACACTCTGACTTGGCAGCAGCTCAGGATGGAAAGCTAAAGGAATAAAATTTAAATATTAATTTAGGCTTCTTAAAGACCTGAGGAAGTGATCCTTATGAAAAAGCCAAGGATGGTGGATATTTGTCATTCTATATTTGTCCATACCCATAGAAAGGACAACACCAAGAGTGAATCCTAACATTAACCACGGACTGCAGGTGATGATAATGATGATAATATAACAGTGTAGGTTCTTCTGTTGTGACAAATGCTCCACTCTCTAATGCAGGATGTTGAAAGAGTAGGGAAACAGAGGTAGAGGGTATGTGAGAACTCTCTACTGTCAGCTCAATGTTGCTATGAATCTAAAACTGCTGTAAAAAAAATAAAGTTTATTTATGTAAAAAAAATTGCGTATGACAGGCTGGGGCTTGTTCAATATAACTCAAGCATGTTCTGCTTGAATCCTCAACATTAGTTCAAACTTTACTGAAGGTTTCTGGATGCCTTTGGAAGTAGGCCCTGAGATTCATATGCAAGCTAGTCAGGAATTACACAAAGGATCAGGGAATAGAAAGAAACATCAAGGGCACTTGGTGTAGCCAATTAGTGCCCAAAGTCCCAAACCTCTGGGAAATATAGGGAGACAGTAGAGATCCACCCTCAGAACTATCCCAGCCAGGGAGGAAAGAGCTAGAGTATCCACCAATTCTCCCTCTTGCACTTGTAGAGATTGCTTCTGAGGCACCCACCCCCCACTAGAAGCTTCAACATGCCCAGCAGCCCAAGAACATTTCTAAATTCGGAAATGGAAACACCCTCATGCAGGAAACCCTGGGTGTTCCCATAAGCAACCTTCTAGCTGACTGAGAATGCCACCAGGAGCTGTGGCTGTGTAGCAAGCAGAATCTTCTCTACCATTCAAGTCCCAACTGATTGGTTCATCCACTACCTTCTGCAAAGGAATCGGGCAGAAGGTCCAAGATGGCAGTAAAATTCAGGAAAGTTTAAGTCCTTTTCCAACTTTTAGAGAAGTGCCAAAAATTGTAGACACTGAAAGAAGATTTCCAATATCCTTTATTTGTTTTTGTTTTTGTTTTTGTTTTTTGACAGGCAGAGGGGACAGTGAGAGAGAGAGACAGAGAGAAAGGTCTTCCTTTTTGCTGTTGGTTCACCCTCCAATGGCCACCGCGGCCAGCGCGCTGCGGCCAGCGCATCACGCTGATCCGAAGGCAGGAGCCAGGTGCTTCTCCTGGTCTCCCATGCGGGTGCAGGGCCCAAGCACTTGGGCCATCCTCCACTGCACTCCCAGGCCATAGCAGAGAGCTGGCCTGGAAGAGGGGCAACCGGGACAGAATCCGGCGCCCCAGCCGGGACTAGAACCCAGCGTGCCGGTGCCACAGGCGGAGGATTAGCCTATTGAGGCACAGTGCCGGCCCAATATCCTTTATAACATCTTGTCATATCTATCTCTAAAAGGTATATACTATTTGTTTTAGTGATTAACATAGATCTGTGGTAGACAGTGAATTGCATTCTATGTCTATAATGGCACTTGGCAGTGCTGCACAAATTCTCACTGTGGAAATACAGGGTCATGTTCAGAGTATTTCAGTTTTCTAGGAGGTATGGGAGCCATCATGGTGGCACACAATGAGACTGGTCTCATAATGTCCCCCTAAGACAATCAATTCCTTCCAGGAGGGAAACAGTAATATAAAACATGTTGTTTTGAGCTGTGAAGTTTTAAAGAACTGTAGTAACCACAATAATACTAAGGCTTTTCTCTTCATTAATGTTCTAGTTAAATACACACCAGTGACAAGCTGGATTGCTTTATGATATCCTGGGACAACATTTTAAAAGTTTTACATTGTCTGTTCCATTGACTGCGTGTTGAGCACAAAAAAAGAGTTTTTGTTAGTAATGAATACAAGGAAAGATATTTTTTAAAGATTCTGCCATCTACTAATATATATTTATTTTAAAGTATTGAGGTGACAATCCAAAGATGCCAATCAATACAAGGTTAAAAACAAGATTTCTGGTTGAATATGAAAGGGTAACAATTGACATGGAACTGTCCTACTGGCTCTTCCACTCAAAAACAACCTTTTCTACCCCTTATCTGTGTGGCTTCACCAGCCCTACCCCAAATTTACCAGGCTGATGTATAAATACGGTGCATCAACAGGCTGAGGAGACACAGAAACAAATGCTATTTTAGAGATGGTGGCCAGTGTTGATTAGCCTAGAGGAAAAGAGAGTCTTGGCAGTTGACTCCTCTTTATACAATTTGGAATGGAACTGGACTCTTCTTTATGCAATTAGGTATATCTGGGTTTCTAAACTGCAGTCTGAACGAGTGCAGAAATCCTCAGTAAAGAAATGCACTTCAACTGTTCAGCTGTTTGTCTCTTCTTTCTACCAATTCGACTGAATCATTTCCAATTTTGGTAATGGACACTGCCCTCCCATTTGAAGGTTTCAATTTATATACTGCATTAAGGGGCTGCTCTTTGGCTTTGCTTTCTCTACTGTGGAGGCCTAGGATCCAAAAGGAAATAACCTTACAAGGCCCTTTTCTATAAACCCAAGCCTACAAGAAGACACCTACATTTTATGGTGTTTTCTATGAAGTCAGCAAGAATAGACATTGCTTCTTTTTCTTTTCTTTTCCTCAATGGTATTAAGCAAGGCACCTACCACTGTGGGCAGGTTGCACCTGGCAATCTTTCTCCTGAAACAGTTATTTTCTCCATTTTATAATTAAGGTCTTAGAATGAATATTTTAAACCATTCATTCATTTACTCATTTTTCATGCAACAAATGTTTAATGAGAACCTTCAAGCATGGTTTACAGTGTGAATAAGATAAAGTCTTGGACAAACTCCTTCACAGAGTTTGTGTGCTAGGGGCTCAGATTCTTCAGGAATAGCAACTGCTATTGAGTCCATGGCTGCTGGTTCTCCTTTTACACCAAAGTAAAAAGGTATCTTGAAAACACAAACGCTCTGTCCTAACTGCTTTGAGGACATTTTATAACAAATATGATCCCCATCTGCCCCCTCAAAATCATGTCTATCTCTGTCTGGCACTCACTGTTTGCTTCTTCAAGGACCCCAACAGTGGTTGCTCCAAAGCCAGGGAGATCTCTGCTCTCCAAGGAACACTCCTTAGCACAAGCCTCAAATCCTTCCCACAGATCCTCTCCATTGCATTTAAAAGAAAAATTTGAATTAGACAGATGTGGCTTTTCATGCAAACTCAGCCACTTTCTAGTTATATATCCTTTGGGTAAGCTATTGAACTTCACTGAGTCTATTCTCTTCTTTAAAAGGACAATAATACAACCTCAAAGCTTTTAGGTGAGAATTAAAGAAGATAACTTTAAATCACATAGCCTAGTACCCATAACTTAGAACTGCCTCAGATAGTAGTGCCATTATCAACATGTAAATTAGACAGAGATCAGTTTGTATGTATGGACAGGTCCCTCAACCTCAAAGACTAATCCTCATAGTAGTATGGAAAACATCATTGGTCAGTAGAATGTCCAACTTTCACCAGGAGTGCTGGCCATTGAGGCTACTCATTTATTTATTATTTAATATTTATCTCGTGTGTACACTATTGTGATTAAGCTACAATTAATAAAGCCTAAATGTACAAAGCGTGTATTTTGTTCTACACACAAAGCATTCATCATGCAATGGACTACATGTCTGTGTCTACCCAAAGTCCAAATGTTGAGATCCTAACTCCCAATATTATAACAGTAGCAGGTAATGAGAAGGTAATTAGGTCATGAGGATAGAGACCTCATGATTGGGATCAGTGCCCTTATGGAAGGACGTCAGGGACTCCTTGACATTCTTTCTATCGCATGAGGACTCCCAAGCAGCCTGAAATCCAGAAGAAGTTGCTACCCAGAATCTGGCCCTGCTGGTACCCTGGACTTCCAGTTTCCAGAACTGTGAGAAACAAATTGTGTTGTTTAAATTACCCACTCCATGGTAATTTGTTATTGCAGCTCAAACTTAGCAAGACGCATCTTCTCATTTAAATCACATAAGCCACAATTAGCCCTGTTTTACAGATGAGCAAACTGAGACTGAGAGATTCCAGAACTCATTCCAGACCTGTCCATTAACAAGAGTGGCACTGGAAGAAGCCTGACTTACCAAAAAAGGGTCAGGCTCTTTAAGGTGAAACTAAAAAATGTACATTCCTTAGCTCCTGATCTGAGCAAACTCAATCCAAGAAAGTAGATGCTGAGACAAGTCTCAATTGTTGCTTAAGTCCATAGGCCTCAATGTGAAAGAAATTGAACTGAATTGGAAGAAATGAGACTTCAAGCAGGAGAAACTTTATTCAAAATTGAAAGGTAATAGTTTTAGATTTCTTCAGGCCACCTCTCCCTAGGGCCTTTATTTATGATACAGGTAAGTGTAGAGAGCTCGTGGATATGAATCTGCCAATAAAAATGATATCTAGCTGTGCTTCAAAAAGCTGCAAGTCTGTGTTGGAGGATTTTGCAGCAGCTATTGACAGAAAGCAAAATTTTCTCTTTTGCAGGCTGTACATTAAATGTGAATCAAAGTGATTTAGATTCAAGGCTTTCCTTTGGAGAAAGAACAGGATGGTGAGGAACCACAAAGCCATTTCATATACTATCGAAGGCCACATATGTTCTCCGTTAAGAAGCAGGTCAGGCAACTGAAAAAAGGTAAAGTTGTTCTCTTGGCTGCTCATATCATGTCTAGACTCCAGAAAGCTCCCTGCCCTGATTCTCTGAGGTCTCTTGGACTCTGACTCTCGCCTTGGGCCCTGAAACATTCCCTTATTTTGAAACCCACCCCTACTCTATGCCATCACCCTAGAGATTAGACCCCACTCTTCCGCTAAACTCTCATTCGAATTCTACCCTGCTTCTACAGTAACAACCTGGCACTGACTCCTTCCTAATTAATGGTGTCTGTTTTTGAACTTCGTTTTGCAACTCACTGGCCCTCGCATGACTCTTGTGTGGCCAGCTTCCCGTTGTGCTTTAAGACACCATCTCTGGCCTCAGTCTCAGCCCCACCTTCACCCTGGATTACATCTTCTGCTAAAGTTAAAGAAATGTGAGAACTGTTGGAACAAACTAGGATGTACTACCTGGAGCAAAGAAGATCCAAGGAGCCTGCTCCAAATGTCCTTAGATAATCAAAAGGTTTCCATATGGAAGAAATTCTAGACTTATTCTGTGGCTCCAGACAGGAAATTAGAACAAATGGGAAAAGAGTCTTCAGGTGAACTTAAAGAACTTTCTAGCAATGATGGTTGTCCAGCAATGGAATACATTGCTACTGTAAGTAGTTTTCCATTACTGGAGATGTTCAAGCCAAAGTTTAATGACCATTTCTTGGGAATGTTGTAGAAGAGGTTCATGAACAAAGTAAGAGCTGATCTAAGTGTAGTCAGGTCTTGCCAACTTTTGCGATACCATGATATAAGTTACCAAAATTATTTTTCCCAGCCAATGGATCAAAGTACAACTCTCAATCAAATTCCTTACTGGTACAATGTTCCTTGAATTATCTCTTCACTCTTTTGTTTTATGAAGTTGGTTCAGAAGACAGCAGTTTCTGGATTAGGGCCACACTAGTCTGGTGTGATCTCCTCTTAACTTGATGTTTGCACAGACCCTATTTCCAAGCAAGCACATTCATAGGTCTCCTGGGTATGGAATTCAACATATCTTCTTGAGAGACACAGCTCAACTCACAACATATGTTGAGGCAGGAATCCTTTTAACAAGCTTTTCTCAGACCTGGCTGCAGACTAAGGATTCAGAGATGGATGAAGCAAAACCATTAGACAGAAACATAGAAAATAAAATTCCTGCCACTCAAAATTAGCACAGGAATAAAAAATTTCAAATTGAATGATGTAATATAATGCCACTAAAGATAGCCATTGAAGAAATAATTTAAACACAAATATCACTCCAATATGAAATGGACTTTACAGAAATATCAGGCCAAAACTTCATTTAAAAAAAAAAAAACTTTATCTGAAACACAAAGCAACAGAGAGAGAAAAATTTTTCATCTTCTGTTTCACTCTCTTAATGCTTGTGACAGCCAGGGCAGGACCAGACTGAAGGCAAGAACCCAGAATTCAAACAAGGTCTCTCATGTGGGTGGCAGAGACCCAACTACTTAACCGAACACCTGCTGCCTCTTAGGGTGTGCATAAGCAAGGAAGCTATAAGGAGAGCATAACCAGGACATGAACCCAGGTACAATCTGCAATAGGACTGTCCCAGGCTGTGTTTTTTTTAATTAGTTAACTATCAATTTTTTAAGGAATACAAATTTCATATATACAACTTTAGGAATATAGTTATTCTTCCCACCATACCTGCCTTCCCACCCACACTCCCATCTCTCCTCCTCCCCCCTCTCCTCTTCCCAGTACCATTCACCATTAAGATTCACTTTCAATTAACTTTGTACACAGAAGACCAACTCTATACTAAGTAAAGATTTCAACAATTTGCACACGCATGCACACAAAAACTGTTTGAGAACAAGTATCACAGTTAACTCTTATTATACAACTCTCATTGAGGACAGAGGTCCTGCATGGGGAGTTTGTGCACAATGACTCCTGTTGTTAATTTAACAGTTAACACTCTTATTATGATGTCAGTGACCACCCGAGGCTCTTGACATGAGCTGCCTAGGCTATGGAAGCCTTTTGAATCTACAACCTCCATCAGTATTTGGATAAGGCCATAAGTGAAGTCAAAGTTCTCCCCTCTCTTTAGAGAAATGTACATCCTTCTTTGATGGCCACTTCTTTCCCTTGGGATCGCACTCACAGAGATCCCTCATGCAGAATATTTTTTGCCACAGTGTCTTGGCTTTCCGTGCCAGGCAGTGTTTTAATCACTGCACTAAAGACCCATCCGTATACCAAGGCTTTAATATGAAGTACACTGAAGAGGATATACGAAGCCATCATTTCTACTAAAATGTTAAAATCACAAAGAAATTTTTAAGCAAAGAAAAACAAAACAGAAACAAGAGGCTACAAAAGAGATGACATGACTGGATAAGTTCTGAGCTGTTCCTGATAAAAAGAGAATTCCTTGCCTGGAAGGTAAATATGAGGAAGTCACCTAGAGTATAACACAGAGAGACAACACAATTTTTTAAAATTAGAAAGACAGCGAAGAGACATGAAAAAAAGAATGAGGGTTTCCAATAATTAATAGAGGTTCAAAAAGAAAGGAATGGAGGGACGGGGAGGGAAGAAGTACCTGAAGTGATATTTTCTGAGTGAAAGAGGTATGATTCTCACAGTCATTGTACCTTCTGATCAGTGATAATAATAAAACAAAGAAAATGCAATTTGATGACATTGAAGTTCATTCCTAACACAAACTAGCAAATAACAACCATTTTTAAGGGATAGCACTGTCCAAATTGACAGGCATGAACACAATGTGCAGCTCCACTGAGATCCATCCTTATATGACACAAAAATAAATACTTGGGCTGAGCATTTGTCCTAGCAGTTAAGATGTCCACCTTCCATGTAAGGGTGCATGAGTTTGGGGCTGGCGCTGTGGTGCAGCTGGTTAATGCCCTGGCCTGAAGCACCGGCATCCCTTATGGGCACTGGTTCTAGTCCCAGCTGCTTCTCTTCCAATCCAGCTCTCTGCTATGGCCTGAGAAAGCAGCGGAAGATGGCCCAAGTCCGTGGGCCCCTGCACCTACATGGGAGACCCAGAAGAAGCTCCTGGCTCCTGGTTTTGGATCGGTGCAACTCCAGCCATTGCAGCCATCTGGGGAGTGAACCAATGGATGGAAGTCTTCTCTCTCTATCTCTACCTCTCTCTGTAACTCTGTCTTTCAAATAAATAAAATAAAACTTTTTTTAAAAAAAGAGTGCATGAGTTCAATTAGCTCCAGCCCCCAATTCCAGCTTCTGGTTAATGCATACCCAGGAGGTGACAAGTGATGGCTCCTGTAGTTAGATCCCTGCCCTACACATAGGAGGCCTGGATGTAGTTCATGGCATTTGGCTTTGGCTTGACCGACCCATGGCTATTGCAGGCCAATATTTGGAAAGTAAATCAGCAAATGGAAGATATCTCTCTCTCTCTCTCTCATAAATGTAAATTGCAATAATAAATTATACATGTTAAAGAAGCACATTGGGATATTTTGGTGTCCTATTTGGTGACCAGGTCAGCAAAGGCCTGCAGAGGTGTTGGGGCACAGAGTAACCTGCATGCATATTTGGCAGGAGAACATGCCAAGCAGAGGGAGCAGAAAAAGAGAAGCTTCTTCTTGATCTACAGGCAGACTTCAAAAATGTTGGGGTAGAGCGGGGAGAGGAATGAATATTATGGTTAAAAAAAAAAAACTTTGGCTTTTACTCTGAGCATGAGCACAATAGGGAGCCACAGAGCTAGGACATGATCTGACCTGATTTATCGAATGATCACTCTGACCTTGTGCTGGGACTGGACTCCACAGAGGTGAGCACGGCAGCAGAGGCACCACAATGAGCAGGTGCCACTGGCTGTGGCTTAGACATGGGTGTAATAGTGGAAGTTTGGATTCTGGATATACACTTGGCCTTCCATTTCCATGGGCTCTGCATCCATGAATTCAACCAGTTGTGGATAAAAAATTGTCCAAAATGAAATTGCACTTATACTGACTTAGCATTATCCTTCCCCAAACAATTCAGTACAACAACCATTTAAATAGCATTTGCATTGTATTAGGTATTATAGGTAACTAGAGATGATTTAAACTAAATGAAAGGATGTGCTTAGGTTATACACAAATATCATGTCGTTTTACACCGAGACTCACACATTCATAGATTTTGGTATCTGCCACCAGTTCTTGCAACTACTGAGAGACAAGCATATTCTGAAGGAAGAGGTGTTTCCAGGGACCCCTTCACCCCTCCAGGACATGAATTGAATTCACACAACTTCCCAAAACTCTTGACAAAGCAGTTCCCTTCCATTGATCTCTGGGATTCAGAGCCTAGGTACCCCTCATTCAGTGCCCATTGAGGAAAGAACCAGAGACAGTCTTGGAAGTTTTAAGGAAGTGCAAACTTTGACTTGAGAAACACTATTTGCTGCAGATGAAGACAAGCATGAAAAACTGCCTCTGTCTCTTCAATGCTTTTGTTTAGACTCACAGAGATTCGGAAGAGGGATTCTGCTATCCAGCAAGCCCTTGGAGAGGCTCTTCCTCTCCCTGATCTCCACCCCTGCATAACAATCAAATATTTGCCAGGAGGAAAGAGAGAATTGTGCAACTGAACACAATATACCCTTTGAAAGCTTGATCCCTCCCGATGTTCCTCTGAAGGACTCATTGCACACAAGTGCTGTACCAAATCTATTCATAGACATTAATTACTCTGTCAGTTGTTATTTTTTTAATGGCTCCATTCCTATCTGTTTTGAGACTCATGGATTCTTTTCCTTAGTAAACACCCTTGATCCCTGAGGTGGGAAATGTTTTACTTCAAATCCTCAACCAGATTTTAATAGTTTGAACCAAAGTTATTTCTAAAGAAAAAAGAAATCATGCCATTATTTTGTTTCTCTTTCATTTGAAAGCATGTCCTGAAACAGATCAACAAGCCAACCAGTTTACTATTTCAGGGACAAAAATAAAATACAAAGAGCCATTCTAGATAACGGGGGTGGGGAATTACTTCCTATAGGTTATTGGCAGCCTGCCATTCTGTGCACATTTTTACATTTTTTAAACAGTACTTACCCAATGCTCTCCTTAATCCCATTAAATGAAAACTTTTCTAATTTTAAAATTAAATTTCCTGTTCTTCCTTATAGGCTTCCAACTTATTCTCCTCCCCACCTCCTCTAGGAGTCCCATGACATTTCTATAAGAGGGGCATTAGCCTGCTGGACAGATTCCAGTTGGCACCATTGCCCTCAGCCCTACTTTATCCCCCTAGGGTTTTCCATTGGGCACAGATTGTTTCCTTGCTTCTGTTCTAACGTAGTGGGAGCAGTATTGCCCTGTAACCTGTGGCTCAGAGATGTGATCATCCCCCCACCACATGGGGGCGTACTTCAGTCATTTCCTCTTCAATAATCTAAGCACATCCTCCAAACATCTTTGATGACTAACACCAAATATAAACATGTTTTGAGTGTATACCTTCAATATGCATCTATCTATTTACACTCTACTCCTGTACCACTATGTATGGCACTTGCATAACTTTATAAAAAAGAACCAAAAATATAAATTAAAATAAAAGCATTTTAATATTTTATCTTTTAATAAAATTTTAAAAATATATTAATATTTTACTGCAAAGTAACTGAATATCTGGTATTACTTTGAAAATTTTGCTGATTTCACAATTCAATAATGGATATTTCAGTTTTCTCTATTTGGATACTTAATTTTATTGGCACTCACAACTGAAAAGGATGTCTCCCACAGTTATGTACATCCCAGAGAAAGATATGCATCATTGGCTACACTTACATTGCCACATTTATGTGTTAAGTACTAATTATGCAAAGGTCTTGGTTGAAATTCAGCTGGTAAGTTTCCATGAGTTTCCCTTTGCCATACTCATTTTTGTTTGCAAACTAACTGCTAGATGCTATATTTTTAACTTTTACATAAATGATTTAAAAAAATTCTAGACTTTCAAACAGGTTATAAAATTCTATTTCCTTGTTTTATAACATTCAGATGTAAAAATTTGTGTAAACAAAATGTAATCATTTTGGAGACAAGATCAAGCCTTCCACATGGGTGCAGGGGCCCAAGGACTTGGGCCATCTTCTACTGTTTTCCCAGGCCACAGCAGAGAACTGGATCAGAAGTGGAGCAGCCAGGACCCAAACTGGCATCCATATGGATGCCGGCACTGCAGGCGGCGGCTTTACCTGCTACCACAGCACCAGTCCCAGCTGCTAATTTTATATCTTTAAAATTCTTTCTCTATGGGGCCAGCATTGTGATGTAGCAGGTACAGCCACCACCTGCGATGCTAGCATAGATATATGGGTGCCAGTCCATGCCCCAACTGATCCACTTGCCAATCAGCTCCCTGTTAATGGACTGAGAAAAGCAGTGCAAAACGGCCCAAGTGCTTGGAACCCTGCACACATGGGAGAACTGGATGAAACTCCTGGCACTGGCTTTGGCCTGACCCAGTCCTAGCCTTTGTGGCCATCAGGAGAGTGAACCAGCAGATAGAAGCACTCAGAGAGAGTGAGCAATAGATATAGACATAGATGTGGATATAGATATCTTCCCTTTCTCCACAAGAGTTTATTTTGTTTATTTATCTTCAAAATCACATTTAGCTGATGAGACAATGCTCTGATTTATATATGTTTCCCTTCCACAATTCACGTTGAAGTCTTATTCCTGTTGTGCAGGTATTAAGAGATGGGACATCTGGGCAAGTGATTCATCCATGAGGATTCTGCCCTCATGAAAATCTAGCACCTCTTCTATAAGGAATTCAGTCCTTTTGGCCATAGTGCCTTCTATGGTATTAGGATACCATGTTCCTCCCCTCCGGAGGATGCAGTGACATACATCATCTTGGAAGCAAAGAGCAGCCCTCACCAGACAGCAAAACTCCCGGCCCCTTGATCTTGGACTTCTAGCCTTTAGATTTGTGAGAAATAAATTCTGTTCTTTATAAATGAATCAGTGATCAATATTTTGATATAGTAGCAGAAATGGGCTAAGACAGACACATAAAGATAATTTCAAAAATATCTGTTAGTATTCTACTGAGGACTACTTGATATCAGTTTGGAATATTTGTGACTTTACAGCAGACCCATAGAATGGCAGATGTCCTAAACAGCACTCTGGCCTCAGAATCAGCCCTTAAGGCATGCAGATCCGGCTGAAAAGCCCATGAGAGTATTTCAGGCATGGAAAGCCAAGACACTGTGGCAAAAAAAAAAAAAAAAAAAAAAAAAAAAAAAAAAAAAAAAAAAAAAACTTAAATGAAAGATCTCCATGAGTGAGATCCCAGTGGAAAGAACAGGTCACCAAAGAAGGAGGTACTTTCTCTGAAGGGAGGAGAGAACTTCCACTTTGACCATGGCCTTGTCTAAATATGATCAGAGTCGGTGAACTCAGGGGGCTTCCATAGCCTTGGCAGCTCATGACAAGAGCCTAGGTGATTACTGATGCCATAAACAAGAGTGTCAATTTGTTAAGTCAACAACAGGAGTCACTGTGCACTTTCTCCTCATGTAGGATCTCTGTCCTTAGTGTGCTGTACATTGAGATTTAATGCTATAACTAGTACTCAAACAGTATTTTTCACTTTATGTTTCTGTGTGGGAGCAAACTGTTGAAATCCTTACTTAATGTATGCTAAACTGATCTTCTGTATATAAAGAGAATCGAAAATGAATCTTGATGTGAATGGAAGGGGAGAGGGAGTGGGAAAGGGGAGGCTTGCAGGTGGGAGGGACGTTATGGGGGGAAGCCATTGTAATCTATAAGCTGTACTTTGGAAATTTATTTCATTAAATAAAAGTTAAAAATAAAAAAATAAAAAAATTGTGACTTTATAAAAATAAAATTTAAATGAGGGCGTTATCTAACTTTGATAACTTAAATTTGTAATAAGATCATCATTGAAATTCTGTGCAGTACAGTATTTGGAAGCCAACATCTCAACAGAAAATATTAAATTTCTACTGTGTTGCATTTGTCAGAGAAACAAAATGATTTGGCTCTCACACAAGTACAGGGGCTGGCAAGTCTGAAATGCATAGCCCGGAAATTCAGGTAAAGGTTGATAATGCAGTCTCAATCCTGAATTCTATCAGGTAGCAGTCTGGAAACCTGGGAAGGATCTTTATGTCACAGTTGTGAGGCTCTCAAGGCCCCCAGCTGATTGGATGAGACCCACCCACATGATGGGCATGCTCTGCTTTACTCCATCTGGTGATTTAAATACTAGTCACATCTAAAATACGTAGCAATATCTACATTGGTTTTTTTTTTTTTCTCTACATTTTTTTTTTTTGACAGGCAGAGTGGACAGTGAGAGAGAGAGAGAGAGAGAGACAGAGAGAAAGGTCTTCCTTTTTTCCATTAGTTCACCCCACAATGACCGCTGCGGCCGGCCACACTGCACTGATCTGAAGCCAGGAGCCAGGTGTTTCTCCTGGTCTCCCATGCGGGTGCAGGGCCCAAGCACTTGGGCCATCCTCCACTGCACTCCCTGGCCACAGCAGAGAGCTGGCCTGGAAGAGGGGCAACCAGGACAGAATCCGGCACCCCGACTGGGACTAGAACCGGGGGTGCTGGCACCGCAGGCAGAGGATTAGCCTATTGAGTTGCGGTGCCGGACCAAACAACTGGGCACATAATCTAGCCTAACAGACCCATAATATTAATCACCATATCTATAGGGTCCTTATTTTTTATAAATGCGTGTGTATGTGAGTTTTTAAAACACTTTGATACAACCCACTGCATTAAAGTGCATTGTGTGGCAAAACCTGGAAGCTACCAAAGGCCACCACTTCAGCCATCTGCAGAGGAGATCCTGCCACTTGTCTGAGATGCCGCGACTTCTGCGTATGATCCATAAAGCAGGACTCCATGGCCTAAGCATGCAGTGCCAATCTATATACTGATAAATGTCAGGAATGTTCACTTTCTTTCTGAATTCATTAGAATAACAAATATAAGCAGAAACTGAAAAAGTAAAATTTGTTTTTAGTTTCAGACCTGAATGTCCTGAAAGATAGAGCAAATTGAACATTTTCTTCACGTATGTCCATCTGGAATCCGTCGACCTGAAGCACTAGGAATTGATGAGGAAGAAGGCCTTGAACCAATCATTTGACTTTGGAACGCCAAAAATAGGCACCTAGAAATTGTGCTAATAAGGCATACTTATAGGATATAACCACTGAAACTTAACTTAGAAAAACTGGGGTATAACCCAGAGGCTTGTGTTTTCAACCATTACCCCAGGAATTTATATATAACTCTTCAGTCCACACATCACCATCAGCCTGTGTGGTCATAGACTGAAAATTCAACCGGCACTGACCGAGAGTCCACTAAGGACCAGGCACTGAGCCAAGAGAACAGGATTCTTTTCCTTCTCTCTAAAGGTCTAGATTGTGACAAGCCTCAAAGAATTCAGTTTTCTAAGATTCTTGTTTTTTAAAACACATAAGCTATTACTATGAAACTATAAGTAGTAATTATTTAGTAAAAATAGTTCTCACTTTCCCACTCTTTGGTACAGCAGATGGTCAGCGAGAATATCCTGGTCAAGGATAGAAAACCTGGCTTCTAGTTTCAGCTCGCCACCAACTAGCAATGTGACCTTCAGCAAGTGATTAAATCTTTTTATATCTCAGCTTCCCTAAATATAAAGCGAGGGATTGGACTAAGTGATTTGTACAGTCTCTTCCAACTCAAACACTCTGATTCTGTCTGCAATTGGAAATCAGCATCAGTCTTTTGAGTTTTCTCCCTAACAAAAGGAAGATGCATCTTCAAATAACCAGATAGATGTCTTCAGTTGAAGTTCATAGTTTTCATTCATTCCATTAAAGTTTATCTGATTGATATAAAATGAATCAGCCCAGCAATGTGAGCCAGGCCTGTTTCAGTGGTGTCCTGTTCTCCACAGATCAACTATATATCAACCAAACTGAAGTGAGATAAAGTACAAAAGGGAAAACAACTCAAGGCCCATCTTATTTGCCAGCCTAAGGCACGTGTGCTTTGTTCTGAACCTGTCCCATGGCAAAATAGATAAGCTTCATAAATTTTATGAGATTAAAAAAAATAGTTCCTTAAACCTTCTAGAGATAAAGCCACCTCACACATTAAATGGTTTTTCATAAAAATAATTTTTCATTAATAAGATCATTTGTCCCATTATACAAATACATTTTAACCTGTTGACTATTATTTGAAAAATAACCTAAAATTCTCCAGTTATTCATCAGCCAGTCTTCATGTTTACAAGAGGCAGCCCAGAGAAAAATTATAAAGTAAAGCATTTGCTTCCAACCTCCCTCCATTTGTCACTACACATCAACAATAATTAATGTAGCAAATATAAGCTATCTAATTAGTCCTTTAGAGTACCTAATGCCTTTTCTTACACAAAAGGTCTTCAAAAGGTTCATGGAAAATGTTTGTTTTTGACAAAAAGCATGAATTTCAAAATTTTCTTATAGAAAATTAGATTTATCTTTTTAATTACATTTTCCCATGTACTTCTTGAAGTATCCCTGAATATCATCACAAACTCCTGTGAGTTAAGAAGAGATAGTAACTTCATTTCACAGATAAGAAAACTAAATTGCAAAGAAATTAAGTGGCTTATCTGAGGTTACATAGCAAAGTAGCTACCCAGGACTTGTACACAGTTTCACTGACTCTAAGAATTAGCGGGGCCCTGTAGTTAAGGTGTCCCTGGCCAACCAGGACACACATCCAGTGCAACAGCATTTCTCCTGGGTGCAGAGCTTTAGCCCCATATCTAGACTCCCATCCTCCAGCTCCCATTCCTTAGAACCCTTCCTTCTGAGGTCTGATCTCGAATAGGTGAATTTTCACTAAAATGTTAGTGGATGCCACTGAGTGTATATTCTCCTGCACCTGGATAACATAGAAATAATCTAACAAAGGTTGCTATGGCTTGGCTGGGGTTTGAGTATGTCTCATGAGTGTTCATGGACTAAGAGCTTTGTCTGCTATGTGGCAATATTGGGGGGTAGTAGAAACTTTAAGAGGTGGGACCTACTGTGAGGTCACAAGAATGGTCCCTCCTTGTACTCTGTCCTCCTGTCTCATCAAGTGATTTCTCCTTCTTGTACACACTCCCACCAGGATGCCATCCAACACAGCCAAGGGGACCACCAGTAGTATTTGGACAACCTTTTCTGTATATAGTACCCACTGTCAGGTATTTCATTACATAAACAGAAAAAAAAAAAGATAAATGCAAGGACTACCTGAAATCACTGTCTTAGAGTCTATTTTGTTTTAATAATCAAGATCTATTTATTTGAAAGGCAGAATTAGAGAAAAAGAGAGAGCAAGCAAGAGAATCTTCCATCTGCTGGCTCACTCCTTAAGTGGCCACAACAGCCAGGGCCAGAACAAGCCAAAGCCAGGAGTTAGGAGCTTCAACAAGGTCTCTCACATGGGTGCAGGGGCCCAAGCACTTGGGCCATCTGCCACTGCTTTCCCAAATGCAATAACAGGGAACTGAATTAAAAAGAGAGCAGGGGCTGGCACTATGGCATAGTGGGTAAAGCCGCTGCCAGCAGTACCAGCATCCCACATGGGCGCTGGTTTGTATCCCAGTTGTTCCACTTCCAATCCATCTGTCTGCTATGGCCTAGGGCTCAGAAGAAGCTCCAGACTCCTGACTTCAGAGCTCTGGCAGTTGTGGCTACTTGGGGAGTGAACCAGTGGATGGAAGATATCTCTCTCTCTCTCTCTCTCTCTCTCTCTCTACCTCTCTACCTCTACCTCTGCCTATGCCTATGCCTATGCCTCTGCCTTTCTGTAATTCTGCCTTTCAAATAAATAAATAAATCTTTAAAAAAAAAAAAAAAAGCAGAGCAGCCGGGACTCAAACTGGCACCCAAATGGGATGCCGAAAGTACGGGTGGCAACTTAACTTGCTACACCACAACCTCAGTCCCAGGAGTATATTCTAACGTTGGGAAACTACAGGGCCAATTAGGATCTGGAAAGGTGCAGTCTTTGAAGGAAGAAAGCTGTTGTTACTGTTTGAGTCATAGTCACAAATGTCAATGGCTGGCCCTAATGTTCTCTCCTGAAGGCAGACTCACCAGGAAAACACAGTACAGACAGCATCCCACACTGTTCCAATCCCAGTTCAAAGTAAGCCATCAATTACTGAGCACCAACTACTTATAAGTTAATGGTCCACATGCTATTGAAAGTCAAGGAGCTAAAAAGAAAAGCCCCTTGATCAGCTATAGCCAGGGAAGTTGTTTAATAATGTTTCAAGGGAAAAAAAATTACATAATTCCATTTTCTACCCAATGGAAAAATGCTATTATTAGCTTGGATCCAATTTAGCACTAGCATATACTGACAAAATAAAGGGCAAAATAAAATTCACTCTTATAGCCTTAGCTTGGGCAGAATATAAGGTACAAAGAACATGGAGGCAGCAGGCTGAGAGCCCACACAGAGAGATGGTAAACTGCAGGGCCTCAAGGGAGAGATCAGTGCTGGAAAAGAAATAACGAATGGCAGCAATAGGAAAAAACTACAGAATTGATTTGATAAAGCTCCTGTGCCAAAAATATCAACACCGGGTATGATGACCAAGAAACTAATAACTGCCAATAGTAACAAAGATATCAATACAAGAATCAAGCTTGGTCTAAATACCATAAAGTATGCAAAAGTGTGTATAGCATTTGGATCCCAGAGAAAAGAAATCTAAACTTAGACCCGTATAGACTCAATTCTTAGAAGATTTATCTGTGAAATAAGAGGTTTCACCAGACTCACAATGAAAGGGGATGGAGAATTTTAATCAAGTCTTCACTGTAGTTGTTGTACATAAAGATGTCTAGGTTAATACATAGTAAACCATATATTTTCTATTACATGGGATTAGCCCTTATATTAAAGACGACTTTCAAGTAATGTTATCAGTTAAGCCCTGAGACATTATCTGGCTGCTATAGTTTAGAATCTAAGATTCTAGAAAGACTTAAACTGACACTTCACAAAAGAGAATATTAAAATAGCTAACAGGCCGGTGCCATAGCTCACTTGGCTAATCCTCCACCTGTGGCGCTGGCACACCAGGTTCTAGTCCCAGTGAAGGTGCCGGACTCTGTCCCAGTTGTTCCTCTTCCAGGCCAGCTCTCTGCTGTGCCCCAGGAAGGCAGTGGAGGATGGCCCAAGTGCTTGGGCCCTACACCCGCATGGGAGACCAGGAGGAGACACCTGGCTCCTGGCTTCAGATTGGTGCAGCGCACCGACCATAGCAGCCATTTGAGGGGGTGAACCAACGGAAGGAAGATCTTTCTCTCTGTCTCTCTCTCTCTCACTGTCTAACTCTACCTGTCAAAAATAAATAAATAAAAAATAAAATAGCTAACAAACAAATAAAAGACGTTTAACTTCTTCAGCCATCATGGGAAAAATGCTAATTAAGACCACAATGAGATGGGGCTGGCGCCATGGCGCAGTAGGTTAATCCTCCGCCTGCAGTGCCGGCATCCCATCTGGGCTCCGGTTCTAGTCCCGGTTGCACCTCTCCCAATCCAGCTCTCTGCTATGGCCTGAAGAGCAGCAGAAGATGGCCCAAGTGCTTGGGTCCCTGCACCCACATGGGAGATCAGGAAGAAGCCTGGCTCCTACCTTCGGATCGGCACAGCTCCAGCCATTCGTTGCGGCCATTTGGAGAGTGAACCAACAAAAGGAATACCTTTCTCTCTGTCTCTCCCTCTCATTGTAACTCTACTTCTAAAATAAATAAACTTTAAAAAAAAAAAAAAAAAAAGACCACAATGGGTGGACCGGTGCTGAGGCACAGTGGGTTAATGCCCTGGCCTGAAGCGCCGCCATCCCATGTGGGCATTGGTTCAAGACCCAGCTGCTCCACTTCCGATCCAGCTCTTTGCTATGGCCTGAGAAAGCAGTAGAAGATGGTCCAAGTCCTTGGGCCCCTGCACCCGCATAGGAGATCTGGAGAAAACTCCTGGCCCCTGGCTTCAGACTGACACAGCTTCGGCCATTGCACCCAACTGGGGAGTGAACCATCTGATGGAAAACCTCTCTCTCTCTCTCTCTCTCTCTCAGCTTCTCCTCTCTATGTAACTCTTTCAAATAAATAAACATTAAAAAAAAAAAAAAGAGCACAATGGGGACTGGAGTTGTGGCAGAGTAGGTAGAGCCACGGCCTGCAACACCTTCTGACCCAGCTCCCTGCTAATGGCCTGGGAAAAGCAACAGAAGATGGCCCAAGTGCTTGGGCCTGTGCACCCACACAGACTTGGAGCATGCACCTGGAAGTTGGTTTATAGAGAAAATATGAAGTAAAGACAGGGAACACATGCCAACAATTCTGGGAAAGGAAGTACCTAGTTTGCTCCAGAAAAGCTTAATCAAACCAAAAACAAATCTACCATTTCTGAGATGAAGCAGGACCCATGCCTCCTACACATCCCACCCTGACAGAGGGGTGCTAACTCATACCTGGACTAGTTTTCTGGAAGCAACAAATCTGACTCTAAAAGTGATACCTTCAACTGCAACATATACCAAGATTCTGGATCCAGTGACGTATTGAATACAAAACCAGCCTCATGGAGTTGCCGTTGGACCTGGCTGAAGGCCAGTTCCCAGTGTACTCATTAATATTGTTTCTAGAAGAAAATGAACAAAGATGTTTTTAATGATTCGGCCTGACTGCTGCTCTGAAGTCAGAAGTTGTTTATGCTGAGAAGAAAAGACAGTGCTACTACAGTGCATTTGAGCAATGTCTTTTATTTAAAGTATGCCTGGTCCAGAGCTGCAGCATGTGGTAATTAGCATGCTCTTAAGATGTGCTTTATTAAAAAATTCAGAAGTAGCAATTTTCTAACATTGGTTTATAAGTCTTCATGGGAAAAAATCTCACAGATTTCTAGCTTTAATAAAGTTCTGAAAATTACATATTGATATTTTTGATAATAAAGTTATAAGAGTACAACAAAGCCATTTGTTATCATATAGTCTATTTCATACAAACAGAATTAAAACCTACACCAGTATTGTGGCATAAATTATGCTCATTTATGGAAATATAGACACTTTTATGTAAAGTGTGTCATGGAACTGTTAACTGAGAAAATACATGAGATAGGGTTAATGTTCCAGGAGTTTAAGTGACAAACCCAAGATCCTACAGTGAGTGAGAAAAAGAGCTGAGATTCTGCCCCTGTACTTTCCAGGATAACCTGGGTCTCCTTCCTCCTCCCTCCCTCCAAAAGCTGAACACAGAGGTTATCATTGTGCTGTGGGCCTAGGACCAAGGTTACTAGTAGTGCTTTAGATAGAATCACAAGCTACATTTAATATAAAAGGAAGGAAGAGAGAAAGAAATGAAATCAATCACAAGCTACAAAAATAAATCATTTTCTATCTCCTTTCTCTTTTGAGCTTCCTCACTCCTTCCTTCCAAGTTGCTGACACATTTAGTTCTGCTATGGGACCACCCAAAGCCACTGGTGGATCCCATTAAAGCCCAGATCTCACTCAGCCCTCTAAGGGTAGAAGTGGTGGTTGGGGGGCAGATATCGCTTATACGTACTGAGTATAAAATAAAGACAGGCGCACGTAAAGGGACTTCACAGAGAACTTCAAGCTCTCTTCCTCCCATTTGCTTGAAGTCCTTACCTTCCTCGTCAGTGGGATAACACTTGACTCTCTTGTGCTTCTACCTCCTCCTACAACTAAACCATTATAGTGTAAATTAGCCTATCACTGTTGGCTTGATCATTCTCCCCAATTTCCTTCCAAAAGCAGTTTCAAAGACAAGCCAACAACAGACTCTTCCTGTGTTTCTCCTTTCCAGCCTCTCCTTTCCTAATTATCATCCAGTGAAGAACTACAGTTGCAGTCATTCAGAACCCTTGAGTTGAGTTGACCCGCCATGGAATCCTAGCTTACATCGTCTTTAGAAAGCATGGAACACAAAGAACACCCCCCTTCGCAATCCCGCACCTCTAAGTAAGAAAAATGAAAAGGAGAGGGGTCAAGAGGGAGTAAATGGGATGAGAGAGGAGACAGCCTGTGAGGGAGAATGTAGGAGGTAGGAGAAAACTGAGTATGCCCAGGATGACCCCGTTTTCATCCAGCTTGCACAAACACACAGCTGTGACTTCCCTTCCCAAAAAATAACCCACTCACACCAGGCACACTAGTGAATACTATCAATTTGACTGCCAAGTTCACAAGGGGCAGACAGTGAAGTGGTGGGTAGATGAGTTTACATCACAGACATCACCACAAGCCCCTCTCCTGAGTCTCCCTGGTTATGTTGGACCATGCATGTCTTGTTGGATATGACATCCCTCCCCATCCCAGTTCTTAGATCTCTTTCCTCCCTTCTAAAACAATGTGACTGTACCCACATCTTTCCAAACACGTGTACCATACTACACAAACACAGACTGCAACCCTCCAGTAGCAAGACCCACTCTCCTTTGCAGGTCATAGGAGATTATAAATAGCATTTTTCCCCCTGTAAATGATAGACAAGCAGGCAGTAGCTAAGTAATTAGGGAAGCTTGTATTTTTAAACCCTCACTACATGCAACTGTTGGGGTTTTTACATATGTCTTGTCCAGTGGCAACACTTAAGACTTGAACGTGTGATGAAACAGACACCACACAATTATTACCCACATATTCCCTGTCCAAGTGGAATTTCCATCTCCACCCTGCTATGAGATGTGGAGTATTCCTAAAATGAAAAAGTAAGTAGCATGAATTTCAGAGTCATTTTAAAAAAAAAAAAAAAGGATTTATTTATTTACTTGAAAGGCAGAGTAACAGAGAGGGAGAGGCAGAGGCAGAGGCAGGGAGAGAGAGAAGTCTTCCAACCCCTGGTTCACTCCCCAAATGGCCACAATGGCCAAGCCTGGGCTAAACCAAAGTCAGGGACCAGGAGTTTCATCCAGGTCTCCCACGCGGGTGCAGGGGCCCAAACAATTGGGCCATCTTCTGCTGCTTTCCCAGGCCCAGTAGCAGGGAGCTGGATTGGAAATAGAGCAGCCAGGACTCCCACTCGCACCCATATTGGATGCTGGGGCTACAAGCCAGTGTTTACCCACTCCCACAGCGCAGGCCCCTAAAGAAGGTGTTAACAGACACAGCCAGCTTGGGCCATCTTTGGAGGCTTCAGGACAGACTTCCAGCTAGATGGAAAATGTGGAGCAGAAGGAAAGGAAAGTGGGTAGGAGCTGGACAGGCAGCAGGTGCCTTATCAAAATCTATCACTATCCAATGTTGGACAAGACTTCTGTGTTGCCACTACATGACAACTAATTCCTTCCACTTGAAGTGTTAGAATCTGCCAGTGACCATTCTCCACGTCGGCACTCTGCATAACCTGGGAAACTCAGAGGACAGAGCAGAGTGTTGGCAGGGTGGGTGTGGAGCTGGGAGAGGCCAGCGCCACCGACGGAATGACCTAATTTGCAGAAGGCTCTGGTGGCCAGGAATCTTTAAAGACCGGTTCTCTGAGAGTGGGGAGGGCAAGTTTCGCCTGGGAGAGGGAAGGTTATTTTATCAGGAAATAAATCAGAGGCCTGTTCCCTGACCACTTTCTTCCAGGCACATCTTGGTGATGAGGAGGGTGTGTGCTCAGAACCACAGGAATCTCAAAACCACCCGGCTGCCCCATCAGCTCTCTGGGACACCAGGCACATGGCTGCTAAAAGCCCCAGACAACAGCACTTCGCGTTTCGCTCTGTGTCTTTCTGAGCGTGTGTGGTTTGTTTCATTTGAGTTTGTGTTGGGCATTTCTTATTTGTTTGTTTGTTCGGATGGTCTCATTTGGAGGCTGGCGGTTCCCGTCCTGGTCTCCGTGTGAAGTGGTTGCCAAGAAACCTGGTGTGTGCCATGCTCCACTGCAGTCCCTCTGGCCGGCAGCCAGGCCTGGGGTGGCGGCTGGAGCGTCTGCTGGCCTGGCTCACGGACTACGTTCCAGTGGGCACCGAGAAGACCAGGAGGAGAGGAGCACTTAGGGGCAGAGAGCAAGGAAGGAAACAACCAACCTGCTAGGCAGGCCCAGCGAGAGAGGCAAGTGTCTGTCACCGACATGTCCATGGAGGGCCTAAAATGTAATGAGGCCGATAACAATGTGCAGCTCTGGGAATGCCCTGCTCGGGCTGTCAGTCAAGGCGTCCTTTTATTCTCCTGCAAAAGAAACGCACATACATTATACTTTGTGTGTCTATGTGGGTGTAAACTGTTGAAATCTTTACTTAATAAAGAGTTGGTCTTCTGTATATAAAGTCAATTAAAAATGAAACTTAATGCAGAATGGGATGGGAGAGGGAGTAGGAGGTAGGATGGGAATTGGGGTGGGAGGGCGGGAATGGGGGAAGAACCACTATATTCCTAAAAGCTGTACATAAGAAATTTGTATTCATTAAATAAAAGCCTTCTAAAAAAACACACACACACATGCTTTCATAGGAACTGGGAGTGGAGTCTGGGGTCCTGGTAGACACGTGTGAAAGGACAAAGGGAGGGCTGGGAGTTGCCAAGGCAGCTGGGCCTCTTCCCTCGTCGTGGCCCGTAGGTGTGTCCTACCTCAAAACCTGAAATAAACTTGAAAACCCCACCTTCAGAGAAGATGCAGTTATTTTTAAAAAGGCAGGCTTTCGCTTTGAAGCTATTTCAAAAGCCTAAGATATAATTTAGTTTCAAGGGGGAACACTGCGAGAAAGAAAAAGAAATGAACACACAAGTTAAAAAAAATAAAAATAAAGTCCTAGAATTAAATTTTGCAACTGAAATATAGGCCTTTGGGTTCCTCATCAATCACAGCTCTGTGTTGCTGTTTTGGTGAAGAGATTTCTGTATTTTATTTTGAGTGGTATAATTTTCAGATTAAGATTTTTAAAAGAAGACCAGGCCCAAAAGGGGGATGAAAAAATGGAAACTACTCCACAAAACTATTTCATATGACTGAGGGCGTGTGCACGAGATATGCCTAAATGAATGTTTCTTAAAATTCCCTACTCTTCTTGGGCTCGGTGCTTTCTCAGTGAGGTTTTTTTTTTTTTTTTAAAGATTTACTTATTTATTTATTTGAAAAGCAGAGTTACAGAGAGGCAGAAGCAGAGGCAGAGAGAGAGAAGTCTTCCATCTAGTGGTTCACTCCTCAAATGGCCACAACAGCTGGAGCTGCACCAATCTGAAGCCAGGAAGCAGGAGCTTCTTCCATGTTTCCCATGGGGTACAAGGGCCCAAGCACTTGGGGCATCCTCCACTGCCTTTCCAGGCCATAGCAGAGAGCTGGATTGGAAGTGGAGCAGCCAGGTCTTGAACCTGCGCCCATACAGGATGTTGGCACTGCAGGTGGCAGTTTTACCCACTATGCCGCAGCACCAGCCCCTCAACATTGTGTTTGACTCCATTTTACAGATAAGGAAACTGAGACACAGAGAAATTTAGTGAATTGCTCAAAGCGGGGACAAGTTTAGGTCTCAGGCAGGTCAGCTCCCTGCTCACAACCTTACCAGCAAGCCTAGCCTTTGAGTGCCAGAGCACTTACTGCCAATGTATTTAATAGGTGACAGATACCAATATGTACTTTCACTTGTCTTTTACTTGTTCCATACCCTAAACATGACCACATGAAGCCACTGGCCAGGCTTTCTCCTTTAGTGACCCCAGTCCCCAGCACAAAGGTAGTAAATGTTGCTGCTTCCAAATTCTGTGTTCTTTAAGCCAAATGGCTTTAGCCATGAATATCATAACATTTCACCCAGCTTTTAGGAGAGAAGGAATGATCAAGATACTGAGTTTCCTTTTTCCTTTCAGGTTTATCCTGGACATTCCAAAAGCAAACTATGAGGAATTTTTATGATAAAGCTTCCCTCTTTCCTCCACCACTCTCCTCTCCTTGTTGAATGCTTCTCCACACAGAATACCCAATGTCAAAAACAGCATTGAAGGGGCTGGCGCCGTGGCTCACTTGGTTAATCCTCCGCCTGCAGCGCCGACATCCCATATGGGCACTGGGTTCTAGTCCTGGTTGCTCCTCTTCCAGTCCAGCTCTCTGCTGTGGCCCGGGAGTGCAGTGGAGGATAGCCTAGCTGTTTGGGCTCCTGCACCCACATGGGAGACCAGGAGGAAGCACCTGACTCCTGGCTTCGGATCGGTGCAGCACCAGCCATAATGGCCATCTGGGGAGTGAACCAACGGAGGGAAGACCTTTCTCTCTGTCTCTCTGTCTATAACTCTACCTGTAAAAAAAAAATTTTTTAATTAATTAATTAAAAAAGCAGCATTGTAACCAAAAGTAGATCTTTGTAAAAATTAAGAGTAAGAATGAGAAAGAGAGGAAGAAGAAGGGTTGGAGCATGGGCAGGAGCAAGGGTGGGGTGGAAAGCATCACTATGTTTCTAAATCTGTATATATGAAATACATGAAAGTTGTATACCTTAAATAAAATTTTTAAACAAAAAACAGCATTATTTTACCAATTCATGGTCTGCCTGGTTTGGGACACATTATGGATAATTTCACTCTATGACCTTCTGTTTATTTGCACTTTGGGATCAGAAAAGTTAAGTCTCTGGAAACAGGGATTTAGTCATTGAAGTGCTGACCTGATTTCTTTCTTTCTTTCTTTCTTTCTTTCTTTCTTTCTTTCTTTCTTTCTTTTTTTTTTTTTTTTTTTTTTTTTTGACAGGCAAAGTGGGCAGTGAGAGAGAGAGAGACAGAGAGAAAGGTCTTCCTTTGCCGTTGGTTCACCCTCCAATGGCCACCGCGGCCGGCACACTGCGACTGACACACCGCGCTGATCCGAAGCCAGGAGCCAGGTGCTTCTCCTGGTCTCCCATGGGGTGCAGGGCCCAAGCACTTGGGCCATCCTCCACTGCACTCCGGGCCACAGCAGAGAGCTGGCCTGGAAGAGGGGCAACCAGGACAGAATCCGGTGCCCCGACCAGGACTAGAACCCGGTGTGCCAGCGCCGCAGACGGAGGATTAGCCTATTGAGCCATGGCGCCGCCCTCCGATTTATTTCTGATAACATGCAGACAGGCACAGCTGCAGAACCAGGAAAAACAGGCTGGCACTGTGACATAGCAGATAAAGCTGCCACCTGCAGTTCTGGCATCCCATATGGGCACTGGTTCAAGTCCCGGCTGCTCCTCTTCCAATCCAGCTCTCTACTATGGCCTGGGAAAGCAGTAGAAGCCAAGTGCTTGAGCCCCTGCACCTGCATGGGATACTTGCAAGAATCTCCATGCTCCTGGCTTCAGATAACACAGCTCCAGCTGTTATGGCCATTTGGGGAGTGAACCAGCAGATGAAAGACATCTCTCAGTCTGCCTCTGACTCCACCTCTCTGTAACTCTGCCTTTCAAATAAATAAATAAATATATATACACACAATGGGACCTTATTGGACTCATAAAGAACATAAAAATGCACTAAATATGCGAATGGTGCATTTTGTGTTTGTTTTGTTTTGTTTCAGCAAGAGAGAGGTTGATTTTGCAAAAACTAAAACTAGGGCCACAAATGAAAGGCCTAGTGACTGCAAGACTGTAGTGCTTGACTTTATCTTCATGAACCTTCAGCTGTCCCCAACATATTCCTCAAGCTTACTCAAAGATCACAAAGAGGGTTCTCCCATCACATCTGATGGCCTTATAGGACCTAAGGAGACCTAGGGAGAGCACCCCTGGAGACAAGGTTTGCTCCCCTCCCTCCAGCCTGCCCTCCCTGCCATACTTGTTGATTTAGACCTGCAAAGAGAGGGTCATGTGGCTTGCACAGTACCCTAATGTGGCTGTCCCCAGTTTTCAAGCATTTCACACACTAGTCGAGATGCTATTGGATGCAAGTAGCTCAACTCAAACCCAAGCCAGCTTTTGCAGAAGAAGAGATTTTTGAGGGGGAAAGCGCTGAACAGCGTCCAGCCTTTAGGAAGCTGAGAGTTAGGGAAGTAGCAGCTCAGGAGGCCTCAGAGCCTCAACCTGTCTGTACTTTCTTCTCCTCCCCTCACTGCTTCTCTCTGCTGGCTGTGCTCCCTCAGCCTGGCTTTGTCGAGAGGCAGGAATCAGAGCCGCCAGCCCTTCCTGGATCACCTGTTCCTCTTCTGTCATGTGAGTGAAAGAACCTTACTTTCTATGAGTTTCAAGCTGAGAAATACAAAAAGATGGTTCTCTATGGCTTTGGATCACATGTCTACCTGCTGGTCTAGTCCTTCTGGACAGAAGTAGGCCTGAGATAGAATGGGTGGGCCAGCTGTCTTCTCTACAATCACTCTGACCAAGTATCTGGAGTCATGTAAGAATATGGTAGCTCCTTTCTCAACCTGCTGGGATTGGGCTCATGGCATTTGTTCTCCAACGCAACGAACTGCTTAAGGACAGTGTTTGTTTAAAAACAGAGTGGTGGCAAGATGACAAATGCTTGGGTATCTTTGGCATTGTGGACATAGTACTTTTTGTGGATTAGATTTGGCACAGCTGGATGAAATATGTACCCTCTTCCACAGATTCTTCATTTCTCTTCCTTCATGACAAATCAACCTCTTTCATAAAAAGCAAAATGTTTCTTTGTGGGGTTACCACATCACACAGGGTCAAAGACCTCCATTCACTTTCCATTGTGGAAGTTAGAATATAAAGTCAGCAGTATTCCCCGGAGCTCATTCAACGCCTTGTACTCGGTAACTATTCAATAAATGCTTGTTGCAGGGTGGTCATTTGGTACAGTGGCTAAGATGCTACTTAGGCTGCCCACATCCTATAACTGAGTGCCTGCATCCACAGCTTGGTTCCAGCTTCAGGCAGTAGGTGGTGGCTCAAGTATTTGGGTCTCCACCACCTACAAGGGAGATCTAGATTGATTTCCCAGCTCCTGACTTTAGCAGGCCTAGCCCCAGCTGTTATGGATATTTGGAGAATGAACCAGGAGATGAGAAATCTCTCTCTCTCTCTCTCTCTCTCTCTGCTTTTCAAATAAATTAAATAAATTTTAAAGAATATGTTTTTTAAAAAATAAAATAAATGCTTGTCTTTTAAATACATGAGTAAATGATCATAATGTAATTTTCTTTCTCCAATGCAGCAGAATTGTAGGCAGATCAACCACACAACTATGTTAAAATGCAAGCATTGCTTTAGCTTAAGGCAAATCATTTAATCAATGTAAACCTCAGTTGCCCCATTTTTATAGTACAAAGATAATAGTTCTTACCGCAAAGGATCATCTTAGCCACTACACAAAATAACAAATGCAACATCGAACACCTACTGCTTCTATTGCTCTTTTCCTATTAACTTTTTTGTTTTTGTTTTTCCCTTCACCACCACCCATTCCCCTTAAGGGAAAACAGGCAGTATTTAGTATTGAAAGAGGAATTTAAAGTAATTTGGCTCAATAGTCTTGTGTGCAAATCACTGATTCCTTGTAGATTATAGAATGTATTTCCAGGGGCCGTTGGGAACTATGAGAACTTTAAATTTTGTTTGCTTTCAAGTATAATGTTAAAAGTAAGATAAGCATATTTTGAAGACATTATAGAATCTTTATAAAAGCACATACTGCTACTAAGTTCCTGTTGGCATGTAGGATTTGTGGTGATAACTGTCAAAACAGACTAAACTTAAAATTTTATTCAAATCTCATACTGATAGATGGATAGATTAAAAAAAAAACATAGACATTGAACTATATTTAGACATATACGCTAGGGTACTTCAAAAATGTGTGCAAATGGAATAAAGATATATTTACTGGCGCAGGCACTGTGGTATAGTGAGTAAAGCCACTGGCTGCAGTGCTAGCACCCCATGTGGGTGCAGGTTCAAAACCCAGCTGTTCTACTTATGATCCAGCTCTCTGCTATGGCCTGAGAAAGCAGTAGAAGATGGCTCTAGTTCTTGGGCCCCTTCACCTGGGTGGGAGACCAGGAAGAAGCTCCTGGTTCCTGGCTCCTGGCTTCAGAAGAACACAGCTCCAGCCACTGTGGCCATTTGGGGAGTAAACCAGTGAGGGGAGATCTCTCTCTCTGCCTCCGCCTTTGCCTCTGCCTCTGCCTCTCTGTAACTCTGCCTTTCAAATAAATAAATAATTTTTTTTTTTTAAAAAGGACATGTTTATTTTAGTGGCAAAAATTTTGAGATTTATGCATTGATTTTTCATACTGTATGTTTTTCTCAACTTTCTGAAGTTCTCCCTCATATGCATGAATTTAAATAATTTGTACCAAAATAAACTTATCTTGGGGGCCAGCATATTGGTGTAGTGCACAAAGCCAGCACCTGTGACACTGGAATTTCTTATGGGCACCAGTTCTTGCCCTGACTGCTTCACTTCCAATACAGCTCCCTGCTAATGCTCCTGGGAAAGCAGTGGAAGAAGTACTGGGCCTTGCCACCCCTCAGGGAGACCTGGATGGAGCTGCTGGCTCCTAGTTTCAGCCTGGCCCAGCTCTGGCCATTGCAGCTATATGAAGGGTAAACCAGCAGATGGAAGATATGTCCCTCTTTTTATGTCTCCCTCTCTTTGTAACTCTAAATTTCATATAGATAATTTTTAAAAAATAATGAATAAACTTATCTTTAAAAAAAGATTTATTTATTTATTTGAGAGGCAGAGTTACAGAGAGAGAGAGAGAGAGAGAGAGAGATCTTTCATCCACTATTTCATTCCCCAAATGGTCGCAATGGCCAGAGCTGGGCCAATTCCAAGTCAGGAGCCAAGAGTTTCTTCCAGGTCTCCAATGTGGGTACAGTACCCCAAGCATTTGGGCCATCTTCCACTTCTTTCCCAGGAGCATCAGCAGGAAGTTAGATGGGAAGTGGAGCAACTGGGACTCAAACTGGCACCCACATGAGATGCCAGTGCCGTAGGTGGAGTACCAGCCCTGAACTTACCTGTTTTTTTTTTTTTTAAGATTTCTTTATTTATTTGAAAGGCAGAATTAGAGAGGCAGAGGCAGAAGCAGAGAGAGAGAGAGAGAGAGAGAGAGAGATCTTTCATCCACTGGTTTACTCCCCAGATAGCCGCAATGGCCGGAGCTGTGCTGATCTGAAGCCAGGAGCCAGGAGATTCTAATGGGTCTCCCATACAGGTGCAGGGACCCAAGAACTTGGGCCATCTTTCACTGCTTTCCCAGGCAATAGCAGAGAGCTGGATTGGAAGTGGAGCAGCTGGGACTCAAACCAGCGCCCATATGGGACGCTGGCACTGCAGGCAGTGACTTTACCCACTACACAACGGTGTCATCCCAAACTTACCTTTTAATTTAATTTTCTATTAACTTTTTCTGGTCTCTTTGTATATCATCTATTGAGTGACTTGCTGGTTTCAAGCTTGTCTTCACCTACATATCAATTCCATTCATTTTCCCCACAGCAAAAAGAGATGAGTTTATTATCCAGATTCAGATTTATGAAGAATGTGATACTCAGAGTTTCAGTGACTTTCATAGAGTTTCACATCCAAAGAGTGAATCAGGGCAAGGCTCTTTATGGCTGTTGTCAAAAACCCTTCCTCTTATTCCTGCCCGGAATCAGTTCTGTGCTTCTTCAAAAGTTCTCCAAATATTTCTTATTCTAAACGTCTTCTCTGTTCAAAATCTCATCAAACATAGAATGAAACTTCCAGGAAATAAAAAGAAAAACAATTGTGTACATGTATGTATGAATGAAGTTTTACTGGATGGGTTGGTGGATGGATAACTCAAGTTTTCTCTGCCAGACAGAGAAAAACTACTTATTATCATTTAGGTTATTTTATTTTTTTAATAAAAGGATTATTTGTTTATTTGAAAGGTAGAGTTAGAGAGAGAGGGAGAGATCTTTCATCCCCTGGTTCACTCCCCCAAATGGCTGCAACAATGCAACAGCTGGGGCAGGGCAAAGGTGGAGCCAGGAGCCTAGAACTCCATTCTGGTCTCCCACATGGGTGGCAGGGACTCAAGTACTTGGGCTGTCTTCCACTGCTTCCCGGGTGCATTAGCAGGGAGTTGGGGCAAAAATGGAGCAACCAGGAATCAAACTGGAGCTCCTATGGGATGCCAGTGTCATAGGCCGCTGCTTAACCTGCTGCATCACAATGCTGGCTCCTCATTTAAGTTATTTTCTATCTTCCTTTCTGGAGGACTTAATTCAGAAACAAATAACTAGAATTGCTCCTTTTATTTTAAATTACTTACAAAACTGGACAGTCTTAAAGTATCTACCTGGTAGCTTAGTAGCAGTCACATACTTTAAAGAAATGCTTCTGAGTCTGGCAATTACTACCACCCTCAGAAGAGAACAGAGTATTTTCAAAGGAAACTAATACTTCATAACCTATCTTATGATTTATTACCACAGCACTGTGTACATAGGCATTTTCATGTTTAATCCATGCGCAAAGGTCTGCAAAACAGATACTGTGGATACCAGATGTTATTATCTCCACATTTACAAAGAAACTGAGACTCAGAATAGATAACCTGCCCTAGGTTGAAGAGCTGGTGTTTGTTACAGTCAGGATGTAAACAGGCGATGGCGCCCATGTCTTTTCAATTTTAACCCAAAATTGGTCTTTCTATCTGAATCAACACTTTTCTCAGAACTGGTATGAAGTTCAATCTTCTGCTGAAGAAGAGTGTCAGATTCTTCTGCACCCACGTAACAGTCATGAGCAAGGTCATTCACCTGGCAGCACATGCTACAGAAGAAGGTCCAACTCTCAGGGAACTTTTATCAACAGAAATGGTGGGACAAATTGATTTTGAATAATTTCTTACAGCATAATGTGGGGAGAAGTAGTGGATTGCATTAGCACACAGAAGTTAAATTCCTACTTTAGAGGAAGCACAGTTTGAAAACTACTGGCCGCACTTCTTATTGAGGCCAAGACATTTCTTGTTCAGGCCAAAACTCGGAGCAGAGAACACACCTTCGTGAAGGGTGAGGAAACATCACCCAGAGGAAAGGATGTTTGCACAAGACTTCAAATGGAAGAGTTATGGAAGAGTATACATACCCTGAAAATCTGCCTCAAAAAAGATATTTTCTAGCCATTTGTTATAAGCAAAATTTCTCTTACTGTCTCAGTCCATTTCAAGTTGCCATAACAGACTACCACAGGCCAGGTCATTTATAAACACTAGAAGTTGATTCAGCTCATGGTTCTGGAGACGGAGAAGTTCAATATCCAGGTGCCAGCACCTGTTGCATCATAACTTGGTGGAGGTGTCACATATGGACAGTCCAAGAGCATACCCACTCAGATCTCTCTTCCAATCCTTATAAAGCCACCATGGGCCCCCGCCCTCAGGACCCTATATAGTCCTCATTATCCCCAAAGACCCCTACCTTCAAACATTATGCATGTAAGAAATTGTGCATAAAAATCCCAACACATGCTTTGGGGATACATTCAAACTACAGAACTTGCCTTGGGAAATGCTTTACTACAGTATTGCCACGTTTCTTTTCCATATCTTTGAAGGTCATCCTGAAATCATGGGAGACTTCAATGGTTTTTTTTACAAAC
Organism: Oryctolagus cuniculus; assembly: GCF_964237555.1. Lineage (NCBI taxonomy): Eukaryota > Metazoa > Chordata > Mammalia > Lagomorpha > Leporidae > Oryctolagus > Oryctolagus cuniculus. Next base: position 142,176,620 of record NC_091437.1, read on the forward strand.
TTCCCTTCTTTTTGTAATAAGCTGTAAGAAAACTGCAAGTGAGACTGTTGCTATGGTGCAGTGGCTTAAACCACAGCTTTAGATGCCAGCATTCCGTATGGAAGCGCCAGTTCAAGTCCCAGCTGCTCTGCTTATGATCCAGCTCCCTACTAATACACATGGGAAAGCAATGGAAGATGACCCAAGTGCTTTGGGCCCTGGAGTTTCTGGTTCCTGGATTTTGTGTGGGCCAGCCCTGGCTGTTGTGGGCATTTGGGAAATTAACCAGTAGAAGATCTTTCTCTCCCCTACCTTCTGTCACTCTGCCTTTCTGTTACTCTGTTGCTATCATTGATTATATTAGCAATGTCAGAGGATATAGTCAGAATGAATTAAACCTAGAAACAAATGTTTAGGAAAAAAAGGTGCTTTTTTTTGTCACATTTAAGGAAAAGTAGGAATAATTGTGGCAGGAGTCTGCCGAATAGGAAGGATAGTGTCCACAGCTGACAGGTAACAAAGTTTTGTGATTCTTGCTTTGCTTATATCTTCCCTGTTTAAAAAATACATCACAAATAACACAAAAGTGGGGAGATTCTTAGCAAAGCAGGTGTTATTCTAGGTGACTCAAATTTCCATTTCCCAATAAATCTCATGAGGAAACTAAAAGAACCCTTAGGTGATAGTGTTAGGGATTTTTAGGGAAACAAGAATGAGGCTAAAAAATTGAGAATTTAGGAAGTGTTGTATCTCTCAAAGAGCTTAGCATATCCAAAGCCATTTCTGCCATCCATAATTCAGATCTGCTTTGGTGTGCTGAGTAAGGTAGGCCCATCAGGAAAATACATTGACTGAGAATCTTCTAGAAAATAATTTACCATATGGGAGTAGTCAAACTGACAAATTTGACACAATCAAAATGACTGGGTTGTTGGAGAAGATAAGCAATCATCAGGTGCTTATCTATTGATTAGACTTGGTCAATACATTGGTGATCTTGTAGGCTCAACAATCAGTTTGGAATCTCAACTCCCTTTGGAAAAAGCAGAAATCAGGGAAAAGTGGAACTGGAGCATAGTTATGTGTTTATTTTATGAATCCACTCTGAGGTCAGATAGCCAAACTAAAGACTGGTATTAGAACTCTGAACACTGTCAGGAATTTATAGGAATTAATTATCTTAGGTTTTACAATTTGTAAAGTGGCAGAAAAAATTCTAGTGGAATTAATCTGTTTCTTATGCTTGTTCCATATGTTTTTAATTTACTTTTCACCATTTTCCCTTCTGATAGAAGAATGTTCTAGCTTCACATTTATAGTTTCTTTCAAAACCTCAGCACTAAGCAGAGATTTTGATAATTACTTTAGGGTGGGACATAGAGAGACGTGAGCAACTAAGCTACAGAAGGAATCGTTTTTCTCCTTTTTAGAAACCACTGCCATTTGGAAGTGTGCTCTCCCTCCTTCCCTTGCCCTGGAAAGAGCAGAAACTCAATCATGCTCAACAGCTTTAAGTGGGACTGATATTTGTCAGATACACCTTAATGCTGTGTCTGCTGAGTTTCTTTAAACCCAATACTTTAAAGTGAATTCAGCGAGAAGGTGCTAGCATTCAAGCTTTGCCTATGGGGTTAGACTTAATGACCTTTGGGATTCTTTCCAGTTCTGCAATGTATTTATTTTGAGAACTTTATAACCTCCAGTGAGATCTAAAGGTATCACAGAGGGATTCAGAACCATTTATAAATTTGTGTTGAACATGGTAGACCAAAGAATGTGGACATTCTTATCAATAAGTAATGTGTGAGCAAATGGCTGACTTTTCCTTGAGGTTTATTAGAATGAATCAAAGTATTTCAAATATGCCTACCATTTGATATTGAAACACCACCTCTAGAAATATATCCTAAGAAATATTTAAGAATGTGTTCAAAGAATTTTGCACTAAACTTTTCACATGTTTTGTTTTGTTTTGTTTTTTAAAAAAGGATTTATTTATTTATTTGAAAAGCAGAGTTACAGAGAGGCAGAGGCAGAGACAGAGAAAGAAAGAAGTCTTCTGCCTGCTAGTTCACTAACCAAATGGCCACAATGGCCAGAGCTGTACCCATCCAAAGCTGGAAGCCAGGAGCTCCCTCTGGGTCTCCCACGTGGGTACAGGGGCACAAGCACTTGGGCCATCCTCCACTGCTTACCCAGGCCGTAGCAGAGATCTGGATTGGAAATGAAGCAGCCAGGTCTCGAATGGTACCCATATGGGATGCTGGCACTGCGGACAGTAGCTTTACCTGCTACACCACAGCGCCAGCCCCTGTTCAGATGTTTTTAAAAATAAACTTTAGAAATCAGAAAACATTACAATGCACCACGTGGAGGATAAGTTCAATAAATAGTGGCACATGTGTGCACTAGAATACTGTGCTATCATAAAATCAGGGCAGTTCAGGGTGGTCACTGGCCCAGCAGTTAAGACATAAGTTACAGGCACTCACATCCCACATTGAAATTCAGCTCCTGACCCCAGTTTTCTGCAAAGGCAGACCCTGGGAGGCAGTATTGCCGACTTCAGTTGTTGGGTCACTACCACTCATGTGAGAATCTTTTGAGTTCCTAGCTCCAGGCTTTGGCTCACCAGACTCTGTGGGCATTTTGGGAGTAAAACAGCAGAATGAGAACTTGTTATCATTTTCTCTCTCTCAAACAAATATGTTAATTTTTTAAGTGAGGCAGTAAATATATACTTATTGGGGGTAGATTATAAAAGCATTACTACAGTATAATCTTATGTTTATAGCAAACACACATTGAAAAAAATTCTTAATAAAATGGTATCAAAATACTGTTATGTATTCTGACCTCTGGCGATGGAGTAAAAGAGGACTTCTATTCTCATCCTTTATATTCCTTTTCTAAACTTCACTGAATAAAAATTTATGTTGCAAAAAGTTTTTAAAAGCCAAATATGTATTAATATGTGTATTCATTTTTGTGTTCCATAATTATGTATCAAATGCCCATTATTCACAAGGCCTTGCACATATGTACATCTCTGTATGAAATTCTTCATTAACTATTTGACAGCTTTCTTCATAACATATAAGCAAAAGTAGCCCTGTACGGTGATGAAAATCAACAAAAATGCTGAAAAACTTATTTCAAGTCATATAATGAATTCAAAACTGTTGCCAGGATTTGTAACCTCAGATTTCCAAAGCTGAACCCAAAAAAATAGAAGCTGTTCTCCTTATTAATTCTAAGTTCTGTTCATTGTCTATGGGGACTGAAAGGTCCCTTGGTGTAGCCATGGGAGGAAAACAGTGGCCAGGATACTCTGCAGGAGCTTCCATCAAGAAGAGTATTTTATGTCCCCAGTGCTCCAATCTGGGATGAGATTGACTTGATTGTGCCAATTCTGAGCTTAGGTCCCTAGAAAATTTTCTACTTCCACTCAGAGCCGTTGACCACCTTGTGAATCAGCCTGAGTCAGCCTGCGGGGGAACGAGTGAACCTGTCAAGAAAGGCTGCAGTCATCCCCGGGGCCAGACGTGGCCGTAATAGACCAGCCAGCCCCAGCTGCCCCACCAGCTGCCCACAAACACAAGGGTGAGCCCAGCTGAGTCAGTGGCGCCCAAGCTCCTTCAGCAAAACCACCCACAGGAGTGCGGTCCCAAATGGCAACCACAGAGCTGTGAGCAAAATAAATGCCTGCTGTTTTCAGCCACAGAGTTTGGGGGTGGTTTGTCATGCAGCAAAAGCTAACTGATACGTACACCTGGGCTCATCTAACCCTTCTTGATTTTCAATAAGGAAATCAGTGATGTACCCTCTTAGCATCACACAGTAAATCCACCAGACCGGGAGAGGACCCAAGTTCTCCCGCCCACCATGCCAATATCCTAGTTACTGAAGTTTTCAGAAAGAAAACGGCTAACACAGTTCACATACGTGAACAGAATTAAAACCTTGGCAAAACAAGGACAATGAATGGGCTTCAGGTCACCATGAGCTCCGTGTCTTCCTGCCAGTTCAGTAGTTTGGCTGCAGGAAAACGGCCAAAAAAAAAAAAAAAGGCCACATTCTGTTCTACCCTAGCTTCATCTCAGTCAATGCCAATGTTTCCCAAATCCCAGACCACCTGGGAGCGAGTCCCCCTAGATCTCAGAAGTGTTCTCTCTCCTTCTCTTCTCTCTTCCCTTCCCACTTCCCTTCTCTTCCCTCTTCCTCCCTCCTCTCTGTTTCTCTCAGAAGCCAGAGACCCCTGCCCCATAGCCATGCCTCTCCCTGACTTCACTCACCTCCTACTCCAAGCATCACACTGACAGAAAAGCTAATCAAAAATCACGACCTAAAGCGAGCCACAGAATCGCCCTAACAACTGATCGTAATGTGCTCCACTTCAAAGTGCTTGGCCCCAAACATTAGCCAATTAATCCTCACTGCCACCCTGTGTGTTAATTAGGCCTCGTTATTCATGAGCTGCATAGCGAAAAAACAAAGCCAGAAGGAATAACTGCTGTAGCAAAAAGGCATGGAGATGAGGCAAGGCGGGAGGAGAACCCCTGCCTCCTGGCACAGGGGCCGCTCCCCCTGCCTCCTGGCACTGGGGCGGCTCCAGCACAGCCCCGGAAGCCACAGCGCTCCCCCTGGTACAGGCCCAGAGGCCAGAGCCAAGGGGCGGCTCAAGTCTTTCCTTTTCCATTAGCCACAGGTGTGTTTTACCACAGCCTAACTAGCAGCTACTATTTATTCTCTGGGATTTTCTAAAAATGTGCTTTTGCAGACCTTCAAGCCAAAGGCGTTCCCAGCATCACTCTTTATTAAATCGAGCCACAGAAATGTATTGAAAATCACGAGCATTTTGAAACATACTGAGTCCTTTATGGCTGAAATAATCTAATAGACAAGCTGTTGTTAATTTACAACCTTAATTTTCAGACACACTTCTTGAGTCAAAAGTACTTCCTGCTCTGTAATTCCTGCAGGGATACAGGTGGCCCAGGACTAAGGACACATCTACTGTACATTAAAATGTATTTCGTACTTAACTTAAACATTTCTGAAATCTCAAGTTGATGTCTAGACTATTTTAATCAGCTAAATGTCATAATAAGCCATATGTGGGTCTTGATCGGTGACATACACCAGCCCCACTCATAAAGTATCAAAAGGTGTTTTTAGAAAGAAGTCTGTGTTTGTTTTACCAAGAAAATAGCACTTTCAGTCTATCATATCAAAAGTGCTGGCAAGCAGAAAGCGGCCTGACATAACTGGTAGGAAGAAATGGGCTTTTCCCCCTCTTTCCTCCCATGCACTGCTCCATCAATACAACTTGCAGACTTCGGAATTTTAAAGCAATAAACTTATACTGATCCAACATGTCATTTGACCACTATCCACAAAATATCAACTCTTCAAAAATACAGTGTTGAGCAAGAATTTCAATTCTGTTGTTTTTGTTTTTACAGAAGTCCCCTGCTTCAAGTTCATTCCCACCTGAACTGGCATGTACCTCTGAACCTCAAAAAAAGAGTCCCCAAGTCCCCCAAACACAAGAACAAGAAAAGTAAGAGCATTGCTGACTAACTAGGCATCCCAGTGCTTACTGAGCACCTGGCACAGTGAGGAGGTTGTGCTGGGCCCTTCAGTCCCAGTGATGAGCAGGAGAAATCCAGCACCTGCTTTCACAGAACTTGCAGTTTCGTTGGAAGAAGAGATGGTCAACAGATAATTCTACAAACAGATATAGAAATATATTTTCATAAGGGCACAAAAGAGAAAGTGTTGGACATTCTGGAAGCTTATACCAGAGACACAAACTGCTATAAAAGGGAGAGGGGAAGGTTTCCCCAGGACAATCAATGACATTAGGATTTGACCTTGGGAATAAATAGCAATTGGCCAGCCAGGCTCAGTGTGGAGCTGGGAAATGATGATTAGATAAAAATACAGAAAGGAAGGGAGGGCAGAAAAGAGGGAAGGAGGAAGAAACAGAAAAAGAGGAGATGGAGGAGGAAGTAGAGGAAAAGGATAGAGATGTAAGGAGAGGAAAGAGAAAGGAGAGAGTAGGAGGGGAGAGAATAGAAAAGAAAAGGAGAGGAAAGGAAGTGAGGGGAGAAAGAAGAAGGAAAGGAAAATAATTCAAATCTGTTCACTTCGGCTTGTACATCAAGCTGACTTGTCTAAAGTAACTTTGTCTCCAAATCGAAAAAAAAAAATAATACTTGAAAGAGCACTCATTAATCACATTGGAAAATATAGGCTTTCTTATCAATCTAAAGAGGGTTCTTAACCCAAACCATGAAGAGGAACACACACACACACACACACACACACACGAGCACGCATGCATGAGAGAGAGAGACTTAAAGGGAAATAAGTAAAGTGGGTTCTAATGTTGGCACTTGATAAAACTTTACGAACTGTGGATTATGAACAAGAATTCTTCACATGCAGACTTTTTTGGAGATGAAAATATTCATAAAGCTTGTTCACATCAAACCAGGACAGAAACACAAGAAGCACTTGTTTCCCAGGATAGTGCGCAACCATGTAATTTCTCTCAGTTCACGTAATCTGATGAGGAGGAAAGACTTTGTGATGATAATATTTTTAAATGATGCTATTTTCTCTCTGGGCATCTTCTCAGTGCAAGCTCTGTCTTTCCCAAGTGGAATGAGCAGTTGTTGAAAGGAAAAGCATGTGATAGGCCCCCTTGTGTCTGTCTCTCATGTCTGCAAACTGCATTACGGTACACTCATCATGTGCTGCTGGGTGAGGATCTGCACTCTACTTTATCCGGTCCAAGCACTGAGGTAGTTTGGGCACTGTTCATTGACTCTGTTCTCCTACCAAACTGATGATAACTGTCTAACTCTGACTTTCAAATAAGTAAGTAAATCTTTGAAAAAGAGTTCAATAATAAATGCTGTCACTTCTTATCCTGGCCACCACAGGATACCACATAAACCATCACAGGAGCCATGTAACCTTTTTCAAAGCCAGTCTATGGTGTTCCTGCAATCCTTGGCTCATTAGACTGCCTGAAAACCAAACTGCCTCCCAAATCTTCCCCAACAAAGCTCAACAGGATTTCCACGATAAGGTTACTCTGCTATAGCACATTCCCCTCTCCTAAGCAAGATAGATGTGACCACACGCTGGTCTATCATGACTGAGATGCCCTCCTGAGGATGGGGTGCACTGGGACAAGGAGCAGGAGCCAGGAGAACCAGCACACACAAGTGAGAGCACATTAGCAGAACGTTTGGAGGGACTGCTGTGCTCTGAGCAGCAGCACTTTGGAAGAACTATCTGTGATCCTCTTTCTGATTATTTAAGGCCAACGTAAAAATTTTAATTGCTTGTCAGTGTTGGGTATCAAGTTTGTCTTTTCTCTGGGTGCATATCATGCATGGACTGCTCACAGAGAAACCAGCTTTCTAGGGGCTATACCTACAATGGAGACTACCACAGCCTTTCTCTCTCTAGAAACTTCTTTGAGTGTTTTCTTTTCAACCTAATACTCCATAGATTTTTTTAAATATTTATTTATTTATTTATTTGAAAGTCAGAGTTACACACAGAGGGAAGGAGAGGCAGAGAGAGAGGTCTTCCATCCAATGGTTCACTCCCCAATTGGCTGCAACGACCAGAGCTAGGCCAATCTGAAGCCAGGAGCCAGAAGCTTCTTCTGGGTCTCCCATGTGGGTGCAGGGGCCCAAGGACTTCTACCATCTTCCACTGCTTTCCCAGGCCACAGCAGAGAACTGGATTGGAAGTGGAGCAGACAGGACTCGAATCAGCACCCATATGGGATGCTGGCACTGCCTGCGGCAGCTTTACCTGGCTATGCCACAGTGCCAGCCCTGTACTCCATAGATTTTCTAAGAGTGTCACATTTCTAGTATACAGTCATACATCACTTAGCAATAAAGATACATTCTTAAAAATTCCTGCTAATGCAATGTCTTTGTTGTAGTACAACATCATAACATGTACTTATACAAATTAAGATGACTCTGATGTTATTAGGTGAGATGTTTGTGGTCTATTACTGACCAAAATATCCTTATAAAGAACATGAATGTACCTCTATATCTTAGTCTGCTCAAGCTGCTATGACAGTGTCCTATGGACTGGAAGGCATAAACAATAAGCATTTATGTTCTCATAGTTCTGGGCCTGGCAAGTCCAATATTAATATATTTACCAGTGTGATTCCTGGTGAGGAAGTCTTCCTGGCTAGCAGAGAGCCATCTTCTCCCTGTGTCCTCACATAACAGAGCAATCCCTTTGTTCCTCTTCTTTCATATTGATTTTGTAAAGAATTATTTCTTTATTTGAAACTCCAAGTTACAGAGGGAAAGGGAAAGACAGAGAGAGGTCTTCCATCTGCTGGTTCACTCCCCAAGTGGCTGCAATGGCCAGAGTTGAACCAGGCTGAAAGCAAGAGCCAGGAGCTTCATCCTGGTCTCCCACGAGGGTGGCAGAGGCCCAAGCACTTTGGCCATCTTCTTCTTTTCACAGGCCATTTACAGGGAGCTGAATTGGAAGTAGAGCAGTCAAGACATGCATCAGCACCCAAATGGTATGCCAGTGTCACAGGCGGCAGCATTACCTGCTACACCACAACATGGGCCCCTAGCTACCTCTTATTGTAAGACCACTAATCTATTTTTGGAAGCCTCACCCTCACAACCTTATCTAAATCTTATTGATTCTTAAAGGCTTCACCTCCAAATACCATCACATTGGGAGTTAGGGCTTCAGCATTTGAATTTAGGGAGATGTAAACATTCATTCCATAGCCCTCTGTGAGGATAGAAAACTGACTTTCAAGATTTAGGAACTCTGGGAGTTGACAGACTAGTGGTTAAGGTATTCATGTCTCACATTTGCATGCCTGGGTTCTATTCCCAGTTCTAGTTCTGAATCCAGCTTCCTGTCAATACAGACCCTGGTAGACACAGGGATAGTTCAAATCCTGTGTTCCATGTGGGTGGGTTCCAGCTTCAGCCCAAGCCCAGCCCCAGCCATTGCAGGCATTTGGGAAGTGAATCAGTAGATGGGAGTGCTCTCTCTCTCTCTGCCTTTCAAATAAGTAATAGCATAATTTTTAAAGTGTGTTAATAAATGCTTTGGGAAGTCTATTTGGTTGTATAAGTAATCTATTTTCTTCTTAATTCTCCAACAAGTACTTATAGGCATCATGTCTGAAAGATACTGTTAGAAATGAAAGGGAGGGGCAAGCGCTATGGCATAGCGGGTTAAGCCACCACCTGCAGTGCCAGCATCCCATATGGGCACAGGTTCGAGACCTGGCTGCTCCACTTCCGATCGCACTTTCTGCTGTGGCCTGGGAAAGCAGTAGAAGACGGTCCAATTGGTAGAGTTGGAAACATACCAGGGGATTCCAATTCAATCCCATCAAGGTGGCATGTGCCAATGCCATCTCACTACTGCAAGTGATCAATTTCAGTTCACAATTGATCATAATGAAAGGACTAAGAGTCAAAGGGAGCACATAAACAAGTCTAGTATCTGCTAACACCAACCGATAGAATAAATAAAGGGGAGAGTGATCCAACATGGGAAGTGAGATACTCAGCAGACTCATAGAATGGCGGATGTCCTAAATAGCACTCTGGCCTCAGAATCAGCCCTAAAGGCACTCGGATCTGGCTGAAAAGCCCATGAGAGTATTTCAGGCATGGAAAGCCAAGACACTCTGGCAAAAAGATCTCTGTGAGTGAGATCCCAGTGGAAAGAACAGGTCTTCAAAGAGGGAGGTGCCTTTCTCTGAAGGGAGGAGAGAACCTCCACTTTGACTATGACCGTGTCTAAACAAGATAAGAGTCGGAGAACTCAAGGGGCTTCCATAGCCTTGGAAACTCATAACGGGTGTATAGGGAGATTACTGATGCCATAAACAGGAGTGTCAATTGGTAAAGTCAACAACAGGAGTCACTGTGCACTTACTCCTCATGTAGGATCTCTGTCCTTAACGTGCTGTACACTGAGGCTTAATGCTATAACGAGTACTCAAACAGTATATTTCACTTTGTGTTTCTATGGGGGTGCAAACGACTGAAATCTTTACTTAATGTACACTAAACTGATCTTCTGTAAAAAAAAAAAAAAAAGAAAGAAATTATCAATTCCCAACTTGACTCTCACTGGGATTAAACATGACAATAGGTCTGATCTGATTTCATCATCATTTAAAAAAAATCATCTATTATTTTTCACTTTATGTTTCTGTGTGGGAGCAAACTGTTGAAATACTTACTTAAGGTATACTAAGCTGATCTTCTGTATATTAAGATAATCGAAAATGAATCTTGATGTGAATGGAAGGGGAGAGGGAGTGGGAAAGGGGAGGGTTGTGGGTGGGAGGGACGGTATGGGGGGGAAGCCATTGTAACACATGAGTCGTACTTTGGAAATTTATATTCATTAAATAAAAGATAAAAAAAAAAAAAAAAAAAAGAGAAAAAAAAAAAAAAAAGACGGTCCAAGCCCTTGGGACCCTGCACCCACGTGGGAAACCCAGAAGAATTTCCTGGCTCCTGGCTTCAGATCGGCACAGCTCCAGCCATTGCACCCATCTGGGGAGTGAACCAGCGGATGGAAGACCTCTCTCTCTGTCTCTACCTCTCTCTGTAACTCTGTCTTTCCAATAAATAAATAAATATATATATATACACACACACATTAAAGGTGTTCAAATGGTTATTCATCAAAGAAATGAAAATTAGCAAAAAAAATCTAAAAAAAAAGAAATGAAAGGGAAAGACTATGAAGGAGACATGATCTTTGCTATAAAAGGGCTTCATCATCCAATCGAAAGCCAGGGACATGCAGAAGAAAAAGTAAAAATACTAACATTTTAAATTAAAAAGAACTGTATTTGAGTAACAGAAGTGAAATGAGAGTAGTATGGGGGTTCTAAGGAAACAGAATACAGGCACAGTGGGTGGGAACTGGGGGCTTTTGGAATCAGATGGAAATGGGCTGACATCCTGGCTCTGCTATTCCCTTGCTATATTATCTTGAGAAAATTAATTAGCCTTTCAAAACCCGTTTCTCCACCTGTGAAATGGGGATAATAACATTATCTACCTCAGAGGGTTGTTGTGATAATACCCACGGAGCACTTAGCACAGTGACAGGCCTGGAGTCATCACTCAATAACCATTAATTAAAGAAGTGTGGGTGGGACTCATTTCCAAATGAGACCTGGGGAGGGAGGAGAGTGATTCCCAGATGATGGCAGGATTTTATCTGAATGTGAGATCCAGATTAGATTCAGTGAGGCGGCAGGGACTGCAGGGTAGCAGGCTGGGATCGTGACTCGATGTGTCCAGATGGAACAGATGGTTGGGCTGGGACCCTTGTATGAGCTTTGTCCCACAACCTACCTTACTCAGTAAAATGGGGCACTCTGTCTTCAGTGCTTATGAAAAAATGTTTTAATTCAAAGTACATTTTCCTAATAAACTCAGATATGATCATGGGAAAAAAAAACCACCTGTTTTTCCCTTCACATGGCTCGGGAGCAAATCCCAGTTTGATTTTATATTCAGAAGCTTGTTCTACTCTAATGTAAAAAAATACATAACAGGACTCAAGTGGAACATAAAACTATTTTGAATGAATTTTAATTTTAAAAATGTCTAATGAAGCCCCTTATGAGCCCCTAAAGCAACAAAGGTAAGTGAATTCTTGAATTTTCCTTCCTTTTTCCTTTTTAAGATAAAAGCTTCTCTAAAACAATAAATATTTACATCATGTTCATTTAATTTGTACAGCCATTGTGAATTAGTAAAATTTCTGGATTATTCAGTATGTTTAACATTATCTTTTTTTTTTCCCCCACAGGCAGAGTGGACAGTGAGAGAGAGACAGAGAGAAAGGTCTTCCTTTGCCTTTGGTTCACCCTCCAGTGGCCGCTGCGGTCCTCAGGCTGCAGCCGGCGCACCACGCTGAACTGAAGCCAGGAGCCAGGTGCTTCTCCTGGTCTCCCATGGGGTGCAAGACCCAAGCACTTGGGCCATCCTCCACTGCACTCCCTGGCCACAGCAGAGAGCTGGCCTGGAAGAGGGGCAACCGGGACAGAATCTGGTGCCCCGACTGGGACTAGAACCCGGTGTGCCGGTGCCGCAAGGCGGAGGATTAGCCTATTGAGCAGTAGCGCCGGCTGTTTAACATTATCTTAGTACTTTCTAGATGAATATGAATCGTAGATTAAATATTTCTCCAGGTGGGCATCTTAATGAACAGATAATCATTGGTAATTGTGCCTTAATGAGTTCTATATAGATACATTCTGCTTGAATGGTTTAAAAAACGAATAGGAGATGGTTGAACTCTGTAATTAATACACAATTATTCTTAGGTGTTTAAACTTAACTGAAAAGTGATCCATGTTAAATATAAGAGTGGGAATATGAGAGGGAAGAGATGTACAACATGGGACATGCTCAATCGGACTTGCCCCAAATGGTAGAGTTAGAAACGTGCCAGGGGATTCCAATTCAATCCCATCAAGGTGGCATGTACCAATGCCATCTCACTAGTCCAAATGATCAATTTCTGTTCACAATTGATCATAATGATAGGACTAAGAGTCAAAGGGATCACATAAACAAGACTAATGTCTGCAAATACTAACTGATAGAATAAAAAAAGGGGGGAGAGAATGATCCAACATGGGAAGCAGGATACACAGCAGACTCATTGAATGGCAGATGTCCTAAGCAGCACTCTGGCCTCAGAATCAGCCCTTAAGGCATTCGGATCCAGCTGAAAAGCCCATGAGAGTATTTCAGCCAAGACACTCTGGCAAAAAAAAAAAAAAAAAAAAAAAAAAAAAAAAAAAAAAGACCTAAATGAAAGATCTCTGCAAGTGAGATCCCAGTGGAAAGAACAGGTCATCAAAGAAGGAGGTACCTTTCTCTGAAGGGAGGAGAGAACTTCCACTTTGATTATGACCTTGTCTAAATAAGATCAGAGTTGGCAAACTCAAAAGGTCTCCATAGCCTTGGCAACTCATGACAAGAGCCTAGGGTGATTACTGATGCCATAAACAAGAGTGTCAATTTGTTAAGTCAACAACAGGAGTCACTGTGCACTTACTCCTCATGTAGGATCTCTGTCCTTAATGTGCTGTACATTGTGATTTAATGCTATAACTAGTACTCAAACAGTATTTTTCACTTTGTGTTTCTGTGTGGGTGCAAACTGTTGAAAGTTTTACTTAATATATGCTAAATTGATCTTCTGTATATAAAGATAATTTAAAATGACTCGATGTGAATGGAAGGGAAGAGGAAGTGGGAGAGGGGAGGGTTGCAGGTGGGAGGGAAGTTATGGGGGGAAAAAGCCATTGTAATCCATAAGCTGTACTTTGGAAATTTATATTCATTAAATAAAAGTTAAAAAAAAAGCAAAACAAAACAAAAAAATGAATAGGAGAGTTCCTTGTCCCTTGAATATTATCATTCACCCTGCTAGTCAGTAATAGGCACAAAAATAAATGAAATAGACACCCTCCCCTCTGGTAACTGTCTAGTTTAAGTAAATGGTTGGGCTGGTGCTATGATGTAGCAGGTAAAGTGACCACCTGCATCCTATATAGGCACCAGTTCAAGTCCTGGCTACTCCACTTCTGATCCAGCTCTCTGCTATGGCCTGAGAAAGCAATAGAAGATGGCCCAAGTCCTTGGGCCCCTGCACCCACGTGGGAGACCCAGAAGAAGCTCCTGGCTCCTAACTTCAGATTGGCACAGCTCCAGCTACTGTGGTCATCTGGGGAGTAAACCAGCAGATGGAAGATTCTCATTCATTCTCTTTCTCTCTTTTTCTTTCTCTCTCTCTCTCCCTCCCTCTCTCCTTCCATCCCTCCTTCTGCCTCTCTATAACTCTGCCTTTCAAAAAAATAAATCTTAAATGGTAAATAAATAAATCTAAATGGTAACAATAAGCTTCAGAGAGTCCCTTTGGTTCTTTGGATTATTGTTTTGCTTAATAAACCTCATTTTTAATTAAGTACAAGGTGATGCTACTATTCAATCTAACTAGGATTTAATTTCCTTACCATCAATTCCAAATAAGTGGATGCCAAACATATAAGATCTCAACATATGTAATACAAGGGGCTTCAAAAAAGTTCATGAAATATTCACATAATCTTTTAAGTCCATCTTTCCATGAAATTTTGAAGCCTCCTCATATATTACATCTATCTTCTTCTAAAAGTCTTACCAAACGAAACATGATCTTTTGCTGCAAATGTCTTTAGTTGCTCTTTTCTTGCTTGAGAACTAGACTTTGAAAGCTTTGAAGAAAAGTACCTGTTTACACGTCACTAAGTGGAGATGATGAGAAGAAATAGTGTTAGTCTCCCTTGGTTCCCTAGAACCCACTGACAGATCAGAGAAAGAGGAAATGAAGGATTTGAGTGAGGAAGTGACGGAGTGAGTGATTACACTAGGAGGTGAAACGTTTTGTCCAGGGAACAGTCATTTACTTAAGGAAATTTCATCTGATAACATAAACATTACCAAAATCATTAGCAATTACTGAATGTTTGTTGTATGTTATGTTTTCCTCTTGGCACTTTATTCTTGCTAGCTTATTTAAGTTTCATTATACTGAGGATTGCCTTCATTTTACAAGTGAAAGAAATGGGCATAGGGAGCTTGCTTTTACTGTATTGAAAAGTTCATTAGGTGGGCACATGATCCCATAGGGACTTGGAGAAATTCATAACTAAATTTGTATATAATTTTTTGTGTGTTTTCTAGGAAGAAGAGTCATATTTTATTCCAATATCACAAGTGACTACTGATATTCCCTTTCTCGAAAAAAGTTAAGATACTTTATATGTGTCAATCTCAACTCAAAAATTGTTTAGTGACTAAAATGGTCACTACACTAAATCTGGCAATGGTGTTGTAAAATAAGTGCTTTCTACACTCCACCTCAATTTCCTACAAATTTTCTCTGAAAAAATGAAAAAAGCAAAACGACTCTTTGAGAAATTGATTTGGCCAAATTTTTCCCAATGTCTTATCAGTCATTTCCATAAGACAGGAAGAATGGATAACAAAATCAAGAAGGTGTGCCTGTGATCAGATGCTTCCAAACCTAGCCTCATCTCCTCAGGTCTCCTTCACATCTTGGTAGGACCAGAGACCCTACCCCCTTTCCCAGAAATTTTACTCTTCCTCACTCACCCAGCTCTACTCCTTTCTCTAATTGCTCCTCTATCTCTTTTATTCCTTCTTCTCAAGTGGACAGTGGTCCTCAAATCCCAGGCCTTAACAATGCATCTTTTTTCTCACACATTCAACAGCACACTGGACATTTCCAATTGATGTTCTATTCCCACCTCAAATCCAACACTTCTAAAACAAAACTCATCATCTCTACCATTAAACCAGCTCCCTTTATTCTCTTGTAGCTCATCAATGATCCCACCATTTTTGAGATTGTGCTTCAAATCAAGAAACTACTTGGTGTGACTTTTTAATTCATTTCTCCATATCGAAGACCAGTCTTTCACAATGTTTGCCTCATCTATCCCTTCCTTTAAATTCCTTCCGCATTCCTCCTAATCCAGAACTTTTTCATAACTGTCTCCACCATACATCTAATCTCTTGCATGTGTATGCTTTCTCTTTGCTAATATTCTCTCTGCATCCTTTAGGAATTAGCTCTAGATTCACCTTGTTCACAGTTTTCTCTAAGAATTCTGCAATGTCGTTTTCTCCACCAAATGAACAAACTATTTTTTGAGACTTTCCATTGAAACAGTGGAGTTTAGAAAAAGGTGGGATTAAACTTGTCTGACCTCCTATTGTATAGATGAGGAAACTGAACTGAAAAATCATCCAGTGACTTGCCCAGAATCATACCACTGATCAGTGACAGAGAAATTCTAGAACAGAGAATGCTGTGCTCCTAGTCCAGGATACAGTCTCCAAGCTCAGGCTCTCGACTCCTTGGGGGAAGAAGCAGGCCTTTTTGCTTCATTGCACAGCATTCAATAAATGGGAACGATATGGAAGCGGAGAGAGGAAGCCAAATGGGAAAGAAGGGAGAGAACAAAGAACCTGACAAAGCTAGGAAATCCATGGGGACCCCCTGCCCACACCAGCACTGCCCCAGGAAGAGGGGAGAGAGCCAGCATCTGGATCACACCTGGAGACCACAGGAACATCACGTCCCAGCCTCTCGGCCCAAGGGAGGGACTTTCCCAAACCTCTGGGTTGCTCTGCGGTTGGTGACTCAAAACTGTTCCTGTTGTCTGAGGGGTCATTTGTAAAGTACTTTCTTGGAAGAGACACTGTTTGAGACAACTGGACAGGGAGCTCCTGCGCGTGGGCCACAGGAGCCTTGTTGTGCACTGAGTGAGAACACAGCCTTCTTATTTCCCTGTCTCTTCCCCTTGGCTGTGTTTATTTAAAGCTCCCCCTGCCACTGCGGGGGTGTATGGCCAGGACTTCAGGCAGTGCCCTTGGAACCACTGGGGATTAGGCCCAGCCCTTACTGGAGGGACCAGAGCAGTCTTGGGCACAGGCCTGGGGCCAGCAATCAGGGAGCCAAGCCAGGACAGTGGGAGGCATTGGGAAAGAGTTGTTATTGTGTCTTTGGCAATCTTATAATTATTGTGTTTGCTGTTATGATTTCTGTCTCTATTGCCATTTCTCTTGGTAAATCTGTTCCTACTTGTGACTTCCACAGGGGGGCCTTTCAAAATATACATGGAAAAAATGAAATGAAAAGATAAGTTTCTTGGAGTGCAAAAAATTGTGAAACCCACGCCTACAGGGGGCCTTCAAAAAGCCCATGACAAATGTGTATGATGAAAAAGCTATGCACGGATTTCAAAAAGTACTAATTTGTACCCAAATAAACTTGCCTTTTCATCTGTTTTCCACATACCTTTGGAAGTGCCCTCGTATCAGATAGGCAGGCTGCTGCAGTGACTGCTCTGGGACTGCTCCAGAGGGAGGGCAGGTGCAAGGGGGAGCAACCCTGCAGGCAGAAGACTTGCATTTACCACCAAAAGGAGGACCCCAGATGGGCTGTCACCACCCTAATCCTCGCCTCTTTTGCTCAGCAAGTGTCATGCAAATTTACCACTGCCCACATCCTACAGGCACAGAGTGTGCAAAGGCCCTGGGACTCCTTCCCCATCACCTTTTCTGTTCCAACAGGAAATGAAAGGGAAGACACAAGGGGCCAAGGCCCCCCATTTACCATGGCACAAGGGTACCTCAACAAATGGGCCTCTGATAAACAAGCAGCAGCGAGGTCATTCTTTCCCTGTCAGAGTCTCTCCTCCAAGGCCCCAGTCAAGTTGTGTACTTATAAAATCCTCACCTGGGCTCTTTCCTGGGGCAGCTCTGTTTG
Source organism: Oryctolagus cuniculus (assembly GCF_964237555.1). NCBI lineage: Eukaryota > Metazoa > Chordata > Mammalia > Lagomorpha > Leporidae > Oryctolagus > Oryctolagus cuniculus. Next base: position 142,194,020 of record NC_091437.1, read on the forward strand.
CCAGCGGCAAACATTAGTGATGCTTGGTTTTCCTTTAAGCATTTTTTCTTTTTCTTTTCCTGTTCCCCCCAGAGAAGCTCCAACAGTAAGCAGGATGGAGGCTTTTTAGAGTTAGGAAAATAGTCTTAATAATCACCATAGTGCACCTCCTAGGAAAAGAAACTTGTGTTTAGAGCTACAAAAATGATACAATGCCATAGTGTAGGCAGACATTCAAAGACAGCCAGGCTCTGCCTCTGCTTTGCCTGGTCAATTTAAAACAAAATCCCATTATTTGGTTTTCACTCTGCCAGTGGCTGGTGAGATGTCAGGCATTTACAAAAAGGAAATCCTAGTTAAAGATAATTTATTAGCTATTTCTCAACTTGGCATCAATATTTTTCTTATTAAGACGTATGATACAAAGAACATATCCTTACATATAAGTTCTGTAAGCTGAATTTTCTCCTTGAAAGAAAGCCTTAGGGACAATACTACTGGGTCAAGGGTAGAAATACTTGTATAGCTCCTCATTTTATACATATGCATGCATGCATGAGACAGAAAAGCTTTGAAATCCATGCAGAGTTATTTTCATAACACATTTTCCATGAACTTTTGAAGACTCCACATATACATGGATTTCAAAAAATTTTGAACCAAAGGTCTTATTTTTAATTTCATTTTCCACAAACTTTTTGAAATATACTCATATGTATCTCTTCACATAGCTTTCTTAAAGAGTTCAACCAAAAGCAATATTACTAGTTAAGTACGCATTTATTATTTTTCTATGAGGTCATCAATGGGAATTAAAAGGTATCTCAGGCTCAGGTACAATAGATTATTTTATATTCCTGTCTAATATCTGATGGGAGCAAATTTCCCCCTACTAAGTGCTCTTCTTGCTTGAAGTTGTCTTTGTCATATGTGTCATTATTTACTAAATGAAAGCTTTAGACAATTTAGATGATTTCCAGGGCAAGAATACTGTAGCTATTTCAATTAAAATTATATACCTATAAGTTAAAATTATAAAACTATAGAGTAGAATTAAAAATAATACACATATTGAGGAGATTCTGTGTTCCCATTTAATAGCAACATGCGTTTGTTCCATCAGTTTTGGTTTGTACCGCTCTATTATCACTTCTATAGCCTGGCTGACAGTATTCAGGGTGTAACAGAGAAAACCAATGGTCTGTGGTACACATGCTTCTCCCCTCCTTCCTGGGTTCCCCAGGAAGACTGCATGTCCCAATACCTCCTTCCCTCTACACTTCCCAGCCAAATGCAGAAGTGCAGATCCAGGAGCCCTAGAGGATGGCAGAACACTGGATGGAAGTGGGGGACCTAATCACTGTGGGCCAGCCAACATGCCAGAACTGGTTGGATCATCATAAGAGCAGGCAAGGACATTGTTTTGAAGGTTACATTTGGTGATTGTTTATTACAGCAGATAATCTAACACAATAGGGAGACTCCCTGCCTTCTGAGCTGAAGACCCAAATTTCATTATGGAGAGTTCTCCAGAGTCAGGGGTGGGAAGATTGTAAATAATTGGTTCATACAATTGTGGAGACTACAAAATCTGAACTCTGTAGGGCAGTCTAGCTGGCTGGAATTAATTAATGGTTGATGTTGCAGCCTTGAGTCTGAAATCCACAGAGAAAACCAGAAGGCTGGAAACTCAGACAGGTTTCTATATTGCAATCCGAAAACACAATTCCATCTTATGGAAACCTCAGGTTTTGCTCTTGGGCCTTTAACTGATTAGAAGAGGCCCACCACATTATGGAGGGTAATCTGCTTCACTCCAAGCCTATTGATCCTAAGTGTTACTCATCACAGTTACATCTTGACTGGTATTTGACTAAGCAGCTGGGATCTGGGGACCAGTTGACACAAAATTATCATAGACCCTAAAGAAGCAGCATTTAGAAGAAGAAATTAGAGATGCCATTGTGTAGTAAAAACAATATTAGGTTTGGATATAAGCTTATCCGTGTGAGTCACAAGTTCTTATAACTATTGTGTCCTCAGTTTTCTTATCTCTAAAATAGGGATAATGTAACATGCCATGCAAGCTGGTGGTAAGAAAAGTAAACGAGACCATGATTGTACAGCTCATAGCACAGTGTTTGGCTTGTGAGAAAAATGCCTTCCACTCTCGGGAAGGGGGGATGCAGCATCGTGCCCTCTTAGCAGCAGCCTCAGAATGCAGCCTGGCTCCCAGTCCTCCTCCTGTGTTTGGTCTGTTTAGGCTACAAGAGCTTCATTGTTCCATAGAGAACCACAATAATTCAAGAACAGAATGGCAATGCTGCTCCCTGCTAATGGCCTGGAAAAGCAGTGGGAGAGGGCCCAACTACCTGAGCCCTTGCACTTGTGGGGGAGACCTAGATGAGGCTCCTGACTCCCAGTTTTATCCTGGCCCAGCCCTGGCCATTGCCGCTATTTAGGAAGTGAACCAGCAGATGGAAGACCTTTCTCTCTGCCTCCCCTCTCTTTGTAACTCTGACAGTCAAATAAAGTAAAATAGATCTTAAAAAAATAAAAAAGAATAGATTGTCTTCTGACAGGAGTAGATGGCAGTAAAATTCATGAGATCTTTAACTGGATCAGCTTAACAAGCAAGTACATCCTCAAATCAAAAGCCCACCCCCAGGCCGGCACCGCGGCTCAATAGGCTAATCCTCCGCCTGTGGTGCCAGTACACCAGGTTCTAGTCCTGGTCGGGGCACCGGATTCTGTCCCGGTTGCCCCTCTTCCATTCCAGCTCTCTGCTATGGCCCGGGAGTGCAGTGGAGGATGGCCCAGGGCCTTGGGCCCTGCACCCGCATGGGAGACCAGGAAAAGTACTTGGCTCCTGGCTTCGGATCAGTGGGGTGTGCCAGCCACATCACACCTGCCACAGCAGCCATTGAGGGGTGAACCAATGGAAAAAAGGAAGACCTTTCTCTCTGTCTCTGTCTCTCACTGTCCACTCTGCCTATAAAAAAAAAAAAAAAAAAAAAAAAAAAAAAAAAAAAAAAAAAAAACCCACCCCATTGTACCAGCTTCCTGTCTGTATTAGTTTCTTTAGGTAACAAAGGAATGCAGACTAGGGTGGCTTACACAACAGATATTCATTATCACATAGTTCTGGAAGCTGAAAGCAAAAGATCAAGCTGTTGGCAGGGTTATTTTCTGAGGCCTCTCTTGTTGCCTTGTATAAGGTCACCTTCTCCCTGCATCTTCAGAAGATCACCCTCTGTGTGTGTCTTTGTCCTCATCTCCTCCTCTTAAAAGTACACCAGACAGATTGGATTAGGGCCCCACCAAAATGACTTAATTTTTAACTTCATTATCTTTTTAAAGGCCCTATCTCCAAATGTAGTCACATTCTTCAAGTACTAGGGGTTAAGACTCCTTGCGAATTTGCAAGGACACAATTCAGCCCATAACATCAGCTAAATTACCAACTACCTCCACCTCAACCATCATCACATACTGACAAACACAAACCAGATGGGCTCTGTCCTTAGCCCCTGGTGCTGCAGGAGCCCTGACCATGCCTTTTCTGTCATCTGCTTATAACGGGAAATAATGAAGACTTGAGGTGATACATATGTTCTCGTTCTCTCTCTCTCTCTCTCTCTCTCTCTCTCTCTCACACACACACACACACACACACACATATACACTCTGTGATCCACATGATAGACTTTGCATTGCAGGGCACAGACTTTGACCATGGAACTGAGCCATAGAGGAGTTAAATTGGTGACCTTGTTAGCAGGATTTGCTAGCAACTCACAAATGGAAAGGGAGCATATTGCAAAATAATAAGAATAGGTCAGAACATTCCTCCGAGCCCATTTAGCTAGGGACACTAACCATATTGCAGCTTACTAGAAATAACCAATACCTCAATTAAATGGTTCAGAGTGCATGAACTATACCAATAATGAGCAAGCATTTTAGATGAAAAAAATAGGCATTTAACTATCACAAAAGGCAAAAGAAAAAGCATCCAAAGACTATGCTAACAAAGAGGAAGACACCACTCTGAATTTTGAACAGGTTTCTAAATCAAAAAGGGCAGTAAATCATGTTACTAATCATTTAAAAATAACTAGGATTTAAGAAGTGAAATTAGACAAGTGATTAATGCATCAACTTCAGCCAGAGTTCCTTTGATAGTTGGAAGAAAATAAAAGCCAGCCAAGAAATAAACATTTCAAATTCAGGTGCTTTGCAATCTGTGCCCCAAATGTTTTCCCTGAGCTTGTGAAGGGGTGGCTGGCTCTGCATACACAGCACCCAGATTGCTGGCTCGAGCCAATTAGCTTCAAAATAAGAGCTCTGGCACCAAAAAGGGGAAGACTCAATACCCACTGGACAGAGGTCCACTTCAGAGGAAAGGTCTTTATAGGTGAATACAAGTGCAGGGAAGTGAGCTGGCCATGCAGAGGGGTTGCCATGATGATCTTCAGAGATGTTTGGGGTTTCCTTTTTCCTTTGCTATTTCCATTTATATTGAGAATTCAAGAATGCAGCAGAGTTTTCCACACTAAAATTGAAAGAAGCCCATGATAGAGGAAGAAAAAAATGTAGGTGACAAGACACTGTGTAGAGAAACAGAGAGAGAGAGAGAGAGAGAGAGAGAGAAACAGCATCACGTATTGTGGTGGGTTAGAGTGTACACCTTAGGAATAGTTTGCCTACATTCAAATCCCAGCTCTGCCCTTTACTAGCTGTATGGCCTTGGACACTTTTTTAAAAAAAAAGATTTATTTATTTACTTTGAAAGTCAAAGCTGTGGAGAGAGGAAGAGACAGAGAGAGAGACCTTCCATTTGCTGTTTCACTCCCTAGATGGCCACAATGTCCCACAATGGCCCAGGCCAAAGCCAGGAATCAGGAGCTTCATCTGGGTTTCCTATATGGGTGGCAGGGGCTAAAACACTTAGACCACCTTCTGCTGCTTTTCCCAGGCCACTAGCAGGGAGTTGGATTGGGAGTGGAGCAGCCAGGTCTTGAACCGGCAGCGCCCAAATGGGATGCCAGGATCACAGATCACAGGCCTCAGCTTTGCCTGCTATGTCACAACACCAGTCCTGGCTTTAGGCACTTTAACTCTCTATGTCCTAGCTTTTCTATCCACAAGATGGAAGCAATGTAAACAGTACCTACATCATAGGACTTAGGAGGATTGAATCAATATATATAAAAACAAGAATGGTGAGTCTATTGCATTATGTACTAAATGTTATAGATGTATAAACTGCTCTAATTACAGCATAGTTTTCAAAAATATTTATTTTTTTATTTTTATTTTTGAAAGGCAGAGAGAGAGACAGAGAGAGAGAGAGAGAGCTATCTTCCATCTGTTGATTCACTCCCCAAATGCCTACAACAGCTGGGGACTGGGCAAGGTGAAAACTAAGAGTCAGGATCTGCATCCGGGTCTCCCATGTGGGTGGTAGGAATCCAACTACTTGGACCATCATTTGCTGCATTCCAGGCATATCAGCAGGAAGCTGGATGTGAAGTAGGCAGGCATACAGATTAAAATCGATTAGCTTTGTGAGCTGGAAGACCACGACTTCACCACGCCCCTGTGTGACCTCATGCCCCTACCTGGCCACACCTGGGTGCCCACCAGCCAATCAGGTTAATTAACCACTCCCCTTTGAGAGTGGGGTAAAGGCCTAGGACACATTGTGTCCTCGCCTCTCTCTCTCTCTCTCTTCTTTGCCCTGGCCACTTGCCAGGAGGGGGCTGGCTGTAGCCCTGTGCCTCCAGGGCGCATTGCCTTTGGGCCCCCGCCCTAGGCTTCCTGGCCTAGATGCTCCTCCACCTGGCTGCTTCCTGGTGCTCGGTATGAATCCAGATTTACCCCTCTCTCTTAGATAAAGCTCTCACTCTCTTCTTCATATTTCTCACTAAATAAAAGCTTAAAATGTACCTGCCACCTCGTTTATTTATGCCGGTATTTAGAATTCTTTAAATATTAGGCAAGAATCCTCTCAGGCTTATTAATATTGGGGATTTATTAATAAGTATATGGTGATATCATATGGCACCCCAAATTCCGGTAACATGTGGCACCCCAAATGGCACTTCTGGGGAACTTTAAGGGGCCACATTTTCATATATATTTTAGGGGGTCATTTCCAATATCAGATGGGGAGCACATGTCGGTGTATCGAGTGGCAGTTTAACTGGCTAAACCACAAGACCTGCTGCTCAATGCAATGTTTTAAGAAATCAAAGTAATTTTAAAAGTACTCATGGGGCTGGCGCTGTGGTGTAGTGGGTAAAGCCTCTGCCTATAATGCTGGCATACCATATGGGCACTGGTTTGAGTCCTGGCTACTTCACTTCTGATCCAGCTCTCTGCTATGGCCTGGAAAAACAGTAGAAAAAGGCCCAAGTCCTTGGTCTCCTAACTGCAGATTGGTGCAGCTCCCGCCATTGTGGCCAACTGGGGAGTGAATCAGCTGATGGAAGACTTTTTAAGGTCTTAAATCTTTAAAGATTTATTTACTTACTTGAAAGTCAGAGTTACACACAGAGAGAAGGAGAGAGAGAGAGAGGTCCTCCATCCAATGATTCACTCCCCATTGGCCGCAATGGCTGGAGCTGTGCTGATCCAAAGCCAGGAGCCAGGAGCTTCTTCCCAGTCTCCCACACGGATGCAGGGGCCCAAGGACTTGGGCCGTCCCCTACTGCTTTCCCAGGCCACAGCAGGGAGCTGGATCAGAAGTGGAGCAGCTGGATCTCAAACCAGCACCCATGTGGGATGCCGGCACTTCAGGCCAGGCGTTAACCCGCTGAGCCCCAGCACCGGCCCCATAACTCTATTTTAAAGAAAAAGTACTCATAACAAACAAAATACTAAAATTTTAAACATCAATAGAATGAAGAACAAAAACAATATGGTCATCTCAATAGATGCATAGAAAGAGAAAGCGTTTGATAAGATTCATCACCCCTTCATGATAAAAACCTGCCATAAATTCAGTATAAGAGGAATATTCCTCAAAATTATAAAGGCTACATAGCACAATCTAATAGCCAATATCATAGTGATAAAGAAAAACTGAAAGTGTTTCCCCTCAGATGTGGAATAAGACAGGGATGTCTTCACTACTCTTATTTGATATAGTACTAGAAGTTTTAGCAAGAGCAATTAGGGATGAGAAAGAAATAAATGGCATCAAAATTGGAAAAGAAGTCAAATTATACATGTTTGCAGATGACATGATGTTGTACATGGTAAAACCTATAAACACTCCACCAAAAAGCTGTTAGAACTGATAGACCAATTCAGTAAAGTTGCAGGCTACAAAATAAACATATGAAAACAGTAGTTTTTTTTTTTTTTTTGGTGTGCTAATAATAAACTCACAGAAAGAGAAATCAAGAAAGAAAATCCATTCACAATAGTAACAAAAAGTCAAATATTTAGGAATAAAATTAAAGAAGTGAAAGATCTCTACAATGAAAATCATCAAACATTTATAATAGAAATCAAAAACACAAAAAATAGAAAGATATTTCTTGCTCATGGATCAGAATAATCAACATCATTAAAATGTCTATACTACCTAAACCAATTTACAGATTCAGTGTGATCCCTATAATACCAATGACATTCTTTACAGAGTTAGAAAAAAAAATCCTAAAATTCATATGGAATCACAAAATAACAGGAAAAGCCAAAATGATCTTAAGCAAGAAAAACTAAGCTGGAGGCAACACAATACTTGATTTCAAAGCATACTATAAAGCTATAATATTTAAAACAGCATCGATTAGATTCGTTTTCTCCAGACTTAAAAAAAAGTAAAATTCTAGGTGGCCGTGCACCTGAAACCTCCGATGGAAGCAGTTTCTGCAAGCTGGCACTGCATCCCCCTGGAGAAGCCACCTCCTGCTGAGAAGCCACCTCTTGCTGCAACCTTGTCTTGACTTCCCGTCCCAAAGACACCCCTTTTCAGCACAAAGCAGCCAGAGCGATCATCCTCCAGTCCCCCCAACAGATATTAGGGTTTCAATCTTTGGGAGGCGGGAATGTGAGGAGTCAGATAGGTTAATAGTCAGGGGGGTCCCAATTGAATTTGAGGTGTAAAATATTTGCTAACTTCCCGAAAATAGTTTCTTTAGCAAGAACAAACAGGCTGTCGTCCTCTTTCCTTCAGAATCTCCAAGTTTACCATGAGAATAGCAAGGGAGCTCTTCCTGAACTCACAGCTATGTGACAACAAGTGACATATCGCACCCTTAGCTGGCCAGACAGGATGGAGAATTGTAAATCAGGACTTTTGATGGGTTTTTGTTCCCAGTAACTGAATGTCAATCTGATTGTCAAGTTTTTTTTTTTTTTCCTTCAAAATTGTACTTAAAAATCCCACTACCACCAGCCCCTTTGGGTTTTTTCCTCTCTTGGAAGCCCCTCTTCATGCCACTCTGGCTGAGGTCCTTGATTCTAATAAATACTTTTAAATCTAAAAAAAAAAAAACCAGCATTGTACTGGCATAAAAACTGATACATAGCTTAACTGAACAGAATAGAGAGCCCAGAATTTAATCTACATACATATAGCCAAATGAGATTTTTTTTTAAGATTTTATTTATTTGAGAGGTAAAGTTGGCCAGCACCACGGCTCACTAGGCTAATCCTCTGCCTTGCGGCGCCAGCACACCAGGTTCTAGTCCCAGTTGGGGCACCGGATTCTGTCCTGGTTGCCCCTCTTCCAGGCCAGCTCTCTGCTGTGGCCAGGGAAGTGCAGTGGAGGATGGCCCAAGTGCTTGGGCCCTGCACCCCATGGGAGACCAGGATAAGTATCTGGCTCCTGCCATCGGATCAGCACGGTGCACCGGCCGCAGTGGCCATTGGAGGGTGAACCAATGGCAAAGGAAGACCTTTCTCTCTGTCTCTCTCTCTCACTGTCCACTCTGCCTGTCAAGAAAAAAAAAAAAAAGTGGACATGACATACATGGAAGAATGAAATTAGATTCCTATCTCTTCCTGTTACTGGTAAATGGCAGGGTTCTTGTCTTCACACAAGAAAGAATTCAGGTGTGAGACAGAGAGTAGTGGAAAGTAAAATAGCAAGGTTTATTAGGGAAGGGACATCCATAAGAACGGATGGGCACCTCTCCAGACAGAACCTGAGAGAGTACCCAGTCACTCAGACTGTGGGAGAATGGGGTTACATGATTGAGTGGAGAGAGTACACCTGACCAGGCCAGGTGGGCAGCTCAGCATAGAGGCAGAGGGCTGAGCGCACAGTCTGGTGGAGGCCGGGGGTTTTTAAGGGTATGGGTCTTTGTCTTCTCACATCTTCTCCTGAAACAAAAGACTTTATGGATGTAAGTATTAAAAACTCCTATCTGAGTTTTCCCCCTGAAGTTATCAGACAGGAGGAAGCCTGGCTGGTGTCACCCCAGTTAGAGGAAGGATGGGCAGGACCTGCTGGAAGATCAGGATCCAGAGCAGAATAGTTGGAATACAGATATCAGGCAGAAGGGGTGGGGACCCCCACCCAGCAGGTTATCAGGTAGAAAGGGCAGGGCAGGATGCAAATACTGTGCTGCCCCTCGTCGGACCTAAATATCTCCTTAGGCCTTTGTCACACACACATAAGCTCATATCTGACTTCCTACTTAACATTACTATATTCAAAAATCAATTCAATATGGATCAAAGAGCTAAATTTAAGATCTATAAAGAACTATAAAGATACTATAAAGAAAACAGGGAAAACACTCCAAGCCTTTGATGTAGGGGATGATTTCTTGTACAAGACCCCCAAAGCATAGGCAAAAAAAGCAAAACTAAACAAATGGGACTATATCAAACTCAAAAGTTTTTAGCACAGTAAAAGAAATTGTCAATAGAGTGAAAATACATCCAACAGAATGGGGAAAAATATTTGCAAACCATCTATCTGACAGAGGATTAATATCCCAAATATATCAGCAACTTAAAAACTCAACAAGAAAACAACCAATCCAGTTGCAAAATAGGCAAAGCTACTTCAATAGACAATTCTCAAAAGAAGAAATACAAATGGCAGACAAATATATGAAAAAATATTCAACATCACTAGCCATCAGGGAAATGCAAATGATAACCACAATGAGATATCACTTTACCCTGTCAGAATGGCTAAAATCCAAAACACAGAGTAACAAATGCTGGCAAGGATGTGGACAATATACACAGTGTTGGAGGGAATGTAAATTAGTGCAATCACTGTGGAAAATAGCGTGGAGAGTTCTTAAGTTTTAGAAATAGATGTGGTATATGATCCAGCAATCCCACTACTGGGTATATACCCAAAAGACTTGAACATAATGTGTCAAAGAGATACCGGCACCACCATGTTTATAGCAGCACTGTTCATAATAGCCAAAATTTGGAATCCATCAAGGTGTCCATAATGATACAAATGGATAAAAAAAAAAAAGTGGCATATACACAATGGAATATTATTCAGCTATTAAAAAAAATTCCACCATTTGCTGCAAAATGGAGACAACTGGAGGATACCATGTTGAGTGAAATAAGCTGGCCCCAGAAAGACAAATACCTCGTGTCGTCCCTTATATGTGGGAGCTAAAATTCTTTAAAAAACAAACAAGAAAGAAATGTCTGTATGTATCAGTATTGCTGCAAATGTAGTTTTGTAAAATTTTGTTTTATATCTTTGTCAAACCAATGATTAAGAATGTTTTACTACTATAGTTTTAATGATCTGTGATTACTCTAAAATTTACTGTATATGGGTGAAATGGTCATTTTTCCATTCAATTATTATTTATAGCTGTTGTTTAAATTCCTAGTCTTTTTGTTTTTTACTTGTCAAACTTCTTATTCTGTAAAGTATTAAGTCTTTTTACTGTAATGTAATTTTAAAATGTTATTCCAAAAACTAAAAAAAAAGGAAGAAGGAAAGAGGATGAGAAGAAAGTAAGAAAGGGAAGGGAGAAAAGGAATATCATTATGTTCTTAGAATTATTTCTATAAATCACACTGAATCTGTTAAAAACTAATTAAAAATAAAAATAACCTAAAAATTTTTAATCAAGCAAAATAAGTATTAGTGAATTTTCTTTGGTTTCCGGATTTAGTATAGTATATTAATTTATATTACAGTAAAACATTTGGAAAGTTGTACCCCGTGGTTTTATTTCTGGAAAGGGAAATTATATAAGATTTCATTTTTGTTATTTTAAGATTTATTTATATATTTGAAAGGCAGAGTTACACAGAGAATGAGAGACACAGAGAGAGAGAGAGAGAGAGAGAGAGAGCGAGCTTCCATCCACTGATTCACATCCCAAATGGCCACAACAGCCAGGACTGGGCCAGACCAAAGCCAGGCATCGGGAGCTTCACCCGGGTGTTCCACATAGGTGCAAGGGCCCAAGAATTTGGTCCATCTTCTGCTGCTTTCCCAATCCAAGGGAGATGGATCAGACATAGAGCAGCTGACTCTTGAACTGGCTTCCATATGGGATTCCAGTGTGGCATGCTGCAGTTTAACCCACTACGCCAAAACACCAGCCCCCCCATTTTGTTTTACATTCCTGGTTTTGTTTTGCTCTGGCTGTCATCCTATTTCTTTGGGAATGTACATAAAATAAGTCAGGGTTCTTGAAGTGTAATTTCTTTCTTGTTTATATTCAATTCTTGATTTGAAAGACACACAGAGAGGCAGTCAGATGGACAGATGGAGAGATTTCCCATTCTATGGTTCACTTCCCAAATGCCCTTAAAAGCACGACTTCACCAGGCAGAAACCACAATTTGGGAACCCATTGCAGATCTTGGAATATAAGAAACAAGGGTAAAATACACTTTCTCTTTGTAAGATGAAGGAGCCCCTCCAATAGCCTGTTCTAGGCTTTGTTCAGTGTCTCTCGTGTGTTGAGCAAGGTTGGCATTGGGCCTACTGGTCCACCCCAACTCACTGAGACCCTCAGGGAGCCTGCTAGCCAAAGGGCTCTTCAAAGAGCTTATTTGTGAACTGTTTGATGAAGCTGGATGACACCTCTTGCTTCCACCCATACAGCTTCTTGACTGAAATTTTCCTGAACCTCTCTGATTCTGTTTCCTCATCTGCAAGTGGAAATCATAACTCCCACTTCAAAGGGAAGCTATCAGGTGACAGGATATGTGTAATGCATTCAGTATACCGAGGCCCTCATTAAATAGAATTTCCTCCCTTTCTTCTTGGGTCAAAGTTTTAAAACATTGCTATGCAAAGTATTTTGCTATCAGAGGGGAGTCATAGCATGTTAATACCCAACAGCAAGGAGTGAAAAAGCCATCTAGATTTCACATTGAAGTTATATAGTTTCTCATTTGCAATAGATATTCCCTCCTAACCACATTTCCTGTGGACATTCAGTGAACACAACTGCTGATCTGAGATGGCGACCCAGGAGCCTGCTGGTAACAGAAGGTGGGCAGCGATTAATAATTTGCTAAGTTTAATCCCTAAAACAGATCAATAGAACACAGATAGACATTGACAGTGTTTGTTTTTTTCCTTTCTGGACTATTTCCAAAGAAGAGAAAGCACAACACTATCCTGCCATAATTTAACTATCAAGTAAACTTAGTAAATTAAAATTAGACCATTAAAAATTGTGAGTATGGGTGCAGATCATGAAATTTTATCTCATTTTTTTTCAGAGACCATAATATACCCTAACACACTGAAAAGCAGGAGAAAGAATTAACAGTAAATCTTTAAATCTCCCCACATATGTGCTAAATGTTTCCCTGAAATGTTTTTGTTGTTTTTTTCCAAGGATATATGTTTTTCATTTTAACATTTATGAAAAATAGAAAAATTAAAAGCAAAAAATAAAATAATCCATGATACCTATGCTATCAGAGGTTAAGCAATAAAATAATAAATAATGCTTCCACATGATTAGAATATTAAATACAGAAAGGCATAAAAAGTGAAATAGGAGTTGCCCTCAACTACACTCCAGACTCAGCCAGTCTCTTTACTCCAATATTAACTCTGCTTAAGAGTCCTTTGGACAGTATTATTTACAAAATTTCAATGTGTGTACTAGCTTTTATATGTCTTTTAAAATTATACATAAAATGATCCATCTTTATTTCTCTCCTATGTTATGAGCTGAATTGTGTCCCGTCTAAAATTCACTTAATAATGTCCTAACCCTCTCAGAATGTGACTATATTTGGAAATCGGGCCTTTAAAGAGATAATTAACTAGGCATTCGGATCCGGCTGAAAAGCCCATGAGAGTATTTCAGGCATGGAAAGCCAAGACACTCTGGCAAAACAAAACAAAACAAAACAAAAAAAATGACCTAAATGAAAGATCTCTGCAAGTGAGATCCCAGTGGAAAGAACAGGTCTTCAAAGAAGGAGGTACCTTTCTCTGAAGGGAGGAGAGAACTTCCACGCTGACTATGACCTTGTCTAAATAAGGTAAGAGTTGGTGAACTCAAAAGGCTTCCATAGCCTTGGAAACTCATGACTGGAGCATAGGGAGATTACTGATGCCATAAACAGGAGTGTCAATTTGTAAAGTCAACAACAGCAACAGGAGTCACTGTGCACTTACTCCTCATGTAAGATCTCTGTCCTTAATGTGCTGTGCATTGAGATTTAATGCTATAACGAGTACTCAAACAATATATTTCACTTTGTGTGTCTATGTGGGTGCAAACTGTTGAAATCTTTACTTAATGTATACTAAACTGATCTTCTGTATATATAGAAAATTGAAAATGAATCTTGATATGAATGGAAGGGGAGAGGGAGTGGGAAAGGGGAGGGTTGTGGGTGGGAGGGAAGTTATGGGGGGGGAAGCCAATGTAATCTATAAGTTGTACTTTGGAAATCTATATTCATTAAATAAAAGTTTAAAAAAAAAGAGATAATTAACTTAAAAAGTAGCTATTCAGGTGGGCTCTAATCTAATCTGCCTGGTGCCCTTTTTAGAAGTGAGACAAAGAGACCCTAACTGTGTGAGGCAGTGAGGGAGACATGAGAAGGGGCAGCAAGCCCAGCAGAGAGGCCTCAGAAGAAAACAACCCTGCCAGCAATTTGACCTTGAACTTCCAGCCTCTACATTGTTAGAATTAAATTTCTGTTGCTCAAGCCACCTCAGCAACCCATCAGTGGTATATTGTTATAGCAGCCATCACAAACTAATGCAACCTGTTAGAATATGCTTGTGATATATCCATGGTAGTGCTCATGTACCTAACTCATTTCATCAAATAAATTACCACAATTAATTTCATTGCTACCATAACCATTGAGATTTACACTGACTCCACATTTTTTTTTTAAGCAATGTCAGAATGAACCTCCTTGTGCTAATATCTTGGTATAATTTTCTAAGAATATATCTAAAGTGAATTCCCAGAAATAGAACTGTTGACATCAATGTATAAATGCAAAAATATTTAACCTTGAAAGTGTCAAATTGCCTGTCAAAGCTTTTCATTTTTAAGGATAGGCATTTAGGGGCCGATGCTGTGGTGTAGCGGGTAAAGCCGTCACCTGCAGTACCAGCATCCCATATGGATGCCGGTTCGAGACCTGGTTGCTCCATTTCCGATCCAGCTCTCTGCTATGACCTGGGAAAGCACCCGTGTGGGAGACCTGGAAGAAGCTCCTGGTTCCTGGCTTCAGATTCGCGCAGTTCTTGGCCATTGTAGCCAACTGGGGAGTGAACCAGTGGATGGAAGATTCTCTCTCTCTCTCTCTCTCTCTCTCTCTCCTTCTCTGTGTGTGTAACTCTGACTTTCAAATAAATAAATCTTTTAAAAAATGAAAATAGATTAAAAACTTTCTGAAAATTTTTCATTTCCACCAAAGTGCAATAAAAGTCATTTTCTTTTTTTTTTAACTTTTATTTAATGAATATAAATTTCCAAAGTACAGCTTATGGATTACAATAGCTCCCCCCCATAACTTCTCTCCCACCCGCAACCCTCCCCTTTCCCGCTCCCTCCCCCCTTCCATTCACATCAAGATTCATTTTCAATTATCTTTATATACAGAAGATCGGTTTAGCATCTACTAAGTAAAGATTTCAACAGTTTGCACCCACACAGAAACATAAAGTGAAAAATACTGTTTGAGTACTCGTTATAGCATTAAATCTCAATGTACAGCACATTAAGGACAGAGATCCTACATGAGGAGTAAGTGCACAGTGACTCCTGTTGCTGTTGTTGACTTAACAAATTGACACTGTTGTTTATGGCATCAGTAATCACCCTATGCTCCAGTCATGAGTTACCAAGGCTATGGAAGCCTTTTGAGTTCACCGACTCTTATCTTATTTAGACAAGGTCGTAGTCAAAGTGGAAGTTCTCCCTTCCCTTCAGAGAAAGGAACCTCCTTCTCTGATGACCTGTTCTTTTCACTGAGATCTCACTAGCAGAGATTTTTTTTTTTTTTGCCAGAGTGTTTTGGCTAATAAAAGCCATTTTCTGAGCCAAGAGTTCAGAAGCTGGTGACTCATATTGTAGTTCCTAAGTTCAGTTCCAGCCTCAGCTCCTGATTCTACATTCCTGCTAATGCAGACACTGGGGGGGGGGGGGGGGTAGCAGTGATGGATCAAGTAATTGAATTTCTGCCATTCACATTGGAGACCTGGATTGTATTCTCAGCTCCTGGCATCAACACCAGCCTTCACAGGCATATGGGGAGTGAAACAGTAGGTGGAAGCTCCTCTCTCTCTCTCTCTCTCTCTCTCTCCTGCCCCACCCCCCTGCCTCTCAAATAAAATTTTTTATTTATTTATTTGATAGGTAGAGTTATAGACAGAGAGAAAGATCTTCCTTCCGTTGGTTCACCCCCAAAATGGCTGCTACAGCCGGAACTGCGCTGATCCGAAGCCAGGAGCCAGGTGCTTCTTACAGGTCTCCCATGCTGGTGTAGGGGCCCAAACACTTGGGCCATCCTCCACTGCCTTCCCGGGCCACAGCAGAGAGCTGGACAGGAAGAAGAGCAGCCGGAACTAGAACTGGCGCCCATATGGGATGCCAGCACCACAGGCAGAGGATTAACCAAGTAAGCCATGGCACCAGCCCCCTCAAACAAAAATTTTAAATGCCATTTTCCCCATATGCTTGCATGTACCAGGTATATCAAGCATTTTGATTTTTAACAATCCATAGTTAAAAACAATGCACTTGTATTATTCTAGTCAGTACATGTGAAGAGATCTGAACTACTCAGAGAGTTCAGAGCACTGTCTCAAAGATCGGTTTCTGAGGCCGGTGCCTCGGCTCAATAGGCTAATCCTCCGCCTTGCGGTGCCAGCACACCAGGTTCTAGTCCCGGTCGGGGCACCAGATTCTGTCCCGGTTGCCCCTCTTCCAGTCCAGCTCTCTGCTGTGGCCTGGGAGGGCAGTGGAGGATGGCCCAAGTGCTTGGGCACTGCACCCCATGGGAGACCAGGAGAAGCACCTGGCTCCTGACTTCGGAGCAGCACGATGTGCTGGCCGCAGCGCGCTGGCCGCGGTGGCCATTAGAGGGTGAACCAACAGCAAAAGGAAGACCTTTCTCTCTGTCTCTCTCTCTCACTGTCCACTCTGCCTGTCAAAAAAAAAAAAAAATCAGTTTCTGAACTTGAACTCTGGCACTGTGATTTCCTGCCCTGTTTCCTCAGACTCCTCTTCTTTGTATGGATAACAAAGGAACTTACTTCATCACAGAGTTCTTACCAGGTATACACAAAAGATGTCAATTGCTTAGAATAAGTCTGGAAAGGCAGTAAGTTCCAAATTAATGTTGGCTATATCTGTGAATATTAAAAATAATAATACATGTTTACTGACCATTTTTGTTACTCTTTTTGTTTATGCATTGTGTAATGGAGTGAATGTCTGCAGGAGGCCTGCAAGATCACCTCTTTCACGGCCTCATCATGGACATTCAGACTGACCTATGTGCAGTCAGTGTGCATATTCTTTCAACATAGACTGACCTTGACAAAACTGCCAGGAATATTTTATTTTTAGGAAAGACAGAGTGGACAGTTGAGAGAGAGAGAGAGAGACAGAAAGGTCTTCCTTTGCTGTTGGTTCACCCTCCAATGGCCGCTGCAGCCGGTGCGCTGCAGCCGGCACATCGTGCTGATCCGAAGCCAGGAGCCAGGTGCTTCTCCAGGTCTCCCATGTGGGTGCAGGGCCCAAGGACTTGGGCCATCCTCCACTGCACTCCCGGGCCATAGCAGAGAGTTGGCCTGGAAGAGGGGCCTACCGGGACAGAATCCAGCACCCCGACCGGGACTAGAACCTGGTGTGCCGGCACCACAGGCAGAGGATTAGCCTATTGAGCCGCGGCGCCGGCCAGGATATTTTCTTTAAAAAAATTGATTTATTTGAAAGGCAAAAGAGAAAGAAGGAGACACTGATAGAGATCTTCTTTTGCTGGTACACTCCCCAAATGGTAGCAATGACCCAGGCTGGGCCAGACTGAAGTCCAGAGCCAGGAGCTTCTTCTGGGTCTCTCACATAGGATACAGGGGCTCAGGGGCTTGGGCCATCTGCTGCTGCTTTCCCAGGCACATTAGCAGGGAGCTGGATCAGAAGCGGAACAGCCAGGACTTGAACAGTTGCCCATATGGGATGCTGGCTCTCTCCATAATCAGTCGCTTAATCTGCTGCACCGCAGTGCAGGGATATTTTCTACAAGGATTTGGAGAGTTAATCTTATGATCATAAAATAAGCTGAAAGCATGTCACCGTAAAAATTAAAAGAAAGAATAAGAAAGGAAGGATGAGAGAGTGTGCAAGTGCATGCAGGAGGAACAGTAGGGTGGGAAGTATCACTATACTACTAAATCTGGAAGATTTTTCCATATTTTTGTATCTTCTATTTCTTTAATGTTTTGTAATTCTCATTGTAGAGGTCTTTGACATCCTTGGTTAAATTTATTCCAAGGTATTTGATTTTTTTTTTTTTTTTTGGTAGCTATTGTGAATGGGATTGATCTTAGAAATTCTTTCTCAGCTGTGGCATTATCTGAGTAGATGGAGGCTGTTGATTTTTGTGTATTGATTTTATATCCTGCTAATTTACCAATATTATTTCCAATAGTCTCTTGGCAGAGTCTTTTGGATCCCCTATATACAGAATCATGTCATCTGCAAAGAGGGATAGTTTGACTCCCTCTTCCCGGTTTGTATCCCTTGGATTTTTTTCTTGCCTAAGGGCTCTAGCTAAAACTTCCAGGGCTATATTGAATAGCAATGGTGAGAGTGGGCATCCTGGTCTGATTCTGGATCTCACTGGGAATACTTACAACTTTTCCCTATTCAGTAGGATGCTGACCATGGGTTTGTCATAAATTGCTTTGATTGTGTTGAGGAATGCTCCTTCTATACCCAACTTGCTTAGAGTTTTCATCATGAAAGGGTGTTATACTTTATCAAATGCTTTCTCTGCATCTATTGAGATAATCATATGGTTTTTCTTCTGCTGTTTGTTAATGTGATGTATCACGTTGATTAATCTGTGAATGTTGAGCTATTCCTGCATACCAGGGATAAATCCCACTTGGTCCGAGTGAATGATCTTTCTGATGTGTTGTTGGATTCGATTAGTTAGAATTTTGTTGAGGACTTTTGCATCTATGTTCATCAGGGAAATTGGTCTGTAGTTTTCTTTGTCTGTAGTGTTTTTTCCAGGCTTAGAAATTAAGGTGATGCTGGCTTCATAGAAAGAATCTGGACGATTCTCTCCCTTTTAGTTGTTTTGAATAACTTCAGAAGAATTGGCATTAGTTCTTCTTTAAAAGTCTGGTAGAATTCACTATGAAAACATCTGGTCCTGGGCTTTTCTTTGTTGAGAGAGTCTTTATTACTGCTTCAATTTCCATCTTGGTAATGGGTCTGTTTAGATTTTCTGTGTTTCATGACTCAATTTAGGTAGGTTGTATATGTCCAGGAATCTATCCATTTCTTCTAGGTTTCCCAGTTTGTTGGCATTTAGTTCTTTGTAGTAATTTCTGAGGATACTTTTTATTTCTGTGGTGCCTGCTGTTACATTTCCTTTTCATCTCTAATTTTATTGATTTGGGTCTTCTCTCTCTTTTTTTTTTTTTGGCTAGTTAGACCAATAAGTTTTAATTTTGTTTATTTTTTCAAAAAATCAGCTCTTTGTTTTGCTGATCTTTAGTATTTTTATGTCATTTTTGTTGATTTCTTTTCTCTAATTTAATTATTTCTTTTCTCTTACTGGTTTTGGGTTTGGTTTACTGTTGTTTTCCTAGATCCTTGAGATGCATTGGTAGATCATTTATTTTGTGCATTTCCAATTGTAGGCAGCAATTGCTATAAACTTTCTTCTTAATGCTGCTTTTACTGTATCCCATAAGTTTAGATACGTTATACTGTCATCTTAATTTGTTTCCAGAAATTTTTTGGTTTCTTCTGTGACCCACTGTTCATTCAGGAGCTTGTTGTTCAGTCTTCATGTGTTTGCATGTGTTCTAGAGATTCCTGTGTTGCTGACTTCCAGTTTCATTGCATTGTGGTCAGAGAAGATACATGGTATGATTTCAAATTTTTTGAATTTTCTGAGACTTGCTTTATGGCCTCACATGTGTCAATCCTAGAGAAGGTTCCATGCACTGGTGAGAAGAATGTGTATTCTGCAACTGTAGGATAAAGAGTTCTGTAGATATCTTTTGGGGTCATTTGGTCTATAGTATCGATTAACTTTTGTGTTTCCTTGCTGATTTTCTGTCTGGTTTTCTGTCCATTGCTGAAAATGGGGTATTGAAATCTCCCATTACTAATGTATTTGAGTCTTTGTGTCCCTTTAGATCCCTTAACATTTCTATTAAGTTGCTAGGTGCCCTGTAATTAAGGGCATATACTTTTTTTTAAGATTTTTTATTTATTTATTTGACAGGTAGAGTTACAGACAGTGAGAGGGAGAGACAGAGAGAAAGGTCCTCCCCTCCATTGGTTCACCCCTGAAATGGCTGCCATGGCCGGAGCTACGCCAATCCGAAGCCAGGAGCAAGGCGCCCCCTCCCAGCCTCCCACGTGGGTGCAGGCGCCCAAGTACCTGGCCACCCTCCACTGCCCTCCTGGGCCACAGCAGAGAGCTGGACCGGAAGAGGAGCAACTGGGATATGGGATTCCAGTGCCACAAGCAGAGGATTAGCCAAGTGAGCCATGGCGCCAGCCCCTAGGGGCATATACTTTTATAAAATTTATATATTCCTGCTGAATTGACCCCTTAATCATTACATAGTGCCCTTCTTTGTCTCTTTTAACAGTTTCTGTGTTAAAGTTTATTTTGTCTGATATTAGGATGTCTACATCAGCTCTTTTTTGGTTTCTGTTAGCATAGAATATCTTTTTCCATCCTTTCACTTTCAGTCTGTGTGCATCTTTGCATCTTTGTTAGTGAGATGTGTTTCTTGTACACAGCAAATAAATGGGTTTGTATTTTAATCCATCCAGCCAGTCTGTGTCTTTTAGCTGGAGGGGTGAAGCCATTTACATTGAAGGTGACTATTGATAAGTAACGACTTGGCCCTGCCATTTTTCCACAAATATTTCTATTCTTTACTTTGGATTTCCTTTGTACTTCTATTGGGAGACTCCTTCCTTTACCTTCTTTCATAGGTATGACCATGTTTCTGTGTTGCTGTGTGGAACACATCCGTAAGCATCTTCTGCAGGCCTGGATGGGTGGTGACAAATTCTTTCAATTTCTGTTTGTCATAGAAGGTCTTTATTTCACCTTCATTCACAAACAAGAGCTTTGCAGGGTATAGTATTCTGAGTTGACAGTTCTTTTCTCTTAGGACTTGGAATATATCTAGTCATTCTCTCCCAGCATGTAGGGTTTCTGATGAAAAGTCTGCTGTGAATCTAATTGGAGATCCTCTGAAAGTAATCTGGTGTTTCTCTCCTACACATTTTAGCATTTTTGTGTTTTACTGTGGAGAGTTTGATTACAATGTGTTGTGGTGAAGATCTTTTCTGGTCATGTCTACTAGGAATTCTATGTGCTTCCTGTACTTTGATGTCCCTTTCTTTCTCCAAATTAGAGAAATTTTCTGTTATTATTTCACTTACAAGGCCTTCTAATCCTTTCTCTCTTTCTATGATGTCAGGAACTCCTAGAACCCATATTTGAATCATTTGCTAGTATCCTATAGATTATCAACAGCGTTTTTTAGTTTTCTAAATTTTTTTCTTGTGTTTTGTCTGACCGTATAATTTCCTGCTCTTTGTCTTCTAATTTGGATATTCTTTCTTCTGCTTCACCAATTCTGTTGTTAAGGCTTTTCACTGAATATTTTATTTGTTCTATTGAATTATTCATTTCCAAGATTTCATTTTGATTTCTCTTTAAGATCTCAATTTTTTGAGGGAAATTTTCTTTTTTGTTATGTATGGATTTCATTAGTTCATGCATTTGCTTCTGATTACTTCTAATTAATTTTATGATCAATTTTTTGAATTCCATTTCTGGGATTTCTTCAGTCTCATCATTTTTACAATCTAGTATTAAGGTGTTGTGTTTTTTGGTGGTGTAATGTTGTCTTCCTTATTGTTATTTCTTGAATTGGTGCATTTGTCATTTGTTATTCGGCATTTAAGGCTCATTGGTTTCTTCTTTTTCTTCTTCTCCTTCTTCTTCTTTTTTTTTGTTTGTTTGTTTGTTTTGTTTTGTTTTGCTGTGGTTGTTTTTATCTTTGGACTATGTCTGTGAGAGTTAGAGGAGTGTCTGCTTTCAGTGAATACCTAGAGGCGTGTGGAGAATGTAGCCAAGGAGCTCTGTTCAGTGCTTCAGGGTGAAGGGCATGTCTGAAGTGACACACCTAGGTTTGGCATGGTAAATCTCTCTTTTTTTTTTTAATCAGAGGGAAGGTTTGTTCTTGTGTTTTGGCATAGACTCAGCTGAGCTCCTCTCCTCAAAGGGGACCAGTGCCTAGTCACTAGCTCCAGGCACTGTAGCTCTGCCACAAGGACCACACAAAGCATCTGTGCAGTCCTCAGTGTAAGTCAGACTCCTCAGCAATGTCCCTTGCCAGATAATCAGGGTGCCCTGATCATGTTGGGCCTCCCAAAGTGACTGCCCAAAGTCCCAGACACACCCTGTATCCTCCCATGCAACCTCAGTGTTTTCACAGTCCCAGCACACAAGCCTCCCACAGTCACGAGCATGCAGCCTCCTCTCTGTTCTCCCCATCAGACTCAGGAGTCTCTTCTTGGTTGCTAGGTGCAGACATTTGCTGGCGCAGCTATTACATATGTCTAAAATGATGCCTGCTCACTATCAGCTTGTTACAGGGTGATCACAGAGAGGGAAAACATGCCACCGCCACCCTTTTGTTTTTTCTCCTCTAGCTTGGCAGGTATACTATCTCCCATGGGGCTCTAAGCTGGATTCCCTTTAGGCTCTTCCTGCAGCTTTTTTACCCATGGCTTGAGCTGCTGCAGACTGGTCTCACCTCACTCTCTAATGCTGGTATAGAAGCTCTCAGCTGCTGGGGTCCTGAGTTGTGGCTGTCTTGGCTCTCCACGTAGGTCCACCCTGTCCTTCCAATTTGTGTAGAGTTGCCTCTGCTATTTTCTCCCTAACTCTTCCCTGAGACTGCACTCTTTCTACCTTTTTAAAACTATCTTCTCCTAGACTAGAGCAGCAGGCTCCCTCCCTACTCCACCATCTTAATCCCAACATGAATTTTCTACATTTTTGAAAACCTTTCATATGCATGGATTTAAAAATAAATTTATATTTTGATTTCATCTTTCCACGAACTTTATAAAGCATCTTCATATGTATGTGCCTGCAAAGTCTTGTGCTTTCTGTGAGTCACAAGAATCAGCCTCCGGAGAAAATCTACCTTGCAGACACCTTGATCTCGGGCTTTTTAGGCTCTAGGCTGTAGGAATTAAGCTTCCATTTTAAGCCACTGAGTCTGTGGTGTTTTGTATGGCAGCCTGAGCAGATCCTGCCTCTATTCTCTACTCATATTTCTGTTCAGTCTCTTTCCTGTGTATGAGTTACCCTCATTCAATAATAATTTGTAAGGATAGGCATGCTGAGCCAAGGACCCTGGTTGGGAAAGGAGGGTATGTGGTTTTGGCTTACACCAGGGTCTGTCAGCCAGAAGCTGAAGGAGATACAGCAGGGAACAACTGCTGCACCTTTGAAGAGGGAGATGGCAGGGCTTGAGGTGGAAATCTAAGGCTTAAATAGTCTACGTGTAAGAAGGTATATGTCATTCAATCCTCAACACCAGCACAATTATAGAATTCCATAGACAGAATAAGCACCAAAGCGCCTTCCTTTGAATTTGAACTATTTTTATGCATTTCCCTCTATTAAAGGGAAATATAAAAGGTTAATTTCCATGTCAAAACCTTGGTACTGAAATGTATTTTTTTTTCAAATTTAAATCAAAACTTGCAATGCAACACATAGCAATTATAAGTAACAGATGCTGGAAGGTGTGCACTTTTTGCTTCTATCAGAAATATTCACATTGGATCCAAATTGGTGCAGAAACCTCAAAGTCGCAGTGCCACAGGCTCAAAGCTCAGGCCTACAGCTTAACTTACTGTGAGATCTTGGCCATGGTAATTTATCCTCTAGGACTCAGTTTCAGATTATGTGAGAGAAGCACTGGAAAATGTTTAGCCTTTGCCTGACACATACCAAGAATTGTGTTTAAGACTAAACAGTCTTTTTCTCAAAGTCTGAATCTTTTTTATAAGATTTTGTGATCCATCCATCTAATACTTGTTAAGTGATTACTTAGTTCTAAGTGCCAAATACCACACTTAAAAGCAACGGAAGAGAAGATGACCATCAAGAAACTTGTAGGCAGGGGCAGGTGTCATGGTGCAGCAGGTTAAGCTGTCTCTTGTGTGGGGAGCAACCCGGACTGGACTGAGTTACTGGAATTAAGACTTATTCTATGCATCTGCTCTCCCACAATATGGCGCTGAGAAGGGAGAAACAGCTTCTACGCAGCTGCCTCCAGTTCAACCAATAAACTGTAGGACCTACTCCTGATTGGAGGAGAGCAGCGTACTCAGCGTGTGGGTAGCAGAGTTGGGATTGGCGGAAGAGCACTATAAAGGAGGAGAGAGACAACATGCACCAGGAACATCTAAGGGGAACATCTAAGGGGAACATCTGAAGGAACACCTGTGCAGCCCCCAGGAGAGCTGGCCGGCGGTGTGCCGCTCCCCCGTGGAAGTGGGGAATGTGGCAGGGGGAACCGCCCTTCCACGGAGGTGGAAGGGACGGTAGCCAACCCAGGAAGGACCAGCAGCCAACCCGGGAAGGACCAGCAGCCAACCCGGGAAGAACCAGCAGCAAACCCGGGGAGGGCCGAGCAGAAGAAAGAACAGCGCAGGGTCCTGTGTCGTTCCTCCATGAAGAGGGGGAGCGACGTAATGGTGCCGTGACTCGGATATGAAGCCTAGGCAGGGCTTAGTGTCGTTCCTCCATGAAGAGGGGGAGCGACATCTTGGGATGCCAGCAACCCATATCTAATTGCCTAGCTTCAAGTCTCACCTCTGCACCTGTTTCCAGATTTCTGCTAAAGTGCAAACTGGGAGGCAGCAGATGATGACTTAAGTACTTGGGTCCGTTGCCATCCATTTGCAAGACCTGCATGGAGATCCTAGCTCCTGGCTGTTGCAGGTATTTAGGAATGAACCAGAGGGGTGGAAGATTCTCTCTCTCTCTTTCTCTCTCTCTCTCCCTCTCCCTCCCTCCCTCCCTCCCTCCCTCCCTCCCTCCTCCATTCCTCTGTTTCTCTGTCTTTCCCTATTTTTCCCTGTTACTCCGCCTTTCAAATAAATTAATAAACTTTTAAAAATAGAATAAAATTACTGCTAAAAAAAAAGAAGTATGTATTTAATCAAGTAGACCACAAGGGCATATAGGAAACAATCAGTGAACAATACAAGGCAGTGAAAATCAGTAAGGAAGTCCATAAATGCCACTGGAGCTTGTGCCTGGAGGTGTTTGGGTGGAGTAGGAAAGAAAGTACTTTCAAATAGTCAAGGCGATGTCAGTCACCAGTTCTGCATTTTCATGAATTCTGCCTTCTCAGCACTGTGCTGTAGTGTTCCATCCTCATGACCATGGAGCAAGACTCTTTCTTCACAGAGTAGCAGTACGGACTCAGTCAGTTAGGGCCCCTGGAGTTTTCTTTTGCATGTGACCTGGGAGAGGGGATTGGAAGTGTCCTTTCCATTATACACTTCATGTCCCCTCTTCCTATGGTGTTACCATGCAGGGTCATGCATTGCTCTCTGTACAAGTCTCTTGAGCAATGGTGAGTTTCTCAAGGCAACTCTGTTATCCATTGTCTGAATCCTCATGGCCAGGGGTCCCGGGCGCTCAGTCACTGTCACATTCATGACTAAAACAGCTAAATGAATGCACAAATGCACAGACTTCATATGTACTCATGCATGTTGTGACAAAGAGAGGGGGACAGGTAGAACTGAGAGAAGGTAAAACAAAAAGTGAGAAGATAGAGACCAAAAATCTGCATGTAAGATTTGAACAATATTTAACAGGTGTCTATCAGAATGAGATTTACATCATATTCCATATTGTTTGTATTCTCTGTGGCTGTAGCACCTGGAAATAAAGTTGTAAGACGCAAAAGAGCATTAAACTAGAAACAGTCTTATTTGCAGAGAAAATGGCAGAGAGTGTTCTAATTATCATTGCTACCTAACAAGCCAACCCAAAACTTAGTGGTTTAAAATAGCAATATATTCTCTTTCCTCGTTCTGTAGGTTGACTGGCACAGTTGAGCGAGTCTAGCTTAAGGGTTGTAGTAGTCAGTTTTTGGTTACTTTAACGAAAATGTCTGAGAGGAGCTCCTTGGGAAAGTTTGGTTTTGGCTTAAAATTTAGAGTCACACAGTTCAAGACTGGGTGGCCTCGTCGGCCTGGCACCTGGTGGAGATTGGCCATGGTGGAATGTGCTCAGAGGAACAATCACATGGTGAGCCTGAAAGTAGGGAGGGTCATTGGAAGCACGGCTGGCTTAAATAACCAATTTCTGTGATAGCTGTCTACTGAAGGACTACCCCAATGACCTAAAGACCTCCCACCCGCTAACCTCCTAGATTTCATAATTAAACCAAGTCTCAACCCTTCATCCATCAGCTGCTAATATAAGATTTTAGGGTCTAAACCTCCACATGAGTGTGAAGAACCAAGTCCTATTTAATCCATAACAAGGGCTCTGGAGCAGATGCAGTCAGGGGAGAGCAGGTAGAATTGTGGGGGCTAGAGCCCATCAGAAGGCATGGTAGTAGGGCTGCCTCTCCAGGATGGCTCCTTCACTCAGATGTCTGCACCTCCCCCACTCCCTGGTCTCTCCCTCGCATGGCACCTCATCCTCCAGTACCTTCCCACGTGGTTTGGGCATCTCACAATGTGGTGGTCTCAAAGGAGTCTCAGTTCCTCCATGGCAACTGACCCCCACGAGTCTGAAAATGAAGGCTGCTGGGCCAGGTAAGGGCTATGCTTGGAGTATCAGTGTGCTTCTGCCATGTTTTACTGACCAAAGAACAAATGAGACTCAAGGGGGTAGACAAGTAGACAATAGACAAGTAGAGTAGACACCTTCTGATGAGGAAGTGCCAAGTTCATGTTTTCTGAGAGCATACAGATCAAGATGTCACTGCAGTCAGCTCTGAAGCATACCATCTGTCATAGTTTGTCATCATCATTGACACTGCTGCTGTTCATAAGAATATTTGCTTAGCCAAAGTAATGCAAGAGAAAGAAGAAAATCCCTGCAACCTTAAATCCCACTGCCACGGCGACTGATGGCTAAATGGTGGTGAGACGAAGATGTTCCCAAAGACTCAGATTGTCCCATGCACCCTCAGTATCCCAATCAGGACCTCTGACACACCAATGAAACTGCCTGGTATAAACAAGACCAAGCCTCCTGACTTGGGATGGCAATACAAGCAGCCTGTGGCAGGGTGCAGCTGCATGGTCCAAGCCTTTCACCCTTCATGCTGCTCCACATGTACCAAGTCTGCAGTGACAAGTTGGTAATTCAATGAGTGGATGTGAGGAAACCCATATGTCTTCCATTCAACATAATGCCCCCACTGAGTAGACAGAGCAATAGGGGTAGGAGTCAGAAGATAGGATCCCAAAGTCACTCAGCTCCCACATGGGCAGTGAAATCCATACCCCAAATGTTCCTTCAGGGTGACAGTGGGGACGAATGACAGAGCAGGTGGAATTGTAGGGGCTCGAGCCCATCAGAATGATGCAGCTGAATGAAACGTAGTCCAACTACCATCAGGAAACAAGCTAGCAGCAACTAGCTAATCTCAGAAAATGAAAGTAGGAAGGATCGAGTTATTTATAACCCTAGTGGTGTGACTCAGTTAAAAAAATAATAGTACCTTCAGTTTTACCAAAGAACATAATTTTTCAGATACATAGTTAATTTTCAGAAACATATAATCCACTGGGATGATTTTAAAACACTGCCCTTTGTAGCTGTAAATTACCATTTGTGGGTGTTTGACTTTTGTCGCCTTATTAAATCAGACATTTCTTTTTTCCCCTTTTCCAAGCTACAGCTATCAGTTCATGACTAAACATTGACAGGGTGTTTGCCTTGTCTTCATAGCAGCTCAGAAAGCTATCCAGCTGCAAGGAGAAATTTTTAGAAGTAACATGCCTTTAAAATTCCTTTTCTTATAAACAGGAAAATCAATTTTACATACATAGATTTTTCTCGCCATTCCACTTATCAAAAGCTCAAGCAACCATTCATTCAAAGTGTGTCTGAAGCCTCTATCCAAGCTCTCTCCATGCCAATACGGTCTCAACCCCCAAGGAATAAGAGCTCAGTTACAGAAATGCACTTTCCCTGGAACCCAGACTACCCATTTGTATCAGGTGAAGCTAAATCAGAATCCCCAAATCCACTTGGACTTGGAAATCCACCAAATCGCTTCACTCCCACCTAGTACTTCTGGATATGTAAAAATGTAAATATTTTATTTCACAGTTTATATGGAGTGTTTCATAGAGCAGAGAAATCTGTGGCACTGTAAACCCATGGCGCTCTACTATCGCTCAGCTATAGTCCTCTTTTATGCTCTTTATCAGTGACTCAGGGCAGCTCCTCTGTGCTTGAAAGCTTTTCACATTCTCACAGAAGGTCATGGAGAAAACTGGGTCATGAGGGCAAGTGTATGGGATCATAACACAAGTTAGAGAGTCTTCCCTCTCCTAAACTTGCAAGCATCAGATGAAGAGGTTGACGCAGAGTTTGGTGGCAGGAGTCTTATACAAGGAGCACAGGGTTGCTCTTGTGACAGCAGTCAAGCACCCGCTGAACTTTGTCACATGCCAGGCAAGCTCTTTACAAGCTCTATGGATTATTCATTCCCACAGTAACCTTAAAAGGCGGGCTCTCAGGATAATACTATTAACAATAAGAGTAAATATTCACACATTCTCCACAACTTGGAGTGTGTCTGGAGTATCAGCTCATGTAATCCTCACAACAACCAGATGAGGCAAGAAGACTATTATGATCTCCATCTGATGAAGAAGGACAAGTGCAGAAAGATGGAGCAACTCACTCAAACTTACAGACAGGATGTGAGGGGATCAGATTCCAAAACCAGTGCTTTTAACCATCATTCTAGCCCATTTTCAGGTGAGGAAATCAAGCACAAAAAGGCAGTGTAACCTCTGTTAATAATCCTAGTTAAGGGTTAAGTATATAATTATTAAGTAAACTTAAAATAGATCTTTGTAAAAATTAAGAGTGGGAATGAAAGAGGGAGGAAGAAGAAGGGTTGGAGTGTGGGTGAGAAGGAGGGTAGGCTGGGAAGCATCACTATGTCCCTAAATCTGTTCATATGTAATACATGAAACTTAGATAACTTAAATAATATTTTTTTAAAATAACCCTAGTTAACTCATCAAATGGGATTCCTCACCAAGTATTCCCAGCTCTGGAGAACAAGTTTTGCTGTTACTGACAAATTGACAGAGCAACTCAACTGCTTTTCAGTTTGAATGACTCCCTTGCTTTTGCTCCCTTAGACCTACTGTTGTCTGCCTCACTTCTGTCCCACTGTCAGCACCAAGCACAGCACTATGAAGGAACAGCTTTGAGCAGGGGTGAAAGGAGAAGTTGTCTATGCTATACAATTTCAAGAGCATCCAACCAAATGCCCCTCCCTGCACCTAAGGAGTCATTCCCTCCATTTATGCCTTTGTCTTTTGCAGACGTAAATCACTAGGTTGCATGAATAATTCCTATATACAATGCCTTTTCCAGATTTCCCTTCAGAGGTGAAGAGAAAATAAAGCCTTGCGAATGCAGAGAAGGAGGAGAAACAGAAAGTAGCCACAGTCTAAGAACATCTAAACAGATTTAATGAGCTGGCGAAGCTGGGCTGCCATCAGGATATTTGCATAAGGGACTGAAGAGCCTCTACAGGAAGGCTCTCACTCTAAGAGGAAAGAGGGTCAGCAGAGAAGCTTGGCCCAGTGACAGAGCCTTGTCACAGGAAAACAGACACAGTTCCGAGTGTAGTGCTGTGTTCCATCACTCGCAATTATCTCCACTTGGTACCTGGGAGACGTGGGTTACAAGGGGAACTAAGACACTGTAGAGTTAAGGGCTGGCCAGATATTAGGAAGGAAAAGTGGGCTGGGTTACAACCCATGAGACAACATGGAATAAAGAAAGGGGAGGTGGGCTCTCCCACAGGGGAGGCTGGATCCTTGAGGACTCCAGCTCATTGACCCTGTGACTGGGCAAGAGCCAGCCCAGGCTGGCAAGACTGGTGCCATTCTGAGAAGGTGGTGAGAGTGCTGACATCCCATGGTGTGGCGATACCCCATACACTCTGGTATGGGATGCAGGTGTCCCAAGTGGCATTTTAACCCCTAAGCTACTCTCCCACCCTGCTCCAGGATGGAAAGTAGAGACAAAGAAGGACAAAAATGTCTCCTTTTTGATCTTTGCAGCACGATATAGTGACTGTCTCTATATTCTATGCTGGTTTGAAGTTAGTGGCTGGATTTACTTAACGTTCAGAGGGCAGCATGCCCTAAATATTTCCTGCAGCAAGAATGCTCCTGGCTTTCCTTCTTCATCGAGGAAGGATCACTGCCAAGAACTTTTCTCAGTTCAGGTTAGGGGGCTCCCTCTTAGTCTCCTCTCTGCCACTGCTGCCTACCTTGTTTCCCTTCTCATAGAAAGTCTCAGGAAGCAGCTGTCTCACGTGAAAACTCATTCATGAGAGACTCATCTTTTGTGTGAGTCAGCCAACAGTTAGGAAAGTTTGATTTGGATGGGCCAGATTACCCAATTATGGTCAAATTTAAGAAGCAAAACATGGAGATGACCAGCACCAACACAGAACAAAGGAGATGAAATAGCTGAATAAAAGGGTGCCAGGCTCTAGCACATTGCCTGGCACGCTTGCACCACGCCTGTCTGAACTCTAGATGTGAGTGCACCCAGCTCTGCCACAGCCTCACCTCTGGCTGCACTCTCACTCCGGTGGTGACCTCATCCAGGCAGGGGGCTCCAAATGGCCCCTCTGTCTTCATGACTCCAGAATTTACTCTCCAGCCCTGACCTTCCCCTCTGAACTTAGTTATTTATCCAATCCCACTGTGTCTCTTGCAGACAAGTCCAAATTCAGCATTTCTGAAAGGAAGCTCATGATTTCTTGCTCTGCTTCCAAAAATCTGCCCCTCTTCCATCCCAAAACCTAGGAGCCATCCTGGGTCACTCTCTTCTCACTGCCCTCAAGCCCTCACCCATACCACACATGCATTCACCCTGTCACCCAGACCCAAAGGCATATTCTCCAAAGTATGTCAAGAGCAGAGTAATTCACATCCATCTCTCCAGCAGCCGTCCTGATCCTGACCACCATCCTCTGCCTGGACCATCGTAAACAAGCTAAATGGGTCTCTCTGCTCCCATTCCAGCCTTCCTGAGATCCATTCTCCACAGAGCAGCCAGAGAAATATTATTAAACAAAACTCAGAACATCTCTTCCCTCTGTGTGAAAAATTCCAGTGGTTTCTCGCTACACTTAAAATTCAAACTCCCCATTCTGCTTCATCATTGTGCAGGGCTCCCTCCTGCCAGGCCACTTGCTTCTTTCTATCAATCATGCTGCTCCTTGCTCTACGGCCCCAGTCACAGAGGTGTGCTTTCTCATTCTCAAACACCCCAAGTTCTTCCCAGCTGTGGCTTTGGGCCCTAGCTGCTCCCTCCCCTTGGTATTCTAATACCAAATTTCTCCAGCCCCTCAACAAACTGGCTCTTTCTCAGCCTTTAAGTCTTGACTGGGATATTACCTACTCAGAGAGACTATCTTCATGGCCACCTTCATCATAGTGACATCCTAATCCACCACTCATGGCATCATTACACTCTGCTCTGACACAGAACTCTGGCATCACAATCTGATGGGATATGGTCTGTGTGTCTATTCACTGGCTTATTGGCCCTCTTTCCCAATAGAATGTAACGCCATAAGGGCAGAGGCCACACCCATCCTCTCTAACTGCTCTATCCTCAGGACCTAGAATGGGGTCTGGAGGACACTGGGTACTCAGTGAGTAATTGTTAAATAAATACAAAAATGCAATTGGCATTTTGGAACAATGATTAACATGCCACTAAAGATGTGCATATCCTATACCAGAGTGCCTCACTTCAAGTCCTGACTCTGCTTCTGATTCCAGCTTCCTGGGAGCATGCATCCTGAGATGCAGCATGTGATGACTCAAGTATTTGGGTCCCTGCAACCCACATGGGACACTTGGATTGAGTTATGGGCTGTTGGCTTCAGCCTCACACAGCCTCAGGTGCTGTGAGCATTTGGGAAGTGAACCAGAGGATAGAAGATCTCTCTGTTTCTGTCTTCTGTCTTTCAAATAAATTTTTCAATTTTTTAAATAATCTATGCATTTATAAATCAATTTAAAAATATCACCAATGATTATCATTGTATTATTAAATTAAATAAATGCAAAATAGGAAGGCAGTAGAGTAAGATTTGAGTGCACACAGGGCTCCAAACTGCCTATTTTTAGTTACCATGCACATTGCATAAAAAGCTCCTGTCCAACAGACTTCATGAGGAAAAAACCAGTTGTAGGCAGAGCAGGCTAGTAGACAACCTTGAGAGGCTTGCATCCCACTTCTAAGCTAGCCACTAGGGGACTATGTGAGGGACTCAGTATTGGTGCAGGTAGGAGACAGGTCTATTAGTTTCCTGCAGCTGCTATCAGCAATCACCATAACCACAGCCACATAAAACAGCACACCTGTATTATCTTGTGGTTCTACACATCAAAAGAGTGGGAATGGGTCTCCTGAGCAAAAACTGACATGTCAGCAAGGGCCATACTCTTTTGGGAGGCTCCAGAGGAAAATCCATTTTCTTGCCTCTTTGAGTTTTTAGTGACCGTGCATGCCTTACCTCTTGACATATCCCTCTATCCTCAGAGCACATTGTGTCCACTTCTGTTCCCATAATTCCATCTCTTCTTGCCTTGGAACCTAGGGCCCACGCTATAATACAGAATAATTTTTTTAAAGGTTTATTTATTTATTTGAAAGGCAGAGTTACAGAGAGGCAGAGAGAGAATCTTCCATTTGCTGGTTCACTCCTCCAAATGGACACAACAGCTAGAGCTGGGCTGATCCAAAGCTAGGAGTCAGGAGCTTCTTCCGGGTCTCCCACATGGGTGCAGGAGCCCAAAAACTTGGGACATCTCCTGATGCTTTCCCAGGAGCATTAGCAGGACACTAGATTGGCAGTGGAGCATCCAGGAACTGGCACCCATATGGGATGCCACCATAGGCAGTGGCTTCACCCACTATGCCACAGCAGGAGCCCCAAGGATAATCTTCTTAATCACATATGCAATGTCCCTTTTGCAACATAGTGGAACCTGTTTAAATTCTAAAAGCATTACTGAGGTTTCCAAAGAAATTTTTAAAATATTGAACTAATTTTAAAGTAACAATAATAAATCTGTGGCATGTCAAATTAATAAAATATTTTGTGAAAAATAGCTGTGTTTCCAAACAAAAAGCTCCACAATGAATGGTATTGCTTTACATTTTTATACATATCTTAAATGCCTGGCAAAATAGCATAAAGCTCATTTCCCCTATCTGCTTCTTCATTTAATCTGTTGTGATCGCATGCTTCATATAGCATTTGGAAAACTCTATTATAAACCCAGAAGAGAATGAGACCTCCTGAGCCCTCTGAAATGATCTCAGGGACCTCCGAGGGTTCCCAGAACAGTTTTCCCCAAAGCCAGGAGCGTTTCCTTTCCCACTGAACCCTCAAGTTATGAACTTCTGCTTTAAGATTCAGATATGGCTTCTTCTAGAAAGTTCTTCCTGAGTCCTGCCAGCTGAGTTAAATGTCCTCCCTCAGGGTTCTGGTAGCATCTTCTGTTTCTCATTGCGTCTTGCTCTCACTTCATTCATACTGCCCTGTTGCACTGGATTTAATTCCATTTAGGAGTCTATGAATCCCCACATTGTGAGTTACTTGAGGATGAATAAGTATTTTCTATTCATCCCTATGGCCCCATAGAAGAATGTGTGCTATAAATGTTTATTGAATATAAAATAATGATGCTTCCTTCTGGTAATATGAGCATCAGCACGAAGGAAAGAAAGCAAGGACTAGGTAGGCAGCACCTGCTGTTACAGACTGTTTCTGTCCACCAGACCCCATTCCAACCAAAAGCCTTTATCACGTCCATAGGGCACCTGAGGCTCTAGAGAATGCTGGGCAGTTGCTGAGCAGAAGAAATACTTGCAGCGGTTATAAAGTTTGATGTTACCAGTCTTGCCAGGTGCTCGCTGCACTCTATGGGTCAGATGTGAAGGTCAGAGTGCATAGCTCACAACACATATTTATGTCCCCTGCAACCTGGCTTGGGAAGCAGAGGAAAGTATGTAAAAGTGATAAAGAGTGTTAAAGAAGAAAATTATTGAATGGCATTTGCTGAAGCACAGTAAGGCATCATCATGATAGCAATAGAGACCCCTGCAATAGGATTTTTACAGTGGGGAAGAGACTGGGCTGAATTCCAAATATACTACAAGCAAGAGGGAATTTATAGCCAAACAGCAGGGCAGGGGTCAGTGGAGGGAAAATTACTAAGAGGTAACATCCAGAGTAAGAGGGATTCTGGCTACACCATCCTAACAGGATTATTGCTGAACAAAGGCTGGATAATCTCCTGGGGGATGGTGGAGGATGAAGAGCCTGATCAGATATCAAGCAGCTAGTAAGGGCGAGAAGCTCTTGCTAAACTACTTTAGCAGGATCCTTGCTAAAAGTAGCTTACACAAGGAAGTGCACAGATGGGCCTAGGAGAAGGTTCAGGAGCCTGATTAAAGGTTGGCCAAGCAAAAAATCTTTGTCAAGGGTTAACCACATGCTTGCCATTGAAATTTGCATCTCAGCACAATTTTCTAGAAAATGTCAATAAACGGAACCAGAAACCTTGTTGATTTGCCCCCAAGTAAGTGTAGGAAAGACAGATAACATGATTTCTATTCTTTCATGGTTCACATGTAGGGCCATGAGGTTCAATGATTGGACCTTTCCATCATCACAGGGCATCTCAGTTGCTTCAAGTGCGTGGCTCAAAATCCCATGGATAAGTCATGGGAAATGGAAGACTGAGCCATGTCAATCCCCACATTAAAAGGTAACCTGAGTCAGTGCTCACACTAAGGGACATCAAATGTTCCTATCTGCCTACTTGTCTATGAAAACACTTAACTGGGTGCACACAGCATAAATTCCATGACAGGCCATAAACATGCTGGCAGATGATCAGCACCAGGTGTGGTGCTTGCCGCCACAGGGAGCAGAACTGTTGCTATGGGCTGAATAGGATATGGCTTCCGAACTCCTGCAGATGTTTGAAGTTTAAACCCTAAAGTCTTCGGTAACCAGTACTAAAAGGGTAGAAACTTAATCCAGTTGCAGTGGTTACAGGCAGGGGATTTGGAAAGAGATTAGACTGGATTAGGTTATTGGGTTGGTGTCCCTTGTAAGGAGAGACACAGACACATGTTTTGTCTCTTGACAAGCAATGCTTTGTGCCACCTTGAGACTGTAAGAAGAGCACCCTCCTCAGACACCAAACCCGTGGTGGAGAGTGGGAGTGTTAGGAGAGAATTGGATGGAACCTCATCCTCCTAATTGTCCATTCTCACAGAAACGAAGTCCATAGGTAGACAGTCCAGGGCTGACAGAGTGATCCCGCAGCCATCTAAGACCTAGGTTCTACTCACTATATTTTAGTACAAGGTAGCTGCTAGAGCTTCAGCTAGCATGTCAGTGATTCCGACCACAGGATGAAGAACAGAAGGGATCACTGTTCCCTTTCAGCAGATATCCTAGATGTATTCCTGATCCCCTAGCTTCGTGCCTGTAGCAGAGGAGGTAGCTCCCTATGCGGGCAGATTCTTTGATGCTGTTCTGGAAGTTACTCTGGAAGCCCTATCCTGACTCTCTGTCCATTCAAGATTTTTATGAGTACTTAATTCCCTGTCAAATTAAAAATAGCTAGAGTGGCTTATGTTAGCTGCAACCAAATCCTTTCTCGTGAAGGAAAACAAATATCTAGGGGCCTTAAATGATTCATCCAAATCTCATCTCAAGAATGAATTTATGGCAAGGTTGAGACCTAAACCTATTTCTTTCAACATTAAATCTGTATTTCTTGGTATCCACTTGACTGTATTTTTCAGGAATGAAAAAAGAGAATATTAAGTCTAAGGAGATATTAAGTATTGGGTTTAGGATGATGAGTGGTGCTCAAATCTCCTCCCAAGTTCCTCTACTCCTCCAGAGTTCTTGCTAAGGAAGTGTTCCCACAGAGAACAAATGGCAAACAAACAGCAGAATATTGCTCTGTAGGAACAGAACAAGCCATGTAGTCCCATAAAGCGGGTCTTTTAAGGTAAGCTAATGAAGAGTGTGAAGTTAGAACTTCTACCACTAGGAGATATGAGATCTGTAGGGCAGACTCCAGGCTTCTTACCCCAGCAGCTCAATGGATGAAGATGGCCAATCTATAACAGGGTTCTCCAAATATGGTTACTGTGTGTGGGTAAAACCTGCAGAAGAGCCCATCACAGACATGGGGCTTTATCTACAGATAAAGAGAGAATGGATAATAGCTTCTACTACTGAAGTCTTTAACTCTGGCTGCTCTGTTCGGCAAATCTTTCTCTTGCATGGACAGAGAGAGCCAAGGAAGAACACTTTGTCTCCTCTTACCAGAGGTGAAACCCTGGAGAGAAGATTCTGAGTAGTTTCCCGCCCTTCCTCGCCACCCCCCTCCACACACACACACACAAGAAAGCAGGCCTGTGGTGGGGTCCTAGAGTATAAGGTCTCCGGACAACCAGAACAACTCGCAGGAACCATGTCGTGGGAGAACTGGGAAAGAAGTTAAGGAGAAGGTTGACAGAAAGATGCAAGTACTTTGTCCTCCTTCAGAATTTAGAGATCTTATAGGAACTTAGCTGTAACAAGAGGCCAGTGTACAGGTGACCGCTCCTCACAGAAAGATGCTAAAGGATGCAGAACTCTCACGCCTCTTGCTGGGTTGGCTCAGCTCCATTCCCTGCTAAGTGGGGCTTGTTAATAAGACGGCATCCATCTTACTCTACTGAGTTTATTTTATCTCAGACTTGCTGAGGGGGAGAAAAACGAAACATTGCAGCTTACCACAATAAAGTAAATATCACAAGATAAATGACAATGTTGGAATGGAAACCACTTAGGGACTCAGAACGGTCAGATGCAAACAGTTTCAAGACTA
This sequence comes from Oryctolagus cuniculus, assembly GCF_964237555.1. NCBI lineage: Eukaryota > Metazoa > Chordata > Mammalia > Lagomorpha > Leporidae > Oryctolagus > Oryctolagus cuniculus. The sequence continues at coordinate 142,230,923 of NC_091437.1, forward strand.
TTAGCTGTTAAAGGTTATGCCTTATGTCACCCAAAAGGGTTCTCTTCTAGATTTATAGCATGATCTAATCGAAGATTTATTGCCACCTTAATTTTTTCCCCATTTTAACTTTATGAACAGTCAGCTTGGAATTCCTCCTGGGTTGTTTAGGAATGAGGAGCGGCTGGTTTTCAAGAAATGCCTTGTGGTACATTTTCTGTGGTAGGAATACCTGTATTATGAATCAGATTATGACCAAATCTTCTTCAATTTGCCTCTGCAGATTCCTTCCCTGCCCTTTTCCCACTTGCTGTCTCTCCCAGGAAACTGGCCTGGAAGGACCAAAGAATAAGCTCCCTGGCCTTTAGCTTCCACTTGGCTACAGGCACAGGAAAAAGTGATCAGAGATTGACAGGGGGGAGACAGGGCTGGGGCATTTATTCCCCTGTGTCTTCCATGGCTGGCTGCATCCTTGGGTAGAGTCTCCATCTCAGCTCCTATACAGCAGCCGGCTCCTTTGCTGCCTCCAGGTCCCAGTCACCATTCCCTCTTGTGATAGACTGCAACATTTATTCACACATATTCATTTCTTTTTTCTGGCATCAGAGTATAATATACACTTCACTGATGTGGGGCTTGGCCTTTGACTTGTATGGTCTGTGGAACATAAGCAGGTGACATTGTATCACCAGAGCAGTAGCTTTAAATACCAGACGGCATGGTCAGCTCAGCCCTTCTCACATCCGCCTTCCAACAGCAGGTGCTAATCAGAGACTCCCATCAGCCTGGATCCTCAAATGACAGCACATACAGAGTCCATCCCAGCTGGCCAAGCGCAGCAGAGTTAAGCAGAAGTATAGCCAACCAACAGCCTCATAGAACATACACAAGAAATGAATGTTTGTTATCATAAGCCACTGAGACAGGGGGGTTGTCAGAAATCACAGTAACAGTCAACTGACACTCTCATTGCCCCTTTCAGATCCAGGGTATTACTGGCACCTACAGATACTAGGGTCCCCACAGCATTCCCAAACCTCTCCAAATAGTTCTTTTATTCAAGACTTCCCAATTTATCCAATTAGATTGTGTCACCTGTTTCTTGCTGATGCTCTGATACAGGTTATGTTTACAACAAGGAATATTAGAAGGCACAATACAGAATGAGGTTGACTGAACTCTCGATCAATTAATGATTAGGAGGAAAAGGAGGTGGGAGGGAGGAGGAAGAATAGAAAGAGAAAATGAAAAAGAAAGAAGAGAAAGAGAAGAGGTGAGGAAGGAGGAGGAAAAGGAAGGGAAGCAGAGACAGGAGAAAGGGAAGGGAGAAAAGATGAGGGGGACAGAGAAGACAATAATTATTAAGAGTTTACTATATGCCAGATACTGTACTGAGAACTTCAAGGTTATCTGATTTAGTTCTTACAACAACCTTAAGTACTATCAATGATGTACAGTTCGTAAATGAAGAAGACAAGCGCGAGGTCCTCATGACAGCATCTGCAAAGCCTTAAGGAATGGTAGAGTGATTCTAGTTCTTCAAAACTTTTGGACAGTGGATACCAGAAACTCTTGCTGGCCAAAGTAACTACATCATTAACTATGGTTTGCACAATGGCAACAGATAAGTGAACCTAGCCCTTGCTTTTTATAAACTGGGAGAGATTCTGGGAAGTTCCATGAAGACACTTAAATCCTCTTTGCCTCGGTCTCCTCATATATATAATCCTTCATTTCACCTATCGATGACTAAGTCATAGAGTGTAAAACCCTCTGGACCAATTAAAGGGATGGCACCTACTTCATAGGGTTGTTGTAAGAAATTTATAAGGAGCTGAGGGGTGAGAGGTTACTGCAGTGGTTAAGATGCAGCTTGAAACACTTGCATCCCATATCAGAGTGCCCAGGAGGTGCACAAGCAGGTGACGGCGACGGCTCAAGTACTTGGGTTCCCTGCTACCCACGTGAGGGACCTAGATGGAGTTCTAGGATGCTGCCTTTGGCCTGAGCAATTCCTGAAGTTATGGGCATTAGAGGAGTGAGCCAGCAAAAGGACAATCAATCAATCTCTCTCCCCTCTCTTCCTTCCTTCTTCTCCCTGTCTCCTTCCCTCCCTTTCTCTCCCTTCTCCGTTCCCTTCTTCCTCCCTCCCTCCCTTTCAAATAATTTTTTTAAAAAAAGTTGAGACAGTGCCTGGCATCTACTGAGGGCCATTGAAGGTCATGCTGTGCTTTACATATACCCTAACTCCTACCTATCACAGTGTACTAATCAGATTTTTTTTGCATGTCAGCCAGACTTGAACGATGTCCTTGACAGATGATTCCAAACATCTTATTCACCTTCATCTCCAGATTATAGTGCACCATGAAGCAGGTTTTCAAGAAATATTTTACATCAGCCGGCTATCTGTGCCTGACTCAGGGGAAACACACAACATGGTGTACACCTTGGTTCTGCTGAGAGACCAGAGCAGGAGCACATGGGCTATAACTGAGCAGAGATGTGGAGGCCGGCTTAGCTTGACCTATCCTCTCTTCCTCTCACTACAAGTAACACACCATTGAAGGTAGAGACTGTTCCATAGCCAGGGCAGTGGATAAAGTCATCACAGTGGACACAATACAGAAGTGCAAGGTCAACCATGATATTCCTGGGACACTGAGATGGGGCCATTTTCATGACCTAATCCACATAGTGCTCTAGTCTGTGATAAATCCTAGAATGGGAAAAGGGCCTATGTCGGGATGAATAGGATTGGAACGCTGATCTTGCAATGTAGAACCTTGCATTGTGCCTCTTGGGTCTTCCCAGACTTCTTCCTTACATGTGAAAGTGAGAACAACAATGCCTGCCACCTACGCATTTGAGATGCCATCTAAATAACATCACCAAAGCAGAGGTCATACTCTGCTTCCCGGACCTCAACCCCCACCCCCAAACTTCCTCTCTCTCCTCCCAGTGCCCATTGCCTTTCCCCACTTTCTGTAAGCCCCGTCCTATCCCTAACACCCCTGTCCTGTAGACTTCTGCATTTGCTCTCTTGGTGCCTTTCTTTCTTCCCAGCACCCACTCAACTTCCTAGTCACCCCTCCACCCTTACACTGGTCTCAGAAGAGCCTCAACCTCCTTGTTTGCTTGTGAAATCATCAGTGAAATACTGACTTGAAAAACTCATGGTTGACTGTGGGCAGCTGAGGGTGTGTCAATGGTAGTTTTGAGTATTTGGAGTCTGAGATGACAAAGATGCTGATGAGCAGACCAACTGAAAATCAGTAAAGGGCCCTGAAACCACATCCTAAGGTTCTGATGGTAGCTCCTCTCTGTTCCCAGATGTGTTGGGACCACACAAGAGCATGAGACCACCCCAGGGAGATGTGCAATGGGGCAAGTGGGTCCTCAGACCTGCACAAGGACTTTGATAACTTCCCCAGTTACTGTAGCAGCTGGGTTCATGAAGGATTACACAGGAACTAAGCAAAAAAGTCTTTAATGAATCAGTGACCTTAAAAAACTCAGCAGTAACAGTAACCCCTGGATCCCAATGCCACAACTGAGAGACCCACTGATACCTATCACACAAAGAACAGATCTAAATACCCCATGGACAGAGAGGACACCTGGTCAAAAATGTTGCAACCTCTACTCCATCTCCGAGTTTTGAGAATCTCCCATCACTTTTGTAGCCCAGGGTACAAATCCAGACAATGGATGGGCAGATAAATACTCAAGGAGACCACTCTGCAGGCCACCTGTAGTCCCATGGCTTTATCTGCATCAGGGGAATGTTCTTGAAAAACCTGCAGTTTCCAAAATTCAGCATTTTCCTAAGTGTTTACTGTGGATCAGCGTCAGGCAGAAAGCAGCAGAAAGACTTAAGCCCCTGCATATAAGTTTATAGGCAAAGGGGCAGAAACATAAGCAAATAAGCAGTTTTAACAGTGAGGTGAGCTTAGGATTCTGGGAGTAGAGCAATGGTGTAAAATGCTCATCATATAGCCGGCGCCGCAGCTCACTAGGCTAATCCTCCGCCTAGTGGCATCGGCACACCGGGTTCTAGTCCCGGTTGGGGCGCCGGATTCTGTCCAGGTTGCCCCTCTTCCAGGCCAGCTCTCTGCTGTGGCCAGGGAGTACAGTGGAGGATGGCCCAGGTGCTTGGGCCCTGCACCCCATGGGAGACCAGGAAAAGCACCTGGCTCCTGGCTCCTTCCATCGGATCAGCGCGGTGTGCCGGCCACAGTGCGCTGGCCGCGGCGGCCATTGGAGGGTGAACCAACGGCAAAAGGAAGACCTTTCTCTCTGTCTCTCTCTCTCTCACTGTCCACTCTGCCTGTCAAAAAATAAAAAAAAAAAAAAATGCTCATCTTGACAGGTGTTCGATACATATTTAATTTAAATGAATTTGTTCATTGTGAAGATGATGAATTAATGGCATTTGCCCCTGCTATTGCTCTGTCTAGCACCCTCTTTCCCAAGATAAACCTATAGGAATTTCCTGTTGCTGCTGTGACAAATTAGAGTCTTCAGACAATACAAATATATTTTCTTTGAGTTCTTGAGGCCCACAATCTAAAAAGCTTGGTATCGTCAGGACTGTGTTCCTTGCAGAAGCTTCAGAGGAGAATACACTTCCTTGCCTTTTCCGGCTGTTGGAGAACACCTCCATTCCTTAGTCATTGGTCCCTTTCCCCTCTCACTCCAACTTCTGATCACATCCTCTACTCCTGGTCATCATATCTAACCTCTCGCCTCTTGTTCACCAGGACCCTTGAATGACAGGCTCGCTAAGAAAACCCAGTATCCCCTCTCCATCTCAAATCCTAAATTTAATCACACCTATCACACCTGCAAAATCCTTTTTACCTTGCAAGGAAACAGATTTACAGGTTCTGAAGGTAAAATTGTGAACAATAATGGGCAACCCCCTGACTGCTGACCTTAGTCGGCCTAAATACCCCTATCTGAGGCTTTCTGGGCTAACCCAGCATAGAACAATACACCACCCATACCTATGGCACTCTCTGTCTCCATTACCCAGCTTCACTTTTCTCTATTTTATTTGTTCCCATCAAATACTATGTATTGGGGCCAGTGCCATGGTATAGCAGGTAAACCTACTGCCTATGGCACTGGCATCCCATATGGCCACTGGTTTGAGTCCTGGCTGCTCCACTTCTGATCCAGCTCCCTGCCAATGCACCTGGGAAAGCAGCAGAGGATGGCCCAATTACTTGGGCCCTCACACCCACGTGGGAGATCAACAAGAATCTCTTGGCTCCTTGCTTTGATTGGCCCAGTTCTAGCTGTTGCAGTCACTTGGGGAGTGAACCAGCAGATGGAAGATTTCTCTGTCTCTGCATTTCTCTCTCCCCTCCCTCCCTTTCGAATCAAATCAATAAATCTTTTTTTTTTTTTTTAATTTTTATTTTTTTGACAGGCAGAGTGGACAGTGAGAGAGAGAGACAGAGAGAAAGGTCTTCCTTTGCCGTTGGTTCACCCTCCAATGGCCGCCGCGGCCGGCGCGCTGCGGCCGGCGCACCGCGCTGATCCGATGGCAGGAGCCAGGAGCCAGGTGCTTTTCCTGGTCTCCCATGGGGTGCAGGGCCCAAGCACCTGGGCCATCCTCCACTGCACTCCCTGGCCACAGCAGAGGGCTGGCCTGGAAGAGGGGCAACCGGGACAGAATCCGGCGCCCCGACCGGGACTAGAACCCGGTGTGCCGGCGCCGCAAGGCGGAGGATTAGCCTAGTGAGCCGCGGAGCCGGCCAATAAATCTTTTTTTAAAAATGCTATGCATTGATTGCAGTACATTGAGCTCCATAGAGACAGCGCCGGGGCAAGTGAGAGCCGGACGGGCACTGGGCGACTCTGTGCCTCGCTGAGGAAAAATAACTAAACATGGGCAAAGGAGATCCTAAGAAGCCGAGAGGCAAAATGTCATCATATGCATTCTTTGTGCAAACTTGCCGGGAGGAGCATAAGAAGAAGCACCCAGATGCTTCCGTCAACTTCTCAGAGTTTTCTAAGAAGTGCTCAGAGAGGTGGAAGACCATGTCTGCTAAAGAGAAGGGAAAATTTGAAGACATGGCAAAGGCGGACAAGGCTCGTTATGAAAGAGAAATGAAAACCTATATCCCTCCTAAAGGGGAGACAAAAAAGAAGTTCAAGGATCCCAATGCGCCCAAGAGGCCTCCTTCGGCCTTTTTCTTGTTCTGTTCTGAGTATCGCCCCAAAATCAAAGGAGAGCATCCTGGCCTGTCCATTGGTGATGTTGCAAAGAAACTGGGAGAGATGTGGAATAACACTGCTGCAGATGACAAGCAGCCCTACGAGAAGAAGGCTGCCAAGCTGAAGGAAAAGTACGAGAAGGATATTGCTGCATACCGAGCTAAAGGAAAACCTGATGCAGCGAAAAAGGGAGTCGTCAAGGCTGAAAAGAGCAAGAAAAAGAAGGAAGAGGAGGAGGATGAAGAAGACGAAGAGGATGAGGAGGAAGAGGAAGACGAGGAAGATGAAGATGAAGAAGAAGATGATGATGATGAATAAGTTGGTTCTAGCGCAGTTTTTTTTTCTTGTCTATAAAGCATTTAACCCCCCTGTACACAACTCACTCCTTTTAAAGAAAAAAAATTGAAATGTAAGGCTGTGTAAGATTTGTTTTTAAACTGTACAGTGTCTTTTTTTGTATAGTTAACACACTACCGAATGTGTCTTTAGATAGCCCTGTCCTGGTGGTATTTTCAATAGCCACTAACCTTGCCTGGTACAGTATGGGGGTTGTAAATTGGCATGGAAATTTAAAGCAGGTTCTTGTTGGTGCACAGCACAAATTAGTTATATATGGGGACGGTAGTTTTTTCATCTTCAGTTGTCTCTGATGCAGCTTATACGAAATAATTGTTGTTCTGTTAACTGAATACCACTCTGTAATTGCAAAAAAAAAAAAAGTTGCAGCTGTTTTGTTGACATTCTGAATGCTTCTAAGTAAATACAATTTTTTTTATTAGTAAAAAAAAAAAAAATGCTATGCATTTGCTCATTCATTCTTTATTGCCCCTCCATGTCTGCTGAAAAATATGTTCCATGAAGGCAGCTACTTTGTTGACTTTTCTATCAACAGAGTCTAAAACAGTCCCTGGCATTTAGTTGGTACTCATTTAAATAAATAATTCAGTCAAAAATGTGGTACCTCGAAGGTGAGAACTCAGTTAGGTAAAAGCATAGGAGAGAGAAGAGGGAGGGAGGGCTCCAAGCAAAGAGAAAACATGAACAAGTCAAGAAGGCACAGTTCATTCTAGAAACACAAAGAGGTTGGTGTCAGCCTGGAGTGGACACTGTTGATTGTCCAACCAGCATCCAGTCCTCCATCCTGCTTCAAATAGAACCACAATTCTGAGAATACATCCACCACCCAGATTCGTACCCAACCCACCTAACTCAACAGAACCTGGCTCTATGCTTCATTCTTTATCACACGGGTGCTGACCCCAGAAGCCCACATTTCTCTAGATTCCCATGTCAGCTTTTGGTTTGGCCCATGGGAAGCACTGAGAAGAGATAGGAAATTTCAAGGACTGAATTGCTACAACATCCACATGTTGAAATCCCAACCCTCTATGTGACTATCTTCAGAGACAAGGCCTTTTAGGAGGTAATGAAGATTAAATGATAGGACTGGTGTCCTTACTAACAGTAAGAAGATACTTCTCTCACTGCAAGTGCACAGAAGTAAAGCCCTGGAGGCCATGGCAGGAAGGCTGCTGTCTACAAACCTGGAAGAGAGACCAAACCTGGAATCAATCCTTGTGATGCTTACCAGCCTCCAGAATTGGGAGAAAAAAGAACTTTTGTTGTCAAAGTCACTCAGTCTATAGTATTCCATTATGGGAACCCAAGCTGATTTGTACAGGGAAGAGAACGAAAAATCAGGGGTATCCCTCTCCCTTGCTCCCTGATGGTGGCAGCTCTGAATCTTCTCTGGCTCCTGCCTCTTCTAGACATGGCTCCTAGTCTTGCCAGGTGACTGAGGCTCATCTTCAGCCTTTGTCCTCGTGCCTATGTCTTTGTGCCTGTTGACCTCCATGCCCCAGGCCTTCCTTATCTGTGGAACTCATTAGGTCCCGCTGCCTCAGAGCTCTCAGTGGTTCACGTATTTCTGGTTGGACTCTGCCTGATGCCGTATGGGGAACACAAAGTGCGTACGAGGGCAGCACAGCCAAGGCAAGGGAAAGGGTAGGCAGGGACCAGTCCACCCAGTTCCCTGTCCACTGACTGCCGATGGCAATGAAAGCCTTCCCTGCAGCATCTTCAGCAGGTGAACGGGCATTTTCAGGGTTCCATATTAGAAAGATCAAGTCACAGGCCGGCACCGCGGCTCACTAGGCTAATCCTCCACCTGTGGCGCAGGCACACTGGGTTCTAGTCCCGGTTGGGGGCACCAGATTCTGTCCCGGTTGCCCCTCTTCCAGTCCAGCTCTCTGCTGTGGCCCGGGAGTGCAGTGGAGGATGGCCCAAGTGTTTGGGCCCTGCACCCACATGGGAGACCAGGAGACTTGGCTCCTGGCTTCAGATCAGTGCAGTGCACCGGCCGCAAAGCACTGGCCGTAGCAGCCATTGGAGGGTGAACCAACGGTAAAGGAAGACCTTTCTCTCTCTCTCTCTCTCTCACTGTCCACTCTGCCTGTCCAAAAAAAAAAAAAAAAAAAAAAAAAAAAAAAAAAAGTCACAAAAAGCATCTCCCTGTAGCGCTGTAGCACCCAGAGGAGTCTTTAAATTTCTTTCTTCCACATCGTTTCTCTAACATGATGCAGACACAGCCTAAGACATTCCTTTTTCAAAAGGAGTGATACAGAACAAATCAGGGCCAACCTCTCTGTCTGTTGGATCAATACTACAGGGCAAGCACAAGCCTAGCCTACTTCTTCTTTGTCAATCTTTAGCAAAACTTCTTTCTCTCTTTTAGATGGCTTTTCTCCCTCTTTTCCCTCTTCCATTTCTCAGTCATTCATTCTTCTTCTTTTTTAAAATATTCTTGGAAACATTCTTCCGCCCATCACTGTCAGCAGAGCAGCGGCAATGCTCCATGAGATGCGCAGGCTTGGCCAGGGGCCTAGGAAGGCACGTGGGTGGGAGCGCTCCTCTCACGAGGAGGAGCAGATAAAGCACTCAGCACTAATGCAGCCGGGGACAAATTCTAATCTAATCAGAATCGTTCTTCAGGTGTACCGATGGACAGAAAGCAGAATCAAATGTTTCAGCACACAGAACTGACCTCTTTTAAGTGATACTAGAAATGTAATGCCCCTCAAAGAGAAGGCTGCTGAGATCTATACAAATTGCCAATATATTTTTATTTATTTATTTTTTGACAGGCAGAGTGGACAGTGAGAGAGAGAGACAGAGAGAAAGGTCTTCCTTTTGCCGTTGGTTCACCCTCCAATGGCCGCTGCGGCCGGCGCACCGCGCTGATCCGATGGCAGGAGCCAGGTACTTCTGGTCTCCCATGGGGTGCAGGGCCCAAGCACCTGGGCCATCCTCCACTGCACTCCCGGGCCATAGCAGAGAGCTGGCCTGGAAGAGGGGCAACCGGGACAGAATCCGGTGCCCCGACCGGGACTAGAACCCGGTGTGCCGGCGCCGCAAGGCGGAGGATTAGCCTAGTGAGCCGCGGCGCCGGCTCCAAATTGCCAATATATTTAAGGTTGGGGAGAAAAAGACAACAGTTCTGGAACTGAAGGGAAACAGACAATGTCAGGGCTCAAGAAAGGCCAGATTTCAGAAAAAGGCTCATGAGGGAATTCAGATAATCATCTCTCCCGGTGTCTCTCACTCCACACCAGTCTAGACTGATCTGCATCTGCAGGGGCACATGGGGATCCTCTGGCCATCTTCGCAGTGACTGGCATAGAGCCCATTACACATCAACAATGCTGGGCTGGGGAGCAGCACGGGGCTGGGAGACTCTTGTTGTTAATCTCTGAACATCAAAGAGACATATGGAGTTCTTGAGATTACTAATACGATGGTTCTATAACCTGCTTCAGCGTTTTTGTCATTTTTTTTTAAAGATTTATTTGAAAGGCACAGTTACAGAATGAGGAGACAGAGAGAGATCTTCCATATGCTGGTTCACTCCCCAAATGGGCACAACAGCTAAAGCTGTGCCAGGCTAAAGCCAGGCGCCAGGAGCATCTTCCCAGTCTCCCACATAGGTGCAGGGGCCCAGGGACTTGTGCCAGCTTCTGCTGCTTTCCCAGGCACAAAAGCAGGGAGCTGGATTGGAAGTGGAGTGGCCGGGACTTGAACCAGTGCCCATATGGGATGCCTGTGCTGCAGGATGTGACTTAACCTACTATGCCACAGCACCTGCCCCGTGTCATTTCATAACACAGTGCATATGACTGGGATCCCTCTTCATGTTGGAGAAGCTCTAGGTATTCACGTCTTGAAGAAAGACAAGTCTTCATCAATGAGGCCAGCAGGTATCAATATTCACCAAGAAACAGATACATCTTGATGACTTCTTCCTCTTCCTCCTCCTCTAGGTCTCAGATCCCCTTAGAGTGTATGCTTTAGGGAGGTGAGTGGGAAGCCATTTTTCCTTGCAAAGCCTTATGCAACTACTGAATTCAAAAAATATTAGAACAGAAATTATCCTTCATAAATTTTGAGAATCAGAGAGAGAGAAGGAAGACGGGGATCTTCCATCTGCTATTTCACTCCTCAAATGGCTGCAATAGCGATGGCTGGGCCAGGCCTAGGTCAGGAGTCATAAACTCAATTCAAGTCTCCCATGTGGGTGGAAGGGACCCCAGTACTTGAGTCATCACCTGATGCTTCCCAGGGAGCACATTAGCAGGAAGCTGGAATTCATAGTGGAGGTGGGAATCAAGTTCAGGTAACTTCCATGAGCTGGGACATCTTAAATGGCTGCTTAACTGCTACACCAAGCACCTGCTCCTCTGCAATGATCCTTTTGTAGGCCTCCAGCATTTCTGTGACAATTTGTCAGGCATCAGCTGTGCTTGTGGCCTCTGCCTGCGTATCTACTCCAGCACACTCCTTTAGCCCTAACCTCTCACTCTCTCCAAAGTACCCTTCCTGCCTCCTTCACCTGATCAGTTGTACTTGTCTTTCAACTCTCATCCCCAGGAAATTCCTTCCTGACCTTTGGGACTAACAGACTCCCTGCAAAACCATCATCTAGTGGCCTCCTGCAGTCTCCTCTGTCACATGGATCGCCAAGACAAATTGCTGATTGCTGATGTCATTCTTTGTTTAGCTCCCGCAAGGCAGTGTGGTGGCCCTAAATATGTGTCACTCAGACCTCCTGCAGCAGGAGGATGAGTGACAGCTGGCCCACATCCCAGGACGCCTCACTTCCTCTGTGCTATTCCAGCAACTGGCTGCATGCCCACCAGTGCTGGACATCTGGCCCCTCTCACAGACTACTTGTTGTCAAGGACTCCCTCTTCACCTGACCAGAACGCCCTCACACCTGCAAGTCTGGGGTGCTGCCTACCCACTGCTCCTTCCTGCCCTCTCTCCTGCACGGTGTAGGCATAGACTTGTGTGGTCATCTGAAGGCCTGCCCCACCCTCTTCAGCTCCCTTCCCTTCTTCGCTGGTGGGGATGCATATATTTACTGATGTAGTTCCTATTGCGTCTCCTGGTACAGAACGAGTGCTCACAGACATGGTAAAACCAGTTGAGGGGATATGGATGAATCAGAGCAAATTGGACTCAGTCTCTGGGAAGCCAATTCCAAGGGCATGTCCTGAGAATCAATACCAAAGCCCCATTCTGCAGAGCCTGTGGAGTGTTAAGTGACTGTTCTGATGGCTGAAGACAGACTAGTGCCAACACTATAACATCACCATCAGCATAGATTCCTTGCTGTGTTAAGCATTGAGTGACAAAATTTACAAACACTGATTAGTTTAATTCTCACAATAGCAGTATGAAGTCAATCTTACTCCCGTTTTAGAGATGAGAAACCTGAGGCTTAGTATATTAGGTTGGTTAGTTTTCCTGTGGAGACAAAAAGCCCCAAATTTTGGTGGCTTGAAACTCTCCTACGTAAATTTGAGTTCTGTTCCTGATACACTGCATCCTTCTTATCTTTCAAAGAAAGATGCTACTAAGACTCTTGGATGCAGGTATAAAGTTTGACCTCCAAATCCAGAGCAGGTGCAGCTCTGGGTGGCAAGGACCTCCCACCACCCAGAAACATCTCTGGCATATTTGTTGGAACTGAAATTCAAGGACCTGTAGGCTTGTCCGTGAACTGAAACTTCCTTCCCTCTCCAATTCTTACAATCTCCAATGGGTAGGCTTTTCAAAGCCCACTTGCTGGCTCATTCTTATCCTGATGAAAGCTGCATTTGGCCCCTTCAAAGGCCTTTTGCTGTTTTCAGTCTTCATCTTATCTTTGTGACTGTGGCCAGAATTCTCTGCTCTGGCCCTGTTGTTTCAGCCAGGCAACTAGAAAGAGCCTATTTTACTTCATTCTGCCTCTTTTTTAATCTAATGCTCCTCTTTGATATACAGTAAAATTGTCCTATCTCCCAACAATTTCAAGAATCGCCAGTTATCACAAATGACCAAAAACCTTTGACTGCACTTCACTTTGGGTCATTGGCTTTTGGTAAATGTCAAGACAGGCAAGTCAGAAAACCAACATTTTCTCTCTTTTAAATTTCAAAAATACAAATCACACCATCACGTTAAATAAGCTCATTCAAGCTGTGTCCAGCACTGCCGCTGCCACTCCCCCAACCATTCGTCCATGTTTGGAAGCTCCAATATGCTCTCCCAGGAGATGACCACAGGCATGGGCTAGGATCAGGGGATAAAACCTGCAGCTTCCACTCTGGGTGCTCTTGCCAAAACTGACAGCAACAAATGAGTCCAGCTCTCTAGCCAGGAATCCATTTTGGTCGCGGGACACTTCTCCGCTGAGAGACAATACAGGCCACTCAAGAGACAGAAATAACAGCCGGTGAAGGGAAGGAGAGGCACAGTTTCCGCCCTGTGCAACTTGTCTCTGACAGACTGCAGCCTTCCCATTCAGCACTGACGATGCCAGACGTCTTTTCGCCTTGAGCAGCAGCATCTGGTTTCCTGATTCAAACTCCTCCTTTGTCCACACGGGTTCTCTCCCAGCAGGATCTCCAGTCCCCCTAATTCTTTTTAAGCTGAACTGGAGTCCTGGGTCTGAGAAGGCTCAGCTGCCCTGGAGAATGAGGGAGTCCCAGGGAGGGAGACCTTGGTTCTGCTCCTAGGCCCACCGGCTGTATTGGCCTGAGTCTTGTGTCCAGCTGTGACCACAGCCAATACCATAACCATTTCAGTACCTCAGTTTCCCCACCCATAAAACTTAGCTCTGGGACTTGGGAGTCTTAATGAGCATGGGCTTTTCCTGGATAAGTTCACCAGGTGCCGGAAACATCTGTGGCTGGAAGCAGAATCTGCTATATAAACAGAATATAGTATTCGTATACACAAGACTGTAGCTAAAGCTCAAATGTGAACCAAGTCTTACTGCATACTGTTCAGTAGGTGTGGTGGGAAAATTCAATCGCTTCTCCTGAAGTGCAGGTTATATTTGTGGAGCTCTCCTTTATCATGTCCTATTCTTTAAACATTTTTTAAAAGATTTATTTACTTATTTGAAAGTCATAAAGAGTGAGAGTGAGAGTGAGAGAGAGAGAGAGAGAGAGAGAGAAACTTCCATCTGCTGTTTCACTCCCCAAATGGCCACAACAGCCAGGGCTGGGCCAGACCAAAGCCAGGAGCCAGGAGCTTCTTCTGGGCTTCCTACATGGGGCCAAGGACATGGACCATTTTCTGCTGCCTTCCCAGGTGCATTAGCAGGGAGCTAGATGGGAAGAGGAACAGCCAGGACATGAACTGGCACTTGCTGTGCCACAATGCCAGCCCCTGCTGCGTTCTTCTCTCAAAGATTTTCTATAAAAACAGAGGAATCAATAGTTCATAGAGCAACCCTTTCCATTTAAATCATGTAACAATACTCCAAAAATAAATATTCCAGGAAGAATGTACACTCTGTTTAAATGAGGGCAATAACTGTCTTACTCACCACTGGATCTCCAAGCTCAACACAATAATGGTTTACACTAAAAAGAATTTGTCAAGGGAGCACTGCAGGAGAGTTGTGGCATGACAGGCTAAGCTTCTTGGGACACCAGCATCCTTTATCAGAATACCAGTTTGAGTCCTGGCTGCTCTGCTTTCATTCCAGCTTCCTGCTAATGTCCCTGGAATGGGAGATCTTTCTTTCTCTTTCAGATAAGTAAAAATAAAAAACACAAATTTTAAGAAAAAAAATTACAGCCTGGGGGTCAAATACTAACTAATGCCCAATTTTATTAAATCTGATCATGTAGTGTCTAGGCTGTCTTCCCACTATACTCTGGGAGTTGAGTAATCTTTACTGAGAGTATAAGGTCCACAAAGCCTCAAATGTTTACTACCCAGCCCTTTACCAAAAAAAGGTCCCTGGTCTGTAGCCTCCTTCCCCCAGAACCCCCTCCGTCCTGGGGGACTACTACTGCAAACCACGCTCTATGCTTGCACTGTTTTCCTATGCTGCCTTTGCAACCAACCACTTAATGAATGCTTGCTATTGTGAGTGCGAAGGGCTTCACCCACACCATCTTACATATTTCTCCCAGGAATTCTGACATGTTCAGGATTACATGCATATGTAATATGATCACAGAACTAGCTTGAATTATAGGACACTGCCAGGTTTTTGTAGACTGAATATTAGCAATTTCTTATACATCAAGCTAATACTATTGTTTCCATTTTAAAGATGAGAAAGCAGGCACAACTGGCTCATGGGCACTCAGTTCCTAAGTTAGAGAGTTCCAGTATGCACCAGCTCTCTGCCTGGGGCAGCCACTAACCACACTGCTTCTTATTAAAACTTTACAATACACTTTATATGGCAAAACTTTTGCTAATTTTGAGGTAAAGAACCCAGTTTAGTACTGTTTAAGCAACACTTTCCCAAAATTTATTTGACCAGAAAAAAATTTTTTTCTCCCAAGTGGCACCTAAGAACACACCGCAAAGTTGGTATAACAGGCTTTGGGAAACAAGTGCACCACCTCCATCCCCATCAAAGAGTCTGCAATGTGTTACAGGCACTACTATCTCTGTTTACCCCACTGCAGCCATCTCTTGCCTCCCCGCATACCCACAACTGCTCCGCCTGTGCCCAACTGAAACACACAGCACATTACCCAAGGGCAAATGAAACTCCATTTCCATTAGTAATAGCCTGCCTAGTCCATGCTATTGCTGCAGGCTAATTCCACTTTCAGGAATAAGGAAACTCCACCCTTGGGTGGTGTTCCTTCCATGTTCATTTCATACACTTTAACCAACCCATACCTCCCATTTGTGATGTAAATAATCTGCATCTCCATCAAAACTTAATCTCCCTTTAAACTGAAGTTCTTTGGATTTATGCAGGCTTTTTTCCCCAATATTAGTATCCAAAATCTGAGGCTACTTCCAGTCCAGGTCAATTACACAATATATGTGTATATATTATATATGCATGGCTGTGCTTTCCTTGTTTTAAACTGTCAAGACCCCATTTATTACTCCCTGGGAAAAATATTTAAGCTCGTAACTTGTTAGAATCATTTTCACCTGCCCCCTCCTAAAATATCAACTTGGTAGGGCTGTTAGAAATCTATCATAACCAATGACAGACATCCATGCACAAAAATAGCAAATCTGGAGTTTAATATTTTATTGCCATATTTTGAAACAACTGGTTAGGCAGCTGCTACTGTTATCTTCCAATTACTTCTCATTTTCCAGAATTTTTAAAATACAAACTATAATAAATCAAATCTAAATTTCTATACGCTTATTTTAAAAGAAAAAAAGGCAGTTTCAGAAAGGACTGCAAAGAGGAAACAAACGGAAGTGAAGAAAGGGATATTGGCAGCAGGAAAGGTGAGGATTCTTTCCCAGTGCCTCCAATGATTTGTTCACCTTGAGGTCTACAGATATGCTGTCCTCTAAGTGGTACCAGGCCTCTCCATTCTTAGACTGAGCACTGAGACCGTGCAAGTTGCAAAAAATGTCTCCCTCCCTAAAATTCCATAATGTGTGCAAGAAGAAATTCCTTCATTGAAGGTGGAATTTTTCACGTTAACACTTTATCAATGTTGCTCAAATACACAAGAAATCTCTCAAGGTTTACGATTTCATATTTTGGGGAATGTTAGCTCAAACAAAATCGCCCATGATTCTGATGGAATACCAAAGTAAAGAATAATGTGAATATTTTTCCCAACATCAACATGCTTTTCATGTGTTTATAAACTGTATTTTTGGGGGCTTGCACATTCTGGCCACTCTGGCGCATGCTGGGGGCAATTGCATTCTGGTGCTGTGGCATGATAGGTTAAGCCTCCACCTACGGCGCCGGTATCCTCTAAGGTTTGTGTTCTGCCTGTTGCTCTTCCATTCCAGCTCTCTGCTAATGGCCTGGGAAAGCAGAAGATGGTCCAAGTGCTTGGACCTCTGCACCCATGTGAGAGATCTGGAAGGAGCTCCTGGTTCCTGGCTCTGGATTGGCCCAGCTCATGCTGTTGCGGCCATTTGGGGAGTGAACCAGCAGGTGGAAGCTCCGTCTCTCCCTGTCTGTGGCTTTGTCTCTAAAATAAATAACATCTTAAAAAAAATTATATTTTTGGGGCCGGTGCTGTGGCACGGTGGGTTGAAGCCCTGGCCTGCAGTGCTGGCATCCCATATGGGTGCTGGTTCGAGACCAGCTGCTCCACTTACTATCCAGCTCTCTGCTGTAGTCTCAGAAAGCAGTAGAAGATGGTGCAAGTCCTTGGGCCCCTGCACCCATGTGGGAGACCTGAAGGAAGCTCCTGGCTTCAGATCGGCGCAGCTCCGGCTGTTGTGACAAATTGGGGAGTGAACCATCGGATGGAAGACTTCTCTATCTGCCTCTCCTCTCTCTGTGTAACTCTTTCAAATAAATAAATAAATCTTTTTTAAAAAATATTTTTGCTATAAAAATAACATATATTGTAATCTGTTTACATATATTGTAATCTGTTTTCATTTTTGTTTATCTGAGAGGGAGAGAAAGAGTATACTCTCATCACTGGTTCAGCAACCAAATGCCCACAATGGTTATTAGGAAACTGACAGGGCCAAAGCCAGGATCCAGGAACACAGTCCAGATCTCTCACACCAGTGGCTTTGGCAGGAGTCAGGAGCCAGTGTTTAGAATCAAAGCGAGGTACCCCGATGTGGAACTCAAGCATCTTGACTGCTAGGCTCATTATCTATCCGTCTTCATTTACCTGACTCCTGGATCCTAACTTCCTGGAGCTCAGGGTGAGAGTAGGAGGCAGTTTGTCCCAATTTCTCTCCCTCTCACCCTCTCACTGCCAGAATACAGCATAGATTTGACATGGGAATTAATGTCAGAGGATTTTTCTCAGTGCAAGGTTGTGAAGTGGTGTGCTTTTTTTTTTTTTCTTTTAATCCTTACACTGGCCCCTACAATCGGCCCAGTACGGTAAACAAAGTCCTGCTATTCTTTCAGGCTTGTGGCGTACAAGCTTTCTGGACCTGTGGGTCTTGCCAGGCTTTTTGCTTTCCTCCCCCTCCTTTTCCATGGCCTGACATAACTATTGCACCTAACCTCTAATCCAGGTGGCTGGTTTTAATGCTTTATTGCATTCTGTCTTACTAATATCATCTGGCAACTTAAATAATACTAATAAAATAAAAATTTTCCAGACCTTATTTCTGACCCTGTTTTTTTTTTTTTTTTAACTCCCCAGGCCACACAGCCAGATTCCTGAAGCAATGCTCAGAGCAAACTTCAGCAAGCAACATAATAGCCTGGGTGCCGGTGAGGCTCTACCCTAAAAGCTCCTGATTCAGAAAGGCTGAAATGAGGCTAGCGAATTGGTATTTCTACCAAGTTTGCAGGTGATGCTCACTCAGGGACGACATCATGAGAACCACTGCCCTTGTTTAAGCACCTGGAGGATCAGACTTCAGACTTACCACCCTTTCTTCCCCAGTATTGAGTAGTGTTTGGCCCATTTGTTTGAGGAATGAACACCAGAAGGTGCTCTAAGGTCAATACGGTACCAGGCAAAACCCCCGATGACATGGCTCTGAAAATCTGTCATCCTACTTTGGTCCTATAGTAATGCTCCATTAGCAACACTGAAACTCACTTGCCCAATTAGAGGTGGAGAGATACTTTAACGCCAAAGTGTCAGAAAGTCACAAAAAGCCAAACAGCGAAGCACTTAAATGATGGATAAGCAAGTTCTTTTTAGGTACAAGTGCAACCCCTGTGGGTTGGTTTTCCCCCTCAAAGCAATGAGAAGTAAAAATCTAGTACATAACAGCATCAGAAGATAATCCTTAGATTGGGAGCAGTGATTTACAGCTAACCCAAATACATTTAGAATCCATGTAGGATTTGTATCACCAGCCTCTAACAGTTTCTCAGCAGAGCCCCCCAACACTGCTACAGTCCGTGGAATAAAGATGGGAGATTGTCATTTGAGATTTGCCACATCAGGGCTTCATCAAAATGCAAAATCAACACCTTCCCTTTCTCCCTCTCCTACCCCAGATGATTTCTGAATTTCTGTACATTTGTAAATTCACAGAAGCATGAACAGAATGACAGGAACATCACAAATGCAAATGTCTGTTCCTAACAAGTGACTCCAGTTTTCTCTTCTCCCCTACATTTGGGACGGGGAGGGAATGGACTCTGCATTACGGCTGAAGAATCACCTTATGCCTAGAAGCCACCGGCAAAGGTGAGTTGTCATTTCCCAGGTATGGAGCGTCTGTATACGTACATACCATCAAGTATTTTTCTTCCAGTGCTGATTTGTGCTTTAATAAAACTGACATCTGCATCTCTCAAGAAATACTTGTCAAAAGAATCCAGCTTAATTTTGTTTGCTTGAAATGTTTTCATCTCAGACCAAATTTAGAATACCCCACCACCTGTTTTCACCACCAATCACCAGTGGAGCAGTAAAAGCTCACCTCTTCCATCTACTTGCCAGGTGGAATAGTGAGGGTGATGGGGAGATACAAGAGAGTTTAATTAGATCCTAACTCTTTGCTTGTTCTAGAGACAGTGTGTGATCTTTATGATCCAAATGCAACACAGAACACACCTCAATCCAATGGTATATTAGAGAGCTCCTCTCAAACAGAAAGGCTCAGACTGAAGCATCATTCAAGCTGTTGCAGAAATGCTGAGGCACACAATAATCCAGAAGGGTGAATGACCTATTCTGCAAACGATACTTCTCAGGACCTGTTTCCACACCAATGCAGGGGACAATTAGTGGTAGTACAGACAGGGCAAGGTCATCCCCTGCTCTAAAACTCCATTAACACATTTGCAAAATCACTTCAACTTCCTACTGCTTCTTAAGGCTGTAGCTTCTCAAATCTATCGAGACCTAATAGCAAATAAACCTTGGCAAATACGTGGGTTGAGTTAGATTTTTTTTTTTTTTTTGATGCAGAAAGCAACAAAAACCAACTCAAAAGTTGAAGGAAAAAAAAGGGCAGAGTAATTAAGAAGACTCAAAAGTGTTTTTGTCAGATGCAAGGGCAAGAATCTAAACAAGCCTCAGGAAGGAACTGGAAACAAAACCCAAGTGTGTAGGAACCCAGGAAGAATTCTTTCATTTTTGTTCCTGTTGCTTCTTCCCCTAACCAGGGGTGGGAACCTTTATTCTGCCAAGGGCCATTTGGATATTTATAACATCATCTGTGGGCCATACAAAATTACCAACTTAAAAAATCAGCCTGCTATAGATTTATTAAATTTTGATTCTTTAATGCATTTCCTTTGGCAGGGGCAGACCAAATGATTTCAACAGCCTTATATGGCCCACAGGCTGGATATCCCCCACCCTGGTGGGTCTAAGCTGTTCTTCTACCCATCCCAGAATTACAAATTAGTCAGAAGAATTCAGATACTTAAGAAATATCTATTTAAGAAATAAGCCATTAGACATTTGAATCTGTCTCAATTCTTATTTATCAAAAAACTCACTGATGGGGTAAGGTGTTACTCCAGTCCAATTACAATCATAGGCATTGGGAACTCACCATTGGGATCTTACGAATTTAGAGGAGGTGAATTAGGGGGTGAAACAGTCCCCAGAAATTGGCAAGGGGAGTAGGGGGAATGATTCACAATGGAAATGTAGTATCACATGAAGTGAAGGTATCTTGAACTACTTTCCTAGGGTTGTGATGAAAAGGAAGGCTACGCTGCATACTAGTCAAACTACCACAGCACAAAAACACCAGACATGATGCCCAGTCCTGGCCCTGAAACATATGGGTGGCTTAGCTTTAGCCTGTCACAACCTTTGTAAAGTTTGGTTTCATCACCCCTGAGCAGGAATGGTTCTCATTCCCTCAGTATTTATTGTAAGTACCAAGGACACTGGCATCATAATGCATTTGTACTCCCCATTTCAAATGAGAAAATATACGAGCTTGCATTTTGTCAACTGTAAAATATATATTAATGGAGGAGACTGCTCTTAAAAGCTGTATCAAATACAGTGTAATGTGTCTATTTGTTTTCTTCTCCAAGTACCTGGCTCTTTCGCCTTCTAGTTCAACAGGGCTCCCTTTCAGCAGGTACGGAATAACAAACTGCAAGCTAAAAAATACCTCCTGTTCATTAAGACCAGATGAGAGGTTTCAAGTAGGCAGCACATGCATTTTGTATTTCTTTGGCCCATTGCCTCCAAGAGTGCATTTCTGTAATAGTACAGTGGACAAGAAGTGGAAATCATCAGGTGCAATTCCTCTCTGTATCTCATTAGAGGTCTAGTTCCCCTGTACTGCACATGAAGACCCTTCTTTAGCAATAACGGGAGCTGTATCAATCAAAGAGAAAAACAGACCCTTTCCATTGTGATCTAGGAGATGGTGTTATTGAGACACTTGCCTGCCTGACTGGAGAATTAGGACATCCAGAGATGCATGATTTTTAGAGAAGAAATTAAAATCTTTGCGACTATTTTAAAAATTAAATGCAATTATAAAAACTTCAAAATGGAAAAGGGCAAGAATCAAAACTAAAGTATCATAGGCAGATGGAAATTAGCAAGGGAAAGTCAAATGACAAGATAAACAAAGGTGGGGAAAGATTACACAGGGGCTCTGACAAAATAAGAACTGTTTCCAATACACACACAGGAAGACACTGGCAAGAGAGACTACAGTCCAAGAGAAGGCAAGGATCATTTACCGTCAGAAGCAGTAAACACTGCTGAAAGTTAAACAAATCCTTTGCCTCCATGTCCACAAAGGAAGATGGAAGATGCCAGAAACGGTTGTACCCTAGAAGGGTCAATGAAAAGAAATATTACTAAAGGAAATAAAAGCAACACCTGAGTTTATGTCTTGAGGTTGACATAAGTGCCAGAACCAATAGGAATATTTTCCTACTGCAATCAATTTTAAAATAAGGGAGCTGGGAAATGGGCCACTGCATTAAAAATCTGATGAAAAAGTTGTAGTCTTTTATTTTTGTTCAGTGCAAAAACACTGATCTTTGGATTAAAAGAGAAACCATCTTTTCTTCACAGGATACCATCAGAGAATTAAGGTTTCTTATGCTTTTTTTGGAGAGCAAGAAGCACATGGAAAGGAACAAGATATGTATTTGCAACATTTATATAGTAAGTATGAATTCAATACTCCATCCAAGATCTCCATCAACTCATATGGTTCCAGGGAATACTTAAGTTAGTAAGACTCTGAGGCTGTATTCAATCTTTGGCAGACTGCGTTGATTCAGTGAAATGATTGAAATAGGCTGTATAATAACTCTTAATGACAAGAAAATACAATTGACTTCAACATCGAAACCTACAGAATCAAACTGTGACTCTAGACACAGGTAGTCACAGAAATGCCTGGGATTGACCAAATCCTATGGAATGGCTCAAATTCTCCAAGTTGGGGGTCATAGCTCTTGAAAACCATTTGTGCATCCATGAACTGTATTCCTATAAGTACTATTAAGGCTCCCCATAGCCATCCTGGGTTCTATCAGTATGGTGGTGCCAAACACATAAGATGCATCACAAGTGTCCAGGTATGGAAAAATTTGTCTCAAGACATTAAGTATTATGGGTCTCAGTGGTTTGCTCCACCAAAATGTAATTGCCCAGCAGCTCTGGCTGCTCACTTCCCCACTGTCTGTTCTCAAGTAATCTGGAGACGGATCAACCCATTTCAATTCATCCAGAAAGTTCAGACTCCTTAGTAAACCAGGTTCTAGTTCTTATACCAGAACACTCATATACTATGGGATCCAGAAATCATGCACTGCTTGTCCCTCTCCTTTGTCAGTTATAATAGATGCAGAACTGTGCCTTCCCTTCACTGCATATTTACTAACCACCATCACCTTTTCTATCCTATCCAAGTGAGGAAGGGATCTTCTGTTGAGATGGTCCAAAGCCCTCTCCAAAGCACTTATGACTTTATCTTGCATTGGCTTGGTTTTCATCTTTGGCTCCTAAAGCATTTGTCACCAGATTAATAAGCTCAAGGACAGAACCTGTGTCTTGTTTGTCTTTGTAACACCAAGAGTGCATGACATATAGGAGATACTTAAATACTTGTTAAATGGTGGAGTGGGAGGGGGAGAAAGATGAAAAAAGTAGAGAATTATCATTAAAATAAAATGCCCAGTAAGAACAGAAAGGAGAAAAATATGACAAATGGTGAATTAATTTGAGAAATGTCTACTCTAAAAATCATAACCTTATGATATCTACACACCAAGAGTTCAATACTAGTATGACCTGAAAATAAAGCTGACAAGTTTTCTAAAGGATGTTACAAACCATAGTACAAACAATGTAGTAACATTTTGGAAGACATTAAACTATATATGTAGAAGCTGTCACACCACACTCCACTATAATTACATAACATCAAATATCTGCATCTAAATTTTCAAGATTCCAAAAATAGAAAAAAGTATTTTAGATTACATTGACATCAAAATAATAAGGGATCCAAGTAACCTCACTTCTGAATATTCACCCAGAATATTTTAAATCAGGTAAGTTAAGTGATGTCTACATTCTCACGTTCATTGCAGCACTATTCACAATATTCAAGTCAATATAAGGGCCTATCAACAGATGAACAGATAAAGAAAATGTGATAAAAACACACACAATGGAATACTACTAAGTCTTTAAAAAAAAAGGCAAGAAAATTTCATTTGCAACAACACTGATGGAATTGGAAATGGAAACACTAGCTTTACTGAAGTAAGGCAAACACCAAATGAACTCATAGACACAAAGCAGAATGGTAGTTACAGGGGCTGGGGGGCAGGGAAAAGGAGAGATGATAATCAAAATGCACAAAACCTCCTGGATAGCAGGAATGAGATTTCTCTCTCTTTTTTTTATTTGACAGGCAGAGTGGACAGCGAGAAAGAGAGACAAAGGTCTTCCTTTGCGTTGGTTCACCATCCAATGGCTGCCGCGGCCGGCACACCGCGCTGATCCGAAGGCAGGAGCCAGGTGCTTCTCCTGGTCTCCCATGCAGGTGCAGGGCCCAAGTACTTGGGCCATCCTCCACTGCACTCCCAGGCCACAGCAGATTGCTGGCCTGGAAGAGGGGCAACCGGCGCCCCAAATGGGACTAGAATCTGGGATGCCGGTGCCGCAGGCGGAGGATTAGCCTATTCAGCCACGGCGCCAGCCTCTCTCTTTTTAAAAGATCTGCTGCAGAATGGTGAATATAGCCTAATAGTTGAATACTGTTCATTTCAATGCTGCTCAGTTCTTGAATACTCTCATCACAGAAGTCAAATATCTGACGTGACAGATGGCTTAGCTGGCTTGGTATGGTCATTTTACATTGTAATCAAAAATCCTAACATCACTTTGTGTTCTATAAATATGTACAGCTACAATTTGCCAATGTATAATTTAAAAGTAAATTTTAAAAAATAATAAGGTATTTCAGGCAGGCTAATGATGTACCTCAAGTAATTGCATTTAAGGTTAAGAGTGATGCTCTGTTTTCTGGCACTTTATAAAAATTATCAACAATTATGGAGTTAAGTATGTTTTACTTTCTTGGTTCTTAAGATTCAATTTATCCATTAGATTAACATGCTAGCTTCTATTGTCTTTTTGTTCTTGAGCAAGGAATGATTTATTAGCCATGGTACTACATTTATGAGCTTTTCTCATTTCAACTTGAAGAAACTGCAAATATTTATAGAAGATGAGCCACATGTATTTGTTCCTGAAAAATGTCAGAATATAGCACTCAAATCCAATGCTGAACAGAAGCTCTTCCCTAACACTACAGACTGTGGCAATTTAATTTCCATTGACATGTTTTCCTAAACAGTTTTTCCCTACTACAATAAATCCTAAATCAAACACAACTGAAATCTTCCATTAAGTGTATACTCACGTATTACTGCATTAAAGGATCATATAAATCGTAACAAATTTAAGAACTGCAACTTTAAAAAAAATAAACTGAGTTTTGTGAAAACAGTAATTAAGGTTACATTTGAACTGAGTTTTCCTTCCTTTCATTTTGCTCTTTGATACTTTAAAAATGCTTTTAACTCAGCAATAAACAAACCAACAGAGTAGAAAGTCCATGAGGGTGAGTACGGGGGTTTTACATCTCAGTGCATCCTAACATAGTCACACACTAAGATCAGGAATTATCACGAGTAGAGATGCAAAGCAGCAGAACCTTTCCTGAAGGTAATTTAGCAACACAGGCAAAAAGCCTTAAAATATTACATATCCTTTGACATGTAAGTCCACATTTAGAAATTTACTCAAGGAAAATAATGACACAGACAATCAAGTACTTGGATTCTAGAAAGTTCAAGGCCCTGAGTTTTTGGGTTTAAAAAAAAAGATTTTAGAGAGACACAGACAGAAAAGTCTTCCACCCGTTGTTTCACTCCCCAAGTGGCCTCAATGGCTGGAGCTGGGCCAATCTGAAGCCAGGATCCAGGAGCTTTTTCTGGGTCTCCTATGTGGGTGCAGGGGCCCAAGCACTTGGGCCATCTTCCACTGCCCTCCCAGGCCACATGCAGGGAGCTGGATCAGACATGCAGTAGCCAGGACTCAAACTGGCACCAATATGGATACCAGTGTTGCAGGGGATGGCTTTACCTGCTAAGCCACAGTGCCAGCCCCCTCCAATGTACTAGTTTTCTTTTTCTTTTTAAAGTATATATTTATTTGAAAGGCAGAGTTACAGAGAGGCAGAGGCAGAGGCAGAGAGAGAGAGAGAGAGAGAGAGAGCAGCTGAAACAGCCAGAGCTGTGCCAATCCAAAGTCAGGAGTCAGGAGCTTCCTCCAGGTTTCCCACGTGAAGGCAGGGGGAAAGGACTTGGGCCATCTTCTACTACTTTCCCAAGCCATAGTGGAGAGCTGGATTGAGGTGGAGCAGCCGGGACTCGATCTGGCACACATATGGGATGCTGGCACTGCAGGTGACAGCCCCCAACATACTATACTATTCTTTTTCAAATTCCTTACTGCCTGACTCACACCACTGTTAATAGAATTATTTCTCATTATATAGAAAGATCAATGAAATTCTAAATAAATATAAAATATGAATTATTTTATATGAAATATGATACTTTGCTAACTTCTTTTTTTTAATTCCTATGTTCAGTGGCTTTTGAGTATGGAGACTAGTTGGCCACCCCAGTGATTTCAGGGTAAGTACATAAAACCTGGGCTTCCAGTGGTGCTCAGTTAGGAGCAACAAAGCTTAAGAATTGGGGTGGGCACTGTGGCACAGGGGGGTTAAGGCCCTGGTCTGCAGTGACAGCATCCCGTATGGGTGCCAGTTAGAGGCCCAGCTGCTCCACTTCTGATCCAGCTCCCTGATAAGTGCATGGAAACCAGTGGAGGATAGCTTAAGTGCCAAGGGGCTAAGGGGGCTCATGCACCCACATGGAAACGCAGAAGAAGCTCCTGGCTCCAGCCTGGCCCACTCCATTGTTGTGGCCATTTGGGAAGCGAACAAGCAGATGGAAGAACCCCAACCTCCCCCCCCCCCCCGCCCCGGTAACTCTGCCTTTCAAATAAATAAAAGGCTAAAAAAATTTTTTTGAAAGTAGGTGCCAGGGTCTCCAGGGCAGGAGTCCCAATAAGCAGCACTGGATTGAATGATTGAAATGTGGCGCCTGAAACGTAGCAAAGGTGGTGAAGTCTTAGGCCCAAGCCTCTTGAAGCTTCTGGTAAACTCCTGTTTTATCTTTTGCAAACAAGTAAGTATAAGCAAAACAACAATCAGTTATATAAAAAAGACATCTAAAATCAAATGAACAAGAAGTCAAGATTTTGTTTTATTTTATTATTGGTTACAAAGACAGCAATAACATTAAAGGAATTCTCTGTGCTTCAGAAAATACAAATAGACTTCTTCTAAGAGTTGCTGAAGAGTCCATGTTAACTCCTTTTCTGGAAACTTCCTTCTCTTAGTTGTTGTATTCTTGAAGAGCCTGGGCCATGAAGAGTTTGCCCAAGTTCTGGGCAGTAAACTCCTTGATGTTCTGGCAGTAAGTATTAATTTGGCCTGTGCATTTGAGAAAGAAGAGTGAGTCGTAATGTTCCACAAATGGTAAAATCACCTGGAACACTGCTCAAAGAAGAAGATCAGCATAATAAAGAATCAGTACTATTTTGTTTTGTTTTTGAATCAAGAGTTTATTGTAAGAATCAACTGAATTTTTCCATTAGGAATAAAAAAGAACATAAGTTTTTTTCCCCTTAAATGACCTATCTTCCACTCTTGGTTATATTAAGAATGAAGAAAAACTACAACATTTTAAAAGGTTAGCAGTCGTAGGAAAATATTAGCTGTCAATGAAAATGCATTGCTTATGCAGATCAGATCAACACTGTACTAAGACAATGAGAAAAGAGCACTGGCCCTCCTCAGCAGGCAGAAAAGAGTAACTGACAAAACTGAAGCACAGAACTGCAGACCAGCTGGACCCACCTGCCCTAGATGGGAGCAAATTAGTAGGTTTTAGCATGTGTTTTTAAAATGTGTAAGAGTTTTCAGCCAAGACAGCAAGGATAGAGAATTTACTTGAAAGAAGGGCTCCATCACTTCCTTCTACATCTTAAAATTAATGATCTAATCCGATGACCAGCTACGTATCTCTTGAAGGTATAAGCTGGATCTTAAGGAGACAATGTTGCCTTAGTTTCCCAAATTTAATTTACATAGGTACTAGGAAAGTTTAAGGATTTCATACATAGATACTAAAAATATTTCAATAAAACTGAAAAATTGTGAAAGGTCAGCTTTTCTCTGCGTAGGATTTTTATTCTAATAGAGCTTTCCCACAGATAACTAGCTGACTGAATCAAATAGTGTTTGACAATATTTGTGGAAAAATCAGATTAGCCCTAAACAATCCTATGAAGGTTATACACCCAAATCAAGTCTTACACAGGACACAAGACCTCTACCACTTAAAAGGGGTGTTAAAGGTTATACATACATATATATATATATATATATATACACACACACACACACACCTAGAGAAAAGTTCATTCAGAATTATATTATGTCACCATTGAACTCAAAGCAAAGGAGTTATCTTCAAGTCAGAAAAGTCAATTCAAGTATCTGCTTTACAGTACTAGGCGAGAAGACAAAAAGTAAAGGGGGCTTCAGCTAAACGACCTTTTTGCATTATGAGCTTCTAAGTGTTTTTTCTTGGTTCTCACAAAAAATGACTCAAATAAAAGCTTTCCCTTTTAAAGAGCTTATAAAGCCATCTCAAAAATGTACATACAGCTTGAGTGAAGCACGAGGAATAAATATTTCTGAATTCCTAGGTGCTACATTCAAATTCATCCTATAACCTTCTTAAATATACTAGCTTTTACGCTTGGCATATTCTGTTAGTGACTTTCTCCCTGTCTGCTGCTTCCTAAAGAACAAAGAAAAGCAGCTATGTTTTGCACAGGCTTACAAAATACCTGCAATGAGCAGGGAGTCCATCCTGGCAGGTGGCTGGGGTGGTTTGAAGAGCTTGGACAGGTCTTCCTCTGGGAGTGGGGGTTCTCCTCGACTCTGGCGCTGCATATTCTCCTGCTGCCGACGCTGCTGATACTAAATTTCAAAGGGGGAGAAACAAGAAAGACCTCCTTCAAATAAACAGCCAAACCCTACTGCTCTGAATTCCAATCTGTTTTATAAATGGCAACATTTGCTAACTTGCTTTAAAAAACCTAAATGTGCTTTGTTATAACCTCTGGTGTCATTTTGAGATCTAACAGTTTATATAACTAATGATCTAGAAAAAAACCTGGTTATGTAATTAACAGGGGTCTGAGAGACAAAGAACTCTTGATTATTGAGTCAAAGGGAATAACTTTATTATTGAATAATGGGATAAATGCCTCATCTTGACTGTAGTAAGAAAAGAACCACTATACTGAGCGATTCTTCAAACTGCATCCCTACTGACTTAGAACTAACATTATCAATGATGTCATCACTGTTGTGCTCATAATTATTACTACTTCTTAAAATATTTATTTATTTATTTATTTGAAAGAGTTACAGACAGTCTGAGGCAAAGAGAGAGAGAGAGAGGGAGAGAGAGGTCTTCCATCCACTGGTTCACTCCCCAGATGGCCGCAATGGCCAGAACTGCGCCAATCCTAAGCCAGGAGCCAGTAGTTTCCTCCAATTCTCCCACACAGGTGCAGGGAGGGGCCCAAAGACTTGGATCATGTT
This sequence comes from Oryctolagus cuniculus, assembly GCF_964237555.1. NCBI lineage: Eukaryota > Metazoa > Chordata > Mammalia > Lagomorpha > Leporidae > Oryctolagus > Oryctolagus cuniculus. The sequence goes on from NC_091437.1 coordinate 142,259,780, forward strand.
CTAACTTTCCTAGGCCATAGCAGAGAGCTGGATCAGAAGTGGAGCGGGGCCGGCGCCGCGGCTCACTAGGCTAATCCTCCGCCTAGCGGCGCCGGCACACCGGGTTCTAGTCCCGGTCGGGGCGCCGGATTCTGTCCTGGTTGCCCCTCTTCCAGGCCAGCTCTCTGCTGTGGCCCTGGAGTGCAGTGGAGGATGGCCCAAGTGCTTGGGCCCTGCACCCCATGGGAGACCAGGAAAAGCACCTGGCTCCTGGCTCCTGCCATCGGATCAGCGCGGTGCGCCAGCCGCGGCGGCCATTGGAGGGTGAACCAACGGCAAAGGAAGACCTTTCTTTCTTTCTCTCTCTCTCTCTCTCTCTCTCTCACTGTCCACTCTGCCTGTCAAAAAAAAAGAAGTGGAGCGGCCAGGACTTGAACAGGCGCCTTATATGGGATGCCTGCACTGTAGGTAGCCGCTTTATCCATTACACCACAGTGCCAGCCTCAATTATTACTATTCTTAACACACAATCGCCTCTGCCTTCACTCTACAGCCAACAATGAACAATGCTTCAGATAATGACTCAATACTTCCAAACTCTGAATTCCTATGATTCTCTGAAGAGGTGAGGAGATACTTAAAGGTTTAGATTGACCATAAAACTTACTATGTCAACTAAAATTAAGTGCTAATAGTTGTGGATTTTTCCCAGCAATGGCAGAACTATCTCATAAACAGATTTAAAAGGTCAGGCAATGAGAAGCCAGAGCTGTAGAGTCCTTGAATTCCTATGGAAATTAAGGGACTTGACAGTTTTTCCTAAAGAAGGGGAATAGTTTACTTTGTGAAGATTCCTGTACTTATTACAGGGCATGTGAGTGGAAGTGAGAGAACTCCAAAAAGGGGTATGAATGATGCTAAGTTTGAATAAACATCAAATACAAAATTTTAAGACATCAGAATTCTGAATAGTATCTATGAGACTGTTTTCGCCTCCAAGATGACAAGACACTCAGCTTGATCCCTACCTATGGAAGAACCAAAAGAATAATTAAATCAATTGGGGTTTTTCCTTACCTCCCCAGCTTATCAAAGATTTGTAACCACCATCTTGCCAGTTTAAAGGATATTTTTTAGTGGCCAGCGCTATGGCATAGTGGGCTGAACCTCTGCCTATGACTCTGGCATCTCATATGGGTGCTGGTTGGTGTCCCAACTGTTCCTTTTCCAATCTAGCTCCCTGCTAATGGCCTGGGAAAGCAGTGGAGGATGGCTCAAGTGCTTGGGCCGCTGCACCCAAGTGGGAGATCCGGAAGAAGCTCCTGGATCCTGGCTCTGGATTAGCCCAGCTCCAGCCAGTGCAGCCATTTGGGGAGTGAACCATCAGATGTTAGACCTTTCTGTCTGTCTGTAACTCTACCTCTCAAATAAATAAATCTTAAAAAAAAAATATAGATTTACTTTTTTTTCCCAATTCAAATGCAGTAAAATCAAAGCTTATATATGAACTCAACAATTTAATCCAATACTCCCAGAACCATTTAATTATGATTGGAATTCTATATTTAGTTTACAGTACACTTTACTGAACACAGAGTAGTTACACATATAAACACACTTTCACAGAGAAGCATTTTGGATTAATTTATCTATGAATCAAATACTGAGAACACTTTGAGCCATATAGCTACAAAACAGTATTCCAGGAACTGTGAAAACCATGTGGCCTTCATGCAACACTAATAAGAAAAAGGTTAAATGGCCATGGCAGTATTTATGTGCTATGTTAGAATATTCAGGTAATTCTGAGGTCTGTATTATACTATCTGTTTCACAGCAGTTGGTCTACTATTTCCTATCAAACTTACTTGCTCTTAATCACAATTGCTCAGTTTTTTTAAATGAACTGAAGATTGCTAACTACGTTGCAATGAGCCACTACCAAACCAATTACAGTTAGTAAAGAAATGAGCTGCGACACTCTCAAATCTCTTTGCTTCTGATTTTCTCAATAAATGTATCTCTTATTTGCATAACCTTGGCATTACACCCTGAGCTTAATATACTGATTCTCTTTAAGAACAGGCATTTTTAAATACTAGGTGCAAATAATCTATTAGGAACACATTATGTAAAGAATAATGTTTTGAAATATGATACAGAGTTACTAGGAGACAGTTAATGTTTTACCAAAGGTAATTTAGATCATTCTGAAGCACCCTATTTATAAATACTTGAATTTTCCCATAATACCAACCTGATGTTTCTGCTGCTGCTGTTTACTTGTATTCCTCATGTATGTGTTATATTTAACTATATCTTGGCTCATTTCATCCACTCTGTCCATCAGCAACTGTAGATTTTTTCCCAAGTGATTGCTGAAATATAAAGGAATTACAATGACATTTCCTAGTTTTAAGTTATGGCTTGCTACAACTGTGAAGAATTCTGAAATGTTAATTTGATTTGCCTTTGGTTTGAAGAATGAGAGCACCCAAATGCATGCAGGCCAGGTGGAGGAAAGGATCTCTGATTCAGCTTGTGATTAAACTTTCCATATTGAATTGACAACTATAATCTTGGGGGCATCTGAAATAGCTTAGCTTCTCATTGTGAGAGCACAGGTATATCAGGGTAGGAACTGATACACATACCTAGGGAGAAGTATAAATGAAAACCAGTATCCCTGAATCCTTGTCCTTAACACCTGATCCCTGCAACGCATCCCAGAGCATTTACATCAGAAACCCTAGGCAAGAGCGATATAAACAGTCTTCTCGCACATGGCTGTTCTGCTCAGCAGGTCCTAAACAGGCAACATTTATTCTGCAAAGCCACAAGAGGCTCCTTTCCTCTTGCCTTTTCTAGAATCTGTACTAAAATCTTTCAAAAATTCTCTACAGAAATTTGCGTGTCTTAGCTATTGAAATCTTCTTATAAAGTGATGCTAGTGAGTGTTACAACAACCACCACATTCACTGAATTCCATGCACAACTATCCTACTATGGGAAAGCCTGGGAAGCTATCACACAACTAAGCTCTCAAAATAGCTATCTGACTACAGTAGTTGCCCATTCATTAATTTCAGATATACTTACTAAACTCCTATTATGTGCCAGCCTTGGTATTAAGAAAAAGAGAGACAATAGTGAATGAGGGCTGGCGCCACGGCTCACTTGGCTAATCCTCTGCCTGTGGCGCCGGTACCCTGGATTCTAGTCCCAGTTGGGGCGCTGGATTCTGTCCTGGTTGTTCCTCTTCTAGTCCAGCTCTCTGCTGTGGTCCAGGAGTGCAGTGGAGGATGGACTAGGTCCTTGGGCCCTACACCCGCATGAGAGACCAGGAGGAAGCACCTGGCTCCTGGCTTTGGATCGGCACAGCGCGCCAGCCGTAGCAGCCACTTGGGGGGGGGGGTGAACCAATGGAAGGAAGACCTTTCTCTCTGTCTCTCTCTCACTGTCTAACTCTGCCTGTCCCCCCCCCCCCCCAAAAAAAAATATAGTGAATGAGAGATCTGCTCTCCATCTTCACTGAGCCTTCAATTAATTAGGATTGGAGGAGAAGAGCAGATACTTCCTTTAAAGCAGGGTCACAACATCTCTGGGGAGAGAAGAGGCTGAAGGTGAGAGACTAAAGAATCAACCATGCCAAGGTATTCTGGGTAGAAGAAAGTACAAGTGGTGAAGGCCTCAGAAGTGCAAGAATTAGGTAGATTTGCTAACAGAAGAGGTCCAGCATGGCAAGAGCACAGTAATCAAGTTACAGCAGCCAGGCAAATGTGCATGGGAAGCCCTTTAGCACCACGCAACCTCCCAGCATTATAGTTTTAGCAACTGAGAACTCCCAATTCTGAAGTGAATGGTGCTCTGGAGTTATGCATGTTTTGGTTTCAATTCTAAAATGATCACACTGCTGCTATGCAGACAGATCACAGAGCAGAAACCAGACTTAATGTAGGATTCCACTGATATGAAATGTCCAGAATAGACAAATCTATAGAGACAGATAGCAACTACTGGCTGCCAGGGGATAGGGAAACGGAGTGTGCTTAACAGGGACAAGGTGATGAAAACATTCTGGAAACACTAACAGTTGCACAACACTGTGAATATGCTAAAACCACTAACTTGTACCCTTTAAACTGGTGATATTTAGGGAATTTTATCTCTAGTTAAATAACTGCAGTTCCTTAAAAATTCTACCGTAGCACTCAAACAGAATGGATGGTGGACTCAACTGGGTTTGTAGTGGCAAACAGAGCAAGAAGGGGAAAGAATTGATTTGTGAAGGCAAAACAGGTGATCTTCAGGGGCTAGGAGAGAGAATCCAAAGCCAAAGCACAATTTCTGGCTTGAGCAGCCAACTGGGTGGTTATCACATTTACAGAAAAGGAAATCCCTGAGGAATAAATGGTGTTGGGATAATAGGCATGAATAAAAATTAGTCTAATTAAAATATGGATTCCACCTGTAACCTGAAGAAAATTAGAAATTTTCACCTCTTTCTCAAATGGTGGAAACAGCATGGAACTGATGTGGCTAAGAAGTTTACCCCTTAATCCCAAACTGCCACTACCTCGATTAACTTTGGCCCAGTAATTTTGCTTAATGACTTCACCTGTGTAATAAGTCAAGTACTTCTCTAATGTTATTTCATGTTGATGTTATTTCACTACAGTTTTATGAACCACTTTTAATGGGTAAAGCATTTCTTTTTTCGGGATGACAGATAAGTTAACTAATCAAATGTTCAGATCCACTGATTAGAAAGTCACATTGTTTTCCCAAGTAACTCCTGGTCACTGTAATATATACTGAAAAATGAATTAAGTTATTGTTGCACTAATACTACGTGAGAAGAAAGGAATGCAAATAAAAACACAACACAATGGCAGTATGTGCTACAATTGCTTGTACCTCAGAAGAATACAGGACTTTTTAATAAAATCAGGTGAAACCTTTCCTCATTACCTGATGACTAAATCTTGAGATTTTTGAGGCGAGTCAAAATGGGGGTGATGGGAAGAGAATAACATTGAAGATATTGGGCACAAATAGTATGTTCATGCACACAGGCCATGGCCTGAAAAATCTGATACATTTAAAGAACTGTCAATAACTAAGTATTCCAGGAGCTACACTGGGAAAGCTGGGAAAAGGAGAGTTAATAAACTATAGAGGCAGATACTGACCACAGTGCACAGACTTTGGAAGCCTGGACTCTACCTTGAGATTTTACTCTAAGAACAATGGGGAAACTACCAAAGATTTTAAGCAAAAGAGCAATAAGAACATCCAATTTGCATTTAGCACTACAATTCAGAAAGAAAAACAAAGATTGGATTAAGACAGTGTAGTACGAAGGGAACTTGCCGCTTTAGTCTAGAAGATGGTTTAAAAGAAGTGGAAAGAGTGAAATCTCAGGGAAAAGTTAGGGGAGAAAATGGCACAGGAAAATCCAGAAAAATCGGAGGTACACAGTGGGCCTACGTGGAAAGCAAGGAAACCCACAACTCAGGAACCCAGTAGCTAAGAACCTCCGCACCAGCACTGGAGAGTGAGGTGAGACCAAACTGCAGCAATCCAAGCCACAGGTGAAAGAGCTGCAGGAAGAGCCTAGAGGGAATCCAGCTTGGAGCCCTATGGGAGATAGGGTACCTGCCAAGCTAGAGGAGAAAAAAACAAAGGGTTGTCGCTCCCCCTCTTCGTGGAGGAACGACACAGGACCCTGCGCTGTTCTTTCGTCTGCTCGGCCCTCCCCGGGTTTGCTGCTGGTTCTTCCCGGGTTGGCTACTATCCCTTCCACCTCCGTGGAAGGGCAGTTCCCCCTGGCCACATTCCCCACTTCCGCAGGGGAGCGGCACACTGGCTCTTCTCGGGGGCTGCACAGGTGTTCCCCTTAGATGTTCCCCATAGATGTTCCTGGTGCATGCCGTCTCTCACCTCCTTTATAGTCCTCCTCCGCCAATCCCAACTCGGCTGCCCACACGCCGAGTACACTGCTCTCCTCCAATCAGGAGCAAGTCCTACAGTTTATTAGTTGAACTGGAGGCAGCTGTGCGGAAGCTGTTTACTTCTCTCCCAGCGCCATATTGTGGGAGAGCAGATGCATAGAATAAGTCCTAATTCCAGTAACTCAGTCCAGTCCGGATTGCTCCCCACAAAGGGTGTGTGTGTGTGTGGCATGTTTTCTCTCTCTCTGCGATCACCCTGCAACAGCGTCCTTTAACAAGCTGATAGTGAACAGGCATCATTTTGGACATATATAAAAACTGCGCCAGCTCATGTCCGCACCCAGCAACTAGCCAAGAAGAGACTCCTGAGACTGGTGCAGAGAACAGACAGGGGGCTGGGTGTTCATGGAGGCTTGTGTGCCAGAACTATGAAAACACTGGGGCTGCGTGGGTAAACTCAGGGTGTCTCTGGGACTTTGAGTAGTCACTTTGTGAGGCTCAACATGATCAGGGCTCCCTGGTTATCTGGCAAAGGACATTGCTAGGGAATCGAAGCTTACACTGAGGACTACACAGATTCTCAGTGTGGCCCTTGTGCAAGAGCAGACCAATACTATACCCATGGGCTAAAGCCCATGCACTGGTCTCCTTTGAGGAACGGAGCTCAGCTGAGTGTATACCAGCAGACAAAAACAAACTTCCCCTCTGATTAAAACAAAAAAAAGGGTGCGGGGTGGATTTACAATGCCAAATGCGGGTGTGGCAACTCAGACATACCCTTACCCTGGAGTGCTGAACAGAACTCCTTGGCCAAACCCAACACACAACTGTAGGTATTTCCTGAAAGTGCAGACACTCCACTAATCCATTTCAACATGGAAAGAAGGAAAGAAGGAAAGAAGGCAGGAAGGCAGGAAGGAAGGAAGGAAGGCAGAAAGAAAGACAGAAAGAAAGAAAGAAACCATGAGTATCTCCACAAATGCTGAATAACAAACACACAAATCCAAGAAACAAGAATAATGAAGACACCATGATGCCCCCAAAAGAACAGGAGGAGATTAAAGGGACAGCCAAGTACAGGAACACAAAGAATTCCTAATAGACATGACCAGGAAAGATCTTCACCACAACACATTGTAATCAAACTCTCTACAGTAAAACATAAAGAAAAGATTCTAGAATGTGCATGAGAGAAATGCCAGATTACTTTCAGAGGATCTCCAATTACACTCACAGCAGACTTCTCATCAAACACCCTACAGTCTAGGAGAGAATGGATAGATATATTCCAAGTCACAAGAAAAAGAATTTACAACTCAAATACTATACCCTGCAAAGCTCTCATTTATGAACAAGAGTGAAATAAAGACCTTCCATGACAAACAGAAATTGAAAGAATTTGTCACCACTCATAAAGCCCTATAAAACATGCTTAATGATGTGCTACACACAGAAATACAGAAACATGGTCATTACTACAAAAAAGGTAAAGGAAGAAAATTTCCCAGTAAAGGATAAAGGAACTCCAAAGTAAAAAATAGAAATATTCATGGAAAAATGGCAGGGCAAAGGCGTTACTTATCAATAGTCACCTTGAATGTTAATGGCCTCAACTCCTCAGTTAAAAGACACAGATTGCCTGAAAGGATTATAAAACAAAACCCATCTATTTGCTGCCTAAAAGAAACACATCTCACCAAGAAAGATTCACATAGACTGAAAGTGAATGAATAGAAGATATTCTATGCTAACAGAAAACAAAAAAAAAGAGCTAGTACAGCCACCCTAATATCAGACAAAATAGACTTTAACACAAAAACTGCTAAAAGAGACAAAGGGCACTACGCAATAATTAAAGGACCAATTCAACAGGAAGATGTAACTATTATAAAAGTATATATTCCTAATTACAGGGCACCTGGCAATTTAAAAGAAATGTTAAGTGATCTAAAGAGAGACACAGACTCAAATAAAATGGGGGATTTCAATACCCCATTTTCAGCAATGGACAGATCAATCAGACAGAAAACCAACAAGGAAACAGAAGATTTAATAGACACTATAGACGAAATGGACCTAACAATATCTACAGAACTTTTCATCCTATAGTTGCAGATTACACATTCTACTCAGCAGTGAACAGAATTTTCTCTAGGACTGACCACATGCTAGGCCATAAAGCAAGTCTCAGCAAATTCAAAATAATCAAAATTACTTCATGCATCTTCTCAGAAATGAAGCTGGAAATCAGCAACTCAAGAATTTCTAGAACATATGCAAAAACAAGGAGACTGAACAACATGCTCAGGAATGAACAGTGGAACATACAAGAAATCAAAGGAGAAATCAAAAAATTTATGGAAACAAATGAAGATGACAATACAACATATCAAAACTTATGAAATGGGGCTGGCAATTGGTGCAGCAGGTTAAGGGCCTGATCTGAAGCTCCAGCACCTCATACGGGTGCTGGACTAGTCCTGGCTGAATCCTCTTCCAATCTGCTATGGCCTGGGAAAACAATAGAAGATGGCCCAAGTCCTTGGTTTTCAGCACCCTTGTAGGACCCCTGGAGGAAGCTCCAGGCTCCTGGCTTCGGATCGGTGTAGCTGAAGCCATTGTGGCCAATTGGGGAGTGAACCATTGGATGGAAGACTTCTCTCTCTCTCTTTCTCTGTGCCTCTCCTCTCTGTGTAACTCTGACTTTTAAATAAATAAACCTTTTAAAAAAATAAATCTTTAAACTTATGGGACGCAGCAAAAGCAGTGTTAAGAGGAAAGATTAGAGCAATTGGTGCCTACACCAAGAAATTGGAAAGGTACCAAATAAATGAGCTATCAATGCACCTCAACAATCTAGGAAAACAACGGGAAACCAAACCCAAAACTAGTAGGAGAAAAGAAATAATTAAAATTAGAGAAGAAATCAACAAAATTGCAACCCCCCCCCCAAAAAAAAAAACCTCAAAAACCAAAAGGTCAGCAAAACAAAGAGCTGGTTTTTTGAAAAAATAAACAAAATTGAAACACCCTTGGCCCAACTAATCAAAAACAGCAGAGAGACAACCCAAATCAATAAAATTAGAGATCAAAAGGAAATGTAACAACAGATACCAGAAATAAAAAGAATCATCAGAAATTACTACAAAGAGCTGTAGGCCAACAAACTAGGAAACCTGTAAGAAATGGATAGATTCCTGAACACATACAAACTACCTAAATTGAGCCATGAAGACATAGAAAACCTAAAGACCCATTACCAAGACAGAAATTGAAGCAGTAATACAAACTTGCCCAATAAAGCAAAGGCCAGGAATGGATGGCTTCACTGCTAAATTCTACCAGACATTTACAGAAGAACTAACTCCAATGCTTCTAAAGTTATTCAAAAAAAATTGAAAAGGAGGGAACCTTCCCAAATTCTTTCTATGAAGCCAGCATCACCTTAACTCCTAAACCTTAAAAAGATGCAACAGAGAAAGAGAACTACAGACCAATTTCCCTGATGGACACAGATGCAAAAATCCTCAACAAAGTTCAAGCCAATCAAATCCAACAGAAAGATCAGAAAGATCATTCACTTGGACAAGTGGAATTTATCCCTGGCATGCAGGGAAGGGCCAATATTCACAAATCAAAGTGATAAATCACATTAACAAACTAAAGAACCAAAACCATATAATTATCTCAATAGATCCAGAGAAAGTATCTGATGAAAACTCTAAGCAAATTGGGTATAGAGGGAACACTCCTCAACGCAATCAAGACAATTTATGACAAACCCATGGTCAGTATCCTATTTTTTTTTCTTTTCTTTTTTTGGACAGGCAGAGTGAAAAGTGAGAGAGAGAGAGAGAGAGAGAGAGAGAGAAAGGTCTTCCTTTTGCCATTGGTTCACCCTCCAATGGCCACCATGGCTGGCGCGCTGCAGCCGGCGCACCTCGCTGATCCGAAGGCAGGAGCCAGGTGCTTCTCCTGGTCTCCCATGGGGTGCAGGGCCCAAGCACTTGGGCCATCCTCCACTGCACTCCCAGGCCACAGCAGATTGCTGGCCTGGAAGAGGGGCAACCAGGCCAGAACCCAGTGTGCCGGCGCCGCAAGGCGGAGGATTAGCCTAGTGAGCCGCGGCGCCGGCTGGCTAGTATCCTATTGAATGGCGAAAAGTTGTAAGCATTCCCACAGAGATCCAGAATCAGACCAGGATACCCAGTCTCACCACTGCTATTCAATATGGTCATGGAAGTTTTAGCCACAGCCATTAGGCAAGGAAAAGAAATAAAAAGGATACAAACTGGGAAAGAAGAAATCAAACTATCCCCACTTGCAGATGACATAATTCTATATATAGGGTTCCAAAAGGCTCCACGAGGAGACTATTGGAACTCATAGAAGAGCTTGGTAAAGTAGCGGGACATAAAATCAGTGCACAAAAATCAACAGCCTTTGTATACACAGGCAATGCCACAGCTGAGAAAGAACTTCTATCAATCCCATTAAAAACAGCCACAAGAAAAAATTCAAATACCTGGGAATAAATTTAACCAAGGATGTCAAAGATTTCTACAGTGAGAATTACAAAACATTAAAGAAAGAAATAGACAATACATAAAAATGGAAAAATCTTAACAGTTCATGGATTGGAAGAATCAGTATCATCAAAATGTCCATTCTTCCAAAAGCAACGTACAGATTCAATGCAATAGCAATAAAAATACTAAAGACATTCTTCTCAGATCTAGAAAAAATGATGTTGAAATTCATATGGAAACACAGGAGACATTGAATAGCCAAAGCAATCTTGTGCAACAACAACAAAGAAGCAGGAATCACAATGCCAGATTTCAAGACATACTCCAGAGCAGTTATAATCAAAACAGACTGGTATTGGTACAAAAACAGATGGGTAGACAAATGGAACAGAATAGAAACTCCAGAAATGAATCCAAACATCTGTAATCAACTTGTATTTGACCAAGGAGCAAAAAACCAATCCCTGGGGCAAGGACAATCTATTCACCAAATGGTGCTGAGAAAACTTGTTCTCCACATGCATAAAGTATGAAGCAGGGCCCTTACCTCACACCTTACACAAAAATCCAATCAAAATGGATTAAGGAACTAAATCTATGAACTGATAATATCAAATTATCAGAGAACATTTGAGAAACCATCCAAGATATTTGCATAGGCCCCAGAGGCACAGGCAATCAAAGCCAAAATTCACAAATGGGATTACATCAAACCGAGAAGTTTCTATACTGCAGAAGAAATACACAAGAAAGTACAGATGCACCCAATAGAATGGGAGAAATTATTTGCAAACAATGTAACTGATGAAGGATTAATAACCAGAATGTATAAAGAGATCAAGAAACTCCACAACAACAAAACAAACATGCCAGTGAATAAATGGGCAAAGGACTTAAACAGATATTTTTCAAGAGGAAATCCAAATGGCCAACAGACAAATGAAAAAACGTTCAGGATCTCTAGCCATCAGGGAAATGCAAATCAAAACCACAATGAGGTTTCACCTCACCTCAGTCAGAATGGCTTTCATAAAGAAATCAAAAAACAACAAATGCTGGTGAGGATGTGTGGGAAAAGGTACCCTAACCCACTGTTGGTGGGAATGTAAACTGGTAAAACCACTATGGAACAGTCTGAAGACACCTTAGAAATCTGAATATAGACCCTACCATAGGATCCAGCCATCCTACTCCTGGGAATTTACCCAAGGGAAATGAAATCAGCAAATAAAAGAGTTACCTACACCTCCATGTTAGTTGAAGCTCAATTCACAATAGCTTAGACATAGAATCAACCCAAATGCCCATCAACTAAAGAAAAGACATGATTGGATGTGTATTCTATGGAATACTACATAGCAGTAGAAAGAAAGAAAGAAAGAAAGAAAGAAAGAAAGAAAGAAAGAAAGAAAGACAGACAGACAGACAGACAGACAGAAAGAAAGAAAGAAAGAAAGAAAGAAAGAAAGAAAGAAAGAAAGAAGAAATCCAGTCATTTGCAAAAAAAAAAAAATGGATGAATCTGGGAAACATCATATTTACTGAAATAAGCCAGTCCCAAAGGGAAAAATACCATATGTTTCGCCCTGACCTGTGAAAACTAATAGAGCACCTAAAAGGAAATATGTAGAAGGGAAACTGACATTTTGAGAAGCAATGACTTGAACAGCCCTTATCTTGACTGTCAAGGAATAGTTTGTTTTTTTTCTCTTCTTCACTATTTGATGAAAACTTTACTTAACATAGAGTTAATCATATCCTCAACTGAGGATAGATCTCAATAAAAAATAAGAGTGGGAATAAGAGAGGGAGGAGGAAGTATGTAACTGTAAAGCTGTATAGTTCTGCATACAGTCCCACGGACTTACTTCTAAGTGTACTGTTTATTAAAAAACTTGCAATGGGACCCCAAATCCCATTAAACTGGGTGGTAAAAATGCCATCTTAAGTGTTAGAGTGACCATACTAAGTGTTAAAGTGATCATATAGATACAATTAAGTATTAAAGGGATAATATAAATAAGACCAAATGTCTGAACATAATAATAGATAGAATTAAGGACAGAATGTTTCAATATGGGAAACAGTCCCCAGCAGTCTCAAAGAATGACAATCACTTTAAATAACACTCTGACCTCAGAATCAGCCTTTAAGGCATTCAGGTCTGGCTGAAAAGCCCATGAGAGCATTTCAGGCATGGAAAGCCAAGACACCGTGGCAAAAAGATGCCCTACATGAAGGATTTCTGTGAGAGAAACCCTAGTGGAAAGAAGTGGCCATCAAAGAAGGATGTACTTTTCACCGAAGGGAGAAGAGAACATCCACTTTGCTTATGGCCTTGTCTAATTACCAAAAGAGATTGTGGATTCAAAAGGCTTCCACAGCCTTGGCAACTCATGTCAAGAGCCTTGGCTGGTCACTGACGTCATACAGAAGAGTGTGAATCGTTAAATTAACAACAGGAGTCACTGTGCACTGAGTTCCCATGCATGACCTCTGTCCTCAATGAGTTGTATTATGAGAAATAACTGTAAGACTTGTTCTCGGTTGTGTGTGTGTGTGTGTGTGTGTGTGCAAACTTCTGTGTATAAAGTTAATTGAAAATGAATCTTAATGGAGAATGGGGCTGGGAATGTGAGAGCGAGGAGGAGGTAGGTTGGGAGTAGGGGTGGGAGGGTAACTATTGTGGGTAGAATCACTACTTTCCTAAAGTTGTACTTATGAAATTTGTATTCATTAAATAAAAGGTTCTTATAGAGGAAAAAAGAAGAAAAGCAGAAGTGAGGAGACTGCAAAAATAATTAGGAAGTAAAAAAATACTGAGGCCCTAGTCTGAGGTAGCAAAACACACACACACACACAAAACAGAAAATAGACAAAAATCACCCCAAAAATATACTTGGTGGGAGACAGGCCCTGAAGAACACTAGGATTTAAGGATGGGCAATATTAGTTTGTTCTCTTCTAGACTGAGAAGCAATCCATAGAGCTACAGTTTAATGATGTCAAAGAAAATTTATGGAAGATGGAAGATGGAGTTATCAAGAGGATTAAGTGCTGAGAAATCTGTAACTGTAACAAAGTGACAAGGAAGTAAGTGCTGTGACCCTGGTGAGAGCTTGAATACACAACTGTGTACAAAATACTGCCAACTGTTTGGGACAACTGGCAAATGAGGAAATACAAAGAGTTATGTGTAGAAATTCCTAGGCAGAAGTTTACCTATAAAATAAAGGTTAAAATACAGCAGAACAGTATGGGACCAAGAGCTGTTTTTTGGTTTAACTGAGTTTTTTGTTTTTGTTTTTGTTTTTTTTTTTTTTTGACAGGCAGAGTGGACAGAGTGAGAGAGAGAGAGACAGAGAGAAAGGTCTTCCTTTACCGTTGGTTCACCCTCCAATGGCCGCTGTGCTGGCACACCGTGCTGATCCGAAGCCGGGAGCCAGGTACTTCTCCTGGTCTCCCATGGGGTGCAGGGCCCAAGCACTTGGGCCATCCTCCACTGCACTCCAGGGCCACAGCAGAGAGCTGGACTGGAAGAGGGGCAACCGGGACAGAATCCGGTGCCCTGACCGGGACTAGAACCCGGGGTGCCGGCGCCACAAGGTGGAGGATTAGCCTAGTGAGCTCCAGCACTGGCTGGTTTAACTGAGTTTTAAGATGAGGTAGTTTAGATGTCCTTAATTTTAGGAAATGTGTACTGAAATATTTGAGCTGAAAGTCATGTCTAAAATGTACTTTCAAATGGTTCAGAAAAAAAGTTACACATTCACATAAATAGATAAAATGAGGAAGTACAGATGTGGCAAGATACACAATTGATGAATTCAAGTAAAAGATTTATGGATGGGTATTCACTGTATTACTCTTTCATCCTGTCTGAAGAGCTTAACATGTCAATAGAGATTTATAAAAAAAAAAGAACTACAGAGAAACTGAAAGTCAGTGATGAAGGCCAGGAGAGATCAACCAAATAGGGTCCCAAAAGAAGGTAGGAGGGGAGGGCGGGACTGGCCCACAGAGCATGGACTGACCATTCAATTCTACCCATCAGAGAACTGAAGTCAAAAGAGCTGTACGAAGTGTGAGAAATGCCATCAGCCATATAATTAACTGTCAAATAACTCACTTTATGTCATTTAGTTCAAAAGAAAATCAAAGAAAGGGAAAGATCACCAGCAATCCTGTGGCTAGGAGGTAGTATTAAGACAGACCTTTCCAGTAAAAATTTCTTTAATGTAAGGTATTAATATTATATGCTATAAACACATATAATTATATGTGAAAGAACAATGCTAAGCGCACAAATATGTGAACTTTAATGGTTTTGTTGCATTTATATCACAACAGTGTTCTTCAGAATTATAACCAATCAGAAACACTAAAAAATTTGCATAATACAGGCCTTAAAGGGCACCAGAAATTAACAATACATAACTATTTCATAGAGTATCCATAGAAAATCAGATTTATTACCAAGAACAATTTTGTGGGAATCTTTTCAGTACCAGTTCAACCAGAATATCAAAACAGGGAGTTAACTGTTGGAAGTTTCTATAATATAGTCTTTTTTTTTTTTATTGCCAAGGAAACAAAGAACTGAGTTAAGTTAAACAGATGTGAACCAAGACATGGAGTGTTAAGTCTTCTCTGGCCACAATATCCACTTATGCTTATTATCCTCAGTGGGTGATGCCCACCCTCAATTTACTTTTTTAAAAAGAAGCAATAGAAACAGAACTGTTTTTCATGTGTGAAAAGCTCGAGACCCATACTACACATAAAATTAATAAAGGATGTTGTGAAATAACCATTATTAGAATTTCCATATAATAAATTAAAACTTAAAATTGGGATTTTTAAATGAAAGGGAATATGGTATGTTTTACTCATAGCATAGAACAAATTTATCAGGTGATTCAGGGAATTGGTACCCACAAATGGACCGTGAAGGGAAAGATCAGCAGGAATACTTCAGGAGCTGTAAAAGGATGATTCCTGCTGTGGTTTCTTTGAAAAGTTTTCGTGGCAACTGGCCGAACTGCCATCAATA
The DNA here is from genome assembly GCF_964237555.1 of Oryctolagus cuniculus. Lineage (NCBI taxonomy): Eukaryota > Metazoa > Chordata > Mammalia > Lagomorpha > Leporidae > Oryctolagus > Oryctolagus cuniculus. The sequence goes on from NC_091437.1 coordinate 142,275,295, forward strand.
TGCTACTAGTAACGTTAAAAATTGAAAACTCAGATGAACAGCAAATACGTTTCAGTCTAGTAGCACACCATTATCAATGTGGCTTTATGTAATTGTGTACTGGAATAAGCACTGTTTCAAGGCTGCTTTATTTTTGTTTCCCAACAAGAACACCAATTTGCCCTTTCCATAATTTTACATGGAAAGCAAAAGGTTCTCTTCCTATTCCACAAAAATATATGGAAGAGAAAACTGTTTGCTATGGCAAACAACATTTTCTTGGCTACTGTAAATGCTAGTTTGGGCAAATGGACATTCTAGACGGGTAACTAATGTGAAAGCTCTATTTGGGATTGTTACTTGTTTTGTGCCCTAAACAAAGGAGGTCTGAGAAAAGATGAAGACGTGAATTATGTAAGCCAGAGCTTTCATGTAGTAAATTGAGAATTATTATATTGCTGAAAACTTAATACATCAAATCGTAACCCAGCTGGTTGAAAAAAGGTTCTTAGCTCAATGCTTTAAATACAGGTGAGTCGAGTGTTTGCAAAAGCAATACAGAAAAACATGACCTTCTAAAATAGACAAATTAGAAGACTACTATAAATATATGTTTGCAAACAGTACACTCTTTGGTGCCAAATTAGCCTTGCAACCTGGCCACATCATTAGTTACTTCGTTCACCATTCAGTTTCCACTTCCCTGCCCAATAATGACTTCTAGTGGCCTCTGTGGTGGATTTATACAACAGAAGGTAGTTTTCACTAGAGCTACCCATGCCACAGCATGGAGAACACTGGCTCTTAGTCCGTGCATGTCATATCACAGAGGTACTACTAAGTGTGCAGGTTGTTTTTCACAAGGTTCTCTCTAGGACAACTACAAATATGACAAGACTATTGAGTTTCCATTCCAACCTAGTTGCTTGAGAAAATACATCTTATTTCTTCAGCTACCAAACATACATTGATTTACTCACTCACTCATTCCATGTCATCTTAGAGGTCCTTTGCTATGCCACCACATATACTCTATGGAGCTGAAAAGTTACTTAAGAGAGCTCTTAACATTTCTGCTAAGAGTAAGACTGGCAGAGGGGTGGGCAGGTGAAGCAGGACTAATTTCATAAAAAGGAAACAATCTGTTTTGGAACATCTCACAGTATTGTTACTGATGCATTAAATGTCACATTGCCAATGAGATAGGTAAGGCAGTTACACTGAAGCAAACCACGTCACCATTTTGAAAGATAGCAAAAGCCAGTGTCAGATTCAAAAAAATCTAATTTTATTTGAAAACCCCAAGTTTACTAGTTTCAGGCTACATGTGAACAAGGACAAATGTAAGTGGTAAGAAAAAGCAGAACTTCTGTTCTCCTGAGCATTATTAAATACCCAGACATAATACCACAAGCCTCCAGGGACAGTGTACAATAAGTAAAGCTGAATCAAAGAAAAAAGCCCTCTCCTGTATCAAAGCACAAATGATACTGGAAGAAGGCAGCAATGGTTCTTACAACAGGAGCAGTTAGTATTCAAACAACTGTTTCACTTTTACCAGTTTGGCATTTTCCCTGGGATCCTAACAGGGCTAGACAAACATTACCCGATTTTACACACATCTTAGTAACCTAAAAATGGTCTTTCTTAAGTGATATTTTTTCTTTTTTCACAGATAAACTCTTAACTAGAATAATCTTCTACAGAAAGTGATTTTAAAGGGGGAGGGACTTTTCATTAGGCAGGGCCACTTACCTGCTGGCAAGACTGAGCAGTTCATGTTTGTCTGCTACAGCCGATTTCTTCTCAAGCTCCCACATTAGGACATTGATCAGATGTGAATTTTTAATTACAATCGGCACTTCTTCAAACATGTGCTCAAAGGTGATATTTGCCTTTTTCAATCTGTGAAGCATGTTAAAAATACTTTAGTTGGGTGGTCAGAAGTAAGTGCTAAATTGACTATTTCATACATTCTGCCTAATTACAGGCCCTCTTCAGGATCTTTGTTTCACTAGCACTCTTAAAAAAAAAAAAAAAAAAAAAAAAAAAAAAAAAAAAAAAAAAAGACAGAAACTAGAGTACACAGGAGCCCAGGAGCCCAAAAGTAAGTGATTTGAGTATCTCTGAAAATGACCTGAATTTAAACTGTAAGTCCAGAAAATAAGAATCTTGGCAAAAGAATCTATTCATTCTTTGTAATCATGTACCTTTAAAATGTCACTAATACTAAAATGTACTTGTCACAATAAGTTATAAGTTATGCTACACAATCTATGTCTAAAATATTTAAAATACATAGCTAGAAAAAAGTAATACAATATTTCTTTCAAGTTCATTTTAAAAGCCTCCTGACTTAAAAACAATTAACAACTAGCAGATCACTCACAGGAGACTCCACATACAACGGTTCAAAACCCAGAAGAACGTAAGTTCTCACAATGAGTTCTATCACATCTAGCCATTGGTCAGTCATAAGTTAGCTTTTCTTTTTTAATTCTAAGCACCTTAATTCTTTTTAGGGGCCAAATGAGAAATTGGAAATGAAAGCCTTATAAGTAGGACACACAAAGCCACACACTTCGATTTAATAAATAAAAATTAGCATATTCTAAATATTTAAAATTTTTAGAAAAGTAAATATTCAAATGCCATTAAACAGCATCACCAAAACAGCCCCATCAGTTAATCCTCTGCATATGTGTCACTGACAAAATTTCCAATGAGCTACATTCCCTAATGAATCCTTCAAATGTTTAAATCTCCCTCCAACCCCATGAAACAGGATCCCAGAAAAGAAGACACAGAGCTTACAATCTGACAAGTGCTGCCCACTCCTTCCATCTCCCTTTATTCAATCATTCATTTCTTCAAATCTGGTAGCTAATTAATTCCTACTCTAACTGAATTCACTCTTGGTGAGAACAACAGACGAGACATTCCATAAAGAACAATTTAAACATGGAAAGGGAGAAATCAAGTGATATTTGGCATGCAGGAAACTTGTACAGTACACATGGCAAAAGCATTACCACTCCACAACAGAGGATTCAATAAATGTGGCAAACTAAAGTCTTTAAAGAAATACCCAATTCTTCACCATAAACCTCCTAGTCCCCAAACACTTACGCTTCAGGGGAAAAATCCTTCTCTTTACAAACTTCCATCAGCTTGGGAGTCAGTCTGTATGCCTTTAGTGACAGGGACCCTTGGGCAGTTTTTATGGGATCTTGAATAACAAAAAAGAGAACGAAATTCTAAGAATTTTGCTACTACTCGTGCTCACATGACACTGATTCTAGGCTCGGTGTTACTTATACGAATCTTGCAAAATGAAGATCAAAATGATTAATCAGAACACAACTTGAAGTAGACTGAAACCAATACAGCAAACAATAGGCAAAAATCTAGGAAATCTTTATATCCTTGTAATAGGTAGAATAACTTCCTCCCATTAAAAAAAAAAAAGATTCAAAATAGACTTGATATTTTCAAATTCACTCCTCAGCTAAAACCAGTCAGCTTATTGAAAACTTAATTATCAAGCTCTATGCATCTTGTATAATTAGGAAGAAAATACTGATGAGTATTAAACCTGAAAATTTGCTTCATGTACTGTGTTCTTCAGTCAACTAATTTAAAATGCAAACAAACTTTATCCACCCTAATAATCACTGTTCACATTTCTTAATTAAAGCAGATTCTAAAAACATAACCACTAAGTCGGAATGCCATCACATAAGTGTTTTTGTTGTTGTTGTTGTTGTTGTTGTTGTTTTTTAAGTTTTAGAGAAACAAATTTTGTCAAAACTAACTGCTTAAACACTCCACGGGTAAGGGAGCTTAGCACTTGGAGCATGATAACGGCTCTGCCATGCCAATATTCGCCTAAAACCTGTGTTAACATTCATGTTGTCTGAAATTTAACACAGTGAAACTTTTAGCAATAGGTGATAAAATGAAAACCAAAATAGATTGAAACAAGTGGAAAATTCATCAAGGTCTGATGATGCAATGTTTCCAGCCAATATAAGTACACTTTAACAACTTGTTCTTTACTGTAATCCAATTGTTAACATACTGAAACAATTTTGGGGCAGCTCATAAGATTGATCGTATTCATTAGTATTTTTTCTGACAGATACTCAGGACGTTACATTTACTTCTCAGCTGGAAACTATATGCAAGTCTGCCAGATATGGCAAACTGTGAGTGTTTGGGGAGGGGGAAGGCTATAAAGCTGTTAAATTGCCTACAGTTCTGATACAGCACAGAACATCTGGTCTGGAGAGCTTGAGGAAACACCATTAAAAAGGCCGAAAAGAAAAAAATCTTTGTGCTAAGAAACAGTCCAGGTTTTGTACGCTGCTGTCAGAGGTATTAAAAAAAAAAAACTTGGCACACTGTGTTATGATTGGTCAGTCACGTACGGAGCCAGACACTGCAGCAATCGGGGTTTGTTAGACATCTGGTCTAGTTCCACCAGCCCCTTCAATGAGGGAGGGGAGATGGAGGAATAAAAATGAAGCAGCTACTCCAGCATTCCAAAATGTACACATCAGGGCTCTGATAGCAAGAAAAATAAACAGAAAGAAGGAAACCCTGTCTAGACTGAGCTGCTGCTGAGGCTGCTGCAGAAACAGGCTTGGTATTTACTTGAGAAGGCCTGCCAGGCTGCTCTCAGAGGCAAAAAAAAAAAAAAAAAAAAGGCAGAAAGCAAAAATAGTAGTAATAATAGTGAAGTATTAAGAGAAGAAAATACTAATAAAGGAATCTCCTACTAACCGTAAATGAGAACAACAGATTCTTCAATGGCATGCTGGTAACTGAACTGAGAATCCAGGAGAGCCCGGGTGACGAATGAACCATAGTATGTGGACTGGTACCAGCCCACGTGGAGGTGATCAATGTTTACATGGCGAAGGCTCCGCATCATTTCCATCTGATACTGGACTGGATGACGGGAAGAAGGGGAAGTAAAAGGGGAAAAAAAAAAAAAAAAAAACCTTAATGATGCCACCAACATTAAAAACAAGCCTTTTTGGAAACAAATTTTTATAAAACTATTTATTAGCTATAAGGAAAAGCTTTCCAGATTGAAAAGTCATTCCCAAGCTTTCAAATTACTGAGCCTTTCCTTTTTTCTTTAATGAAAAAACATTTTGTAGAAAAAATATTAAAAGCACAGTACTAATGTCTTGTTCTAAACAAGAAAGTTATTTATTAAATGTGGTTTCCACTTTCCTTTTTAAAACTTTAAAAACCCTAAATATGTAGGAGAAAACCTATGCAGTTATTGAACTGGTTGATTCTAAGAAATTTCAGTTGGAATATAAGTAAGAATAGTTATCAATCTATTCAATACAGTTCTTAGAACTGAAAAAAATCATCATGAAAACTAAGGGGAAAACAATCAGCTATGACATTACTTATTATGAACTGGATACAGGCTGCAGCTGATTTAAAATATAAGCATTCATTTTTGCCTTCATCTGGTGCCCCCTGCTGCATATACTACATTTTAAAAAGACATCTTTTTTCTAGTACAAATTATCCTTTGTGTTAAGTAATAGACACCATTTTTTCATTAGAATAGGGTCACATCTTAATCAGCTATGGATGAAACGAAAAAGTTTAGAGGTTTACTTATCTCAAATTAATAAGTACAATATATGGTATTAACTTAAAGCAGTATTACTTCAAGGTACAAAATGAAAATAACATTAAAAAATAAGAAAGCTCAATAATGTACAACAGATATATAATACAGGAGAAAATTTTAGTCAATGTAATATTCAGGCTCTTTTCATTATAATAAATGCATTACCATGTTGAGTAAACATAGGTGCTGTACTCCAAACCTAATTATTTTCACAGGTTTTAGCAAAAGCAGTGTCTCTCATTTCTTTGATTACAGTACTATAGCTTTACGAAAGAAACAACACAAAATATAAAAGAACCTTCTTCAAGTAGATACACTCTTATCCACTTATCAGCACTCCTTACTCGGCAAAGAAATTATAAAGCTGCTTATTCTATGGAAGTTTGTATTTCTCAAGCTAAAAGATAGCAGCCAATGTATCAACTACTCAAGAAATATACTTTCGAATTTCTCTTTTGCTATTGAGAAAAGTTAAAGAAAAGGAAAGCTCCAGAGTTCTTTTATCACTATTTCAAGGGACCTTCTTAAGCCCTGGGCAAGGTTGCAACAGAGTTAGAAGTTGCACTACTCCCAGGATGCAAACCAGTTTGCTCTGTTAGCAAGTGGACTCATTCATTTATAAAAAGGGGTAAAGTGTTAAAACAGAGATGAGTTTGGCTAGTACGTCTTCATTGCTTTTGCTTTTATATACCTAACCAGTGTTTTTGTAAATTTGTGAATAAAACGTGAAAATGAACCTCTACTATATTCTAAAACACTATTAAAAACACCACCACCGGGGCCAGAGCTGTGATGTAGTCGTTAAAGCTGCTGTCTGCAATGCCAGCATCCGATATGGGCACCAGTTCAAATCCCAGCTGCTCCACTTCCGATTCAGCTCTCTGCTCTGGCCTGGGATAGCAGTAGAGGTGGCCCAAGTCCTTGGGCCCCAAGTGGTCCCAAGTCTCCCCATGTGGGAGACGGGGAAGAAGCTCCTGATTCCTGGTTTCGGTTCAGCCCAGCTCCAGCCATTGAAGCAAACTGGGGATGGAAGATCTCTCTCTCTCTCTCTGGTTCTGCTTCTCTGCCTTAGAAATAAATAAATAAATCTTTAAAAAAAACTTCAAAAAGCCATTTTAGGGGCTGGCGTTGTGGCACAGTGGGTTAACACCCTGGCCTGAAGCGCCAGCATCCCATATGGGCACTGGTTCTAGTCCCAGCTACTCCACTTCTGATCCAGCTCTCTGCTATGGCCTGGGAAAGCAGCAGAAGATGGCCCAAGTCCTTGGGCCCCTGCACCTGTGTGGGAAACTTGGAAGAAGCTCCTGGTTCCTGGCATCAGATTAGCACAGCTCCAGCAGTTGTGGCCAATGGAAGACCTCTCTCTCTCTCTTTCTCTCTCTCTGCCTCTCCTCTCTCTGTGTAATTCTGATTTTCAAATAAATAAATAAATAAATCTTTAAAAAAATAAATAAAAAATTAAAAAAAGAAAGCCATTTTATAACCAGCAGGATAGCCTCTAAAGTTAACAAGATAATCTTGTATCAATGGTTTTTTTAAAATCTTAAGATCTTATATCTACAGTATAAGAACATACCACATCACACTCCTCACTCCCACTCCCTTCAGCTAATTTAACAGATTCACATCAATGATACAAACTTGGGAAGCATGATAGAATCATTACTCTGACCTCTTTCTGCTTTAAGATCCCACAATTCTTTTAAATAAAAGTAAAACCATTGATTTGGCTAATGAATTTTAATCATATTTATCTTAAAAATAAAAGTCCTACTAAATTTGCTATTATTTTAAAGGGGAAGGGAAGAGAGATGTGGGGAGATTACTAAGCACTGGACAGTACAAACAATATTTTACAGAATGATTTTTGTAATGAGTACTTAACAAAACAATTTGGCTCTACCATAAGCAATGGTCATAGTCTACTAGCATGTAATAACAGAAGAAAAGACTTGGAATCTAGACATCTGAGTTCCCGTGCCAACTCTGAGATTCCCTCCCCCAGTAGCATCTTGCTGTCTAGCTACTGATTTTCCTTTGAGGTTTAGTTTTCCCAACTCCAAACAGATCTAAGACCTCTTCTCAGTCAAATCACTATAATTCCAAATTGTTCCTTGGATACGGAAATTGTAAGGAATGATTTTTTTTTTTTTTTTTTTTTTTTTTTTTTGGCCAGGCAAAGTTAGACAGTGAGAGGGAGAGACAGATATAGACATTGAGAGGGAGAGACAGAGAGAAAGGTCTTCCTTCCATTGGTTCACTCCCCTAATGGCTGCCACGGCCAGCACTGCACCAGTCCAAAGCCAGGAGCTGGGTACTTCCTCCCAGTCTCCCATGCGGGTACAGGGACCCAAGCACTTGGGCCATCCTCCATTGCCCTCCCGGGCCACAGCATAGAGCTGGACTGGAAGATGAGCAACCAGGACTAGTACCTGGGGCCCCAACCGGGACTAGAACCCAGGGTATCTGCACTGCAGGCAGAGGATTAGTCAAGTGAGCCACAGTGCTGTCCAGGAATGATTTTTCTACTAGCTAAAGCAGTGTCTCCAGCATGCATTACGATATAAAATAAAGATATATTTCTTGGGAAAATATTTTATAATATTGCTAAGGCTTCCTTCAAGCTGCCTGAATACAACAGATTTCTTAACAGCATTTTAAGGAAACATGAAGTAAAAAGTTCTAAGATGCTCATTCCTCTTTTACCTAGAATCATACCTACTTTATATGGCCCCTCCAATAAGAATGACTCCTCCGAAAAGGATGAGAATGAAAACAAAGTGTTTCCCTGAACTAGGGAAGAAAGCCAGGAACGTGAGGCCCATGGCCCCGTGCACTTACCACTGCTCCAACGCATTTAATTCAGGGGACTGGGGAGTAGACACATCGGCTTCTATATTTTTGGAAGCAAAGAGGGGAATATTTCCATTTTCCTCTTCTACAGATGAGAAAATGCCACTAGAGATTTTCCAAAGTTTTAAACACTTATTTAAAAATAACAAAGGTTTCATATCACCTAATGTATTTATAAATCATAAAGGTCTTCATGTCACCTAAGTAACTTGAGGAACTTAAAAAATTAGAGTTAAGAGGTATGACAGGTAAACAAGTGAAACTGTGTTTAAAAATCTACAATGCATTGGAATTTCACTATTACATAACAAAATATACACTGGGTCTAATCTATGTAAACTGTCAGGACATTCTCTAACTTGGTTTGGACTTATCACTAGAATTTTTAAAACTAACAATAAACACATTAAATAAAAGCATCCTCTCACAGGCACTTACAAGCATGCATTAAGATTTAAAATAAAACATCCAAATAAGGACTGCAAGCAAGTCTTGAAAAAATGGGGATGGTGAGGTGTTAGAACTACAAAGTGAGGGTAGGTGTGCCAAGGTCTGGTACAAAATACACATGCTTGGAAAGAGGTCACTTTGATTTAATAAAATAATAACAAAAGAAGTGATACAATTTGATGATATGCTAGCCAAAGAGCAGGAGGCACAATTCCTTGTCCTATGAATTGTTTTATCTCTGCAGACTTTCAGAAGCATATCCTCATTCTGCTGCTAACATAGATGGGTGACATGTATCTCCCCTCACTCGTGGTTCTTCCTTTTCCTCTTCTCACCCAAATTTACAAAAAGTACAAAATTGCCCCCCAGTAAAAGTTTCCACTGGTAAACCTAGGTAGGGGTAAGAAATGAACAGCTGGGCTGCCCCACTCAGTGTCTCAAAATCGTGCTCCCAGAAGCCACACCAGCTGACATCTATTTCTCTCTCCGCACTGCAGTAGAGACAAGAGAAACTCCAGGATGGGTAAAATGCCAGTTGTTCGACAAAGAAAATAAAGAATGGTCACTCAAGATTCTACTCGCCTGAGTAAATACCACTGCTTTTGTGGCTGTGCAAACTTCTGAGTTATGGTGGGGTGGATGTGCAAAGGACCCAACACAGCGGAGGAAGGAGGAGTCTTCTAAAACCTCGAAGTGATTGTGATTTTGATGCCCGTCACACCGAGCCCAGACTCTGATGAATGTGAGGTGGTGCTATTTGCTTCCTTATATCCAGAGAGACCTGCAAATTGGCTGCAGAAAGTTCACCCCTACTTGGAGTAGCTCACAGCTCAGAAAAAAAAAACAACACACACACACACAAAGAAACAAAAGGATAAAGGAGAATGAAAAGATATAAGGAAGTCCCCTGACATCAAAGTGTCCTAACTCCCTATTGTTGCCTCATGAAGATCAATAAGAAATAGCAATTCACTAGCAACTTTGCAAAGCTGGACCAGGGTCAAATATACTTCCAGTTTCACCCTTAAGTTCTCATGCTTAACAGAAGCCAAAGCAACAATTTCAATCAATGACATTCACTTCTAAGTTACAGTTAAATATTCCTGGGAAATTTCCCAAAGATGAACAGCAAGGGAAAAATCCTTTTGGAGAAGGGACTATTTTAAAATTTATGATAATGTTCAACAGAACAGCTTAGGATTGTGTAATAATAAGTTTAGGAAAGAACCTTTTAAGCATTCTGAGTTTAAAGAGCAAACACCCTACTGACTGAGAAGCCATATGCAGCAGATGAATTATATAAAGAAAAGCCGGTAGTTACTACTAAGCCAACTCAAATAACTAATATAAAAGCCTCATGTAGATTCAACTGAGGTAGTGCTACAAAATTCGGAAGGATTGTAAAAATAAGCTGAAGTTTTATAAATCACTTCAACATCTACAATTGTCTTAATTGGTTAAGCCTCTCCCTAGTACAGGAGAGCCTGATTTACAACATGGAGCAACTGTTCAAAGTTTGGCACCAGCATACTCATATTCACTTTTTCCAGATATCTTCTTTGTGAAACCAATTTAAAATACCTAGAGTGAAAACTGTCTTAACTGAGGAAGTCTGCCTAAAAACTCTTCCTTTCCAAAATCCACCACAATTGATAGGCTTTCTTTTGTTTTATCTTCAAATATGAAGACACTGATAACAACATGTCTTACATTTAAATGCTGCATCTAGAGTTACACTGCCAAACACAACCAAGATGTCAGTGAGACATGCATGCTCCTGACAATCAGGGGAAGGATGATGGGTGAGAAGCTCTCCAGTTCAGTGAATATTAACCAGCACTCATTTCACCTTCAACTCTTCGCCTCAGTTTTAAAATCATCTTTTTGATACTATGATTTTAAGTGAGCCCTGAAGACATACAACGGCTCACTGAAGAGGAGGAACAAAGAATGTCACAGTTGTATAGGCTGGGGCGAGCTGGAAGGAGGAAATCAAAACCACAGCACATCCAAAAATTAAAAACTTGAGGACTGATCTGGACTGTTAAGGAAAAGAGTTTCTCACAGATTTGTTATTAGGGAACTCATAAAGGAAAAAGCAAGCAATCTAAACTTACAATGTATTTTTTATGCAATGAATTAGTATTTTATCAAATCCAAATTACCTAAAGATATATTAAAATGAAATTATTTTAAAAACGCATATAAATATAGCCCAAAGGGAAAGGAAAGAGCTAGGCATAAGATACAAGCACTTCTATGAGGTGGCCTATGCGTATTAACTAACTGTATTCCTCACAGGAACTCTAATGAGCTAATCACGATTACTGAAATTCTCTTGTAAAAGCTGTTTACTATGGCTTTGACTTCAGAATGTGACTCCAAAGCCTAGGCACTTAGGCAACTTACTGCCACTTATGAGTGAAATGTAAATTATTTCTGAATCAATAAAGTTCAGCACACAGTTACCACATAAATTCCCAACAAATTTCTAGCTCTTCAGAAACCATAGCTTGTGAATATCTGGTCACTAAACCAAGCAATAATTTAGCACTACCAGTAAAGATTGTAGTGAAAAAACAATCAAAGATTTTCAAATGCCAAAGTTGACATTTATCACAAATATGTAATCTAACTCATAAAATGCTGCATTTTATCTATGTTACTATTTGAAACTTGTGCCAAGACTACTTTGTAAATAAACATTGGTTCAGATCTAAGATGACCTGCACAAGCACATCAAGTAAAAGAACAGAGACCAGACCTAGTACATGTTTTGCAGCAAGAAATAAAGCTCATTCAGGAGGTGGAAATGGCTTTTAAGAAGCAAGCAAGCCAACAGAACGCATCAAGTCTCTGAAACAAATTAACTATTCTGACAAATATAACAGGGACGTGGAATGCACAAAAATCTCCCCTCTATTCTGGCACGAGAGCTAACTCAAGCAGGGCTTTGAAGAAAATAATCACAAAGATCTTTCCCAGCAGCACCATGGGACACCAGTGAGCACTCAGGGACTGTGACTGTGAAGGCTCTGCGACATCACTTAACAACACAAACTTTATTCTGTGTTTTATTCTTCATTATCAGACTTTGTGCCAAGTCGCACATACGTTTCAGGCAACGTACAAGCTAGTAGCAGATGCAGATCTAAGCAAACAGAATGTGCATTTGAAAAAAGAATTAAATGGGAGTCTTTGGGTGGAGAGAATTTTGGAGTACACAGATTTCTTAAAACTTCCACATTCTTTTTTCACCCAGTCTATATCACACATTCTTCCTTCTCTCAATTAATACATGTTATTAATGTCACCCCTGTTACTGCTTAAGAATTTTAGTAACAGTTCAATGTAAATTCTGCTTAACCTGGAAACCTATTTAAAAAATAAATAACCAACATGCTTGCTAAAATAATCTTAAAGAAATATTTTTTAAACAGTTCACTTGTTCCGGATGGTTTAATTTATTCCCTTAAAATGTTCATGAATTCCAATAAAATAATTTGACTAGCAAGCTGGGGACAAAGGAATGGGATTTGGGAGAGAGGGGGTCATTGCATTTTATCTTTAATTTTAATTCTGTATGTTGTCTTTTAAAACTAATAAAGGGGGTAGACATTAGTAAAATTACTAGTTAGGAAACCTGAGTGTCACACTGTAGCACCAGGGTTCAATATTCAGCTCCATCTCCTGACTCCTGCTTCCTACTGGTATAGACCTTGGGACCCAGTGGTGATAGCTCAAGTAACTAACTGGGTCCTGTCATCCACATGAGAGACCTGGATTGAGTTCCCAACTCCTAGCTTCAGCCCGGCCCTGAACTGGAAATTATAAACACTGGGGAGTAAACCAGCAGATAGGTGCAGAGTCTCTCTTTCTCCCTTCCCCCCTCCTCCACACGACTTCCTTCTCAAATAAGTTTAAAAATACAGAAAACAAAAATACAGAGCCTTACAGATTACTACAAATTGCCCCCCCTTTGGGAGGTTTTAATGTGCTTCCAGAAGTCTCCTACAAAATAAAGGGGATTTATAAAATAACACATACATCCCAGAAACACGTTTATATTATCTTCTTAATCAAAGATGAAACACAGCCAAGAGATTTTACTTCTTTGAGGTTATGAGACTCTAAAATGCATACACATTTATGCCTTTGGTTATGAAAACACCTGCAGGTAGCGGATGGCTACCATTCATAAGGTAACTGTGTGTCACTGGAGATCTGTTGATACCAAGTGAATTCACCTGATGGTTCAGGGACCTAGACCTCTTCATTCCTCACCATGAAGAACTGTTAGTTACATCAAGAATAACTTACTGATCACTGATGCTGTGGCTCGTTACAATTAAGTATGTTAGAAGATCAAATGAGAATCTCTTCGACTATGCAACAGGCTCTTTCAAGGGGACAAGTAAAACTTGTCATATGTAAAGGTATAAATAAAGCTCTAGTTTAAAGCTCTAGCACAAAGTCAAGCACTAAAAAGTAACTCCAAAAGAGGGGAATATTTCAAAAACACGATGGTCAACATTCTAGAAAATGTCATAATTATTATAAAATCTGCTCCAATCAAAGGACTTGAGGCAGCTTGCATTAAACAAAATAATCAGTAATATCAGCAGTAGAGAAAGTCTAAATTAGAATATAGAAAGTAGATGGGTGTCAGTTTGTATCCTAGCTGCTCCTCTTCCAACCCAGCTCCCTGCTAATGGTATGAGAAAAGAGCAGAAGATGGCCCAAGTATTTGGGGCCCCTGCCTCCAACATGGGAGACCAGGAAAAACCTCCTGGCTCCTGACTCCTGGCTTCAGCCTGGCCCCAGCCCAGACATTGTGGCCATCTGGGGAGTGAACCAGCAAATAGAAGATAGACCGATCGATCGATCGATCGATCAACCTCTCTCTCTCTCTCTTGCTCTTCCTGAAACTCTTTCATATAAATAAATCTTATATATATATATGTATATATATACATATAAAATAGAAACTGAAGGTGAGGCAGAGATCTGCACAAACTGAATCAGGACATAGGTATTTTCATTAGAATTTACTGGGTCAGTATTCTAGCAATCAAATCAAAAAGGGAAACACAGGCAATTAAGTTATCCAAGGGGAGAAAAACATGTTCTCAAAGTAGATAAACCCTTCCCTCGTATTAACCCTAACCTATTTCACTGAAGCTCCATGTAAAAACTTTTTTTTTTTTGAAAAGCAAAAGATAGTTCTCAGTTTGCCTTTCCTACAAATCTGAATATTTAAATGTAAAGCAAAGAGAGAATGGCCTCATGAGTACTTTTCAAAACATGGTAAACAGCTTGTACAAGTTAACAAAAAAATAAGAAAGAACTACCAAAATGAAACTAATAGTATCATTCTAGGGGGTTGGCACTGTGGTGCAGTAGGTTAAACTACTACTTGCAAAGCCAGCAAAACGGAATGCCCATTCTGTGCCCTGGCTGATTTGCTTCTGCTGCAGCTTTCTGCTAATGCACCTGGGAAGGCAGCAGACAATGGGTTAATGCCACCCATATGGAATTCCTGGCTCCTGGCTGCAGAATGGCCCAGACCTGGCTATCCCAGCCATTTGGAGAGTGAACTAACAGATGTGCTATCTCTCTGTGTGTGTCTCTCCCTCTCTATCATTCTTTCAAATAAACAATTTAAAAAAAAAAATGGTTTCATTCTGTAAAAAATTACCAATTTCACACTACAGATGTAGAAAAATCTGAATGGGATGCATCAATACTGAGCACTAAATATTCAAGAGAACAATTAATCACTTTTTAGAGGTAATGTTTGCAGTATATACACACAAGGCAAGGTGAAAATATTCTACTGAATCACTTCATTTTATTCATTCTAAAATCATTTACTGAGTAGCACATGCACCAAGAGCCTGATAAAGCTACAGAGGCATCATTGTCTAAAATTTACCCTCTTCAATATGGCCAACCTGCGAATGGAGCACATTTGTTTCTGAGGGCCTAACCTCCTCTCCTAAGGAACACATTTGGCACAGAGGTTAAGACACAGCTCGGGACACCTGCATCCCTTATTGGATTGCCTGAGTTCACATCCCAGCTCCACTACAGCTTCCTGCTAATGCACATCCTGGGAGACAGCAGATGATGGCTCAAGCACTTGGTCCCTTGCCATGCAGTTGGGAGCCCTGAATTGAGATTCAGGCTTCTGGCTTCAGCCTGGTCCAGCTCTGGCTATTGTAGGCATCTGGATAGTGAATCAGTAAATGGAATATCTTCTCTTTGTCTTTCAAATAAAAAATGAAAACAACCAATAAAATAAATACTTTAAAAAAAAAAAAAAGAATGGTTTCAACTTCCAATCATAGATGATAGCAATTCAAAAACCTTACCTCTAGCCCACCTGGTTCTTTGCTTAATGAGCATTTTTAAGAGGAAATCCCCCAGGAGTACTCACTATAAACATATTCTGTCAATCCCACCCTCCAAGTATATTACTTCTGCATTTTCTCCTCATTGAGCACACACTCTGAGATATCAGTCTTACTTGTGCTCATTCAGTTCATATGGTTACCACCTTGTGGGTACAATTTGTTTTCTCTAAAAC
This sequence comes from Oryctolagus cuniculus, assembly GCF_964237555.1. Classification (NCBI taxonomy): domain Eukaryota; kingdom Metazoa; phylum Chordata; class Mammalia; order Lagomorpha; family Leporidae; genus Oryctolagus; species Oryctolagus cuniculus. The sequence continues at coordinate 142,290,828 of NC_091437.1, forward strand.
AACAATCATTTACAATGTTTCTAAAAAATTAAAATGACATGGGAAAATTACAACATGCTAAGAGGAGGAAAATGCAGAATATAAAACAGTAACTTTATAAATGACCACATAAACAACTTGGATTGCTGCTACCTTTCAAAGTGAAAGACTGGGGAGAAATAACCTACTGCTTTCTTACTTTTTCATACTATTATTTTTCTAAGACTTTTGGTAAAAGAATTGTCCAGTACACACAATGTCAAAGAAGTCATACATACAAACATACTGAACAGAATTTTCTTACTGCTGGGCTTTCTTGCCTGCAATTCCCAGGGCCACTTAATAACCAAGGTACTAGTGGTCCTGAAGTGTGGAAGCGGGGCATAGGCTTGGGTACTGGACTATTCAGATATGGAGCAGCCAACCTAATGTCAATCTGCATATTTCACATATATTAGTTGTGTAAAGTCTGACAAATGATCTCAGTCTAGGTCTCCTCCACCAAGGGGGGGGGGGGGGTGAGATGACAAGAATGGGAGAAACAGTATCCATTTTATAAAGTAGTCAAAATGAAATTATTTCCAACATCAGCTGAGTAACGAAATAACCTTAGGAAGAAGTCAACTGGTTATCACCATCACCTTCTTCAAAATGTTATTTAATGATATTTAAAAACCAAAGAATAAGGCACATATCTGGGTCAAAGGAACTATTTTTGGAGAACTGGATTTAACTTGGTAACCCAGTAATATCTTTCAGATTTATATATATGACTACAAAAAAAGTCTATGAATCTGTAACATTCATTTCATGAAACAGAATTCACATGTATAAATATGAATATGATCAAAAACAATCTACCATGAGAAAGGATTACAAAAGGAAAAATGTTCCTTAGCTAAAACTATAAGCTAATTATGTTCAGTACAATAAAGAACAGACTGAATATAAAAAGAGACAAGCTACAGAAATTAGATTTCAAGAAGAGTTAATCTTGAGTGTTCTATTATTACTGTGTATATAACAATATAATTGCATTGTACTATATAAGCTTCTATCTCCTCCTCCCATTTATTACTCTTCCAAAGAAAGGAAATAAGCTTTCAGTCCTCTCTCCAACAGGTGACTTTTAAAAAAGGGAATGGGAGTAGGAAAGGGAAGGAGAAATGATAGCAGTGCCAGCTCACTCAGGAGACTGAGTGAAAGCTATATGGAAACATCACTCACCCAAGTAAGTAGCTAAACTCAGTAAAATATACCTAGCAGCTTAGTGGAATGATCCATTCCAGCAATCTCAATTATCAAAAATGAACTTCCTTTCAAACATCAGGACAATTTGGCAAAAAAAAAAAAAAAAAAAAAAAAAAAAAAACTATTAAAATGCTATATGTGACGCAAGTATGAGAGACACAATTTTTGAAGAATGCAATTTAAAAAGGGAAAAGTGACAAGAGGTATAGATAAGGTTAGAGAGGGCAAATAATTTCCTACATCAGAAGAACATAAGTATTTATAACCACATAGGCCATCCACCCTTTCTTCTCTCCTCCTCTTTCCTTACATGCTCTGTTTCTTACAAACATATTTTTAGAAGGAATACAGAACTCCATGCTGAGAAAAATGATCAAGTAGAAATCTTGATGGTAGATCAGGACAAACTGGAGGTTACAAACCTATGGCTTATTTTTAATGAGGCCACATTTCCTGTTGAGCTCTCCTTTTAGGAAACAGTATTTAAATCAGGAGTCTTACCCTGGGACTGCAAATATATAAATCTTCCCAAACCATACACATTTGCATTTTTGTGCTACAAAGAGAAAATCTCTCATTAAATTCTCAAAAGTGGTCAAGATTGAAACCAGGGTTGGAAGCTCTGAGATGCAGAGGAGAGCAATGTAACATGGCACTGGCTCTAATGGCATTGCATGCCTCCTAGATCTGTAGATGGGGAAAAGTCAGGAGAGAAGCCAGGAATGAGGCAGTAATCGACTCATTTTAGGGGTAACCACAAAATAGAACAGATCAACCCTGAAACTGCCAAAGATACACCTTCAGGAAGAGTACAACTGATAGACCAGGAGTTCAGAGAAAACCCCAACTTTCAGCAGGAGACCCAAGACAATATCTCTCTTGTTCTACCAGCAACAAGAAGTCTAGTCTGGGGAAAGCTGGATGGAGGCTCTACCTAACTACTCTATAATCTAAGGAATACTTCCCAAGGTAGACAAGAGAAAAACAAACACATTAACCCACCAAGTGAAATAACTAGTGCTAGTACACTGGGACAGGAAGAAGTGATCCTAACAGAGATAATCCTTCCATATTTGAGATAACATTTGTAATTTGGGGGGGAGGGAGTTAGTTCCTAGCAAACATATCACCTTATTAAAATAGCCTTAGGACAAATCTTATTCTGCTTTAAGTATACCTTAATGGCCCTACAGTCACACACTGAAGATTCTCAAGCAACTCAAAAATCCTGTTGAGTTTTGGAGATTTTACAGAGACCTCTAAAAGCCACTACTGATATTTGTCTAATCAGCTATCATCATGTAATTTGAAGCTTATGAAGACATTTTTCTATGGAGGGATGCTTGGATGAAATGAAGTCTATTGAAGTGTGGGGGAGAGAATAAAAATTACTGCAAGGCCAAGAAAATCACTACAGAAAGACATTGCAAGGCTACAAACAGACCAAATACTTCTCATCTTCAATTCGCAGGCAGCCTCCTGCCAGATGTTGGAGATAGAATTAACTTCCATGTGCTACACTGATAGAAATAAACTGCACAACTATAAATAAATAAACATCTAGGGAAAGGGTTTCTTGTTTTACTTCCCATAAATTTGTTTCAGATTGTTTGTTCCCACCCGCACCCCCCAAATAATAGATCCTTTTCTGTAGTATCCATGAATACTGAGTATGCAGTATATCCTAAGGTTCCTGAAAAATATACCAAAGGTAGATCAAAACAATACCTGTATAAGGAGCTAAGTTAAATTAGATTATTTCCTTGCAGGAAAATTATGACACTCAGATAAAAGCATTATATGGCTTACACGCTTCTTCCTTATACGTTAGGGGAGAAAAATCTGACAGTAAATATACACATTCATTCCTTCATAGTTTCATTAGACAATTATTTATTCTGAGCTTCAAGATGTAGGCCAGCATAGCATAGTGAAGACAGAGTAAGTTCCTGTGGCTGATGGTTTAGGAAACAGGAGCAGATAGGACACACAAAATGACTGCCAGCATTCTTGAGTCCACTTAATGCTTAATGTTCCCTAAAGAAAATATTTGGGTAAGCCCACCGAGTGCTCTAGGCCTTTAAATCCAACGAACTCTTTCTGTCAAGAATAACCAGAAAATCAAGCTTAGGAGTCAAAGGCTGGCTCCATACCTTGAAAACTAATACACTGTAGAATGATTACAGGCTATGGAAAGAGGAGACCTGGGTTGCAATTTTTGGCTCTGCCATCAAACACAATAAAACAATATGTGGAGAGCAGGGCCTGTCTCCCACAACATGGCGAAATAAATACTGAGACTACCGAGACTAGACTAGACCACTGAGACTATTAAGACTAACTCTATGCATCTGATCTCCCATCATATGGCGCTGAGAGAGGGTAAACAAATCTTACACAGCTGCTTCGTTAATTAGCTGATTCCTGACCCAACCCCTTAAAAGGGGGAAAGAGACAACATGCACAGCCGCGCCCCCCTGAGAGAGTCCTTCAGATAGCTCGCCTGTGCCGCTCCTCCGCAGAGGCGGGGGAGCAGCAGCAAATCCAGGAAGGACCGTGGAAAGAGAACAGCGTCCGGTCCGGTGTCGTTCCTCCGCGAGCCTGAGGGGGAGCAATACAATAAAACAAATTCTCCTTAAAAATATAATTTGTAGGGCCACCGCCGTGGTTCACTTGGCTAATCCTCCACATGCGGCGCCGGCACCCCGGGTTCTAGTCCCGGTTGCTCATCTTCCAGTCCAGCTCTCTGCTATGGCCCAGGAAGGCAGTGGAGGATAGCCCAAGCGCTTGAGTCCCTGCACCCGCATGGGTGACTGGGAGGAAGTACCCAGCTCCTGGCTTCGGATGGGCGCAGCGCTGGCCATAGCAGCCATTAGGGGAGTGAACAAACAGAAGGAAAACCTTTCTCTCTTTCTCTCACTGTCTATAACTCTACCTATCAAATGACCCAAAAAAAAAAAAAAAAAAATCAGGAGCAGAATATATGAACAAAATGAAAATGTAAAAAAAAAAACCTTATTAGAAATGTAATTTGTAAACCACCTAATTTTTAATTTATATCAAATGAAAAATGGTTTGTTTCAATGTTTATTACATGGAACTAGTAACAGTAAAATAGCAATAATTATCTTTGTTAGGTAAAGAATGCTAACAGTTTAAAAGAGGTCAGTCCATTACCAGAAAAAAACCTGCTATGAATGAAATTCCAAGTGTTTCTTTGCTAAGTTCTGAAATTAAAATCAAATATTCATAGTATGTCTTCAGGCACTAATCTTCCACAGAGATAGCAGTATCAATCACAGTTTAAAAAGTGAGTTCACAAAATGAGACCAAAGGGCGATATATGGGTTCTTTACATAGAAAACAGGCACTAGGCTAACCTGAAGAAAACATGGTGACTTTAAAGGTATTATGAGATTTTTCTTCCCATCAATTTTATTTCAGACAGTAACAGTCTCTCTGAAATGTTTCTAATTTGCAGAACTTTAAATGGACACATGGCATTCATGAAAACCACCAACTTGAAGTTTTAAAGAAGTTATTGGGTTCAAATCCCAGCTCCAGCTCCTGCTAATGTGTACCCTGGGAGGCAGTGGTGGTGGCTTAAGGAATTGGTTTTTTGCCACTCATGTGGTGGGAGACCTGGATTGAGTTCCTGCCCGCTGGCTTCAGTCTCTAACCCACTGCAGTCATTGGGGAGTGAATCTATGGACAGGCGTTCTCTGTCTCTCAAATCAATAAATATTTTTAAAAGTTAAATTATACCAATTCTAATTGGATAGCTGAAAGTTTTAATCAAACTACGGGGGTGGGGGGGGAACCCTACCCCCCCCCCAAAAAAAAAAAAGCTGTCAGTGACAGACATGATCTGTATGAATCCCAAGTATTTTAATATGCAGCCAAGAGGCAGATGGCTTGAATTACAGGTTCCATAAGAGGGAGGTTTGTTTTCTTATTCTATTTCTCCTGTATCAGAAGCTTTTTACTCAGACTTACAGGTCATTAGTAAAAGCAGCAAGCATTAGATCACTGTCAGATGACCCTAAATATATGAATGCAAAATTAATGCAAAAAAACATGACTCCAAAATTATGAAGATGTCACACTAAATGTCTATCTTAAGGAATATACTACATATAAAAATACTTCAATTAAGGACATTATGGGGATAAGATTCTGATCCTTGATTTAATTCAGTAAGGGGCAGCACTCAGATCCTACCATAGTATTTGGATTTTTTTTTTTAATTTGACAGGTAGTGTGGGGAGCAACCAAGACTAGACTAAATTACTGGAACTGCTAGGACTAATTCTGTGCATCTGATCTCCCATCATATGGCACTGAGAGTAAACAACTTCCACACAGCTGCCTCACCAATTCGACTAACAAGCTGCAGGAGCTGATCCTGCCCCTGATTGGAGGAGAGCAGCGTGCTTGGCGTGTGGGCAGCAGAGCATGGATTGGTGGAAGAGGACTATAAAGGAGGAGACAACATGCACCAGGAACATCTGAGCAACCCCTGAGAGAGCCAGCCGGTGGTGTGCCGCTCCTCCGCAGAAGCGGGGGGGGGGGGGGGGGGGTGTGCTGACAGCAAACCTGGGAAGGGCCGGGCAAAGAACAGCGCAGGGTCCGGTGTCGTTCCTCTGCGAGTGGGGGAGCGACAGGTAGAGTTATAGACAGTGAGAGAGAGAGACAGAGAGAAAGGTCTTCCTTCCATTGATTCATTCCCCAAAGGGCCGCCACAGCCGGCGCTGTGCTGATCGGAAGCCAGGAGCCTGGTGCTTCTTCCTGGTCTCCCATGCAGGTGCAGGGACCCAAACACTTGGGCCATCCTCCACTGCCCTCCCAGGCCACAGCAGAGAGCTGGACTGGAAGAGAAGCAACTGGGACTAGAACCTGGCACCCATATGGGATGCCGGTGCCGCAGGTAGAGGATTAACCAAGTGAGCTACGGCGCAGGCCCCTGGATGTGGTTTTTAAAAATACGCCTAGTAATCAAATCAACTTCTTTCTCTAATTATCAAAGCTTAGTAAAATGGGAACACTGTATTAATCTCAGGGTCATAATCTAAGTACTAAAAATTGTGACACTTTCACTCAGTAGTAATACTGTTGTTAGTTAAGCCATGCTATTTGAGTACATTATTTGAAGGAATGCAAATAGTTTTATTTGGCCTTAACTGTGTCATAAAGAAAGGGGTAAAAATGTTATCTCATGTCAGATTCACATGAAAATCAAGAGTGAGGAGAAAGGGGTGGGGTGTGGGTGGGTGGGAAGTATCACCGTTGTACAACTTGAAAATTTTTTAAAAATTCGTATGTCCATCATTCTCTTAACAGACACTTTGGAAAAGCAGGACCAGACTTGATCTCCTGCCACACATTTCTCATTCATACATTGTAAAGATGAATACTCAAAGAAATTGAAATCTTACTATTTTCACTACTTCCTTTCACATTGAATTAAGATTCAAAAACATAATACAGTATGTCATTAGGTCTAAAACTATACTGAGTATAATTAGGAAAGAGGACTGGCAATTTTAAGACACCATAGATTAAAAGATGCATCCCAGTTTCACAGGTGTTCAAGTACCAAGGGAGATGAGGGAGCTTCAAAAACAAGTGAAACAAAAGTAGCAGTGAGTGGGTGGGCACTGTGTTCACAATTCCGTTGTTTTGTTTTTTTTTTTTTTTTTCAATTAAGATTTATTTTATTTATTTGAAAGGCAGAATTACATAAAGAGGGAGAGACAAAAAGAAAGAGAGATATTCCATCCATTGGTTGACTCACAAATGGCTGCATCAGCCAGGGCTGGGCAGGACCAAAGCCAGGGCCCAAGCCACAAACCAGGGGCTTCTTCTGGCCTCCCACATGGGTGCAGGGGCCCAAGTACTCAGGCTATCTTCTGCTGCTTCCCCAGGCACATTAGCAGGGAGCTGGATTGGAAGTGCAGCAGCTGGGACTCAAACAGGCACTTATATGGGATGCAGGCCACAACACTGGACCCAGCAATGCCCTTTTTTTCATTATTATTATTTTTTAAAGATTTATTTTATTTACTTGAAAGAGTTAGAGAGGTAGAGACAGAGAGAGGTCTTCCACCCGCTGGTTCACTCCCCAGATAGCTATAACCGCCGGAGCTGCGCCAATCCGAAAGCAGGAGCCAGGAGTTTCCTCCCGGACTCCCAGGTGGGGTGCTGGGGCCCAAGGACTTGGGCCATCCTCCACTGCTCTCCCAGGCCCTAGCAGAGAGCTGGATCAGAAGAGGAGCAGCAGGGACTAGAACCGGCACCTATATGGGATGCTGGCACTTCAGGCCAGGGCTTTAACCTGCTGCGCCACAGCGCCGGCCCCAGGCAATGCCCTTTCCTAAAATCACAGCCATCTCTACCAGTACTGACTCCAATTAACTTTGTAGCTTCCCAAGGTTCCCTGCCACAGCGTGAACTGTGCTTGCTTGTGCTTTAAAAAAAAAGGGGCGGGGGGCTATTTTGAGTGACACACTGGTAATTGACTCTTGTCCGTATTTAGAGACAAAATTCATTATTTTTGGAAAGAAACCCAAAATGTCAAAAAGAACATTTTACATTTGTCCTAGAAAGACTACTGATTTATGGAAAAGATGCTGTAGCTTATTTTGTAAATTACATAATAAACATTTTGAGGGCATTATGCTACCGTTCGACAATGTTTCATAAGCAGCCAGAAATTTTGGAAGCTAGCGGCAAGTGACTCAAGAAGCCAATAAAGCCTATTTTCAGACAAGCATCACTGTAATTCCTATTCCCTTTTTCAACTGCTTGTGTAAATTATAACAGCCCTAGATTCTCATTCCTGTATATTCAGATCCATATTCCATTTTGGGTCAGATAAGTCTTTGGGTGATGTCCTATGCATCGTACAATGTTTCACAGCACCCCTGGCTTCAATCCTCTAGATACCAGAACACACACACAACTCCAAATTGTGACACTGTCTCTAGACCCCATTCAATGTCCCTTGGTGAGCTAAATCCAACTCCCTGACAACACCAATTTGGTACTGGAGTTTTGTTCAACTGCCACATTCTTATTACTCTGATACAACAGTGTTTATATTACAGTTTTTATGACTAATATTACTACATTTGATCCATCTTTTGATTTGGGACTTGAACACAAAAAGAAGAATGAAAACTTCAAATGTGAACTAGTACATAACTGATGTGAAAGTCAACCAACCCACCCTCTGAACTGAATACTACCAGACACACATGGACCAATTGACTATGCTTTATAGCATACATACAGCCTTTAAGAACCTAACGATTGGGGCCAGAGCCATGGCACAGTAGGTTAATCCTCTGCCTGTGGCGCCGGCTTCCCATATGGGCACTGGTTCTAGTCCCGGCTGCTCCTCTTCCAATTCAGCTCTCTGCTGTGGCCTGGGAAAGCAGTAGAAGATGGCCCAAGTCCTTGGGCCCCTGCACCCACATGGAAGACAGGGAAGAAGCACCTGACTCCCGGCTTCGGATCAGCACAGCTCCGGCCGTTGCGGGCATCTAGGGAGTGAACCAACAGAAGGAAGACCTTTCTCTCTCTCCCCCTCTCACTGTCTGTAACTCTACCTCTCAAATAAATAAATAAAATCTTTGAAAAAAATTAAAAAATAAAGAACCTAACGATTTACTGCTTTATTTTTTTAAAAGATTTATTTTACTTATTTGAAAGATGGAGTTAGAGAAAAGCAGAGCCAGAAAGACAGAGACAGAGACAGACCGAGACGGGGCAGGGGGGACAGAGGGAGGGAGAGAAAGGGAGGGAGGTCTTCCATCCGCTGGTTCACTCCCCAAATGACTGCAATGGCCAGAGCTGAGCTGATCCTAAGTCAGGAGGCTTCTTCCAGGTCTCCCATGTGGGTGCAGGGACCCAAGGACTTGAGTCATTTTCTAGGGCTTTCCCAAGCCATAGTAGAGAGCTGGACAGGAAGTGGAGCAGCCAGGACTCAAACCAACGCACATATGGGATACCGATGCAGAAGGCTGCGTCTTTAACACGCTACAACACAGCACTGTCCCCTAACAATTATTAAGAATGTAAAAATTGTCATAATCTTATACTTCAATATGTAAACTATAATGCCTAGTTCTCTGAAAATATCGAATTTTAATAATTTAAGGACACTAAATTTTAAGAACCAAACAGCAAGTAACTAACTGAATTTACTGCTATCAAACTGTGACAGAGACCAGAAACATTCAAGACTTTTAAAAGGTTAAACTAACAATTGATACAGATGCAGATCTTGCAGTGGGTTGCCAACTACAGCAAACATGCTCTCTCATACCTTGTCTCTTAGTTAAATCCATTAACCAACACTAATCAGAAAACGCACACGAGAATAGGCCACAAACCTAAACTAACAGGACAGTACTAACACAGGGCAGGCAAAAGAAAAGCTAGACAAGCATTGCTCATCTTTCAAGTCTTGCTTTGAAGTTTCCTCTTTCTGGAAACCTTCCCAGTTCCCCAAGTACAGGTTAAGCACCTCTACTTTGTGTACCACATGTTTGCTTTCATAAGGTTATCCCAGTTTTGTCTGCATTTTCCCAAATTAGCCACTATGCCCCTAGCACCACAGAGATGACTGCCTGGCACCAGTTGGCACTTCAGTAGATCCTTGCTAAAAAAGGCTCATAGAAATTCTATGATAGCTGCCTTATAATATAAAAAAGCAATAATAGACACATACACAAATATATCCCACATGATTAGGAATATCAAGGAAAGGGGGAAAATAATCCCTGAAAGCAATCTAAAATGCTGCAAAAACACAAAGGTTTTAGAAGCCTCAAAGTGCACTATAAATAAATATTGCTATATTTAGAATGTTTAAATTGAATTGACATTATATTATACAGCTAACTTGACATATGCCTTTTCTCAGGAAAACACAGTAGGAAATAATATAATACTTTATATTATATTTTAATCCAAAATTGTAGTCCATTTTTCAAACAAGCAGCTCATGGCTTAATATTATTTTCAATCAAAACAAAAAATGTACATCTTTTCTAAAAAGCCCAATTACAGTTAAGATGTGGTATGACTGTAAAGTGACATATGTTCTACCGTGGCTGGGTCTGTTTTTACTTGTCCTGATGTCCATGGTTTAGCATCTGCCTAGGATTAAAGTATTCCAGTTTGTACAGTAAATTACATGGTCACAGTAAAATGGCATTCTCAAATACTGAGAAAAACAACACCTAAGGAAAAACACAGGCACTAATACTATCATCTATTTACTGTACACATTTTATACACATTTTATACACACACACACACACACACACACACACACAAAGATTTATTTATTTATTTGAAAGGCAGAGTTACAGAGAAGCAGAGGCAGAGAGAGACAAGAGAGGTCTTCTATCTCTGGTTCACTTCCCAAGTGGCTACAATGGCCAAACCTGAGCTGATCCAAAGCCAGGAGCCAGGAGCTTCCTCCAGGTCTCCCACGTGGAGCCCAAGCACTTGGGCTATCTTCTACTGCTTTCCCAGGCCATAGCAGAGAGCTGGATTGGAAGTAAAGTAGCCAGTACTCCAACTGGCGCCCATATGGGATGCAGGCGCTGTAGGTGTGGGCTTTAAATCACTATGCCACAGCACCAGCCCCCTATATTATATTTTGATCAAATCAGATACTTCCTGAATTTCAGATGTAATGTAGGTGGTTTTACCAACTGTCTCATGAGTAACTTGCCATATAATAATAGATAAGTGATAACCATGTTTCAAGAGGTTTGTAGCTATCAAGTCTATGTTTTTTAATATATTATAAAAATATTTGTGTGATGACTCTGATTCCTTTGATGATTATGATCTAGAATAAGATGATTAAAAATTATAATAGAAAAAATACAAATTTATGTCTAATGAAAGGAAGATGTTAAGTAAACTGACACATTCATACTTTCAGAAGTTTACAGTATAGTTTTAATTATGGTGACATAATTTAATGTGAAACAAACACAAAAGGGAAAAACACTAAAAATTTAAGTATATTTTAAGTTTAGGAGGAAATATCAAACTAATAGCTATCAAATTAATGATTACATAAGGTAATTTTTCTTCTCTTTTAATTTGTCTGAAATACTGTCCTAATAATTTTATCATTCAAAAACAAATTTTTAAAAACCAAGGATAGGCCAGAAGTTCAAATAAAGTACATTCTGTTCCTGAATTCATAACAAAATCCACATACTCACAAAAGTGATACTTAAGTTTAAAGACAGGTAAGAGAGGAAAAGAGAGATACAAGAATTTGAGTTTAGTAACAGATGCATTTCAAGAAGTAAACCAGATATAACTGTAGCAGAAGGTCTGAGAGAGAAATTCATAATGTCAAAAGGTCTCTCAGGTCAAAGAGCATAAAAGCAGGAACAGTATACTACACAATTGTCCATTACATTGAATGAATCAAACCACACTGTACTTTTCAGCAAAATTCCCAATTAAAATCAGTTGAAGCCTGTAAATGAGACTATTAAGCACTTTACTGGGAAAAGGAAGCCAGCAATCAGGTCTAAACATAGAGGTCAAAGTGTAATTTAAAGCAACAGTTTCTCCTGTTAGTTTGTAAATTAAGTTACCAACAGTAATTAGTATACATTCATTTTATTTGCTTTGGATGCCACCATCATGCCTTTCTCTCCAAGCACCTCACTCCTGCTTTACCTTTATAAGGATTAGACAATGTTACAGCCATTCCTTCCAAGGACTTCTCAAAAGCAGATAAAAAAACTCTTTCGTATATTCCTATCTCCAGAGGAAGCACAGCTCAACCACCCTCACAAAACACTTTCCATGTGCATGATCACATTTCAAGAGAGCATATATGCATATGCTAGTTAAACACTGAAAAATGATTCCAAGTATTTGGTGTATAACCAATAAATTTAAAAAGTAAAATGAGATTTTATTAGTATACACAGGGTAGTATGAAGCCACTTGAGCAGCAAACATTTGGGGCTGCGAGGTTAAAAGTCTTACCTTCTAATTGCCTGTTTTGCTATTCAACAACCTAACCAAAAAATCATATATTACGGAATGTTGTTGTATGTGGTTTGTGAGGCCGAAGCTGTGGTGTAGCAGGGTAAACCTCTGCCTGCAGTGCCAGCATCCCATATGGGCACTGGTTCAGTTCGAGTCCAGGCTGCTCCACTTTCAATCCAGCTTCCTGCTTGTGGCCTGGGAAAGCAGTGGAAGATGGCCCAAGTGGTTAAGTCCTTGCACTAATGGTGGGAGACCTGCAGGAAGCTCTGGGCTCCTGGCTTCAGATCGGCCCAGCTCTGGCTACTGCGGTCATTTGGGGAGTAAACCAGTAGATGGAAGACCTTTCTTTCTGTCTCTCCCTCTCTCCATAACTGTCTCTCAAATAAATAAAATTTTTAAAATATGTGTTTTGCTGTGGCTGTGACCCATGAACTTGTTCATAGAGAACTCTACTTAGATGATAATCATCTGACACTGAATTATGACTAGTACATTAAATGCCTGTCCAGAGAAAATCAATTAAACTTCCATGAATGTTACAGGTCAAAACATCTGAGTATCTTGCAACCTACTAAACAATAACATTTTACAGATGGCATCATAAAACAAAAATTTAAATAGACATCTTCTCTTCTATCAGGAATAACATTAGATAAAGCCATACCACACACACATTAAGAGGAATGCGTTTTTATTGTTGCAACGCCCTATATCATGAATTTATTTCCCAAGTGTAAATAAAGATCAGCCTGCTTCTTCACTACTCCAACTTTAAGCTTTACTTGCATATTAATCTGCTTTGACTTTTCTAACAAAATACCATACACTACATAAGTGGCTTCAACAACAGAAACTTATTTTCTCATAGTTTTGGAGACTGGCAAGTACAAGATTAAGCTGCCAAGCAATTGGGTTCTTGGTGAGAGGCTCTTCCTGGCTTCCAAGACTGCAACCTTCTCATTATGTCCTCCCATGTCAGAAGACTGGTACCACTTCTCAAACAGACATTAACGCTATGAGACCAGATACCCTTCATGATCTTATCTAACCCTGACCACCTTCTGAAAGACACCCCCCCTCCAGATAGCACTATAGTGGGGATTAGGGCTTCGATATATGAATTTTGAGAGGACATAAATACTCAGTCCATAACAACTTGTATTTAACTATCTCAATTTGGTGGTGGCATAAATACATGAATATAGATGACATATATTAAATTTTTTTATTTAAACCATTAAAATAAGGTTGATATCAATACTCATAAAAAGGCTACATAAGAAAACAATACCAGGGGCAGTCATTGTGGAGTGCTGGTTGGAGTCCCAGTTGCTCCACCTCCAAGCCAGCTCCCTGCTAACACACATGGGAAGCAGCAGATGACAAACCAAGTATTTGAGTCTCAGCCACTCACATGAAAGAACCAGACAGAGTCCATGGCTCCTGAATTTGGCCTGGCCCAGCCCCAGCTGTTTAAACTATCTGGGGAGTGAATCAATGGATAGAAGATCTCTTTCACTACTTCTGCCTTTCAAATAAATACATCTTTAAAAAGGGTGGGGGCGCACTGTGACGCAGTAGGTCAATGCTCCGCCTGCAGTGCCGGTACCGATGTAAGTGCTGGTTTTGGTCCCGTTGCTCCTCTGCTGATCCAGCTCTCTGCTACAGCCTGGAAAAGCAGGGGGAAGATGGCCCAAGTTCTTGGGCCCCTGCACCTACGTGGGAGACTCTGAAGAAGCTCCTGGCTCCTGGCTTCGGACTGGCTCAGCTCCAGCCATTGCAGCCATCTAGGGAGCGAACCATAGGACGGAAGACCTTTCTCTCTGTTGATCCCTGTCACTGTCTGTAACTCTATCACTCAAACAATTTTAAAAAAAAAAAGTACTAAATAAGACAAAGAAAAACCATAATCTCTAGTTATCATGAAGATACTATTTTGCAAATGCTAATGGTCACACTAATACTTAGTGATTTATATAATCCAGGCAGGCTACATATGTTCCACGCTTTTTCATTTTGGTTATATTTTAAGCCAAAAGAATGACTAATAATGTCTACATTTATTCTTCACTGTACAGCAAGCACTTTACAGGTACTTGGGTTAATCCTCCCAATAGTTCCATGACAAAAATATTGTTACTATCTCCATTTTGTAGCTGAGGAAAGTAAAACTGTCCACTACGATTGTATCATGTTATAGATTGTATCATGTTATAAAGGAGAAAATACAATACTTTTCTAGTAATTTCCTTTCTGGAGAACAGACTAATCATAAAGCTGTAGGCCTTTTATTTTGACTAGCAATAAAAAAGAGCCTGTCTTGCTGTGGCTTAGCGGGTAAAGCCAGCACTACAGGTGCCATATGAGCGCCGGTTCTAGTCCCGGCTGCTCCACTTCCATTCCAGCTCTCTGCTATGGCCCAGGAAAGCAATAGAAGATGGCCCAAGTGTTTGGGCCCTTACACCCATGTAGGAGACCCGGAAGAGGCTCCTGACTCCAAGCTTCAAATTGGCTCAGCTCTGGCCACTGCAGCCAACTGGGGAGGGAACCAGTGAATGGAAGACCCCTCCCCCTCCCCCTCCCCCTCCCCTTCCTTCTCTCCCTTTGTTCTATGTGTTAATCTAGAGATGGCCAACATGAAACTGGGCAGAAAGAACCAAGTTTTGGCAGATCCAAGTCCTGTAGACTTGAAGGCTGTTGGCCAAAATATGTGGTTGAAAGTAGGAAGAACAGTGAGTCTTCTGAAATACATCGACCATAAAATTGTTCTTTTGGACTCCTCCTTCAGTGAAGATTTAGAAAAAATACGATTTCCAGCCAAAGCTTCCAATAAAAAACAGGCACAATGATTCTTCCCTTTCTTCAATAATATAAACTTTAAAATTATCTTGTGGCTATACCAGTTCCTTTTATTCCAAAGAAACAAGATGATGCACTTTCCTTGGCTATTACTGTTATTTTTGCTAAATAATATTCCATAATGTTACATAAAATCTGCTAGACTACTACTGATGGGAAGGAAAAATACAGATATTTGAAATATCATAATATCTTTTCCTGACTCTGAATTATGACCAGTGCTAAAATTCAAAGATTGAAGGAAACAGATAACGAAGTAATTCTTTTGAACTGTAACATACAGTACAGAAAATATGCACAACATGAAAACAACGCAGCATTTTACAGTGTTTGTAAATCAGATGTTATGATTTAGAACATACACAATTTGTTGAATTATAAAATGGTTTAAATTGTCAAATTAACAAGAAATTCTTATCTGCTTTAAATGCATTTCTGGAAGGAGTACTTAAAGTATAAACACTTGTTGTCAAGTCAATAAAGGATTTTAATTCACTGTTTTAATTCACAAAGAATATTTCCTGAAACACATTTTTCCAGATTTTTCATAGAGAATATGGATAGTACAGTATCAGAAAAAAATTTCTAAAATGAATCAGCAGTACAACTTATTTGATATTTTTCAAATCATTTTTCTTTTTCAAAAGAAATTCATATTTCTTAGAGGGCTTGGTCTCACAAACAAACCAGAAGGTCGCCCTAAAGAGAACAGGACATCAGGTGAAATGTGTACCATGCCTCAGGATTACATCTGCTGCCCAAGGTTAGTGCCCAATGTGAGAGCTGCAGTCTCCATGCTAAGCTGTGAAAGCGTAATAGAGAATAAAAAAGTAACAGGAAGAATTGTCTTCAGCCACTGAGCACCTTCTTTTGCTCAGCATTGTGCTGAGCTTCAGAGTACTCAGGTACACACTTCAGTTCCAACTATGTTAGTTGTTCAGACTGTTTCAACCATGAGAATGATGATTACACATCCCTCCCCTCAGTATATTAACACAGGCATTTATCAAGGCAGGATGTACACTATTTCTTCTCTGTGATTCATCCACCTATTCTTTTATTTTTCAACTCACCAATAAAAGAATCTGATGTAGAAGAAATAGGAAAGGAAAACTGTGAAGTTCAGACAACCAGAACAGATGGCATTAACTCAAAACTGGCACACCAGGCTCAGCAACCTTTCTCCTCCATTTACTTTTAACTTTGAATTTCCTGACATAAACAGTAGCACAAAAGTGTATGCTTACTGCAGTATAAATTGCCTTACATTTGTAACACCTTTAAAAGTCCCTACTACACTATGAAAGGTTCCCAAACAATGGAAGATCTGAACAGCAGGAATGGAATCCACTTAGGTTTTCTGACAGCTGTGAAGGATCAGTCTCCTAGAGTCATAGAATTCAACTGCCAAGTGTTTAGAAATAAAATGTTTTCATCACTTCAACTAGCTACTTCTATTAGTACCTGTGAAAAAGATACAGGCTTCTACCCTCGATTGTAACACAATAAACTTTTCTAACAGTAGAATGGAGAATACCATCATAGATTAATCCTACCACTAACCATAGGAAGTCACCAGTGAAGAGAATGATTACTTCTGCCCTTTCACTACTCAACTAAACAACTGATCATTGGAGCCGGTGTTGTGGCATAGCGGGTAAAGCTGGCCGCCTGCAGTGCTGGCATCCCATATGGGCACTGGTTCAAGTCCCCGGCTGCTCTTCTTCGATCCAGTTCTCTTTTATATGGCCTGGGAAATCAGCAGAAGATGGCCCAAGTCTTTGGGCCCCTGTATCCATGTGGGAGACCCAGAAGAAGCTCCTGGCTCCTGGCTTCAGATTGGCACAGCTCCGGCCATTGTAGCCAATTGGAGAGTGAACCAGCAGATGGAAGACCTCTCTTTTCTCTCTTCCTCTCCTTCTCTCTCTGTGTAACTCTTTCAAATATATAAATTAATTTTTAAAAAAGGTAACACTCTAAAAAAACTGATCATAAAGGCTGCAGAAAATAATTTACACATTACTTATAAAGTTAATTTTGAGTTCCATTTCCTGAATTAAAACATTAATTAACATATAAAAGCATTTAGCATCTCATCAGGAGCTGATTTTGAATTGATTTCAAAGTCAATGACAACTTGCCTGGACTTAATATTGTATATTTGTGGTAGGGTTTTGTGGATTACTTGACACCTATTATCAGAAAGGATAATAGAGTCTATACATCCAAGAAAAGTAAAAGATGTGTGACCACCTGGGTTCAAATCACCTCTATGATAATAAAAATAGGAGGATGTAAAAAGACATTTGCAGTCATCATAGAGTTAGATCCAACACCAGTGCTGGATAATTTTTGTCACTATTTCCTAAGCACCTCTACTTTTATACACAGTTAAAAACAGATCACCAACCTTTAAGACAACATCCTTGCCTTCAAACAGTTCACAGTAGATAAGAAAGCCACATAAAGAGCCAGTGCTGTGACCTACTGGGTTAAGCCACCACCTGCAAGGCTAGCATCCCATAGGGGTGTGGTTTGAGCCCTGGCTGCTCTACATCAGATCCAGCTTCCTGCTAATATGCCTGGGAAAGCATTGAACAATGGCCCAATTGGTTGGGCCCCTGTACCCATGTGGGAGACCTGGAAGAAGCTCCTGGATTCAGTCTGGCCCGGCTATTGCAGCCATTTGGCCATCCAGTTGGTGGAAGATGTCTCTCTCTGTCTCCATCTCTCTTTCATATAAATAAAGAAATCTTTTTTAAAAAAAGAATGAAAGCAAGCCACATAAACAAAAGCAGTTGAAAAATTTCACAATATATAGGTTATAAGAATCAATGCAAAGGATATGAATAGGACAGGAGTACTAAGTAAGACTTTGCAAAGGAAATGATTGCTTGCATTGGGTTTTGAAGGATAGCTAAGTTTGCCAGGTACAAACAATGACAGCAGTATTCCAACCCAAGGAAACCACCATGCGAAGGCATTCAAGTATGACAGAATTTCTAGGTACTGTTTACATTCCTTCATGGTAACTAATATGCACAGAAGAAAAAATTCAAAAATTAAGGCTGGAAGGTAGGTCTTAGCCACATTGCAAAAGGCCACAGGCCAGGGAAACTTTTGTTTTATTGTGAAGGTGAGGAGGTGCCACAGGAGGGTTTTAAGTTGGAAAATGACACTCTAATAACTCTGTTTTAAGACATCACTGTAGAGTGAACTAAAAAAGAAGGGACCTATGAAAACCTATGAAAAGGCTACTACAATAACTCAGGCAGAGATGATTATGAAAGCCTGAAGTTAGGTAATGTACACTGACTGAACAGAATTAACACAGAAATTGGGTCACACTCAAGAACTTCACGTTACCTTTAATAGAACTCATCCAAAAGCGAGTATGTCATCAAGAAAACAAAATTTGAGAAAGCATGTTAGGCTGGATATGGTATTAAAGTGATACTTACTACTAAACAATTTCAATGCTTAAGAATCAATGAAATTTATACATTAAAGAAAATTAGTACAAATCTATGTCCTACCTGCCTTAACTCTGGAGCTCAGCAAGAGAGAACCAGAACACAAGTATCACAAGGTTAACAAATCAACAATGTTAGCCTGTAAATCTCCAAGTAAACAACTGATATAATTTAATATTACATTACTGTGTTGCCATATCATCTACAAACATAAACACTCAAGAATAACTGATTCAACCATATTATAACTTTATGAAGTTTTCTTTATGACTTTTTCTTCCTTTTTTCCTTCCTTCCTTCTCTCTCTCTCCCTCACTCCTCCTTCTCCCTTCTTCCTTCCTTCCTTCGTTCCTTACAAAGATCAGAAGACTTAATTTGGGGAATTTTTATAGCACTTTTGTTTAAAAGATTTATTTATTATTTATATGAAAAAGGCAGAGCTACAGAGAGGTAGAGGCAGACAGAGGTTTTCCATCCACTGGTTCACTCCCCAAATGGCCGCAATGGCCAGAGCTGAGCCAATCTGAAGCCAGGAGCCAGAGCTTCTTCCTGTTTCCACACCAGTGGGGAACCCAGGGACCCAAGGACCTGGATCATCTACCACTGCTTTCCCAGGCCATAGGAGAGAGCTATATCAGAAGTAGAGCAGTCATGACTGAAATCGGCGCCAATATGGCACTACAGGGCAGGGCTTTAATCACTTACGCCAGCAACAGTATCAAACTCTTTTTTAGCATTTTAAAACTGCATCATTTCCGGGGCCGGCATCCTACATGGGCTCCGGTTCTAGTCCTGGCTGCTCCTCTTCCCATCCAGCCCTCTGCTATGGCCTGGGATAGCAGTGGAAGATGGCCCAAGTCCTTGGGCCCCTGCACCCGCATGGGAGACTGGGAAGAAGCCCCTTGGCTCCTGGCTTCGAATCGGCGCAGCTCCGGCCATTGCAGCCATCTGAGGAGTGAACCAGTGGATGGAGGATCTCTCTCTCTGCCTCTGCCTCTCTCTGTAACTTTTTCAAATAAATAATAAAAAAATAAATCTTTAAAAAAAAACTTCCATGGGAGACCAGGAGGAAGCACCTGGCTCCTGGCTTCAGATCGGCACAGCTGTAGTGGCTGTAGTGGCCATTTCGGGGGGGGAGGGGGGGCAACCAACAGAAGGAAGACCTTTCTCTCTGTGTCTCTCTCTCACTGTCTAACTCTGCCTGTCAAAAAAAAAAAACACTTCATCATTTCTAAACATTTTTCCCATGGCTGTTTTCATTTCTGAATAATTTTCAAAACTATAGAAAACCACATAAACAAACAAAACCTTTCTAATAAAGTAGATTTCTATGTTATTTTTGTACTCCATGATTTCATTTAAAGACATTTCTAATAGAAACTCAATCACAAAAGCAATCAGTCACTAAAATAAGAACCTAAAATGTCTAAGTCATCAATCTAGAATGAATCAGATCTAAGTACTACCCACATATACTTATTTTTTAAAGGATTTATTTACACATATACTTATAATACAAACTAAAGATAGCTAAAGTATTTTAGGACAAGAGAATATTTTGACCTTAGATTGAATACAAAACAATAAAGTGTTTCTGTCAATGTAAAGGAATAAAATGTGAAAATAAATACTATACTGAAAAATTCAATTTTACTTATAATTCTCCCTCACTTTTAACTACATGATATTCACATTATTGGGGAAAACTAAAGATACATATTTGAATTTCAAAGGAAAAGTTAAGAAATTTGTAATAAGCAACTACTAGAAAATACACCATAAACCAGACAATAGTGAAATGCCTTCTATAGAATATACTCAAGTATTCGCTCTACACACAGAATGACATACCTCCCCAGAATTCCTACCTCATATACAGGTTACAAAATTGTCAAATTTCATACAATAATTTCAGCATACAAATGTTTTGAACCAGAGTGCTTTTAAAAATCTAAAACTCCCCTATAAAAAGTAGGAAGAAGCCAAATAATCACAAATGGTAGTATGAAAACACTGACTGTAATGGCATTCATACAAAATGATATGGTTATAAAAAATAAACTGAAGATGCACCTGAAACACAATGCTGAGTTAAAAAAAGCAAAAAGATATGCTGTCATTACATTTATAAAGTTCAAAAACATAGAAAATGAATTCTACAATGCATGCACACACAGCTGGTAGAAATATGAAAGATTAAGCTTCATAAAAACCAAAAAGACTAGATATTTCTAAGGAAATAAAGGAGACTATGACTGGACAGATTCTGTGATGCTGTCATGTAATATTTCTTAACCAAAAGTAGCTATAGGGATGTTTGCTTTACACTTATGGACTAAGCTGTGCATTTGTTTTATGCCCCACTCCTGTTTCAAAATGTGATACAGGAAGTCATATTTTTAAGATCATGAAAAAAATCTCAAAATTAATGGGTAAAAAAATCTTACTTTTTAAAAAAATATGTATGTAAACAGCACAACTGCTTTGGGAAACAGTCTGACAATTCCTCAATTACCATAGAATTACCACTTTCCTCCTAGGAATATACTCAAGAGAAATGAACATATAATGTCCACACAATCTTGTACACAAATGTCTATAACTAATTTTCTAATATAATCTATTTAGAAATAATATTGAGAACAATCCAAACTATATTTAAATGAATATGCATTAAATAAATTATATTTAAATAATTAAACTACATTTAAATGAATAATATGAATTAAATTAATCCCCATGAGATTAATGTATTAATAGGTTTTTCTTTCATCCTACAATTAATTACAATAAATACTCATTTGTTTTTAAAACAAAAGACAACACAAGCCAAAGAAAATAAGTATAATATAAAAATGCTTAGTCATATAGGCTGTTCATGAGTTCATTAATGATATAATGCAAAAAAACCAACATATTCTTATGATTGACTCATCAAGAACTCTGAAAACCATGTATTTATTTGTGAAAAATTCAACACAGACTATCACAGATTGCATGTGTTATTAATCTCTTATGGATAAACTGAATGGCAGCAACAGGAAAGTATATGAGATGACTTTACGGAAAATGGAATTAAAATAAATTTTGATGGGAAAATTTTTGAAATCATACATAATAACTTCATAATATGCATTTTCTATGAGCTTTTTTGAAGACCTTTGCAAGAATTTTACAATTTTTGCAATAAACATTTTTAAATTTCATTTTTCATGAATTTTTTGTAAGATTTGTTTATTTGATAGGCAGAGATAGATACACACACACACACACACACGGAGGGAGGGAGGGAGGGAGGGTGGGTGGGAGGGAGGGAGGGAGGAGGGAGGTCTCCCACCTGCTGGACACTACCCAAATGGCAGCAAGGACTGGGGTTGGGTCAGGCCGAAGCCAGAAGCAAGGAGCTTCATCTGGGTGTCCTACATGAATGACAGGGACACAAGTTCTTGGACTACCTTCTGCTGCTTTCCCAGGCACATTAGCAGGGGAGCTGGACTGGACACAGGGCAGTCAAGACTGGAAAAAGCATCCATATGTGATCTCAATGTTGCATACAGAGGTTTAACCTGCTGCACCACAATGCTGGTCCTACCAACAAATTTTCTGAAGCCCCATGATACAACAGGAACATTTCCCAGAAGATCCAAGGGGTCTGGTATCTAGAAACCTGATAATACCATATGTATCCCTCCCATGCATGATAAAATACATCTACAATAATCCTCATCACTTTGATATCTGCTCAAAATAATTCCTACTTTCATAATTATTAAAAATAGGTCAAATCTGTTTTTAAAGGATAGTATGCCTCCAAGATCTTCTCCCAACTGCCATAGCAGAGAGCTGCAACGAAATAGGAGCAGCCAGGACACGAATTGGAGCCCACATAGGATGCCAGAGCCACAAGCGGAAGATTAGGTCACTATACCACACAGCCAGGAAACTCTATTATTGAGCGAGAGCGAGATCGAGAGAGGACAGATGGAGCCTGCAAAAGAAATGTCCTTTTATTTGAAGAAAGAACAGCTTAAATTTCTATTTTGAATTTTTATATTATTCCTCTTGGAGCAGAGCTTTTCTCATAGCTAGTGCAAACACAACCACAGAAAACTCTAATTCTTTTTTTTTAAAGATTCATTTTATTTATTTGAAAAACAGAGTTACAGAGAGAGGTCGAGACAGAGAGAAGTCTTCCATTCGCTGATTCACTCCCCAGATGGCTCATCGTCCAGGTCTCCCATGTGGGTGCAGGGACTCAGGGACTTGGGGCCACCTTCTACTGCTATCCCAGGCCACAGCAGAGAGCTGGATCGGAAAAGGAACAACCGGGTCTAGAACTGGCGCCCATATGGGATGCCGGCGCTTCACGCCAAGGCTTTAACCCACTGCACCACAGTGCCAGCCCCAAAAACCCTTTCTAATTCTCCATATTAAACATTGTTAGCAGATAAGGCCCTTCTTTCTGGATTAACAATATCCTAAAAAAAAAAATCCTTCTTAGAATTACATTCTGCCACCATTGTTTTGTTACCTACTAAATTGAATTAAACCTAAGACTACAGAAGCAAGTACAGAAAAATATTCAGTAGTTCCCTACCACTCCTGTCCCCAGCCTTATCTGTTTTCAGTCCCCATGGTCAACCATAGTCGAAAACTATTAAATGGAAAATCCCAGAGGGGGGAAAAAAACCGTGTAAGTTTTAAACTGTGGTTGTGAATAATATGATGAAAACTCATGCTATCATGCTCATCTCACCCAGGACAGTTTGAGTGTGAATCATTCTCTGTCCTATATCCATGCTGTATACACTGTCTGTCCATTAGTCACCTGGTAGCCATCTCAGTTATCAGATCAACTATCACGGTATTAGTATAATGTTATAAATGGTACATTTTATTATTAGTGCTTTTAATCTGTCACTGTGCCTGATTTATAAACTAAGCTGTATCACAGGTACATATATAGGGAAGAAAGTATACATACAGTTTTGGGAATCTTGGAGCTTATCCCACATAGTACACGTAATCTTGTAAGAACTCTGAAAAACTCCCTTAGAAAAGTTAACCAAAATTTCAATATGAAATAAACTAAATGGAACTAGCAGAAAAGAACCATTCTCTTTATAAAGAATTACTCAAGATTCCTCTAAATGGCAAACTCTCAGCACATTTTAAAAGGTTACAGATTTACAAAGATACAAATTACACATTTCTCAGGACCTTGATAATAATAAAAAGCAGAAGTATGGTAAGAACCAATTAAATCTTCTGATACACACAAAAAAAAACCACCTAGCTTATCAACTGTGACAAAAAGTATTTAAACATCTAAACTTACCTCTAACTTAGGAAAAACATTTACAGAGTGTTTTGATGCTATAAATGAGTAAGGCTTAATTAAGACAGTATTTCACAGGACTACTAAGGGAAAATATGATCCACCCTCCAAAAAATAAAATCCCTTTTGTATCACTCACATTATATTTCCCATCTTACATCGTCGCACTGATATTTACTGTGTTCATAATAATTATGTTTAATGAGCTTATTCTCCAAGCTAAAATATTACCTTATTAGTCTAATATCAAACTAAAGACACTGTGAGAATAGATCTTCTCTGTTGGGAAGTTATCTTCTTAATAAATCCCAAGTTGTACTGTCGTAAAGCTTAAATTACTTTTATTTTTTTATCAATTACACATTTTCTGCTTACTTTTTCTACTTTGGAATAAAACAGAACTAATTTATATGCCAAAGTAAACAGCCTTGTAGACAAGATTTTTTTTAAGTTTATCTATTTGAGAGAAGAGAGATCTTCCCCAGTAGCTAGATCACTCCCCAAAAGCCTGCAACGGCTAGGGCCAGACCAGAGTAAAGTCAGTAGGCAAGAATTCTATCCAGGTCTCCCTTCTAGGTGACAAGGACCTGACCCAAGTACTTAAGCCATCACCTGCTGCCTGGTAGGGTGCAATTAGCAGGAAGCTGGATGCAAAGTAGAGCCAGAATTCAAACCCAGGCACCCTGATTTGGAATGCCAACATGGCAAGCAGCAGCCAACTACTGGGCCCCATGCCTGCCCTGAGAGAGATTTCTTAAGGCTTTAAAGTTTAAAATCTCAAAGCTCACGTCCAGAAAAATATAAATTTCTTGGCCTCAGTGACAATGACAGAGATACATTAGAAAGTCAAAATACTAAATTTGGTTATGAAGGCTGGCATTGTGGTGCAGCAGGCTAAGCCACATATTACAACATCAGCATCCCATATCACTACTGTTTTGAGTCCCCACTGCTCTACTTTCAATCCAGCTCTCCAATAATGGGTCTGGGAAAGCAGCAAAAGACGGTCCAAGCACTCAAGCCCCTACCACCCTTGGGAAACACCAGGGTGAAACTGCAGACTCCTCGCTTCAGCCTAGCCTTAGCCCTGGCACCTGAGACCATAGTGGATAGCATTCTCTTTTACTCTTTTGAATTAATAAGTAATAATAATATTTGGTTATGTAGTAAAAGAGTCAAAGGTCAAATACATGCTTTTTCCTACTCCTCTTAGGTCAATGTCAATTAACTTTCTTTTAAAAGAAGAAAAGAAAGGAAAGCGTAGATCAGAAGAGAAAGATGTATACAGTCTGAAAGGAAGCCAATTGGCATCCTTAAGTAAAAGTAGTATCTACTAAGGAAGCTAAATTTAGTATGGTTGCGGTTCAGAGAGCTCATTTATAATGCAAAAGCTAGGTTAAACGTAACACTGATACATTTAAGCACCTTTTTTTGAGAAATAGGAAGGAATTTTTCTATCACTGCTAATTTGCTTACAAATTATACACTTTCCCAAGAAAGTCTATCATTCTAAATATGTTATGCTGAAAACATTCAACCAGCTATTCTTTAATCATAAAAATAAGACTTCTGGTCTAAACTATATTATAAAAGTCCTTTATTCTAACATACCAGGGGACTCCAATTTAATCCCATCAAGGTGGCATGTACCAATGCCATCTCACTAGTCCAAGTGATCAATTTCAGTTCGCAATTGATCATAATGAAAGGACTAAGAGTCAAAGGGAGCACATAAGCAAGTCTAGTACCTGCTAACACTAACCGATAGAATAAATAAAGGGGAGAGTGATCCAACATGGGAAGTGAGATACTCAGCAGACTCATAGAATGGCAGATGCCCTAAATAGCACTCTGGCCTCAGAATCAGCCCTAAAGGCATTCGGATCTGGCTGAAAAGCCCATGAGAGTATTTCAGGCATGGAAAGCCAAGACACTCTGGCAAAAGATCTCTGTGAGTGAGATCTCAGTGGAAAGAACAGGTCTTCAAAGAAGGAGGTACCTTTCTCTGAAGGGAGGAGAGAACCTCCACTTTGACTATGACCTTGTCTAAACAAGATAAGAGTCAGAGAACTCAAGGGGCTTCCATAGCCTTGGAAACTCATGACTGGAGCATAGGGAGATTACTGATGCCATAGACAGGAGTGTCAATTGGTAAAGTCAACAACAGGAGTCACTGTGCACTTACTCCTCATGTAGGATCTCTGTCCTTAATGTGCTGTGCATTGAGATTTAATGCTATAACGAGTACTCAAATAATATATTTCACTTTGTGTTTCTATGGGGGTGCAAACTGTTGAAATCTTTACTTAATGCATACTAAACTGATCCTCTGTAAAAAAAAAAAAAAAAAAAAAAGAAAAGAAAAGAAAAGAAAAGAAAGAAAAGAAAAGAAAAGAAACTATCAACTCCCAACTTGACTCTCACTGGGATTAAACATGACAATAGGTCTGATCTGATTTCATCATCATTAAAAAAAATCATCTATTATTTTTCACTTTATGTTTCTGTGTGGGAGCAAACTGTTGAAATCCTTACTTAATGTATACTAAGCTGATCTTCTGTATATTAAGATAATCGAAAATGAATCTTGATGTGAATGGAAGGGGAGAGGGAGTGGGAAAGGGGAGGGTTGTGGGTGGGAGGGACGGTATGGGGGGGAAGCCATAGTAATCCATTATTCGTACTTTGGAAACGTATATTCATTAAATAAAAGTTAAAAAAAAAAAAA
This sequence comes from Oryctolagus cuniculus, assembly GCF_964237555.1. Taxonomy (NCBI): domain Eukaryota; kingdom Metazoa; phylum Chordata; class Mammalia; order Lagomorpha; family Leporidae; genus Oryctolagus; species Oryctolagus cuniculus. The sequence goes on from NC_091437.1 coordinate 142,317,496, forward strand.
GTCCTTTATTCTTTTTTTAAAATTTATTTTTTAAGGAATACAAATTCTTAAGTACAACTTTAGGAACATAGTTATCCTTCCCAACATACCCACCCTCCCACCCACACTCCAAAGTCCTTTATTTTAATAAGTTTTCCTTCAAAGCTAAGAAAAAAAATACTTTTTAAAAAATATTAAAATCAGGGAAGAAAACATTCCTCAATTTCAAACAAAATTAACATGAAGAAAACTAAAACCATTTTTTAAATAATATTTATTTATTTGAAAAGCAAGGTTTTAGAAAGGGAGAAGCAGAGAAAGAGAGAGAGAGAGATCTTCTATCTGATGGTTCACTCTCCAAAAGACCACACTATCCAGGCCTGGGCCAGGCTGAAGCCAAGAGCCAGGAACTGGGTCTCGCACATAGAAGCAGGAGCCCAATAAATTGGAAATCTGCTGCTGCTCTCCCAGGTGCATCAGCAAGGAACTAGATCAGAAGAGGAGCTGGCAGGATACAAACCGGCGACCATATGGCAAGTGGGCACTGCAGGCAGCGGCTTAATCAGATGTGCCACAGAGCTAGCCTCCAACAATTCATTTACTCAAACATTTTTCAAACACTGTTAATACCCATATAGCTCCACTACCTATAGGATCAACTTTAACTACTCTAGTATTAAGTCTAATTTATAATCTCCCTTTATTTGTTCAATCCATTCAACAAATATTTTATTGAACATTTATTATATTATACTCTTACACATACGGGAGAGACAATAAAAAAGTCTTAGGCCTTGGGGGCAGGTTAACACCCTGGCCTGAAGCGCAGGCATCCACTATGGGTGCTGGTTTGAGACCCAGGTGCTCCACTTCCGATCCAGCTCTCTGCTATGGCCTGGGGAAAGCAGCAGAAGATGGCTTAAGTCCTTGGGTCCCTGCACCCATGTAGGAGACCCGGAAGAAGCGCCTGGCTGCTGGCTTCAGAACAGCGCAGCTCCGGCCGTTGCAGCCAATTGGGGAGTGAACCACCGGATGGAACACTTCTCTCTGCCTCTCCTTTCTCTGTGTAACTCTGCCTTTCAAATAAATAAATAAATCTCTAAAAAAAAAAGTCTTAGGCCTTGAGCTCAATAATATAAAGAGCACCTAAAAAGACCTGAAAACAGACCAAGGTAGAATAAGAAATGAGTAATAATTCAAAGGATAGGTCTCATGTTTATTAATTATTGAGGTGTTTTTCAAGTATCTCCAGAAATTTTTTGATATTCCTCCTGCAAACTGATTTAATTTAATATCTTTACTGAGTGCAGGCAGGACTTAGTGATTCATTTCCAGTGAATAGAGTATGGGACAGAAAAAACAGTAACTTTTGAGTAGGGTAGACTGTCAGTCACTGCCTAAATAAACCAAGTAAGGTTATTGTCACTACTAAATATGATAAGATGTACCAGACATGATGCAACCCCTTATAGACCTCCCGAAAGTTTACATCCTCAATGTAATCATAACAAAAACATCACACAAAGTGACAGATAATCTACAAAACAGCTGACATGTAATTTTCAAAAAGTTATCAAAGAATTGGCTCCATGGTTAAAATACTACTTCATAGTGCCTAGGTTTGAGACCGGGCTCAACCTACCATCCAGCCTCCTGTTAATGTGCACTCTGCGAGGCAGCAGTTAATGGCTCAGGTACTTGGATCCCTGCCACCAACATAGGGAACCCAGATTGAATTGAGCCCCTCCCTTCAGCCTGGCTCTTCCCTGGCTGTTACACACATTTGGAGAGTGAATCAGCAGATTCAGATTCAAATTGCTGTGTCTGGCTCTGTCTCTCTCTTTAAAATTATTAAAAATAACTAATATTTTTTAAAAGTGTCAAAGCCAGAAGGAAAAGACACAGACTGGAGAAGACTAAAGAGATACAATGATTATATACAACCATGGTATCCTGGACTGGATCCTAGAATATGAAAAGGAAAACCAGAGAAAACTAAATAAACACTGTACCTTAATTAATGTTATTGTACCATTTCTAATTTCTCAGTTTTAACAAATATACCACGGTTACAAAAGGGATGCTGAGTGAAGGGTATGCAGGAACTGTACTGTCTTTTGCAACTTCTATAAATCTAAAAAGAAAGGAGCAAAGAGCCACCACCAGTGATGCTGGCATCCCATATGGGTGCCAGTTCGTGTTTTGGCTGTTCTGTTTTCAAATAGTTCCCTGCTAATGGCCTGGGGGAAAGTAACAGATAATGGCCCAAGTACTTGGGCCCCTGATACCCATATGGGAAATCTGGATAAAGCTCCTGGATTCTGACAGTGGCCTGGCTCAGCCCTGGACATTGTGGTCACCTGAGAAGTGAACCAGATGATGGAAGAGATCCCCCTCAATCCCCACTCTATGTGTGTTTGTTTGTGTGTGTGTGTGTCCATATCCCTCTCTCTGTACTCTTGACTTCCAAATAAATAATATAATCTGATAAGTGTCATCATAGGATAAGCATATGATTTGTGAAAGCATGCAGCTAGGGGCCCTAACCCGGGCATACATGAATGCAGTCTTGGACAACACCTAAACTGGGTCCTATAATATGAAAAGGACTTCAAGGCCGGCGCTGCGGCTCAATAGGCTAATCCTCCACCTAGCAGCGCCGGCGCACCGGGTTCTAGCCCCGGTCGGGTCACCGGATTCTGTCCCAGTTGCCCCTCTTCCAGGCCAGCTCTCTGCTGTGGCCCAGGAGTGCAGTGGAGGATGGCCCAAGTGCTTGGGTCCTGCCCCACATGGGAGACCAGGGGAAGCACCTGGCTCCTGGCTTCGGATCAGCGTGACGTGCAGGTCGCAGCGCACCGGCCGCAGCGGCCATTGGAGGGTGAACCAACGGCAAAAGGAAGACCTTTCTCTCTGTCTCTCTCTCTCACTATCCACTCTGCCTGTCCAAAAAAAAAAAAGGGGGGGGGGGACTTCATCAACTGGAGTAGAGAAGATAGCAAACAGAATAGGGTAATCCACTATCCAGGACCTGGGTAGAATTTGGTAGGGGGGGAGGGGGAGGGGTAAAGAAACAGGAGATGAATGAGGGCGGAGTTCAGAGGGAAAGTTAGAGCAAACAGTAGTAATTACTTGTCTTCAAAATCCAGCTCACATCCTACGTAGTTCAAATCAGCCTAGTGATAAAGTGACTTCTTCCTCTGAAATCACTTCCTATACCAATTATTTGGTCATAATCACATAAAGGCTAACCATATCTAAAATGAAAGTACAAAATGATTATTCTGGCATTCCCTAAGTATCTGTTAAGTCCGAACAGCTCTACTTCAGATCTAAGTTCCCTACTAATGTGCCTGGGAAAGCAACAGAAAATGGCCCAAGTCCTTTGGTTGCTGCCACCCATGCAGGAAATCCAGAAGTTCCAAGCTCCTGGCTTCGGCCTGGCCCAGTCCTGGCTGTTGCAGTCATGTGCGGAGTGAACCAGCGGGTGGAAGATTTCTTTATCTTTTCCTCTTTCTCAGTCACTCTGCCATTCATAAACTAATAAAGCTATTTTTTAAAAAAAGAAAAATTTGGTAACAATGAGAAGATTGCTTTTAATTATCTTAGTAAGTTGATTCTTGGATAAGGGAGGTAACAATGGTACATTTTTCAAATTCAAGCATCAGTAACAAAAGACAACTTAAAGATCTCAGAGATCATCTAAGGGACTTAAGAAACAGGAAGGTGCACATTGTTCCACATAACATCATTTATTTGTAATATTCTGGTACTCTGCTCCATTTCACCTCAACAAAAAGGCTTCCTATAAGGCAGTAAAAGGTCATTAAATCCTGAATAGTAGCAATGGCTCACAGATACATTCTTTAACTTCTCTAAGTTTTAGTAAAATGGGAACAGTAATAGTACTTAGCCCATAAACTAGTCATAGGAATTAGATGAATGTATGCCAAGCACTCAACACAACATTTGGCACATGGCAAGTGGTCAATAAATGTTCAATCAGTACAATAACAATAAGGACTCTGACAAAATTCAAAGACTGCCTCCACACTGCTAAATTCTTTTCTTGAAAAAAGTTTTATTTATTTGAAAAGCAGAGTGACTAAGAGGGAGAGAAAGGGAGCTCTCCTATCTACTGGTTCACTCCCCAAATACTTGCAACAGCCAGGGCTGGGCCAGGCCAGAGCCATGAGTCCAGAACTCCATCCAGGACCACCACCTGTGTGGCAGGAATCCAAGTACTAGGTCCTCTTTTTTCTTTTTTCACCTGGCCCAGCCCTGGTGACCATCTGAGGAGTGAACCAGCAGATGGAAGAATTCTGTCTCTCCTCCTCTCTCTCTAAGTAAAAGTCTACAGAATTTCTTTGCAAAAAATAAGTAATAAAGGCACCCTAAATATATATAAATATAGCTGCTTATCAAATATTCCTTTTTAAAAAATTTATTTATTTGAAAGAGTTACACAGGAAGAGGAAGAGACAGAAACCGATCTTCCATTTGGTGGTTCACTTCCCCAAGTGACTGCAACAGTCAGGGCTAGGCGGGCTAAAGCCAGAAGCCAGGGCTTTATCCAGGTCTCTCATGCGGGTGGCAGGGGCCCCAACACTGTACTATCTTCAGCGGCTGCTCAGACTGGGTCTTCCACATGAACAGCATGCACCCAAGTACTTGAGCCATCACTCCCGGGTTAAGACAGGAAACTCACACCCAGACACTCTGATATGGGATTCAAGCATTCTGAGTAGTGCTTTAACCAAACACCCACTTCTGAATTTCTAATTTCTAAAAAAAAAATATTTATGTCTCAATGCTTCCTCAGGTTGTATAGATTTCCAAGTTAGTAAAGATCAGACACTACTGAAACCAAATGGCCAAAGTAAGCACCACCACTAGTATGTTCATATCGTGTGAACACCTGAAAGAATGAGATGAGAAGTACACATCACCACTGTAATTTTTTTCCCCCCAAAACCTGCCAGCTCCAGTCTAATGATGAAGAAACACGTGACAAACCCAGAATGAGGGACATTTTACAAAACACTTAACTAGTACTCCTCAAAACAACCCAGACCGTGGGGTGAAAAGAGAGAGAGAGAGAGAGAGAGAGAGAGAGAGTCACAGTTCAGAAGGGATGAAGGCAACGTAACAAATAAAAGCAGTGTTGGGACCTGCGCTGTGGTGCAGCAGGTTAACGTCCTGGCCTGAAGCACTGGCATCCCATATGGGTGCTAGTTCGAGACCCGGCTGCTCCACTTCCAATCCAGCTCCCTGGTATGGCCTGGGAAAGCAGTAGAAGGTGGCCCAACTGCTTGGAAAGAAGCTCCTGGCTCCTGGATTCAGATTGGCGCAACTCCAGCTTTTGGGTCCAATTGGGGAGTGAACCAGCAGATGGAAGACCTCTCTCTCTCTCTACCTCTCTCTGTAACTCTTTCAAATAAATACAATAAATCTTTAAAAGTAAATAAATAAATAAATGCAATGTTATCCAAGATTACATCTTGGAAAAAAAATCAATGGACATTAATAGAAAGTAGTGAAATCTGGACAAAGTCTTGAGCTAAGTTAATGGTAATTTATCAATCTAAGTTTCATAGTTAGACTAATGTACTATAGTAATATAATAATTTACTGAATTAAGTAAATTTAAATCATTCTAAAATAAAATATCTTTAAAAGAAATACTCAAGACACACTTGTTTATGAAGGTTATCTAATCATAGATAAACTTTCTTGGCGTAAACATCACCATCAACAAATACAATTACCAAGCTGGGTTCAGAAATATTTCAAATGTCAAATGCAACAACAAAAAACGTTATAGATTAAATCATAGAATCAAAAAGAATGCAGCAGTCATTGACCCAACTTAATTACTAAAGGTCCAGTGACTTACTCAACAAAACCCCGAACATCTATGAGGCTCTGAATGATATAATTGTTTGTCATTCAGCAGGATCTATTCAAGACAGATTATGAGAGCTCCTAAACAATGTCAAGTTCATTCCCATCTCAGGACCATTTCATTTGGCTTTCCTGTTCTCCTCCTTCTCTCTCAAAGCTAACTCCTTCTTGACCTCCAGCTGTCAGCTGTATACACTTCCATACCAAGAACTCTCCCATCACCCTGATTAGGGTGGGGCACCACACACTAAAGTATCCATTTATCTCTTCCACAACTTAGCATAATTTGTAATTATTTGGTTAACTGTCTCTTCTCTCTCTCTTCCATTTGTTTATCTTATCATACCTCAACATCTTGGAGAGTTCTGGAGATTCAAACTATACTTTAAACAGGGCATTAATTAAAAGATCCCATGCTATGAATGGACTATTCTGTTGGAAGAGTTAATAGAACACTTCTATTTTTAGATCTTAATTCTGTCCTTTAGTGTTCTGTAATGAAGATTATCTCTCTAGAAGTTAGTCCTAAAAATATCAGTTCACACCTGTATTTCAAACTATTTCACACATTGTATATATTTTAAAGACTTAATAATCCCTGACCTGAAAAAATCTTAAATATTTCATATTTTGGTAAAATTGATATTGTTCTAAGCGCAAGAATCCCCCTGCTGGTTATCAGTAGCTTACATTTGACTACATTCATCTACTCTGTAAAACATACCATTATCACAACAGCTGTCTATCACAGTATTCAAGAGAGAAGGAATGACAAATTTAATTCTTCCAGAATATTTCAGATAGTAAAGTTATTTGATAATGTTCAGTCAAGCCCTCAACATGTGAGCACTGCCTTTAACTCAATTTTCCGTCATTTCTTCCAGCTCACTCACTCTAGTAGTCACATTCATTTTTACTGCTACAATATTTTCATCCAAGTCCTCACTCTTCTGTTTTTCCTGCCTCTAGCCACAAAGTACTGATTTTATACTATCACACTTCTGTTGGGGAATGTAGATTAACATAGTTCAAGTCTAAGCTTCATTTAAAAGTGCTCAAAGTCTATGTGTTGAAATATTATACTGTGCCCCCGTAAAAATGTGCAAGTATTACATGTTAATCCAAAAATAATTTGAAGGGTCTTCCATAGTCTGATCCTAAGTATAATTCTTCCAGTCCATTCCCCAAACTAAGTCTCTGCTCTGACAGAGCGTCTCATCATTCTTTGATTGTATTACATGCTTGTTCCTAAATCTATGCCTCATCCTTCCTCAATCAATGAATCAAGTACTTCTAAAAAATTTAAAGTAAAAACTCTACTTTCAGGAACAAGAATGTTAAACTTTTTTTTTTATTTGACGGAGTTACAGACAGTGAGAGAGAGAGAGAGAGAGAGAGACAGAGAGAAAGGCCTTCCTTCCGTTGGTTCACTCCCCAAATGATGCCCGCACCATGCCGATCCGAAGCCAGGAGCCACGTGCTTCCTCCTGGTCTCCTATGCAGGTGCAGGGGCCCAAGCACCCGGGCCATCCTCCACTAACCTCCCAGGCCACAGAAGAGAGCTGGACTGGAAGAGGAGCAACTGGGACTAGAACCCGCACCCATATGGGATGCAGGCGCTGCAGGCGGAGGATTTACCAAGTGAGCCACAGCGCCGGCCCCATGTTAAGCTTTTAGTACACAAGCTTTCTGATGTTCCAATCTTTTCCTCTTTTTAATAATTTTCTTCTTAGTCTTATCATAGAAACAAAGACTGTTGACTGTTATTTCCATAAATTTCCATCACTGCCAAGAGCAAATCAAAAGACAACTTTATATTCTCAAGTGCCTTTAGCCAGGCTTAAATTACACAGGATATGGAAACTTCAAGGCAAAATTAAACAGTTAAAACAGAGTATTCAAATATAAAAACAGCAAAAATAATGGGCACATTAGTAAATGTACAAAGCATTTTATATATAAATTTTCAAAATGCCACTTATTATGCTTATAACAGCATCTTAGATTATTAAATCTTCCCTTTCCTCCCTTTACTAGTAAATCAAAATGAGTATTTATTTTTCTAAGCCAAAAGCTTGCTTAAACACACAGCAAAGATACTATTAAATACCTGTGAAAGACTGTTTCTACATAAAAGAAAATTAGTGAAAAGAAATTCTGTTGATGTTAATAGTTAAAAATCTCATTCATCCATATTAGGCTAACTTAAGTTTAAAGATTTCAAGTTCAAAGGCAAAGCAAAACAATTTATCAAGGAAATTAAATTCTGTGATTAGAATAATTCATTCATTATGAGTGAAGTACTTAAAAATCTTTCCATAAATTCTCAAAGATGTTCATCAAAATCACTTAATACCAGCTGAAGGAAATATGATAGCAATAATACCTTTTCAAAACCTGAAAAATATTTTAAATGCATATATTTATAGCAAACAATAATTAATTGACCTACATCAAACATCCTTATCATATTCCAGTATCATGTGATAAACAAAAGTGTAATTATGATCAAGCAAAAAAAAAAAAAAAACTAAAGAAAAGAAGTACAGATGAGCTTGGTACTAAAATGCTATATATACTTTCAGGCTTTTCATTTTATGTTTAGTGGTTTTTCTTGTTCCCAGATTTACCTAACTGCTGATCCTGCACCTCCTTAGAATCTTGGCTTGGCCAGGCCCTTTCATTTGAAAAATCTCTTTGCAATGAAAGAAATCATGGTCTAAATCACAAAGATGACATGAAACCTTAGCAATTTAAATAGACAAGCCTTGAAATAATATTGTGATCAAACAGCCTAATAAAACCCAGGTGGCTCTGGCTTATCATACATGGTACTCATTACCACAATTGCACTATTTAATCTACTTCCTGGTGTCAACAAAAACTTTCTGTTATTAATTCCCTAGTTATGGGTCTGCTTAAGTTACTATGTTTTCTGATAAGGAAAACCCTCTGTCCAGAAAAAATTTTTTTAAAGGAGTGGGTCTGTTTTTTAAATGTTTTAGAACTGGAAACAAGGTTGGGAAAACCACAGAAACCATGGTGGCTTTGTACTATTAGCCATTTATATAAGGTTGTGTTAACTCCTAAGGAGGTACCAGATGACTCATAATTAACACAATTTGGTAAGGGCTTATATATTCTATCAAAAAAAAAAAAAAAAGTAACCACATACACACAAAAAGAACTGTTTTACAAATGCTTTAGATTCAATGAATAAGATTTATCCATCGACAGGAATGCACTTTAGATTTTTCCAGCCAATTCCTTGTACCCAAGGAACTGCCATTCCCAACTCTCTGTTGACTTTAATAACTTTTAAGATTTCAAAGCAATTATCCCATTTCTAGGTCTTACGGTCTTTTTTAAAAGCTTTCTCAGAAAACTTGTTTTACAGCACAATCCCTATCCAAAAAGATTCCATTTAGGCAAAATAAAAATGCTAGGATTACTAAATCTAACTCAACATTTGTGACCAAAATAGAAGCAGCAAAAAGATAGTATCAAAAAATAAAGAGAAAAACAAGAAAAGGGTAGATGATCCTAGCTATGTCACTGGACTTACTGGTTTGTTTCAACCATATCTACCATGACACCCAAACCACATACTGTGAGAGCTGCTCATGATGTATACCTTTATTTCACAGACAGCTAGTTGTACTAGTTACAGAGCAGTCACTAACAGCTCAGTGTTCCATGAGTGGCACCCAGTGTTCACACAGACTCCTTACAGCTCACTGATCCATTTCCTCTCCATGCTCTCTTTCACTCTACTTGCCCAGATGGCAGTCACAGCAGATTGGAATCATTGCACAACATAGCACTTAACCATACTGTGTACTCAGTAAAGAAGGAAATGCACATGACAGGCTTTATCAGTATTGTCAGTTTAAGACATCAAGCAAAGCAACATATTCTACCAAGTCTCCCTGTGTCAACAGTCAGGCAATGATTTCCCAAGTCAAATCAAGCCATCTATTTAAGATATTATTTGTAACTGTATTCACTGTCATCTAATAAGATGCATTTTTCCTCCCCTATCCTACCCAGCTCAATCTATACTTCAATTAGCATAACAGTAGATATGGTCTGTGCTGATTTTCAGTAACTAGACAGGGTTAGAGTTTCCAGGCTGTTTGTATATATTCAAATACTAACTTTCTGTTAAACTGAAAGTGAGAACTGCCCTGTATTTTTACTTAATATCCAGAGCATACAAACTTAGAAAACTTTCTGAAAATCTCGTGTTACATAAGCAATCGTTTGATTCCAGCTGTGCTGACAGTAAATGACAAAATAACAAAGCAGCCTTTTAAGTAAATGCATCACGCCTGCAAGTCACAATTACAGGCCATCTCCATCACTCACTCAGAGTGAGTCTGACAAAATACTGAGATTACTGTGACTCTCCTAAATTGTGAATTACATAGTGGACAAGCATGTTGAGCTTTCTAGTTCTGGATACGTCAATAATTTATCCCTGGTCTTGGCTGGGCCTCAGTTTCCCATCTACTACAAGAATTAGAAAAATCCCTGCTGTAATTTACATCACAAACATGAGCACTGAAGCTGAAGAGATCCAAGATTACAAGTAGTGGTAAATCTAGAACTGTAGCCAGAAGGCAGCTTAGACTTTCATCCTTTTAAGAGAGTTTGCAAGATCTGTATATGCATGATTTGATGAAATTTCTCAATTGAGAGCTATAATGGTATATGTGTACACACATTATTTCCAAAAAGGGCTACAAGTATTCTTTTTAATCAAGCTTCTTGTAGGATAAGAAGAAAATTTGGAAATACAAATATCATTCTGACAAAGTAACTCACATCAGGTATCTCCTAAAGGAGCAAAAAAAGTAACCTAGATACAGCATACATTGAAATTAATATTTTGTAGAATGTCTGTCTCATCCCATTCTCCTTTTATCAGTAGAGAAAATAGAAAATGTCCACCAAGGTATTATACATCACTATTCACAACAACTTTTCACCCTCTTTTAGTACTGCATTTAGATCTTTTTAACAGTTTAATCTATGTTTTCATGATTGGAAGTAAGGTGATTACAGAAGAAGAGAAATTTTTTAATTAAGGTGAAATAATTCATATTAAAAAAGTCTTAGTAATAGACTTTTAAAACTATCTGAGTACATTTAAAGAATTAGTAGTTGCCTACCAAAGGAAGAGGTATTGAAAATAAAATATTTCTAATATGAAAGTTAGAACAATGACAGTTTACAAATTTTCAAGAACAAAGCTAATTTACCAAACAAACATACCCAAAACCATTACGAATTAAAACTGAAGATATACAGATTAGTAGATATATACTTGCAATCCAAAATCATTCTATGATACAAAATATACTCTGGATACTTTCACCTATATAGTAATTTTATCTTCACTTTATAATAATAATCTGAGTCACTAATATGATGCACTAACAAGTCTCTCCATATTCAAGTCAAATACAATGCATAGGGCAGCTAATTTCTTTAAATAACAAATAAAAATAAAAAAACATCTGCAATAGAGATACAGGCAAGCAATATCCAAAGTGGCTATTACATAGTTCCCTATCAAATACTGGCTCAATAAACTACAACAAAGTAAGAAAAGAAACACAAAGGAAAAGCTAAACTGAGTGCAGATGAGCCTGGAAGCTACAGTGACTTGACGACAACTGACATAGGTGGGACGGCTGCTACTACTGCTGCCTTTGCTGTCAGCTGGAACTAGCAACAGGCCTAACCAGAGCTCTACTGCCAGACTCCTACTGCTGATGTGAGGTTAGCAGCCTGCCACCAAAATACACTTCTGCAAGGTCATCAACTATCCAATTCTATAAAACAGAGATAAGATGAATACAACCCTGCAAAGATTACTGAAATAATTTTATAATTCTCTATAGGTTAGATGTTTGAAGATAAGGGAAAGGTAAATGTGCACGAGGATAAGAGAAGGGAGAGATGTAGAGTTGAATTATAAACCTATACTACCTTACTGAAGCCAAAATGAACAATAAGCCTTTGTTTTCTACTATATCAGAAAGCATCTAAGATGTACTAACTAAAAATTACTAACAAAAAAAGGAGTAAATAGTACTCAGGGTGGAAAAGTGGTAGCAGTATGAAACCATCACTCTGGAGCTAACAAAAGGTAAACCTTGTAGACTAACCTCAAACAGATAAACGTTTCTGGCATTATAAAAATTTCTCCTAGATAGAGATTAACATAGGACAAACAAAATACTTCCCTGGCATGCTCTTTTAATATAAAGGACAGCTTGGAAAATTAAACATTAGTACTTCAAACATCAAATCTAATTATAATTAATCTATCAATCTGTAAAACTTGCAGACTGGGTGATATATTTAATTAGGGGAGTGAAACTAAGTACTTCTGGGCAAAATAGGAAGCAAGCTTGAACCTGTTCACTAGGACAATTTTTGGAAAAACAGAAATAGCAAGGACTTTGATTACATAGGTAATTGTGGCTTTCTGACATTTTAATTAGTATTAAAACAGTTCATTTTTAATGGTTATTACCTTGAAGTTTAGTAATAAATTCAAATATCTTTACCCAATGTTGCTGTGGGTGAAAAGTAAGACAATTTTTATTTAATTAAAATTTAAACCACTGGGAACAGTAATTTACGGATTACAGAGGCAAGATGGCGGAATAGGAAGGGAGCACACTGATAGTCCGGGGAGAGATAGTTTAATAAAAGTGGAGATACTGCAGGTTCAAGGAAGAGTAGGGGAGGAAACAGCAGAAGAAACTCTTCCAGAACGCGTGATTCACAGCGGACCTGTGTGGAGAGCGTGGGAGCCCACAGTTCGGGACACCAGCGGCAGACTCAACACACCAGCGCTGGAACGCAAGGTGAGCCGAACCTCAATAGCCCGAGACACCGGCAGGCAAGCGGAGAGAGACTAGAGGGAACGACCCCAGTGGGGGAAAAGTTCACCAGGCTAGAGAGAGAGAGAAAAAAAAAAAAAAAAAAAAGTGACTGATACGGACACGGGTTTCTCTCTCTCTGCTCACCTCTCAAGGGCGAGCAAGACAAAGAGCAGGCGCCATCTTGGACATACGTCATAAGCAGAGCGACCTCAGGTCTGCACTGGCCCTGAGCCTAGCAGAAAACCCTGACTCTGGGCGGGGCTAATTAACAGGAGATTAGGACCTAGTAAATTTGTGGTGCTACTGAACTGAGACTGTGAAAAAAGAGACGGTGGGGGAGAGAACTCACGGAATTCACCTGAGTACTCTCCAGAGACGCTACAATTCCGTAACTTTGGCAACCCAGTGGGAGACTGAAGGAGAATTTGAACCCACTCTGAGGGCCAAACAGATTCCCTGTGTGGTCCTTGGGAAAGAGCTTCCAATCTCTGGCTCCTGTGGGTATATCATTTGCCTGCTAACTACCTCCAACTTCGTTCAGCTGTGCGGAATTACTTCCCTTTTGAATCAAAAAAAGAAAGAGAGAGAGAGAGAGATTTACCATTCCTAACCTGGGAGTGTCACCTTTGGGACACCAAACAGAGCTCTCAGGCCACACCCATCTCAAGCCCTAAGGCTCCATCAAAAACAGATAGTCCACTTAATCTAGAGTCATAGTATAACAAGAAAAAGCACCACAGCGAAGAAACCAAATATCTCCAATATGCCAAATAACAAACGCAAAAACCAAGGTAATAAAAACAAGGAAGTCACCATGACGCCCTCAAATGAAAAAGACACCCCAATTCAAGATTATGAAGATGATGACATAGAAGAAATGCAAGAAGCAGATCTCAAAAAATTGATAAGAACATTAAGAAGTTCTCAAAAACAAATTCTTGAACTACATAAAGCCTTAATGGACAAGATAGAAAATCTCTCTCGTGAAAATGAAATATTAAGGAGGAATCAAAATGAAACGAAACAATTAGTACAACAGGAAACTGTGATAGTGACTGAAGTGAAGAATTCAATAGATCAAATGAAAAACACAATAGAGAGCCTTACAAACAGAATGGGTGAAGCAGAAGAGAGAATATCGGACTTAGAAGAGAGAGAACAGGAAAGGATACAGTCAGATCAAAGAAAAGAAGAGGAAATTAGAAATCTAAAACATATTGTCAGGAATCTTCAGGATACTATTAAAAAACCCAACATTCGGGTTCTAGGAGTTCCTGAAGGCATGGAGAGGGAGAACGGATTAGAAGGCCTTTTTAGTGAGATATTAGCAGAAAATTTCCCAGGTTTGGAGAAGGACAGAGAAATCCTAGTACAGGAAGCTCACAGAACCCCTAATAAACACGACCAAAAGAGATCCTCACCACGACACGTTGTAATTAAACTCTCCACAGTGAAACATAAAGAAAAGATCCTAAAATGTGCAAGAGAGAAACGTCAGATTACTTTCAGAGGATCGCCAATCAGACTCACTGCTGACTTCTCATCAGAAACTCTACAAGCTAGAAGGGAATGGCGAGATATAGCCCAGGTACTAAGAGAGAAAAACTGCCAGCCCAGAATATTATATCCTGCAAAGCTATCATTTGTGAATGAAGGTGAAATAAAGACGTTTCATAACAAACAGAAATTGAAAGAATTTGTCGCCACTCGTCCAGCCCTGCAACAGATGCTTAAAGATGTGTTACACACAGAAACACAGAAACACGGTCATCAGTATGAAAGAAGATAAAGGAAGGAAACCTCACAGCAAAAGATCACAGGGAATTCAAAGCATATATTAGAACTTATCTTTGGCAAATGGCAGGGCAAAGTTACCACTTTTCATTAGTCACATTGAACGTTAATGGCCTGAACTGTCCAGTTAAAAAACACCGATTGGGATTTGCTTTTTAACCTGATGCAATTTTAAATGATGCTTAATTTTGTTTTCAAATTTCAAATCCTAGCTCTTACCCATACATGGAACAACAATCAAATTGTACATGTAATTCGCCACTTTGCTACACTAACATTGTTCCAGGGGTACTTATGATGTACTTTTGAATTTTCTATACATGCAATAATGACATTTGCTAGCAGTTTTATGTCTTCCTTCCCAATATGTATGCATTTTGTATCCTTTCTTTGTGTTACTGCACTGTCTAGTAATTCCACCATAATATTGAAAAGTAGTGGTGAGAAAAAGACACTTCCCCCTTTCCCCAACTTAAGGGAAAACTGTCCAATTTCACTATTAAAGCTGGTTTTGGTAGATATTCTTTATCTAGATGAGGAATTTCTCTTCTGTTTCTTGTTTGCTCAGTTTTTTTATGCCAAATATCTTCTACAAAAGTTGATGTAATCATTTAACATTTTTGCAGTTTGTGTAGTATGTCCAATTTATTGATTTTTTAAAATGCTGACAGCCTTGCTTACGTGGGATAAATACCACTTGCTTGTACTACATAAAATTGTTGGATTTTACCTATTATTAAAAAAAAAGAGATTTCTAAAGGCAACCCAGAGGAATCCTTAATCCAGTTCTTCATTAGAAGAGATGTGCAATTCGGGACATGCTCAAGCTGACTTACCTCAAACGGTAGAGTTAGAAACATACCAGGAGATTCCAATTCAATCCCATCAAGGTGGCATGTACCAATGCCATCTCACTAGTCCCAGTGATCAATTTCTGTGCACAATTGATCATAATGATAGGACTAAGAACCAAAGGGATCACATAAACAAGAATAGTGTCTGCAAATACTAGCTGATAGAATCAAAAATGGAGAGAATGATCCAACATGGGAAGTGAGATACACAGCAGACCCATAGAATGGCAGATGTCCTAAACAGCACTCTGGCCTCAGAATCAGCCCTTAAGGCATGCGGATCAAGCTGAAAAGCCCATGAGAGTATTTCAGGCATGGAAAGCCAAGACACTCTGGGGAAAAAAAATGAAAGATCTCCACGAGTGAGATCCCAGTGGAAAGAACGGGTCATCAAAGAAGGAGGTACCTTTCTCTGAAGGGAGGAGAGAACTTCCACTTTGACCATGGCCTTGTCTAAATATGATCAGAGTCAGTGAACTCAGGGGGCTTCCATAGCCTTGGAAACTCATGACAAGAGCCTAGGGTGATTACTGATGCCATAAACAAGAGTGTTAATTTGTTAAGTCAACAACAGGAGTCACTGTGTACTTACTCCTCATGTAGGATCTTTGTCCTTAGTGGGTTGTACATTGAGATTTAATGCTATAACTAGTACTCAAATAGTATTTTTCACTTTATGTTTCTGTGTGGGAGTAAACTGTTGAAATCTTTACTTAATGTATGCTAAACTGATCTTCTGTATATAAAGAGAATCGAAAATGAATCTTGATGTGAATGGAAGGGGAAAGGGAGTGGGAAAGGGAAGGGTTGCGGGTGGGAGGGACGTTATGGGGGGCAAGCCATTGTAATCCATAAGCTGTACTTTGGAAATTTATATTCATTAAATAAAAGTTTAAAAAAAAAAAAAAAAAAAAAAAAAAAAAAAAGACAATTTTTATTTAATTAAAATTTAAACCACTGGGAACAGTAATTTACGGATTACATTTTTAGACTTGGGAAACTTAGGAATTTTAAATATTATTTAAATACCGTATCCACCTGTAATTTTCAAATCTTACAGAATTACTTTAAGTCTGCACAAAATTTGAACAGGTTTTACTTGGCTTCTTTCCAAACCATAGCACTTATGCTTTGGGGACCAAGGGAGCGTACAGTGTAAAGCGCTTTAACTTCTTTAAAGAGAAAACCCTTCTACCTTGACTACATTTTCAATAGCATATCCTTCCATGCACAGGAGTCTCCCAATTCATTTTAAAATATTTTTAAAACTAAACTTTAAAGCATGAAGTAAATGCAAAAATATGATTTAATCCTTTCAAATGGAGCTAGACTTTGTTTCTCCTCTTATATTTAAAATCCTGAATCATCCCAACTAAAAAGAACAAAAAAGGGTTTTGAAATATTGAAACTGATGCTTCATGTTTGGATTATACTTCTCATATTCTGACAACCTTAATAAATCAAAACCTAAACATTTAAAGTAAGTTTAGGATTTTAAGTTAAAATTTTAACTCACAAATGATAGGCTTTTGGCATGATCAAAATAATCTAAGTAAGCAATAATCTGACACCCACTGCCCTGTATATTCAGCAGTAAATCATTAAATGTGAATGGTTTAATGTTTTCAAAATATTACCACAAACAATCACAAAAATATCAGCACCCAGGGGAATTATATCATAATCATAATAATTCATTATATGGAACCTCTCTAGTTATCTGCTACAATATTTACAAAATGAAGTACTTACTACATATTTTAAAGAGCGCTAACTGCAGTATGGGTCCCAAGTTTCCACAAACATGACACTAAGATTACTGTCAGTTCTTTCATGTTTCAAAAGAGCACAGAGGTCAAAAGCAACTCCTCTTCCTGGATACTAAAGCAGCTACAACATTTGAAAAGTATTAGCAAGAAATATAACTATATTTGAACAATAAAGATGCTAATTCAGATTCAGAAGATGTTAACAATTACCTAAAACTGCAATTGACATCATCCACAAAACAAATTTACTTTCTCCTGTGAAGTTATCCCCTAAATTGAATTGGTAGCTGGTATCTGGGTGTTTCAATTCTGTTCCCCAATTCCTTATTGGCCCAATTCTCTCTCCTGCTTTAAAGTTTTCCAGGCAGTAACCAAGGTATGGTATTCTAGTGTTTTGTTTTTTTTTTTTTTTTTTTTTTCACCACATACTTAATGTAATTAGCTGGATAAATGCTGGAATGAATTACTGTGGACTCATTTTTCTACTGAGATTTTCTGAAACATTTTATCATACTTCTATACTTAATGATTTGAAGTCATTAAGTAAACATGCTATTTCCTTTCAATAAGATTCAAAACATACCTTAAACTAGGTACATTTTTAATATTCCTACTGAGAAAAACTCAAGAAACAGAAACTTTCTTTTTAAATAAAATCTGTGTAACTGATCACAATGATCACTGACATTCATACAGACAGGGGATAAGACAAATGATAAGTAAACATCATGCCTTTCCACAAAATAAATGTCCCCATCTGTCTAAAAAATATGGAAAGCTTTCTCTGTCCTGACCCAACTCCTCCCTGAACTCAAAAACAATACAAAGCCAAAATAATAACCATTGGATGAATTTCAAGCAGTTTTGCCCTGGGTGGGGGCTGCAAGCACACTAAGAATTGAGAGAAAGAAGGTGAGTTGTGAGGAAGTAAGGAATGAAATCTCCAACATAAAATATGGCTTAGGTAAGTAGAGAGCATCGCAAATACTCTAACTACATAAACTTACTCTCTCCAAGCCAGTGATATAAAAATAATACCTGATGTAGTAAAGTTATTCTGAATGCATCTTCTTTTAATTACATTTTTGCCGATTCATATTTTAGCCTTTGGAAACTCTGCATAAGATATCATAGCACTGCTTTTCTTCTGAAAGCTTAGCGATAACAAAATGATTGTGTAGAAGTCTACACTACTATTTCTTTAATACCAAACCTGAGTAATAAAATGAAAATAATTTTAAGTAACAATTTTCTCCTATTGAAAATGAACAAAAAATCTAAAAGCCTGAAGTGTGTATGTATCGCTTCAATGTGTGCTACTGCTTTAGCAATCACACATGTTGCACACCCTGTTACCAAGTTAGGCATCATTTCGTTCCCATAACTAAATTATAGTAGTACAATAGCCTTCATGCTTTGTTTTGAAAGAAACCTATCTTGAGGCCAAGCATCATCCTTTGTGACTACATAGGTGAGCAAAATAAAAAAATTTGTTCACTCCAAAAACAAAAATTGTGCATTTGTCTCTGATGCAGATTAAAGTAACCATCTTAATCACCTGCAATATTAAACTGATTTAGTTTGCTGAGGAATAAAACAGGGAGTTATTGAATTTGTGTTTAATTCAGTGCCCTTTATAACATATTTAAGGAATATGTTGTATAAAACAGTATCCGAATCCTATCAGATGAAAATATTTTTCCCTTTTAGCAAGCCTCCAGTTGCAAGCCTGAGAAAACCAATTAGTTTCCACTTCTCCTCTGCTTGATAATAGTGCCCCCTAATGGGAATTTTAATATGAGTTTTTCCTATTCATTTTTTACAAAGTGTGTATTCTCTAATACAAGCAATTTATCTCACTTTCAACTATAAAATATATTTTGTAATATAAAATCTTATCAAGATTCAAACCATTCAAAGGAGTTTCCACGTGTGCAAAAACAAATTGTGAATGTGTGAAGAAACTTTGACACAGTAATTCCCTAGGTTTTGAAGCAACATATAACCAAATAATCCAAGGTAGCCCTATCCAAAATGTTAATCTCAAAGAAATCAACCTTTTTGCTATCTTTTTACAATTCAATAAGTGGATAAACAATATATGCTAAATGAAATATATCACAGAAGCAGGAAAAAAAAAGTAAATTCTGAAGTTACTGAGTATCACAGAGCTCTTGAACACAAAGCTGTTTCCCGCCAGTTTTCTATTCTCAAACTGTTCACCTCTGCACAATTCTACAACTATGAATTTGAGCCTTTCTTTCCTATTATCTACAGGTAGTTCCTCTAAACATCAACAACTCAATATCTGGGTTTTATATTTAAAAAAAAGAAAAAAAAATGCACCAAAACGAAAGCAAAAACTATTCCAACACTTTCCAAGTATGCCAGTGAAACAAACACTCTATCAATATTCTCATGTCAGTGCTCATAATCCTTCCCGGACTCAGTTAATATTAGGGAGAAAATCTAAAAGAAATAAGCAATGAATGAACAAAAATTATCTATTTATGAGGGAAAGAGAATTAATTACTGCGTTACTCCTTAACAATAAGTAGTAAGAAAAACTTCTATGTATAGATCAGTGGTGATCAAACTTCCTTACAGAGCCAGATAATAAACACTTTTTACGCTTGGGACCCACACAGTCACGCTGTCACAACTACTCGACTTTACCATGTGTCACTGTAGCAGGAATGCAGCCACAGGAAATATATGAACAAATGGCCATGAAGTGTCGCAACAAAGCTGTATCTACAAACACAAGCTCACTTCTAATTGAAGACACTTACTAATATATCATTTGAAAACCAGCTTAAAAATCTCCACTTTACATAAGATACCAAAAACAAAAAATCCATACCCTATAAGAAACTGCCAAGCAACTCAAAATACACAATTACCAAAATTATGAATTATTTATTTTAACTGCTTAAGGCAAGTGTCAGAAGAAAAGCTTTTTCTTAGTAAATGCTAGCTTTAGAGGGCATAAAACAATGAAAAAGTAGTAAGCAAAACAACCCTTACCATGCTTTAAAAATAATGAAGGACAGCCCAAGATTTAGACCCCTACCACCCATGTAGGAGACCCAGAAGAAGCTCCTGGCTCCTGGCCTCAGCTGGACCCACCTGGACTGTTGCAGGCATTTGGGGAGTGAATCAGCTGAAGGAAGACCTCTCTCACTGTACTTGATCTTTCAAGTAAATAAATCTTTAAAAGAAATTTAAGCCTATTCCAAAATAAAATGCTTTTTTTAAAAAAATAATTAATCAAACAGGGAAAAATATAAAATTATCTGAGAAAGCACTACTCTGGAATGGTTTCTACACCCAACTATATCAACAGCTAGTAACCAAACAAGTCACTTAAAGGAGAGCTCTCAAACTCCTCACCTGTAAATGAGACACTACACTAACAATCCTTCATTTTCCAGTCCTAAAACAGTGGCTGAATTATAAGCATGTCCAGATGTGCCAGCAAATGGGGAAACAGATACATTCTAATACTGCCAGAATGGACTGCACAGAAAGCTTACTTTCAATCCTGGCAAAGCATAATACACAGTAATTCAGATGACACCGGGAAAGTACAGCCAGTTTAAAAAATACAAAAACGATGGATACTACACATAGGTTTAAAAATAAACATGTGTTAGTACTCTGGTGCCTAGAACAAAAGTGGCCCTGGTTATAATCTAAAGGTACTACTTTAAAAAAAAAAACTCATTTAAAGACAAACTGCAGTATCAAGGAATTATCTTGGCAAGAATATACTTTGCATTTATTTTATGTTCAACTACTATGAAGATGCCAAGTCAAATGGAATGATTAACATTTTATCAAAGTTAAAATCGATCAGTTCAAAGTTACACAGAGGGCCAGCACTTCTGCATATGGTTTATAAAAATAACTCATTTACCAGAGTGTCTTGGCTTTCCATGCCTGAAATACTCTCATGGGCTTTTCAGCCAGATCCGAATGCCTTTAGGGCTGATTCTGAGGCCAGAGTGCTATTTAGGGCATCTGCCATTCTGAGTCTGCTGAGTATCTCACTTCCCATGTTGGATCACTCTCCCCTTTATTTATTCTATCGGTTAGTGTTAGCAGGTACTAGACTTGTTTATGTGCTCCCTTTGACTCTTAGTCCTTTCATTATGATCAATTGTGAACTGAAATTGATCACTTGGAATAGTGAGATGGCATTGGTACATGCCACCTTGATGGGATTGAATTGGAATCCCCTGGTATGTTTCTAACTCTACCATTTGGGGAAAGTCAGCTTGAGCATGTCCCAAATTATACACTTTGGCAAAAGATCTCTGCGAGTGAGATCCCAGTGGAAAGAACAGGTCTTCAGAGAAGGAGGTACCTTTCTCTGAAGGGAGGAGAGAACCTCCACTTTGACTATGACCTTGTCTAAACAAGATAAGAATCGGAGAACTCAGAGGGCTTCCATAGCCTTGGAAACTCATGACTGGAGCATAGGGAGACTACTGATGCCATAGACAGGAGTGTCAATTGGTAAAGTCAACAACAGGAGTCACTGTGCACTTACTCCTCATGTAGGATCTCTGTCCTTAATGTGCTGTGTATTGAGATTTAATGCTATAACGAGTACTCAAACAATATATTTCACTTTGTGTTTCTATGGGGGTGCAAACTGTTGAAATCTTTACTTAATGCATACTAAACTGATCCTCTGTAAAAAAAAAAAAAAAAAGAAATTATCAACTCCCAACTTGACTCTCACTGGGATTAAACATGACAATAGGTCTGATCTGATTTCATCATCATTTAAAAAATCATCTATTATTTTTCACTTTATGTTTCTGTGTGGGAGCAAACTGTTGAAATCTTTACTTAATGTATACTAAGCTGATCTTCTGTATATTAAGATAATCGAAAATGAATCTTGATGTGAATGGAAGGGGAGAGGGAGTGGGAAAGGGGAGGGTAGTGGGTGGGAGGGACGGTATGTGGGGGAAGCTATTGTAATCCATAAATCGTACTTTGGAAATTTATATTCATTAAATAAAAGTTAAAAAAAAAAAAACTCATTTAGGGGCCAACACTGTGGTGTAAAGAAAGGTTAAGTCTCCACCTGCAGCACCATCATCCCACATGGGCATCGGTTCAAAACCTGGCTGCTCCACTTCTGATCTAGCTCCTGGCTCATGTGCCTGGGAAAGCAGAAGATAGTCCAAGTGCTTGGGCCCCTGCCCTCAATGGGAGACATGAAAGAAGCTCCAGGCTCCTGGCTTCAGATCAGCTTACCTCCAGCTGTGATGGCCATTTGGGGAGTGAACCAACAACATATGGGAGATCTCTCTCGATCTCAATCTCTCTCCCCCCTTCTCTCTCTGTATCTCTGCCTTTCAAATAAATAAAAAAAAAATCTTAAAACAAAAAGTAAAAAAAATTTAAAAATTACATAGAAAATAATGAAAAGGAAATTAAGAAAGGAATCTACCTTATAATAGCATCATGAAGAATAAAATACTTAAGAATAAACTTGGCCAAGGAGGCAAAAGACTCGTGAACTGAAACTACAGAACACGAGAAAAGAAAATAAACAGGGGCCAGCACTGTGGTGTAGCAGGTAAAGCTGCCACCTGTAGCACCAGCATCCCATGTG
The DNA here is from genome assembly GCF_964237555.1 of Oryctolagus cuniculus. Taxonomy (NCBI): domain Eukaryota; kingdom Metazoa; phylum Chordata; class Mammalia; order Lagomorpha; family Leporidae; genus Oryctolagus; species Oryctolagus cuniculus. The sequence goes on from NC_091437.1 coordinate 142,340,330, forward strand.
GACACCAGTTCGAGTCCCAGCTCTGATCACTTCTGATCCAGCTCCCTGCTAATGTGCCTGGGAAAGCAGCAGAGAATGGCCTAAGTGCTGGGGTTCCTGCATCCACATGGGAGACCAAGTGGAAGCTCCTGGCTCCAGACCAGCCCAGCTCTAGCCATTGGGGAATAAATCAGTGGATAGAAGATTTCTCTCTCTCTGTCTCTTAACTTTGCCTTTTTTTATATAATGGACTTTATTTGTTCATTTATTTATTTATTTTTTCCAAAGAAACCTTTTATTTTATGATCACAAATTTCATAAGCACAATTTTTGGAATATAGTGATTCTTCCCCCCATACCCGCCCCCTCACTCTCACTCTCACCCCAACTCCTCCTCCTTCTCCCATTCCCAGTCCCATTCTCCATTAAGATTCATTTTCAATTAACTTTATATACAGAAGACCAACTCTATACTAAGATTTCAACAATTTGCACAAACACACACACAAAATATAAAAAACTGAGAACAAGTTAAACAGTTAATTCTCAGAATATAACTCATTAAGGACAGAGGTCCTACATGGGGAGTAAGTGAACAGTCACTCCTGTTGTTAATTTAGCAAGCAACACTCTTATGTATGATGTCAGTGATCACCTGAGGTTCTTGAAATGAGCTGCCAAGGCTATAGGAGCCTCTTGAGTCCTTAATCTCCAACAGTATTTAGACAAGGCCATAAGCAAAGTGGAAGTTCAATCCTCCCTTCAGAGAAAAGTACATCCTTTGATGGGCCATTCTTTCCAATGGCGTCTCACTCACAGAGACCCTTCATGTTCTAACTCAGTCTTTTAAATAAATAAATATATCTTTTAAAAAAAGGAAATTAAATAAAGACATAGGCATATTCATATATTGGAAAACATCATTTTCTTAGATTGTTAGTACTATTCAATGGTAATTGACAAATTAAATGTAATCCTTATCAAAACTGCAATGACATTTTTAGTAGAAACCTTTAAAAAAAAATCAATTGGAAAAGTCATATGGGATCTCAAGAGACCCCAAATAGCTAAAATAAATTCAAATAAGAACAAAACTGAAGGCCTCACTGTCTACTTTCAGAAAAACATACTACAAGAGATTCTGACAGAAGGAACAGTGGGGTAGCACAGACAGCCCAGAAATAAACCCAGGCATATACAGTCAAGTGATTTTCAGCAAGAGTGCCAGGAACACTGAATGAGGAAAGTACAGTCTCTTCACCAAATGGGTCTGTGAAAACTACATCTATCCACATGAAAAAGAATGAAGCTAGATACTTATTTTATACTATGCATAAAAATTAAATCAAAATGGATTAAAGACTGAAACTAACAATTGAAACTATAATACTATTAGGGGGAGAAAAAACATGGGAGAAAAGCTTTATGATGCTGGATTTATCAATTACTTCTCAGTTATGACCCCAAAAACAGATTCAGCAAAGCAAAAACACACAAATGAGACTGTATCAAATATAAAAACTTGCACAGCAATGGAAACAACAGGATGAAAAGGATGAATGATAACCTTTGGGGCTGATAATATGGCACAGCGGATTAAAGCCCCAGCCTGCAGTGCCAGCATGTGATACTGGTGCTGGTTCAGTCCTGGCAGCTCCACTTCCAATCCAGCTCCCTGCTAATGCACCTAGGAAAGCAGCAGAGCCCCTGTACCCACATGGGAGACCCAGAAGCAGCTCCTGGCTCTTGGCTTCTGGCCTGGCACTGCCCTGGTCGTTGTAGTCATTTGGGGAGTGAATCAGCAGATGGAAGACCTCTCTCTCTCTCTGTCTCTACCTCACTCTGTAACTCTCCTTTTAAAATAAATGTCTTTAAAAAAAAAAAAGAAAGAAAGAAAAGGCAATCTATGGAATAGAATATATATATATATTTCAAACTATTCTCTGATAAGGCATTAATATCCAAAATTTACAACAAACTTCAACTCAGTGATGAAAATCCTAAAAATCCAATTTTAAAATGACAAGGATTCTTAGTAGACTTTTCTCCAGAGAAGATACCAACCACCAAAAAAGCCCAATAAATCCTCTGCATCCACATTCACATGTTCAACCAACTGCAGATATATTTAAAGCAAAACAAAACTAAAACCTGGATCTGTATTTAACATGCACAGACTTTTTCTTGCCATTATTCCCCTATCAAAACAGTATGAAAACTACACGGCAAGCACATACATTGCATTAAGCATAAACAATCTACAGATGCAAGTATTCAGACATATCTGAGAGGGGAATCTTAGAAGAAATCCCTCGTATACTAAGGGACAACTATGTCCAGAAAGATATTCAACATCAATAATCATCAGAAAAAGACCAAACAAAACCTCAGAGAGATACCAGCTCATTCCATTAAGATGACCATTATCAAAACCACAAGAAATAACGAGTATTTCTGAGCATGCTGAAAATATGGGATCCTTGTGCATGGTTAGGTAGGAACAGAGCAAAATGGTACAGCTACTATGGAAAACAGTTTAGAAGTACCTCAGAAAATTAAAAAGAGAATTACTATATAATCCAACAATACTACTTCTGGGACCAGTGCTGTGGCATACCAGGTAGAGCCGCCACCTGCAGTGCTGGTATCCCATGTGGGTGCCAGTTCGAGTCCCAGCTGCTCCACTTCTGATCTAGCTCTCTGCTAGGGCCTGGGAAAGCAGTAGAAGATGGCCCAAGTCGTTGGGCCCCTGCACCCATGTGGGAGACCCAGAAGAAGCTCCTGGCTTCGGATCAGCACAGCTCTGGCAATTGTGGCCAAGTGGGGAGTTAACCAGCAGATGCAAGACCTCTCTGTCTGTCTGTCTGTCTCTCTCTCTCTCTGCCTCTCCTTCTCTCTCTGTGTAGCTCTTTCAAGTAAATAAATAAATCTTAAAAAAAAAAAAATACTACTTCTGAGTAAATATCCAAAAGACTTAAAAACAGGATTTCATAGAGTGTGAATACCATGTTCACTGAATTATTACAACACTTATAAGGTGTTAGCAACCTAAATGTCCAACAACAGACAAATAAAGAAAATATGATATACACATACAATGGATTAATCAGTCTTAAATAAAAGGAAATCGTATCACATGCCACAACATGGATGAACACTGAGGATATTACACTAATAAGCCAGTCACACACACAAAAAAAGGACAAACGCTGTACAATTCCACTTATATGAGCTATTGAAAGTAGACAAACTTAAACAGAAAAAAAAAATGGTGCCTGGTGCTTTTCACCACAATAAAGTCTTGAAGATTCAAACAACTGATAAATTATTTTCAACTAGATTTTAAAATAATCTCATAAAATGTATGCCTTTGGTGTGAGCTTTTAATTACTAGAGGCCTCTGCTGACACAACAATGACTAACTGCAGTAGAGAAACAAATGCTTCTGAAATGCTTGAGAATATTCTTTATGAAGCAGACAGCTGAACTCATCTCTTCTAAAACACTGGGGAGGGGCCAGCATTGTGGCACAACAGGGTAAGTGGCCATCTGCAATGCAAGCATACAATATGAGTGCCAGTTCAAGTCCTGGCTGCTCCATTTCTGATCAAGCTCCCTGTTGATGTGCCTGGAAAAGCAGAAGATGGCCCAAGTGTTCAGGCCCCTTACATGGAAGACCTGGATGGAGTTCCAGGCTTCTGGCTTTGGCCTGGCAAGGCACCAGCCATTGCAGCCATTTAGGGGAGTGAATCAGCAGACAGAAGGTATCTCTTGATAACTCTAAGTAATTCCGTTTCAAATAAATCAATCTTAAAAACACTGGGTGATTCAAAATTGGAGAGAAGAGAATGGATGCTGTATACATAATGATGGGTCCATGTTCTTCACACTTTGGCAAGCTGACTTCATAATGAAAAAGTGAGCATCAGTACAACCTCTATCCAACAACCCCACCTTGTCCATGGTTTTGCTTTCTGAGGTTTCAGTTACCTTCAGTCAACTGTGGTCCAAAAATATTAAATCGGAAAAATTCCAGAAAGAAAAAATATACAAGTGGTAAATAACTTTTATTATAGTATTGTACTATAATTACTCTATTTTATTATTAGTTACTGTTGTTAGTCTCTTACTATGCCTGATTTATATGTCAAACTTTATCATCGATAAATTAAATAAGTTTATATAATTTGGGGCAGGTATTGTAGCACAGCGGGTTAAAGCCCTGGCCTGAAGTGCTGGCATGCCATATGGGCTCTGGTTCTAGTCCCAGCTGCTCCTCTTCCAATCCAGCTCTCAGCTAGGGCCTGGGATAGCAGAAGATGGCCCAAGTCCTTGGGCCCCTGCACCCACATGGGACACCCAGAAGAAGCTACTGGCTCCTGGCTTCAGATAGGGACAGCTCCGGCCACTGCAGCCATTTGGGGAGTGAAACCAGCGCATAGAAGACTTCTCTCTCTCTCTCTAACTCTTTCAAATAAATAAAATAAATCTTAAAAAAAAAAAGTTTATATAATTTATAAACTGTATTACCGATGTGCTTAAAGGGAAAAACACATGAGTACATTTAGGATTCAGTCCTATCCATAGTTTCAGACACTCACTGGGGTATTAGAATATAACCTCTTCAGATAATAAGGGTAACTGCTGTACTACATATCAGAATCACAAATCCCAAATAGGCAAAGGTCAAACTGATGAAATTTATGATATAATCTTCATTTCCCAAAATTTATGTAACTTTTCCAAGAAGCTCAGAAATCAAATGAATGAGGCTAGCCTGGTAACAAATGGTCAAAGTTTACAGTGAGATTGATACTACTACACATTTGTATGCACTGCAGAAAACACATGAGATGAAAACCCTTACCTTCATCAAAGTCGGCATCATCCTCCGTGTGCTGGGGGAAAGGAAAGCAGTTGGTGATTTCAAGCCGATCTTCTACAACCAGTCCTAAAAGCACTCCTTGAACAACCTCAGTTCCTTGACCTTCTTCTTGATAATGTTTTATTATCTTTAATACCACCTAAAAGAAATACAGAAAGGGGCTTAAAAATCATTCTCCTTTTATATCCTTTATTTCTAAGAAAAACAGGTAAGCAATTATTAGCGGATTTGCAAAAACACAAAACTACATAGGATTAAACAAATGCCTTACAAACCATTTCCTTTACCGTTATATAATAATAAAGCTCCCATAATCTAAAAGTAAATATGAAACTCCCGGAGTCTGAAGATATACCAAAAATATCTGTGTACTACACTCACAATCCCTAACTCAACACTCCCCAAAGAGTCTAGTATCCAGGCGTTCCTTCAGGCAAATCAAACAACACCTCCTTCAGCCTGAGGTATCACTGGGAAAGTTATCCTATTAACAGGAAGGTAACTTCTTTTTTTAAAGATTTATTTTTATTTTTTGAAAGACAGTGTTACAGAGAGAGGTCTTCCATCCATTGATTCACTCCCCAGATGGCCACAACGGCCAGAGCTGAACCAATCTGATGTCAGGAGCCAGGAGCTTCTTCCGGGTGTCCCACATGGTGCAGGGGCCCAAATTCGGGCTATCTTCTAGTGCTTTCCCAGGCCACAGCAGGGAGCTGGATCAGAAGAGGAGCAGCTGGGACTATAGAACCGGTGCACATATGGCATGCCGGCACTTCAGGCCAGGGCTTTAACCCACTGTGCCACAGCACCAGCCCCCAGGAAGGTAACTTCTTGATATGGATGATAAAATCCAGTCATTTGCAACAAAATGAAAGAATCTGGAAAACATCATGCTGAGTGAAAAAAGCCAGTCCCAAAGGAACAAATATATGTTCTCCCTGATAGGTTACAACTAACTGAGCACCTAAAAAGAAATCTGTAGAAATGAAACTGACACTATGAGAAGCAATGACTTGATCAGCCCTTGTCCCGACTGTCAAGGAACAGCTTACTATTTTATTCTTTTTAGTATTTTCTTTTTCTACTTAATACCACTGGTTGAACTCTTCACTTAACACAGAATTATTCTTAGGTGTTTAAATCCAATTGAAAATTGGTCCCTGTTAAAAAGAAGAGTGGAAACAAGAGAGCAAGGAGATGTACAGTTCAGCACACATTCCCTCAGACTTACCCCTAAAGGTAAAGCTAAAAACTTGCCGTTGGACTCCAAATCCCATTAAGTTGGCAGGTACCAATGTCATCTTACAACTTAAAGTGATCAGTTTAAGTTCATAACTGATCATAAAGACAGAAATAAGTTTCAAAGGGATCACATAAATAAGACCAAGTGTCTGCTAATAATAATAGATAGAATTAAAAAGGAGAGAACAATCCAACATGGGAAGCAGGCCACATAACAGACTCATAGAATGACAAACACCCTAAACAGCACTGTGGCCTCAGAATCAGCCCTTAAGGCATTCTGGTCTGGCTAAAAAGCCCATGAGAGCATTACAGGCATGGAAAGCCAAGACACTGTGGCAAAAAATGACCTACATGAAAGATCTCCGTGAGATCTCAGTGAAAAGAAGGAGGAGAGAACTTCCACTTTGATTATGGCCCTGTTTAAATAATGTCAGAGTTTGTGGACTCAAGAGGCTTCCATAGCCTTGGTAGCTCATGACAAGAGCCTTGGGTGATCACTGACATCATAAATAAGAGTGTCAATTGTTAAATCAACAACAGGAGTCACTGTGCACTTGCTCCCCATGTAAGACATCTGTTCTTAATGAGTTGTACTATGAGAATTAACGGTAAATCTAGTCTTCAAACAGTACTTTATACTTTGTGTGTCTGTGTGGGTGCAAACTATTGAAATCTTTTTAGTATAGAGCTGGTCTTCTGCATATAAAGGTAATTATAAATCTTAATGACGAATGGGATGAGAGAGGGAGTAGGAGGTAGGATAGTATAGGGGGGAGGGCAGGTATGGGGGGAAGAACTGCTATAATCTAAAAGTTGTACCTATGCAATTTGTACTTATTAAATAAAAGCTCTCTCTATAAAAAAATTTTCAGATTTTGAATAGCAAGACAAATTATGATCCAGAGGAGCATGCCCAGTCATACATTCACTAGGAAGGCCTGGGTATTAGCCCATATCCAATTTGCTATATTAAACACTCTTTATAGGTTAAAAAAAAAAAAGAGAGAGAGAGAGAGAGAGAAAGAAAAAAAAAAACCTGGTATCCAGTACTGCCTAATTTTCCTCAACCAGAGAGATACACTGAATAATCGCTACTGGAATAAACAACTCTTGTTTGACTGTCTTCTTTAAGACTGACACAAAGGGGCCGGCACTGTGGAGCAGCGAGTTAAAGCCCTGGCCTGAAGCACTGTCATCCTATAAGGGAACCTGTTCTAGTCTCTGCTGCTCCTCTTCTGATCCAGCTCTCTGCTGTGGCCCGGGAAAGCAGAAGATGGCCCAAGGCCTTGGGCCCCTGCACCCACCTGGGAGACCCAGAAGAAGCTCTTGGCTCCTGACTACAGATTGGCTCAACTCCGGCCACTGCAGCCACTTGGGGAGTGAACCAGCATCAGATGAGGACCTCTGTCTCTACCTCTCTCCATAACTCTTTCAAATAAATAAAAATCTTTTTTAAAAAAATATTCACACAAAGACAAAGGAGACACTACAGTGTATGACTGCATAGACAGTTAATGTCAAAGTTCATGGTAACCATTCCTAATAATTCTTACAACATAGGATTGTTACTATATGGAAAGTGCTTTGACTACTGCTCAGCACCTACTTGTTAACAATAGTGATGTTTAACATAAGCCCATGACCTGAAGACCTAAATAGCAACACAGCCTAAAATGCAAGAAGTTCTCACAGAGAAATTAAGCCTAACAACAAAATAACAAATTATTAGTACTTTATTGATTAGTGTTCATCCCAAATACATTAACAGGAATAGTAATTATGAGTCAGTAACAAGTCACATTTATTGAACATTATGCACCAAGTAACATTCTACCTACTTTTACATGGGTTATTCACACAACCACCTTCGGAGAAAGGCACTTTTACGCAAAAGAACCCAGAGAAGAAACAATGGCTAAAGGCCATCTAGAATTGGCAGTCAGCATTTAAACCAGGCAAGTTCCAAAGCCTGTATGTATACTTTAACAAGATGCTGATTTTTCTATCAGTAACTCAACTGATAATTAAAGTAATCAATTAGTAATAAGGGCAGGCATTTGGCCTACAGATTAAGATTCTCTTTGGGAAGCCACATCATGCAGCAGAGTGCATGAGTTCAAGTCTCATCTCTGCTCCCAATTCCAGTTTCCTGCTAAGGCACACCGTGGGAGACAATAGGTAATGGCCAATATGTGGATCCGTCACCCAAGTGCGAGACCCGGACTGATTTCTCAGGGGCCAGCCCTAAGTGTTGCAGGTGTTTGGGAAGTTTATCAATAGTTTGGGAAGTAAGAGCAATATCGTGCATTCACTCACTGTTACATCAATAATAAAGAAAAAAATGTTTTAATTAAAAATAATAAATACTAATCTGTTAGTAAAAGATGTACAGCAAATCCTTTATGACAATAAGATACAGATCTCTGGAGGAGAGCAATCAGCAGGGGAAATAGCTCAGTAAAAAAAGAACACCAACTGACAGGACTGGCAGACCTTCAATATTCTTAAATGAAGGATGGGCTTACATTGTATCACAGCGGGTTAAGCAACACTCACATCCCATATCAGAGTGCCAGTTCCAGTCCCAGCTGATCCACCCTCAAAGCACCCTCCTGCTAATGCATCTGGGAAACAGTAGATGATAAAGGATAAAGTACTTGGGTTCCTTCCACCATGTGGAAAAATCCCCATGGAGTTCCTGGCTCCTGGCCCAGCCCTGGCTGTTATAGGCATTTGGAAAGTGAACCAGAAGATGGGTAAAAGATCTCTCTTTTCTCTTTCTCACTCTGTCTAGCTCTTCCCTCTCTCGGGGTCATTCTGTCATTCTCTCTCTCTCTCAGAGAGAAAGAGATCTTTCATCTGCTGGTTCACTCCCCAGATGGCCCCATCAGCCAGGGTTGAGCCAAGATGAAGCCAGTACCTAGGAGCTTTCATCAGGTTCTTCTACATGGACAGCAAGGGTCCAAACACTTGGGCTGTGCTCCGCTGCTTTTCCCAGGCCATTAGCAAGGAGCTAGATAGGAAGTAGAACAGCTGAGACTAGAGCCGGTGCCCCTGTGGGATGCTGCTGTCACAGAGCAATGCCAGTCCTGTCAGTCTTTTGAAATAATCAATCTCTTTGGGCTACCATTGTGGTACAGTGCGTTATATACCACCATCTGCAATGCTGGAATCCCATATGGTGCTGGTTCAAGTCCCAGCTGCTCTACTTCTGATCCAGCTCCCTGTTAATGCACCTGAAGATGCAGCAGAGGATGGCCCAAGCACTTGGGCCCTGGCAACCACAAGGGACCACCAAAAGAAGCTCCTGGATCCTGGCTTTGGCCTGGCCCAGCACTAGCCGTTGTGGCTAACTAGGGAGTGAACCAGCAGATGAAAGTCCTTTCTCCCTGTTTCTCCCTCTCTCTGTTACTCTGCCTTTTGAACAACGTGAAATAAATCTCTTTGAAAAAATCAATCTTTTTTTAAAAATGAAGAAAATGCACAAACCTTAACATTTCTGTAGGAAAGATCTCTCTACTGTAAGAATGGGTATGAGTTGTAGCTCCAGCATTTACTAGTTGTGCTCCTTGGAAAGCTATTTAATTTTTTGAAGTTTTAATCTTCTAATTTGTAAAATGTAGCCATTTTATATCATTATTGACAATATGGTTACCACCAGGCTGGCGCCGCAGCTCAATAGGCTAATCCTCCACCTAGCGGCACCGGCACACCGGGTTCTAGTCTCAGTCAGGGAGCCAGATTCTGTCCCGGTTGCCCCTCTTCCAGGCCAGCTCTCTGCTGTGGCCCAGGAAGGCAGTGGAGGATGGCCCAAGTGATTGGGCCCTGCACCCCATGGGAGACCAGGAGAAGCACCTGGCTCCTGCCTTCGGATCAGTGCGGTAGGCCAGCTGCAGCGCACCAGCCGTGGCGGCCACTGGAGGGTGAACCAACGGCAAAGGAAGACCTTTCTCTCTGTCTCTCTCTCACTATCCACTCTGCCTGTCCAAAAACAAAAATCAAAACAAAACAAAAAAAAAAAAAAAAAAAAAAAAAAAACAGATATTGGGCGCCAGTTCAAGACCTGGCTGCTCTACTTCTGATCCAGCTCTCTGCTATGGCCTGGGAAAGCAGAAGATGGCCCAAGTCCTTGGGCCCCTGCACCCATGTGGGAGACCCAGAAGAAACTCTTGGCTCCTGGCTTCGGATCAGCACAGCTCCAGTCATTGCGGCCACTTGAGGAGTGAACCAGCAGATGGAAGACCTCTCTCTCTCTCTCTCTCTCTCCCTCTGCTCTCTCTGTTTAACTCTTTCAAATAAGAATTTTTTAAAAATAAATCAAATAATGAGCACAGAGTATTTTACAAAGTCTGCCATGTAAGTGCTCAATAAATTATTTTTAAGATTTATTTATTTGAAAGTCAGAATTACGGGGGGGGGGGTGCGGGGGGGAATCTCCCATCCACTGGTTCATTCCCCAAATGGCAGCCAATGGCTGGAGCTGAGTGGCTCCAAAACCAGGTGCAAGGAGCTTCTTCTGGGTTTTGCACGTGGGTGCAGAGGACCCAAGGAGTTGGGCCACCTCCTACTACTTTCCCAGGCCATAGCAGAGAGCTGGATTGCAAGTGGAGCAGCCAGGACTCAAACCAGCACCTATATGGGATGCTGGCACTGCAGACGGTGGCTTTACCCACTATGCCACAGCATTAGCCTCTCATAAATTATTATTTTTTAAAGGTTTTATTTATTTGAAAGAGTTAAAGAGGTAGGGCGAGAGAGACAGAGGTCTTACATCCTGCTGGTTTACTCCCCAAATGACTACAACAGCCAGAGCTGAGTGGATCCAAAGCCAGGAGCCAGAATTTTCTTCCAGGTCTACCACACAGGTACAGGGGCTCAAGGAATTGGGCCACCTTCTGCTGCTTTCTCACACCATAGCAGAGAGCTGGATTGGAAGAGGAGCAGCCAGGACATGAAACAGTGCCCATCTGGGATGCCTGCACTGCAGGCTAGGGCTTTAACCTGCTGCACTACAGCACAGGCACCCTCAATAAATTATCAATATTATTATTACCAACAAAAATAAATAACTCCTACTCAACATCTCTCTCTACCAAAAACAATTACATTAAAAAAAAAAAAAAAGCAAGCATAAGAAAGGATAAACCAAACCGATGAGGAGTTATTACAAAAACACCTACCAAACTTACATATATATGTTCTTGGGAAGTTTACCTTATAATGGGATCACTAAGCCATTGTTGAAATCAAAGTAGAAATGTCAGAAGATATATAGACTTAATGGACAAATTCTAGAACTGATTCCTATCAGCTAGTTCCTACTTGTACTGATGACTAGGATCCTGGCATTGTTTCAGAAAGAAAGCGAGATCAAAATAACCTATTTCCTTTTATGAAGAAAACAGAAATGAAAATATTATTTCAAAACAAGTTATCACCATCCAAAACAGAGGTGATCATCTCACTCTTTGCAGCATCACTGAACTATTATATGCAGTTCTTAACAATGAATGACCAGAGGACAAATTTACCAGTAAAAATACTCAACCAGAGGTGGGAAAAGGACAATGGTTATTACCTGCTAAAGACAATCAACATTGAAAATGAATACACAGAAAGGGTAATCTAAGAAAGAAGGCTTAAAACCCACAACAGGACTACTTACAAATTCAAACCTCTCTCCAGGCAAGGGACACTCAAAAAGCATATCTTTGCACTAGCAAAGATGCATCAGGTACTGGAGAATTAGCCCAACTTTGAAAGGCAAACTTTGAGGACCACGTGTGAGTTTCAGGAAATATGTCAACTTTAAACATAAACTCTCTATGGCATTCAAGGCTGTTCAAAATAGAAAGTCTTCAGAAAAGACTTAAGTCACTAAAATAATGTCAAACTCTAGAATTTATGATCTACTCATTTTATAGCTGATGAAATAAAGCAGTCAGAAAAAAATACTAAAAGTAAGCTGACTTCATCTTGCATTTTATGGTCTTCCTACTTCCTGCAGACACACTAAAATCACGATTCTTTAGTCTAATATATAAGGTACTTGGGGAAGATGTCTGATAGAGAAGCTAGGCTGCCACTTGGGAAGCCACATCATGTATCCAATGGCCTGGGTCCTAATCCTGACTTTAGTCTCCATTCCAGCTTCCTGTTAATTCATACTCTGGGGGCCGGCACTGTGACGCAGCGGGTTAAAGCCCAGGCCTGAAGTGCCAGCATCCCATATGGGCGCCAGTTCGAGTCCCAACTGTTCCTCTTCCAATCCAGCTCTTTGCTAGGGCCTGGAAAAGCAGTAGAAGATGGCCCAAGTCCTTGGGCCCCCGCACCCACGTGGGAGGCTCAGAGGAAGCTCCTGGCTTCAGATCGGCACAGCTCTGGCCATTGCAGCCATCTGGGGAGTGAACCAGCAGATAGAAGACCTCTCTGTCTCTACCTCTCTCTGTAACTCTTTCAAATAAATAAAATAAATCTTAAAGAAAAAAAAATTCATACTCTGGGAGGCAGCAGGTGATGGTTCAAGAAGATGGGTCCCTGCCATCCATGTTGGAGGTCCAGACTGAGTCCAGGGTTCTTAACTGCCAGCCTAGCCCTGGCTGCTGTAGGCATTTAGGGAGTGAAACAGAAAACAGAAAATCTTTCTTAGCCTGTCCCTGTCTCTCTGGTCTCTATGCCTTTCAAGTGTGAATAAAATTTGTTCCAATTTTAAAGAAATAATTAATATACATACTTTCGGATTCTATGTAGATAACCACTAATTGGCCATGTGTACATGTGTGTATAAAATATATGTGTTTTATAGAATAGCAGTGTCTTTGAAACAATCCAGGTTCCGTTTGGTGTCATCCTTCTTAAATGTTCTCACAAAAAAGATTGTTTCACTTACCACATCTCCTCCCAACTCAAGCACTGGCTAGATCTGAAAAGATATCTGCTAAGGATAGAATGGCAAACATTCATCAATCACTTTTGTATGAATCTCAAGTACTCCACAAAGTGCCTTACATGCAATGACTCATTTAATCCTCACAACCAGCCTATGAAATCAGTTATATTATTATTTTTTTACATAATAAAACTGATATCTCCTGTTAAGGAATTATTAAAACCAGCAGGCAAGATTTGACTTCTGTGCCCAAAGCGTTTTTAATTACTTCACGATAACTGAATAACTTTAGGTAACCCACAAATGTTTATAAGCACAAGTCTGCAACAGATACAATAAACTAGCAACAGCTCTACTAACTCTAGTTCTGGAGAAGCAGGGCTTCACATACGCAACAAGAAACGGTTTGTATAGTGTCGAGGTTGATTTGTTCTGAGAGGAGGAGTGTGGTAGGGCCAAGAGGTGTGGAGTCACCCACACATACCCCAGGAGTTGGATGAAAGCAGGCCAGAGGCCAGCAGCCCACAGACTCATTTATTACAGTTGGTACAGCAGCTTAAATAGCCAAAGCAGCCAATTCGGTCAAGGGGCGGTTTATGCCCTAACCAATCACAGCGTGTTGCCAGGCAGTATCCGAAGCCATCCAATCACAGCCTGTTGCCAGGCAGGCTCCGTTGCCATGTGATTTCCAAGGCCATCCAATCACAGCCTGTTGCCAGGCAGGTTCTGTTGCCAGGTGGGTTTCAAAGCTATTCCTAAGTAACTGACCCTCACTTGCCAGCAGCCATCTTGGCATGGCCTTCTCATTCCACCACAGTGTAGGGCTCAGGGTCAGGCAGCAAAAGGTAGAGAATTAATGGTACTGGTTGTCAAATCACTGTGCCCTGGTCACTGAAATTCAAGCAGCACACACAGGAAACTTCCAATAGCTGCAAGAATGTGAAGGGTTTTTAATCTCTAAAAACACTATTCTCACAAGCCACAAGACGGGTACATTCCCCCACAAAGTACTGCTTGCTCATTTCATTTGCTCTCTTTCTAACAAACTGTATGCCTCTGTCCACAAAACAGTGCTGATATATTTTTTAATTATCCTGTTTATTAATGTCATGCTCCATGTTCTTTCTTTTAAAAGCAGATACATGGGAAGCTCAATAGTTCTCCAAAACAAAACATTCCCTTATTTTTTTTTAACATTTTTAATTTGTGTTACAAATGACCCCACACTCAGGAACATTAAATCACTACTTCTCAGCTTAATAAAATGACCTGAGCTTTTCAGATACATGAAGAATAGTCCTGATCCTGGATACATATTAGAGCTATTTTGGGAGCTATACAACATGAAGAAGGTCTTCAAATAGTTCATCAAAAATGCATATTATGAAAAAAACTATGCATAGACTAAAAAATTTTTTATACCACCATAGACGATCTTTCAGTTCTTTCTATTTTTCTGTGAACTTTTTAAGGTGCCCTCCTAGGCCAATATCTGAACCAACTTCCTGAAATTCAGTTAAATGATCTGGGCTGGGTTCCCAAACTGTGTTTAGGAGTTTTTGTTTCTTTCTGTTTTGCTTCTAAGTTCTCCAGTGATCCTAAGATCCTGCTGATTCCAATGTTTAATAAAGTAGCATGGTCCAGTCTTCCTTTGTTTTTGTTCGTTTTGTTGTTATGTCCTCAGGAAATTTTATGTACACTGTGATTAAACCACAAATTTTCCTTCCAGTTTTATGACTCCTAGTGTTGCTGAAAAGTGAGGACCCTAAAAAATATAGACCCAAAAGTGAACATTTTACTTCTAAAAGCATAAATAGCGCCCCCAATAAGAGGAACTCAAGCCCTCCTTGGAAGAATCTTTATTGTAGAGAAAAGAGAAAGGTAACTTACAAATATTAGAAATCTTAGAAATATTCAAGTTTTCTACAGTACAGCAAGACATACTTTATGGCTTTATTCCACATATAAGACTTAAGAACTAGTACTGACTATGTTTCTTAATCCTACAAATGAGTGGGGAAATGAGGATTCCACTACAGATTATGCCTCAAGAGACGGAAGCAAATGGGTCAGTAGAAACCTAAATTACTCAACTCTTCTACACTTTGTGAAACTTTGCCAGATTGTGTGTCACAATGTTTACCCTACATGATTTGCTCTCCACAGTAAAGACTATTCTCCCCATCAGGTCATTCATCCAGATTTCCGAGGATTGTACCATCTGAATCCCAATTTTACCAGATAGTAAATAGATGTTCTGTTTGCCAAAATTACCCAGAGAATATTTTTCCATTGTTTACTATTCAATATACACTCTTTTAAAAAAAGTATTCTATTATATAATCTCTAATAAGAACAATGCTATTTGTTAAAGTGTCTGGCCTTAGAAAGAACTTCACCCAAAAGTCTAAAAGCAACAAAGGATTTAATTTCTAAGACAGAAGCATTCTCACTATTACAGGGTAAAACATAAATATCAATGTAAATTATCCAATAAATTTTTTATACCGGAAGTCGATAAAATCCTCCATTCTTCTTAAAATGGAAGATTAAGCAGAATCTCTAAGAATTCTCAGTAAAAAAATCACAACAAAAACTTTCAGTTCCATACTGAAAGTAGGTTGTTGACCCCTTAGTGGAGTCTCCTGACACCCTCAAAACTCAAAAAGTCCTTGCTTGCTGTTTCCTCTTTGCTTCCTGAAAATCTCTGCTCTATTCTTTAACAACAGGTGCCAGTTATAAAAGTCAGATTATTAATTCACTATTTCTTAAAAGCTGTTTTATACAGACTTTACCACCAAGCTGGCCTACATCAGTTTCAAAACAGAAACAGAAATAGAACAGTCGGACAACTTTGGGTAGTAAGGAGTCTGAAGACCACAACAGCTGCTGACTCTACTGCTCCTAATGATCTATACATGGTCCTTTTGTGAGCTCCAACAATCGGAAATTTCCCTGGCGATCTGAATCCAGACTTCTCTTTCCCAACTCCATTAAAACTTTCTTCAGACCCCTGGTCAGGGAGACAGAGCTGTTTTTCATCCCTATTTCCATTGCTTGCTGGCCATTCAATTATAAAACCTTTCTTTTCTTAAAAAAGATCAAGTTTTGGGTTCATCAGGCAACAAACCTGCCTGATTCACTAACAATACCAGAGAATGTTTTAAATCTCATCAAAATATAAAGATTACGCTTCTTGATGAGTTAGAATTCTTTACCCAATATGTCTCTCACCAATAATTATGGTAAACTTTGGAATTTTCTGCACAGAACCATCAAGCTTATGTTATCTTCAATTTCTTTCATTCACTCATTAACTCAGTCAACTAAATACTGATTGACTAACTTCTCCAGGTCAGTCCCCTGTCATGGCCCTGGAAATACAAAACTAAATCAAACACATTTATTTCAAGGGATTCATATTTCTAGAACAAGTTTCATACTATACACTACACTTATGACATCAGGTGCGTGGGTTTCTTCCATATCAAGCAATTCTTCAACTCTCCTAGCACCAGGTGGGTTTCTTTCTTCATTTCTTTTAAAGATTTATTTATTGGAAGGGGGCACATAATACTAGAGGAATAAGTGGGGGGTGGAGTGGGAGAGATCACACTGATCTGTTGGTAATCACAAAGGCTGGGGCAGGTCCAATCAGAAGTCAGGAGCCAGGAGCTCCACCCAGGGCTCCTAGGTAGGTGAGGTTTCTTAGAATTTAATACAATTCTGAAAATATCTCCCTGAAGTTAGTGTCAGATCCCAGAACGTAAGGCCTTGATCCCATAAATCTTCCCACCCCCCACCACTCCCCTTCAGATGCCAATCCTGAAATCCAGGCATATAAGTCAAACAAAATGCCATATACTCAGTGATTTCAATTATATGAAATTCTAGAAAAAACAAAGCAACAGTGACAAAAAGATAAGTGAGTACCTCAAGCTAAGATGGAGGAAAGGATATTGACTACAGAGGGAAACTGGAAATACCAGGATGAAGAAACTATTCCATATATCTGGATTGTGATATCAGTTATATAACTGTTTAGTCTTTATTTATTTATATAACTGTTTAGACTTGATTGTGGGGTCAGCGCCGTGGCGCAGGTTAATCCTCCACCTGGGGCACTGGCATCCCATATGGCCGCCGGTTTCTAGTCCCGGCTGCTCCTCTTCCAATCCAGCTCTCTGCTGTGGCCTGGGAAAGCAGTGGAGGATGGCCCAAGTGCTTGGGCCTCTACCTGCATGGAGACCTGCAAGGGGCTCCTGGCTCCTGACCGGTGCAGCTCTGGCCGTTGTAGCCATTTGGGGAGTGAACCAACAGAAGGAAGACCTTTCTCTCTGTCTCTTCCTCTTACTGTAGTAACTCTACCTCTCAAATAAATACAATCTTTTAAAAAAATAATTTAAAAACGGACTTTATTGTGTACAAACAATACTTTAAGAAAATAATATACTTTAACAGTGTGATGGAGGGGCCGCTGCTGTGGCATAGTGGCCTAAGCCTCTGCCTGGGCGCCAGCATCAAATACGGGCACCAGCTGTGCCCTGGCTGCTCTACTTCTGATCCAGTTCTCTGTTATGACCTGGAAAAGCAGTAGAAGCTGGCCCAAGTGATTGGGCCCCTGCACTGATATGGGAGATCCAGAAGAAGCTCCTGGCTCCTGGTTTCAGATCAGCCCACCTCTGGACACTGCAGCCATTTGGGGAGCAAACTAGTGGATGGAAGACCTCTCTCTCTCTCTATAACTCTGCCTCTCAATAAATTTTTAAAAGTAAATGAAAAAAAATTTAAAAATAAAAACCTATTACATATGTGCAGGAACATATTTCTAAGAATAAGAATGGCATAAAAGGACATCTTTTCCTTTTTAAATCTGTATTATTTACAGACTATTCATTTAATTATAATTCAAAAAACCTCAAATAATGAAAAAACTAAAGAAAAAGATTTTTAAAACATAACATTCACTATGATTCACTGCATGGAGTTTCACTAAATAGAACAAATTTAATTTCCTTTCTTGACAGTGCTACTGAGTTGACAGAATGAGGTAAACAATGCATCTTGATTTTAGCACGTTCTTTTGAATATGTAGTAAAACATGGGCTGAATAAGAGCTGAATAAGCTTGAAGGAATAAGACCAAAGAAAAAACACCCATACACTGTAAGTCACAAAACCTGCTGACTAAATTCTAACCTCTTGCTGATATGGCTATTCTTCAACTCTATTCAGACATTGCTGTACCCACATTCACAAATTACCAGAAAATGTGCACATGGACATATCATCAACATGTGAAAAAGGTAACCTCTGGATGTAGACACTGGCTTTCAACAATCTTTCAAGTGAAATCTACTGAAACCACCCCAATCCACACCGATTATAAATCAACAAAATATGAATTCAAATTTGTAAGCTTATTATAACAAGCCTTCACCAGTAAAAGCAGCAAGATTTCTACAGTCCTTGTAATAGACATATAAAGGACCTGTTGAAAAGCCTTGTTAAACAACTGAAGACATGAAGAATTTTGAATTGTTAGAACTATACCACCTATCATTTTTTTTTTATTTTGACAGGCAGAGTTATATAGACAGTGAGAGACAGACAGAAAGAAAGGTCTTCCTTCCGTTGGTTCACTCCACTAATGGCCGCTACAGCCGGCGCTGCGCCAATCCAAAGCCAGGAGCCGGGTACTTCCTCCTGGTCGGGTGCAGGGACCCAAGCACTTGGGCCATCCTCCGCTGCCCTCCCAGGCCACAGCAGAGAGCTGGACTGGAAGAGGAGCAACCGGGACTAGTACCCGGGGTGCCTGCACCGCAAGCAGAGGATTAGCCAAGTAAGCCACGGCACCGGCCTACCACCTATCATTTTTAACCTTCTTTTATACAACTGAGCTCATAAGGAATGCTGAGGCTGCAACCTACACTATGCAACTACAGTAAGCAAACACTGAATACTTCTTCATCTCTATAAAGAGCTCACAGATTACAAAATGCAAAAATTATTAAAACACTTCCACATTAACACTAATTTAAAAAGAAGTACACCTAGGGGCCAGTGCTGTGGCACAGCAAGCTAAAGCCCTGGCTTGCAGCACCAGTATCCCATATGGGCGCCAGTTCACATCCTCACTGCTCCACTTCCAATCCAGCTCTCTACTAAGGCCTGGGAAAGCAGTAGAATATGGTCCAAGGCCTAGGGCCCCTGCACCCACATGGGAGACCCAGAGGAAGCTCAGCTTCAGATTGGCTCAGCTCCAGCTGTCATGGCCACTTGGGGAGGGAACCATTGGATGGAAGACCGATCAATTGATCTCTCTCTCTGGCTCTACCTCTCCCTGTAACTCTTTCAAATAAATAAAATAAATCTTAAAAAAAAAAAAAAAAAAAGTACATCTAGTGGATTTCAATGATCACAAACTATTTTAGATATGGTTCTAGTAAACATTATTATACTGGTTACAGGAAGATGCTATTAGCTAAAGTAAGTATAAAAATAGTGTTTACCAAAAGGGGGGAATGTTAATAAAATGGCAAAGTCTTATTTGTGGCGGGATCTACACCCCAGATGCCATCCTAGGCTCCAGCCCCTGCTGCCATAGCTGGAAGCTAGGTGACCCATGGCCCAACCACTGGTGTTAAGCTCCACCCCACCATGATGGGATCCGCTGCTTCTATTTCCCTGCATGCCCTGGACCCCTGCAAAGGCTTAACAGGACCTGTTCCTGAACACGGGCTCTCTTGATCTCGATCTCCATCTCTCTCTCTCTCATGCTCCCCCTCTCCCTCTTTTCCTTCTTCACCCCTTTCCTCCAGTCTGTAGGGTTTCCTCCAATAAACCTTTTCCCTTAAAAAAAAAGTATTTACCAGTGCTTTCAAGCCATCAGTTGTAAAGAACTCATTTTTCCCCAGCCCATCACAGACCAATACTTCAGTAAAACAGAACAAAAAATACTTGCTAGAAAACTGAATGTTTTAAGAAACAGAACATAGGGGTTGGCGCTGTGGGGCAGCAGGTTAACGCCCTGGCCTGAAGCACCAGCATCCCATATGGGCACCAGTTCGAGACTCGACTGCTCCACTTCCAATCCAGCTCTCTGCTATGGCCTGGGAAAGCAGTAGAGGTGGCCCAAGTCCTTGAGCCCCTGCACCCATGTGGGAGACCCGGAAGAAGCTCCTCGCTCCTGGCTTCGGATCAAACCTTTATTGCCATCATCTATTTGTTGGCTAGTACACAATAATTCTAAAAATTTTCTTTTACATTTGTATTTATTTGAAATGCAGAGGGAGAAAGACTTTTTCTATCCACTAGTTCACACCCTAAATGCTCCCCCACCCAAAAAATAGCCAAGGCTGTGCCAGGCCAAAACCAGGAGCCTGGAGCTCCATCCAGGTCTCCCACTTGCATGGCAGCAACCCAAGCATTTGAGGCACCACCACCTACTGCCTCCATTACACGTATTAGCTGGAAGTTGGATTCAGGAGTACAGCTTTATGCCAAGCGCTCTGATATGGGAGGCAGGTATCCCAAGCAGCACTTGCCAAACAGCTATACCTAAAAATATTTCTTTGTGAAAATATAATGTTCAAGTAAGAGAAAAAAACATAAAAGCTTAAAAAATGAATTCTTTTGAGTATATACACAAATGTGACCCCCAGTATGTCCAAAAGAAAATTCAGTTAGCAGAGTTGTTAAGAAACAAGCATCAGAATCCAAAATAAAGTGTGAGGCCTAACTTTGCAGCCTTTGCCAAGCTGCCTTAGCTAAGTTTGCCTTCCTTCCTCCTACAGAGGTGAAGTCAGACAGGACCTACTCTCAGAGCACTGTTGCAGTGATTAAAAACATAACTCACTTGATCTACCTAGAATACAGTGCCTAGCAAATCCTCATGAAATGTCACCTACTGTTATTACAGCAAACACTTTTCAGGGTGCTGTGGTTCAACAGATTAAGCCACCCTGTGGGACACCCACATCCCATATGGGAGAGCCAGCTTCCTGCTAATGCATGATGGCTCAAGTACCTGGGCTCCTGCCATCTCATGGAAGTCCAGATAGCATTACAGGTTCCTGGCTTCAGGTTGGCCAGGCCCCAACTGTTGCAGGCATTTTGGAGTGAACCAGAAGATAGAAGAGCTTCCCTTTCTGTCACTCTGCCTTTCAAGTAGATGAAAATAAATATACATTTAAAAATATTCTTTACCTATTCTCATGTACCCATTTCTGTGTCTATGCAATAGTACACGATGTGTGATTAAAATTTACCAAGCACCCTCACGGCACGGACACTTACCACATCAGAATGTTTACAGTACAATCCTCAGAACTGTTTTCAGCCTAATAAGATGTATTATGACTTATTAAAAATCACCAGAGACAGGCATCTATGCTAAAGGTTAAGAGGCCAATTATAGAAGTACCTAGATTTAATACACAGCTCAGGCTACAGACTCCAGTTTCCTAATAATACAGAGCCTGGGGAACACTGGGATGGCTCAAGTAACTGGTAACTACCTGGGAAAACTGGATTGAGTTCCAGGCTCCAGGCTTCTGCCTGGCACAGCCCCAGCTGTCAGTTATTTGGGAAGTGAATCAGCAAACGGGGAGCATTTTCTCTCTTTGTCTCACAAAATAATTTTTTTAAAAATGTTTTAATCACCTATCTGACATCACGTTTCCACCTTTGTTAAGAGTAATCAATCATCTGGACCTAGTGCTATCAGTTTCAGGACTTCAAATCTGCATTAAAGTTGAGAGTGTAATTAAATTGATTTACTCAAAGTTTTCTGTATGAGTGTGTGATTTTCCTTTAAAACATCATCCTAACTAAAAATAAAGACAAGGTCCATTCTAAGAGTCTCTTAAAAATTCTAAAGTATAAAGGCAAAGTTCAAACTGTACCATGTGCCAGGCAGTTGAAAAAAAGAGTCCAGGTAGGATGCACAATTCCTGGCTGGCTTTCCTCCAGATTTTGTAGCTTGTGGGAGGTAAGGCCCACAGCCTGAATTTCTCACATCAATCATCGTCAAATAACAGTTATTACTATAAAAGAATTTTATTCTCAAAGAAACTGTAATGCCACCAAATCTCCCCTTAGCATATTCTGTAAAGTCAATATCTAGGCTTTCATTTAATTCTGGCTTCTTTCACTGACTGATCTGTGAACTTGGCAGTTTTCTTATTTGGTTACGCCTAGGTCATTTTTTCTAACATTGAACAAAGAAGGTAGTTATTGCCAAAATGTAAATTCAAAAAGCAGAAAGTTGTATTAGTCTTAAATTTAACACATTTTATGGCTCAAGTGGGATAGGGGTTCTATTTCATAACTGGCTGAGTCAAATAATAAATGGGATTTAAATCATTGCTGTTAAGTTTTGATGTGAAAGAAATTTAAGTAACTTCAATGGAGAAAAAAATTATTTTGCTCCTGACACATGGGATTAGTTATCATGCTCCAATACACCTATCAATATTATTTCTATAACATTTCAGTTTGAAAAGCTCCATTTCATTATTATTCTCTTGGATTTAACACTCACTCACATTTGTAAAGTTAAATCAACTAATAATTTTTGGGATAAGGGGTGAAGGGCAATGTAGCCTCAAATTTAAGGAATGCCACTATTCTCATCACACAAATTAGACATGAAAAAGAACAATGATGAAATCAAATATAGAAATACAATTATAATTTAATGTTAACTGATAAGAATGCTTATAAATTTCTATCTTACCAATTAAATATATACAACCAACCCATAAACTTTCCCATGTGTGGCTGGAAGGTAATTTTTCTAAAGCAAAATGGGTGATTAAAAAGCCTGAGCTAGGGCCAGCGCTGAGGCACAGCAGGTTAAAGCCCTGGTCCGAAGCACTGGGATCCCATATGGGCGCCAGTTCTAGTCCCGGCTGCTCCTCATTCGATCCAGCTCTCTGCTTGGGCCTGGAAAAGCAGTGGAAGATGGCCCAAATCCTTGCGCCCCTGCACCCACGTGGGAGACCTGGAAGAAGCTCCTGGCTCCTGGCTTCAGATCGGCACAACTTAGGCCATTCTGTCCCGGTTGCCCCTCTTCCAGGCCAGCTCTCTGATGTGGCCAGGGAGTGCAGTGGAGGATGGCCCAAGTGCTTGGGCCCTGCACCCCATGGGAGACCAGGAGAAGTACCTGGCTCCTGCCATCGGATCAGCGCCGGGCGCTGGCTGCAGCGCGCCGGCCGTGGCGGCCATTGGAGGGTGAACCAACGGCAAAGGAAGACCTTTCTCTCTCTCTCTCACTGTCCACTCTGCCTGTTAAAAAAAAAAAAAAAAACTAGTTTTCCTTTTTTTTTCTTTGTAATTCCTCCAGTTGTCTTATGAATGTATATTATTTCTATTTTTTAAAATCTCACATTTTAGCATTTATCACTTACATCAAATGAAACTGGTTAGGGATGGGGACAGGAGAAGGTATAAAAGACAGCAAGGAACAAAATCTCATAGTAAGTATTACCATATTCTGTGCCACATAACAAAGAATGCAGATATCATTATAGAGGAAAAAAAGTCTTAAAATTTTATGCCAAAAGACAACTGATATTTAGACTCAACAGGTAAGAAAAAATTTTTATGACTAAGTTAATACTGAATCACTGCTGTTTTTCTGAATCCAATTTTTCTTACAAATATGGTTAGGCTCAATATTAACAAAACTACTCTTGCATATATAAGGATCCATTTTCAGCTTTGCAGTTTTAAAGAAACCAGTGCAGTCCATCATCATGCACTGGATATGTAAATTACAGTACAGTATTGCTATTAAATCTAATCTTTATATCATTTTACTGAATGATCTTCTACAAGTATCACTTTCAGAAAAAAAAAAAAAAAAAAAAAAACTTGGGGCCGGCCTCCACCTGCAGCGCCAGCATCCCATATGGGCGCCGGGTTCTGTCCTGGTTGCTCCTCTTCCAGTCCAGCTCTCTGCTGTGGCCCAGGAGGGCAGTGGAGGATGGTCCAAGTGCTTGGGCCCCTGCACCCGTGTGGGAGACCAGGAAGAGACACCTGGCTCCTGGCTTTGGATCTGCACAGCACCGGCCGTAGCGGTGCTACTCCCCATTTGGGGAGTGAACCAACCAAAGGAAGACCTTTCTCTCTCTCTCTCTGTCTATAACTGTCAAAAAAAAAACCCTACCTTTTAAGTCATTATCTAATGTCTTCCCAGATGAAATAATAGAAAATTATCATATACTAAATGTTACAAAAACAAAATTATAAGCTAATTTTGAAGAAAATGCAAATGTAACCAAGTTTTCACATAAGTACTACATCAGAAGCTTTCATTTAAAGAACTATCTAAGGTTGACCTGACAAAGTAAAAGTGAGAAAATCTGGCCACATAATAAGAGCTGAGGGGCCAGCACTGTGGCATTGCAGGTAAAGCCATTGCCTGCAAGGCCAGCATGCCACATGCATGTCAGTTCATGTCTCAGCTTTTCCACTTTCAATCCAGCTCCCTGCTAATGTACCCAGGAAAGCAGCAGAAGATGGTCCAACTCTTTAGGCCCCTGCTCCTGGCTTGTGGCTCCAGTCTGGCACAGCGCTGGCTGTTGCAGCCATTTGGGGAGAGAAACAGCTAATGGAAAATCTGTCTCTCCCTCTCAGTGACTCTGACTTCCAAATAAATAAATAAATATTAAAAAAAATAAGAACTGACAAAGATTATTTTCCTTTTTTTTTTTTTTTTTTTTTTTGACAGGCAGAGTGGACAGTGAGAGACAGAGACAGAGAGAAAGGTCTTCCTTTGCCGTTGGTTCACCCTCCAATGGCCGCCACGGCCGGCGCGCTGCGGCCGGCGCACCGCGCTGATCCGATGGCAGGAGCCAGGAGCCAGGTGCTTTTCCTGGTCTCCCATGGGGTGCAGGGCCCAAGCACCTGGGCCATCCTCCACTGCACTCCCTGGCCACAGCAGAGAGCTGGCCTGGAAGAGGGGCAACCGGGACAGAATCCGGCGCCCCAACCGGGACTAGAACCCGGTGTGCCGGCGCCGCTAGGCGGAGGATTAGCCTAGTGAGCCACGGCGCCGGCTTCCTTTTTTATTTTTAAGATTTTATTTATTTATCTGAGAGGCAGAGTTACAGACAGAGAGGGACAGACAGAAAGGTCTTCTGTCTGCTGGTTCACTCCCCAGATGGCTGCAACGGCTGCAGCTGCGTCGATCCAAAGCCAGGAGCTAGGAGCCAGGAGCTTCTTCCCGGTCTCCCATGCAGGTGCAGGGGCCCAAGGACTTGGATCATATTCTACTGCTTCCGCAGGCTATAGCAGAGAGCTGGATTGGAAGAGGAGCAGCCAGGATTAGAACCGGCACCCATCTGGGATGCTGGCATGGCAGGCGGAGGATTACCACCACACCAGCCCAGACAAAGATTATTTAAAAGAGCCAGCACTGCAGTACAGCAGGTAAAGCCACAGCCTGCAGTGCTGGCATCCCATATGGGATGCCTGTGTGAGTCCCGGCTGCTCCACTACCGATCAGCTCTCTACAATAGCCTGAGAAAGCAGCAGAAGATGGCCCAACTCTTTGGGCCCCTGTACCCACAAGGGAGACCTAGAAGAAGCTCCTGGCTCCTGACTTCAGACTGGCCCAGCTCCAATCGCTGCAGCCATTTGGCGAATAAACCAGTGGATGGCTCACTGCCTCTGCCTCTCTGTAACTCTCCTTTTCAAATAAATAAATAAATCTTAAAAAAAAAAAAAAAAAAGATTGTTTTCAAAGCTCTGTAGAGGCTTTTCTCCCCCCCCCCCCCCCGCCATGTCTGGGCTAGAACTGAGCAAAAAATACAGAACAATGCCACTAAGACTTAAAATATCTGGAGATGGCCCAGCCAAACTTATGAAATCTTGGATATTAAGCAAAAGTTCAGAATTTATAATTACACAGGAGCTAGCTGAAGTCAAAGGTGACAAGAAAGCAAAGGGTACAAAACAAAGTCTGATATATATACCTTCTAATGTCAAAACGGGCATTTGAGGAGTAGTCCAGGTACATCATTTATTCCATGTCAGATCTCCTATAACTAAAGTTCAAATCTTATGACAGGGAACATTTAGCACAGCAGTTAAGGTGCCTACATCCCATGTCAGAGTGTCTGGGTTCAACTTCCAGCTACAGCTCCTGACTTCTGCCTCCTGCAAACATAGACACCAGGAGGTAACTGGATTTCTGCCACTCACAGGAATTACAAGCCTAGTTCCTATCTTTGGCCTCAGCCTAGCCCAAGCCATTGTAGGTATTTGGGAAGAGAACCAGCTGATGAGTTTTTCCTGTCTAGTATCTATCCCTCTCACTCTAATAAATAAAAACATCTTAAAAAATTTTAATTGTGGGCTGGCAATGTGGCACTAGTGGGTTAACACCCTGGCCTGATGTGCCGGCATCCCATATGGGCGCCAGTGGCTGCTCCACTTACGATCTAGCTCTCTGCTACGGCCTGGGAAAGCAGAAGATGGTCCAAGTCCTTGGGCCCCTGCACCTGCGTGGGAGACCCGGAGGAAGCTCCTGGCTCCTGGCTTTGGATTGGCGCAGCTCCAGCCACTGTGGTCAATTGGGGAGTGAACCATCGGATGAAAGATCTTTCTCTGCCTTTCCTCACTCTGTATAACTCTCTCAAATAAATAAGTAAATCTTTAAAAAAGAAAATGTTTTAATTGTATTCCATTTACTTGGTAAAGCATCCAGTTTGGAATCTAACTGTAACTAATATCAACTACAAGTTAAGTGTTCTCTTTTTTTTTAAAAGATTTATTTATTTTAAAGTCAGAGTTACACAGAGAGAGGAGAGGCAGAGAGAGAGAGGCAGAGAGAGAGGTCTTCCATCCGATGGTGCACTCCCCAATCAGCCACAACAACCACAGCTGCACCTATCTGAAGCCAGGAGTCTCCCACGCGGGTGCAGGGGCCCAAGGACCTGGGCCATCCTCTACTGCTTTCCCAGGCCCTAGCAAAGAGCTGGATCAGAAGTGGAACAGCTGGGTCTCACACCGGCACATATGGGATACCAGCACATATGGGATGCCGGCGCTTTAGACCAGGGTGTTAGCCTGCTGCGCCACAGCGCAGACCCCAAATTAAGTATTCTTTACTCAAAATGATTGGGACTAGATGTGTTTCTGCTTTTAGGATTTTTTAATATTTGCCCAAATAACACTTTTAATTTACTGGACAGGTAGAGACAGAGAAAGAAAGACTTCCCATGTGCTGTTCATTTTCCAAATGCCCACGACAGCCAGGGCTGGGCCACACCAATGCCAGGAACCAGAAACTCAATCTAGGTCTCCACATGGGTAGCACAGACCTAAGTACCTACTACCTCCCAGGGCCTGAATTAGTAGGAAGCTAGAATCAGAAGCAAACCTAGGAACCAAACCAGACACTCCAATTTAAGATGCAGAAATCCCAGTGGAATCTTAACCACTAGGCCAAATGCCTATCTCAGAGTATTTGCATAGATTTTACCTGCTCACTAGCCCTAATCCAAAACTCCAGAATATGAAACTTTTGGATTTCAGAATTTTTTTTGACAGGCAGAGTGGACAGTGAGAGAGACAGAGAGAAAGGTCTTCCTTTTTCCGTTGGTTTACCCCCCAATGGCCGCTACGGCCGGCACGCTGCAGCGCACCACGCTGATCATCCATAGCCAGGAGCCAGGAGTTTCTCCTGGTCTCCCTTGCAGGTGCAGGGCCCAGTCACTTGGGCCATCCTCCACTGCCTTCCCGGGCCACAGCAGAGAGCTGGAATGGAAGAGGAGCAACCAGGACAGAATCCAGCACTCCAACAGGGACTAGAACCCTGGGTTCCGGCACCACAGGCGGAGGATTAGCCTATTGAGCCACAGCCCTGGCCTGGATTTCAGAATTTTACATTAGGGATGCTCAACCTGTTCTGAAATCAATATTTACTACAAAAACTGGTTACAATAATTAGCCATCAATTAAGAAATTTTGCATTAAGCTTCTATTTATTACAGTAGGAAAGCCACAAGTTACCCTCATATTAAACTAAGGCCCAGAGATGCTGTTTATTAAATCATCTCTTTTATGAGAAATATTGAGTATGCTGGGCTCTTTAAAGTATATAAGAAGACAGCAACAAGAAACCACACGGACACAGCTTGTCATCACTAGTGAATATGCTGCAAACACAGTAAGCACTGTCAGAAAGCTTAAAAAAAAAAAAAGGATGTCAATGAATTTCAATAATGCTCTGACTCTGAGAGAAAGGAACACAGCCCAGGATGTGTGTGAGCTTATCTAGATCTTGAAAGCACTGTAGAAAGAGAAAGTCAGATGCACTTATACTTGCCTACCTAATGTAGGTAAGCCATCATTCTTAGAATACCTACCAGGACTCCTTCGAACTCTCCTTAATAGGCTTCCTATTTTCATTAATATTAACCCGACTGTATCTTATTCGATGGTCATACAGCTAAGGAGTGCATTTTTCCACACTCAAGACTATTTACCAAATTGGGTTTCTTATAGCTACAAAGCTTCTCTAAGAATGACAGATTATTGGGGCCGGCGGTGTGGCACAGTGGGTTAAAGCCCTGGTCTGAAGCACCGGCATCCCATATGGGCGTCGGTTCTAGTCCCGGCTGCTCCTCTTCTGATCCAGCTCTCTACTAGGGCCTGGGAAAGCAGTGGAAGATGGCCCAAGTCCTTGGGGCTCTACACCCATGTGGGAGACCCAGAAGTTCCAGGCCCCTGGATTCAGATCAGCATAGCTCCGGCCGTTGCGGCCATCTGGGGAATGAACCAGAAGATCGAAGACCTCTCTCTCTGTCTCTACCTCTCTGTACCTTTTTCAAATAAATAAAATAAATCTTTAAAAAAAAAAAAAGAATGACAGATTATTAAGTGTGAAGATTCTTACTTACTAGCTCATACATTTTAAAGTTATAAACCTGTAAGAGACCTAAAAATTTGGAAATACATTTCCTAATGTTCAAAAAGGAACACTGAATTCACTATACTGTGTACATCTTAATTTCTATTTCCCCATCTTGAAATTAATCAAATTCCATAATCCATTTGTACCTGAGTTTCTTCATTTGTAAAATAAGGACAATAATGATTGCTGTATTAAAGGAACTGTATAGTTTCCACGCTGAAGTATAAATAAAGTACCTGGCACATAAACACTGACACCTATAAATCCTTAAAATGTATGAAAGAGCTGTAGCAACGGAAGACAGAAATAAATCAACAATGGCAAGACATGATTTGTATTCAAGTTCTAGGACATGTTGGCTTTTTTTCTTTGAGAAGTGAGTGAATGGGGCCAGTGCTATGGCATAGAAGGTTAAGCCTCCATCTGTAGTATTAGCATCCCATATGGGTGCTGGGTCAAGCCCTTGCTGCTCCACTTCCAATCCTGCTCCCTTATGGCCCTAGTCCTTGGTCCCCTGAACCCACATGGGAGACCTGGAAGAAGCTCCTGGCTCCTAGCTTCAGATTGGCCCAGCTCCAGCAGCAGCAGCCATTTGGGGAGTGAACTAGCAGATCGAAGATTGATCTCTTTCAATTAAATACATAAATCTTAAAAAAAAAAAAGTGGATGAATCATATGTAAATAATACTGGTATTACCAACTCCTGGAGCTACTAAAATGTAACACGTATCAATGCGCTTTTCTATAAAAATTATTAGGTGTAGGCATTTGGCCTAGCAGTTAAGATGCCTGCATCTCATACCATAGTACCTGGATTCAATACCAAGCTCCGGCTCCTGACTCCTTTTCTTGTTAATACAGACCCTGGGAAGCAGCAATGATGGCTCAAGTGATTGGGTTCCTGCCACTCATGTAGAAGACCCGGACTGACTTCCCAGTTCCTGACTTCAGCCCAGTCTAGCCCAGTGCCAGCTGTTGTAGCCATTTTGGGAATGATGGGATGGGATCTCTTTCTCGGCCTGTCAAATAATTTTTTAAGTTATTTAGAATGAATAACATGTACTTGCCTAAGCAAAAATTATAACTAGGCAAAGTGTCATACTGCATACTTAATTTAATCCTCATTCAAGAGTGTGCTTAACTCTCAGGTTAGAAATAATCCTAGCCAGACTGCTTAACTGGTCTTTCATCCACAGTAAATAAAAAGCTGGAAATGATGGAGGTAATATATAAATTTAACAACAAGAAAAGCAATGAACTAAAAAGATGACTCAAGGCACCTAAAGTTCAAATGACAGTGTACATTTATCACAGAACAAAACAGACTAAATACTCCAAGAGATTCTTAAGAACCACTGTCCAGCATGGGCCAACAACTTACATTCTTAATAATACTAAGTCATCAAGACACAGTTAAACTGTTCAACATTTTCTGACTACAGAGGCAGAAAATGATGTAATACACTTCAGAAATACATAATTAAAATGGCTAAAAGGTAAAATTTCTGGTGACTGAGAGGGCTTCAAATTATCTGACTGGAAAATTCATTCATGTGAAACAACTTATTTATTCTCCAAGTTAGAAAACTGAGAGAAGGAGCCAAGAGCCATATAAATTTCTGTTGCCAAAACATTAAAATAAATTACAGGCCAAACTACACTCTACTTGAGGCAAGGATTTCAAACAAAAGCTTCCATTTCAGGGAATTTAACGACTCATATCTACTCTGTAACTCCACGCAGTGCCACAAAGTTTACAGGGATCAGGGGATAGCACAGCCTAAGTTCTTTACAAATCTGAATTATTCTTCTCAGTCAACAAAGTACTTCTACCAACATTTTCACATCAGATCTGAATAGCCATCAGGTAAGGCAGAGGTAACATTTACCTCCAAAGTTTTTGTAAGGATCAGAGAAAACTGAGCCATAAGCTCTAAACCATTGTTTGTGTACAGCATCTCATAAATACCAACTGTTCAATTAACGTTAGTGATTTTTCTTACCGATAAGAAACTGACTAGTAAAAAGATGAAATATGAACAAACTTATAAATAACCAGTTTCTTATCCTCATGGTGTGCCCTTTTCTCACCAACGCCTATTAGTATCTACAATGCATTTACTAACCCAAATTTCCACAACTGGAGTACATTCATTCATTCACAGTGTCTGAGACAGTTAACAATGGTCCAAAGGACCTGAGCTGACTGAGCTGACATCTAAAAGACAAAAATGTACCTGTAACTCAGATTTTTCCATATATCAATAACATACTTTTCCTTAGTTAGAAAACTCAAAAAAATGAGGTCGCTAATAGTAAGTTAACAAGATGTTCATTAACAAAATGTTAAAGAATAACACACAAAGCCAGCGCTGTGGTATAGTGGGCTAAGCCTCTGCCTGAGGCTCACACAGCAAAAATATGGTATTAATCTAGATGTCCAGCTGGCGCCGCCGCGGCTCACTAGGCTAATCCTCCGCCTGCGGCGCCGGCACCCAGGGTTCTAGTCCTGGTTGCTCCTCTTCCATTCCAGCTCTCTGCTGTGGCCCGGGAAGGCAGTGGAGGATGGCCCAAGTGCTTGGGCCCTGCACCCACATGGGAGACTAGGAGGAAATACCTGGCTCCTGCCTTCGGATCGGCATAGCTCCAGCCATAGCAGCCATTTGTGGGGTGAACCAACGGAAGGAAGACCTTTCTGTCTGTCTCTCTAACTACCTGTCCAAAAAAAAAAAATCTAGATTCCAATTGGTGACTACATAAAGAAAATGTAGTATATATACACAAAGGAATATCACTCAACCATAAAAAGAATGAAGGGGGCCAGCACTATGACACAGCAGGTTAATGTAACCGCCTGCAACGCTTGCATCCTGTAGGGCACCAGTTCAAGTCCTGGCTGCTCCACTTCTGATCCAGCTCCCTACTAATGTACCTGGGAAAACAGTGAAAGGCCACCCAAGTCGCTGGGCCCCTACCACCCTCACGGGAGACCCAGATGGAGTTCACATTCCTGACTTTGGCCTGGCTTACCCATGGCCACTGTGGCCATTTGGGGAGTGAACCAGTGGATAGAAGACCTCCTTCCTAACTCTAACTCTGCCTTTCAAATAAAATAAATAGGGGTCAGTACTGTGATGTGGCAGGTAAAGCTGCCGCCTGCAGTGCCACCACCCCATATGGGCACTGGTTCAAGTCCTGGCTGCTCCACTGCCAATCCAGCTCTCTGCTATGGCCTGGGAAAGCAGTGGAAGATGGATGGCCCAAGTGCTTGGGCCCCTGCACCTGGGTGGGAAAACCTGGAGGAAGCTCCTGGCTTCTGTTCGGTGCAGCTCCAACCATTGTGGTCATCTGGGGAGTGAACCAGCAGATGGAAGACCTCCACCTCCCTCCCTCCCTCTCTCTCTCTCTCTGACTCTCCTTCGAAACTCTGACTTTCAAATAAATAAAAAAATCTTTAAAATAAATAAATAAAATAAGTAAATATAAAAAAGAACTCTTGACATTTGCAGTAAAATGGACAGAAATTGAAATCATTATAAGTGAAATAAACCAGACACAGAAAGACAAGTATCTGTTATTTGCAGACGTTAATACACAGAGCATAAAAATCATATAGCTGCCATATCACTTGGAATATAGTTGTAAACAATACTTCAGTGCTGGTGCTTGGTGTAGTAGCTTAAGCCTCCACCTGTGGCGCAGACATTTTATATGGATGCTGGTTCAAGTCTTGGCTGCTCCACTTCAGATCCAGCTCCCTTCTAATGGTCTGGGAAAGCAGTGGAACATGGCCCAAATGCTTGGGTCGCTATACCCACATAGGAGATCCATCAGAGGCGCCTGGCTCCTGGCTTCAGATCAGCCAAGCCCTGGCCACTGCAGGAATTTGGGGAGTGAAACAGCGGATCCCTTCTCTCTCTCTAACTCTGCCTCTCAAATAAATAAATAAATCTTTTAAAAAATAAATACTGTTTCACTGAATTATACCACATACACGACTACATACCCTTGTTTCCCCATGTCATCATTACCATGAATTCCCCACTTTGTGATATTAATGTTTTCAAGAAAAAATAGCATATATGTGGATGTACATGATATCTACATATGAAGAGAATGGCAAAAAATTTAAAATTGTAACATTTTAAAGCTGAAAAAATAGGCTTATTTTTAAAATAAATAAATAAAAATAAAGCTTCTATGCCTAATTCACAAAACAGTAGTTCAGAGAAAAGAAAAGGTGCATGTAGAGCAGAGTTGTGCTCCTCAAACATTAATATGCTACAAATCGCTTGTCAGGAGAGGGGCCTGAGACTCTGTGATGCAGCCAGGGTCTAAATGAATCTAAGAAAGATAAGATTCAGATTTTCTGGGCAACAAAGTAGGTTTTACCTGAAAAGTTCAACAGGAAGAATCTACCTGATCTTGCCTAGGAATAATGAGACCACATTATGAGAATGAAGATCCATTCTTTTTTATTTCACAAGGGTATACAGGGCACTGACTAATGCAGGGTACAGCAGGAGACACGCTGATGAGACTTTTGCAGTGGACAACTGTGAGAGATCGCTGCAATTTACTGCATTGACAAAAACAGAAATCTAGCCACACAAAAGGTAGAAGTGAGATAGAGTAACAAGACTCCTCACCCACTGCTGGGACAAATTTGAAGTGGTGTTACTACACAGGAGAGTAATCTGACATTACCTAGTAAGCTGGCCAGAAGAATCCCTAACAACCACAGTATGAGACAGATACATCTGAAGACTCAAGGCACAGTGGAGGAGCAGTGGTTTAGCTCAGTGGTGAAGATGCCACTTAGAACTCTCTCATCTCTTAACACAATCCTTGAGTTTGAAGTCCTAGCTCCAGCTACAATTGAGCTTCCTGCTAATACACATGCTGGGAAGCAGCAGATGATGACCCAAGTACTTGGGTTCCTGTCACCACCCACAAGAGGGGCTTAAAATTAGTTCAATGCCCCTGGCTATGGCCTGGCTCAGTCATAGTTGTTGCACGCATATGGAGAGCAAACCAGGGGATGGAGGAGTACTCTTGTACATGTTTCTCTCTGCCTTTCGGGATAAATAAGCAGGGGCTGGCACTGTGACACAGCAGGTAAAGCCGTTGCCTGCAGTGCCAGCATCCCATATGGGTGCTGGTTCAAGACCCGGCTGCTCCACTTCCGATCCAGCTCTCTGCTATGGCCTGGGAAAGCAGTAGAGGATGGTCCAAGTCCTTGGGCTCCTGCACCTACGTGGGAGCTTCTGGCTCCTGGCTTCAGGTCGGCCCAGCTCCAGCTGTCATGGCCATTTGAGAGATCTCTCTCTCTCTCCTCTCTCTTTCTCTTCCTCTCTCCCTCTCTGCTTCCAGCTCTGCCTCTCTGTAACTCTGCCTTTCAAATAAATAAATAAATCTATAAAAAAATAAGCAAAATAAATAAGTAAATATTAAGACAATGGGGAATATTTGCTATGATTATGATTTCATGTGTATTTACTCATATAAAAGGTGAAACTGATCAAATTGTTTAAGCATACTCTGGAGAAGTAGTAAAACAAAGATCACAATTGTGATTAACATAGGGCAGGGAGAAGAGATGGGAGAAAGGGATGAAAAAGGGAAGGGGTTTCAAAAACATTTGTAATATTCTATTCTCAAGTTGAATGGCAGATTACCAGCTGTTTATTTTGTGATTATTTAAGCCATGTATTAGAGACACTATTTTGCATATTTTTCACAGTCCTTCACTAATGTTATCAATAATCTTTTTCAAAAACAAGACAGGTAATGGTGGTGGCAGATTCTAATAGTAGTGTAGTTTACAGGCAGCTCTTTACTGCTGACTTCCAGAGGGGAAAAAAAAGTGACAGCTAATAGAGCACAGAGAGCAAAAAGAAACAGCTGAAAATTTTAGCCCTGATGAGATTAAGAGAAAGCACACTAAGGGAAAGGAAATGTTACAAATACAGAATAATTGATTAAATAGAACCAAAGGCAAGAAAAGAAAGGTTCAAGAATACAAGAAGAAATACTGGTCTTGGCCACTATCAGTGTGTCAGTAACAAAGGTACTCATCAGTCTAAACACAGTATGAAACTAATCTCTAGGTTCACTCATGTGTATACACAGCTGAGAATGATCATGAAGGTAGTTTCTGTGTCCATCTTGCTCATCACAACATCTCGGGACCTAGCAGCATTACATCTGGCACATGATAGATAGCCCATAAATATTCGTTAGATAACTGAACAACAGAACAAAGCATCTGGGGTATATAGATTCAAATTATGACAACGTGAAGAATTTTTTAATTTTTTTTTGACAGGCAGAGTGGACAGAGAGAGAGAGAGAGAGAGAGAGAAAGGTCTTCCTTTGTGCCGTTGGTTCACCCTCCAATGGCCGCCGCAGTTGGCGCGCTGCGGCTGACGCACCGCGCTGATCCAAAGGCAGGAGCCAGGTGCTTCTCCTGGTCTCCCATGGGGTGCAGGGCCCAAGTACTCGGGCCATCCTCCACTGAACTCCCTGGCCACAGCAGGGAGCTGGCCTGGAAGAGGGGCAACCGGGACAGAATCCAGTGCCCCAACCGGGACTAGAACCTGGGGAGGATTAGCCTAGTGAGCCACGGCGCCAGCCAAGGTGAAGAATTTAAAAAACATAGTAAGTCTACAAACTCACATCTCTCATTCAATATGGGATGACGGAAGAATTTCAAATGGAAGTTTCTCAATAAAAGCAGGTCAGCAAAACTGTGCAGAATTTATACCCAAAAGTCCTGTGTGGCTGGTATGTACAGTTCTACAATGCTAGGTTAAGAGTAAGAAATAAACATAAACACAAAACCAAGAAGCAAGGACATCTTGATGTGTCTCAAACACATTGCAGTCACTGGGAACTCCTAAGGAAGAAGCCAAGATCTAAACTTTCACATTAGGTGTTTTAATGGAAATATGAAGGATGGACAGAGAGCTGAAGGAAAAACTCAAGACAATTAAAACAATCTTCTACGTAATGAGATAGCAGGACATGAACTAGAGTATTACAAAAATAAAACAGGGTAGTATATTTTCACTCGTTTATCCTATTATATGATACCTAACAAGTTCAACACTGGGAATACAACAGGTGAAAAAGCATAATCCTTGGCTTAGCAGCTTACATTCTGTTGGGGAGATCAATCAGAAACTGCTTTCCTTGCCCCTTGCACAGTATCTGACATTGAGAAGGTACAATTTAAATGTTCCTTACAAAGGACACTTAGCACAGCAGTTTAGCTGCCGCTTGAAACATCCACATCCTATATGCAAGTGCCTGGTTTGAATTGCAGCTCCTCCAATTCTGATTCATCTTGCCACTAATGCAAACCCTGGGAAGCAGCAGATGACACTTCAATTTCTGAGTTCCTGTCACCCACATCAGACTCAGACTGAGTCCGAGCTCACTGCTTCAGCCTGGCCCAGCCCTGGCCACTGTAGCAGATGGAAGATTTCTCCCTGCCAGCCTGTCTCTCTGAATAGCCTTTTAAATTTTAAATTAAAAAAAAAAAAAAAATCAGGGGCAGAAGTTGTGGAGCAGCAGGTTAGGTTGGCAGTTGGGACACCTGCATCCCATACTGGAGTGCCTGGTTCAAGTTCCAGCTGCTCCACTTCTGAACCAGCTTCCTGTTAATACATACCCTGGGAAACAGCAGATGATGGCGCAAGTACTTGGGTCCCTGCCACCCCACAGAAAACCAGGATGGAGTTACAGGTTCCTGGCTTTTGCCTGGCCCAACCTTCATTGCTGCTCGTATTTAGAAAGTTAACTAGCAGGTAGAAGCTAGAAAAGCAAACAAATTATTAAGAATTTGGGGATGGACATTTGGCCTGGCAATTAAAGTACTGGTTAGATGCACAGACTCTGTATCTGTAAGGCTTGGAAACATTAGTTTGCCTAAGGTCAGAGAATTAAGTGGCAGAGTAAAGAACAATGAATGAGCTCTTAATCTTAAGTCTACAAGTTTTTAACCAGTTTACTTAGGTCAGCTCAACAGAGTTAACTATATTTTGAATTAAAATTACCAGTAATTTCCACTTAACCACAGTCCCCCGTAATTTCGAAGTTTTCAAATTTAAAAATACTTCCTTATCACACGTCTAAGGTTTGCACCAAGATAATATAACTAACCGAAAAAGACATCAAAGGAAGAGAATGTTTTTTAAAAAGAGAAGGAGGTAGGATGCTGTTACAGTTTGAGCGTCATACAAATGCATTCTTCTTAGAAACAACAGAACGGTAACTCCCCATTCCTCCAGATCTGCGCAGTCTACACACTTATTCAGGATTTCCCTAGGTGCCTTACTGCATGAACCTTAGCCACAAACTACATTCTAGACCATCCTCATTGGTACTTTTACACTGTTCCGAGTCAACTAGATTGAAGTTTATTCCAGTGAACTGGTTTCAGGTAAAGCGCCGAACTACCTGTAGATTCACGAGTGACTACAGCGTGCCCAGTCCCCACTTGGGAAGTTACGGACGTCAGATCCCAGCACACTGCTGGAGTGGAGTTCCTCACACTCTCCCCTTTCCGGAAACCTAAACTAAACTCTTGAATATTTTTCGACATCTTTGTCACCTGCTGGTCCCCCAAGAAGTCTTTTTCCAAATCTATTCTCCTAGGCATCTCAAAACAAGACCCTCCCAAGAACCTGTTCACACACACCCCCAATTTTTTCAGTCCTTAACTCCTCCGCCAGAAGACGGACAGGGCTGCAGCGTCTCCCGAACAAAAAAGAGAGAGAGAGAGAGAGAGAGAGAGAGAGAGAGAGAGAGAGAGAGAGAGAGAGAGAGAGAGAGAGAAGGGTACTAGGGAAAACTCCTGTCCCAACCTCCCCAAGTCCAGAGGTAAGGCGGCTGCCAAACACGTTTCGCAGGACCGGGCTGGGAACTGCGCTCCCCACGTGGGCCTGCGGAACTCGAACTGCACTCACCAAGCCATCTATCTGCACTTGCTTCACGGCCGAATCTCCAGAGCCACCTTTGCCTTTGCCCTTCCCCACCACGCCGGTGGCGGAGCTGGAAGAAGTGCCGCCAGAGCCGGTGCCTTCCTTGCGGGACGCCATCTTTCCAGCCAGACAGGAAGAAAAGGAAAAGCGAGCTATAGGAAGCGGAAGTGCGCTCTCGCGTGACGTCACTCGGAGGTTAGCGTCCTAGGGGCGGGCTTGGCAACGGAGCGTGAAGTAAAACCCCGCCCCTATTCGCCTTTCCGGCCTTAGGCCTGCGGAACACTTTGCGCGTGCGCAGTAGGCAGCTGCGGCCCCTTTCCTATGGAGTGTTTGAAGAGGAAAGTAGGGGCCGGCGCCCTAGCGTGGTGGGCTGGACCTGTGCCTGAAGGAAGCGCCTGGCTCATAGCTTCGGATGAACCGGGCTCTGGGTTACGTCCGGTTCGGGAGTCAACCACAGGATGGAAGATCTCTCCCCTTCCCTAACTTTGCCTTTCAAATAAATAAATAAAGGAAAATATAAATGGAAACACGGGAGCTTCTATCAGAACTCCCAAAACTAGTAAAGCAACCTTTTGTTGCTGTGTAGAGACTTGTATGATTAGAGTATGGAAGAAATTATTTTATGTAGTGTGAAGGATGGTGCAAAAACACATTCCCTAAAAACTACGCTTTTGACCTACCACTTTACACACTTCCAGTCCAAGAAAGAACCCAAAGCTATAGAAAGCCATTTTAAATAAATAACATATTCTTTCTCTACTTCTAAATGAGTTTTTCTATACTTTCAAAATGCTTACTCAGTATTCAGAACTGATGAAGTGGTTACACCAATGAAGGACATCCTACCCTGAAGTTTTATGTTGTCTTTGTGGTAGAGGTCTGGTGTTATATTTTATTGTAGAAATAAAAATAGGGGGCGGCGCTGTGGTGTAGCGGGTGAAGCTGCTGCCTGCAGTGCCGGCATCCTCTGTGGGCGACGGTTCGAATCCCAGCTGCCCCACTCCCAATCCAGCTCTCTGCTATGGCCTGGGAAAGCAGCAGAAGATGACCCAAGTCCTTGGGCCCCTGCACCCATGTGGGAGACCCAGAAGAAGCTGACTCCTGGCTTCATATTGGTGCAGTTCCTGCCGTTGCGGCCAACTGGGGTGTGAACCAGCGAATGGAAGACCTCTCTCTCTCTCTCTCTCTCTCTCTCTCTCTCTGCCTCTCCTTCTCTCTCTGTAACTCTGTCAAATAAATAAATAATTTTTTTAAGGGAAAGAGTTATATATCATTACCAAGTAGGATTTATTCTAGGGATGCGCAGTTGGTTTGATGTTTGGAAATCAATTAACAAAATTCATTACGTTAATAGGCTAAAGAAAAGTACATCAATAAATGTAGAAAAAGCACTTGACAAAATCCAAAAGGTACTAATTACAAAGTATGAATAGAGGGGGAGAAAAGGAAAACAGAGAATAGCAAAATAAATGAAACTTCAATGAGTTTAAGTATCAAAAAGTTAAACACTGGGGCCGGCTTTGTGGCATAACAGGTAAAGCCGTGCTGGTATCCCATGTAGGATCTTGGCTGTTACACTTTCCGTCCAGCTCCCTGTTAACGAGCCTGGCAAAGCAGCGGAGGACCGTCCAAGTGCTTGAGCCCCTGCATCCACGTGGGAGAACCAGGG
This sequence comes from Oryctolagus cuniculus, assembly GCF_964237555.1. NCBI lineage: Eukaryota > Metazoa > Chordata > Mammalia > Lagomorpha > Leporidae > Oryctolagus > Oryctolagus cuniculus. The sequence goes on from NC_091437.1 coordinate 142,379,911, forward strand.
GAAGGCCCCCGGCTCTTGGCCTGCACCTGGTCCAGCCTTGGCAGTTGCAGCCATTCAGGGAGTGAACCAGTGGATGGAAGACCTCTAATTTTTATAAAAGTTACATATTTTCTTTTTTTTTTAATTTATTTATTTGAAAGGCAGAGTTACAGAGAGTCAGAGGTAGAGAGAGAGAAGTCTTCCATCCGATGGTTCACTCCACAAATGGCTGCAACAGCCAGAGCTGCTCCAATTCAACGCCAAGAGCCAGGAGCTTCTTCTGGGTCTCCCATACAGGTGCAGGGGCCTAAGGACTTGGACCATCTTCTACTGCTTTTCCAGGCCATAGCAGAGAGCAAGATTGGAAGTGGAGCAGCTGGGACTTGAACCAGCACCCATATGGGATGCCAGCACTGCAGGTGGCAGCTTTACCAGCTATGCCACAGTACTGGCCCTGAAAGTTACATATTTTCTAAATTGAAATAATTCATGGTATATTCTTCAGCCACAATAAATTCTGACAAGAAATCAAAACAAAGATAACAGGAAAATTTCCACATAGTTGACAGAAAACATACTTGTAATAATACATGTATCAGATAGAAAATCTTGAGGAAATTAAAACATATACACTTACTCATTGTATTAGACAAATAGGAAGCATAAAATATAATTTTTAGGACATAGCTACATCAGAGCTAAGAGGCAAGTTAATGACTAAATTTTTACATTAGAAAATAAGAAATACTTAAAATCAATAATCAGAGATGGGCATTTGGCATAGTGATTAAGATAGTGGTTGGGACATTCACATCCCATGGCAGGGTGCTGGATTTGAGTCCTGGCTTTGTTTCCAGCTCCAACTTCTTTTTAATGTGCATCCTGGGATGCAGCAGAGGATAGCTCACATAACTGGGTCTGTGCCACCCATGAGGATTCAGTTTCTAACTCCTGGATTTAGTCTTGCCAAGATCTGGCCATTGCAGATTTGGGAAGTGAACCAGTTGTTGGAAAATAATTCATTCTCTCTCTGTCTCTCTGTCTCTCTGTCTCTGTCTCTCTCTCTCTCTCTCCCTTGCACATAAGATAAAAAAAATCAACACTTTAGAAATAATCAATAATCTACATTTGCTCACAAGATCCTAGAAAAATAATAGCAAAATATATCTAAAGCATGGATAAGAAAGAAATTAATAGTATAAAGCATAATACTGACTACATTTAATCATGCAAAGATGATCAGTGACAACCTGTATTTTTGTCCACCTTAAAGGGCAGTTTGAAATTGTAGGTATCAAGTTGATTCTATTTATTTACTGGATAAAATAAATTTACTCTGTACTCCTGACAATATGTTCTTCATTCTGTCTCTAACAGGAACTAAAGTTTGTAGCATATTTCTCCATTTGCTAGAAATATTTCCAATTAAGTTACAGGAAAAAAGAGAGATGATGGTGCGGTCTTTCCAAACCAAGCTACGAGATGCTTTCCATGTATGATTACTGCATGGGGACAGGAAGTGAGGAAAGCCTGCCATACCTAAGTGAAAAAATGAAAAAATAAACAGTTTGACTAGTTCTGCTTTTGTGGCATAATAACTCTATCCACTAGGAAAACATTCCTGTGAATGCCAGGCTGTGACCATTCCAGGCCTTAGAACTAGCCAGTATAGGAGCTGCTTTTCTTTCCTTGCCTAAGACTTACTTAAATCTCTTTCAATACAATAAAATGGAGGAGTCGGGACACTAAAGATGAGCCAGAGGACTTTTTTTTAAAATATCATTTTATTCCAATTCCATATTCAGATGTCAAAGAATTTTTATGTTAATTATTTTAATAATATAATAATTAATATTAAGAATATAATAATAATTTTATGTTAATTTATTCCTGTTGAATTGTTTCCTGCTTTCAAACCTCAATGGAAGGCAAGAGTCTTTTGAACTCTGACAGTCTTGGGGCTGAGCTAAGCACCTTCTTAGGAACAGAACACATTATTCTTAAGGCTTCCAGCCAACCTCTACAGGACCAAGTTAGCATCTGTTCCTCCCTTGATGTGAAGAAACTGGGTAGAAAGTCTTCTGACCCTTTTACTTCCTCTCTCTTCCTCCAGGAAGTGAGTGTACATCTACAACATCGAACTGAGCTGGAGGGATTCTCTCTACTAATATTAGAAACAAAGGCAGCACCAGTTTTCAAACAAAAATTTCAAAAACAGATTGTGTCGATGTTATATATTCTTATATCTTTTATGTAAATTATTTTCTGGGGAAGGGCACATGGGGTTTTTTTGTTTGTTTGTTTGTTTGTTTGGTTTGTTTTTTTTTAGCTGAAGAGTAATAGTGGAGCCAGTATTACTGTTTTATTTGGTTAAGCTTCAACCTGCAATGCCAGCATCCCATATGGGTGCCCTGTCCTGGCTGCTGCACATATGACCCAGCTCCCTGCTAATGCATTTCAGAAAGCAGCAGAAGATGACCCAAGTGTTTGGGCCCCTGAACCCATGTGGGAGACCCAGAAGCTTCTGGTTCCTGGCTTTGGTTTGTCCCAGCCCTGGCCATTGTGGCCATTTGGGGGAGTTAACCAGAGGATAGAAAATTTCTCTCTCTCTCTCTCTCTCTCTCTCTCTCCCTCCCTCTCTCTGTAACACTGCCTTTTGAATAAATAAAATAAACCTTTTAAAAAACTTTAAAAAATAGTAATACTTCATAATTTTTATGTGTTCTCTTGAAAAGGATATGTTGTATGTTATCATGTGATGATTATGGCATCTCCCCAAAATATTTGGTTAGCCACTGGTTTTTTTTGGGGGGAGTCATAAGTAACCATGTATAAAAAGGAATAAGATACCCACCCTCCAAACTCGTGAGGGGTGATAAAATTTCCTACTCTATAGAAATGGGAGGAGAGGGCAATCTCTCCCTCCTCAAAAGACTATCAGGTACTGGGGCTGGGGGTGTGGCGCAATGGGTTAATGCCCTGGCCTGAAGCATCAGCATCCTATATGGGCACCAGCTCAAGACCCAGCTGTTCCAATCCAGCTCTCTGCTATGGCCTGGAACAGCAGTAGAGGATGGCTGGCCCAAGTCCTTGGGCCCCTGCACCCACATGGGAGATCCAGCTCCTGGCTCCTGGCTTTGGATCTGCGCAGCTTTGGCTCCGGCCATTGCGGCCACCTGGGGAGTGAACCAGTGGATGGAAGACCTCTCTCTCCGTGTCTCTACCTCTCTCTGTAACTCTGTCTTTCAAATAAATAAAATAATTTTTTTTAAAAAAAAGATTATCAGGTGCCATCATAATTAATGAGCCAAGTCTAAGACAAAAATAATCTCAGATATGGGGCAGGTATTTGGCTTAGTGGTTAATAACTTGCTTAGGATACTCATATCCTACGTATTTTTTAAGATTTATTTATTGATTTGAAAGGCAGAGTTACAAAGAGAGAGAAAGATTTTCCATTCCCTGGGGTCACTCCCCAAATGTCTATAACAGCCAGGGCTGAGTCAGGCCAAAGTACTTGCAGATGTACCCATGTAGATGGCAGGGGCCAAGTACTTGGTCCATCTGCAACTGTTTTGGCAGGCACATTAGCAGGGAGCTGGATTGGAAGTGGAGCAACTGGAACTCAAACAAATGCTCATGTGGGATGATGGCATTCCAGACGGTGGGTCAGCCCACTGTGCCACAACACCAGCCCCTCACATCCTATAGCAGCTTCCTGCTAACACACAGCCTCTGAAATAGCAGGTGATGGCTAAAGTAGTTGTGTACTTGCCACTGATGTGGGATACTCAGATTCATTTCTGGGCTCTTGACTTCAGCCTGGTCCAGACTCAGACATTGTAGTCATTTGGGAAATGAACTAGTGCTGGGAGAGAGCTCTTCTGTCTTTCCGTCTTTCAAATTAAATAAATAAATATATTAGATATAAGCAAATTCAGAAGAAGCAACATATAAGTAGGGCATACGTAAAGATCCATATTAAATTAATGCGCTTTTTAGAAGTCCGCAAATAATTATTTGGCCTAAAAAATTGGGCTTAAAACACTGAATATTTTGGGTACTTTTTTTTAAAATGATTTATTTATTGATTTGAAAGGCAGAGTTACAAAGAGATAGAAAGATTTTCCATCCCCTGGGGTCACTCCCCAAAAGTCTATAACACCCAGGGCTGTTACAAGGAGGGAGCAAGAGAGAGAGAGAGAGATTTTTCATCCTTTGATTCACTCCTCAAATGGCTGTAAAGGCCAGAGCTGGGCAGATCCAAAGCTAGGACCCAGGAACTTCTTTCAGGTCTCTCACATGGGTACCGGCGCCCAAGCACTTGAGCCATCTTTGGCTGCTTTCTCTGGCACATTAGCAGGGAGCTGGATTGGAAGTGGAACAGGCAGAACTTGCACCAGCGCTCATATAGGATGCTGGCATGTCAAGTGGCAGCTTTACGTACGATGCTACAGCTTCAGCCCTGCTTTGGGTAATTTTTTTTTTTTTTCTGACAGGCAGAGTGGACAGTGAGAGAGAGAGAGAGACAGAGAGAAAGGTCTTCCTTTGCCGTTGGTTCACCCTCCAATGGCCGCTGCGGCCGGCGCACCGCGCTGATCCGATGGCAGGAGCCAGGTACTTCTCCTGGTCTCCCATGGGGTGCAGGGCCCAAGGACTTGGGCCATCCTCCACTGCACTCCCTGGCCACAGCAGAGAGCTGGCCTGGAAGAGGGACAACCAGGACAGAATCTGGTGCCCCGACTGGGACTAGAACCCGGTGTGCCGGCGCCGCAAGGTGGAGGATTAGCCTAGTGAGCCGCGGCGCCGGCCCGCTTTGGGTAATTTTTAACTGAAGTGGAAAAGATGCCTTGAGAGATAGTTGAAAGCAGCAAATAGCAACATTTACTTCTGCACCCCAAATTCTTCACAATGAAGTCAAGAATAAAAAAAAAAAAGAACATATGCAAAACACACTAAATGGCTTTATATCAAATAGTACCAAAAATATTAGCATTGATAGCATATGATTAGGAACTATTTTGCCTAGATCTGACAAATATTCCATCAAGATTGCTTTGTGCAATAAGTAACCAACAACACACAATTAAATAAGAAACTGGTTTAAGTGATTGTAAACAAGGAGGAAGTGACTCCTATCATGTAACTGGGTTTCTAGAGAAGAGCATAAACCACCTGAGACAGCCCAAAGACCAAAGTTCCCTTTCTTCATAATTCTCTGGTGTCAGTCTTCTACCATACTTTGGTTCTGTCCACAGACTAGCTGCCAGTGGCAATTAATTGCTGCAATACAACACACTGTTTGGTTATTTATTGCAAGAAAATCTGTTCCCCGGTCATGGGGGAGGGCAGTATTTCTCTGTAGCTTGATTGGGATTGATTTTAAGTCACATGCCTCCTTCTGTGTACATATGGGGAATGAGGCAATGGAAAGTTACACTTTGAAGAGCTAAGTGATTTGTTCAGTATTATGAAAGGAACAATAGAGAGAGAAAAGTGACAGCCAATAAAAAGAAAATAATACCCACTTATACATAAGACTCAGCATGTAGGTATTTTCTGTATGTTTGCTAAAATAATAATTTAAGAAATGACATCTGACCTTTTCATCTCAGTATTTTGATTTATGACTTGCCAACTAATATTCAAACAATGTGATCTTACACTGAAAAAATTTGAGAAGATTCTAAGAGTGACTAATTTTGTATAATATTATGTAATTAATACCTCATATTGGTATAATCTAATTATAAACACTAGACTTTGAAATAATATTCTACTGGATTATTGAAAGCATGTTTAATTTCTTACCACCAGGAATTCAGTTTCTGCCCTGAAGTCCTCTCACTGCTTAAAAATATACACGAAACCATGAGCGAAAGAGTTGTCTTCAACATTTTGTTCAATATAAATAAGCAGTGTTTTTAGAAAAGCCCTTTAGAAACTGTAATCTGACATAATTTTCAATCTTTACACTCCTTAAAGTAACAACAATATTTACTTATGTAGAGTAATTTTATAAGTTTCATTAATCTAAAATGCTTTGAAAAGTTGAAATGAAAGACCCATATGTATGAACTTATCCACCAGTTTGTTTTGATTCAATTAAATTTCAAATGGCAGTTTGTCTTGTATCAAAGTAAAACATTATTTTTCATTGCTGCTGCTGTTTCATTTTTTGCTCTTCTCTAACACTTTTTGTTTTCACCACTTTAATTAATAGCTTAAATGTTTTGTGATAAAATGTCACTAGAGAACACTATTTAAATTATTATTGTGAAATACTGAATTCCCTTCAATTTACCTAACACTGCAGTATTTGTTCTCTGTGAGTACGATTTCATCCCCCCTCCCCACCTAAAAAAAAGGATTAGCAACCAGCAAACTTGCTAGTGTAATTTTCTAGTCCTATGAGAGCAGTCATCTGATAGCTAACAATTGCCACATCTTGGATACTGTCTGGTTTAGAAATACCCTTGATAAACAGAAGTCCACTGAAGCCTTTTCATGAGACAGTTCTCCTTTACTATGAGACTTGAAAGCCAGGCTCCCTGGTGCTAGCAGGGCCAGTACATGGAAATCCTGCTTACTTTCTTTAATTGGCAACTGGGTGACACTGATGTTTCTTGATGTTCCTGGCTGAAGCAGCTGGGATGCTTCATATTTAATTAACTTTTCTCAACAGGAGATGTGTCCCACTGACACACCGAATTCAAATCCAGTTGTTTATACTTTCAAAAGCAGCAAATGTCAAGATGGCTTCTTTAGTATGTAAAAAGCATTTGGTTTATTTGACTTTGAAAACTATACACCTTCGAGAGAAAGCTACTTTAGTAGGATTTTGAACCTGTTGTAGAGAAGGGCAATTGTATTGGCAAACACCGAGTAATATCAAGGTTTCATTGAACATATCTGTCAATATCTGAATTTGTATTAGTAAGCTTTATATGTAGCCTTTTTTTTTTTTTTTTTTTTGACAAGTAAAGTTAGACAGTGAGCAAGAGAGACATAGAGAAAGGTCTTCCTTCCGTTGATTCACTCCCCAAATGGCTGCTACAGCTGGAGCTACACCGATCCGAAGCCAGGAGCCTGGTGCTTCCTCCTGGTCTCCCATGAGGGTGCAGGGGCCCAAACACTTGGGCCATCCTCCACTGCCTTCCTGGGCCACAGCAGAGAGCTGGACTGGAAGAGGAGCAATCAGGACTAGAACCCGCACCCATATGGGATGCCGGCGCCGCAGGTGGAGGATTAACCAAGTGAGCCACTGCGCCAGCCCTATATATAAGCTTTAACTTGCCCTATCAGTCAGGATTGAATGTGGCTGTATATAAATGAAATTTAAAATAACAATTTTTTTAACCAAGGTAGAAATTTATTTTTCTTCCTATGTAAAACAAGTCCAGAAGTAGGAAGGCTAGGTTTGGAAAGGCTGTTTTAGGGGCCGGAGCTGTGGCATAGTGTGTAAAGCCATCACCTGCAGTTCCAGGATCCCATATGGGCGCCGGTTCTAGTCCAAGCTGCTCCACTTCTGATCCAGCTTTCGTCTATAACCTGGGAAAGCACTAGAAGATGGCCCAAGTCCTTGGGCCCCTGCACCCATGTGGGAGACCAGGAGGAAGCTCCTGGTTTCAAATCAGTACAGCTCTGGCTGTTGCAGCCATCTGGGGAGTGAACCATCAGATGCAAGACCTCTCTTTCTCTCTCTCTCCCTACCTCCCTCCCTCTCTGTGTAACTCCGCCTTTCAAATAAATAAATAAATCTTAAAAAAAAAAAATAGAAAGGCAGTTTTACAGCTGCAAATGACCCGGGCTCCTTCTATTATATGCTTTGCCACCATTACTCATGCCTTCCATCGTTATGGTTACCTCATGCCCTAAAATAGGCTGCTAGGGTTCCATTCTTCACAATCAAATTCCAGGGAGTGGGAAGGAAGGAGGTAGAAAAAACCCAAGTGTCCATCAACAAGCTAAGTGGACTTCATTTAAGCAGCCTTCCCAGAAGTCCTTGCAATATGTGCACATAACATATCTTTAGCTAGAACTTCGTCATATGGTTATACTTAATTTCCCAGAAGGCAAGTAATGATCTCTTATCTGGACACATACTATCCAGAATAAAGTCAAAATTCCATTACTATCAAGAAAAGAATGGGGTTGGCACTGTGGCGTAGCGAGTAAAGCTGCTGCCTGCAGTGCCAGCATCCCATATGGTGTTCTGGCTCCTGCACTTCCATTCCTGCACTCTGCAATGGCCTAGGAAAGCAGTAGAAGATGGCCCAAGTCCTTGGGCCCCCTGCACTCATGTGGGAGACTCAGAAGAAGCTCCTGGCTCCTGGCTTCGGATTGGCCCAGCTCTGGCTGTTGTGGCCATCTGGGGAGTGAACCAGCAGATGGAAGACCTCTCTCTCTGCATCTGCCTTTGCCTCTGCTTCTAGTTCTCTGTAACTCTTTCAGGTAAAAATAAATCTTAAAAAAAAAAAAAAAAGAGACATTGGGTGGAAAGTCACATACCAAACCATATTTTTTTTTAATATTTGGTGATTTTGAGGTAAATGTCATACAGTGTCACTCCCCCTCTTCACGGAGGAACGACACAGGACCCTGCGCTGTTCTTTTGTCTGCTCGGCCCTCCCCGGGTTTGCTGCTGGTTCTTCCCGGGTTGGCTGCCGACCCTTCCACCTCCGTGGAAGGGCGGTTCCCCCTGCCACTTTCCCCACTTCCGCGGGGGAGCGGCACACCGCCGGCCGGCTCTCTGGGGGCTGCACAGGTGTTCTTTCAGCTATTAGAAAAAATGAATGAGGGGCTGGCGCTGTTGCATAGGTGGTAAAGCCACCGCCTGAAGTGCTGGCATCCCATATGGGCACCAGTTCGAGACCCGACTGCTCCACTTCCAATCCAGCTCTCTGCTATGGCCTGGGAAAGCAATAGAAGATGGCCCAAGGCCTTGGGCCCCTGCACCCAGGTGGGAGACCTGGAAGAAGCTCCTGGCTTCTGGCTTTGGATCGGTGCAACTCTGGCCGTTGCAATCATCTGGGAGTGAACCAGCGGATGGAAGACCTACCTCTCTCTCTCTCTCTCTCTCTCTCTCTGCCTCTTCTCTCCCTGTGTAACTGTGACTTTCAAGTAAAATAAATAAATCTTAAAAAAAAAAGTAATGAATGAGAGCTCTTTGACTTTGGGGGATTTCTACAAGGATTGTTAGGTAAGAAAAGAAAAATGCATTTAAGTGATAAAATATAATTCCACTTTTGCCTAACAGAGTGTACCTATGGATGTATGCATGTATGAATATGACATAAGCCTATGAATATGGAAACATTGCAGTAGGTTGTTAACACATACGTTATCTGGGTAAACAGATGGCATGAACATCTTTGTGCTTTTTCACTTGCTACACCAGGCACACATGTATTTTTACAATTAGGAAACAACAATTATTTTTTAAAATGTGACAGCTTCCATATCAACCTAACACCACTGACACAGATTACATTATACAATAGGGTAGTCCACAATGCTATCTATCCTAGGGAATCTTAGTGAAGAACTTTTTTTTTCCCCCAAAGATTTATTTATTTGAAAGTCTGAGTTACACAGAGAGAGAAGGAGAAGGAGAAAGAGGTCTTCCATCCACTGGTTCACTCCCCAATTGGCTGCAACATCCCGAACTGCACCCATATGAAGCCAGGAGTTGGGAGCTTCTTCTGGGTTTCCCACATGGGTGCAGGAGCCCAAGGATTGGGCCATCTTCTACTGCTTTCCCAGGCCATAGCAGAGAGCTAGATTGGAAGTGGAGCAGCCGGATCTCGAACTGGCGCCTATATGAGATGCCGGCACTGCAAGTAGAGGCTTTACCTGCTATGCCACAGTGTGGGCCCCAGTGAAGAACTTAATAGGCTTCAATACAAAAGCACTTCACTTACGTAATTTTAAATTTCATTTAGCTAAATTATTGGTTTAGAGAGCATGTTAGACAGACAATGCTATGAATAATATTTTATTCTTTTTGAGCTAATGAACGTTAACAAATGTTTTAAAATATTTAAGTGTGAAGACAGAATAATAACATGATACCTTAGATGAATTGTCTTAGAAAATTAAACAAAACTGTGGTAACATTTATGAGACTAAACAAAATAACCTTTATGAATTGTATTTAATGTTTATCTATTCAATTCCATTTAGGCCATGAATCTTTCATGAAAATGTCCTATTTGGGAATTAGTCACACCTTTCGAAAATAAATCATTCTCATGTTAGCTTGGCTTCATCAAAATTTCATGAAAAAAAAAACTTCAAAATTGTGTACAACAACATAACATTATGAGTTATATTTGATCTGGACATAATAAAGAACATGAAGAACATAAAAAATAAAGAAAAATAAATTAATCCTCTACCTACCTCAGCTGAATGTGAATGTCTATTTGGCATGGAAAATGTCCAGAGTGTTGACCTGAGAAGTTAACAGCTAGCAACGTCAAGACATGATTGTTCCTGTACTATAAAGCCAAAAAAGTTTCAATGACTATTAAAGTTTTTAATAACAACATCATCATAGTTTTTCAAATAAAATTTCAGATTTAAACTTATTTCCAAATAGTTCAGCTACTCCTGGCAATATTTGCTTCTGCCTGGTTGTGGCTCATTCCTAGGTCATTTGGCATCTGGACAAAGTGTATTAAGTGGACCATTAAATGAAAATATTGAATTAGATAAACACTGGTGCTTTACTGCAAAATGTCACTTAGGAACAGTAATGAGCATAGCCTCAAATCCCAGTCACATAGTAACTTTTTGGTTGTCAGTTCCACTGGCTCAATATTGTAGTGCTTGTGCTCAAGTAATCCTAATTTTACACTACAGTCTAAGTAATGCATCATTGTGTTTACATCACAGAGTATACCCACACAAGCTAAGATGCCCATTGTACCACTAGGCAATATGAATTTATGGGATTACTGCTCTACATGAGGGTACTTCAAAAAATTTGTGGAAAAAAATGGAATTAAGAGATAAGCCTATCTTGGTGCCAACAATTGATATCCTTGCATGTTTTTTTCATAATATACATTTTCATAAACTTTTTGAAGACTGCTCATATTATGGGGTCTGCCATTGACCAAAATCTTGTTATGTGGCACATGACTGTACTTAATAATGGTTCCAAATTGCATGCATTTGAATTTGCCAGAGAGAAGAAGCAAGGTCTGTAAGGTGAAAGTTCTCAACTCAATAAAGAAAGAAAAAAAATCATATGTCAAGATTGCTAAGATCTATAGAACAATTAGATATTTTGAGAGACCACTTTCCCATATTCACAGTATATTGTTAAAATTTGCTATCTGATTGTTAATGTTGTTAATCTCTTACCATGCCTAATTTATAAAAAATATTTATTTATTTATTTGAAAGAGTTACACAGAGAGAGAGGAGAGGCAGAGAGAGAGAGAGAGAGAGAGAGAAAGTCTTTCATCCACTGGTTGACTCCCCAGATGGCTGCAACAGCTGGAGCTGCACCAATCCAAAGCCAGGAGCTTCTTCCTGGTGCAGGGGGCCCAAGGACTTGGGCCATCCTCTACTGCTATCCCAGACCATAGCAGGGAGCTGGATCGGAAGTGGAGCAAGCCTGGTCTCAAACCGGTGCCCAAATGGGATGCCGGCGCTTCAGGCCAGGGCGTTAACCCACTGCACCACATGCCAGCCCCCAAATCAGGTATTTTCAACCAGCATGCTAAAACTCTCTTATGTATGTAGCAGGATAATGTTTTAAGAAACACTGCTGTAATAGAAATCTCTGTTTCAAATTTGATAATCACCACTATGGGCTGCCTTCATGTTTTTGTAATAAGAGGAGCTGTGCAAACTGGCACTGTCATATACATAGAGCTTGAAACACATTATGTTATAGTTTTTCTAAATTAAAAAATAAAACTAGGATATCACTCACATCCCTGGGGTCACACCACATTTTTTTTAGTACTGAAGAGCAGCTAAAGGGCTGGTAGATAAATTTGTGAGCCTTTTTAAAAAATGTTTATCTGTTTTGCAAGGCTTTAGTGGTAACCTTTGTCTGTGCTGAGAGTGTAGTGAGTGGGAAGTTGGCATGGAAGCATAAAGAGAGGATTGAAGCTGGAATATAGTGAGCAATTGTATAAAAGGACTATGAATCCAGCCCTACAGTGATTTTTCGTGGCTTTCAATTCCTAAATTTACTTTCGGTTAAATGAAAGCAGCCATCTAAGTGATGTGCTGGAACTCAGGTCAGGGCTAACATTGTAGATCTCAGTTCCAATTTCATAAACTTATATATTGAAATAAAACCCCAAAGGCAAACAATACGTTTCAATCACATTGTAAATCATTTTTCTGGGTTGGTTCTTTCCATCTTTAGCCAGAATGAAATCTGGGACAAATTCCAGGCCAGGACAAAAATACAAAATTCCATACTCCCCATTCTTTGATCATGTTGCCTTGAATTGAAGTGGATATTTGGCAGTTAGTCACTGGAGAACTTGAAATTTTTCTGATTCACTCTCTTCATTAATCAAATTGACCAAGTAATTTCAAACCCTTCAGTCCGCTTTGTACCTTCCTGTGACTAACTCAGGATGTAGATTCTTACGTCAGAGACTATGGAAATAAAAAGGATGCTTAAAACCGATCTAGATCCACAACCCATTTACCCGAGAGGAAGCTGAATCCACTGCTCTTGGCGGAGTTGTCCACGGTTAGAAGGCTTGGGTTAGTGGCAGAATTGGGACTCAAATTCAGGGATTCTGTTGGAAAAGCAAGTTCTGAAACCCGCACTGGGGTGTAGTGGCCCTTTTGTGCTGACCTGTGGGTTAGTGGCTATGGGGGTGTGGCACGAACATTTCAATTTCACAGGAAAACAGCCAGTGCAAACTTCCCTTAACAGGGCTGTTCAGGATCAGGCCTTTTCCTTCTTTCACTTGGGAATAATAAACATAAAGGGGAATAATACGGGGTAAATCACTTCGGGCATGCCTGGCATATACTAAGGCTCAAGCTTATCAGTGATTATTGCTACACTGCCACTATGTCAGAGGCTTGCTACGAGTTCCATAACTTGCTAAATACAGAGTGTGTGTTTTCTTTTCATCTGGTTAAGAGCCGGCCACTGCGTCCTTTACCGCGTCAGCACAGGCTCCGCCGCGAGGCCCGTCCCTTTAAGCGCGGGCACCGCGGTCATTGCGCGCGCTCGTCTAGCTGTGACGTAAACGAGGGGGGTGGGCGTTGGAGACGGAGGCGTTTGCTTCCGGGTCAAAGAATCTTCATTTCCGGAAAGAGCCGTAGTTGCAGACGCCGTTGGGCGGCGTGTGCTCTACTTCCTGGTCCGGTGGTTTCGGGCCCGGTAAGCCAGACATGAAGATCACGCGGCAGAAACACGCCAAGAAGCATCTTGGCTTCTTCCGCAACAACTTCGGAGTCCGCGAGCCGTACCAGATCCTGCTGGACGGCACTTTCTGTCAGGCGGCGCTGCGGGGCCGCATCCAGCTGCGGGAGCAGCTGCCCCGCTACCTTATGGGGGAGACGCAACTGTGCACCACCAGGTGGGCCCGGAGGGAAGGAGGCGCAGGGGATCCGGCGGGTGTGGTGGAGGCGAGGCCCCTGCTCTCAGATCTCCACTGGAGACCGCTGGGTGCGCGCCGCCCCGCCCACGAGTAGTTGACAGTAGAGTGTCGGCGCTTAGGAGGTCAGGCAAGTATCTGCAATGTGGGCGGAAAGTTCAGGGCCCTGCGGATATCACGGACCATCGTGAGCCTGGCGATTAATAACACGTGTTTTGTAGACCCGAATGTTGGTCCCAGCCCCACTAAGCTCCGTGATTTCGAGCAGACCAGTGAACCTCTCGACTCTCGGACTGCACATTTGTGGAACAAAGATTATGAGTGTTTATGAGGTTGCTGTGCCATCAAAGGAAGTTTAGTGTACGTCGAGCATTTTTCAGTATCCAAAACATACCACTCCTTAAACGTTTGTTATTTACGTAGCTTGACCTGGTGTTAACCAGAACTTTGCAAATCTCACGTCTCGTCTGGTCGGTTCTCTTTATTGAATACTAGCCATGTACCAAGCACTTGCCACCGGGGATGCCATGGTGAACTGGACAAACTCCAGACCTTCATGGGCAGCAAAGTGCCTAAGTCAACGTCCGATCCTGTGTTTTCACTCCATGTCTGATGCTTAACTCCTTCGTCAAAGTGGGGACACTTTGGATGCAACCTTGAGGTGGTGGGGAGAGAGGGAGAAGGGAATTGTGGAAGGTTTCGAAGAGGAGATAACGTTTGAGCCCATTCTCTTGTTCAGTTCTGCGGGATGGAGGAGAAAACTGAATGACAGACACATGTGGCATTCCTGGTTGTAAAACCTCTTGAGCAAGGGAATGGAGTTGTGAGATACCTAGGGAAGCACACACAATAATTGGATATGAAGCTAGGAATAAGGGAGTTGAAGTCACATCATGAACTTAAATTTAGTTAAGGCAAAAAAAAAAAAAAAAAAGGAGGCATGCTTTTTGGTGTAGTGATTGATAAGCTGCTTGGGACACCTGGCATCCCATCATCAGAGTGTGTGGGTTCCACTCTAGCTCTCCCTGGATCCCAGCTCCCTGCTGATACACGCCCCGGGAAGCAGAAGATAGTAATTGCTCAAGTAGTTGGATCTGTGCTACCCAAGTGGGAGACCTAGGTTGAGTTTCCCCTTCCTGGTGCCTGACCAGCTCCTGCTGTTGCAACCATTTAGGGAGTAAACCAGCAGGCAGCAGATATCACTCACAGTCTCTCAAGTAGATAATTAATTTTTACAAAAAGACAAAAATAAATGACTCAGAACAATTACTCCCGAGTAACCCCATTAACATGTGCTGTATCATGTATCGAGTTCTATAATCACATGCACTAACACAAGAGTGGCTGTTTACTATGTATATTATGTTAGTATTCTACTTTTTCTTATGTAACACTTCCAAATTTTTTATAACATTGCTCCAAATGAACAATTTTCCAAATTTGTTTAGGATTTGTGCCTCAGCCGGGCTACAGATACCCCCAAATTTTTGAGCTGTTTAGCCTTTAGGGTTGCCAGACAAATTCATCTGTATCCAGAAATGTTTGCCTCTGGCTACAAGCTGTTTATTCATTTAGCCCTGTGTGTCATAGAAATATAATGTTAATATGATACTGTCCTATAAGAAAGGTTGAACTTAAGGTGAAGTTTTAGTCTACAACATTTTTTTTTCTGAAGTGTTTAATTCGACTTCTGGAATTTTCAGACAACACAAAAGTAGAGTTCAGTAATGAAACATCTGTCATCCAGCTTTTGCCACATAGCTAGTTTTGTTGAAGCTCCCACCTCCTAAATGATAGGATATTTAGAGTGTATTCTGTCAGTTATTTGGTGTATATCACGAAGGGAGAAACAAGCCTTCTAAATATCAGGATCCAAATAACATAACCAAATTACATTTGATTCTATGCCTCTTAAGTTTTAAGACATTATAACCTTTTCAATTAGCTATTTATGTCTTTAAGAAATCAGGTCATTTCTTGAACACTAGTAATTAGATCTAGATCTTATACATAGTTTGAAGAAATTTGAAGCGAGTTGATGGAGTAGAGCAGTGGAATATTATCAGACCTGGGTTTTGTTTTAGGAAAGATAACTGTGGCAGTGTAAAAGGCAAGAGAGTAAAGACAGGCAAGCCTGTTATGTGGTTGTTGAATCGAGAAATGATGGGAGCCTGAACCTGCGAGGGGAAAGGCAATGCTAAGCGTTCTGTAAGATGTCAGTTAGATAGGACCAACAGCTGATGGAGTAGGGGTGGGGATAGGAAGGTCGAGTGTGATTTCTGCTTTCCACCTGTGTTCTCTGGGAAGGTAAAGATTATAAGAGCTAGCAAGTCTGGGAGGAGGCATTTGAAAGCAGGAAAGTACTTTGCTTGTTTTTTAAAGATTATTAGAAAAACAGACTGACAGGGAGAGACAGACTAAGAGCTTCCATCCACTGGCTCACTCCTCCCCACCCCTGTGGCCTGCAATGTCCTGGGCTGGGCCAGGCTGAAACCAGGAGCCAGGAACTCCATTCCAGTCTCCTATATGGATAGCAGGGACCCAGTGCTTGAGCCGTCATCTGCTGCCTCCCAGGTGCATCAGCAGGAACCTGAATCAGAAGCAGAGGTGGGACTCAATGTAAGGCACTCTAATGTAGGATGCAGGCATTCTAAGTGGTATTTTAACCCCCTGTTCCACAGCACCCATCCCACTAGTTTGATTTTTAGACATGTTGAATATAAAGAGCTGATGGCAGGACACCTATGGGAAATAATAAGTGGTTGGCAGTACTCAAAATAGAGGTCAGAACTGATGCTAGAAGACAACAAAATCAAGACACAGTGATTAAAGATTCCTCTTGGCAGGGCTGGCCATTGTGCAGCTGGTTAAGCTGCTGCTGCCCGTGACATTGACATCCAACAGGTTCTAGTCCCTGCTGTTCTGCTTCCAGTCTAGTTCCCAACTAATGTGCCTGGGAAGGCAATGGAAGATGGCCAAAGTACTTGGTCCCTGTCCACTCATCTGGGAGACCCAGATGGAGTTTCAGGCTCCTCCAGCTTCTGGCTAATGTGTACTCTGGGAGGTAGCAGTACTTAGGTCAAGTACTTAGGTCCCTGCCACACATGTGGGAGAGCTGGATTGAATTTCTGGCTCCTGGCTTTAACCTGTCTAGTTACAGCTGTTGTAGGCATTGGGAAGGTGAACCAGCAGATGGAAGATATTTCTCTCTCTCTCACCTTTCAAGTGAAATAAATAGAATTTTAAAGCCTTAGGAAGTGATAGAGTATAAAGAATCTGGCAGTGGTTGTGGAAGATTGAAAAAATCTTTGACTCAGTGGTTCTCATATTTGTTTTGTTTGTTTTTTAGTGGGAGGAAAGAAGTGCTTGAGGAACTTACTAAGATACTAATATATGACCCCTCCACAAGAGACACAGATCTTGGGATGAGAGAAGAGCCAGAAATTAACACAGCCTGATATCACCGTGTCATTCTGATATTATTTATACTTGAGGCTGAGAATCTTGTCTTATGTTAACATGAAAATGCAGATGTAAAGTTGTGATTGCTTTTAAATAATCTGATGACTTGAAAATTTTACTTTGGGCCAGTGCTGTGGCACAGTGGTTTAAAGCCCTAACCTGCGGTGCCAGCATCCCATATGGGCGCCGATTCAAGTCCTGGCTGCTCATCTTCCAATCCAGCTCTCTGCTATGGCTAGGGAAAGCAGTGGAGGATGGCCCAAGTCCTTGGGCTCCTGTACCCATCTGGGAGACCCTGAGGAAGCTCCTGGCTTTGGATCAGCTCAGCTCTGGCCATTGCGGTCATTGGGGGAGTGAACCAGCAGAATGGAAGACCTCTCTCTCTCTCTCTGGCTCTACCTCTCTCTCTAACTCTTTCAAATAAATGAAATCTTAAAAAAAAAAAAAAGAAAATTTTACTTTTCTGAATTGAAAATATTTTGAAAAATGTACCAATTTATACTTGAAGTAGAAGCTTATTACACAGTGGGGCAAGAGATCTATTGTCAGATTACTTAGATTCATTTCTCAGCTCTACCATTTAATTTGAATTTGGGCATGTTACTTGAAATGACATTCTCTAAAGTAAGGATAATTTTAAGACAAGCTAACTAAATTCTTAGAGTTTATGTAAAGAACAATTTCCATGCTTCCTGGAACATAAAAAATGTCCAGTAAATTTTGTCTGTTGTACTTTGTACTTGTTGAATGCATTTTTCAAGTCTTTTTTTTTTTTTTTAAAGATGTATTTTATTTATTTGAATGACAGTTACAGAGAGAGGCAGAGACAGAGAGAGAGGTCCTCCATCTACTGGTTCACTCCCCAGATGGCCACAATAGCCAGAGCTATGCCGATCTGAAGCCAGGAGCCAGGAGCTTCCTCTGCGTTTCCCACATGGGTGCAGGGGCCCAAGGACTTGGGCCATCTTCCACTGCTTTCCCAGGCCACAGCAGAGAGCTGGATCGGAAGAGGAGCAGCCAGCAGCAGAACCGGTGCCCATATGGGATTATGGCTCTTCAGGCCAGGGTTTTAACCTGCTGCGCCACAGCACTGCTCCACCCCCCCCCCCCCCAAGTCTTTTAAAAGTGAAATGGCTACCTTATTGATAAATTCAGGTTATAATGATGTAGATAGGAGAACAGTATTGTTTTCTATTCTTGCTTTATCTAAACAACTGAAATGTACATGTTATAATTGCAGACTTCTTTTTTTCTTTTCAGATGCGTGTTAAAAGAGTTAGAAACATTGGGAAAGGACTTATATGGGGCAAAGCTGATTGCACAGAAATGCCAGGTTCGAAATTGTCCCCATTTCAAGAATGCAGTGAGTGGATCAGAATGCCTGCTTGCCATGATTGAAGAGGGAAATCCTCATCATTATTTTGTGGCAACACAGGTGATAATATTTTTAAAATTGTTTGTACGTATACTGCATATGGAGTTATTTATACTCAGAAAAATGATAGGAGTGATTTAAATGTTGTCTTAAAAAATATTAGCTTCTAAATTTAACCAATAGTAATAAAAACAATTGCCATTTGAGAGATCGAGGAGAAAACCTTAGGCATGTTGATTTTTTACTTAGTTATTGAAGATTCCTTTTTTAAAATGAGAGTGTCAAAAAAAAAATAAAATAAAATAAAAAAAAATAAAATGAGAAATTGTTGACACAGAAGTGTGGTGACTTCTTTAAGGTTCTTGAGGGGAAGATAAGTAGAGCAAAGAGTTACATTGTCTTCTATTTTTTATGTTTCTGTATTTTGTACTGCTTCTCAAAAGTCATGGTACTTATTGCCCAAGGCTGTATCACCAGTATAGAATGTGCTGGCTTTTCAAGGCTGAGAGGCAGTAGAAAAGGACTTGGAGAGTTGATAGTGACTCTGAGTTGATAGTGATTAAGAAGTTCACGTATATACACATTGACTTAGACTTTCAGAATTGTACAATCACTCAGAGGTGGAAGTAGGCTCTGAGACAGCTGAGTCTTACTTCATTTCTATCCCTTCAACCTCTTCAGGCATTCTTTTCAAACAATATCTTAGCGTAGAAATAAGGGAAACCACCTAACGTATTTACCTTTGCACTTGTTTGTAATTTGTGGTGCTGGAATATTGGTAAATTCATTTCACTTTGCTGCTACTTAACTGTTTCAGCTCAGTTTTATGTTCTTTATTTATCATAAAATATACTCACACCAGTGAGACATACTGATTTGAAAACTTGTGATCTTTTTTAAAAAAGGCAAGGCTTTCAATACAGTCTTTTCTCTAAGTTCTTATAAACCTGTTTAAGGTATTTTAATTTAATTGACATATTTGAGCTAAATAATGTTGTTTTTCTTTTTTGATAGGACCAGAATTTGTCAGTGAAAGTAAAGAAAAAGCCTGGAGTTCCTCTCATGTTTATTATTCAGAACACAATAGTCTTGGACAAACCTTCTGCCAAAACGATTGCCTATGTTAAGGCAATAGAGTCCGGTCAGCTTGTCTCAGTGCACGAGAAGCAAAGTATCAAGCAACTCAAAGAGGAACAGGGTTTAGTGAAAAACCCTGAACAGAGAAGAAGAAAAAAGCGCAAGAAAACAGGTGGCCCCAATCCTCTTAGTTGTTTGAAGAAAAAGAAAAAAACAAATGACATAACATCATCTGCTTCTGAAAAGAAAAAAAAAAGGAAAAGAATCCGGAACAGATCTACCTCAAAAGTACTTTCTGAGAAGCAGAATGCAGAGGGAAAATGAATCCTTTGGATTCTTTAAGACATTCAAATGTGAAAAATGAATTTATTTCTGACCGCAAAGTATTTACAATAAAAGACTAGTTTTGTAAATGAGTATTGACCCATATGATGTTTCCTCAAATTAATTTATAAGATAGAAAGAGCGGATGGATTTAGGTGTCATGGAGTTCATTTTTCTTAGTGGTTTCAGGGGATTGTTTTTCAATGTAAAATTATTGGGGCCAGTGTTGTGGTACAGCATGTTAAGCTGCTGCCTGTCAGGCCAGCAGCGTATGAATGCTGGTTTGAGTCCCTGCTGCTCTACTTCCAATCCAGTTCCCTGCTACTATGCTTGAGAAAGCAGCAGAGGATGGCCAGGTACTTCTGCCCCCGTTACCAACATGGGAGACCTGGGTGGAGTTCTAGTCTCCTAACTTCTTTGGCCTGGCCCAGCCCAGCCCTGGCCATTTGCGGCCATTTGCAGCCATTTTGGAGTAAACCAGCAGATGGAAGGTCTCTTTCTGTTTCTCTCTTTTTAATTTTTCCTGTAACTCTGCCTTTCAAATAAGTAAAGTAAATGAACACATATTTTTAATTTATGGTTTGTAACTCCAGCCCCCAATGTTATATTCAAATAATTAAAAAAAGCAAATTAAATAGTTGTCAAAGGGTTGTGATTAACAAGAGGCATCCCCTCTTCCACATTCAACGTCTTTTTTTTTTTTATTTATTTACTTGAAAGGCAAAGCTACAGACAGGCAGAGGCAGAGAGAGAGAAAGAGAGAGAGGTCTTCCATCTGCTGGTTTACTTCCCAAATAGCCGCGATAGCTGGAACTGGGCCCATCTGAAGCCAGGAGTCAGGAGCTTCTTCTGGGCCTCCCACATGGTGTAAGGACCCAAGGACTTGAGCCATCCTCCACTGCCTTCCTAGGCCATTACTGGACAGCTGGGTCAGAAGAGGAGCAGCTAGGGCTCTTAACTGGTGCTCACGTGGGTTGCTGGTCACAGGTGGCAGCCCTACCTGCTTTACCACAGCACTGGCCCTCAACTTCCTCTTTCAGCTCTGAGTGGTTGTAGAATTTAAAGGTAATGGCCTTACTTTTTTTTTTTTTTTTTTTTTTTTTTAACATTTCATTACCTATCTTGTTATGTTTCCCAATAACCATGTAAAGGACATCATGATATAATTTCCACGCGATTATATCCATTAGATCATGTCAGGTTCTGTCTTACTGGGGGATACATCTTGATCTCTAACTTCCTTGTATGTGGAAATTTTTCTGCTGAGCTTATCCTCCAGCTTGAAAATCACTACCTTCTTTTGTTCACAGGATACTGTGGGAAAAATCCCTTTACTTTTCCTAACTTAATTTGTCCATTGGATGATTTTCATTTAGATGTGAATTTTAACTTAAATGGCAAGAATTTCATAATAATACTCTGACACTATGAATATGTTATTGAAAGTGTACAAATTAGTCTTAAGTTTCAATTCAATTGTCTCTTTTAGTGTGCCTCCTGCAGTTGTAGTCATCAAACCAAAAATGTTTTTGCACTGTAAGATTGAAGTATAAAGTTATTGGAGAAAGAAATCTGATGAGTACCTCCTGATGTGGTACTTCTTGGGATGCTTCTTCATCTCTACCATTAGAGGATCATGATCAGGTATGAAGGACATCATAAATAAGTTCTACTAATGCCTGAAATAAATGGTGTTTCTTAAATATGAGACAACTCAAATTTATTGCTACAGAAGGGTCATTCTCAGTTGAAATTAGAGATGCTTCTTATGTGGAAAGTAGAATTATAGTTTTACATGGGACTAACACATGGACTGTAATATCTGAAAAACCAAGGTGATGTTTAGATTGTAATTTCGTGATGCCATTTCAAAGTCTTGACAGTAGGAACATTTCATAAAGGAGGCAAGTCTGGAAAAAAGGAAATACCATAATGTCTGTGAAGAAGGAGAACATTTGTTAGTAATGTTGAGAGTTAGGCTACCTAATCAATTTAGAGAAAATGACAGAGTAGTACATAAATATTTTTTAATGTGCTAAGTATGCATAAACAAATTATCTCTTTAGCAAAACATTTATACTTAGTGCTATCTTACTGTCTATTAATAATGTCAACTGGAGAGCTAGAAAAGGCTCACTAAGCCGGCGCCGTGGCTCAATAGGCTAATCCTCCACCTTGCGGCGCCGGCACACCGGGTTCTAGTCCCGGTTGGGGCGCCGGATTCTGTCCCGGTTGCCCCTCTTCCAGGCCAGCTCTCTGCTATGGCCAGGGAGTGCAGTGGAGGATGGCCCAGGTGCTTGGGCCCTGCACCCCGTGGGAGACCAGGAAAAAGCACCTGGCTCCTGGCTCCTGCCATCGGATCAGCGCGGTGCGCCGGCTGCAGCGGCGGCCATTGGAGGGTGAACCAACGGCAAAAGGAAGACCTTTCTCTCTGTCTCTCTCTCTCACTGTCCACTCTGCCTGTCAAAAATTTAAAAAAAAAAAAAAAAAGGCTCACTAAAGTGTAATTATTAGAATATTAAAAGTTTGAAAGTATATTTAATAGTTTTACACTTTGCTAAGTCAAGTATATTTATATATTTTCCTGGCAAAATTTATTGCTTTCAACAAAATCATCTCTTATCCTAGTCCTACAGTTCTAATGTGGACACTACCCTTTTCTCACTCCTAAAATTGTCACTACATGCTTTGTTTTCTCTGTCATTTTGGGGAGAGGGAACCATAGGAGTATTCGCCTGTGATCAAATCTGCCTTGTAGTTATGGGTGAAAATGTGTTGAGAACTTTTGCTAGATTTGGTGGGGATAAAAGTGGGATATGTGAACTTTGCAACGTTTGCCAGTCTGAATAATGGTGTTTCTGACGACCATTAACTTTTTTTTTTACTTTTTTTTTAACTTTTATTTAATGAATATAGATTTCCAAAGTACAGCTTATGGATTACAAGGGCTTTTTCCCCCCATAACTTCCCTCCCACCCGCAACCCTCCCCTCTCCCGCTCCCTTTCCCCTACCATTTACATCAAGATTCATTTTCAATTATCTTTATATACAGAAGATCAATTTAGCATATATTAAGTAAAGCTTTCAACAGTTTGCACCCACACAGAAACACAAAGTGTAAAATACTTTTTGAGTACTAGTTATAGCATTAAATCACAATGTACAGCACATTAAGGACAGAGATCCTACATGAGGAGTAAGTGCACAGTGACTCCTGTTGTTGACTTAACAATTTGACACTCTTGTTTATGGCCTCAGTAATCACCCTAGGCTCTTGTCATGAGCTGCCAAGGCTATGGAAGCCCCCTGAGTTCACCGACTCTGATCATATTTAGACAAGGCCATGGTCAAAGTGGAAGTTCTCTCCTCCCTTCAGAGAAAGTACCTCCTTCTTTGATGACCTGTTCTTTCCACTGGGATCTCACTCACAGAGATCTTTCATTTAGGTCATTTCTTTTTTTTTTTTTTTTTTTTTGCCAGAGCATCTTGGTTTTCCATGCCTGAAATACTCTCATGGGCTTTTCAGCTGGATCCGAATGCCGTAAGGGCTGATTCTGAGGCCAGAGTACTGTTTAGGACATCTTCCATTCTATGAGTCTGCTGTGTATCTCGCTTCCCATGTTGGATCGTTCTCTCCCTTTTTCATTCTGTCAGTTAGTATTTGCAGACACTAGTCTTGTTTATGTGATCCCTTTGGTTCTTAGTCCTATCATTATGATCAATTCTGAACAGAAACTAATCACTTGGACTAGTGAGATGGCATTGGTACATGCCCCCTGATGGGATTGTATTGGAATCCCCTAGCATGTTTCAAACTCTACCATTTGGGGCAAGTCCGATTGAGCATACGACTGTTAACTTTTATGAATGCTCCAAAGTAAGTGCAGTTCTGTTTGGGCAGGATTTTGTGTTCCCTGTAGTTTTACAGCTCTGTTGCCACTCTGATTCCCCCAAGAATATAAAATAAAAGTCATTTCAGAGCAACTTTGAGATAAGAGTTGCAAAGATAAAAAGGATTCCCCCCTTTTTATTTATGTAAAGACTTAAAGATTGTACTTTATGACTCTGGATCTAGGTAAAGCAAGATGGTTGTGGTTTGACAGGTTTAATTAGTAGTTTTTCATGTGTGGGTAGAAAGTATAGTTTGAATTAAAATGTTTTAAAAATGTCTTTAATTTTGCTATAACTTTTCTTAATTCTTAGTTTATATATAAATGAAATAATGTATGTGTGTGTAGTCTTTTGACTTTATTTTCAATTGGTTTTATTTTAAAAATATTCATTATTATTTTTTATTTTCTTGTAAGGCATAGTTACAGAGAGAGAAGTCTTCCATCTGCTGGTTAACTTTCCAAATGGACATAATGGCTGGGGCTGGGCCAGGCCCAAGCCAAGAGCTTCTTCTCGGTCTCCCACATGAGTGCAGGGACCCAAACACTTGGATCATCTTCTGCTGCTTTCCCAGGCACATAGCAGGGAGCTGCATTGCAAGTGGAGCAGCAGGGTCTCAAACTAGTATCCATATGAGATGCTGGTGTCACAAATGGAGGCTTAACACGCTACTCCACAAGGCCAGCCCCTCTGAATTGGTTGTATATAGCCATTCTTACCTGTAAAAACAAAATAAAAATGTGCACAAAGTCTCACAAAACTGTATGTGCACCTGTGGTGTGTATTTATCAACTACATAGACAGTAGCACATAATAAAATATACACACAAAAATCCAAAGTCTAAAGGATAGTAAAAATAAATTGTTTATGAAGATTTGGCATTGGGCCAGTGTTGTGGCATAGTAGGCAAAGCTGCCACCATCCCATATGGGCAGTAGTTCGAATCCCAGTTGCTCCACTTCCAAGCAGCTCCCTGCTAATGCACCTGGGAAAATAGCAGAAGATGGCCCCAGTGCTTGGGCCCCTGCACATATGTAGGAGACCTGGATGAAACTAGTGGCTCCTGGCATTGGCCTGACCCAACCCCAGCCATTGTGGCCATTTGGGGAATGAACCAGTGGCTGGAAGATCTCTCTCTCTCTCTCCCCCTCTCTCTCTAAAATCTGGCTTTCAAAAGTAATAAATAAATCTTAGGAAAAAAGAGCAAAAAGATTTGCCATTATATGGCTTCATTTAACTAATATATTAAGAGATAACAAGGTTGATCAATAACAGTGGATATGGAACTATAGTCATTTTTTTAAAAAGATTTTATTTATTTGAGAGAGTTACAGAGAGAGGGAGAGACAGAGAGAAAGGTCTTCCATTTGCTGGTTCACTCCCCAAATGGCCATGACTGGAGCTGAGTCGATCTGATGTCAGGAGCCAGGAGCTTCTTCCAGATCTCCCATGTGGGTGCAGAGGCACAAGCACTTGGGCTATCTTCTGTTTTCTCAGGCCACAGCAGAGAGCTGGATCAGAACAGGAGCAGCTGGGACATGAACTGGCACCCATGTGGGATGCTGCCACTGCAGGTGGCGGCTTTACCAGCTACGCCACAGCAGCAGCCCCTACAAGTCATTTTTATAGTTTAATATTTACACTATTTATGACAAAAAGTTTGTACTAGGAGTGAGACGTATCAGTCCATATTTGTTGAATAAGTAAAAATGAAGTGAGGTTGTGTCTTAGCACAAAGAAGAGCCAGGACCTCTCATTGAGTTTCTAGGTCTAAATCAGTTCACAGGCTCAGAATTCCCTAATTTAAGAGAATACTGGGTTCTCTTGAGGATAGACCTTGGAGCACTGCTGCAGTAAATACCATAAGTTTTCTGTTAAGCTTGGTCCAAAATGACCTGTGGCCATTTTCTAGAGGGATGGTTTGTTGGAAATAGACAAACTCAGACCTTTTGGTTATAGCTAGAACAACTCAAACCTGGGGATTATTAAACCTCACTCTGAATTGATGTGGACTGCTAGAGTCCTTAAATACCACTCATCTACCATTTAAAGTAGGGGTTTATGGTGGTTAGGTGATAGATAGAGTTATGGGTCAACTTTGAATCCCTTGGTGTTAGTAGGTACAGAATGAGTAATTGTTACATATACTTAGCAACACACTATGTCCCTATACTGAATCTGATTTGTTGACAAGATCATTAGAGTAGAAAAAAGTAGAAGAGAAAAAATCTGAGAATTTATCTTTCCTACTAGTGTCTTTTTTTTTTTTGAGGTTTTTATTTATTTGAAAGTCAGAGTTAACACAGAGAGGAGAGACACACAGGGAGACAGAGAGGTCTTCCATCCAGTGGTTCACTCCCCAGATGGCCGCAACAGCCGGAACTGTGCCGATCTGAAGCCAGGAGCTTCTTCCAGGTCTCCCACACGGGTGCAGGGGCCCAAGGACTTGGGCCATTTTCTACTGCTTTCCCAGGCTATAGCAGAGAGCTGGATCAGAAGAGGAGCAGCCGGGTCTCTAATCGGCATCCGTATGGGATGCTGGTGCTTCAGGCCAGGGCGTTAACCCACTGTGCCACAGCACCAGCCCCTCCTACTAGTGTCATAAACTAAGACATATCATCACTGGAAGCATTGCGGAGATTACTACCACCAGCAAATGTTTGAAAGGCTGGGCCTGTGAAGCAGGCAGATGAATCTAAGAACCTGACTGTGTATTATGTTAACATTAATCATGAGTGATTCATTTGCAGCAGCTTTTCCAGATGTATTATCTTTACTGGAAAAAATCAGCACAGCTGCTGACATCAAAGTGTTCCTCCTCCATTACCAATTTGCTAGGATCATCAAAAGAACTTTGCCTTTCCTTGACAGTGGGATGCCGGCACCACAAGCAGTGGTTCTACTCACTACGCCACAGCACCGGCCCCCAGTCAGCTTCTTTCTATGTTTAATTAGTGGTTACTCAACGGGCCCATTAGTAAGAGTGGGTTGTTATGGTGGCAGGAATGGTGCCTACACATACCAATATGGTACCATTCCTGGAGGGAAAGAGAACCAGTTACCTCATGGCAAGCTGATTACTTTGAATTCTTGCCATCATGGAGGGAACAGAGATAAATCATCAGTGGGATAGACCCTAATCTGCATTTGGATTTTCTTTCTTTGCTCATAATGCTCCTGCCAGCATCAGTATTCATGGACTCAACAAAATACTGATTTGCCCTCATGGTATTCTACCAACATTGCTTCTGATGGAAGAATTCATGGAAGTAAATGTTCTTTCTAAATATACTTTACTTACAGTGCCAGTTTAGAGACAATGCCCTGAAAGAATGGAGATTGTATCTTAGAACTTGCAGTATAAGGTTTGAGTGAGAGACCAATACATGGTATATTTCTCACATAGCCAGAATACATGGGCTAAGGAGTGGAAATTGGAGTAGCTTCTTTCACTATTACATCCTCTAACCCCCTCAGAAAATGTTTTTTTCCTTTCCCTGCAACTTTGAGCCCTGCTGGTTTAGAGGTCTTGTTCCCAAAGGAGAAAGACTTCTACCAAGGGTGCAATAATTCCATTGATTTGGGAAGTGTGATTGCTACCAGATCATTTGGGGTTGCTTATAATTCTGAACCATTAGGCAAAAAAGACTGGGATGATAGATCCTGATTTCCAAGAGCAAATTTGATTCTTTTTTTTAAAGATTTATTTTATTTATTTGAAAAGCAGAGTTACAGAGAGACAGAGGGAGAGCTTCCTTCCACTGGTTCTTCCCAAATATCCACAACGGTCAGGGCTGGGCCAGGCAAAAGCTAGGAGCCAGGAGTCAGGAGCTTCTTCCAGGTCTCCCACATGAGTAGGGCCTAAGCACTTGGGCTGTCCTCAGCTGCTTTCTCAGGCACATCAGCAGGAAGCTGGATTGAAAGTGAAACAGTCGGGACTCGAACCAGCACCTGTATGACATTGCAACAGAGGTTTAACTCATTGTGCCACAGGGCCGGCTCCTGAAAATTTGATTTTTACTAGACAATAAGAGTATGGAGAAATATTTCTGGAATCTAGGAGCGTTTCTAAGATACTAAGCCTGTTAGTATTCCTATGTCTAATATTATTATTATTTTTTAAATATTTATTTATTTATTTGAAACAGCTACAGAGAGAAGGAGAGGCAAAGAGAGAGGGGTGTTCCATCTGCTGGTTCACTACCCAGTTGGCTGCAACAGCCAGAGCTGTGCTGATATGAAGCCAGGAGCCAGGAGCTTCTTCCAGGTCTCCCATGCAGGTGCAGGGGCCCAAGGACTTGGGCCATCTTGTACTGCTTTCCCAGGCCGTAGCAGAGAGCTAGATTGGAAGTGGAGCAGCCGGGTCTCAAACCGGTGCCCTTATGGGATGCTGGCACTGCAGGCGGCGGCTTTACCCGCTATGCCACAGCACCCGCCCCAACCTATGTCTAATATTGTTAATGGAAAATTATTGAAAACTAAAGGTGGAAGAGCTAGTGTGTATTTAAAGACCCTTCAGGAATGAAGGTTTGTGTTACCTCACCAATTAAAGACTCTTCTGGCTGAGGTCAAAGGAAGATGAATGGGTGGTCGTAGTGGCCAGTCTTCAGGAATGTGTCCACTGATTTTCATGTGTTCGTGAACTTGCATGTCCCCTCTCACTGGTTAGGGCTGATCTATGTATTCAACAGGATGTTACTATGAATATTATGGAAAGAGAGTGTGTAACTTCTAATGCTAGGTCATAAAAAGTGATGGCTTCTATTTTGCTCTCTCTTGGATCTCTTTTGCTCTGGGGAAGACAGCTCTCATGTGGGAGGATTTTTAAATAGCCCTGTGGAAAAGTCCATGAAGAGAGGAAAGGCAGCCTCCTGCCCATTGCCGACATCAGTTTATCAGTAGTGTGAGTAGGCTATCTTGGTAGTGGATTCTCTTGCCCCACTCATGCCTTCTGAAGACTGGAACCCAGCCAATATTTGACTCACATTATGGGTGGTAAAACCACTCAAGTAGCCACTCCTGAATTGCAGGTCCACAGAAACATGAAATAAATGTTGTTTGTTGTAAGCCACTAGGTTCTGAAATCATTTGTTACACAGCAATACAGTGATCAGTTACACAAACTGTCTCTAACAGCTACAAATATTTTATTTAAAAAAAAAGATTTATTTATTTGAAAATCAGTTACACAGAGAGAGGAGAGGCAGAGAGAGAGAGAGGTCTTCCATCTGCTGGTTCACTCCCCAGTTGGCTACAACGTCCAGAGCTGCACCAAACTAAAGCTAGGAGCTGCTTCCGGGTCTCCCACCTGGGTGCAGGGCCCAAGGATTTGGGCCATATTCTACTGCTTTCCCAGGCCATAGCAGAGAGCTGGATCAGACATGGAGCAGCCGGGACTCAAACTGGTGCCCATATGGGATGTTGGCACTGCAGGCAGCAGCTTTACCTGCTATGCTACAGAGCTGGCCCACGAATATTTTCTCTTAAAGATTTAAAAAATTATTTGAAAGGCAGAATTACAGAGAGAGGAAGAGGGAGAGATAGAAAGAGGGAAAGATAGAAAGAGATCTTCCATCCACTAGTTCACTCCCCAAATGGCCACAATGGCCAGGGCTATGCCAGACAGAAGCCAGAAGCTTTTTCTGGGTCTCATACGGGTGCAGGGGCCCAAGGACTTGGGTAAGCTCTTGCTGCTTTCCCAGGTGCATTAGCAGGAAGCTGGATTAGAACTCGAGCTGGTGTCTACATGGGATGCTTTACTTGCTATGCCACAGCACCTGCCCCTTTTCCCTAATGATTTTATGACTTTTTTGCTTTGCATTGTTTTCTTTTGTCTTGTTTTGAAGTTTACTATTTAATTCTGTTACCATCAAGGTAACAATTTCATATGGGACTGACATGGAAATTTAGTGGGTAATTAGCATAGTTCAGAGATCACAACAATGACCATTAGGATTTTACATCTTCTCATTTGGGGAAGAGGCTATTTGCATGAAGGATGGTTGTATCATGCTTGGTGAAACAGTGAGTTAATTACATGAAAGTTTAAATGTTTCGAAGGGGTGTGTGGGTAATGAGTAGCCAAAGGGGTACATTGTACCTTTCTTTCTTTTTTTTTTTTTTCTTTGACAGGCAGAGTTAGTGAGAGAGAGAGACAGAGAAAGGTCTTCCTTCTATTGGCTCATCCCCCAAGTGGCTGCTACGCCGATCTGAAGCCAGGAGCCAGGTGCTTCCTCCTGGTCTCCCATACAGGTGCAGGGCCTAAGGGCCTGGGCCATCCTCCACTGCACTCCTGGGCCACAGCAGAGAGCTGGACTGGAAGCGGAGCAACCGAGACAGAACCGGTGCCTCAACTGGGACTAGAACCCGGGGTGCCGGTGCCGCAGGTGGAGGATTAGCCTAGTGAGCTGCGGCGCCGGCCTACACCTTTCTTTTTTCAAAGATTTATTTATTTGGTTGAAAGGCAGGGTTACAGAAAGGCAGAGACAGAGACAGAGACTGAGAGATTGTCTATCTGCGGCTCACTCTCCACATGGCTACAAGATGGGCCCATCTGAAGCCAGGAGCCATGAGCCTCCTCTGGACCTCCCATGCGGGTGCAGGGGAAGGTATAATGGTGAGGTATAAACAAATGTGCTACAATGGAATATTATTTGGCAATAAAATTCTGATGTATAACACAAGATGAATGAACCTGAAAATATTATGCTGTGTGAAAGAAATCAGTCACAAAAAATCATGTAAAACTCCATTTATGTGAAAGGTCCAGAACAGACAAATCTATAGAGACAGAAAGTATTACAGGATTTCTGGGAGTGGGGAGGAGAGAGAGAGAGAAGTAGGTGGAAGTGTAAGAGGTAAAGGGTTTATTTTATGGATAATGAGAAAGTTCTAAGGTTGATTGTGGTGAATGATGCATAGTCATATATTAATAACCATTGAACTTGCACACTTTAAATGAATAACTTGTGTATTATGTGAATTTTATCTCAGTAGATCTGTACAAACAGTGTTGTTTATACAGAGGGAATATAGTACATGCTTACTCACATGTTAGTAACCAAGAATATTCAATAAAATCCACCTCTGAACTGTAGATGCAGTTTAGTGTTAGCTGAAGACAAAAAGAAAAGCATATGCAATTGTTTTAATTTCTTTAAGAGAAAAAAAAGCAAAAATCTACTGACAAGATACTTGAGTGCTAATATTTCGTCTCTTTTTCTCCTGTGAATTAATCTCAAGTGGGTCTCTGCCAGCTTTCCAGTGCTCACTGCCCACCACCTGATGCAGTCAGAAAGCTGCCATCTGTTCCCCTAGTTGCCAAAGTGTTGCACAGGTAGTAACTGCCAAAAAGACAAATCTTCCAAACACTCACCATTTTGCACAACTATTTTACAATGATATTTTGTGCAACTTGGTGTGGAAATGATAATCTTGAGGTGATGAAACATTTTGCTCTTCAAAGTTGAATGAACAAATGTAAATCTTTTATGTGGTGAGCAGTGTGAACAGGTGTGGTTTTGCTGTTTGAGGAAATAGCATTCACACTGGCGCTTCGAGTTTTCCACACAAAAAGAACAGGACATAAAAGGAATCTGTCAGGCAATGTCACTGAAACAGAAAAGACCCATGTTTGTTATTAGCACGTACTGTCCTCATACGAGGCCCCTCCGCGTGGTGGTAGAGCTCAGAAAGCTGGTCAAATAGACAGCAGCCTTGATCTTGACAGCGCTGGGATTTCATGTCTCATCATCATTCCTTGCAACAATGCATGTAGACACTTAGAGCTTTCTTTGGTTAAGGTTCAAAGAAATTGTTTCATTTCACTTTCTTTTTTCTAGTAGTACTTGCTATCAGTACTGGCACATAAGTGCTTAATAGTGTGGTAAATGAGTGAGTGAATGAATCAAATGGAATGAAAGGATGTCAGTTATTATTACTTGGATTTAAATGCTGGGCTAAGATTCTGAAACTTTTTCTGAGACCATAGTGAATTCCAAGAAGACAGAGCCCCATTGTGCTTTTCCTTTCTGTATCTGTCAACACAAGAAGCTGATGCAAACAGAGCTGTCATCGGGCCAGTGTCTAATTCAATGTCCTTTTGACTGTGTCATTATCCTTTGCCCTCACTTGCACTCTGCCTTGACCTCCTGTAAGGTCAAGGTAACACCTAGCCAGCTCTCATTATTTCTCCCTGCAACAAGAAAGCACTTTAGCCTTTCTGGATGCAATGACATATTGTTATACAAATGATCCGTGCCATGCTCTGGCTAAGCACCCTTGGAACCTTCTGAGATTTTTGGGGGTGACTTGGTGAAGTAGTGAAAAGGAGAGGAGAAGAAAGTGACTCTGCTGAGACTGGAGGAGGAAGTCAGAAATAGCGTGAGATGCAGGATGCTACAGGATGGTGCATCAGAATCAGGGGGAACAGTAAAAAGCTAATAGATACTCAACCACGCCCTGAGAGATTTTGAGTCTTTTATTCTGGGCTGGGGTCCAGGCATTTGTGTAATATAAATGTTCTCCAGGTGTTTCTAATGTGTAGCCTCTTTGAGAAACTTAGGTGTAGAAAAGAAACTGAGCTTGGGTGACAGATAGTTCCAGGTTCAAATAATCAGCTTGGGCCTGTCTTCAGTCTCATTTTTCTTGTTTGTGAAATATGGTTGATATGGATTATAAATAAATTAGTGTCTGGTACTACCAATGAATAGTTCACTGGTAAAGTGGGATACTATGCACCAATAAAGTCATATTTTAGAAGGCCACTTGAGGATCCAAGGATACAAATATTTGTCTTCCAGTCCAGTCTTACCCCAGGCAACTTCTGCAGACACATACCTGGACTCTCTTTTCCCTTGTAAGTACGTTATGACCAGAGTAGTGTTTTTCCTCCATTGGTGCAAATTTGTCTCTAACAAGATCTTTCAAAACTTAAATGAGAATCTTTTGTTTTTATTAAAGATTTATTTTATTTGAAAGACACAGTTACAGAGAGAGGTAGAGACAGAGAGAGAAATCTTTCATCCGCTGGTGCACTCCCCAGATGACTGCAGCGGCCGGAGCTGCGTGCGCTGATCTGAAGCCAGGAGCTTCTTTGGGGTCTCCCACATGGGTGTAGAAGTCCAAGGACTTGGGTCATCTTCCACTGCTTTCCCAGGCCATAGCAGAGAGCTAGATCGGAAGAGGAGCAGCCAGGACTAGAACCTGACCCCATATCAGATGCCAGCACTTTAGGCCAGGGCTTTAACCCACTGCACCACAGCACAAGTCCCCTAAATGAGAATCTTTAAGGGAGATGCCTGGGCTTTGAATATTTAAAAAACTTCCCCAAGTGATTCTAACACAAAGTTAGAGTTCAAAACCACTTAGTGCAAGGATGGATCTCAAACTTTTGAATGCATAGGAATCACTTGGAGATTTTACTACAACTCAGCTTTCTAGGTCTTACCCTCAGAGGCTTTCATTCAGTAGGTCTGGAGTAAGGTCTATACATTTGCATTCTTTTTTTTTTATTTTTAAGTTTTAAAAAAAAAATTGAAAGAGACCGTCCATTTACTGGTTTACTCCTTAAATGCTCTCAAAAGCTGAGGCCAGTCCCAATCCAGGAGCCAGAAGCTCAATCCAAATCTGTATTATTTGACCCGATTACTTGAGGCATCTCTTGCTGCCTCCCAGGGTGTACAATAGGAGGAAGCTGGAATCATGAGTGGAGAGGGATTTGAGTGTTCCATGAGGCTGTCTTAATCACTGTGCCAACCACTCAGTTGTAAGTTTGCATTTCTAACAATGCTCCCAGTTGATGCTGATGATGCTGGTACTAGGAGCTGGGAGCTTATTAGAAATGCAAACTCATGATCACTACCCTTCAACCATTAGTCATAATCTTTGTTAAAGTCTAGTAATCCCTATTTGAACCAGCTCTTTAGGTGATTCTTGGGCGAGTAAAGTCAGAACACTGTAGACAATTAAGAAAGGGGCAGCACCACGAATCTGGGAATATCACTGTGATTCTGATTGCCCATGTTTGGATCAAGGATCTGATCCTGGAAATAGAATGGGAGGCTACCTCCAGACAAAGCAAAAGGATTTTGAGAGAGAGAGAGGGAAACCTTCTAAGGAGAATTCAGGTACCATTACCAAAATCAAGGAAATGTTAGACAAAAACATAGATTTATGTATTTATTTGAAAGGCAGAGTTACAGGGAGAAAAGAAATCTTCCATCTGCTGGTCCACTTCTCAAATAGCTGCAACATACCAGGGCTAGGCTAGGCCAAAGTCAGGAGCCAGGAGCATCTGGGTTTCCCACATGCATAGCACTTGGGTCATCTTCCACTGATTTTCCCAGGTGCATTAGCAGAGAGCTGGATCAGACATGGAGCAGCTGGGACTCAAACTGGTGCCCATATGGGATGCTGCTGCAGGCAGTGCCTTAATCTGCTGTGCCACGATGCTGGCCCTTATGGTGGTGTTGTCTTGAGGATTAAATAAAATAATGCATCAGTGGCTGACACATAAGTAATCAATTGTACACATTATTTTTATTAAAGCAGTGCTATATGGGTACTCAGTATAATTAGATTAGGAGACAGTCTTTATGTTTCTGGGTCTTATATTTTAATCTGATTTATCTCAAATTTTTTTTGTATAGAGTAAGTTAGGAGTCAAGTTTCATCTTTGTCTAAATGTATATCCAGTTAGTACAGAATCCTTAAATATTTTTCTCATTACATTAATTAACTTGCCTCCTGTTTTCCCACTTTGATCCATACTTGCTTCTGAAAGGCTCACACATTGTCTTATACTCCTTTTTATTTTTATAAATTGGAATTTGGCTCAGTTCTGAATAATAGGCAACATTAAGTAGCTCAAATAAGTGTATCAATTGGGTATTCCTAAACAACAAACCATCTCAAAACTCATTGGCTCCTCTTGACAATCCTTTATAATTGTTGGCTGTGTAGACAGGGTGAGGCTGAACACAACTGGATACTTCTGTCTGTCATAGCAGAGATAACTCAGCCTGTCACTGGAGGCCTGTGGCTTGAAGGGTAGCCTCTTTCTTCCTTGAGCTGGAGTACGTGATTCAGGGCTGTTCTGCTGCTATAGGAAGAGACACAAATCAGCAAGCAGGAATGCTGCAGGTCTCTGAGGGTCCAGGTTCAGATCCAGCACACTGTTATTGCCACCATGAAGTAACATGGTTGAGTTGTAAATCAGAGGTTGGAAACTACCCATGCACCCTGCTCATGAGGAGGTGGCGGAAAGGTTGAGGATGGCTATAGGGAGGAGTTAAGAACTAGGGAAAATTTTCAGACCACTATTATAGATGTTTATCTCTGTCATATAGAAATCCAGAAGTGAGAGGTTCTATACTGGTGTGGTACACAGAATTCTCCAGAAATGAGGCTGTCTTATTGCTCCTCTGTGCATGGCCTCACTGTCAAGGTTAACTCATGGACTAAGGTAGCTTCTTAACTTTGACCACCAGGTGGGAGGAAGGAACAAAATTGAGAGGGGACAAAAGGCACAGGCCAACTGTCACCTAAGGCCAGTACCTAGCAGTTGCCACTTGACATTTTCACAACATGTGGCCACACTGTGCTGCAAAGGAGACTGAAAAGGAGACCTTTATTCTAGTAAATCAGGTATCTGTCTCTAAGGAAGCAGGGGAGAATGGACACTGAGGGCAAACAATGACTCATACATCTAGCCTTGTCTAGAGTATGGGTTCAATAAATGCCTGTGCTTGTGTGGAGCAATTGGAACCCATATATTACTGGTGAGAATGCAAAATAGTTCAACTACTTTGAAGAATGGTTTGGTAGTTTCTTTTATAGATAAAATTCATTTGCCATGAGACCATTAATTCCAGGTATTTATCCCAGATAAATATAGACAAATATCCCAGAAAAACTGGTATGCAAATATGTATAGCTTCTTAATTCATAGTGTCTAAAAACTGTAGAAATGTCCATCTACAGGTAGACGAACATTCCATCTACATAGTGAAATAGTACTTAGCAACAAAAAGAAATGAATCATAGATGTATGCAGCCAACATCCTAAATCTGAAAAGAATTCTGCTAAATCAGAGAGGCCAGAATCAAAAGGCCGTAGACTATGCTTTCATTTATATGATATTCTGGAAGAACACAACTACAATACGTGGAATAGACCATTGGTTGCAAAGGCCAGGAGTGTGAGAGGGGCACAAGGCAACATTCTGAGGTGATGGAAATATCCTTATCTTGATCATCGTGGTGGTTACAGAGTTGCATGTGTTGCCAATTTTCATAGAACTGTAAACATAAAAATATGAATTTAAGATATATAAATTAACCTCAATAAACCTAACCAAATCTACTTTTTTTTTTTTTACCCCAGCTGTATCCCTCAAAAATTATATAAGTCTAATAAAACTCAGGAGGGAAAAGTGATTTTGGTTAAAATAGATGAATGAAACTTTAAAAAAAAAGAAACTAAGCAGAGTGAACTCAGCAATTTCTGCAAAGATTCCGATATAGCATGGAATTAAATCTCATTTCCAATAATTAACTACTTTTACATTTTGCAGTCTAATCTCTGCAACTGCAGAAGTGAAACAGATAAATCTACTTGGGAACATGCCTCTTTCTCAGTGTTATCTGATTCTGATTCAGATAGGCCACAGTCCACTGGGTACTGAAGAGCTAGAAGCAATTGTTTGCATAATGCAAAGTGACACATCCTAGAACCGTGGGCATGATATGAGGAAGATCTATAAGAGCCATTGTTCTGTTCTGGTGGAAGAATAAATGAATAATCACTCTTTCACAGACTCAAAATGCAGTCTTTTGCTACTAATACCCACTTTGCATGCTAAACACAAGAACAAGAGATTTTCCTATGGGGAGATGGAAGATGCCCCAGTGGTGAGGAAAGAGAACCACGTAGCTGAGGAGAGAAGGGGTCAAAGGATAGGCTGAGGGGTTCCAGAGGGGTACAGTAAGAATATTATTCTTAGGGAGGGCCCTGCACCATCCTGCAGGCAATTGAGAGCTATTGGAGAAAGTGCAACAATGATCTTTGAATAAATATCACTAGATCACATTGGTAACTCTGAGAAGTGAAGAAGGAAGTGTGGAGTAAGGAGTAGAGGTGGACGATGGAGACGTCTGGTCCTTTTGGGAAACTGTTGCAATAGTAAGGGTGAGAGATG
Organism: Oryctolagus cuniculus; assembly: GCF_964237555.1. Classification (NCBI taxonomy): domain Eukaryota; kingdom Metazoa; phylum Chordata; class Mammalia; order Lagomorpha; family Leporidae; genus Oryctolagus; species Oryctolagus cuniculus. The sequence continues at coordinate 142,416,812 of NC_091437.1, forward strand.
ACCAGGTCCTGAAGAGAGAAGCAGTGGCTGTGGGATAGAGAGTGACAGTTTTGAGAGAGCTCTAGTGGTACATTTTCCTTAGCACCTTATCCTGAGAGGTAGAACTCTGGGGAAGGTTCAATTAAAAAGTTATTTGAGAGGGAGAAAAAGGGGGGAGAGAGAGGAGAGGTGAGGTGAGGAGAGAGAGAGAGAGACAGACAGATACAGAGTGAGCATCCCCATTTCCTGGTTCACTCTCAAATGCCCCCAATAGTTGGGACTGCATGGGGCTGAAACCAGGAACCAGGAACTCAATCCAGGTCTCCTACAACCTGCCAGAGGTTGTTAGGAATCCAACCTCTTGAGCCATCACCACTGCTTCCCAAGGTCTGCATTAGCAGCAAGCTGGATGTAGGAGCTAAAGCTGGGCATCGAACCCATGCACCCTGATATGGGATGCAGATGCCTTAACCACTAAGCTAACTACCCATACACCACCACCCTCAGATTTTTTTTTAAATAACTTAAAAAGATATCATTAGCTGGCTCAAGCTTACTTAGAAAGCTTCATCTATCATCCAATCCCTTTGTTCTATATGTTCATGTTTCTGTACCTTTATGTTGCATCTTCTTATTGTTTCATGCACAGTTAGGGTCTTTATACAAAACCAGAAAAGTGACTGAGGGTTCTTAAGCTTATGAGGAAAAGGTCTAGATATGGAGATATTGGCCATGATGTTGTGGGGGAGGTGCCATTTCTGAAGCTAATGTCATGGTGAGGGTCAGATGGGAATATGCTTACTTCTTTTTCTTCTTCTTTTAAAAAGATTTATTTGAAAGGCAGAAAGAGAGAGGGAGAGACAGAGTCAGAGTGAGAGAGCAAGAGAGCAAAAGAGCAAAACAGAGATTGATCTTCCATCTGCTGATTCATTTCTCAAGTTGCCTGCCACAGCCAAGATCAGGAGCCTAGAATGCCATCTGGGTCTCCCACATGGGTGGCAGTAGCCCAAGTACTAGGACCATTATCTGCTGCCTCCCAGGCACATCAGCAGTAGCTGGATTGGGAGCAGAGGAGCCAGGACTTGAACCAGCACTCTGATGTGGGACACAGGTGTCCCAAGTGGTGACTTAATTCCCTGCAGCACAATGCCTGTTCTGTAAATATACTTGTCACAGAGAAGGGAGGTGTTATCAGAAGGGGAGGGTCTAGTCAGAAAAAAAAAAAAAAAACCAAAATTACAAAATATGCACCCATTATATGTTCCAAATGGCCATAGTAGGAGCAGTTTTCAGTTACTATAAAATACTAGTCAAGTTATTGTGAAATTAATGACTAGGCTTGGAATTCCAGGGTGCTCTTGCATTTGGCGCCACCTTATGGCATATGTCTTTTCTGTCTTAATGTCTCAGCATGATTATTTGTTGTCTAAACTAGTGTACTTTTGTTTGAAACAAATGTTAAATTAGATAAATGCTGGGGTGACAGGTGAAAATCTGGGTGGTCCCAAAAAAGCTAGAGCATAGGGTCTCCCTAATTCTGAGTCCTATGTCAGGCTGGTACTTCAAGGAATCTTTTGGTGGGCTGGGACTTGCTTCTTTGGTCTATTACTATAATATGGAACCAAGGTCGCAAGGATCTGTTCTCTCTGCCTCTTCACTGCCTGAGGAGGGGAAGGGGCTCAGCTTCCATCCTTCTCCTTCCAATCCTCACTTCATCATGACTTCAAATCTAAGAACATTAGCCTGACCCCTTTCAGGGTGGGCAGAAGACAGGAGACAGTAGTCCTTTACTATATCCAAATTGTTATCACCAGATTTTTGGTTTCTATACTGTGCTGATAATCAAGAAAAAGGGACAAAAATTGCAAAAATAAATCATCTTGACCATTTGTATACTTCTGTATCTTGAAGCATTCTGTATATGACTTCTTTAATGCTTAGCATATCGTAATATCTGTGACATTCTCTCCAACTAGATTGTGAACACCTTGACGGTAAGGGCCAAATCTTATTTTTCTCATGGTTTTAATAACAGTGCTTGATCCTTGTGAAGCATTTGTTCAATGAAACTGACATCTAATACCAATGATTGCACTATTAAATTTAGTAATGGGGTTAAATGAGGGATTATTCTAATCGAGAACCTACTCACATTTATTTGTAATTCAATATTGATTTAGTAGTATACCATAATGTGTGTGAGGTTTTTTTATTTATTTATTTGAAAAGCAGAGTTAGAGAGAGAAAGAGAGAGAGAGAGGAGAAGGAGAGAGGGAGAGAGAAGAGAATATCTTCCACCTGCTGGTTCACTTCCCAAATGGCTGCAACATCTAGGGCTGGACCAGGCTGGAGCCAGGAGCCAGGATGCAAGGGTTCAGGGACTCGGGACAACTGCTATTGCTTTCCTAGGCACATTAGCAGGGAGCTGGATTGGAAGCAGAGCAGCTGGGACTCAAACTGGTGCCTATATTGGATGCTAGAGCTGTAAGTGGAAGCTTAGCCTACTACTTCACAACACCAGCCCCCATAATGCATAGTTTGATAAGGATATTATTTAACCTCTGACCTTCTTGGCAGTGATCAGAACAGATAAACACCATCACTGCAACCCTGACAATAGCATAGAATTTATTTTCAGTGGTATTTAGAAATTCTGAGAGGCAAAGCCAAACAAATGAGCTAAGTTGTAATTTGTCAGTTGACTTCAGAATTCACATTTAGATATTCTCACATATTGTTTTTCACACTGTTAGGCAATAGTGGTGTGTTGGTAAATGTCTAGCTAACATAAGAGTCAGCTCTCTTTAAGAAGCACTCTGACCTCAGAATCAGCCCTTAAGGCATTCTAGTCTGGCTGAAAAGCCCACGAGAGCATTTCAGGCATGGAAAGCCAAGACCCTGTGGCAAAAAATGTCCTACGTGAAGGAACTCGGTGGATGAGACCCTAGTGGAAAGAAGTGATCATCAAAGAAGGAGGTACTTTTCTGTAAAGGAAAGAGAGAACTTGCACTTTGCTTATGGCCTTGTCTAAATACTGATGGCATTTGTGGATTTAAAAGGGTTCCATAGTCTTGGCAGCTCATGTCAAGAGCCTCGGGTGATCACTGACATCATACATAAGAGTTAGTTATTAAATTAACACTAGGAATCACTGTGCACTATCTTCCCATGCAGGACCTCTGTCCTCAAAGAGTTGCATTATGAAAGTTAACAGTAAAACTTGTTCTGAAAGATTTATTTTGTTTTAGTGTATTAAGTGGAGAATATTCTTAGGTATCATAAGTTTTAGCTATGTCCAATTGTCCAACTCCAATGCTTCTTTTCTTTTTTTTTAAATTTTCTATTATTATTTATTTGAAATTACTCAGAGAGAGAAAGATAAGCAGAGAGAGAGAGAGAGAGAGAGAGAGAGAGAGAGTCTTCCATCCATTGGTTGAATCCCCAGTTGGCCACAATGTCTGGAGCTGTGCTGATTTGAAGCTAGGAGCCAGGAGCTTCCTCTGGGTGTCCCATGCGGCTGCAGGGGCCCAAGGACTTGGGTCATCTTCCACTGCTATCTCAGGCCAAAGCAGAGAGCTGAATCAGAAGTGGAGCAGCCAAGACATGAACCTTCACCCATGTGGGTTGCCAGCACTGCAGCCAGCGACTTTACCAGCTAAGCCACAGCGCTGGCCCTATCCAATGCTTGTTTTCTTAGGTTCTTCCTTAATGATAAAACTCATTCTCAAGGACTTACTTTCTTTTAATGTATTAAATAGAGGATCTTCTTATGTCTTATAAGTTATAGTTATGTCTAAGTTCTTGCAAAAGATGTATCATTCTTTGGTGCTTCTTTAAAGTTAATTTTAAAAAGTTAATCTAAAAAATCTAAAGTTAATCTAAAAAAAGGTGAAATTAATTTCAAGATGCAATGACTTTGAACAGTCCTTGTCTCAACTGTTGAAGGACAGTTTTTTTTTTTAATTCAAATTGTTGCGCTCTTTACTTAGTATAGAGTGGTCTTCTGTATATAAAGTTAATTGAGAATGGATTTTAGTGGAGAATAGGACTGGGAATGGGAATGGGAAGAGGAGGAGGGGTGGGAGTGTGGGTCTAAGGGAAGGTGGTTATGGTAGGAAGAATCACTAAATTCCTACAGTTGTACTTATGAAATACATGAAGTTTGTATTCCTTAAATAAAATGTTTCTTCTTGTGGGAAAAAACAGTCAGCTCTTCTGAAGAAAGAAAAAAAAAATCCCTGATTTGTAGGGCTGGCCAATTTCTGTGGTGTAACTATTTCCTTCATGGTTGATTCCAAAGCACCAATGCTATGCTGCTAAATAAGGAACTGGGAAGAAAGGCACCTGATAAACTTTTGCAAGCTGGTATAAGCAGCCATCAACACAACTCTGATTAGGTCAGCTCAGAGATGACCTGGGCTGTGGGCTGATGTCGTCTTTGGTTAATTCATCCAACAGATATTTATTGATTACTTGCAGTGTGAGTTCTTGAGATAATTTAGGGAAGAAATTGTACAAAAAATTGTACCCTTGTCAGACTTAAATTCTTTTGGAGTGGGGATACAGAGGTAAACAATAAACAAGTTTAATAAACAAGTTATATACAGGCTGGCACTGTGGCATAGCAGGTAAGATCATCGCCTGCAGTGCCAGCATCCCATATGGGTACCAGTTCAAGCCCCGGCTGCTCCACTTTGATCCAGCTCTCTGCTATGGCCTGGGAAAGCAGTAGAATACGGCCCAAGTCCTTGGGCCCCTGCACCTATATGGGAGAAGGTTGGAGTAGGGGGAGAGAGTGGCTTAGAGAAGGGAGGGAAGACCTCATAGGAGACTGTGAGGATTCAGAATTTTACTCAGAATGAAATGAAGAGCCATCGTGGACACAGCAGAAAGTGACATGATCCGATAGAAGTATTGAAAGTATCAGCCTTGCTTCCACATTAAGAATGGACTCCAGCCAGGACAAAAGTGGAAGGCAGGAGACCAGCCGGGAGCTATTGCATGTGATTCCGGATGTCCACTGAAGAGGGACCCAACAGGATCTGCTTTCACCAACTGGCTGGAAGGCTGCCCTTCCTCCTCACATTGCTATGATGCAGTCCTATCACCTGGGTGGCTTAAAAGAGCAGAGATCTATTGTCTCATAATTCTGGAGCCTGCAAGTCTGAAATCATGCTATTGCCAGGGTCATATTCCTTCTGAAATCTGTTGGGAATCATCCTTCTTGGCCTCTTCCTGGCTGCTGGTGATTTGTTGTGATCTGTAGCTTTCCTTGGCTTGCAGCTGCAGCGTTCCAGTGTCTACCTCCATCATGCTATGGAGTTTCCCCCTCGTATGTCTGTCTCTGTGTTTTCCTCTTCTCCCAAGGACACCAATCATATGGCTTAAGGGCCCACGTTATTCCAGTTTGACTTCATCTCAATTCACTAGATTTGCAATGACTCTACTTCCAAATAATGTCGTGTTCTGAGGCATTAGTGCTTAGGACTGCAGCAAATCTTGTTTTAGGCACATTAGTGAACCATAATAGGATAGAGAGAAAAAAGTTAAAGATGACTCTAAGGTTTTCAGACTGAGCAATTGGAAGGCTACAGATGGAGCATGTTTTAGGGGGAAGAGCTAGATTTCCACATCACATACTCAACAATCAGCTTATTATGTCACAACTTACAAGTGAGAACAGAACTAAAGTCTCTTAAATTTGTGTGGATTACAGCAAAATAACCCTAACAGTGAATGTCCTTTTAAGAAAATCCTATATATTCTGAAAAAGTTATTCAGCTTCCCAAGTAAAAACTTAAATTATTTAAGTGCATGAGAATTTCCAAATATTGCGCTTCATGTTTGTTAGAGTTTTGTTGTTTCAAATTTGTCTTTTGCACACACATAGTTTCATCACTAGAGAGGAAATAAAAGCTTCCTGAATGCTGTAGAAAGCCAGAGATGACTCTTTTAGGGGATGAGTCTAAACAAAACATTTTATTGTATAAATTAGGTGTGGCACCCAAGTCATTTTAATAGTTCATTTGAAAGTTACTACGTGTTCCTAGCTTTGAATCAATTAAAAAACATCTTATCTTCCAGAGGTCTGGGCTAAACCCCTGAGTCTGCTGTGGCAGAATCGACCCTCCAACTTTGAGGCTGAAAAGGAATTCAACAAGCCCTTGGCCCTGCAGGCCCCTCACTGTGCCCTGTGCCTGATCTTCCAGATTTACCAACAGGTCAGATTTGGAGGCCTTAATTAGAACTTCAGCCCCGCAGAAGCAGAGGACCAAGCCATTGATCCCAGAAATGTGCTTTACCTCCACCGGGGGCAGCACGGACATCAACCTGTCCACCCCTTACTTAGTGAATGACAGCACCAGCCTTCTAGTTTCCTGCAAGAAGTACCATGTCCTGGTCCATGCCAGTCGCTACGGGGTACCCTCTGAAGACTGGATGTATTCCCGGTGTTCAGCCGATGCCCTGGAGGAGGATTGCTGTTCATACTTCCTGGCTGGAGGGTCCCTGCGGAGAGCCAACAATGACAGGTGGGTCTCCATCTCATGTGCATTAGCAATTCTGGAAGTGAGATTTGTCAACACTGCAGAAAGAAGTCTGGTGGATGTGAGCAAAATCCCTCTGCCCTGCTTCAGGCTGAAATGTGTCTTCTGAAAGAAGTGGAGGAGAAGAGCTGTGGGCTGCTGTGTGCGATGTTCACACAGCTGTTGCCCAACTGCCTGCCACATGAGCAGCACCCAGGCTGCAGGAGTGACAATGCAGCCTGACCACTGGGCTTTTGTTGTCTTCTTCACCTGCTTTGGGCACAAGATTCCTAATTTGGAGTATGCCAGGGGTACCTTATAGAGCATCACTGCAGACCAGCGGTCATTAGTAAGCATAAGAACAGGTGCTTCTACTACTGTGAGGTGGTTAGGCTCACCACCGAGATCGTCTATGAAGCCAACTTTGATGATGGCTCCTTCAGCGAGCTCCTTCAGTCTTTATAATGAGGATGTAGTGAGCCAGGACTGTCTTCAGTTGGGTCCTCCTGCCAAAGGAGAAGTGGTCCAAGTGAGATGGACTGACAGCCAAGTCTACAGAACTAAGTTTGTGGTCTCCCACCCCATCCAGATATATCCAGTGGAGTTTGAGGATGGCTCATAGTTCATGGTTAAGAGAGATGATGGGCCGGTGCCGCGGCTCACTAGGCTAATCCTCCTCCTGTGGTGCCGGCACACCGGGTTCTAGTCCCGATCGGGGCGCCAGAGTCTGTCCCAGTTGCCCTTCTTCCAGTCCAGCTCTCTGCTGTGGCCCAGGAGTGCAGTGGAGGATGGCCCAAGTGCTTGGGCCCTGCACGCGCATGGGAGACCAGGAGAAGTACCTGCCTCCTGGCTTCAGATCAGTGTGGTGCGCTGGCCGCGGCAGCCATTAGAGGGTGAACCAACGGTAAAGGAAGACCTTTCTCTCTGTCTCTCTCTCTCACTGTCCACTCTGCCTGTCCAAAAAAAAAAAGATGATGTGTAAGCTGGATGGAGAGCTTCCCAAGAGTCAGGTCTGTGCTGTCAGTAGCCTCAGATATGTGATCCAATGATATTTTCACAGAGAAAGAGGTAAAGGAAGAAAAGAAGCAGCAACAGGTTATCAAGTCCAGATACAGGGAACTTTATATCCAGCCTGCGCTATTTCGAGCCATCATGGAATAGGTGCTTCCAAAGGCTTCAAGAGGGCCCAAGCCATGGAGGCAAGAGCGCTCAGGGGTCCACAGCACAGCAGACACTTGGGACTCAGAAGGGTCTGCAAGTGAAGTTGAAGTGAACCAGCTGATTCTGTCATCTTCTCACGCACCTTCCTCGAATTCTGCTGTAGTGAAAGATCCAGCCATCTCTGTACACATGGCAGCAGCCTCTGTTCTCCCAGCTGAAGGACTGGAATGCTGCAGTTGCACTGACCCCAGTCCATAAAAGGGCTCGCCTGTGCTGGCTGGGCTGGTTGCCCTGTTCCTGGCCTGGGACTTATCTTCCTAACGAGCACCTGCACCAACTATGCAGAGGTGCCAGTACTAGTCCCCAACCTCTTTCTGTGTTTATGTTTGGTCTTGACCAGCTTCTGCCAGTCCCTGGCCTTTACTTTCTTCCTTGCCTATGCAGGGCAAACAAAATGTGAAACTCTGCCCTCAGCTGAGCTGAGTAGGGGCCTCAGGGGTTGGACAGAAGTGGTGTGGTATCTGCCAGGGCCCGGAATGTGTCTAGAGTGCTGACAAAGCATTATCCTTAGCATTCTCAGCACAGAGTCCCCAGGGGCACAGTATGAGAGGGTGTGAGTGGGGCCACCCTAAGGGGGGATTTTAATGATGGAAGCAGGCAGAGCCTAGTGGGTGATTCAACAGAAAGGCAATCACGCAGGGCATTGGGGGGGTGGGGTTAGCATGAACTGGGGTCACCAGAGGCCAGTGGCAGTGTGGATGTGCCCTTGGTTTGGGGGTGGGAGGGAGCTGATCTGGGGATGGGGTGTGGTACTAGAGGGCAACACTGAAGGGGCTAAATGGGTTTTTGCTCCTCATGCATTTGTTTGCCTGAGTTCAGGATTAGACAGTTTTATACCTATACCCTATGTATGCAAAAATCAAATTTATAATCCCTCCACCTTTTTTGTTCAAATTATTTTGAAGACCAGAAAAACAAACAAACAAAAAGTCTTGCCTTTCTTTGGACACCTTGGCAATTTTCTGATGTCTTCAGGGTTATTTGATTGCACAGACTGAAAGCAATTGGAGGTGACGTAAACAGAGATTTTGGAGTAGCTCCCAAAATCCTAGGGAGGGGGAAGAGGCTGGGCTTCCTTGAACCAGAAACTGGAAACATGGATCTCAGGCAGTTCCTCTCTCCAGCTTCCTTTCTCTCCAGATCCTCCCTGTTACTGGTTTCTGCATTTGCTCTGTGTATTTGCTTCATTTTCCCTACATTTCAGGCAGTCAGGTGCGTTGGTTCCAGTTGCCCATGCCACCTCCCCTTTCTTCCATGGTGACCTTAGCCTCAGAATTTATATTATCTCCAAAGCCATGGGTGACTCCCACTGCTCGGAATTTACCCAAGGGAAATTAATTTGGCAAATAAAAGAGCTGTCTGCACCTCAATGTTTTTTGCAGCTCAATTCACAATAGCTAAGACATGGAGTCAACCTAAATGCCCATCAACAGAAGACTAGATAAAGAAATTATAGGATATGTACTCTATGGAATACTACACAGTAGTTAAAAAAATGAAATCCAGTCATTTGCAACAAAATGGAGGAATCTGGAAAATATGCTGAGTGAAATAAGCCAGTCCCAAAGGGACAAATATCATATGTTCTCCCTGATCTATGACAACTAAGCACCTAAAAGGAAACCTGTAGAAGTGAAATTGACACTATGAGAAGTAATGACTTGATCAGCCCTTGTCATAAACACATTCTTTCCAGAACCTCCGTTCAGAGATTTGAGTGGGGATATGATGTCCTTGAGTCTGGAATTGTTCACAGCCTGGTCTACTCAACTGCATCTGAGGGAATGTTACATTCACCTATTAATATATGCTTATTTTGGGCTTATCATGTGCCACTTGCTCTTATAAGTTGTATGAATACTGCAGGAAATAAATTTTCCACTTTAGTGGAACTTAAAATCCATTGGTGTGGGGGCTGGTGCAGTGGTGCAGCTGGTAAAGCTGCCTCTGGCATCCCACATAGGCGCCAGTTCGAGTCCCAGCTGCTCCTCTTCTGACCCAGCTCTTTGCTATGGTCTGGGAAAGCAGTATAAGATGGCTCAAGCCCTTGGGCTCCTGAACCTGCATAGGAGACCTGGATGAAGCTCCTGGCTCTTGCCTTCAGATCGGCACAGCTCTGGCCATTGCGGCCATCTGGGCAATGGATGCAAGACCTTTCTGTCTGCCCCTCTGTAACTCTGCCTTTCAAATAAATAAATAAATCTTTAGAAAAATATCCGTTGGTGTGGAAAAGTGTGTGTTACACCCTGAGTAGAGGTGCATGGCATTGGGCTGGTATGAGAGAAGGGAAGACAAGCCTCCTAAGAGAATATCTCATTTGGGGATCTGCCAATATTAGAGATATTACATCTGTCTGGGTGAGTTGATACCTTGATTCTTTTGATTGCAATTTCAGTAAACAGATTCAACCTCTATGTATGTCTTATCAAAAGCAAAGTGATACATTGCTTTCATCTTTTTGCCAAAGGTAAGGAGATTTCTCAATCATTCTCCCAGTCCTGTCCCAGGGCCAACACAGAGCTGTCTGGGTTGGGGTGGGTACAAGGAGGTTGGATTCCAGTCTGCAGTCAGACCTCTGTTCAGCTAACCAGACAGCTTTTGCGTTAAATAATGACAGCAAGGGTGAACTTTACAGTGGTCTAAGCCTTGTAAGTATATCCTCTTAATCCTTACAACTCTATGGAAAAGGTCCCCGTTTTATGCATGACAAAACTTAACAGACAGATCAAGGAACTTAACGAGATGCTCTTACCTAGCAAGTGGAGAGCCGGGGTTTGAACCCAGAGTCCCTAGAAGACTCACTAGATCATATGCTCTCCAAGGCACTGGTGAGGTTTCAAACTATTTTTACCATCCTTCCTGGAATAGAAATTAAAGGTCAGAGGTAATGTCCACTTAGAACTTTCATTAACTTTATTTATTTATTGACAGGCAGAGTTAGACAGTGAGAGAGAGACAGAGAAAGGTCTTCCTTTCATTGGTTCACCCCCCAAGTGGCTGCTAAGGCCGGCGCGTTGCACTGATCCAAAGCCAGGAGCCAGGTGCTTCCTCCTGGTCTCCCATGCAGGTGCAGGGCCTAAGGGCCTGGGCCATCCTCCACTGCACTCCCGGGCCACAGCAGAGAGCTGGCCTGGAAGAGGAGCAACTGGGACAGAATCCAGCGCCCCATCTGGGACTAGAACCTGGGGTGCTGGCGCTGCAGGCGGGGGATTAGCCTAGTGAGCCACAGTGCCGGCCCATTAACTTTATTTGTGATGCCAGGTGACATGCATTGTGAATTATAGAACTCTATACTTCAAATGAATAAGCAATCAAGAATCTTATTTAATTTTTTTTATTTGTTTGGAAGGCAGAATTAGAGAAAGGGAGAGACAGAGAGAGATCTTCCATCCGCTGGCTTAATCCCCAGATACCCATAATGGCCAGGGCTGGGTAAGGCCAAAGTCAGGAGCCAGGAGCTTCATCCAGGTCTCCCACATGGGTGCAGGGACACAAGGACTTGGTGCATCTTCCACTGCTTATCTCTGACCATTAGCAGGGAGCTGGATCAGAGATGAAGTAGCAGAGATTTGAACTGGATGCCTTATAGGATGCTGGCATTGTGGGAGGGGCTTTACCCACTTTTTTGAAAATATATATACTCCTAAAAACAACACATTGCTATTTTTTTTTTTTAAATTTATGGCCTGTGAACTCTTTGAAGACAAGTATGTTTCTCTGTTCTGTTCACTGCTGAATCCCTATGGCTTAAGCACTGTCCCAGTGCATGGTAGACACAAAAAGACTCTTGAACAAAGACACAAAGAAGGAAGAAGACCGAAACGCAAGCACACCAGCACTTCAGTGATGACCATCTTCTGTGTCTATTTTGGAAATCTTTCATTTATTAATTTCCATATTTCTAGTACTAAAACTCTCTAAATTGTCTAGAGTTCTCTCACATCATAAAAGAAGGAATCTGGTGTTTTCCTGGTATCATTTTATGCCCCTGTATCAAGTCCAAATCCAATTATTCTTGCCATCGAATCAGCGCGGTGCGCCGGCCGCAGCGCACCAGCCGCAGCGGCCATTGGAGGGTGGACCAACGGCAAAAGGAAGACCTTTCTCTCTGTCTCTCTCTCTCACTGTCCACTCTGCCTGTCAAAAAAAAATTGCTGGATGACTGTGCACTAAAAGGAGCATCACTAAATCTGTCATTCTGCGAAGTCCTGCTGGTGATGTCATATTTTAAAACATTAAATCAATTTTCCTTTAAGAAAAGAAATTTTCCCAGGTACTCAAACACAGTCAGGCAGAAGCAACAATATTTGTGTTCCACAGCACACAATGGTGACTACAACTCACAGTAATCCATTATATACTGTATTACGAATTGGAGGGGAGGAGCTGGTAGACTTCAAGGGCAAAGAAAAGAAGGACATGATAAGCGTAGTTTCCTGGTTTGATTGACTTACTCTGTGTGTATGTGTTGAAACAGTGCATTGTACTCCATAAAAAATTGTACAAAGATTTCATGTTAATCAAAATTTTTTAAAAAATTACATTTTGCCTTTGGAGTCAGTGCTGCATTTTTAAAGATACTTTGTTCTGGCCCCTAGAGGGAGCTCCAAGCTCCCATACAAGTGTTCTTAAGCACACTTCCCTCCAGGGTTTTTTATGCTGTGTTCAAAAAGGACTGAGAAGAATCTATCCAGGATTTGTTTCTCGAAGTGTGGACCTCTCTCCTGGTGGTAGTGCCAATGCATGGCTACTACTCTTTGGATCTGCCTCTCCTAGGAATATCTCCCATTGTTGGATTTAGTCACCAACTTAACATTTATTAGTTGAATGCTTGCCAGTTACCAGGTACAGTTCTGTGGTCTTGCAATATACAATAAAGCAAGTAAGCAAGTGACAGAGGATCATTGTTTCTTGAAGCATACACCTTGTTTTTTTTTTTTTTTTTTTTTTTTTTTTTTTTTTTTTTTTTTTTTTTTTTTACCAGTTCTGTCTTCGTCCTTAGAAAGAGAATGTACCTATAGGTCCAACCTCAGTAAGCTTGTCAAAACTACAGCCTCCTGGTAATCTAAGGTATTGCAGACCTCTGCTGTCCTGATAAGGTGGGCATGTGATCAAAGGAGCCCATCTATAGGTCAGATAACAGGGAAGCCTCCACTGAGAACATCACCCAACTGGGACCATGACTGTTGACTTGGAACCATCAGTTTCTCTCTCCTTGGAATTTGACTATGAGGCACTGTATTAGTTTGCCAGTGTTGCCATAACAAATTCCAAAGGCTGAGTGGATTAAAAAACAGCAATTTATGTTCTCAAGGTGTCAGTACTCTTTCTTCCTTCTGATGCCCTCTTCTTGGCTTTTAGAAGACTGTCTTCTCCCTGTGTCTTCTCTCATGATATCTTCCTTCTGCACATGTCTGTGCCTAAATTACCTCTACTTAAAGGATATCTGTCATATTGGATTAGGATTCCCCTCCATAAGGATCATATTTCAACTTATTCCTTCAAAGACTCTATCTCCAAATACAACAGCCATATTTGAGATATAGGAGTTAGGACCTCAACATATAGTATTGGGAAGACATGACTCAGGCTGAAACAGATCCAAAAAGAATGGATCAGTTGATGGTGGGAGAAGTGACTATACTTCCTTAGGAAGGAAGTCAACACCATGAAGAAACAAGAATTCTGAGTAAGCAGAACTTTGAGAGGATGAGTATATCGATAGTATCTACAAAAGAAGCATTAATGAGTTAGTACAAATGAAATATAAAATGCCATGCACATTGTTCTGAGCAATGTTTTTTTTTTTTTTTCAATTCAATCCCAAAAGCACAGGAAACAAAAGCAAAAATAGATAAATGAGATGTCATGAAGCTAAAAAGCTCTGCATGGCAAAGGAATCAATTAACAAAGTTAAGAGACAACCTTTGGCATGGGAGAAAATATTTGTAAGCCACACATGAGGAATTTAACTGAATAGCAAAAAAGAAATAACCCAATGAAAGAATGGGAAAAGGACCTGAACAGATATTCATCAAATACAAGAAGACATACAAACAGCATTACTAATCATTAGGGAAATGTAAATTTTTTTTGACAGGCAGAGTTAGACAGTGAGAGAGAGACAGAGAGACAGAGAGAAAGGTTTTCCTTCTGTTGGTTCACTCCCCAATGGCCGCTACACTGATCTGAAGCCAGGAGCCAGGTGCTTCCTCCTGTTCCCCCATACGGGTGCAGGGCCCAAGCACTTGGGCTATCCTCCACTGCCTTTCTGGGCCACAGCAGAGAGCTGGACTGGAAGAGGAGCAACTGGGACAGAACCGGCGCCCCAGCTGGGACTAGAACCCGGGGTGCTGGCGCTGCAGGCGGAGGATTAGCCTAGTGAGCTGTGGCGCCGGCCAAGGGAAATGTTGTGGGGAGCAACTCGGACTAGACTGAGTTACTGGAATTAAGACTTATTCTATGCATCTGCTCTCCCACAATATGGTGCTGAGAAGGGAGAAACAGCTTCTACACAGCTGCCTCCAGTTCAACCAATAAACTGTAGGACCTACTCCTGATTGGAGGAGAGCAGTGTACTCGGCGTGTGGGTAGCAGAGTTGGGATTGGTGCAAGAGGACTATAAAGGAGGAGAGAGACAACATGCACCAGGAACATCTAAGGGGAACATCTACCTGAAGGAACACCTGTGCAGCCCCCGAGAGAGCCGGCCAGCGGTGTGCCGCTCCCCCGCGGAAGTGGGGAAGGTGGCAGGGGGAACCGCCCTTCCACGGAGGTGGAAGGGACGGTAGCCAACCCGGGAAGAACCAGCAGCAAACCCGGGGAGGGCCAAGCAGACGAAAGAACAGCGCAGGGTCCTGTGTCGTTCCTCCACGAAGACGGGGAGCGACAAATGTAAATTAAACTACAACATTACCTCATACTTGTTAGAATGTCTTTTATCAAAAAAGATGAAGATAGGTGTTGGTGAGGATGCAGAGAAAAGGGAACTCTTGTACATTGTTGGGAATGTAAATTAGCACAACCATTATGGAAAATAGTATGGGAGTCCTCAAAAAATTAAATATAGAACTATTATATGATCCAGTAATCCTGCTTCTGGATATATAACAAAAAGAATGGAAATTAGTACATCAAAGAGATATCTGCACTTCCATGTACATTACAGTATTATTCACAATAGTAAGATGCATAATCTACCTAAGTGTCCATCAGTGGATAAATGGATAGAGAAAATATGGCACACACACACATATATGATGGAACACTATTCAGCCTAACAAGAAGGAAAGTCCTGACATTTGTGATAATACGGATGAACCTAGAGGACATTAGGCTAAATGAAATAAGCCAGACACAGAGAGAAAATACCACATGATCTCATGTATGCATGGCATCTAAAAAGTTGCAGTTATAGAAATAGAGTGATAGTTTTGGTGGGCAGGGTAGGATGGGGAGTCGGGTAATGGAGGGATGTTAGTCAAAGGGTACAACCTTTCAGAGAGCCAGGAGGCATGGATTTTGTACAGCAGGATGACTATAGCCAGTAACAATATATGATAGGTAAGTAAGGTGATAGGTATTTTAATTAGTTTGATTTAATCATTCCACTACATATACATACAGCAAAACATCACATTATATGTCATAAATGTATATATTTGTCAATCAAAAATAATATTGCTACCAATAAATATTGCAATTAGAACTAGCTAATGAATTATGAAAATGTTTAGCATAGTCACAACTTATTTTAGCTCTTATTTTCCCTGTCTCACATTTGAACAGGCTAAGAGAGCACAAATAATTTACCCACATTTAAACAGGTAACAAGTAGCAGAGCTGGGGTTTGGAGTCAAATCTCTAAATCAAAGTGGCTTTGGGGCTCAGGTGGGGTAAATTACAGGTGCAGAGTCAGGATTAAGATATTCAGAGATCACCTGCAGTAAGATTTCTACCTTTACTGTGCTGTTTCACAATCCTTCAAGGAGGAATTTGACTTTTGGAAATGGCCTAAAGAAATTTATAATCAATTTTGGAGTTATGGAAGAGCAAGTTAGAATAATATTTCTTGTTCTCCTGTGTGCTTTTTGAAGCATGTTCTGAAGGTAATTTCTAATTTGAGAGGAATTTTATGCAGTATCAGTTACTGAAAAATGTTCTCCTTCCCAGGGCACTACTTTGAAGGGTAGCATGCATTTGGTGTTTGCTCATATATGTATGTCTGCATCCATTTTCTGAACACTTAGACATGTTGGGATTTGAGGATGAGTAAGTCTCCCCTCATGATATCCACTGGGAAGACAGATAGGCAAATAGTGTATTTTATGTTGAGATTAGTGTTATAATAAAACTCCTTCTAGGCATGAAATCATCTCATTGTGTCATACTTAGTGTCAGTTGAATCTTTTTGTCAAGAGGTAAGATCAGCTGTAATTTATTACACATATATTTATAGTTTTTAAAAATTCTTTCCACCTGGGAGTTTTGGGAAACGTTTGACAGGGAATTGACATCTGAATTAGGACTACAGGCGATCTGATAAAGGTGTGCATCGGAGATAAAGAGATGTTCATGTTCATGTTTTTAATTCTCATTAGCTTTTTTTTTAAAGATTTATTTTATTTATTTGAAAGACAGAGTTACAGAGAGAGGTAGAGACAGAGAGAGAGGTCTTCCATCTGCTGGTTCACTCCCCAAATGGCCACAGTGGCCAGAGCTGCGCTTATCCGAAGCCAGGAGCTTCCTCTGTGTCTCCCACGTGGGTGCAGGGGCCCCAAGGACTTGGGTCATCTTCCACTGCTATCCCAAGCCATAGCAGGGAGCTGGATCAGAAGAAAGACAGCCGGGACCAGAACCGGTGCCCACATGGAATGCCAGCACTTCAGGCCAGGGCTTTAACCCGCTGTTCCACAACAATGGCCCCCTTATTTGCTTTTATTCATTTGAAAGGCAGAGAGATAGAGATAGGAAAAGAGACAGAGAAAGGTCTTCCATTCACTGGTTCATTTCCCAATGCCCACAACAGCTAGGAGTGGGTCAGGCTGAAGCCAGGAGCCAGGAACTCTCAATCTGGATCTTCCATGTGAGTGGCAGGGACTCAAATACTTGAGCCATCACCTGCTGCCTCCAAGGTGTCAATTAGCAGGAAGGTGGAATTGGAAGCAGAGCCAGGACTCGAACCTAGGCACTTCCATATGTAATGCAGCTGTCCCAGGCAGCATCTTAATCACTGTGGCAAGCACTGGCCCCTCAGTGAAAGTTACTTAAATCAACCGAGGTCGGAGGAAGCCCCAGTCTTCCTTGAGGCCTGGCTGGGAGGTGTTTAGCCTTTAGAGAAGCTGCCATCCTATTTACATTATTCATGTTGGTAGAAAAAGTCCCTCTGAGGCTTCATTATAGAGTAGCCACAACTGGCTGAATGAGTGAATAAATGAACGTAACATAAACTACTAATAAATGCATGCTGCTTAACACTCAGGTTTTGACAGGTCCATCCGTGCCCGGTAGTCCCAGGCCATTTCATGAAGCTATCCCCACGGACGTCCTAGGATTAGGCCTCAGTTATGTGGAGCTTAACACCTTCTGAGGTTACATACTTTGTATTTGCTCAAGATTAACTGCCCGTGAGTGTGACTTTTCTGGGTATTTTCAGCCTCTGTCTGGTGGAGTCACAAGGACAGGACCAAAACCAGTGCCAGCCCACGCTTTTCTTCACTGTCACCTCGTTAGGGGTGGACAGCACCACAGTGGTAGAGTCACTCCTGCTCTGAATTAGCAGCAGCGTGTCTGGCGCTTCTCCAACAGGGTCCAGGTCTCTCGCTGTTTCAGCCTCACCTGCAGATACCTGGGCTCTGCTCAAACAGACTAAATAAAAACCTTCATAGCTGAGGCCTGGAGCATACATTTCAACAAGGTTCAGGTGGTTATATGAGCCTCCGTGCCTTGAAATTTAAAATCCATGAAGAAAAGACAAAAGAAATGAGGTTCTTATTCTTTCCCTCTGTGCTTTCTCATTTTTTTGGGTGATGGCCAACAACAGGAGCCCCCCCCGCAATCCCAGAGGCAGCCCTTCCTTTTTTTTAATAGAAAGCTTTTATTTAATATAAATTTCAAAAGTACAGCTTTTGGATTATAGCAGTTCTTCCCTTATTAATCACCATCCCACCCGCAAACCACCCCATCTCCTACTCCCTCTCTCATCCCGTTCTTCATTAAGACTCATTTTTAATTATCTTTATATACAGAAGACCAACTCTCTACTGAGTAAAGATTTCAACAGTTGAGGCAACCCTTCTTTTTAGCCCTCTCCTCTACAACAACCCTTAGAGGTGCTTCTCCGCCGCCTTGCTTTGCAAAAGACAAGATTAGCTACAAGAGGCTGAGTGCTCTCAAAATTCACCTGCACCCCAGGGCCTTTGGAAGCAGAAAGTCCAATGTGAGGGGTGTTAAGAGGTTGTCCTCAGTGACTGACATGCAGAGCAAAGGGCATAGAAGGGCAAGGCTGAGATTCTGAGGTGCCAGAGACAGCAGCACTTCTGACACGTGGGGAAAACCAGAGAGGTGTTCCTGAGACAGGGGACTTTTAACTTTTCCTCTCTCTCTCTCTCTTTTTTTTTTTTTTTTTTTGGTTATAGAATGCATTACACATTTATAGGAAAAATTAAGACATAGAAATGTGGGTTGGAAAAGGAAAGTTAACAGTTAAATGTCTTCAGTACATAAATGGTGAAATAAAATATGGCAATCTCCCCTCCATTTAGTTTTTTGTAGCTATTATGAAAATGGAGATATGTATATATATGAATGTATTTCCAAAAGTCCACAAAGTGGTGGTTATCATGACATAGTGGGTTAAGCCACCGCTTGAGATTCCCATATCCTGTATCAGAATGCTGGATCAAGTCCTAGCTATTCCGCTTCTGATTCTACTTCCTGCTATTGCACCTGGGAAGGCAGGAGATGACGGCCCTGGAGGTTGGCCAGTATCCCATATGGGCACTGGTTTGTGTCCCAGCTGCTCCATTTCTGATCCAGCTCTCTACTTATAGCCTGGGAAAACAGCAGAGGATGGCTCAAGTGCTAGCGCCCCTGCACCCACTTGGGAGTCTGGGAGGAAGCTCCCGGCTCTCGGCTCTTGGCTTCGGGCTTTGGATCGGCTCAGCTCTGGCCATTGTGGACATTTGGGGAGTGAACCAGTGGATGGAAGATATCTCTCTCTTTGTTTTTCCCTCTCTCTGTAGCTCCACTTTTCAAGTAAATAAAATCTTAAGGGAGATTCTCTCTCTATGTCATTCTGCCTTTCAAATGAATATACACATGCATCTTTTTAAGAAACTAAAATATTTATGTAAAAGGGAATTAAAAGATAAGTTTATTTTGGTCCAAAAAATTTGAAGTATGTGCATACGAGGAGTAATCAACAAGTTCATGGAAAATTCATGTTATGAAAAAAATTTGGGGCTGGTATTGTGGCATTTCAGGAAAAGCTGCCATCTTTGATGCTGGCACCCCATATGGCACTTATTCATATCCCAGCTGCTCTACTTCTGATCCAGTTCTCTGCTAATTGCCTGAGAAAAGCAGTGGAGGATGACCCAAGTGCTTGGGCCCCTGCACCCACATTGGAGAATGGGAGGAAGCTTCTGGCTCCTGGCTCCTGGCTCCTGGCTCCTGGCTCCTGGCTCCTGGCTTTGCCCTGGCCCTCTGCCAGTCATTATAGCCATCTGGGGAATGAAACAGTGGACAAAAGATTCTCTCTGTCTCCCCCAACCTCCCTGTTAACTCTGACATCCAAATAAATAAATAAATCTTAAAAAATGCATGGATTTCAAATCTCAAGGATAATGGTATTCTCCATTCTGGTTGGTAAGAACAGGAAGCATTTTCCAATCCTGTTTGAATTCTAAGTGTTGCTCTTTATAACACTTTCAGGTGGTTCTGCTCCTAGGCTCAGGTAGTTTGCTTACACCCATGCATTTAATAATTCTCAGCTGGAGACTTGAGGCATGCACACTTCAGACGTCCTAGCTCACTGTCTGCAACTCACACAGCTCTGGTTCTCCGTGTGGGGAACTGGAGCCACTGTATCCTTGCTGGACTCTCAACTTCATCTTTTCATCTCCAAAAGTTTCATGGACTCTTCCTTGGTCCCCTTCCAAGCTCTGCAGGCTGGAGATTCTCTCCAGGCAGAAAGTCACAGCAGTCTTGGGAGTCACCTCATTTGTTTTCACCTCTCGGGTAACGCAGTCCTTCATTGCTGATCTGTCCAATATCTTGAAAACCATGGTTTTGTTTGTTTCAGCTGGGAGAGCAAATCTAGCTGTTGTTACTCCATTTTGGTTACAAATGGAAATTTCTGAACTGGTGCCTAAGGATTTTTAAGCCTAAAATATTAAAGACATTTGGTCAGGAGTAGCTGGAGGTAAAAGGGCACCATATGGACATGCATAATGTTAGCCCAAAGGCACCATTAGAGTTATTTGGTTATTGGGAAGTGTCCTCTCTTTCTGATGCTGGATGTTCTTTGGACTAAGGTGAAGTCACTTGTCTTTATGACCTCATCCTAGATGGGGCTATAGGAGGAAAAGAAAAACATTTCAAATCTGCGATTGTTGGTTGTAGGGACATTGGATCTCAGCCTACTAGGAGTCACTCTTGTAGGATAATGATTATTCTTTGTGCCAACAGCAACTATTACTTCTTGAGTACCTTCTGTGTGCAGGATATCTGCTGTGTTATACAATGAATATAGATGTTTTATCTTCATTTCATAAATGAGAGAACTGAAATGCAGATACATAAAATCACACTTTCAACTATGGAAAGTTGAAATTTAAACTCAATCAGTAAGGGTCCAAACCCCAAATACTTATTTTTGCATGCTGTGGTGTGCTAAAGGAACTTTCAGTAGTCTTGTTAGCAGTCCATTGAGAAGATCCTAAAGGATCAAGAGTTTCAGAAGAATTATACTTCCACATGCTCAGGAAAGCATTTTGAAGGGATAGAGCTGTAGCAACAGTATGGCTTGACTCAATCCTGGGGAATAGAAAGTAGAGAATTTGAACAGGGCTCGTTCTGATCATGAATTCATTTGGAGGTCCAGGGCACTGCCTGAATTTTACCCTTCGACACTGAAACTTAGAGAGGTTTCCCTGCAAAGAAATCTCATGTTTTCTGAAAGCCTGGGAAAGATGACCTGGAGAGATGGTTAAGATGTCATGTTGTTCCACTTGAGGAAGTTCTTTGAAGATAGAATCAAGAAAGCTGAATTTTATTATCTTGGTAAGAGTTCTAAGGTTCTGATGCTAAGGCCAGGATTCAATTAAACTCATCAAACATTTATTGAATGGCTTATCTGTGCCAGGTGCTGTTGTAGGCAAGGAAATCAAAGGGGAATAAGGCACAGTCTCTAACCTAGGGAAAATCTGTCTTGCAGAAATGGACGCATAAACAAATAATGACAAGATACACACTACAGAGTAAATGGACAGAGGGGGGTCCAAGGGCTCAGCAGAGGGGCCTGTGATCTAAGCCACACCAGATCTTTTCATCCTTACTTGGTTGCTGCATGAGCCATGTTCACAGTTTCAGGATTTGTAATGTTACCCTGGATTTCCTCCAGGCATGCAGTGGTCTTGTCACTTTTTCCCATTGCTGGTGATTCCAGAGTCACAGTTCCATGAATACACTGACAGGAGAAGGCAGAATCCCCAGAAGCGGAACAGGTTCTGTCTTTCACGGCTCTGTGACTTGAGTATGTCTCTGGGTATGTTGATCTTCATCTCTCCTTCTCTCTCCTCCTTCTCTCCTTTCTCTCTCTCCTCACTCTCTCTGCCTCTTTGTAACTCTGCCTTTCAAATAAGATTTATTTATTTATTTATTCAAATAAGATTTATTTATTTGAAAGGCAGAATTACAGTGGCACAGAGAGGGAGACAGAGAGAAAGACTTTTATCTACTAGTTCACTCCCAAGATGGCTACATCAGCCAGAGTTGAGCCGATCTGAAGCCAGGAGCTTCTTCTGGATCTCTCACATGGGTGCAGGGGCCCAAGAAATTTGGCTGTCTTCTGCTGCTTTCCGAGGCTCATTAGCAGGGAGCTGGATTGGATGTGGAGCAGCTGGGACCCGTAAGGGATGCCGGCACTGCAGACAGGGACAGCTTTACTTGCTGGGCCACAGCACCAGCCTCAGACTAAATGTTTATTCTCCTATTGGTGTTCAGAAGTCTACCATCAACTCTGATGGACTAAAGTTAAGGCGTTGGCAGGTCTGGTTCCTTTTGATGGCTCTAAGGGGGAATCTGTTTCCTTGACTTTTTCAGCTTCTGTCACCTACCTTCCTTGTTCTGTAATCTCCTGCTCCTGTTCTTGAAGTACATAGCTGCAATTTTTCTCTGGTCAGCTTATGTCCTTTCCCTCTGACTATGGCTCCTCCTATACCCAGGTAATCCAGGACATTCAGTCCATCTTGAGATCCTTACTATAATTACATCAACACAGTCCCTTTCTCCCAGTAAAGTAACATTCATAATTTCTAGGGATTAGGATATGGAAACATTTGGGTGGCCCATTATTCACCTTGCCATAACTATCATTTTAAAAATTTTTTATTTTCATTTTATTTGAAATGTAGAGAGACATAGATACTATAATTATTGTTCTACTCCACAAATGCCTGCAACAGGCATGTCTGGGTCAAACTGAAGCCAGGAGTCTCCCATGTGGATGGCAGGGATCCAAGGGCTTGAGCCATCACCTGCTGCCTCCTGAAGTATGCATTAGCAGGCAGCTCGAATTGGATGCAGAACTGGAATTGAAACCCTGGCACTCTAATGTGGGTTGTAGGTGTCCGAAACAACATTTAACCACTGTGTCAAATGACTGCCCCTCTGTTTTTGAGTATTGATTTATATTCTTCAAAAACTAATATAATTCACATTATCCTGTATCTATCCATGTAGATATTATGCTTTTCTCATTTCACCTTGCATTATTTGTCCAACTTATTTTTTTTAAATTATGCTTTGACAGTCCTCATGTAGTGAGCCCAATTTTGTAAGCCATTACATTACAATTTGTACTTGTCAGGAATCCTGGTTACAAGGAATAGAGATAGAGGGCCAGTGCTGTGGCATAGTGGGTAAAACCATTGCCTGAGATGCTGGCGTCCCATATAGGCACTGATTCAAGTCCTGGCTGTTCCACTTCTGATATAGCTCCCCTGCTAATGTGCCTGGGAAAACAGCAGATGATGGCCTAAGTGCTTGGGCCCCTGTACCCATATGGGAGACCTGGAAGAAGCTCCTGGCTTCTGCCTGGCCCAGCCCTGGTTGTTATGATCATTTGGGGAGTGACCCAGTAGATGGAAGATCTCTCTCTCTGTCTCTCCCTCTCTATCTGTAACTTAGCCTTTCATATAAATAAATCTTCAAGGAGTGCAGATCCAACTCTTGCCAAGTAAGCAGAGAGGACACTGTTTGCTCTCACAATCTGATGATGTGGGGTGTATGTAGCCTCCACAGGTCTCACAAAACTTCAGCTTCCAAGGAAACTGGGTATCACAGTGGCCCAAGGACATCCTTCATCTTCATGTCCTTTTCATATCCCTAACTCATTGAACCTGCTTCTCCGTTGCTATTGTCCACTTGTCATGATTTTATCCACTCCAGAGGGACTGGCTGACCACAAGCGGTCTGCTTAACGAGGTCAATCCAAACTCCTTAACCAAAAGTGAAGCCCTGGCTATCCTGGCCTGAATTGAACCAGAGAAGTCAGTCACAGATCCTGGTAATCTGGGTTCTTGCTACTTGGAGAGTGGTTTTTCAGACAAACTATCAGCCACTCATGAGAGCGTGTTAGAAATGCAGAACTCGGCCGGCGCCACGGCTCAATAGGCTAATCCTCCACCTAGCGGCGCTGGCACACCTGGTTCTAGTCCCGGTCAGGGCATAGGATTCATCCCGGTTGCCCCTCTTCCAGGCCAGCTCTCTGCTATGGCCCAGGAGTGCAGTGGAGGATGGCCCAAGTGCTTGGGCCCTGCACCCCATGGGAGACCAGGATAAGTACCTGGCTCCTGCCATCGGATCAGCGCGGTGCGCCGGCCGCAGCGTGCCAGCCGCGGCGGCCATTGGAGGGTGAACCAACGGCAAAAGGAAGACCTTTCTCTCTCTCTCTCTCTCTCTCTCTCTCTCACTCTCACTCACTGTCCACTCTGCCTATAAAAAAAAAAGAAATGCAGAACTGAGGCCTCACCCAAGACATAATGAATTGTAATCTGCATTGCAAGAATGTCTAGGGGGCTTGCGAGCCTATGGATGTTTGAGAAGCATCGTTTTAGTAGCTGCCTTAGTTCTCCCTTTTGACTTATTTTTCTTTGTGGGTATTGAAAAACCTGCGTTGACAGACCAGCAACCAAGGTTTATAACTGCATGAGGGCATAGGTGAGAATGGTGCAGTAAAACAGTGAGAACAAGCAACTCCACAGGTACTGAGAAACACTCTACCAAAATCATTTCTGCCTGGCAGCTTCTTTCACCACGGAGTAGCTGAGTGGAAAAGCCAAGACGTGCAGCTGTGCCATCCATACATTGTCTAAAGCACTTCAGGGACACATGGCCTTGCCAAGCAGAGGTATTGGGCTCTGTCCCTGCTTGGCTCGCCCCCAGATAATCAGCTAATTTGTCCTTCCATATGTTTGCAATTAAGTAGCACAATGGGCAGACAGGGTGAAGCCAGCATACTGTGATATCATTTTGTCAAGACTGGAGAGACCTGAGAGGCGGCTTTTCATTCTACAGCAGTCACCCTTGGGGACTTGCATGGGGCACGGCTGTGATTCCTGTCCTGTTAAGAAGCATATGACCTTCATGCTGCTAGCCAGGGAAATGTCCAGTCACAGGTAACACAGAATTAGCAGAGGAAGAGAATGGCTTTCGAGTGGGTTTCAAATCTAAGCATTAGATATATGAATACAGACAAATAGACTTAGAGACTCTGGCATGGGCGTACATGGGTGTACCTGTACTATCAGAATGAAAAAGAGCATTGATACCTCTTCATCTGAATCTAAAACTTAAGAGTACTGGGATCAGCCAGAAAAGAGGGAATTGGGATACAAGTCATAGAACCCCCAATCCAGCCAGATTAAATACAGGCAATCATTCTCTCACCTAATCCCTGTCTGGAGGGAGAGCAACTGTAGGCACTGGATATCTGGGCTCAATGTATTTCTTCTGCTTCTGCCCTCTTCTCTGTGTTGGCTTCATCTTTGCAGTTACAACAAAACAGCCAAGCAGCTGCAGGTATTCCAGGCGTGAATTTTCATATTTTCTTGATCCAGATTTCATCACATGCCCATTCCTGCCCCAGAAGCAAGGATGACAAGTCCACTGGATTGTCCTAGATAAATAAAAATAGTCTCTCTGACTTGAAGATGGAGCCAGCCTCCCCAGAAACTGGGAAGGGGCTCTGGGATGGATGAATAACACGGAAGTAGGATTCTGTTAGAAAAGGGGGAAAAATAGATGTATGTTGGGTTGGCAACCAACAGCATCTGCTGCAAGTGTCTTGGCAGCATGAACAGCCTTAGAATTTGGGCAGTAACAATGTTCTGTGTCTCCTCAGTAGGATTTAAGGAGAAGGAACAGTCCCACTTCTCCATGTGAACAAGAAGATTTCCCAGTGGCTTTTCTCAGAAGAAAACCAAGTAGAAATAACATCAGAAATGTAAAATGTTTCAGGAAATGGATTCCATCACTTTTGCCTTCTAATTCTCCAGGTGGGAGGTGGAGCTCTGGGGAAACTTTTGAACCATCAGTGGGATGGGAATGAAATGGTAGGAGTGCCTAAAATAGGTATTTTATTTATTTATTTTTATTTATTTATTTTTTTTTTGACAGGCAGAGTGGACAGGGAGAGAGACAGAGAGAAAGGTCTTCCTTTTTCTGTTGGTTCACCCCCCAGTGGCCGCTGCAGCCGGCGCACCGCATTGATCTGGAGCCAGGAGCCGGGAATTTCTCCTGGTCTCTCATGTGGGTGCAGGGCCCAAGGACTTGAGCCATCCTCCACTGCACTTTCGGGCCACAGCAGAGAGCTGGACTGGAAGAAGAGCAACTGGGACAGAATCCAGCACCCCAACTGGGACTAGAACTCGGTGTGCCGGCGCCTCAGGCAGAGGAATAGCCTATTGAGCTGCGGCGCCGGCCTTATTTTATTTTATTAAATAATATTTATTTATTTATTTATTTGACAGAGTTACAGATAGAGAGACAGAGAGAAAGGTCTTCCTTCCATTGGTTCACTCCCCAAATGGCCACAATGGCTGGACCTGCGCCGATCCGAAGCCAGGAGCCAGGAGCTTCCTCTGGGTCTCCCATGTGGATGTAGGGGCCCAAGCATTTGGACCATCCTCCACTGCTATCCCAGGCCACAGCAGAGAGCTGGACTGGAAGAGGAGCAACCAGGACTAGAACCGGCACCCATATTGGATACCAGTGCTACAGGTAGAGGATTAACCTAGTGTGCCACAGAAATGGCCCTAAAATAGGTATTTTAAAAAGGGACACTCGAGGATCTTTGTGGAGATGGAATTGTTTGTATCGTGATTTAACTTCAATCATCTGTGATGTTGTACTATGGTTTTGCAAAATGTTACTATTGGGAGAATGGGGTATCTGGAGGATCATTGCTTTCAATTGCACGTGAATCTATGATAATCTCCACATAAAAAATTTAATTAAAAGATTGCATTGAAGTATTGCATTTATCTAGAGATGGAATGTTTTTATTTCCTTAAAGTTTTATTTGGCAGTGAAAGTGTCTCCTAATTGTGACTGTCCCATCCTGCACCTAGGCTGAGTGTCACTTTGTGAGTAAGCTTAGCCAAGTAACATACGCTTTCTAAACCTAAATTTCCTTATTTCCAAAATGGAAATGATGATGGTTCTTACTTTCTAGGGTTCTTTTTTGTGTGAGGATTAAATGAGATAATAGAGGCAAAATAACTAGTCCAGGCTGTGGTCTAAAGTAAATTCCAGTTAAATGTCATGTAAGCAGTGCAGACACACAGTAACCAAGTGTCCACATGGAGTATGCACTCGTGGTCACAGTGCAGAGGGTTAGAAGGAGGCTTCGTTTTGTTTAATGACTGTTTCCAGGTGATGGGGGCCAGTGTGGTCCTAATAATGCAGCCCTCCTCTCAGGGTGGGCTATGTGGGTGTGTGGCTTGTGCAGTTTCCTAGGGTCTCATGCTTGGTTTAATGTTCTGCTGTCACCATCTTGAGTTTATTAATTTTGCAATAAGAAATCTCATTTTTTTCTGTAGGCATAAGTTATGCTCTGGCCTTGTATCCCCTTAATCAAAGCCAGCGTCTCCCCAGAAAGGATAAGACTGATCAAGTCACTGCATCTTGCCCAGCGGAGAGACTAGAACTTTCCCCAGGAACCCAGAAGCCTGGGCAGGTGGCTGACCGTGATCTGAGGGAGTTAGCTGTGCTCCCTGAGCTGTTCTGTCCTAATAACCCCTTCTCCTTGTGATACTTCCAGAATAAAAATTCTCCCCTGGTCCTTGCCACTCTGGTTGACTGTCTGGCTATGTGGGTGAGTCAGCCTGTGGAGGGTCTTCTTCCCTCCAACTTTGTGGGTTTAGGTACTTTCGCTTGATCATTTTTCATTAGGCAGGATTTGTGTGGACAAGACCAGGGCTCTGCCCAGCCACCTAAAAATAATAATCTGTGGCTCTTAAAGAAACGGGTGGCTCAAGAAGAGAAACACAAGTCACTCAGCTATCACTTCAGTGGTTTTTCCAAGTTGTCAAAACCACTCTGAAGTCTGCCTTGCTCATGAGAGGGCTTCTTGGGGTTTTACAGGCAGAGCTGGGGAAGAATTCCTCTGTTGGATGGCCAAGGATGTAGCCAGTAAAATGATCCAGCGGAGCAATATTGCCCTTGGAGCCGACAAGTGTGAGTCCTGTTTGTCCAGGTGCAGCGCTCAAGTGCAAAGCTGTACACTCAGTTGCTGGGCTGCGGACTCTGGCAGAAACACCAGGTGTACCTGGGGCAGGAGAACCTAGCCTTGGGGAGGCTGCACCTCGCACGGTGGGTGGGGAGGGCATCTCCTTGAGAGCTGGTGGTTTCCTCACCAAGACATGAAGTGCCTGGAATAACAAAGGAAAGGAGTCAAAACAAAAGGAACCCACAGCTCAGGAGTTCCAACCAAGCTGAGAAGCCACGAAAGTGAAAAGAAAACTCAGCTGGAGCTCAGACTGTGGTGAGGGTTGTGACCGTTAATAAATCAGTGAGTCTGGAATCTGTTAAGTCCCACAATAAAATTAGGAAGTTGCAACACTGTTGTTAAGCTAGTATTAGTTTAAAAATAGTAATTATTAACACGTGTGTGTGTGTCGCCTCGGTAGATATAATTTCCTCATTCACTCCTAAGTAAGGCTGCTTTCTAGAAAGTGGTGTGTATCGGTAATCAAAATGGGTTCTGCTACTCACTACGTGACTTGGGTGGGTTCTATTCACTACGTGACTTGGGTGGGTTCTTTAAGATCTCTTGGCTCAGTTTATTCATCTGTAAGCTGGGTTTAATGTTATCTATATGGATAACAGTGTTCAAATATTTTGGCAGGAATCTGGAGGAAGAAATCTGACATCACAGTGCAATATGCTAGATACATACCCCATGTATACACAATCAGAACAAAGTTTTCAGAAAGTAATGCCCTAGTTGATGTACTCTCATATTTTTAGTTTCTATTGCATTTAAGAAACACTGGTTATATTGACTAAAGTAATTTCAGAACTTAATGTTTCCAAAATATGACAGGTTCATCTGCTCCTGAAGTGCTTATTTGCCAAAAGGTGGCAATTAAATGTGAACTCTGGCAGCCAAACTTAACATTAGTTACCATCTGTACTCAGTGTTTCTGTGACATTGATATGTGCTGCTTAGAGGGGCCAGCATTGTAGCTCAGTGGGTTAAGCTGCCACCTATGATGCCGGCATCCCATATGGCACTGATTCAATTCCTGGCTGTTCCCCTTCTGATCCAGGTCCCTGATGTGCACTGCTTAAGCAGTTTTTGTGACACAGTAAACTAAAGACATGGGCGTTCTATGTATCAGTGCTGAGTGGATCCCACTGGGGACAAGTACTTTGAGTATTGACCAAGGGATTTGGATGATCTGGTCTCACATTTAGTTCATAATAAAGTAGTAGTCAATAATCCAAGAGGAAAACATTTTAAAAGATGACTGCACGTTGAATGTTAAAGATTACATGAGTGTCCTTAACTCTGCAAATTAGAGTAATTTGGAGAATTAAAAAATATGGCCAATATCTGTTCCAGAGTTTCTGATCCAAATGGCCCAGAGAGAGCATGAATGCCAATGTTTTCCAGAGCAGCCAAAAGTTAATCCACTTAAAATCAGGGTTGAGAGTCACTGGATTACACAGTACTGAGATTAAGATGCCAATGTGATGAGCAAAATTAGATATCACAAGGGGCAAGCATTTGGTGCAGCAGTTAGGATGCCTCTTGGTATACCTGCATCCTATTATGAAGTCGGAGATGACCCCTAAAATTTATACTAAAATGTGGCCCTTTAAAGTTCCCCAGAAGTGCTGTCTGGGATGCCACATACGTTACTGGACTTTGGGGTACCATACCATATCACCACATGCTTATTAATAAATCCCCAATATTAATAAGCCCGAGAGGGTTCTTGCCTAATATTTAGAGAAGAATTCTAAATACCAGCACAGATAAACGAGGCAGCATGGTACATTTTAAGCCTTTATTTAGCGAGAAAGATGCATAGGAGAGTGAGAGCTTTATCTGAGAGAGAGAGGTAAATAGGGGTTCATACCGAGCACCAGGAACCAGCCATGTGGAGGAGCATCTAGGCCAGGAAGCCTAGGGCAGGTGGCCCGAAGGCCACACGCCCTGGAGGTGCAGGGCTACAGCAAGCCCCCTCCTGGCAAGAGGACAGGGAAGAAGAGAAGGGCTGGACACACTGTGTCCCAGGCTTTTAACCCACTTCCAAAGGGGAGTGGTTAATTAACCTGTTTGGCTGGTGGGCAGCCAGGTGTGGCCAGGTAGGGGCATGAGGTCACACAGGGGCGTGGTGAAGTCGTGGTCTTCCAGCTCACAAACCTAATCGATTTTAACCTGTATGCCTGCCTACTTCATTATTGCAGTGGCTGGGTTTGATTCCTGGCACATTTGAAATTCTTGAGTCAGTAGGCAATGGCTCAAGTACTTGGATCCCTGCGACCAACATGGGATACCTGGATTGAGTTTTAGGCTCCTGTCTTTGATTTGGCCTAGTCCTGGTTGTTGCAGGAATTTGAGGAGTGAACCAGTGGATGGATGGTCTCTTCCCCTCCTCTTGTCTCCCCTCCCCTTGTCTCCTTCCCCTCCCCTCCCTTGCTCTCCTTTCCAAATTAAAAAAAAAAATTGGATATCATAAGAAAATGAGTAGATTTTTAACCCTTGATTCCCACCAAATATTTTAGGATCTCTGCTGGAAAAACAGGTCAGGCAATGTGTTTGAATTGTGGTTATGTTTTCAGTAGTAATAAAGCGGAATTTCCTGGAGAATATTCTCAGTATTGACTTCTTGCTGACTGTGGGCTAGTTGAACTCTGAGTCTAACTGCTGGTCATCCTGTCTTCCTGGGTAACCTCAGGAGGCATGGACTGTATTGCTGTCTCAAGCCTGCTGCCACTGGCACCTTCTATGAGTCACCCTCTGCTCTTTGTCCCCAACCCTTTGGCTTCCTATCCTGCAGATTCTATTGTATCTGATCTCTTTCCAGGCTTGCTTCACTCATGGCTGGGAAGCTTCAATGCACACAGCAGGTTATAGACACCTTTGTTTCCCAAAGCTAGTCCAGAGCCTAAGTTGTTGCAGAGGCTTGGAAAATCTTGTGGTACTTAGAGCAGGTCTATGGCTCTCTGGGAGGATGTAGTAGAGGTCACCATTACCATGTTCCTTCTACTACTTGACTCTGGCTCTCAGGATGGGTTTTCTTTATCACACTGTCAACAAGAAGTAAGTTGAGAACTGGGGTGTTTTGAGCTCACTATTAAGAAACCATAAAATAAAGAATCCTCTGCCATAGGGGCCTTTAAACTCTAAGAGGGCTTTCTGTCTCTGAGCACCAGCACTACTGCCAGCTGCCTCCTGTTTTGGAAGCCAATCCTGCACTGCAGAGAAACCAAACCTCCTAGGAACCTGAAGTCATTCAAATGCACACTATGCTCCCAGGCTGGAGCTGGAGCTGCTACCCCAGGGCTTGGGCTCTGGCCACTGGCAATGATTAGGTTCTAATTCAGCAGACTGGTGAAGTAGCAATTCAGGAAACGTGGTTTTCCAAACCAACCAAGAAGCTTGGCTGGTCCCTCCTGGAAGGGACAGACCAGTCTGGGTGATCTTAGCTGCAAAGAAAAAGGGACCAAAAAGTTACAAACATGAAGTACATGTGTTTGATCACATCACACTCCATTTTTTCTTTTTAGTAACATTTTTAGACTTCATAGATATTTTTTTCTTCAAAGTAGAAATGTTTTGATTTTAAAGCTTATTTTTCCTTCTAATTTGTTCATAAAAACACTGTGTGTCAAAATATCAAAAAAGCTAGAAGTCTATGGAAGACACCTAAAATTAATTGTAAACTGCCTCTGTGGAAAACTCATTGGTGATATTTTGCTGTGCACATTGGCAGTCCTTTTGTGCGTGTGCATATCAATGTTTGCGTGCATCTATTGTATAAAACAGCATTGTACTCAAAGTTTTGGAGCTAAATATTCCATTTAAAATTATCCCTTTTTTTAATTCTTAATCTCCCCAATCCTTACCTAGCCTCTCAAAAATACTGTCTTTACTGAGTCCAGCAGTTTGTTACTAAGAATAATTCATGGATTTCTGTGCATTGTCCATGTCTTTCAGGGCCAAGAATGCTCTTCTCTGTTGACAGAAACCATACTATGTGCTGGACAGGGTAGGTGTTCCGTGAAGTTGCTTAGTGGGATTGATTGGCTCAGTAGTCTCCAGAGCCAGCTCAGGTGTTAAGGTGAGCAGTGTCTGACAAATGTACCAAGGACTCTTCCAGAAGATGACAGCCCATCTCGGAGCACCTTTTCCTTAAGACAGCTGTCACTTGGGAGTTTATGTGACACAACTGGACATATTTGGTAAACTGAGACCCTGACTCAACCTACTCAACTGTACTTTTTCTATTAGAATTGTGTCTGCACAGCCAATGAGATGTCAGTGGTGCTGGCTATTGTTTCTGGTGGTCCTCTTCAACCAAGGCACAAACAAGATATTTTTTTCTCACAGGTTGACATGGTGAACCTGCTGCTACAAGCTTCACCTTCAACATTGTCCCTGCTCTTTTGGAAGTGAGTTATACATGGAACCAGCCTGTAGTGCCGGCATCCCATTTGGATGCCAATTCAAGTCCTGCCTGCACCACTTTCAATCCAGCTCCCTAC
Source organism: Oryctolagus cuniculus (assembly GCF_964237555.1). Taxonomy (NCBI): domain Eukaryota; kingdom Metazoa; phylum Chordata; class Mammalia; order Lagomorpha; family Leporidae; genus Oryctolagus; species Oryctolagus cuniculus. The sequence continues at coordinate 142,449,040 of NC_091437.1, forward strand.
TAATGTGCCTGGAAAAGCAGTGGAAGATGGCCTACGTCCTTGGGCACCTCCACCAATGTGGTAAGCCTGGAAGCAGCTCCTGGCTCCTGGCTTCAGCCTGCCCTATCTGTTGTGGCCATTTGGGGGTGAACCAGCTGATGGAAGATCACTCTCTCTCTCTCCTCTCTGTATCTCTGCCTTTCAAATATATTTTTTTGAAGAGTGAGTTATCCATTGGTAAACTCTTTGATTTCTTTGGGGCATTGTTCTCATAAATTTTTCCTAAATCATCAATGATGCCATCTTTCTTCTCACCCAGCTTCACCATCAATTTGATGTTTGTTCTTATTTCAATTTTAACAGAATTCATGTTGCTCTTTTAAACTCATGTCTTATCCTTCTTGGCACCTAAAATTTGATCTTGTTCAGACATAGTATAACAAGTTAGTATGAATTTATTTTTGTGCAAAAATTAAGATTCACACATAGTTTTTCATAACATGCAATTCCATGAACTTCCTGAGCACCATTTGTAGGACCACAGGGCCTGCTACATTACCAGCTTGTTCTAATTCTGCACTTTCATTTCCTCATGCATGGTAGTAGTAATCCTAACACCCAACTCTCAGGGAGAGGATGTAATGAATGTGAATGTTCCCAGAAGCAGCTGTGAAAATGAGTTCTCTATAAATCCTTGACTGAGTGGCATTTCTGCCCTTGTTAGACCACACATCAAATGACAGCTTTTTCATATTCACTCTGATGAAGACTGAATATTCTGCAAAAGCTCTTGTTTTTCTAAATTAAACTATGGCTTTCACATATAAATACTTTTCTTTATATTCACGACACATGCAACCAATACACCTTTGGTCCCTGGAAATTTGGTTTACTGGATAATGGCATCTTCAAGCTGAACTTGATTTGCTTGTGACGAGAGTGCCCTCAAAACATTACTGAAACAGCAGGATTAGGTTATGCTGATAGGAAAGGAAATCCTGAAAGCTTGTGTGGTTTATTTGTCTTATGTACTAGTTCATTCAACAAACATTGGACATTCATGTTTTGCCCTGCACTTCATAGGTACTGGGAGGCAGAGGTGCAAGTGTCCACCTTTAACTTTCAGGAACTCACATTCCTGTGGAGGAGAAAGAAGACACGTCGGCAAACAACTGTAGTGCCATGTGACAGAGCTGTAATAATCATGAGCTGTTCAGTTGTTGGCTTCCTCTTGTGTACCAGACACTGTCTGGGGATTGAAGATGCAATTATATATGCACAGCACTTGACATAAAGACCTTGTGTACTAGTGTTAAGGGGGAGGTTGTGATTTTGCTGTTGTGATTTTTGTTAAGGGAGAGGCTGTGATTTTGTTGTGATTTTATGCTGTTATGAGCATAGATCTAACTTACCTGGAGGAATTATGAAAGATGTCTCAGAGGAGGTGATGTTTGAGCTAAGCCTCAACAATTGAGTAAGAGGTCTCCAAATGAAGGTGGTGCTCGGTAGGCCAACTTTGGTTTCTGCTGTGTGTACATGGGTCAAAGCTCTCATCCTGGCTTCTCATGCAGACAGAGATTCCCAAGGGTGGGTCCCTTGGCTTGGCCAGGCACAGGGAGCCAGGGGTGGGGGGATGGAAGCTTTTGCTCCTGTTGATTTTTCTCTGATGACGGTGCCCCCATGGCCTAGTGGTTTCCTTTGAAAGACCCATTTTCCATGGTACTTGTCTTGATGGATTTCATAGTGTGAAATCTGTGTTTTTATAGAGGGAAATACTTTTCTCCACACTAATCACTAATATTGTGCAAAATTGTCATGAAGGAGCTCCTGGTTAATAAATAGACATGTAAAAGCAAAAAAAAAAAAAAAAAAAAAAAAAAAAAAAAAAGATGGACTCCTTGGGGATGGGTGAGTATTAGGAAGAAAGGTTAGGAGTCTTATTCAGTTATATGAAAGGAAAATGCTAACTGTCTAAGAACATTGGTGAGTGGAGAATAAGGGAAGGATTGATAATAAACCTAGACTGTGGGTTTGAGCAATGATGAGGAATACCGGAATTCACACTGTCTTCCAGCTCTCTGGTCTTAGTAATTTAAGTGGTTGTTACATAGTGATGTCCCAGGGACCACAGGAAATTATCATAGATGCTCCTCTGCTGATTTTCAAGTTGCTGTGTAGAGAAGGTATCACTGTCCATGGTGCAGACTGACAGCTTTTTCACTCATGCAGGCCTTTTAGATGAGGAATACAGTTTGGGCAAATATATGCATATACTCGTGTGTGCGTGTGTGTCTGTGTGACGTATAACTGACTCCCTCTTGGCTAAGTAATCATCCATGTGTTTGTAGATATCACTTAGTTAGATTTTTTAAAAAGATTTCATTTATTTGAGAGGTAGAGTTACAGTGAGAGAAAGAGAGAGTCTTACTTCCATTGGTTCACTCCCCAGATGGCTGCAGCCAGAGCTGTGCCGATCCAAAGCCAGGAGCCAGGTGCTTCTTCTTGGTCTCCCATGTGGGTGCAGGGGCCCAAGCACTTGGGCCATCTTCTACTGCTTTCCCAGGCCATAGCAGAGAGCTGGACTGGAAGAGGGGCAGCCCATATGGGATTCCGGTGCCTCAGGTGGAGGATTAACCTACTGTGCCACAGAGCTGGCCCCAACTTAGATTTTTAATGACATGTGAAGGCAATGGTAGAGTTGGAGCTTATGTGCATGGGTTCTGGAACGGGACACCTGGGCACAAACACTGGCTCCAACCCTCACTTCCAGCATGAATTGGTGTGAGTAATAGAAGTATTTCTAAGTCTCTTCTTTCTACAGACCTGTACTTACAATTACCCTTGCCTCATAGGGTTGTTGTGAGGATTCAATTTATGGTAATTCACCTAGAATGCAACCTGCCTGATACACAGTAAGTACCCTCTCTTATTATCATGCCAAGAATGTCTCCAAGGGAACAAATCCTCCATTGAGTCCCTGAAGCTGCTTGGATGCTGTCTCTGCATGTTGTCAACATCAGAGCTCTAGCTCTGCCAAACCTGGTGCATGTACTACTTCATTCAGTCTTCACAACAGAGTTATGAGAGCCTATGTAGAGTGGTGTGATTCCAGTGCTATAAAGACACAGATTCACGATATTAAACAACGTGTCTGAAATCACACAGCTAGCAGAAACAGGATCCAGGATCCAAACCCAAGACTGCCTGACTCTAATGTTCAGGGACACAATCCAGGCTGTTGCTAGGCAGCCAGTGACCAGAACTGCCAGTCATTTAAGCAGGACAGTAGTGGAGAGGGATTCATTATTCCAACATCAAGAGCCACCTTCGGTCTTTGAGTTTAAAAGCTTGCCCAATGCCACACAATATGATGAAACACTACTTAGGTGGTATCTTATATCATTTAAGACTTAGATTGCGCTTCTTCCTTTATTATCCCTCAGCCACTTGGCCTCACACAATCGTGTCCCTACTTTCTCTCTCTCTCTCTCTCTCTCTCTCTCGGGAATTTAGGCTTGCTTATTGTTTTGTTTATTAAATAAATAATATTATTTCAAGGGATGCCTTGAAACAAAGACTTAATTTAGAAGATGGCAGAACATTGTGACAGTGTGATCTGAAAAAGATTATTTCAAATGATAATTGCCTCAAATGTGTTTAACTGAGCCTTAGAAGCCAGTTAGAGGATAATATACTTTGAATACATATTGTCTGGGCTTGAGTTTATCTATTTCCATGTAATTGCCTTCATGTCTTGCTAGAACTTGATAACTATCAGGCCTCATTTTTTCATTTTGTTGTTAAGTTCTTGCACATACTGCTGATGGTTCTGACCAGTGGGTTGACATTTTTCATGAAGCCTTCTCTGATGCATGAATAACACAGGCATTTTGATACAAGTGTGAAATATGACTAATTGTATTGTCTTTCAATTACAAGCTCAGATATCCAGGTAGTGGAGGGGGAGGAATAAGTTTTTTTTAACTTTTATTTAATAAATATAAGTTTCCAAAGTACAGCTTTTGGATTACAGTGGCTTTTTTCTCCCATAACCTCCCTCCCACCCGCAAACACCCCAACTCCAGCTCCCTCTCCCATCCAATTCACATCAAGATTCATTTTCAATTATCTTTATATACAGAAGATCGATTTAGTACATACTAAGTAAAGATTTCAACAGTTTGCACCCACACAGAAATACAAAGTGTAAAGTACTGTTTGAGTACTAGTTATACTGTTAATTCACATAATACAACACATTAAGGACAGAGATCCTACATGGGGAGTAAGTGCACAGTGACTCCTGTTGTTGACTTAACAATTGACACTCTTGTTAATGGCATCAGTAATCACCCAAGGCTCTTGTCATGAGTTGCCAAGGCTATGGAAGCCTTTTGAGTTTGCCAACTCCGATCTTATTTAGACAAGGTCATAGTCAAAATGGAAGTTCTCTCCTCCTTTCAGAGAAAGTTACCTCCATCTTTGATGGCCTGTTCTTTCCGCTGGGATCTCACTCACAGAGATCTTTCATTTAGGTCATTTTTTTTTTTCTTGCCACAGTGTCTTGGCTTTCCATGCCTGAAATACTCTCATGGGCTTTTTAGCCAGATCCAAATGCCTTAAGGGCTGATTCTGAGGTCAGAGTGCTGTTTAGGACATCTGCCATTCTATGAGTCTGCTGTGTATCCCACTTCTCATGTTGTATCCTTCTCTCCTTTTTAATTCTTTCAGTTACTATTAGTAGACACCTGTCTTGTTTATGTGATCCCTTTGACTCTTAATCCTATCATTATGATAAATTATGAATTGAAACTGATCACTTTGATTAGTGAGATGGTATTGGTACATGCCACCTTGATGGGATTGAATTGGAATCTCCTGGCACATTTCAAACTCTACCGTTTGGGGCAAGTCCGATTGAGCATGTCCCAAATTGTACATCTCCTCCCTCTCTTATTCCCACTCTTATACTTAACAGAGATCACTTTTCAGTTAAATTTAAACACCTAAGAATAATTGTGTGTTAATTACAGAGTTCAACCAATAGTATAAGTAGAACAAAAAAAATACTAAAAGGGATAAAGTATTAAGCTGTTCCTTGACAGTCAGAACAAGGGCTGATCAAATCATTGTTTCTTATGGTGTCCATTTCACTTCAACAGGTTTCCTTTTTGGTGCTTGGTTAGTTGTCATGTCACTGATCAGAGAGAATATATGATATTTGTCCCTTTGGGACTGGCTTAATTCACTCAGCCTGATGTTTTCCAGATTCCTCCATTTTGTTGCAAATGACTGGATTTCGGTTTTTTTTTTTTTCCCTGCTGCATAGTATTTGATAGAGCACATATCCCATAATTTCTTTATCTAGTCTTCTGTTGATGGGCATTTAGGTTGATTCCGTGTCTTAGCTATTGTGAATTGAACTGCAATAAACATTGAAGTGCCAATTTAATTTCGTTTGGGTAAATTCCAAGGAGTGGGAGGGCTGAATTGTATGGTAGCGTTTCTGAGAAATCACCAAACTGACTTTTATAGTGGCTTTACCAGTTTGCATTCCCACCAACAGTGGGTTTGTGTCCCTTTTTCCCCACATCCTCTCCAGCATCTATTGTTGGTAATTTCTGAATGTGAGCCATTCTAACCGGGTGAGGTGAAACCTCATTGTGGTTTTGAATTGCATTTCCCTGATTGCTAGTGATCCTGAACATTTTTTCATGTGCCTGTTGGCCATTTGGATTTCCTCTTTTGAAAAATGTCTATTGAGGTCCTTGGCCCATCTCTTAAGTGGGTTGTTTTGATGTTGTGGAGTTTCTTGATCTCTTTGTAAATTCTGGTTATTAATCCTTTATCTGTTGCATAGTTTGCAAATATTTTTTCGCATTCTGCAGATTGCCTCTTCACTTTCTGTACTGCAAAAGAAACAGTCAGGAAACTTGTCAATTTGATGCAATCCCCAATGTTAATTTTGGCTTTGATTGCCTGTGCTTCTGGGGTCTTTTCCAAGAAGTCTTTGCCTGTGCCTATATCTTGCAGGGTTTTTCCAATGTTCTCTAATAATTTGATGGTGTTGGGTCATAGATTTAAGTCTTTAATCCATGTTGAGTGGATTTTTGTGTAAGGTATAAGGCAGGGATCTTGCTTCATGATTCTGCAAGTGGAAATCCAGTTTTCCTAGTACCATTTATTGAATAGACTGTCCTTGCTCCAGGAATTGGTTTTAGATCCTTGATAAAATATAAGTTGGCTGTAGATGTTTGGATTGATTTCTGGTATTTCCATTCTGTTCCATTGGTCTATCCATCTGTTTCTATACCAGTACCAAGCTGTTTTGATAACAACTGCCCTGTAGTATGTCCTGAAATCTGGTATTGTGATGCCTCCAGCTTTGTTTTTATTTAACAAGATTGCTTTAGCTCTTCAAGGTGTCCTGTGCCTTCATAAAATTTCAGCATCATTTTTTCTAGATCTGAGAAGAATGTCTGGTATCTTGATTGGTAGCGTATTGAATCTATACATTGCTTTTGGGAGAACAGACATTTTGATGATATTGATTCTTCCAATCCATGAGCATGGAAGATTTTTCCATTTTTTGGTATCCTCTTCTATTTCTTTAAGATTTTGTAATTCTCATCGTAGATATTTGACTTCCTTGGTTAAGTTTATTCCAAGGTATTTGATTGTTTTTGTAGCTATTGTGAAAGGGATTGATCTTAGAAGTTCTTCCTCAGCCATGGCATTGTCTGTGCATACAAAGGTTGTTGACTTTTGTGTATTGATTTTTATATCCTGCCACTTTGCCAAACTCTTTTATGAGTTCCAATAATCTCTTAGTGGAGTCTTTTGGATCCCTTATATAAAGAATCATGTCATCCTCAAATAGGTATTATTTGACTTCTTCCTTCCCAATTTGTATCCCTTTTGATTTCTTTTTCTTGCCTAATGGCTCTGGATAAAACTTCCAGTAGTATATTGAATAACAATGGTGAGAGTGGGCGTCCCTGTCTGGTAGCAGATCTCAGTGGAAATGCTTCCAACTTTTCCCCATTCAATAGGATGCTGGCCGTGCGTATTTCATAAACTGCTTTGACTGTATTGAGGAATGTTCCTTCTATACCCAATTTGCTTAGAGTTTTCATCCTGAAAGGGTGTTGTATTTTATCAAATGCTTTCTCTGCATCTATAGAGATAATCATATGGTTTTTCTTCTGCAGTTTGTTAATATGGTGTATCACATTGAGTGAATTGCGAACGTTGACTCATTCCTGCATGTCAGGGATAAATCCCACTTGGTCTGGATGGATGACCTTTCTGATGTGTTGTTGCATTCTATTCACCAGAATTTTATTGAGGATTTTTGTCTCTATGTTCATCAGGGAAATTGGCCTGTAATTCTCTTTCTCTGTTGCATCTTTTTCACGTTTAGGAATTAAGATGATGCTGGCTTCATAGAAAGAATTTGGGAGGATTCCCTCTTTTTTGATTGTTCTGAATAGTTTGAGAAGAATTGGAGTCAGTTCTTCTTTAAATGTCTGGTAGAATTCAGGCCGGCGCCGCGGCTCACTAGGCTAATCCTCCGCCTAGCGGCGCTGGCACACTGGGTTCTAGTCCCGGTAGGGGCGCCGGATTCTGTCCCGGTTGCCCCTCTTCCAGGCCAGCTCTCTGCTGTGGCCAGGGAGTGCAGTGGAGGATGGCCCAGGTGCTTGGGCCCTGCACCCCATGGGAGACCAGGAAAAGCACCTGGCTCCTGGCTCCTGCCATTGGATCAGCGCGGTGCGCCGGCTGCAGCGCGCCGGCCGCGGCGGCCATTGGAGGGTGAACCAACGGCAAAGGAAGACCTTTCTCTCTGTCTCTCTCTCTCACTGTCCACTCTGCCTGTCAAAAAAAAAAAAAAAGAATTCAGCAGTGAATCCATCTGGTCCTGGGCTTTTCTTTTTTGCATGGGTCTTTATTACTGATTCAATTTCTGACTCGGTTATGGGTCTGTTTTGGTTTTCTATGTCTTCATGTTTCAATTGAGGTAGATTGCATGTGTCCAGGAATCTATCCATTTCTGACAGATTTCCCTGTTTGCTGGCATACAACTCTTTGTAGTAATTTCTGATGATTCTTTTTATTTCTGTGGTATCTGTTACGTTTCCTTTTTCATCTCTGATTTTATTGATTTGGGTCTTTTCTTTTTTTAGTTGGGCCAATGGGGTGTCAATTTTGTTTATTTTTTCAAAAAACCAGCTCCTCGTTTGGCTGATCTTTTGTTATTTTTTTATTCAATCCTGTTGATTTCTTCTCTAATTTTAATTATTTCTCTTCTCCTATTAGTTTTGAGTTTGGTTTCCTGCAGTTTTTCCAGGCCCTTGAGATGCATTGATAGCTCACTTATTTGGTGCCTTTCCAATTTCTTGATGTAGGCTCCTGTTGCTATAAATTTTCCTCTTAACACTGCTTTTGCTATATCCCATAAGTTTTGATATGTTGTGTTGTTATCTTAATTTGCTTCCGGAAAGTTTCTGATTTCTCTTTTGATTTCTTCTATGACCCACTGTTCATTCAAGAGCATGTTGTTTAGCCTCCATGTGTTTCCATATGCTCTAAAAATTCCTGAGTTGCTAATTTCCAGCTTTATTTCAATGTGGTCTGAGAAACTGCATGATATGATTCCAATTCTTTTGAATTTGCTGAGACTTGCTTTATGGTCTAGTATGTGGTCAATACTAGAGTAGGTTCCATGTACTGCTGAGAGAATGTGAATTCTTTAAGTGTAGGATGAAAAGTTCTGTAGATATGTTAGGTGCTTTTGGGCCATAGTGTCGATTAAATCTAATGTTTCCTTGCTGATCTTCTGTCCCGTTGATCTGTTTCTGAAAGTGGAGAATTGAAGTCCCCCAGTACTACTGTACTGGAGTCTAAGTCTCCCTTTAAGTCCCTTAACATATCTTTTAAGTAAACCGTTGCCCTGTAATTAGGTGCATATACATTTATAATAGTTAATTCGTCCTGTTGAATTGATCCCTTAATCATTATATAGTGCCCCTCTTTGTGTGTCTTAAAAGTTTTTGTGTTAAAGTTTATTTTGTCTGATATTAAGATGGCTATACCAGCTCTTTTTTGGTTTCTGTTGGCATGGAATATCTTTTTCCAACCTTTCACTTTCTGTCTGTATGCATCTTTGTTGGAAAGATGTGTTTCTTGTAGGCAGCAAATAGATGGGTTTTGGTTTTTAATCCATTCATCCAACTCCACCTTTTTACTGTGGACTTTAGGCCATTTACATTCTTTTTTTAAAGGTTTTCATTTAATGACTACACATTTTCATATATACAGCTTTTAGGGATATAGTATTTCCTCCACTCATTCCCACACTCCCCACCCACCTCCCACTCCCTCTCCCACTCCATTTTCCATTAAGATTCGTTTTTAATTAACTTTATATACAGAAGACCAACTCTTTACTAAGGAGAGATTTCAACTATTTGCACCCACACATAGACACAAAGAATAAAGTACATTTGAAGACAAGTTTTACCATTAATTCTTATAGTACAAATCATTAAGGACAGAGGTTCAGCTTGGGGAGCAGGAGCACAGTGACTCCTGTTGATTTAGCAATTGAAACTCTTATTTATGATGTCAGTGATTACTGGAGGCTCTTGACATGAGCTGCCAAGGCTATGGATGCCTTTTGAGTTCACAAACTCTGTCATTTTTTAGCTAGGGCTATATGCAAAGTGGAAGTTCTCTTCTCACTTCAGAGAAAAGCACATCCTTTTTTGATGGCACCTTCATTCCACTGGGGTCTCACAGAGATCCTTCATGCAGAACCATTTTTGCCACTATGTCTTGGCTTTCCATCCCTGAAATGTTCTCATGGTGTTTTCAGCCAGGCCTTAGGGGCTGATTCTGAGGTCAGAGTGCTGTTTAGGTTGTTTATCATTCTATGAGTCTGCTGTGTGTGCCGCTTCTGATGTTGGAACTTTCTCTCCTTTGTAATTCTATCTATTTATTATTATTATTGTTTTTTTGACAGGCAGAGTGAGACAGTGAGAGAGAAAGGTCTTCCTTATGTTGGTTCACCCCCCAAATCGCCACTGCTGTCGCACTGTGCCAATCTGAAGCAGGAGCCAGTCACCTCCTCCTGGTATCCCATGCAGGTACAGGGCCCAAGCACTTGGACTATCCTCCACTGCCTTCCCGGGCCACAGCAGAGAGCTGGACTGGAAGAGGAGCAACCAGGACATAACCGGCACTCCCATCAGGCCTAGAACCTGGAGTACCAGCACCACAGGTGGAGGATTAGCCTAGTGAGCCATGGCACTGGCCTGTAATTCTATTGTTATTAGCAGGTACTTGGTCTTATTTATGTGATCCCTTTGACTGATGGCCCTATGTAAATGATCAATTCCATACTTACTATGGTCACTTTATCACATAAGATGGGGTTAGTGGCACCCAGCTAATGGGATTTGGATTCCCATGGCAAATTTTTAGCTACACCCTTAGTGGTAGGTCTGTGGGAATGTGTGCTGCTCTGTACAGCTCCTCTCTCTCATTATCATTCTTATTTTTAACTAGGATCTATTTTCAATTGACCTAATACATCTATGATTAATTCTATGTTAAGTAAGGAGTTCAGCCAATGGTATTAAGTAGAGAAGAAGAAAAAAAGAATAAAAAAATAAAGTGAAATAATAGTTTTTCTTGACAGTCAAGACAAGGGCTATGCAAGTAATTGCTTCTCATAGTGTCTGTTTCACTTCTATAAGTTTCCTTTTAGGTTCTCTGTTAGTTGTCACTGATCAGGGAGAACATATGATATTTATCCCTTTGGGACTGGCTTATTTCACTAAGTATGATATTTTCCAGATTCATCCATTTAGCTGTAAATGCCCAGTTTTTTTTTTAACTGAGGCCATTTACATTCAATATAACTATTGATAAGTAATGACTTTTCCTTGCCATTTTTCTGAAGATATTCCTAATTTATGCTTTGAACTTCCTTTGATCTTTTGCTGAGACATTTTCTTCCTTTACCATCTTTTATATTGATGACCATGTTTCTGTGTGTCTGTGTCCAACACATCCTTAAGCATCTTTTGCAGGGCTAGACAAGTAACAAATTCTTTCAACTTCCGTTATGGAAAGTCTTTCTTTCACCTTCATTCACAGATGAGAACTTTGCAGGATATAATATTCTGGGATGACAGTTTTTTTCTCATAAGACTTGGAATATATCTCACCATTCTCCTAGCTTGTAGAGTTTCTGATGAGAAGCCTGCTGTGAGTCTAATTGGAGATTCTCTGAAGGTAATCTGGCCTTTTCTTGGACATTTTAATATCTTCTCTTTATGTTCACTGTGGTGAGTTTGATTACAATTTGTTGTGGTGAGGATCTTTTCTGGTCATGTCTATTGGGAGTTCTGTGTGCTTCCTGTACTTGGACATCCTTTTCTTTCTCTAAACCTGGGAAATTTTCTGCTAGCATTTCACTAAAAGGCCTTCTAATCCTTTCTCTCTCTCCATGACTTCAGGAACTCATAGAATCCAAATGTTGCAGTTGTTTTTTTATAGTATCCTGTAGATTCCCAACAGTGTTTTTTAGATTTCTAATTTCCTCTTCTTGTCTTTTGGTTTGACAGTATACTTTCCTGTTCTCTGTCTCTTAAGTCTGATATTCTTTCTTCTGCTTCACCAATCCATTGCAGTTTTTATTTGTTCTGTTGAACTCTTCATTTAATTTTGATTTCTCTTTAAGATCTCAATTTCCTGTTCTATTGAATTCTTCATTTCATTTTGTTTCATCCTTAAGCTTTCAATTTCATGGGAGAAATTTTCTTTCATGTCTTGCATGGATTTCAGTAGTTCATGTGTTTGCTTTTGATTATTTTGTGTAATTTTATGATCAATTTTTTGAGTTTCATTTCTTCTATCTCATTGTCTTCATAATCTAGTATTGAAGTGTCATGTTTTATGGGAGTGCATGTTGTCTTCCTTATTCTTGATTCTTGGATTTTTGTGTTTGTTGTTCAAAATTTGTGGAGATACTCATTGGTTTCTTTTTTCGTTGCACTGTGATTCTGTAGATAAGTGGAATGTGTGCTTTCAGTGAATCTCTAGATGCTTGTAGTGGGTATGGCCAGAGAGTTTTGTTCAGTTCTCCAGGGTTAAGGGAATGCCTCAGTTGACACACCCAGGTTTGGTGTGGTAAATCTTCTCTCTCTTTTTTTTTTATTCAGAAGGGAAGTATATTCTGCTCATCTGAGCTCTTCTCCTCAATGGAGACCAGTGCCTGAGTGCTAGCCTCAGTGGGTACAATATTCGTCCCTTCTGTCCCAAGGACCACACAAAGGATCTGTTCAGTCCTCAATGTAAGTTCAGATTTCCCAGAAATGTCTCTCACCAGGTAACAAGGAACCCCCAAGCTTGTGGCGTCTCCCACTGAGACTGTTCAGTCTCAGCCACACCATGGTTTCTCCCACACACTGTTTTTTTCACAGTCCCGGTTCAGAAGCTTCACATAGTCACAAGCTCCTAGCTCCCTGTTATTTCTCCCCACCAGAGTCAGGAGTCTCTTCTTGGCTGGTTGCTGGTGTAGCTGTTAACATATGTCCAAAATGGTGCCCACTCTATCGGCTTGTTACAGAACACATTCGTAAAATGATCAGAGAGAGAGAAACTTGTTTGTCCCATCCATTTTTCCCCCCTCTTCTAGTTTGGCTGGTACACTTTCCCTCATGGGGCTTCAAGCCTCATTGCCTCTAGGCTCTTCCTGCCACTTTTTCGCCAGTGGCTTGGGCTCACTTTCCTTCTTTCTTTTTCTTTTCTTTTTTTAAAGATTTACTTATTTACCTGAAAGAGTTACACAGAGAGAGAAGGAGAGGCAGAGGCAGAGGCAGAGAGAGAGAGAGAGAGAGAGGTCTTCCATCCTCTGGTTTACTCCCTAGTTGGCCACAACAGCTGGAGCTGTGCCAATCTGCAGCCAGAAGCCAGGAGCTTCTTCTGGGTCTCCTATACAAGTGTAGGGGCCCAAGGACTTGGGCCATCTTCTACTGCTTTCCCAGGCCATGGCAGAGAGTTGGATCAGAAGTGGAACAGCCAAAACTTCAACTGGCACCCATAAATGGGATGTCGATGCCACAGGTAGCAGCTTTATATGCTATGCCATAGCGCCTGACCCTAATGTTTTGTAATTTTCATCATAGAGATCTTTGACATCCTTGGTTAAGTTTATTCCAAGGTATTCAATTTTTTTGTAGCTCATGTGAATTGAATTGATCTAAGAAATTCTTTTTCAACTGTGGCATTGTGTGTGTATACAAAGGCTGGTGATTTTTGTGTACTATTTTATATCCTGCTACATGAGCAAACTCTTCTATGAGTTCCAATAATCTCTTGCTGAAGTCTTTCGGATTCCCTATATATAGAATAATGTCATCTGCAAATAGGGATAATTTGACTTCCTCTTTCCTGACTTGAATCCCTTTGATTTATTTTTCTTGCCTAATGGCTGTGGCTAAAACCTCCAGGACTGCACTGAATAGCAATGGCGAGATTGGACATCCTTGTCTGGTTCTGGATCTCAGTGGCAGTGCTTCCAACTTACCCCCATTCAATAGCATTCTTGCCATGAGTTTGTCAAAAATTGCCTTGATTGTATTGAGGAATGTTACTTCTATACCCAATTTGCTTAGAATTTTCATCATGAAAAGGCATTATATTTTATCAAATGCTTTCTCTGCATCTATTGAGATAATCATATGGTTTTTGTTTAGCAGTTTGTTGATGTGGTGTATCATATTGATTTGTGAATGTTGAGCCATCCCTTCATAGCAGGCATAAATCCTACTTGGTTTTAGGTGAATGATATCTGATGTGTTGGATAGGATTGGACAGAATTTTGTTGAGGATTTTTGCATCTACGTTCTTTAGGGAATTTGGTCTGTAGTTCTTTCTGGTTTACTAGTATGAGTACAGAGAACTGAACTGCATCTCATTTAAGACATTAATTTCTCAAAAGCAATCAATAACAATGACAGGAAATCAGGACTGGGTTATGATTAGTATGAAATTGCTCTCTGCAAAATCGTTCATAAAGGGAGACTGGATGATGAAACAGCTCTGGCTTAAGCTATTTCATTGACTCTATTTTTATGAGAACAAAGCAATTTCTTCATGTCTCGATGTTCCCATGTGCTCAACCCAAGATTTATGTAGTAGAAAAAGGGACACTTTTCTTCCCAAAGAGAGGTGGTCACTGCATTTTTCAGACCAGGAGACACCTGCAATTCTTGGTTATTTATGGAGATCTTACTTCACTAAGATCTCTGGCCACTTTGGTTTGGTTAACATGATACCTGTTTCCAGTTCATTCTTTGACACTTGATTACACCCCCTTTATTTATCTTTCCAATATCCTCCAAGGCATTAATATTTCCTCTCTTTACTTGCTGATAATTGTTTTCATTCTCTATCAATGTTCCTATGCAGAAACTAACTCAGGTTTTAGAAAATATACCTATGACTGAGTAACAAATCATTCTCAAACTGGTTTCAAACAACATATTTATCATCTCGTAGTTTCTGTGTCAGGAGTTTGCGAGCAGATGAATTGGTACTTTTTTTTTTTTTGACAGGCAGAGTTAGACAGTGAGAGAGAGAGGAGAGAGACAGAGGGAAAGGTCTTCCTTCCATTGGTTCACCCCCCAGATGGCCGCTATGGCTGGCAAGCTGCACTGAATCAAAGCCAGGAGTCAGGTGCTTCCTCCTGGTCTCCCATGTGGGTGCAGGGCCCAAGCACTTGGGCCATCCTCCACTGCCTTCCCGGGCCACAGCACAGAGCTGGAAGAGGAGCAATCAGGATAGAACCGGTGCCCCAACTGGGACTAGAACCCAGAGTGGCAGCGCTGCAGGTGGAGGATTAGCCTAGTGAGTCACGGCGCTGGCCCAAATTGGTGCTTCTGACTCAGAGTTTCTTGCGAAGCTCCAATCCCATCAGAAGGCTCTACTGGAGGTACGTAAACTTCCAAGTTGTATCTTGCCTTAGGAAAGCTCATATCATGGTAGTTGGTTTCCCTTAGAAGAAACAAGGTGTGGCAAGAAAAATGGAAGTTAGAGCAATCTTATTACCTATCTCAGAAGTGACACTTCATCTCTTGCTATGCTATATTCTTTGGAAGCAAGTCACTGGGCCCTGTTCACACTCAGAAGGCATGGTTATCAGAAGGTGACAATCTCTGAGGATCATCTTAGAAACTGCCTACCATATTCACATGGGTTGCTTTCCCAATCCCATCCTGGATATTTATTTTCCTACAAGTAGTGAGTAAGGGATTACCATGTTCAGATACTGTCTTGATCCCGATTATTGTAGTTGCACTGTTTGATTTTTTTAAAAATTTTTTCCAAGGAAAGTTTTTAAAATTTTTACTTATTTATTTTTATAGAAAGATTTTATTTAATAAATAAAAATTTGGGGGCTAGTGCTGTGGTGTTGCAGGTAAAACCATTGCCTGCAGTGTCGGCACCCAATATGGGTGTCAGTTTGAGTCCTGGCTGCTCTACTTCTGATCCAGTTCTCTGTCAATGTGCCTGAGAAAGAAGTAGAAGATGGTCCAAATCCTTGGGCCCCTCACCCATGTGGGAGACCCAGAAGAAGCTCCTGGCTTTGGATTGGCACAGCTCCAACCACTGGGGCCAATTGGGGATTATCCAGCATATGGAAGACCTCTTTCTCTGCCTCTACTTTTCTCTCTTTGTAACTCTAACTTTTGAATAAATAAATCATAATAAATAAATAAATACAAATTTCATAGGTACAGCTTTAGAAATATAGCAGTTCTTCCCCCCCATACCTGCCCTCCCACCTCCTAATCCCTCTCCCATTGTATTCTTCATTAAGATTCATTTTAAATTATCTTTATATACAGAAGACCAACTCTATACTAAGTAAAGATTTCAACAGTTTGCACCCACACAGACACACAAAATATAAAGTACTGTTTGAAGACAAGTTTTACGGTTAATTCTCATAGTACAACTCATTAAAAATAATGACGGAGTTTGTGGACTCAAAAGGCTCCTATAGCCTTGGCAGCTCATGACAAGAGCCTCAGATGATCAGTGATGTCATAAATAAGAGGGTCAGTTGTTAAATTAAAACTCTGTCATTATTTAGACAGGGCCATAAGCAAAGCAGAAGTGCTCTCCTCCCTTCAGAGAATAGTATCTCCTTTTTTGACCCCTTCTTTCCACCAGGATCTCATAGAGATCCTTCATGTAGGTCATTGTTTTGCCACAGTGTCTTGGCTTTCCATGCCTGAAATGCTCTCACGGGATTTTTAGCCAGATCTTAATGCCTTAAGGGCTGATTATGAGGTCAGAGTGCCGTTTAGGGCATTTGTCATTCTATGAGTCTGCCTTGTGGCCTGCTTCCCGTGTTGGAACATTCTCCTTTTTAATTATATCTATTGTTATTAGAAGACACTTGGTCTTATGTGATCCCTTTGATACTTATTTCTATCTGTGATTAATTACATACTTATCACTTTAGTAAGATGGCATTAGTATCACCCAGCTTAATGGGATTTGGGGTCCCATGGCAGGTTTTTAGCTTTACCATTAAGAGTAAGTCCAAGGGAATGTGTGCCAAACTGTACATCTCCTCCCTGTTTTTGCCATTCTTATTTTTTCCTGGATCAATTTTCAACTGGATTTAAACACCTATTAATAATTCTATGTTAAGTAACTAGATCAACCAATGGCATTAAGTAGAAAAAGAAAATAGTAAAAAATAAAATAATAAACTGTTCCTTGACAGTCAAGACAAAGGCTGATCAATTTATTGTTTCTCATAGTACCAATTGGTCTTCTACAGGTTTCCTTTTAGATGCTCATCTAGTTGTCACAGATCAGGGGGAACATATGATGTTTGTCCCTTTGGGTCTGGCTTATTTCACTAAATATGATGTTTTCCAGGTTCATCCATTTTGTTGCAAAATGACCAGATTTCATTTATTTTTACTGCTGTATAATATTCCATAGAGTATATATCCCATAATGGCTTTATCCAATCTTTCAATAACAGTCATTTAGGTTGATTCCATGTTTTAGCTATTGTGAATTGAGCTGCAATAAATATGGAGGTGCAGATAGCTCTTTTATTTGCTGATTTCATTTCCCTAGGGTAAATTCTGACATGTGGGATGGCTGGATAGTATGGTAGGGCTATATCCAGATTTCTGAGGAATCTCCAAACTGTCTTCAATAGCGGCTTTACTAGTTTACATTCCCACTAACAGTGGATTAGGGTACCTTTTTCTCCACAAACTCGCCAACATTTGTTTGTTGATTTTTGTATGGATGCCATTCTAACTGAGATGAGGTGAAGCCTCATTGTGGTTTTGATTTGCATTTCCCTGATGGCTAGTAATCCTGAATATTTTTCATGTGTCTGTTGGCCATTTGGATTTCCTCTTTTTTTTTTTTTTTAAAGATTTATTCATCTATTTGAAAGTCAGGAGAGGCAGCAAGAGAGAGAGAGAGGTCTTCCTTCTGATGGTTCATTCTCCAATTGGCCGCAATGGCCGGAGCTGCACTGATCCGAAGTCAGGAGCTGGGGGCTTCTTCTGGGTCTCCCACTTGGGTACAGGGGCCCAAGGACTTGGGACATTTTCCACTTTCCCAGGCCATAGCAGAGAGCTGGATCAGAAGTGGAGCAGCCGGGTCTCAAACCGGTGCCCATATGGGGTGCCAGCACTTCAGGCCAGGGCTTTAACCCACTGCACCACTGTGCAGGCCCCTGGATTTCCTCTTTTGAAAAAATGTCTGTTTAAGTCCTTGGCCCATCTCTTAAGTGGATTCTTTGTTTTGTTGTTATGGAATTTCTTGATCTTTTTGTAGATTCTGGTTATTAATCCTTGATCAATAGTTTGCAAATAATTTCTCCATTCTTTCAGTTGCCTCTTCACTTCCCTGACAGTTTCTTTTGCTGTATGAAACTTCTCAATTTGATATAATCCCAGTTGTTATATTTGGCTTTGGCTGCCTGTGCCTCTGGGTCTTTTTCAAGAAGTCTTTGCCTGTGACAATATTTTGCGGTATTTTTCTAATGTTCTCTAATAATTTGATGGTGTTGGGTCATAGATTTAGATCTTTAATCCATGTTGAGTGGATTTTTGTGTAAGGTGTAGGTAGGGGTCTTGCTTCATACTTAAGCATATGGAAATCCAGTTTTCCCAGCACCATTTGTTGAATAGACTGTCCTTGCTCCAGGAATTGGTTTTAGATCCTTGATCAAATATAAGTTGGTTGTAGATGTCTGGATCGATTTCTGGTATTTCCATTCTGTTCCATTGGTCTATCTATCTGTTTCTGTACCAGTACCATGCTGTTTTGATTACAACTGCCCTGTAGTATGTCCTGAAATCTGGTATTGTGATGCCTCTGGCTTTGTTTTTGTTTTGTTTAACACTTTTTTCATTTTAATAATGACTCTTGAATAGCAAAAGACTATAATAGTAAATTAAGTCATTTGTTGATTTTTCTTTCATAGTTCATGCCTTTTGTAGTTAAGAAATCCTTGACTAACCCAAGATCTTTAAAGTTTTCTCCTTTTTGAAGTTTGTTTTACTTCTGTATTTATGTCTATGATCCATTTTAAGTTAATTTTGTGTATAAGAGTTAAGGTTTATTTTTGCATATGTCTAGCCAATTACTCCAGCACTGTTCATTGAACAGATTATCCTTTCTCCTATTGAATTTTTCTGGTACTTTTTTCAAAAATAAATTGACCATATAGATGTGGATTTATTTCTGAATCACTATTCCATTCTCTTGACTTAATTATTTATCCTGATGCTCAAAATGACATTTTGTTGATTATTGTGATTTTTGATTAGTATTGCATTGGATCTTTAAATCAATTTGGGGATAACACATTTTAACAATAAGGAGTCCTGTAATTATCCTGCAACATTACTAAAGCATTATGAAATATATTCCCTAGGATTTTTTTTATTGAAAATATGTTTCTGGATACAGCTATAAGTTATTTCTAGGTACCTTTTGCTAGGTTCAGGTACTTCTTACTAGGATGAAAATTTTTATCAGGAATGGATTTTGTCAAATGTTTTATGTATTGAGATAATCATGCTGGTTTAATTTTAGTCTGTTAAAATGGTGCATGATGATTAATTTTCAAATATCAAAACTACTTTGAATTCCTGGGCTAAATCTCACTCGGTAATTGTATTTTTTCCTTTTTTCTTTCTTTATTTATTGACAGGCAGAGTGGACAGTGAGAGAAAGAGACAGAGAGAAAGGTTTTCCTTTTCCATTGGTTCACCCTCCAATGGCTGTTGCGGCTGGCGTGCTGTGGCCGGCGCACCGCACTGATCTGAAGCCAGGACCCAGGTGCTTCTCCTGGTCTCCCGTGCGGGTGCAGGGCCCAAGCACTTGGGCCATCCTCCACTGTACTCCTGGGCCACAGCAGAGAGCTGGACTGGAAGAGGAGCAACCGGGACAGAATCTGGCGCCCCGACCAGGATTAGAACCTGGTGTGCCAGTGCCGCAGGTGGAGGATTAGCCTATTGAGCCGCGACGCCAGCCAGTAATTGTATTCTAAACTTTTAATTATATTGTTAGATGTAAGTGGCTAACATGTTGAATTTTTGCATCAATGTTTGAGGATTATTAATGTGTAGTCTCCTCTTTGATAATGTTCTTCATTATTTTTCTTTTTCTCTTTATTTTCTTTCCCATGCTTAATTTTGGTTTAGTTGGGTCTTAGTTTCCTTTTTTCTTCTTAGTTTCTGAAAGTGAAAGGTTAGGTCTTTGATCAGACCTTTATTCTTCAGTGTTATAGATAAATTCTATGGGCTTTTTTAGCTGGCTTCCACTCATTTTGACATTTTGAGTTTTCAGCTTTAATTTAAAATAATTTATAACTTGCCTTTTGATTTTTTCACTGATTCATATTATTTAGCACTCTACTATGTAGAATTGGGTTAGTGGACTGCTCTTGTGCAGCGAGCTAAGCCTCCGCCTGTGGCAGTCATTGCATATGAGTACTGGTTCCCATCTCAGCTACTTTGCTCCTGAACTGGCTTCCTGCTGCTGTATAGCCCAAGCACTTGGGTCCCTGCCACCCACAAAGGGGACTTGGCCTGGCCCAGACCTGGCTGTTGTGAGCATTTGGAGAATAAGCCAGCAGATGAAAGATCTCTATTTTTTTCTTCTCTGTTACTCTGTCTTTTAAATTGAATTGGGGGTTTTTAGCACATTTTTTGTTGGTTTCTAATTACATTGTGATCAATGAATATACTTCATTTATTTTTAATCCTTTAACATTCTTTTGAACCTTGTTTTATGGCCCAGAGTATGGTCTATTAGGATACGTGTTTTTAAATTTGGAAAGGAAGTGCCTTCTCCAGTGATTCATAGGAGAGTTCTGTAAGTGTCTTTAGGTCAAGATAATCAATAGCCTAGACATTTCATGTCTTTTCTGACTTTTTACTTTTCTTCAAAGTTTTGTAAAAATGATAATATTTCCATTTTTTAAAAAATCATTTATTTGAGAGGCAGACATTATATATAGGGAGGGAAGGAGGCAGAGGGAGAAAGAGATCTTTCATCTGCTGGTTCACTCCTTACACGGCCACAACAACCAAAGCTGTGCCAGACCAAAGCCAGGAGTCAGGAGCTTCTTCTGGGTCTCCCACATGGGCGTAGGGACCCAAACATTTGGGCGATAGTCAACTGCTTTCCCAGGTTCATTAGCAGGGAGCTGGATTGGAAGTGGAGTAGCCATGTTTTGAACTGGAGCTCATAAAGGATGCCAGCCTCGTAGTTCATGGCTTTACTCCACAATGCTGGTCCCTAAATATCCATTTCTCATTATGGATTTACCTGATTTCCTCTAAACTCTAACAGATTTATTTCTTGTATTTTGAAATTGCTATTGTATAAATATTTATGATTCTACATTTCTTGATGTAGTGACCTTTTTATCATTATGAAAAGACACTAGAAATATTTTTTATAAGATTTTATTTGAGAGGTAGAGTTACAGACATAGAGAGGGAGAGACAGATAGAAGGGTCTCATATCTGCTGTTTCACTCCCCAGATGACCACAATGGCTGGAGCTGAGGTCTGATCTGAATCCAGGAGCCAGGAGCTTCTTCCAGGTCTCCCATGCAGGCCCAGGGGCCTAAGGACTTGGGCTATCTTCTACTGCTTTCCCAGGCCATAGCAGATAGCTGGATTGGAAGTAGAGCAGCTGGGACACGAACTGCGCCCATATGGGATTCCAGCGCTTCAGGTGCAGGCTTAGCTCACTATGCCACAGGGCCAGCCCCTGGCAATATGTTTTCATTCTGAAATCTACTTTGTATTATAGTACTGTGGTCACTCCAATTTTCTTTGGGTTAGCTTTTGCATTATATATATATACTGCAGATTGGAAGAAAATTGACTTGCCATATATCTGATGAGATTCTTTTGTTATTTTTAGATTAATTCTCTTCTATATCATGTGTTGTTATTCATTGGTTGCTTTTAAGAATTTTGTCTTAATTGGTGTTTAAATTTTTTTTCTTTGCAACTTTTTACTAAACTGAAATACTTTTGCATTTTATGGGGTACTAGCAAGTGTTTTGACACATGGATGCTGCCTAAACTGGTCAAATCAAGTAATCAGTATTTCCCTTTCTTAATCTTTTCTTTATATTTGGAGACTAACAGCTCTTCTCTTCCATTTCTTTATGCAGAAAGTAATTCATAGTTGTAGACCTTAATTGCTGTATTGTGCAGTGAAATCCTGAAAGCAATTCTGTTTTTTTTTTTTACCTGATTTGTACAGATGAACAAATTTGCAGACACTCAGATGCTTTCCGAGGCATATCAAAACACCTACATCAGCAGTTGCATGCATTTGAGAGGTATCAATACATATTCAGTGCTGAGACTATTTGTAACACTTACAGTATATACAAAGCAGCATTAAACTACTATGGCTCATGAGGAACACAGATTTAAGCTTTATGCTACAACTTGCCAATTTAACATTATAGCTAACACAATGACTCTCATTTTATATTTTTTTCTTAATAAGCAAGTTATCATTTAATCACATGGAGTAATGCCATGTCTTCTTCCTTATAATAGTAAATTTTAAAATCCAAATACTTTGTATCATGGAAACCTTACCTAGCTATACAAAGGCTCCCAAATACAATGTAGTCACACATTTTTCTTTTGTAGCTTTCATTAATTTATAGCTATTTTAGTACACATAAATGCAGGACACTACTCCAGATTATTGGGCAACAAAAATGTCAGTGTGTCATTACCTGTATTTAAGTACGAGCACACCACAACCACCACCGTGGCAAGTAGATGCCCTCACATGTCCTCCACTGCTTCTGGAGTTCCTTCCCACACCTCAGGAGCAAGTTTAATGGATACTCTTGAGTCTAAACCTATCTCTGAAAGTTCCTTTATTAAAAATTTTGAAATTTAACTAATGAATATCTACAATCTCTTTTTTTTTAATTTTTTTTTAATTTTTTTTTTTGATAGGCAGAGTGGACAGTGAGAGAGACAGAGAGAAAGGTCTTCCTTTGCCGTTGGTTCACCCTCCAGTGGCCACCACGGCCGGCGCGCTGTGGCCGGCGTACCGCGCTGATCCGATGGCAGGAGCCAGGTACTTATCCTGGTCTCCCATGGGGTGCAGGGCCCAAGGAC
The DNA here is from genome assembly GCF_964237555.1 of Oryctolagus cuniculus. NCBI lineage: Eukaryota > Metazoa > Chordata > Mammalia > Lagomorpha > Leporidae > Oryctolagus > Oryctolagus cuniculus. Next base: position 142,471,752 of record NC_091437.1, read on the forward strand.
TTGGGCCATCCCCCACTGCACTCCCTGGCCACAGCAGAGAGCTGGCCTGGAAGAGGGGCAACCGGGACAGAATCCGGTGCCCCGACCGGGACTAGAACCAGGTGTGCCGGCGCCGCAAGGTGGAGGATTAGCCTAGTGAGCCGCGGCGCCGGCCTACAATCTCAATAAGCTAGTTTTTTCCTTATTCTTCATTAACTAGTTCAAATACAATATGTAATGTTTTACATTTTTAAATTATTTATTTATTTGATAGGTAGAGTTATAGACAGTGAGAGAGAGAGAGAGAGAGAGAGAGAGAGAAAGGTCTTCCTTCTGTTGGTTCAATCCCCAAATGGCCTCTACAGCCAGCATTGGGCCAATCTGAAGCCCGGAGCCAGGTGCCTCTTCCTGGTCTCCCTTGCAGGTACAGGAGCCCAAGCACATGGGCCATCTTCCACTGCCCTCCCGGGCCACAGCAGAGAGCTGAACTGGAAGAGGAACAACCGGGACTAGAACCCGGCGCCCATATGGGATGCTAGCACTGCAGGTGGAGGATTCACCAAGTGAGCCACGGGCACTGGCCCATGTTTTATATTTTTATAGAAGCCTTATTAAAATGATTAAAGGTATCTAAAATATCAATAGTTGGTACAATATTAACCAAAAAAAATGACACTAAGAGTATTTTTGAGACTTTTTTTTCCTAACTAGAAAAGCTATGAGATTCATAATGAACACAGATATAATGACACTTTAACCCTGCTGCTTTACAATATCAATACTAAGAATAAATGCATGAAGCTAGAAAAGAAGAACAGGATTTCAGGAGAAAAATCTAGTAAACACTTGAATTTTGGATGCCTCAGACACAAAAGTGTTCACAGTGCTTATAAGCACTATCATTATTTTCATCCTTTAAGTAGGGCAAACCTTTATTTTATTTCTAATTTTATCCAGAACTAAAAACCTAATTCACTACATAATGTATCTCATCAATTTCAGTTTTCAAGTATTCAAGTGATGCAAACCCAAATTTTTTTTGGTGGCAACAACACACTTACAAACTGAGCTTCAAAGACAGGGAAAAATTCACTTAACATGGCTGATACACTCTTCTGCCCGAAGACGTAAGAACTAAGAAGTAACACTGTAGTCACACGAATGGTATGTAATAAGAAAAGGAATAAAAGATTGTCCAATATAATCAATGTATTTTTTTTAAAAAAGATGCAAAAACAGATTGCCTTAATATGTGGCTAGATTCCTAGTTACAGGATATTCTGAAATCTAAGGAAGTAAAAAAAAAAAAAAAAAAAAAAACTAGAATGAGTTCAATTTCCCGGCCATTTTTCCATGAATGTTCCTATTGTTTACTTTGAATTTCCTTTGTACTTTTACTGGGAGAATTTCTGCCTTCACCTTCTTTCATAATTATGACCATGTTTCTGTGTGTAGTACATCCTTAAGCATCTTTTGTAAGGCTGGTCAATTATTGTTTGTTATGGAATATCTTCATTTCACTTTCATTCATAAGTGAGACTTTGCAGGGTACAGTATTCTGGGTTGACAGGTTTTTTTCTCTTAAGACTTGGAATATATCTCATCATTATCTCCTAGATATTAGGGTTTCTGATAAGTCAGCTGTGAATGTAATTGGAGATCCTCTGAAATTAATCTGGTGTTTTTCTCATGGACATTTTCAAATCTGTTCTTGATGTTTTACTGTGGAGAGTTTGACTACAATGTTGTGGTGAAGAGCTTTTCTGGTCATGTCTATTAGGACTTCTATGTACTTTCTGGACTTGGATGTCCCTTTCTTTTTCCAATTAAGAAAATTTTCTGTAATTATTTCATGAAATAGGGCTTCTAATCCATTCTCTTTCCCTGCCTTCAGGAACTCCTCAGTCCTGTATCAGTAATCATTAGCTGGGCCACCAGGAAGCTCCGGCTTTCTTATGCAGAGTGTAGTTCCCAACAAACCTAAAACCACCAATGGCACCTCAGCTGTCATTCTCACGCCTTGCTGAGACAGACCTTCTGATGTGACCTTGTCAGCCAGCCAAAGTTGCCTTGGCCTCACCATCCTCTTCCTCCTCCTCCTCTCCTCTTCTCCTCCTCCCTCTCCTTCTCTTTCTTCTTCGTGAGAGGGGAAGATTAATCTGCTCTGTTGGCGTAGTCTCACACTCACCTCATCTCCTCCAAGGAGACCCATGCCTGATTGCTAGACCCAGTGGGTGTAATATTTACACTGCCACAAGAACCACACAAAGGATATGTGCAGTCCTCAGTGCGAGCACAGATCCCTCAGCAATGACTCTCACCAAGGAATCAGGGAGTCCCAAGTGTGTGGAGTTGCCTACAGTGACTTCCCAAAGACCCAGCCACACCTGGCATACTCACATACAGCCACATGTTTTCACAATCCTAGCACACATGGTGAAAAGCAACCACAAAACACACCAAACACTGGAATTAAAGGGAAAGTTTATTGTTGGGTGGAGCAGACCTGACAGGCTGCCTCATCGTGCATGAGAGAACAGCAGCCTGTACTAGGAGATCAGGTCTTATATAGCTTTGCAGAGTTCAGGAAGTGGGACCAATGAATCCTGTTGGTGGGGGGGTGAAGCTGATGCTTGTGGTTGGGCCATTTGGTCACCTGACTTTTGGTAAGCCAGGCTGGGTTTAGGATCAAAATTTGTTGCACAAAATGGCAATGGCACCAGAGCCTAAAATGGCAACCCAGATAAGACAGTACCATTTTACTAACACAAGGCTCCCACAGTTACAGGCACCAGCCTCCTGTCCTCCCAGTCAGACTCGGGCGACTCCACTTGGCTGGTTGCTGGGTGTGTGGACACGGGTTGGTGCAGCTGTTACATATGTCCAAAATGGTTCCTGCCTTCTTGGTTCGTTACAGGACACTGGGGCTGGGTGGTCAAAGATGGAGAAAAGTACCCCTCCTTTTTTTCCAGGCTGGGTTGGCAAATACACTGTCCCTCACAGGACTCCAAGCCATACTCATGCCAGGTTCTTCCAACATCTTTATCGACAGTGCCTTGGGCTGCTGCAGTGTGGTCTCAACTCATTAGATACTGAGTCTCTTGGCTGCTGGGGTCCTGAGTTGTGTGCATCCACATGCTCCACCTAGGTCCATAGTGTTCTAATTTGCATGGAGTTTCCTCTGCCATTTTAACCCTAAATCTTCTCTGAGATTGGAAAGGAACTTCTTACATAGCAAGGAGCTGGATTGGAAGTAGAGTAACCAGGGCTCCAATCAGCGCTCATATGCTGTTTGTTGATTTTTGTATGAAAACCATTCTAACAGAGGTGAGAAGTCAATTTCACTTCTTTTTTTTTCTTTTTTAGAAAATTTTAATAAATATAAATTTTCAAAGTACAACTTTTGGATTATAGTGGTTTTTTCCCCCCATAACCTCCCTCCCACCCACAAACCATCCCATCTCCTACTCCCTCTCCCATCCCATTCTTCATTAAGATTCATTTTAGGGGACAGCGCCATGGAACAGTAGGTTAATCCTCTGCCTGAGGTGACAGCATCCCATATGGGTGCCGGTTCTAGTCCCAGCTGCTCCTCTTCCAATCCAGCTCTCTGCTATGGCCTGGGAGAGCAGTGGAGGATGGCCCAAGTCCTTGGGCCCCTACACCCATGTGGGATACCAGGAAGAAGCTCCTGGCTTTGGATCGGTGTAGCTTTAGCCGTTGTGGCCATTTGGAGAGTGAACCAATGGAAGGAAGACCTTTCTGTCTCTCCTTCACTGTCTTTAACTCTACCTGTCAAATAAATAAATAAAATCTTTTAAAAAGATTCATTTTAATTATCTTTATATACAGAAGATCAACTTAGTATATACTAAGTAATGATTTCAACAGATTGCACGCACACAGACACAAAGTATACAGTACTGTTTGAATAATAGTTTTACCATTGATTTGCATAGTACAACACATTAAGGACAGAGATCTTACATGGAGAATAAGTGAACGGTGACTCCTGTTGTTGATTTAACAATTGATACTCTTATTTATGACGTCAGTAATCACCCAAGGCTCTTGTCATGAGCTGCCAAGGCTATGGAAGACTCTTGAGTTCACAAACGCCAACCTTATTTAGACAAGGCCATGATCAGGGTGGAAGTTCTCTCCTCCCTTCAGAAAAAGGTACCTCCTCCTTTGATGGCCTGTTGTTTCCATGTAAGTGGATTCTTATTCTCTGTCCCATGTTGAGGGGAGAGTTGGTAGAGGCAATCCCTTAGTTGCCTAGGCTGACAGTATGGTCAGTCACAGATGGTCTTAGAGCAACGGGGACCTGCGCATTCTTAGGGTATACACTAGATTTGCATGATGCTGGTGGTGATATAGGCCCAAATGGATTCATATCATTGAGCACAAGTCCCTATCTGATATTGCAGCAGATCTAAAGATCCCATCTACTAGCATTTTCCTGGGAATAAAGGTACCTCAGTGGCCCTCTCACCCTGAACAGCTTGACAAACAGATCCTTCCAGAAAACAGGGGCATGGCCCCACAACCCTCCTACCATCCCAGTAGCAGCTGGCTGGCACTTCCTGCATGATGTCAATTCCAGCAGGCAACCAGCCTTGAGTGGCATGTCCAGTGAGTAGCCTAAGAAGCAGCCAGGTGGCTCTACTCATTCTCCTACTATCTTTAGAAGCAACCAGTAGCCCTATAAATACACTCTGTGCCTTGGAAAGTAGTCAGGCAGTACTTATTGAGCTTGCAGATGCTTAGGAGAGCAGACAAGTGGTTTCTGTTTTTTTTTAAATTTTTTAAACTTTTATTTAATGAATATAAATTTCCGAAGTACAGAATATGGATTACAATGGCTTCCCCCCCATAACCTCCCTCCAACCCGCAACCCTCCCCTTATCCACTCCCTCTCCCCTTCCATTCACATCAAGATTCATTTTCGATTCTCTTTATATACAGAAGATCAGTTTAGCATACATTAAGTAAAGATTTCAACAGTTTGCTCCCACACAGAAACATAAAGTGAAAAATACTGTTTGAGTACTAGTTATAGCATTAAATCTCAATGTACAGCACACTAAGGACAAAGATCCTACATGAGGAGTAAGTGCACAGTGACTCCTGTTGTTGACTTAACAAATTGACACTCTTGTTTATGGCGTAAGTAATCACCCTAGGCTCTTGTCATGAGCTGCTAAGGCTATGGAAGCCCCCTGAGTTCACTGACTCTGATCATATTTAGACAAGGCCATGGTCAAAGTGGAAGTTCTCTCCTCCCTTCAGAGAAAGGTACCTCCTTCTTTGATGACCCATTCTTTCCACTGGGATCTCATTCGTGGAGATCTTTCATTTAGGTTTTTTTTTTTCCCCCAGAGAGACAAGTGGTTTCACCCACTTACAACATGAGGAAGCATACAAGAAGCCTTTCCTGAGTGGTTTGCCCATTGAGACCTCAGTAACCAAACAGGTGGCACTTCTATCCCCCTATGGAGCCAAGAAATAGTTGAGCAGTCTATTCTCAGAAGCTTAGCCCACTGAGGTCCTGAGAAGCAGGCACTGAGTCCTACTTACCCTCAGCCTTTATGAAACAGCTGAGCAACTTCCTAAGCAGGTTGGTCTCTGCAGGCCCCATAAAGAGCCATGCAGCCCTCAATTTCTGGCAGGTGCCCTTCTGGGCCCACTGGTGTGATTTGACCCCTGTTTGGCCCTGAGACACTGGTGATCATCCCATCCTGCTTCTGGGCACACTGGGCTTTGCTCACACTGGCCCATCATGTTGGCCATACCCTCATATGACATGCAGAAACTGATGGGTGCCTCACACCCAAAGCTGGGTGCACTGTGTCCATATGCCAATGGGCTTCCCCTATTTAGGTGGGATACATCACTGCTGGTGGTATTGTTCCACACTCCTATATTATATGTCACAGATACCCACAGACATCACCAATGTTGATTATAGCTGAAGAAGTCGCATGGACACTACACACAAGCATCTATCTCAAAGAAAATTGAGCACAGCTTGTCCAACGAAAACTAGGACACATAACCAGCAGAAAATCTTTTTTTTATTATTTTTTTCTTTTTACAGGCAGAGTGGACAGTGAGAGAGAGAGACAGAGAGAAAGGTCTTCCTTTGCCGTTGGTTCACCCTCCAATGGCTGCTGCGGCCGGCGCGCTGCGGCCAGCGCACCGTGCTGATCTGAAGGCAGGAACCAGGTGCTTATCCTGGTCTCCCATGGGGTGCAGGGCCCAAGCACTTGGGCCATCCTCCACTGCACTCCCAGGCCATAGCAGAGAGCTGGTCTGGAAGAGGGGCAACCGGGACAGAATCCGGCTCCCTGACCGGGTCTAGAACCCGGTGTGCCAGCACCGCTAGGCGGGGGATTAGCCTATTGAGCTGTGGCACTGGCTGAATATATTTTTTTAGAAGATTTATTTATTTATTTGAAAGAGTTACACAGAGAGAGGAGAGGGAGAGGGGGTGAGAGGTCATCCATCTGCTGGTTCACTCCCCAAGTGACTGCCATGGCTGGAGCTGCTCCCTGTCAAGATCCAGGAGCTTCTTCTGGGTCTCCATGCAGGAGCAGGGGCTCAAGGACTTGGACCATCTTCTTCTGCTTTCCCAGGCCATAACACAGAGCTGGATCAGAGCAGCCAAGTCTTGAACTGGCACCCATTTGGGATGCAGGGGCTTCAGGCCAGGGCGTTAACCCACTGCACCACAGTACCAGCCCCAGAAAATCTTTTACTATGAAATGAAAATCACCCTACTAAATTGCTAGAGGCAATTGACTTAAGATGTACAAATATAAATGTAGGGACATATGAAGTATGCAAAAAAGGTAACGTGACACTTCCAAAGGAGCACAAAAACTCACTGCCAACAGGCCTTGAAGAGAAGAAGATTTAACAAATTGCCTGATGACAAATTTGAAAAACATTTTAAGGGAGGATGGGGGAAGATGGTGGAATAGGGAGGGAACACACCAAAGGTCTGGGAAGGGAAGATTCAAAGAGGGCTGAGAATTTGTAGTTTTGAGGAACAAAAAGCCCTTCCCGAAACTAGGGAGACAGGGTGGACACGCGAGGAGGACGCAGACGCCTGAGGCGCAGGACACCAGCAGGAGTGTGTATGCACCAGCGCTGGAAGCCGAGGTGAGACGGGGCGCTCGCCCAGCACCACGGCAACAGCCGCTGCCGCCCCTCCCCCAACCCACCCTGGGATGGACACTGAGACACACACAACTGAGTGGGGGAGGAAATAGAAAATGGAACAGAGTGAGTGGCGGCTGCGGAAAGAGTGCACGACTCAGGGGTACTAATTTAGAGACTGAGTAAGCCAGTATCTCTTGGCACCTCCTTGGAGCTGCAGCGGGCGGGAAGCAGCCATTTTGTCTGTTTACATTCGGGCTTAAAGGAGAACTGTCTTTGCCTCGACACTAACCTTTGGAGGCGGAGCCCAAAGGTGGAGCAGAGCAACAGGGCACTTCTTGTGCAGGGGTGGGCATCGAGGGAGGGCAGCTCAAAGCCCTGATGCCCGTCTACTCAAGTTACAAGGAAAAAAAAATTGAATAGCGCCTGCGGGGGGAAAAAGGGCAGGATCCAGAGCTGCAGCAGGCAGAGAGCAGCCATCCTGCCGTTTATGTTCGGGCTGTGTAGAGCAGCCTGCTTACACTGGATATTGGTACAGACTCACAGCAGCCTATAGCAGAGGGAAATCAACCTGAAAAACCACCCAGATGGAATGCCAAAAAACAAAAACCCACAATAAGAATATAGAGGAACATAAAAAATTGCCAATGGAGCAGGCTAAACCAACCATAACAGAGGCTGAAGAAGAAGAAGTTGAAACCATGCCAGAAAAAGAATTCAGAAAATTAATAATCAGAAATACTTAGAAATAATGAGAAACAGTGTCAAGAGCTGAATGAAAAACAAGCCCAAGGATTAGAGATCCTAAAGAGAAGCCAGAATGAAATACTAGAACTGAAAAACTCAATTGACCATATAAAAAACACCGTGGAATCTCTCGGAAATCAAACAGATGAAATAGAAGACCGAATATCAGAATTCGAAGACAAACTTCCAGAAATAATACAGTCAGTTCAAACGCAGAAAGAAGAAATTAAAAAATATGGTCGGAGACCTACAAGATTCAATCAAATGGTGTAATGTTCGGATACTAGGAGTCCCTGAGGGGGTGGAAAGAGAATGGATTGGAAGGTGTCTTCAATGAAATATCAGAAAACTTCAAACAAAGGCAGCTGGATAACAACACACAAATACAACAGAGATCCAGGACTCCGAACAGAGTAGACCAGAAGAGAAATTCACCATGACACATTGTGGCAACACTCAGCTCAGTGACACACAAAGAACATATCCTAAAATGTGCCAGAGAAAAGCGACAAATCACATTCAGGGGTAAGTCAATCAGACTCACCCCAGACTTCTCATCGCAAACACTACAGGCAAGGAGACAATGGCATGATATATTTCAAGTTTTAAAAGACAAACAATGCCAACCTAGAATACTATACCCTGCAAAGCTATCATTTATGAATGAAGGGGAAATAAAGATCTTCCACGACAAACAGAAACTGAAAGAATTTGTATCCATGCGTCCAACCCTACAACACTTGCTCAAAGACGTGCTGCACACAGAAATACAAAAACAAGAACTTCACTACAAAAAAAAAGCAAATGTAGAGTAACCCACAAACAAAGTTCAAAATACATAAACAGCTCGTTTCAGGAAGCATGAAGGGGAAAAACAGTACTTAATAGTAATCACACTGAATGTGAATGGTCTTAATTCCACTACAAAGAGACATAGACTAGCTGATTGGACAAAGAAAGAGAATCCATCTATATGCTGCCTTCAGGAGACACACCTTATCAGCAAAGATGCATGCAGACTGAAAGTGAAAGGATGGAAAAAGATACTCCAAGCTAACGGAAATCAAAAAAGAGCTGGTGTGGCCATCCTAATATCAGACAAAATAGACTTTAACATAAAAACTATTAAAAGAGACAGAGAAGGGCACTATATAATGATTAAAGGATCTATCCAACAGGAAGATATTACTATTATAAATGTATACGCACCTAACTACAGGGTGCCTGGCTACCTGAAAGAATTACTAATGGATTTAAAGGGAGATATAGACTCAAATACAATAGTAACAGGGGACTTCAACACCCTACTCTCACCAATGGACAGATCAACCAGACAGAAATTCAACAAGGAAACAACTGAGCTAATTGACGCCATAGACCAAATAGACCTAATAGATATCTTCAGAACCTTCCACCCCACAGACACAGAGTTCATGTATTTCTCCCCAGTACATGGAACATTTTCTAGGATTGACCATATGCTAGGCCATAAATGGAGCCTCAACAAATTCAAAAAAATTGAAACTATACCATGCAGCTTCTCAGACCATAGCGCAGTGAAACTCGAAATCAACAACCCAAGAATCTTTACACCATATGCAAATATATGGAGAATGGACAACATGATCCTAAATGAACAGTGGGTCATCGAAGAAATTAAAAGAGAAAAGATTTCTAGAAACAAATGAAAATGATAACACAACCTATCAAAACCTGTGGGACACAGCAAAAGAGGTGCTAAGAGGAAAGTCTATAGCAATTAGTGCCTACATCAAGAAGCTGGAAAGGAACCAAACAAATGAACTCTCCATGCACCTCAAGGATTTAGAAAAACAGCAGCAAATCAAGCCGAAATCCAAAAGGAGGAAAGAAATACTAAAGATCAGAGAAGAAATAAACAGAATTGAAACCAAAGAAACAATACAAAAGATCAACAAAACCAGGAGTTGGTTCTTTGAAAAAATAAACAAAGTCGACACACCATTGGCCCAACTAACCAAAAAAAGGAGAGAGAAGACCCAAATCTGTAAAATCAAAGATAGTATTGGAAACGTAACAACAGACACAACAGAAATAAAAAGAATCATCAGAAACTACTACAAAGAGATGTATGCTAACAAATTGGGGAACCTGGAAGAAATGGATAGATTCCTGACAAATACAACCTTCCTAAACTGAGCCGTGAAGATATAGAAAATCTAAACAGACCCATAACCATGGAAGAAATTGAATCAGTAATAAACGCGCTACTGAAAAAGAAGAGCCCAGGACCGGATGGCTTCACTGCCGAATTTTACCAGACATTTAGAGAACAACTAACCCCAGTTCTTCTCAAATTATTAAAAACGATTGGAAGAGAGGGAATCCTTCCAAATTCTTTCTACGAAGCCAATATCACCTTAATTCCTAAGCCCGGAAAAGACACAACAGAGAAAGAAAACTACAGACCTATCTCCCTGATGAACATAGATGCAAAAATACTCAACAAAATTCTGGAAAACCGAATCCAACTGCACATCAGAAAGATCATTCAACCGGACCAAGTGGGATTTATCCCTGGTATGCAGGGATGGTTCAATATTCGAAAGTCAATTAATGTAATACATCACATTAATAAATTGAGACACAAAAATCATATAGTTATCTCAATAGATGCAGAGAAAGCATTTGACAAAATACAACACCCTTTCATGATGAAAACCTAAGCAAATTGGGGTTAGAAGGAACATTCCTCAACACAATTAAGGCAGTCTATGATAAACCAAAGGCCAGCATCATATTGAATGGGGAAAAGTTGGAGGCATTTCCATTGAAAACTGGCACCAGACAGGGATGCCCACTCTCACCATTGCTATTCAATATAGTCCTAGAAGTGTTAGCCAGAGCCATCAGGCAAGAAAAAGAAATTAAAGGGATACAAATGGGAAAGGAGGAAGTTAAACTATCCCTATTTGCAGATGACATGATACTGTATATAGGCGACCCAATACACTCCTATAAGAGACTACTGGAACTCGTAGAAGAGTTTGGTAAAGTAGCAGGATACAAAGTCAACGCTCAGAAGTCAACAGCCTTTGTAAACACAGACAATGCCAGGGGCAAGGAAGAACTACTAAGATCAATCCCATTCACGATAGCCACAAAAATAATAAAGTACCTTGGAATAAATTTAACCAAGGAGGTCAAAGACCTCTATGATGAAAATTACAAAACACTAAAGAAAGAAATAGAAGACGATACAAAAAAATGGAAAAACCTGCCATGCTCATGGATTGGAAGAATCAATATCATCAAAATGTCCATTCTCCCAAAAGCAATTTACTAGTTCAATGCAATACCAATCAAAATACCAAAGTCATTCTTCAAAGACCTAGAAAAAACGATGCTGAAATTCATATGGAGAAACAGGAGACCCAGAATAGCTAAAGCAATCCTTTACAATAAAAACAAGGCCGGACGCATCACAATTCTAGACTTCAAGGCATACTACAGGGCAGTTATAATCAAAACAGCCTGGTACTGGTACAAAAACAGATGGATAGACCAATGGAACAGAATAGAAACACCAGAGATCAATCCAAACATCTATAACCAAGTCATATTCGACAAAGGACCTAAAACCAACCCCTGGAACAAGGACAGCCTCTTCAACAAATGGTGCTGGGAAAACTGGATGTCCACATGTCGCAGTATGAAGCAAGACCCCTACCTTACACCTTATACAAAAATCCACTCAACATGGATCAAAGAACTAGAGATGCGCCATGACACCATGAAACTAATTGAGAGCATAGGGGAACCCTTCAAGATATCGGAATAGGCGAAGAATTCCTGGAGAAGACCCCACAGGCACGGGTAATCAAAGATAAAATAAACAAAAGGGATTACCTCAAATTGAAGAGTTTCTTAACAGCAAAGGAAACAGGAAAGTGAAGAGGCAACCAACAGAATGGGAGACATTATTCGCAAACCACACAACAGATAAAGGATTAACAACTAGAGTCTACACAATGATCAAAAAACACCACAGAATCAAAACAACCCAATTAAAAAATGGGCCAAGGACCTTAACAGACATTTTTCAAAAGAGGAAATCCAAATGGCCAACAGACACATGAAAAAATGCTCAGGATCCCTAGCCATCAGGGAAATGCAGATCAAAACCACAATGAGATTCCACCTCACTCTGGTTAGATTGGCTTACATACAGAAATCAACCAACAACAAATGCTGGCGAGGATGTGGAGAAAAAGGGACACTGATCCACTGTTGGTGGGAATGCAAACTGGTAAAGCCACTATGGAAGACAGTCTGGAGAATCCTCAGAAACTTGAATATAGCACTACCACAGGACCCAGCCATCCCACTCCTTGGAATATACCCAAATGGAATTAAAGGGGAGAAAAAAGCCATTTGCACCTCAATATTTGTTGCAGCTCAATTCACAATAGCTAAGACATGGAATCAACCTAAGTGTCCATCAACGGATGACTAGATAAAGAAACTATGGGATATGTACTCTATGGAACACTATACAGCAGTAAAAAACAATGGAAATCCGGGCATTTACAACAAAATGGAGGAAGCTGGAAAACATCATGCTGAGTGAAATAAGCCAGTCCAAAAGGGACAAATATCACATGTTCTCCCTGATCGATGGCAACTAAACGAGCACCTAAAATGATACCCATTGAAGTGAAATGGACACTATGAGAGACAATGACATGAGCAGCCCTTGTCTATTCTGTTGAGGAACAACTTACTATTTTGTTCCTTTAGTATTTTTGTTGTTGTTGTTGTTGTTGTTGCTCGGTTTGCTCTACACAAGACCACTGGTTGAACTCTGCAATCAATGCACAACCATTCTTAAGCATTTAATAATTAACAGAAAATTGATCTCTGTGAAACATAGGAGTGGGAATAAGAGAGGGAGGAGATATATAGGATGGCACATACTCACTCAGACCTACCTCCAATGGTGGAACTAGAAATGTGCCAGGGGATTTCAACTCAACCTTACCAAGGAGGCAGGTACCAACGCCAGCACACTGGGTAAAGTAATAAGTATAAATACACAACCGATCAAAAAGATAGGGTAAGTGTCGAAGAGATTACACAAATAAGACCAGTGTAAGCAAATAATGAAGGATAGAATCAAAATGGAGAGAATGATCCTGCGGGGGAAGCAGGACACACAGCAGACTCATAGAATGGCAAACGCCCAAAACAGCACTCCTGCCTCAGAAGCAACCCTTGGGACATTCGGATCTGACTAAAAGGTCAATGAGAGTCTCACAGGCATGGGAAGCCATGACACGGTGGCAAAAAAAAAATCTAAATCCTGTTCACCAGGATCTTTCATTCAGCAGAAGGATCAGGCCATCAAGGAGAGAGGTGCCTTTTTCTGAAGGGAGGAAGGAACCTCCACTGTGATACGGCCTTGACTAAATTGTTCAGAGTCGGTGAACTCAAGGGGCTTCCATAGCCTAGACAGCTCATAGCAAGAGTCTCGGGTGATTGCTGACATCATAAATAAGAGTGCCATTGCTAAATCAACAACGGGAGTCACTGGGTTCATGCTCCCCACGTAGGATCTCTGTCCTTAATGTGTTTAACTATGAAACTCAAAAACAACACTACTAGTTGAACAATACCCTATACCTGGTTCGGTTGTGTGAGTGCAGCCTGTTGAAATCCCTGCTTAGTATATACTAAGTTGATCTTCAGTATATGAAGGTAATTGAAAATGAAACATGATGAAGGGTGGGATGGGAGAGGGAGTGGGAGAGGGGAGGGCCACGGGAGGGAGGGAGGTTGGGGGGGGAAGCCACAACAATACAAAAGTTGCATTTTATATTCTACTTAAAACTATTGGTTGAACTCTGTAATTAATACACAATTACTCTTAGGTGTTTAATTAATGCTATAACTAGTACTCAAATAGTATTTTACACTTTGTGTTTCTGTGTGGGAGCAAAATGTGGAAATCTTTACTTAATATATGCTAAATTGATCTTCTGTATATCAAGATAATTGAAAATTAATCTTGATGTGAAGGTAAGGGAAGAGGGAGTGGGAGAGGGGAGCGTGGTGGGTGGGAGGGAAGTTATGGGGGTGGGGAGGAAGCTATTGTAATCCATAAGCTGTACTTTGGAAATTTATGCTCATTAAATAAAAAAAAGATTTTAAGGAAGTTTAATGAGATACAAGAGAACACAGACAATTCAGTAAGATTAGGAGGACAATTTACATTATGAAAGAGAAATTCAGATAAAAACAACCAATTACCAATCTAAGTACTAAGGAAATCAAAAGAAAAATTATATTTGAAAGCCTCAGTAGCAGAATTGACTGAGCCAAAGAAAGAATTAGTTCTTCCTTTTTTAAAGATTTTATTCATATGAAAGCCATAGTGAGACACACACACACACACACACACACAGAGAGAGCGAGCTTCCATACACTGGTTCATTACCCCAAATGGCCATATGGGTGGGGCTGGGTGTAGGCCTCAGCTAGGAGTCTAGAACCCCATCTGGATCTTCTAGGTAGCTAACAGGGGTCCAAGTACTTTTGCTGCTTTCCCAGGTGAATTAGCAGGGAGCTGGATTGGAAGTGGAGCAGTCAGGACACAAACAAGTGTTCTGATATGAAAAGCCAGCATTGTGAGTAGTGCTTTAACCCACTGCAAAGAACACATTTCTGAGATTGAAGACAAGGTTTTTGAAATTACCAGATGAAAAAAAGAACAAAGAAAAGCTTTGAGCTTTATAGGTCACCTTTAAACAAGCATACATTCACATTATGCATGTTTCAGAAATACAGGGACAGTAAAAAGATGTAGAAAACCTACTCAAAAATAATAATTGTTTAAAACTTTCCAAATCTTGGGAAAATATAGAAATCTAGCTCCAAGAAATTCAAAAGATCTCTAAAAGGTTTTTTTTTTTTAAAGATTGTCCCCAAAGTGTATTACAGTTAAACTGTCAAAAACAGAAGAGAGAATTCTAAAAATACAAGAAAAGAGCTTCAACTCACTTAGAAGGCAACCCCTTTCAGACAAATGGCTAACTTCTTGGCAGAAACTTTACAGATCAGAAGAGAATGGGATGATGTATTAAAAATGCTGAAATAAAAAATATTACCAGCCAAGAATATTATACCCAGCAAAACTATCCTTCACAAAGGAAGGAAAAATAAAGACTTTTGATGACCAAAAAATGGGCTGGAATTAATTACCATCAGACTGGACCTATGTGAAATGCTTAAGGGAGTCCTACATTAGGGTGAAAAATGGTAATGATCATGATGAAAACAGGTGAAAGTACAAAACTCAGCAGTAGTCCCTGCCTGGTAACTGAATGCCAATCTGATTGTGAAGTTTTTTTTTTCCTTCAAAATTGTACTTAAAAACTCCAGTGCCACGGGGCTCTTTGGGTTTTTTCCTCTCTTGGAAGCTCCCCTCCATGTCACTCTGGCTGGAGGTCTTTGAGTCTAACAAATCTTTTTAAATCTTAAAAAAAAAAAAAAAAAAAAAAAACACCTCAGAAGTAGAGCAGAGCATATTCGGGAAAAAAAAAAAAAAACAAGCAGAAGAAGGGACTCAGACGCTATCAACACTGACAACCAATAAACCATAAACCACAAAGGTGAACAACGAGAGAGGTAGAAAGCAGCAAAGAGTATACAAAACAAGCAGAAAAAAATGAATAGAATTATAGGACTATGTCTTTATCCATAGTAACTTTGAGTGTAAATGGCTTAAATTAAAAGATAGATTGGTTGAATGGATATGAGAACAAGACCCAATGATATGCTGCCTGCAAGAAACTCATTTCACCAGTAAAGACACACACAGACTGAAAGTGACAGGATGGAGAAAGATATACCATGCAAATGGGAAGCAAAAGAAAGCAGGAATAGCTAGACATATATTAGATAAAAATGAACTTTAATTTAAAACCACAAGAGTAATAGCAATACTTCTGACAACAATAAAGATCTATACAGTTTTATATAGCAGTACAATTACTGGAGATATATGAAAATATTTGTGTTCTCTTCACTGCTACTTCAACATTCTGGTACTTTTAAACTTGGTAAGATTTTGTTATTTAATTCACTAATATGAAATTCTCTTATTGCTTTATAACAGATATGTCTTTACAATTTTGGTAATTGTATCTTAATTTCCTCTATAATTGCATTTCCTATTTGGTGTATGTATACACAAACATTCTGTCAGGTGGTCTACAGGCTTCAAGCTAACGTAAGGGATAAAACAGCATAAGAGCCTCTGTCTTAGTTATACTTTATAAAATTCTTGACTAGAATCACCTCTTTGAAGAGTAGAATAATGCAAGCCCTAGCTTTTCATTTCCAGCTCCTGTCTCAGCTGGAAGATTTGAAGATGTAACCTAACTCTGAGATAGTCTGACCTTCTGCACTCATTTCAGGCACAATCAACTGCAGGAGCCCAGCAGTTTATCTGTGTGATGTGATAGCTTCCATCAGGAGCAGGGCTCACTAGATTTTAGGGGCTGAAAGTTCTCTGCAAGGCTGAGCTGATGACAGATTTTCCAGTATTCTTTCCTTATAAGCTGATGCCAAGATGACTTTTCACATCAATGAAATAGCTTTAAATCTGACATTCTGGGCTTGGGGCCTGCTTTCATTTAATCAGCAGCAATTCCATCCTCTGCCCTGGAATCCATTACATCCAGGGCACAGAGGCTGAGTCATCACCCACCCCTCTAAGTGTGCCTCTGCCCTCCTGATACTCCTTATTCTCTGCCCCCTCTCCAACCAGCTGTGGCAGGTGATGAGACCAGGAGCCTGGGGGAATCCCAGCTTCCAAGCCTGGCAGGTTCCTGCTGAGACAAGCTATCAGCTTTCACTATGTGACAAAAAGAGAGCATCAACCCATCGGGCTGAAAGTAAAACCCAGGAGGAGTTGCAATCTCTGATCTTGTCAGTCTCTGTCCACAAAACTCTGTGACCCAGAACTCTTTTTCTAAGCTTAACCCAAAGACAAAGCTTTTTGTTCTCTATTACCTGAGGACATTTTTTTTTTGCACACACCTCTGCTTCCAGGTTTAACTATAGTGATGAAAATGAACACATTATAATTTATGAAGCGTTTTCTTAGTCATAACTTCATCTAATCCTCAGAGCAATTATGTATATCAGTTTTCCTTCTCTCCTCTGATGAATGAGATATCCTAGCCCAGAAAGGTTCAAGGCTGGCTCCCCAAGTGTGCTAGAACTAGGCGCTAACCTAGGAATTCTGCCACCAGAGGCAACACCAGTTCCACTGGTCTGCACTTGCCGCTGGAGGAAGTGGTAATCGTACTTTTGAGACATCTCAGTCTGGTAGCTTGTCTGCTCTTTGTTGTCTGTTTTATTTCTTTCAAACATAATTTTGAAAAAATTCCTATATGCTCATAACATTTAAAGATTTAGAAATTTCACGAAATCTAGATTCCTATCCTTTTCCCCTTCAGATGATTGTGCATACAGTACCAAGGTGACATTAGACATTAGCTGACTGAAGGGTGCCCTCCTGTGAGAGTGGGGATTTTCCTGATGCTGCAGTTCCTACCACTCCCTATTGCTCCCAACCTTAAGGCTGAGTGTCAGTTATTATTACCTTTGTGCCAGTATTTTTCTTGTAGTGGGTTTAAAAGATAAAACAATGCTGGAACTCACTTCTGTTTCAAAACTTAGAAAATTAAATCTAGATTTAGAGAATGTTGTATCTATTGGAGCTTGATGTGCCTGAATCTCATAGGAGTCAGTGTTTGGGACTGTGTTGTTCCCAAATCTGGATCGCTTGGGAAATTTTGAAAGGCTATACCTTCCCCCACCCTAACCCCAGTGCTCACTGAGTCACAAGCTTTAGAAATGAACCATCAAAATCTATAATTTTCAAAATTCCCAGGTTATTTTGAGCAGGAAACCACTGATTTAACTATCCTGGTACCTTCTTTGGGATACCTCTGATGGAAATCAGACCTAACTTAACAGTCCCATGTAGGAAATTCAGGTTAGTCAGGAATTAAGTAACAGGTGGAAATTGTCTGCCTGGAGTGTGTGATGTGCAGAACATCAGTTGATTCACTGGGTTGGTCCTACTGGATTACTCACAAAAGGATACCAGGAAGTCATACCAGTGCAAATTTCCATCCATTGCCCCAATTCAAGGATTGCTGAAAGAGGCTGCTGTGGCTTAAGCATGTTCTCCAGTATTCATGTCTTGGAAATGCAATCCCTAATGCAACAGTGTTGGGAGGCAGGGCTTAATGCCCTCATAGATGGGTTGATACTTATATAAAACAGATTTGTGGGTATAAGTTCATTCCCTTCTGCTACCCAGGGACACAGCATCTTGAAACTAGAGATGGAACCTTTTAGCACCTTGATCTTGGAATTCCTAGTCTCCACAAGAGTGAGCCACCCACTCCATGGCTTTCTGTTAGAGCAGAGCAAAGCAGACTAAGACTGGGACCTCAAAGTCATTCTTCATTTTGGAGAAGTTACTTCCCCGCCCTGCCTCTGGCTTCTTCATCTGAAAAACATGAGTGTAGGGAGAGATAGAGATGAAAATCAGGGCCTGAACATTGGTTTCTTAAGCTCCAGACAGTGTTCTACCAATAAGGCCTTAATTTCATAGAACTGGCATTTTTCTCAGAAAATTTTCTTTTGAACAAAATCATGATGGCTTAGGTTGGCAATGTATGTATGTATGTATTTTCCCAAAGGAAAAAATGGAAAATTGGGACTTTCTTGTAATTTACTTGCTACCACTTTTCTTATATCAAAGGCAAATTACTTAAAATGTCAAATAGCCTGCCACCTGGCCAACTATTGAAGGGAATCAGAGATGTTTTCTTTCACCTTTTTAAGGGTAATAGTAATGGAGTAGTCATTGTAAATACTTATTTTCTATACACTATCTCATTTAATCTTTACAGCAACCTTCTGCAATAGGTGTTTGCTTCAATATTTTACATATGAAGATTGAAGTTTTTAAAATAAAGTAGTTTGCTCCCGCTAGTCTGTCAAGAGCCCTTTCATTTCTGATTAAGGCATTGCAGACAAAACATCTAAATACTACTACAATTCCTGAAAACAGAATAGAGTGCTTGCATAAATGCTTCATAATAGAAATAGTTTTCGGGTAGGAGGAAGATTGTGGTGTCTGAAAATAAAAGTTTGGGGTATCCCTGTTTGGTGAATGAATGTGAGGAGAAGAGATGAGTGATACTTCAAAAGAAATGTAAAAGTTGGAGAGAAAAAGCTTAAGGTGATGTTGGAAAGCAAGATAGGCAGCTTGAGAAGGCATTTAGTTGTATGCCAAAAGGAATTGGGTGTTGGAACATAGTTACCCTAGATTACACTTCACCTGATCCTCTGGGAAAGCTGTATTTAGTATAGCTCCAATGTGTGAGGATAAGCCTATATCATTCTAATAATAGAGTTTTGATAAAATACCAAAATATAAAAATAACAAGGCCATGCTTCTATCAAGAAGTAATTCTCTTTACAACTCACTTTTCATCTTAATGTGCAGTGTGGTGGCTTGCTCATCACTCTTTTTTTTTCCCTTTTGGCATGATCATCCTAAGTATATTTTTCCAAAAACCAACCGCTGACAACCCAAAGCCATTGCACTGAATTTTACTCCTATGAGTGTTTCACGTAATACTGTCCTCGCTGTTCTATATCATCCTTTTTGTCCTTTCATCTACTTTCTCGGCTGCCAAAGTTTCTCATTTATCTGTCTCCTTTCGCTTTTGTCAGGCTATTCTGAGAGGTAATTTTTCATTCTGTCTGTTTCCTGATCCCAATGGTCCATTCGTTTTATTCAGCATCCTTTTCCCTCCTCTTCCACACTGCCTTCATGACAGCTCTTTCTCTCGTAAAGTTTTTAAAGCATTCCAGAGTTGACAGCTGAAGATTGTGATTGAGCTAGAACGCATAGATGAGTTGATTTCATAGCTGTTACAGGGTTTCAAATCAGTCAGAAATCTTGGTTGCAAATGATGGAAACTCAACCAAAGTTAGCTTACGGAAAAGGTCATTTAAGGAAAAGGTCTTCAGACGTTTACCAGAAAAGGATATTGGGACAAAGCAGGTTGCAAGCCATTGCTGTAGGAACTAGGATGCCTCCCATTTCTCAATTTTTTTTTCCTGATTAGTTTTATTCTATACACGAGAGTTTTCTATGCCCTAGGAAATATGGAAATTGACTTTCAGATGCAGATTCACTTTATATCCTTCAGAAGACAGAGGAATTGCTGCTCCCTCAACCCCTTCCGTGTATCAATCCAGGGGAGACATCTGATTTGTCCTGGTTGTTTATGTATTCTTGAGAGGTCTGAGGTTTTAGCAGAGGAATGCAGCTACTCACATAACTGTTAACCAGAGACTGGTTCTCCAGGGGGGAAGGTCATCCTCTTCCACTGAGCATTTGACCAGCGTGGTAGGAAGGAAACATCTGTGTAGCTAGGCAGGTCAACAGAATCAACCCTGGTGATCAGTGAGGTAACAGATGTCACAACCAGATCACCCTCACATCCTGGGTGTGTGTGCTTTTTTTGGAGCAACCTGTGAGTCTTGCCAAGCCTGAGTGGAGGGAATCACTGATAAGGCATTATGACTGGCAATCCTCCTGAACCACTGAGTACAGAAGAGTGGCTCCCCAAAGGAAAGGATTCTAGACAAATATAATGAGTAAGTAAGGTAGAATTTTTAAAAATTCGTATTTTCCTTCAAAAGTATACAAGGAAGAAGTCTCTTCCTCTGGTGTTAGCCCGAGTTATAATTTAACAAATTTAAACAAAATGAAATCAGCAGATGAAATAATTATCTGTACCCCCATGTTCATTACATCACAATTCACAGTAGCTAAGATACAAAGTCAACCCAGATGCCCATTGACTGACTAGATGAAGAAATTATGGTATATGTATAATTATGGAATATTACACAGTGGTAAAAAACAAATTGAAATCCTGTCTTTTGCAACAAAATGTATCCAACTGGAAACCATTATACTTAGAGAAATAAGCCAGTACCAAAAAGACAGATAACATGTTTTCCCTGATCTGGGGTAACTTAATAGAGCACATAAATGTAATGCATTGGAGTGAAATAGACACTTTAAGATTCAGTAATCATTTATAGCTCTTTGCTGTTGAGGAATGGTGTTTTTTTCTTCATACTATTTGTTGAACTCTTTAGTTAGTGTAGGATTAATCTTACGAGTATAAAGTAAACTGAAAATAGATCTTTGTAAAAACTAAGAGTGGGAATTGGAGAGGGAGGAGGAAGAAGGGCAAGAGCATGGGCAGGAGAGAGGGTAGAGTGGGAAGTATCACTATGTTCCTAAATCTGTATACATATGTAAAATACATGAAATGTTTATATCTTCAATAAAATTTTTAAAAACAACACCAAGCCCTACAGCACAAGTTGAAACTCATAATATTATGGATCATCAGAGCAGATCACCTCTATTCAGAGCACACCTCAGTTTTATTAATCCACTTCATTATAACAGCTTAGAGTCAGAGGAAAGGAACTCTGATGTTGCTATGCCCAACAGTAAAACTAATATTTCAACAGCAAGTTTCATGGTTTCTGCTGCCACCAGTACCGAAAACATTTCTACTAGGAAAGTGTTGTTAATGTCCCTTGCTAGACATGATACAGCAGGAACAATACACGCGGGTGTCGCTCCCCCTCTTCGTGGAGGAACGACACAAGACCCTGCGCTGTTCTTTCGTCTGCTCGGCCCTCCCCGGGTTTGCTGCTGGTTCTTCCCGGTTTGGCTACTATCCCTTCCACCTCCGTGGAAGGGCATTTCCCCCTGGCCACATTCCCCACTTCCGCAGGGGAGCGGCACACCGCCGGCCGGCTCTCTGGGGGGCTGCACGGGTGTTCCTTCAGCTAGATGTTCCCCATAGATGTTCCCCATAGATGTTCCCGGTGCATGCCGTCTCTCTCCTCCTTTATAGTCCTCCTCCGCCAATCCTAACTTGGCTGCCCACACGCCGAGCACGCCGCTCTCCTCCAATCAGGAGCAAGTCCTACAGTTTATTAGCTGAACTGGAGGCAGCTGTGTGGAAGCTGTTTACTTCTCTCCCAGCGCCATATTGTGGGAGAGCAGATGCATAGAATAAGTCTTAATTCCAGTAACTCAGTCCAGTCTGGGCTGCTCCCCACAGATCCCCCTTTCTTTTTATTTTTGGCGTTGATACGCGCCTGTCTTCGGTGTCCCGCGGCACACACTCTGCTCTACTTGCTAGAGTTGCCACAGGCTCTTACAAGTCCTATCAGTCAGGCAAACCAAATCCGGGTCCTCTCTTCGCCATGTTGTGAGGAGGTTTTTAGGCGCTGATGCGTGCCTGTGTTCGGTGACCTGCGGCTCACACTCTGGTTGAGCCGCCTGCTGGCGCTTACCGCCTTAATTAGGCAGACCGAATCCAAGCCTCCTAATTGTTGTATTGTGGGGGAAGCCTTACTGATGTTAATTCGTGCCTGTCTTCGGTGACCTGCGGCGCATAAGCTGCTAGCCACCGCAGGTGCTCATCGCCTCACTTAATCAGGCAGACCAAATCCAAGCTTTCTTATTGCCATGTTGAGGGGAGGCCTTTCTATTTCTCTATTTCTCTGTCTCCGGGCATTCCTATTTCTCCCATTCCACTTCTATCTTCCAGCATTCCTATTTCTCTCACTTTACTTCTAAAACTTCTGTTTCTCTTATCCCCGCAGCTTCCCGGCGCCTCGCCCTGCCGGCAGGCTCCGCCCCGAGGCTATTTCTCCGCGGCTTTCCGGCTGAGCCGCTTCAGCCCGCGCCTCTCTCATCTGCGCAGCTTCCCGGCTTTGCGCGGCTTGGCTTCGCACGCTCCGCGGTCTCCACGCCCTTCGAGTCTGCACCACGGCCTCGTGCCAGCCCCGTTCCCTATCTATTCACGCCCCGTGCTCTCTCTGCACGCGGCGGCTTCCGCGAGTCACACAGCGTAGCTTACGTGTCCGCCACTAGCATTCAATCTAAGTTCCCCGGGCTAGCCTGGCGAATTCAACCCAGCTTACGTCTCCGCCCCACGGTTTGGCTTCCCGTCCTTTGCTCCCCGGGCTAATCAGACGGATCCCAATCTGGCTTACGTTTCAGCTTCTGGTTTCAACTTTTCGCCCCCTATTCCCGGGCTAACTTGAGAACCCCAAAGTGGCTTCCGTTTCCGCCTCGGCCTGCCCCCCGCGGCTTCAATTTCCCTAACATTTTTCTCTACCCGGTATGTTTCCCCAAGCTTTCCTCCAACAATACTCCTCCCTCATTTCTCCTGGCCTCTCCCCACAGTCCGCGTCCGAGTCTGTTTGTTCTAGCTTTCACTTTCGCTTTCGACCTTAGAGATTTCTCCCAGCTTCCCCCCGTAGTCCGTATCTGAATCTATGCCTAGGCTTTCAATAGCTTCTTCCGGCACCCTTTTTCGTCCGGCTTTTCCCTAGGCTGTTTGCTAGTCTCTCTCTCCGGTATTTTCCCAGTTCTTCCCGTTTCTTCCCTCCTAAGTTTGCTATCCGACCTAGGTTTCCTAATCCGAGTCATTTCTTCCCTCCTAAGTTTCATATCCGTCCTAGGTTTCCTATCCGAGCTAGGTTTCCTATCCGAGTCACGGCACCATTATGTCGCTCCCCGTCTTCGTGGAGGAACGACACTAAGCCCTGCCTAGGCTTCATATCCGAGTCACGGCACCATTATGTCGCTCCCCCTCTTCGTGGAGGAACGACACAAGACCCTGCGCTGTTCTTTCGTCTGCTCGGCCCTCCCCGGGTTTGCTGCTGGTTCTTCCCGGGTTGGCTACTATCCCTTCCACCTCCGTGGAAGGGCATTTCCCCCTGGCCACATTCCCCACTTCCGCAGGGGAGCGGCACACCGCCGGCCGGCTCTCTGGGGGGCTGCACGGGTGTTCCTTCAGCTAGATGTTCCCCATAGATGTTCCCCATAGATGTTCCCGGTGCATGCCGTCTCTCTCCTCCTTTATAGTCCTCCTCCGCCAATCCTAACTCGGCTGCCCACACGCCGAGCACGCCGCTCTCCTCCAATCAGGAGCAAGTCCTAAGTTTATTAGCTGAACTGGAGGCAGCTGTGTGGAAGCTGTTTACTTCTCTCCCAGCGCCATATTGTGGGAGAGCAGATGCATAGAATAAGTCTTAATTCCAGTAACTCAGTCCAGTCCGGGCTGCTCCCCACAGCGGGTGCTGAAAAAGATCTTGATGGTAGGGAAGAGTCACCTCCTCCCCTACCTGAAAGAACTCCTAAGTTTTTTGTGAGCATTAGCAAGTGAACATAATATACCTACAAGTTCTGAACAGAGTGAACTTCAAAATCAGGAACAGTCTGAACAACAACAAAAATGTCTAAAGGCTTGGTAACCTCTAGAGATAAAAAAAATGTAGTCATCCATCAGGAAGAATTAATTGAATCTTGTACAGAATGTCCACCTATCTTCAGTGACAGGAAAAATCAAATATCAGAAAGTCCAATAGAAGCCACAGATACTAATTTCAGTAATCACGGTGGAACACCCAAAGGACCAAGAGATCCACATTCACAATGGATGTGATTCAGGGAGCTAAAAGACACTTTGAATTATACTTAGATGTGCACATTGACTCTTTGTTTTTGCTATTGGTTATAATTGAGATTTTTATTGATGTTGAGAATAAGTACACAGATATTTCAATTTGTACACAATCCTTTATATATATACCAAAAATATAAAAGTCGATGAATTGTCACTCTTTAAAAAAGTTATTCCAATGACTTTTAACTTTCAAATATGGAAGATATTCTTTAAGAAGATATCAAATAATAGTATTTTCAAATGTTGCAGATACACAAAACCCACCAATTCAAAATTTAGTATCACATACATGATATACTCAGATTTTCAATCTTTGATGGCACATTAACAAAATTATTAGGAAAACCAGAATACCACAAACTAGATGTAAGAGTGTACATGGTTCTGACAGAGCAGCAAGGAGTGGTTTTCTGTAGGAAACAATTTTATTGAACAACATGGGAGAAGTAATTGAAAATATTACAGACAAATTAAATGCAAAAATGTGATTCCAAAATGACCATTTAGCATGTGTTGTAGGATATTAAAACTACCCTATACCTATGGAATGTTAAGCTGATACCTTTGATAGTCTCCCATAATTCAGTATCCTATTTTCTGGTTGAACCAAAACATAAACATTTCTTTATTTTTCCCCAAAAACCTTATATTTAAGGTATACAAACTTCATGCATTTTATAAATACAATTTTAGGAACATGGTGATTTTTCACACACAACTCCACCCTTCCACCCTCACTCCCATCCTTCTTCCTCTTCCTCCTCCTCCTTCTCCCATTCTTATTTTTTACTAAAATATATTTTCAATTAATTTTATACACAGAATATTAACTGTATACTATGTAAAGGGTTAGACAAATAGTATGGAAAAAATGTTTCTCAACATTTTTTTGATTTCTTCTATAATGCACTGTTCATTCAGGAACATGTTTAGTTTCCATGTGTTTTTATACTTTCTAGGGATTCCTGAGTTGATGATTTCCAGCTTAATTCCACTGTGGTCAATTCAATTTTTTTTTAATTTGCTGAGACTTGCCTTATGGCCTTGCATGTGGTCGATCCTAGAGAAAGTTCCATGCACTCATGAGAAGAATGCGTATTCTGCAACTGTAGGATGAAAAGTCCTGTAGATATATCTTAGGTTCATTTGGTCTGTGGTGTCAATTAACTATTGTTTTCTTGCTGATTTTCTGTCTGGTTGATCTGTCCATTGCTGAAAGTCGGGTATTGAAGCCCCCATTACTATGGTATGGGAGTCTATATTAAAGATCCAGTATCATTTCTTTTTAATAGCCTGGTGCCTTGTTATTGGGTACATATACGTTTATTATAGTCACATCTTCCTGTTGAATTGATCCTTTAATCATTACATAGTGCCCTTTTTTGTTTCTGTTAACAGGCTTTGTGTTAATGTCTATTTTGTCTGATATTAGGATGGCTTCACCAGCTCTTTTTTGGTTACTGTTAGCATGGAATATCTTTATCCACCCTTTCCCTTTCAGCCTGTGAGTATCTTTCTTGTTGAGACGTATTTCTTGTAGGCAACAAATAGATGTTTTTTTTTCGTTCAATCCATTCAGCCAATCTGTTTTAATTGGAGAGTTGAGGTCATTTACATTCAAGATGACTATTAATGACTTGGCCCTGCCATTTTCCCATAAATATTCCTGTTGTTTACTTTTGATTTCCTTTGTTCTTTTACTGGGAGATTTTCTGCCTTCACTTTCTTTCATAGTGATGACCATGTTTCTGTGTTTCTGTGTGTAGCACACCCTTAAGCATCTTTTGTAAGGCTGGGTGAGTGGTGACAAATTCTTTCTTTTTTTTTTTTTTTTTTTTTTTGACAGACAGAGTGGACAGTGAGAGAGAGAGACAGAGAGAAAGGTCTTCCTTTGCCGTTGGTTCACCCTCCAATGGCCGCCGCGGCCGGCGCGCTGCGGCCGGCGCACCGCGCTGATCCGATGGCAGGAGCCAGGAGCCAGGTGCTTTTCCTGGTCTCCCATGGGGTGCAGGGCCCAAGCACCTGGGCCATCCTCCACTGCACTCCCTGGCCACAGCAGAGGGCTGGCTTGGAAGAGGGGCAACCGGGACAGAATCCGGCGCCCCGACCGGGACTAGAACCCGGTGTGCCGGCGCCGCTAGGCGGAGGATTAGCCTAGTGAGCCGCGGCGCCGGCCACAAATTCTTTCAATATCTGTTTGTTATGGAAGGTCTTTGTTTCACCTTCATTCATAAATGAGAGCTTTGAAGGCTACCATATTCTGGGTTGACAGTTTTATTTCTCTTAAAACTTGGAATATATTTCACCACTTTTTTCTAGCCTGTAGGGTTTCTCTTGAGAAATCAGTTGTGAGTCTTGGAGATCCTCTGAAAGTAATCTGGTGTTTATCTTATGCATATTTTATAATCTCTTCTTATGTTTTACCGTGTCATGGTGAAAATATTTTCTTGTCATGTTATTAGGAGTTCTGTATGCTCCCTGTACTTGGACATCCCTTGCTTTCTCCAAATTAGGGAACTTTTCTGTAATTATTTCACTAAAGAGGCCTTCTAATCCATTCTCTCTTTCTACACATTCAGGAACTCTAAGACATGTATATTGGGTCAAGTGATAGTATCCCATAGATCTCCAACACTGTTTTTTAGTTTTCTAATTTCTTTTTTTGGTCTGACAGTAAAGTTTCTGGAGATTTGTCTTCTAACTTGGATATCCTTTCTTCTGCCTCACCAAGTCCATTGTTAAGGCTTTCCACTGTATTTTTCATTTGATCTGTTGTATTCTTCATTTCCAATATTTCACTTTTATATCATTAAAATATCAATATCATGGGAAAAAGATCATGTTGTGTATAGATTTGTTTAATTTGTGGATTTACATCTGATTACTTGTAAGTAATCCTACAATCAATTTTTTTGAATTCCATTTCTGGCATTTCTTCAATCTATTCATTTTCACATTCTAGTATTGAAGTGTTGTTGTGTTCCTTTGGAGCTGTCATATGGTCTCCCTTATTGTTTCTTTTTTTTTTTTTTTGACAGGCAGAGTGGACAGTGAGAGAGAGAGAGACAGAGAGAAAGGTCTTCCTTTGCCGTTGGTTCACCCTCCAATGGCCGCCATGGCCGGCGCGCTGCGGCCGGCGCACCGTGCTGATCCGATGGCAGGAGCCAGGAGCCAGGTGCTTTTCCTGGTCTCCCATGGGGTGCAGGGCCCAAGCACCTGGGCCATCCTCCACTGCACTCCCTGGCCACAGCAGAGAGCTGGCCTGGAAGAGGGGCAACCGGGACAGAATCCGGCGCCCCGACCGGGACTAGAACCCGGTGTGCCGGCGCTGCTAGGCGGAGGATTAGCCTAGTGAGCCGCGGCGCCGGCCCCCTTATTGTTTCTTGAATTTGTGCATTTGTGGAGATACTAGTTGGTTTTTCTCCCCTCTGTGAAGGCTTTTTTTCTTTTGAAGGTCAGAGTTACACAGAGAGAGGAGAGGCAGAGAGAGAGAGAGAGAGAGGTCTTCCATCCAATGTCACACTCCCCAGTTGGCTGCAATTGCCAGAGCTGCACCGATCCAAAGCCAGGAGCCAGGAACCTCCTCTGGGTCTCCCACATGGGTGCAGGGACCCAAGGACTTAGGCTTTTCTCCACTGCCTTCCCAGGCCATAGCAGAGAGCTGGATCAGAAGTGGAGCAGCCAGGCCTCAAACCGGTGCCCATATGGGATGCCGGCACTCCAGGCCAGGGCATTAACCCACTGTGCCACAGCGCCGGCCCCATGTGATGGCTTTTATCTTTGGACTATTCCTCTGTGGCTTAGTGGAGTGTCTGCTCTTTCAGTGTATATTCTGAGGTGTGTACTGGATATGCCAGGGAGCTCATTTCAGTGCTCCAGGGTGAGGGGAGTGTCCAAGCTAACACCTCAATTAGGCATGGTAAATCTCTCTTTTAAAGCAGAGGGGAGGTTTAATCTACTCTGTTGGCATAGCCTCACACTCACCTAGTCTCCACCAAGGAGATAAATGCCTGGTATAAATGCCAGTGGGTATAATGTTTGTTCACGTTGCCACAAGAACCACATAAAAGACCTGTGCAGTCCTTGGTGTGAGCATGGATCCCACAGCAATGACCCTCACCAGAGTATCAGGGATCCCCAAATGTGTGGAGCTACTCACAGTACCTGCCCAAAGACCCAGTCACACTCTGTGCCATCACATGCAGCCATAGTGTTTTTACAGTCCCAGAACAGAAGGTTCCCATAGCCACATGCACCCAGCCCACTGTCAATTCTCCCAGCCAGAGTCAAGCATCTCCTCTTGACTGGTTGCTGGGTGTGAGACATGAGCTGCCATAGCTGTTACATATGTTCAAAATGATGCCTGCCCCTTCTTGGCTAGTACAGAATGGCCCTGAGTGGTCAGGGAGGGAAAATCCTCCCCCTTTTTCCCCTCTAGGTTGGCAGGTACACTGCCCCCTACAGGGCTCTAAGCAAGACTGACTCCAGGCTCTTCCTGCAGCTTTTTCATCAATGGCTTTGGCTGCTGCAGTCTGGTCTTCAAAGCTGGTGCTGATGCTGTTGGCTGTTGGGGTCCTGAGTTGTCCGTGTCCGTACCTTCCATGTAGGTCCATAGTGTCCCTCTAATCTGCATGGAGTTTCCTCTGCCATTTTCTCCATAACTCTTCCTTAAGATTGCACACACTACCTGTTTTTTTGTTTTTGTTTTTTTTTTTTTTAAACTATGGTCCTCTAGACTAAAGCAGTAAGTTCCCTCCCTATCCTGCAGTCTTGGTCTCTCTATAAACACTTCTTAAAAAATGGGATGAAATATGCTTCCCTCATTTTTTCATGTATTTATTCAAAGTGAACAGATTTTATGTATTTCATATATAGTCTTTTTTTTTTTTTTTTGGACAGGCAGAGTGGACAGTGAGAGAGAGAGACAGAGAGAAAGGTCTTCCTTTGCCATTGGTTCACCCTCCAATTGCCACCGCGGCCGGCGTGCTGCGGCCGGTGCACCGCAGTGATCCGATGGCAGGAGCCAGGTACTTATCCTGGTCTCCCATGGGGTGCAGGGCCCAAGTACTTGGGCCATCCTCCACTGCACTCCCTGGGCACAGCAGAGAGCTGGCCTGGAAGAGGGGCAACCGGGACAGAATCCGGCACTCTGACCGGGACTAGAACCCGGTGTGCTGGCACTGCAAAGTCTTTTATTTTTAAAAAATTTATATAAGGTAAACAAATTTCATATATTTCATACATACAGATTTAGGAGCATAGTGATTCTTCCCACCCTACCCTTCCTCCTGTCAATGCTCCCACTCTCTCTTCTCCTTCCTCTGTTACTCTTTCTTCTAATATTTACAATGACATACTTTCAGTTTATTTTATAACCATAAGATTAACCCTACACTATGTAAAGAATTCAACAAATAGTGAGAAGTAAAACACTGTTCTCCAACACTAGAGACAAGGGCTATAAAAAATAGCCAATTTTATTAAAGCATAAAGTTGTATTCCTTAAACAAAATAAAATAATCAAAAAGTGGAAAAGTCAGTTTTGCTCAAATAGATTACATATTTTTTGTACTCAATTAGTTATCACATATCAGAGAAAACATGGTATTTGTCTTTATGGGACTGGCTTATTTTGCTAAGTATAATGGTTTCCAGTTGTATCCATTTTTGTTGTAAAATAGAATTTCATTCTTTTTTATGTCTGAGTAGTATTCCGTAGTGTATGTATACCACATTTTCTTTATCTAGTCATCAGTTGATGGACACTTGGGTTGATTCCATATCTTAGCTAGTGTGAATTGAGCTGCAATAAACTTGGGGGTACAGAAAACTCTTTCCTATGCTGATTTCATTTCCTTTGTGTAAAGCTCCAGGAGTAGGATGACTGGGTCATATGATAGATCTCTTTTCAGATTTCTGAGGAATATCCATATTGTTTTCCACATGGCTGTATGAGTTTACATTCCCACCAACAGTAAATTAGGGTACCATTTTTGCCACATCTTTGCCAGGATTTATTGTTTTTTGATTACTGTATGAGAGCCATTCAAACTGGGGTGAGGTGAAACCTCATGTGGTTTTGATTTGCATTTCCCTGATGGTTAGCAATCCTGAGCATTTTTTCATGTGTCTGTGGCTATGTGAATTTCGTCTTTTGATAAATGCCTATTCAAGTCTTTCCCCCCTTTTTAAGATTTATTTTTTTGAGAGGCAGAGTTACAGAGAGATGGAGAGACAGAGATCTTCCATCCACTGGTTCACTCCTCAAATGGCTGCAACACCTGGAGCTGGGCCAATCCAAAGCCAGGAACCAAGAACTTCTTCTGGATCTCGCACATGGATGTAGGGGCCCAGGCACTTGGACCATCTTCTACTGCCTTCACAGTCCATCAGCAGGGAACTGGGTTGGAAGTAGAGCAGCCAGAAATTGAACTGGTGCCCATATGGGATATCAGCCCTGCAGGCAATGGCTTTACCCACTATACCACAGCACTGGCCTATCTCTTTTCCTGCAGGATTATTTGTTTTGCTGTTGAGTTTCTTGAGTTCTTTATAGATCCTGGATATGAATCCTTTATAAGTTATATAGTTTGCAAATATTTTCTTCTATTCTGCCAGTTACAACTTAACTTTGATAAGTGTTTGCTTTGCAATGCAGAGACTTCTTAGCTTGATGTAATCTCTTTGTCTATTTTTGCTTTGATTGTCTTGTGCTTCTGGGGTCATTTCCAAGAAGTCTTTGCCTATGCCAATGTCTTGCAGAGTTTCCTCAATATTCAATCTGATGGTATCAATACATAGATTTAGATTCTTGATCCATTTGGAGTTCATTTCTGTATAAGGTGTCTATTTTCACACTTCTGCATGTGGAAATCTGATTTTCCCAGCACCATTTGTTGAGGAGACTGTCCTTTCTCCAGGGATTGATTTTAGCCCATTTGTCAAATATTGGTTGTAGATGTGAGGATTGATTTCTGAAGTTTCTAGTCCATTGGTCTACATGTCTATTTTGCACCAGTATGAGGTACTGTTTGGAGTCTCTTAAGTTTCCATATGAATTTTAGTCTATTTTTTCTACTACTGAGTAGGGAATGTCCTTGATATTTTGATTAGGGTTGCATTTAATCTGTAAATTGCCTTTGGTAAATGGATATTTTGATGAAATTATTGCTTCCAATCCATGAACATGAAAGATTATTCCATTTTTTTGTTATCTTCTATTTATTTAACTTTCTGTAATTTATTTCATAGAGCTCTTTCTCCTCCTTGGTTAAATTTATTCTAAAGTATTTATTTTTTGCAGATATTATGAATGGTACTGATCTTACAAGTTGTTTGTGAGCCATGGCATTGTCTGTGTATGCAAAAGCTATTGAATTTTATGTGTTAATTTTATATCCCAGAACTTTACCATAAACTCTCCTATGAATTCCAATGGTCTTGTAGTGGAATCTTTTGATTCTCCTAGATGATAATGGTAATAAGGATAGATAGAATTAAAAAGGAGAGAATGTTCCAGCATGGGAAGTAGTCCACACAGCAGACTCATAGAAAGACAACCACTTTATTTTTTTTTAATTTTATCTTTGACAGGCAGAGTGGACAGTGAGAGAGAGAGACAGAGAGAAAGGTCTTCCTTTTGCCGTTGGTTCACCCTCCAATAGCCGCCGCGGCTGGCGCATCGCGTTGATCCGAAGACAGGAGCCAGGTGCTTCTCCTGGTCTCCCATGCGGGTGCAGGGCCCAAGGACTTGGGCCATCCTCCACTGCCTTCCTGGGCCATAGCAGAGAGCTGGCCTGGAAGAGGGGCAACTGGGACAGAATCCGGTGCCCCGACTGGGACTAGAACCCCGTGTGCCGATGCCGCAAGGTGGAGGATTAGCCTATTGAGCCACGGCGCCGTCCCGACAATCACTTTAAATAGCACTCTGACCTCAGAATCAGTCCTTAAGGCATTCTGGTCTGGTGGAAAAGCCTATGCAAGCATTTCAGGCATGAAAAGCCAAGACACTGTGGCAAAAAAATGTCCTACATAAAGGATCTCTGTGAGAGAGACCCCTGTGCAAAGAAGTGGCCATCATACTTTTCTCTGAAGGGAGGAGAAAACTTCCACTTTGCTTATGGACTTGTCTAAGTACTGATGGAGTCTGTGGATTGAAAAGGTTTCCATAGCCTAGGCAACTCATGTAAAGAGCCTCAGGTAATCACTGATGTCATACATGAGTGCTAATTGTTAAATTAACAAGAGTCACTGTGCACTAACTTCTCATGCAGGACCTTTGTCCTCAAAGAGTTGTATTATGATAGTTAACAGTAAAACTTGTTCTCAAAGATTTATTTC
Source organism: Oryctolagus cuniculus (assembly GCF_964237555.1). Taxonomy (NCBI): domain Eukaryota; kingdom Metazoa; phylum Chordata; class Mammalia; order Lagomorpha; family Leporidae; genus Oryctolagus; species Oryctolagus cuniculus. Next base: position 142,504,631 of record NC_091437.1, read on the forward strand.
ATTTTAGTGTATTAAGTGGAGCTATTATTATCTCATTAGTTTAGTTATGCCTAAGTGTCAAACTCTATTACTTGTTTTCTTAGGTGCTTTGTTAATTAATGATAAAACTTGTTCTTAAGGACTTACTTTCTTTTAATATATTATTAAATAGAGGAGATTATTATGTCTCAAAGTATAGTTATTTCTTTTTATTTATTTTTTTGACAGGCAGAGTGGACAGTGAGAGAGAGAGAGACAGAGAGAAAGGTCTTCCTTTTGCCGTTGGTTCACCCTCCAATGGCCGTCGTGGCCAGCGCGCTGCGACCGGGGCACCGCGCTGATCCGATGGCAGGAGCCAGGTACTTATCCTGGTCTCCCATGGGGTGCAGGCACCAAGGTAAGTTCTCACAAAAGAAATATCATTCTTGGGTGTTTCTTTAAAGTTAATTAGGTTTCTTTTTTTTTTTTTAAGATTTATTTATTTATTTGAAAGTCATAGTTACACAGAGAGAGGAGAGGCAGAGAGAGAGAGAAAGAGGTCTTCCATCCAATGGTTCACTCCCCAGTTGGCTGCAATGGCCAGATCTATGCTGATCCAATGCCATGAGCCAGGAGCTTCCTCTGGGACTCCCACGTGAGTGCAGGGGCCCAAGGACTTGGGCCATCTTCTACTGCTTTTCCAGCTTACAGCAGAGAGCTGGATCAGAAGTGGAGCAGCCAGGACTCAAACTGCCACCCATATGGGATGCTGGCACTCCAGGCCAGGGCATTAACCTGCTGCGTCTCAGTACTGGCCCCTGATTAGGTTTCTAAAAAAAGTGAATTTAACTTTGAGATGCAATGACTATGAAAGGTCCTTGTCTCGACTATTAAGGAACAGGGTTTTTTTTTCATGCAAATTGTTGAACTTTTTACTTAGTATGGAGTTGGTCTTCTGTGTATAAAGTTAATTGAAAATGGTTCTTAGTGGAGAATGGGACTGGGAATGGGAGAGTGAGGAGAAGAAGGGCTGGAAGTGTGGGTGGCAGGCAGGCATGGTGGGAAGAATCACTATATTCCCAATGTTGTACTTACTAAGTGCATGAAGTTTGTATTCCTTAAATAAAAGTTCTCTTTGGTGGAAAAAAAAAAAAGAAGTGGAGCAGCTGGGACTGAAACCAGTGCCCATATGGGATTCTGGCACAGCAGGCAGAGGCTTACCCACTATACCACATGCTGGTCGCTATAGCTCTCTTTTTTTTGGTCTTTTTCTGGTTTTGTTTTTTCCCCTCAGTCTTGAGTGTCCAGGCCCCTGTCAATTCTCCCGGCCAGACTCCTGCTCTCTTCTTTCAGCTGGTTGCTGAGAATTCACACGCAAGCTGGTGCAGCTGCTACATATGTCCAAAATGCCACCTGCCCTCTAAGCTAGTTACAGGATATCAGTGCCAGGTGGTCAGGGAGAGAGAAACATGCCCTATCTTTTTTTTTTCCTCCACGTTTTCAGGTACACTGTCTTCCACAGGGCTCCAAGCTGAACTTACACCAGGTTCTTCCCACAGCTTTATCACCAGTGACTTGTGCTGCTGCAGTCTGGTCTCACCTCACTCTCCAGGGCTGATGCTGAGGTTCTAGGCTGCTGGGGTCCTGAGTTATGCATGTCTACAGCCTCCATGTAGGTCCACAGTGTTCCTCTAATTTGTGTGGAGTTTCCTCTGCCATTTTCTCCCTAACTCTTCCCTGAGACTGCACTCTCTCCACTTTTTTAAATTTTTTTTAAATTATCTGCTTCTGGACTACAACTGTTAGCTCCCTCTCTATTCCACCATTTTGGATCTCTTGCACTAAAATCTCTGGTTTTGGAATTAAGGTGATACTGGCCTCATTTAAGGAGCTAGAGAGGATTCTGTCCATTTCAATTGTTTTGAGTAGTTTGAGAAGAATTGGAATTAGTTCTTTAAAATTCTGGTGGAGGGCCGGTGTTGTCCTATATATAGCAGGTTAAGCCTCTTCCCATAGGGGCACCGGTTGCAGTTCTGGCTGCTCTACTTCTGATCCAGTTCCCTGCTAATACCCCTGGGAATGTGTTGGAGGAGGGTCTAAATCCATGGGACTCTGAACTCAAGTGCGAGGTCCAGAGGATGCTTCTGATTCTTGACTCCTGGGTTAGGCCTAGCCCAGCCCCAGCCATTGTGACCATTTGGGAAGAGAACCAGTGGCTAGAAGGCCTCTTTCTCTCTCACTCTCTGTAACTCTGCCCTTCAAATAAATAAATCTTAACAAAAAAAAGTCTGATAGAATTCAGCAGTGAAGCCATCTTATCCTGGGCTTTTCTTTGTTGGGAGGGTCTTTATTACTGATTCAATCTCTGACTTGTTTATTGGTCTATTTATGTTCTGTGTCTTATGAACCAATTTTGATAGATTGCATGTGTCCAGGAATCTACCCATTTTGTCTAGATTTTAATTTTAGCATATAGCTGTTTGTAGTATTTCCTGATGATTCATTTTATTCCTGTGGTATATGTTATATCTCTCTTATTTAATCAATGATTTTGTTGATTTGGTTATTTTCCCTCTCTTATTTTTGTTAGGCCAATGGTGTATCAATTTTATTTTTTCAAAAAACCAGCTTTTCATTTCACTGATCTTTTAAAATTTTTTTTTTATTTTTAAGATGTACAATATGAGAGTTTATTTTAGAAAGCTTTATTTAATAAATACAAATTTCATAGGTACAGCTTTAGGAATATAAAAGTTATTCCCCCCATACCTGCCCTCCCACCCCCACTCCTGTCCCACCTCCTTCTCCCTCTCCCATCTCATTCTTCACTAAGGTTCATTTTTAATTTTCTTTTTATAAAGAAGGTCAACTCTATACTAAATAAAGATTTCAATAGTTTGCACCCACAGACACACAAAGTATAAAGTAGTGTTTGAAGACAAGTTTTACCATTATTTCTCATTGTACAACTTATTAAGGACAGAGGTCCTACATGAGAAGTAAGTGTATAGTGACTCCTATTGTTGATTTAACAATTGGCACTCTTATTTATGACATCAATGATGTCAATCTGAAGCCAGGAGCTGGGTGCTTACTCCTGATCTCCCATGCCCAAGCACTTGGGCCATCCTCCACTGCCTTCCTGGGGCCACAGCAGAGAGCTTGACTGGAAGAGGAACAAGCAGGACAGAATCCAGCGCCCCAACTGGGACTAGAACCCGGGGTGCCGGTGCCGCAGGCGGAGGACTAGCCAAGTGAGCTGTGGCACCAGTCTTCTTTGTAGTAATTTCTAATGATTTTTTTTTTTTGTGCTGTGGTGTCTGTTGTTACATTTCCTTTTTGTTGTCTAATTTTATTAATTTGGGTCTTTTATCTCCTTTTTTGGTTAGTTGGGCCAGTGGTGTGTCAATTTTGTTTATTTTTTCTAAAAACTAGCTCTTCATTTTGCTGATCTTTTGTAATTTTTTGATTCAATTTTGTTGATTTCTTCTCTAATTTTAATTATTTTTCTTCTACTAGTTTTGGGTTTGGTTTGCTATAGTTTTTCTAGATCCTAGAGATGCATTTATAGCTCATTTATTTGGTCCCTTTTTGATTTCTTGATGTAGGTACCAATTACTGTAAACTTTCCTCTTAACACTACTTTTGCTATATCCTGTAAGTTTAGACATGTATTGTCATCTTCATTTGTTTCCATAGGTTTTTTGATGTATCTTTTGATTTCTTCTTGACCTACTCTTCTTTCTGAAACATGATGTTCAGTCTCGATGTTTTAGAGGTTCCTGAGGTATTGATTTCCAGCTTCATTCAATTGTCGTCCGAGAAGGTGCATGGTATGATTTTAATTATTTTGAATTTGCTGAGACTTGCTTTATGGCCTAGCATGTGGTCAATGCTAGAGAAAGTTCCATACACTGGTGAGAAGAATATTTATTCTGCAACTGTAGGTTGGAAGGTTCTGTAGATATTTGTTAGGTTCATTTGGTCTATAGTGTCGAATAAGTGTTGTTTTATTGTTCATTTTCTGTCTGGCTGATCTGTCCATTGGTGAAAGTGAGATATTGAAGTGCCCCATTACTATTGTATCGGAGTCTATGTCTCCTTTTAGATCCATTAACATTTCTTTTAAATAGACAGGTGCTCTGTAAAGTCACATCTTTCTGTTGAATTAATCCTTTAATCATTACATAATGCCCTTTTTTGTTTCTTTTTTTATAATTTAAAAAAATTTTTTATTAGGCAGAGTTAGACAGTGAGAGAGAGAGAGACAGAAAAGTCTGCCTTCCGTTGGTTCACCCCCCAAATGGCCGCAATGGCCGGCGCTGTGCTGATCTGAAGCCAGGAGCCAGGTGCTTCTTCTAGGTCTCCCATGCGGGTGCAGGGGCCCAAGCACTTGGGCCATCCTCCCTGCCTTCCCCGGGCCACAGCAGAGAGCTGGACTGGAAGAGGAGCAACCGGGAGTAGAACCCGGCGCCCATATGGGATGCTGGCACCGCAGGCGGAGGATTAACCAAGTGAGCCACAGTGCTGGCCCCCTTTTTTGTTTCATTTAAGAATTTTTGGTTTAAAGTCTATTTTGTCTGATATTAGGATGGCTACAGAACTCTTTTTTTGGTTTCTGTTAGCATGGCATATCTTTTTATTTTTTATAGAAAACTTTTATTTGATAAATATAAATTTCTTAAGTATAACTTTTGGATTGTAGCAGTTCAAATATCTTTTTCCATCCTTTTACTTTCAGTCTGCATGTGTCTTCTTTGTTGTATGAGATGTGTTTCTTGTAGGCAGCAGATAGGTGTTGTTTTTTAATCCATTCAGCCAGTCTATATCTTTTAAGTGGAGAGTTGTAGCCAATTATATTCAGGGTAACTATTAATGAGTAATTACTTTGCCCTGCTATTTTCCCATAAATATTTCTATTGTTTATTTTGGATTTCCTTTGTACATATATTGGAGATTTTCTGCCTTCACCTTCTTTTGTAGTTATGACTGTATTTCTTTGTTTCTGTGTGGGGCATCTTTAAGCATATTTTGTAAAGCTGGATGGGTGGTGACAAATTTTTTCAATAACTGTTTGTTATGGGAGGTCTTTATTTCACCTTCATTCATAAATGAGAGCTTTGCAGGGTACAGTATTTTGAGTTGATAATTTTATTTTTCTTAAATCTTAGACTAGATCTTGTTAATTTCTGCTGGCCAGTAGGGTTTCTGATGAGAAGTCAGCTGTGAGTCTAATTGGCAATCCTCTGAAAGTAATTTAGTTATTTTCTCATGTACATTTTCAAATCTTTTTTGTTTGTTTGTTTTACTGTGGAGTTTGACTATAATGTGTCATGGTAAAGATCTTTTCTGATAATGTCTACTAGGAGTTCTTTTTTTTTTTTTTTTTGACAGGCAGAGTTAGACAGAAAGGTCTTCCTTTTTCTGTTGGTTCACCCCCCGAGTGGCCGCTATGAACAGTGCATTGCAGCTGGCGCACTGCGCAGATCTGAAGCCAGGAGCCAGGTGCTACCTGGTCTCCCATGCAGGTGCAGGACCCAAGCACTTGGGCCATCCTCCACTGCCTGCCCAGGCCACAGCAGAGAGCTGGACTGGAAGAGGAGCAACCAGGATAGAATCTGGCGTCCCAACCAGGACTAGAACCTGGGGTGCCAGCGCCACAGGTGGAAGATTAGCCTAGCGAGTTGCAGCGCCGGCCCTACTAGGAGTTCTATGTGCTTCCTGTACTTGGATGTCCCTTTCTTTCTTAAATTAGGGATCCTTCTGAAATTAGTTCACTAAATAGGACTTCTAATCCATTCTCTCTTTCCAGGCCTTCAGGAATTCCTAAGTTGGGTTGTTTAATGGTATCCCATAGATCCCCAACACTACTTTTTAGTTTTCTAATTTCTTATTTTTTATTGTCTGACTGTAAAATATCCAGCGATTTGTCTTCTAACTCAGCTATTCTTTCTTCTGCTTCACTGAGTCTGTTGTTAAGGCTTCTACCACATTTTATATTTGTTCTTCAGTTCCAAGATTTCATTTTGATTTCTCTTTGAGATCTCAATTTCATTGGAGAAATTTTCTTTCACGTCATCTACAGATTTCATTAGTTTGTTATTATTATTAGCTATTATTAGTTATTATTATTAGTTTGTGTCGCTCCCCCTCTTCGTGGAGGAACGACACTAAACCCTGCCTAGGCTTCATATCCGAGTCACGGCACCATTATGTCGCTCCCCCTCTTCGTGGAGGAACGACACAGGACCCTGCGCTGTTCTTTTGTCTGCTTGGCCCTTCCCGGGTTTGCTGCTGGTTCTTCCCGGGTTGGCTACCGTCCCTTCTACCTCCGTGGAAGGGCGGTTCCCCCTGCCACTTTCCCCACTTCCGCTGGGGAGCGGCACACCGCCGGCCGGCTCTCTCGGGGGCTGCACAGGTGTTCCTTCAGATAGATGTTCCTGGTGCATGTTGTCTCTCTCCTCCTTTATAGTCCTCTTCCACCAATCCCAACTCTGCTACCCACACGCCGAGTATGCTGCTCTCCTCCAATCAGGAGCAGGTCCTGCTGTTTATTGGTTGAACTGGAGGCAGCTGTGTAGAAGCTGTTTCCTCCTCTCCCAGCACCATATTGTGGGAGAGCAGATGCATAGAATAAGTCTTAATTCCAGTAACAGTATAGTCTGAGTTGCTCCCCACAGTTTGTATTTGCTTCTGATTACTTCTAAGTCTTCCTTCAATCAATTTTTTTGAATTCTATTTCTGGTATTTCTTCAACCTCTTTATCTTCACATTCTAGTATTGAAATGTGTTATTTTGGGGGAGTCATGTCATCCTTATTCTTATTTCTTGAATTGCTGCATTTATTATTCAGCATTTGTGGAGATGCTGTTGTTTTGTTTTTTCCCTATGGTGACTTATCTTTTTACTATGCCTCTATAGCTTAGTGGTGTGTATTCTTTTTCAGTGAATCCCAAGAGGCATGTGGTAAGTGTGGCGAAGCAGCTCTATTCAGTGCTCCAGGGTGAAGGGAGTGTCCAAGGTGACACCCAGGTTGGGCATGGCAAATCTTTTTATCTATCTATTTATTTATTTATCTATCTATTTATTTATTTATCAGAGGGGAGGGGAGGTCTGCTCCGCTCTGTTGGCATAGGCCCCCTACTTACCTCCTGTCCTCAAAGAGACCAATGCCTGGGTACTAACCCCAGTGGAAGGCTTGTGTGACAGGATTGTGAAAAATTATGGCTGTTTGGGAGCATGCAAGGTGTGATGGATTTGGGCAGTCACTGTGGGTGGCTCCACACTTGGGACTCCCTGATTCCCTGGTGAAGATCACTGCTGCAGGATCTATGCTTACACCAAGGCCTCCCACAGTCACAAGCACCCAACCTCCCATCAATTCTCCCAACCAGACTCAGACATCTCTGTCTGGCTGGTTGCTGGGCACAACAGCTGCTGAGCTGTTGCAGCTGTTAGGTGTGCCCAAAATGGTGCCTTCCCTCTTCAGCATGTTACAGAATGATGGTGCACAGTGGTCGGGGAGAGAAAAATGTACCCCTTTTTTCTCTTCTAGTTTGGCAGGGACTTGAACTTGTACCCATATGGGCGGCTGGCACTGCTGGCAGCAGCTTTACCTGCTATGCCACAGCACTGGCACCGAGGTCTTTGTCTTGAAGCTTGGCATATCTCCTTTAATATCACAACATTTTCAAGAACAATTTGTGGAAAAAAAAAACTCACTTTTTGACAACATGTTATTCTCACATCAACATTGGAAGAACAGCATTTTTTCTTCATAATGTTAATTATAGTTATTACCCACTACTAGAAAGGTGTAATACAATGTTTTTAAGCAATGTGAGAAAAAAAGTAGAATAAGTGAAATCTCTAAAACAATTATTTTTAGACTGTACTCATTTTTCACATCTGTTGGCAAAGTTAATAGAATTTATTCTCAGAAATGTTGGATTAAATGAGATAGTGTATGAGACATGCTTAACATAGAGCTTGACCCACAGAAATTATTTGACAAATTCTAATTATGATAAATATATTAAGTGGGCAATTTATTATTATATTATTGTTCTGTGATTGTTCTTGAAGTAACTATACCTAGGATCTTAACCAGCTATAACTTTGACATAGCCAGTTTGCCTTGTATCAAAAAAAAAAAATGCTGTTGAACAAAGATTTCAGGAAAACTAATGGTTGAAGCAGCTTCTCTTCGCTTTCTACCCTTGGCCCACCCTTTTGATGCTACTTTAAGCCATGAATGGCAGCAATACAGGGAAGAACCTGAACACATTGGGGACTTCCATATCTTTCTTCTCTGAATAATTTTCCAGGGTCCTTGTTTCCTTCCTACACTCCGAGGCCATCAGTGCATGTGAGAAACCATTGTGGCCATGGGGAGTCATGCTGGGACAGCTCAGTCTTCCTGGAAGCAAGGCATATGCAAACCAAGCTTGAACTGGGAGTCAGGAAAGTGGACCTAGGAGCCGCATTGTGGCATAATGTCATTGCCTGCTATGCCAGCATTGTATCTGGGCCCCAGTTTGAGTCCTGGCTGCTCTACTTCTGATCCAGCTCCCAGCCAATGTGCCTGGGAAAGCAGTGGAGGATGGGCCATGTGCTTGGGTCTCTGCACCCATGTGGGAGACCCAGAAGAAGGTCCTGGCTTTGGCCTGTCCAAGCCCTGACCATTGTGGCCACTTGGGGAGTGAACCAGTGGAGGGAAGATTCTTTCTCTCTCCCCACCACCTGTATCTCCCCACACCCCTCTCTGTAACTCAGACTTTCAAATAAATAAAACTTTAATAAAATAAGTAAATGATCTTATTCAGGCAAGCAGAGTAGTTGAAATGTTTTGCTTTGTTTTGTTTTCACTTCCTGTTTTTCTGATCTGTTGACTATAAGGATCACATGTGATCCGATTAAATGTAGAATACAGAAAAAGTTACTGTTTGAGGAGCCATATTTGTTGGTGATCAGAAGAATGTACAGCAAACCAGGCAGAGGGAAGGAGAAAGACAAGGTGCTTTTTTTTTTTACCCTATTACCTGATAGCAAAGTCAGAAATATTGCTTGCCTTTTTTTTTTTTTTTTTTTTTTTTGGACAGGCAGAGTTAGACAGTGAGAGAAACAGAGAGAAAGGTCTTCCTTTTTCTGTTGGTTCACCCCCCAAGTGGCCGCTATGGCCAGCACGCTGCACCGATCGGAAGCCAGGAGCCAGGTGCTTCCTCCTGGTCTTCCATGCGGGTGCAGGGCCCAAGCACTTGGGCCATCCTCCACTGCCTTCCTGGGCCACAGCAGAGAGCTGGACTGGAAGAGAAGCAACTGTGACAGAATCTGGCACCCCAACTGGGTCTAGAACCTGGGGTGCCGGTGCCACAGGCAGAGGATTAGCCTAGTGAGCCGAGGCCCCAGCCTCTTACTGTGTTATTTCTAACCTCTGACTGCTACTTTGACTTTGTTTACTTATCTTCAGGCTTCCAAATAAACCTTACTATTTTTATTTTAAAAAATTTATTTAGGGGCCGGGGCTGTGGCGTAGCGGGTGGAGCCACTGGCTGCGATGCTGGTTCAAGTCCTGGCTCCTCCACTTCCAATCCAGCTCTCTGCTGTGGCCTGGGAAAGCAGTGGAAGATGGCTCAAGTTCTTGGGCCCCTGCACCTGCATGGGAGACCCGGAAGAGGCTCCTGGCTTCGGATTGGCACAGCTCTGGCCATTGCAACCACTTGCGGAGTGACCAGCAGATGGAAGACCTCTTTCTATCTGCCTCTCTTCCTCTCTCTGTGTAACTTTTAAATAAATAAATAAGGGGCCGGTGCTATGGTGCAGTGGGTTAATGCCCTGGCCTGAAGCACCGGAATCCCATATGGGCACCAGTTTGAGACCCGGCCTGGGAAAGCAGTAGAAGATGGCCCAAGTGCTTGGGCCCCTGCACCTGCATGAGAGACCCAGAAGAGGCTCCTGGCTTCGGATCGGCACAGCTATGGCCATTGTGTCCAACTGAGGAGTGAACCAGCGGATGGAAGACCTCTCTCTCTCTCTGCCTCTCCTCTCTCTGTGTAACTCTAACTTTCAAATAAGTAAATCTTTGAAAAAACCAACCAAATAATAATAATAATAATAATAATAATAATAATAAAAAGGATAGCCAAGGGTAAGCCCCAGGAATGAGTATTTAAAAGAAAATTTGAAGGACAGAGAAATAGAGATCTACCATCCACTGGTTCATTTTCTTCATGTTGTTCAGAGGGTAACAGCAGCTAGTAAATTCTCTAAGCTCCTTTCTCCCAAGCCATTCCAAATTTGTTTAGGCTGACGCCACTGAAACAACAGAAACTGCCAGATTTGCGTGATTAGAGAAGTTGCATATGAAATGTTATCCCCTGCTCCACCAAGCCCCGGGATCATAATGAAGTCTAAATGAGGTAATATACGTGCATAGACTCTGCAGTCTGGAAAGTTCCACAAATGCAGTTACAACAATAACACAGCTTTCCCTATAAGAGTGACAATATTTGATGAAAATAATTTCAGGACTTAATCTGAAAGTCAACATGAAGAAAATGACACTGGTATTTCTTGGAAAACAAGATTTCATACCAAGAATTGTTGTGGAGTCCTGGAATTCCAAAGCAAGTATTTTCCTGTATTTTATCACCCATTTAGAGTCTAAAGGTTCAGAACTGGTTAATGAATCAGTCAAATCTGGGGCCCTTGTCCGTTTGTTCTGATCCAACCATCTCTACGAGGTAGGCTTTGATCCAATTCTACATAGAGCTACACAGCCCAGACAAGGGCTCTCCTTGGTAGCCCTCGAAGGGATGGGAAGCTGATATTCCATCTGCTGAGAGAGAAATTATTCTCTCTCCCTTGTCAGTTTTTACCCTTGTTTCTTAAATGCAAAATGACAAGTGTTTAAAAGACGTGAGAGCTCATAACTCCACTATTAGGACCAATATCCGCAGAGACTGGCTTCATAGGAATTATTCTACTTTGTTACTTAACCATCAGTTATGCTGAATCCAGTGCTAGTGTATCACACCCATTGGGCCAAACTCAGAATTTCTGTGGCTGCTTTGTTTATGACCTGGGCTTTGACTACGACCTGGGCTTTGGGGCCCTTTCATATAACACACTGGAGACTGTCAGCAGCTGGGATAATTACAACAGAATATGAGACACACCCCCACCTCATCCCCACCTCACCACCTCTGGCCAGATGCCTTCTGGAAATGCCCCATTTGCTCAACTTGGAAGGCTTCATTCCATTCTTTGAAGCGTGATAGGTAAGGACTTCCCCTGTGGGACTTTGGAGAAAGGAGGACAGTCACACGTGGCTAGGTGGTTCTGCTGTTACAGACAAGTCTTCCAAAAGCTATGGTCAAATAGTCTATAACAGTAAGTGAATTACGGATATTGTGATGTTCCACCCAAGAGCAACGAGTAAGATACTGTGGAAATAAAGAAGATGGGTGAATGGTTTCTCTGAGGGAATGGAGGGTGGTTTACTTCTGAGAGTGTATCTTGATTCTCTTGGACTTACCACAATGGTTTGCTCTAGGAGGGCAAGCGGCCATGTCTGTTTTGGTTGTCAATACACCTAGCGCCAGAATCCTTCCTATCTCAGGGTGAAACAATAAATATCTGGCCTGGAGCAGGAGCCAGGCATGATGCTATGTACTTTCCTCGCCTTAGGTTATTTAATATTCACAGGGGTCTTATGAGTGTTAGAGATGTTAAGACATTGACTATGGTTTCTAGTTAGAGGAAGGGGTGACACTGAACTTACCTCCCTCTAATTCCAGTCTTGTGTTCTCAGCCATTGGGCCAAACTCCCTGTTAGAGAAAAGCTCTGCTGTGATTATCCCTGTCACATATCACCTATCTTTTGGAGCCCTTTCATAACACACAGGAGACTGTCAACAGCTAGGGTGATACAACTGGTCATGAACACCCTTCCCCCACCCCCGGCCAGATGCCTTCTGGAAATATCTGTCTGTTCAACTCAGATTCATTCCACTCTTGAATTGTATGAGAATTTCCCACTCAACAGGTTACAGCCAATTGAGAACTAAGTAGACCTAGAGCCTAAGTGGGAGCTGAAAAGAGGGGGGCACTTCCTCCCATCACTCAGGACTCCGGATGCTGGCCAAAATGGCATCTCCAATGGTAAGACTAAATTCTAGTATCTGAAAATGTCAGTTGGGAATTGCCTGCTTGTTATAAATGCAGGTTCCTGGATCAAATTTCAGTTGGATGAGCTCTATCATCTGAGAATCCCTGTCTCTGGACGAAGTATTTCTCTCTAGGCTTATGATTTCCAAGTTGTGCTTCTCAGAAGACGTTTCCATTAGGTAAGGAATGCTTATGCAGGAGTGACTACACTGTGCACTAGGAGGCATCACCTAAAGCATGGGTAAGGATCCCCCCTGTGGTCCTTGGGAGAAATGAAGACTTATTCTTTTTTAAATTAACATATTTGACAGAGTTAGAGGGAGAGAGAGATTATCTTCTTCCCATTGGTTCACTCCCCAAATGGCTCCAATGGCAGGCGTTGGGCCAGGCTGAAGCCAGGAGTCCAAAACTCCATTTGCATCTCCCTAATGGGTGGCAGGAACCCAGAATACTTGGATCATCTTCCACTGCTTTTCCCAGGCCTTTAGCAGAGAGCTAGAAGGGAAGTGGAGCAGCCAGAACATGAAACGGGGCCCATATGGGATGCCAGCATTGCAGGTGGTGGCTCTACCTGCTGTGACACATCACCGACATCACCGGCTCTGAGACAATATCATTTTTTTTAAATAAGTGTATCTTTCTATTTATTTGAGAGGAGAGGTACAGAGAGAAAAGTCTTCCATTTGCTGATTTACTCCCCAAATGGCTGCAATGGCCAGTGCTGGGCAAATCCGAAGCCAGGAGCCAGGAGCTTCTTGCAGGTCTCCCACACAGGTACAGGAGTCCCAGCATTTGGGCCATCTTCCATTGCTTTCCCAGGCCATAAGCAGAGAGCCGGATTGGAAGAGCAGCATCCAGAACACAAATCGGCACCCATATGGAATGTCAGTGCCACAGGCAGAGGCTTAGCCTATTACAGCACAGTGCCGGCCCCAAGACACTGTATTCTTACATAGGAAGCAGCCAGCCTGTAGCATCTGAGGCAATGACTGAGACAAGAAGCCAGGCAGCCTTGCTGTGGTGGCACCATAGCACTGCTTTCCTTGCAGTCCTCACAGCTGACTTAATGGAGGCTGCAGACCTGAGTGAGGCTTAAGAGCTGGACCTGTCTGCAGATACATGAGCCTCATGGTGTTGAAAACAATCTGACTTGTATCTCACAATTAAAATTGGACTTCCATACACAAATCACTCAAGAATCTGGATCCCCTAGGGGGTCGGTGCTGGAGCACAGTGGATTATGCCATAGCCAGGGCTGGGCCAGACTGAAGCCAGGAGCCAGAAGCTTCATCCGGGTTTCCCATGTGGGTGCACCATTGCTTTCTCAGGCGCATTAGCAGGGAGCTGGACTCAAACCTGCTGCGCCACAGCGCTGGCCCCAGTTGGGGGAATTTCTCACCCCTTGCCCTTGCATCCAGTTCAGCACTGTCCCTCCCCCACCTTCCGTGCACCTGGCCACTTTCCTCATTTCCTTTGCCTGCCTGGCTCACTCCAGCACATGACTTGCAGCACTGCGAGGCGGCAGCAGGGAGAATATAGAATACAAAAGCAGGTGCTCTCAGGCACTTGTCCCTGTCCTCCCACCTGTTTGAACCAGTTGATTATAATGAAAAAATGCTTAAAGGAAACCAGGTGGAAGCTAGACTACAACAAAGGGAAAAAGAATCAAAAGTGGCTTCTGTCGCTCCCCCTCTTCGCGGAGGAACGGCACAGGACCCTGCGCTGTTCTTTTATCTGTTCGGCCCTTCCCGGGTTTCCTGCTGGTCCTTCCCGGGTTGGCTGCTGACCCCTCCACCTCCGTGGAAGGGCGGTTCCCCCTGCCACTTTCCCCACTTCCGCAGGGGAGCGGCACACCGCCAGCCGGCTCTCTCGGGGGCTGCTCAAGTGTTCCTTCAGATAGATGTTCCTGGTGCATGTTGTCTCTCTCCTCCTTTATAGTCCTCTTCCACCAATCCCAACTCTGCTATCCACACACCGAGTACGCTGCTCTCCTCCAATCAGGAGCAGGTCCTGCTGTTTATTGGTTGAACTGGAGGCAGCTGTGTAGAAGCTGTTTCCTCCTCTCCCAGCGCCATATTGTGGGAGAGCAGATGCATAGAATAAGTCTTAATTCCAGTAACAGTCTAGTCCGAGTTGCTCCCCACAGGCTTCCTGTTTTCACAACTGCTCAATCACTCAGTGACGCCTGGGCTCCATCTCCACTTGACATGGCTGCTTCCCTGCGTATGACCCTTGGCTTCTGGATTTAGAGGGGAGATTTTAAAACCAATTCTTCTTATAGGACATGTAAACACCATTTGCTTGTGTTGGTATTGGGACTTTAATGAAAAAAAGAGAAAATTTAGAGAGATGTAACTATTTCCTTATACTTGTTAAGTACCACTTGTTGGCCTGGGCTGGCTTGATTCCTACCGTTCTCACAGTATTTCAATCTTCACAAACCCCATGAGGCAGGTATTGTTACTCAGCTTTCTGGATGAGAAAACAGAGGTTCAGAGGCTTGCCCAGGACACCTAAGTGATATGGGACTGAGCTGTTTTAAATACAGATGTGCTAGGGGGCTGGCATTGTAGCATAGAGGATAAAGCCACCACCTGGACACTGCCATCCCATATGGGCTGATTTGAGATCTGGTTGCTCCACTTCCAATCCAGCTCTCTGCTAATGTGCTTGGGAAAACAACAGAAGATGACTCAAGAGCTTGGGTCCCTGCACCCACATGGGACCCCGGCCATTTGGAAAGTGAACCAAAAGGCTGATCTCTCTCCCTCTTCTGTAACTTTCAAATCAAATACATACGTCCATAACTACAGATATGCCTGACTGTGAAGTCAGATGTTTCTACCACAAGGTCTAACTTTATATCCTCTAGTTTTTGTACAATATGGTGTCAAAACACCTAATGTTCTAAGTAGAGACATGGATAATGCAGGTTAGACTACTTTAGAAATTTAACAGGTTGTTTTTGATAGTGTGGTTGTTCAACGTGCCTTTGGGCTACCATTTTCACAGGTGACTACTGAGGAATGCCTGTGAGTTGTAAGAACTTGTAGTCATTTTCCATTTATTTAATACTATAAGGTGTAGTCGTTCAAAACAGGATCTTTATTTTTTTAAGATTTTATTTATTTGACTGAGTTACAAACATTGAGACAGAGAGAAGGGTCTTCCTTCCGATGGTTCACTTCCTAAATGGCCGCAAGGGCCGGAGCTGCACTGATCCGAAGCCAGGAGCCAGACACTTCTGGGGCCTGATGAGGTGGAGACCAGTCCTATGTGGCTATTACACTTGAAATTTAGCTAGTCTGAATTGAGGTGAGTTGTAAAATACATACTAGATTTTGAAGAAAAGTAAAATATTTCATAAAGTTTCAAAAATGTTGATTTGGTAAAGTGAATTAAATGCATTATTGATTTGTCACTGTTTTTCTTAATGTGACATGAGAAAATTTAAAATTGCTTGTCACTCATAATGGAGAGGATTAAGCAGTAACTTTTAATATAGAATTTTTATTGCCATGAAACACGAGTTTTTTTATTCAAATCATTGATCTAATTTCAGGTACCCCCTCTTTGCAATAACATGAAAATACCCGGGGCTGGTGCTGTGGCTCACTTGGTTAATCCTCTGCTTGCAGCATCCCATATGGGCGCCAGTTCTAATCCTGGTTGCTCCTCTTCCAATCTAGCTCTCTGCTGTGGCCGGGAGGGCAGTGGAGGATGGCCCGAGCGCTTGGGCCCCTGCAACCGCATGGGAGACGAGGAAGAAGCACCTGGCTCCTGGCTTTAGATGGGCGCAGCGCCGGCCGTAGCGGCCATTTGGGGAGTGAACCAACGGAAGGAAGACCTTTCTCTCTGTAACTGCCAAATAGAACAAATTTCTCACGTTACTTGTCAATGAGTAAAACAGAACTTTGATGTCTACTTGTGGGAGCATTAACATTTTGAGGATTATGTTGATAGTTTCATCATGTTACATTACCATGCTGAGCCATTTTTTAAATTCTTATTTGATGGGAATGAGCTCCCAGGTCACTCCCCAAATACCCAGGAAAGCCAAAAGCTGTGCTGAAGCCAAGAACTCAATCCAGGTCTCCCACCAGAGTGGCAGGTATCCAATTATTTGAGCTATCACAGCAGCCTCCTAGGGTCTGTATTAGCAGGAAGCTGGAGTCAGGCATGAAGTTGAGTTTTAAACCCAGGCACTCCAATATGGGATGTGGGAGTTTTCCATCTAAGCCAAATGCCTCCCCTAAGCCTTTTAAGATTTACTTATTTGAAAGGCAGAGAGGTTTTTTATCTGCTGTTCACACCTGGAATGGCTGCAACAGCTGGATCTGAGCTGACCTGAAGCCAGGAGCCAGAACTTCTTCCAGGTCTCCCATGTGGGTGCAGGGGCCCAAGGACTTGGGTCAACCTCTACTGCTTTCCCAGGTCATAAACAGAGAGCTGGATCAGAAGTGGAGCAGCCGGGACTTGAACTGGTGCCATTATGGGATGCTGGTGTGGCAGGCCAGGGTTTTAACCCTCTGCCATCTTTTCAAAAATTTTTTTAAAGATTTTATTTATTTATTTGAGAGGTGGAGTTACAGACAGTGAGAAGGACAGATCTTCCTTCCGCTGGTTCACTTCCCAAATAGCCGCAACGGCTGGAGCTGCGCTGATCTGAAGCCAGGAGCCAGGTGCTTCCTCCTGGTCTCCCATGCGGGTGCAGGGCCCAAGCACTTGGGCCATCCTCCACTGCCCTCCCAGGCCATAGCAGAGAGCTGGACTGGAAGAGGAGCAACCAGGATAGAAATCTGGCGCCCCAACCAGGACTAGAACCTGGGGTGCTGGTGCTGCAGGCGGAGGATTAGCCAAGTGAGCTGTGGCACCAGCTTCAGATCACATAGTATTTTAGAGTCCTTCATGTTTCAGTCTCAGACTGTTTTAGAATGATTATCCTTGTAAGTTAAATGCTTTTTTTTTTTTAAAATGAGTCTGGCAATGCTAACTTTCCAGTTAGCTTTTTCATGGGAAACATCACCAACTGAATAAACTAATACTGTAATATTTACAGCTTATAACACAACTTTTATTAGAAAAGTTATACATAACATAGCATTAACTATTTTCAAGAACAATATTAAACCCAATAGGCAACAAAAACCAGACTAACAAAATGTGTAACAAGAAACTAATGACCTTTCTATAATCAAACATTCAATTATCTACAATGTCTTTTTACAAAAGGGGAAAATTCCATGGTTTACAGGCACATCATATGGAAATTAAAGCTGCAATAGCAATTTTGTACAATTACCATTCTCAAGAAACTGAATCATTAAAACAGTAATTACGAGTTCACAAATTTAAAACATTTCACATAATTTTAAATTATTGGGTATACACTGAAGTCTGTGTTTCAAAAAGTGATTTTTTTCCACAAAAGTGCCAACACTTAAGCTAGAACTTTCAGTGTAATTTTTCCCTAAAAAGTTAAAACATATTTTGATAATCACAATAGTCACATAATTTCTGGTGCTATCTGGTCTGTTAATAAAAGCTTTATTTAGATGTGTTTTTCACTTAAATTATAGGAAACCAGATACAGGATTTCAGTTGCAAAGCCATTAAAATAAAAGTTCCAAACACCGGAGTGTGCAGCACTGGAAAAAGATCAGTACTAACTTTTATAATAAATATCAGAGAAGCCATTAGTTTTTACAGCATTGTCTGCTAAAAGGTTAAGTCAACCACATGTATAATTTCCCATCCATCTGCCCTTTTGGTAGGCAAATCAATTTCTATTTTCATGATCTGAATATGCAAACAGATAGATCCAAGCGTTTTTTTTTTAAAAACTCTTGATTTATAGCTCCTGGAACATTATAAATGTTTCCTATGGTCGTGTGACTCTGAAAAGTTTTGTCTGCTCACTCTAGAGCATTCCTAAAACTACAAACTCCAGGATACCAAAGTTCATAAAAGACTTAACTGGAATGATTCACAAAATAGAATACTTTAAACCGAGTCAGTCTTATCTTCTTATAGCCGACAGGAAGCAGCCACAGCACAATTTCACATACACCTTATTACGGAATTAGACTTTAAAATGTATCTCAAGATGACCTTTGCTGTTTCAGGTACTATTCCTACGTACAGTGTTTAACAAGACAACTGCCGTTGTTACTGGTGATGGGAAGGCTTTTTTTTGTTCCTGTCAAACAGTCTTCTTAAACTGTCAGGCATTCTTTTTAGATAGTTCTCCATCACTACATTGAAAAGGAAAACCTAAGATAAAAATTATGACTGGTACTCAACATTAGTACATGCACCGATATTGCACACGTGTGTTCTGAACTGTTTGAAATAGTCTTCTGGGGCACTGTTTCCTCCATCAGCACAAACATAACCATATAAAGCAGTTTCCTTTAAAGATGAAATTGATAAATTTAACATAATAGGAAAAAAATGAAGAGAGAAAAAGGCAGAGGCTTTGTACAGACAAAAACCTAAATTTTCTTGAAAGGTTTTGTGTGCCCTACACATGGGGGCGATTTGTATGCACTAGTGAAATAAACACTAGCTATAATGTTTCTACCTCCTCAAATAATATGGAACCTTGGTCCAGGTGTTGCGATGATGTCACTGTATGGTTCCTCCTGTGTCAGCTCAATAGCTTGCTGTTTTTTAAGAACCAAAAAGCTGTAGAACTTTGCTGCAGCTTGCTTTCTGTTCGTGTTTCGACATAACTCAAGCAAACTGATAGATTCAGCTCCAGTTTTAGCAAGAGCACGCTGCAAATAAAACCAAAGAGGTGATACATTAATTTAAAAAGGATGCCAATAAAAGTGAACTATATATTTTGTTGGCACTGTTGATGAACATTTTGAAGATCATACAATGGGGGTACATCAATAATCTAAAGAAGTCTAAGAAACAAGCAAATTGTTTTGATGTATTAAAATAACTCATTCCTTTTTCTATCTAATGGGATATACAATAGTAACATCTTGTTTGTGTTTGGTTCATTAAGGCCCAGGATTAAGTGAGATCTGATGCTGTAGCACGATCCAACAAATTTAATATTTTAATACATTAATTTTGCTCAACCAAAAATATGAATGTAGACTATTCAAGAGAACTATCACCACAGTTCTCAGGATAAACACAGGAAAAATATTCTTCTAGATGCTGGCCTAAAATAGTTTACTTAATTAAAATGTCTTTTTAAAAACTTTGTAGAGGTAGGGTTTCTGGTGATAACACCTTAACTTCTCTTTGAAGGAACAAAGATGACACTGACATACCTGAAGACCATGGAGCATCTGTTGGGTCCTTTTGTTCCACCTTCTTTCTTCCTGATCCTGGTCGCCCCCCAAAGCATCTTCATCCTGAATGAAAATGAGCCCCGCAAAAAGGTCACAAAACTCCTTTGCAGCAAACATTTGCCTAAATGTATGATTCTACATTGGTTTAGAAGGATATATGTAGTCCACAGATTGCTGCCGGTCATTGCAGCTTTTTATTCCTGGCTCATTAGGGAATTTATATGAGAATGGAAACCATGCCACTGAGAGTGCTTTTTTTTTCAATATATGTAAGGTGATTGCTATTCTGGTATAGTGAAAAGGAAATTTGATTCCCAAAGCACAAGCCTTCCCTCAGTCTTTTTTAAGCTAGTCATGTATCACTCAAGTTTAAAATGAAAACAGAAACAAAATCCAAACAGAGAAGAGGTTATGCTAGAGGCAGAGAATCCTCACAGCAGTAAAAGTTAACCATTGATCTCTTGATAAAGCTAGAAATCAGTATAGTTTCTTTACCAGGCCACAGGAATTCAATGAGTTACATAACACAGCAGAAAACTGATGTTTACTGATTAGCTATACTGCTAAAAATTTGGTTAAATCTGGCTTGTATTTAATTTAAACACTTTGATGTTCAATATTTATTAACCTCTAATATGAAATCCTCGCTGAAGACTTGCTGAAGATGTTAGCAAAATCTGAAATGAGATTTTATCTAATCAGTATCTCATTACCTCCTCCTCTTCATCATCTTCTTTCTCTTTTTCTTTCTCCTTCTCCTTCTCGGGCAGAAGTTCTAACTCAGGGATTAGCTGACAGATATTTGGAGGTTCTTCAGGGGGAAGCTCCACAGGTGGTATTTCCATCTGCTCCACCTGCTGAGGCTTCAATAAGAAAAAAGGGCAATGTTTTTTTAAATATGAAAATACAGTTTGCTGAAGTTTGGTAGAAGGAAAGAAATACTGGAGTTACAGTGTCCTTCTGCCCCTAGTACATCTCTTTTATTGTAAAGTTATAATATCAAGGTAATTTACAAAGAAATTAATGATTACCCTAAAAGATACAAAAATGAGACATTAAGTACTGAATAGGTCTATGTGAGAATTCTACAAACACAAAAAGAATTTTCTCTAGTAGCATTTTAAAAAATGGCAAAATTAAAAATGGTCTTTAGCCCAGGACTATAAACTGTTACATCATAAAACTGTCTTATTAGACTGTAAGTTACAATCATAAGCTTTGACTCTTAATAAAAGTCATGGAACTCTTTATTATCAGAATAAGACTCTCTGGGGCTGTCTCCTGAATTTCCTTTCTCTGGCTTAGTATATGTGGTTTAGAACATGAAAAATAAAGAAATGACCAGGAAAGTGGTATTTGAGTCACCTACTGCCTACCTGTTCCCATTCCTGAGCTCACACAGAAAAATGTTCCCACTGACAACTCCTTACCACAAGAGGGCATAGAGAACTAGTTCTTAAAATGTGCAAAAACTATTCTACTGTCATCTCTTGGAGGCACCAAAGGTTACCCAAAGCCTCCCTTTGCTCAAATTTATTCAACTGGAAGCCATAAAACAAACCCAACTACTTCCCTGTACTTCTTTAGTTTTCCTTTCCTAGTTGAACTTAATGTCAGCCAAAGTGAAGTAGCCACATAGTGTTACTTTTTTTCAGCTGATTATTAATAAAATTACCTAAAATTGTCTCATATTAGATATGCAGGAATATTCGCTAAGAATAAAGCAGAACCAAATTTGGACTCAAGGACTATACATTAGCTAAAGTTGCTCACTTTGATCACCAAAGACTATTCAAAGACAAATGGCGGACTCCTAGAATATCTCCCACTTACAGCAACTGTGTTTGTATCCTAAGTTGCCTTTATTCTGGACCCATTTTCTGCCTAAACCACCACACTTCAAAAGGCTCCTTAAAGACTACCTGCTACTGACTGCATGGCTTGATGAATGCACTTGCTTACTTACAGGTACCACAGGCTCTGGGTCTACTTGTCCAGCTTTCCGCTTAACTCCCTGAGGTGGGGGTGGGGGCATGGCTGACTCGTCCACGTTTGTTCTGCTTGTCTCCATTGTTTCCTGGAGGCGGCTTGGCTCTTCCATAATGGGTTCATCTGCAACATGAAGAGGAGACTTCAGTTATAAGATTTTGAACACTATGTTGTAATCATTTACTTTTAGAATACACTAACACATAGGTCCTTTCTCTAATGGAGAAAGCCTCAATTTTAGGTTGACAAAGATGACTCAATTTATACAAAACATAAAGGTAGCAGGGGTCTTAAAAGTACAAGTCGAATGTAGCACGATCCTTTAGCAAATTATCACTCAGTCCTGAACCTCAAATCTTTCCAAAGACAGTAAGCTTTCTTATGAGGGGATTAAAAAAAAAAACCTGGCACAAAAAATTTCTGAAATACACACTTCAGTGTCTTGTTAATACACACTACCCATGAACTTAAAAAGACAAATCAATCGGATCCAATGCATGTCCCTGTCCAAAAATTTTAAGTATACTCTTTCATCTTGACTTCTTTTACTTGAGCAATATAAAGGTAAACTTTAAGTCAAATATTTAAATTTCAACATGGAACTATTCAAACAGAACCAACCTATAACATCACGCTGCTGATGTTGCTGCTGCTGGTCCTCTCTAGGAACCTCTGGATTTTCAAATTCTTTGAGGAACTCATCCAAATTATCCGCCTCTCCTCCTTTCCTCCTTTTCCTAAGGTCTTCTGGTACAAGTGGTGTAAGACAACGTGTAAAGAGCTATATAAATAAGACAAATCAAATATAACATTATCTACATTAAATGAAAACACCATTGACATTGAGCTTTCATTAAGAATTGTAATCATTGTACAGCTTACATAATTTAGTAAGATTTTAACTTTACATCTTATCGTCACACTTAATCCCATCTTAAACTGATTTCTAATACAGGTTTTTAAATTCTAAATGCAGCAATTTTAGAAAAGCTGAAAATAAATTTTTTATTCATTATCTCTACTAAGATTTTTAATTTGTAAGCAGTTTATCTTCATATTACAAACTTAGTATTCAACCAAACTTGGCATCAAACTGGTCTTATACTGTGCTTTTTTTCATTTAATATATGGTAGCCTTAAGTACTATTTAACATATTTTTAATGGCTACATAATATTCTACCAAGAATGTGTTTGTGTATATATCACACATGAAATGTGGCTCGACTTTCTTAGAATTTTAGGGTTCTTATTACTCTATCTGTAGATAAAATATCATCAACATATCTACACAAGTGGTTTCCCCCCATTTTGAATTAATTTCTAACAAAAATTTCTAATGAGTCTACTGAATCAAAGAATAAATATCCTAAGAACTTTCACAGGGCCTATTGGGGGTGGCGGTGTGTGGAGATTCACATCAAGTCAAAACAATTTTCTTTCAGGAAAAGTAGAAAACCTCAAAAAGAATACAGATTTGAAGCACGGTATACATTAAGTTAATATATTAGTTCTTCACTCTCCTATAATTAACTATTAAAAATATAGGTGTCACCACCATATTTTAGATGAGGTTATATACTCAGCATACTGTAAGAAAGGTACTACACAGTTGACAAACGCTTGATCAAAAATGATTCAGGAAATAACCTAAGTGTCCATCATGTGTTGAATGGATTAAAACAAAAAGTACATATACTACTCAGGCATGAAAAATGACAAAATCTTGTGATCTGCAATAATATGGAAGAACCAGAAGTCATTTTAAATAAAATAAGCCAAGCACAGAAAGACAAATACTGCGTAAGCTCATGAAAGTTGAGTATAATGGTGGTTACCAGAGAATGCGGAGAACAAGGGCAAAGGAGAGGTGGGGAATATGCACTAAATTATAGTTTGGTAGGATTAAGAAGTTCTCCCTGATCTGTGGTAACTAACAGTACCTAAACGGTTATCTACAGAAATGAAACTGACACTTTGAGATGTGATGACTTTGAATAGCTCTTGTCTCAACTTTTGAGGAAGTTCATTTTTTTTCCATACTATATGTTGAACTCTTTACTTAGTATAGAGTTAATCTTACGTGTATACAGTAAAAAAGTAAAGAGTGGGAATGGAAGAGGGAGGGCAGGATGGTAAGAAATCACTGTGTTCCTAAATTTGTATATGAAATGCATGAAGTTTGTATACCTTAAATAAAAGGTTTCTGGGTGGGGGGGGAGGGAGAAAAAGTAAATACAAATAAGGATATGTATCATTCATTTTTCTAAATATGAAAACAACACTAGAAGAAAGGATTTTGAATGTTTATCATAAAAGAATGATAAATATTTGAGGAAACAGGAATTTTTACCCTGACTAGATTACACCACCTGTACGTGTATCAAAACATCACACTGTAGTCCATGAATGTGTATAAATTTTGTGTGTAGTTAGAAGTTTGAGATTTTTTTCTAAGCGCTACAATGTATTTGAAATAAAAATAATTCTGCAAACTCTACTACCTTTAGTAGTCTGTTATTCCACAGAGGCTGAGCAGGTAGAGAAAAAAGTTTTTCTACTCCTCCTGTCTCTTTCCACATCATCAACTTCTTGGTGGGTGGTGCCAAGTCCAGCGTCGTAACAATGTCAGAGTAATCACTAAGTTGGGCTCTAATTGTTTTGCTATCCAACTCTTTGACACTGTCAACAATTAGCTTCCTCTTCCTCTTGGCTTTTGTTTCTTTGACTGGAATAAAACAAAGCATAAAGTCATTTTCTTGGGAGGTCAGCATGGAATACTTAGCTACTAGACCTGGCATGACTACCTCCTCTGCTTTGTAAAATACTTAGTTTATCTGGCATATATTAAGCCTTCCATAAATGGATGCTAATACTGTAACTCTTATTAAAAAAGCTGTAACTCAAGTATGGCACTTATATGGGCCCAAGCCCAGTCAGATGGACCTCAAACTCCACCCTAGACACTTTTTCTATGTTCCTTTCTAGTCCTTGTGGCTTTATAAAGTAGACAAGGCATTATCTCAATTTTTTAAGAAGCAGAAATGATGGTAAGTTTTTATATATACAACATTTGTACTTCTTAAAGATTAAAAAACACAAAAGATGTTATACAGTGACAAATCCTCTCTCCGGCTACTGAGTTCCCTCTCCTAAAAGCAGAAGCTGAAGTTCTTACAATGGGCAAAGCCTGGCTATCTCATTTTACTTAATGCAACACCTTATCCAGACCTACACTTTACCTTTTTTACAGTTCTCTGTATTATGTCACTTTTCAAAGTCAAATAGTTTACTTAATAACCTGTGCTTCTGTAATTATTTGAGTTCCATAAGGATACAGATTCTTTTAGTTCCTAAAAAGAACCAGGCTTTGACCCGGCATTGTAGCAGAGTGGGTTAAGCTGCCACCACCTGTAATGAAAGCATCCCATATAAGCACCAGTTCAAGTTTAGCTGCTTCAGTACCAATCTAGCTCCCCGTTAATGTGCATGATATTGAAAGCAACAGAAGATGGCCCAACTGCTTGGGCCCCTGCCACCCAGGTGGAAGACCCAGATGAAGGCCCAGTCCAGGCAGCTGCAGTCATTTGGGGAGTTAAACAGTAGATGAAGCTCTTTCTCTCTGTGTATAACCACTATTCAAGTAAAATAAATAAATCTTAGAGGTAGGGGTGGTGGTATGGGGTGTAGGTGGTGGTGGGGAACCAAACCCAGGCTCAAAATAAGCATTTTTTAGAGACCAGAGGCTGAGGTCACAATTTTTGGTGACAGGTTATTCTAAGTAGGAAACCCAAAAAGTTAGTCAGTCTTGTTCTAAAGTAAAAACCATGACTTAAATTATTTTGTAGCTGGTTTCACACGTTCTACTCCCTGTTTCCTTAAATCATCTAGAAATTTTTTTTTTTTTTTTTTTTTTTTTAATTTTTGACAGGCAGAGTGGACAGTGAGAGAGAGAGACAGAGAGAGAAAGGTCTTCCTTTGCCGTTGGTTCACCCTCCAATGGCCGCCGCTGCAGCCGGTGCACCGCGCTGATCCGATGGCAGGAGCCAGGATCCAGGTGCTTTTCCTGGTCTCCCATGGGGTGCAGGGCCCAAGCACCTGGGCCATCCTCCACTGCACTCCCTGGCCATAGCAGAGAGCTGGCCTGGAAGAGGGGCAACCGGGACAGAATCCGGCGCCCCAACCGGGACTAGAACCTGGTGTGCCGGTGCCGCAAGGTGGAGGATTAGCCTATTGAGCCACGGCGCCGGCCCAAATCATCTAGAAATTTTAAAATACACATCCTAATTTTCTGTACAGATCTTAAATTGCCTCTTACTAAGAGCAATCACCCAATTAAACTAGTTTTGCAATGCTTTTAAATAAGCACTAAAATAAATAAATTACCAATTTCTATTTTGGTATTTCAAAGGTTTTATATAAAGCATTTTGAGGTTTTCCCAGACTGTAGCACATTATATCGAATCCAGAAATTTGGAAGGTAACAGATCAGCCATTGTTAAACTTTATTTTCAAATGCCCTGCAATGTTTTGCAACTGTTACACACGTGAGCCACTAACATCTTGGAACTCTGAAAGACCAATATACACACTAGCAGAAAGCTTGTTTTGTACCTTTATATTTCACAGCAAATTGTATATTCTACAAAATACTCAAATTGTAAACTCTGAGATGACAAAGCAGCTTAGTTACCTCCAATATCAGCAATCTTGTGGATAGGCAAGAGCCAGGACTAGGACCTTATGTTTTATGGCTTATAAATAAAGGTTTGTTTGCTCACCAGTGATATCAATAGGTTCCAGAGCAAATGCTTCTTCTTCATTTGGAACAAGTGTTGTTTGATCAGTCATAGTTGGCATTGGTTCAACGGGATCCACTGAATCAGGACTGTCAGGCCCACCCACTATTAAAAAAAAACAATGGTCACAAAAGTTTGGGTATACAACATATATTCTACAAATGGGAGAAAAAGTTTCTCCATGAAACTGAAAGAAACCCCATGGGTATTAAAAATAAAATAAAAAAAAAAATTCTACTTCTGAGAAAGTTCCTCCATAGTCAAACTCAAATGACAAAAAAGGGATAAGGACACAGGGTTAAACACAGAAGAAGGTGACACCTAATCAGTCATGGGCACTGTAGTCAAGGTAGGACTTGCAGTTTGAGACTTCAATGGTAAGTATCTTTTTGGATGCCATATAACCATCCCCAGAATGCTAATATGAAATGCTTACTTGATACATTATCATCCTCATCCATATCATCATGTGCAGGCTGTTCCGGCAACATCACTCCTGTCTCAGAGAGGGCAGGAGGATCGTCAAAGATACCACCATCATTATTACTAATGAGCTTGTCATCTGAAATAGGGAATGTAATATTTAGGTATAATTTGAAAATGCAAAAAATTTTTAAAAAGCAGCCAATTACTTAAACAATAATTTAAATCTGTATTCAATTTACATGTTTCTCTTCAACACAGTGTAGATAAGAACCATCTACAAAAAAATTTTTCATTTATTTGTATATTTTAGCTCATATAAAATATTTCAGATACCGGACATAGCACCTTCAAAACAATTAGGTATTGCACCAACATTTTTAGCTAGTTTTACAGAAAACTTTCATTGAACCAAATGATCACAAATCATACAAATGTACATAAATTCAAGACCCAGAATTAGCAACTTCTCCAAAACATCACCACTCAATAAAGAAATGTTGTAATTACCACTTTGTCATGACCTACCCAATATTCCACCATCATTTCCTTCTCCAAAATTATCATCCTTATATTGGTCTTCATATTCTAAATGGTTAATTTTCTCATTCAAATTGCTGGTGCTCTGTTCAGGTTCTAATAGGAGGTTGGAAGCATTATTGCTTCCCAACATGTCATCATCCTCAAAAGCACTGCCTTCTCTCATTATCTCACGATCATCCACTCCAAAGTCACCTAAACAAATTTTAGTAAGCCATGAAAAAGGTTAAAAATATCACTGTTACAAAAGACATTGGCAAATAATGTATTACAATTATGATGCTACATTTGCTTCCTAAAGTCTTACTTATCTTCAAATATTGAAACATCTAGTACCTAAATCTTATGAACTAATTCTTAAATTATACATGGCTATTAACTCTGGGGCATGACTAGCAAATTCAGACTTCACTCCAAATTGAGGTTATCCTATGTTAGATAAACCTAAATATTTGTTATATTAATAGCCAGACTTAAAACTTCTTAGGTATTTTCATCAAGAGAAGAATCTGACTTACTACCAGTTTTAAATAACTGCAGTTTCTGAGTAGCAGATTAGTTTATAAGTGAGCATTACTGGGGCCAGTGTGGTGGCATACTAGGTTAAGCCACTAGGTGCAATACTGGCATCCCATGTGAGTGCTGGTTCATGTCTTGGCTGCTCCATATCTGATCCAGCTCCCTGCTAATGTTCCTGGGAAAGCAGTACAGGACGATTAAAGTGATTGGGCCACCCATGTGGGAAACCAGGATGAAGTTCCTGGCTTCCACCCTGCCCAACCCTGGACTCTGGCCATTTGGGGAGTGAACCAGCAGATGAAGATCTCCCTCTACATAAATTTCAAGTAAATAAATAAACCTTTAAAAAATTGAGCACTGTTTTTACTAGTGAGACTTCTCACACAAATCAAAATACAGTTGTATTACCCTATGCAGAGCAGGAGCAGACAAAGAATGAGTTGTTAAGTTTGGTGCACAAATGGAAACAATGCTTAATACACTGATAGCAAGGCAAACTGTTTTCTTGATGAAAATTAACTAGACTTACAAGTCCATTAATATGAATACAACATATGTCTGGTTTTCTTTTTAAAATGCTAGCAGTGTCAAAAAATAACTACAGTATTATGACTAGAATTTGTTTCTTTTACCAAAGTCATTTTCTTGAAGGATACTGATGTTTCCAACTTCTTCCCTCATGGTTATCTCTTCCACTCTACTCTGGTTCAGGCTGAATTGTTGGGCCACATCGATGTCACTTTAAAAGAAGTTCAAATACACTTTAGTTTGAAATTTCACTAGCACATTCTGAAAATATATTAATTCTCTCTTTAAGGAAATGACATAATACAACTCACAAATTATTAATTTCATACACAAATTCCAAAACAATGCAAGAATGTGAATAATGTCAAAGTTGATTTGTATTTACATTTTGAAAACCACCAGTGATCAACAAGCAAAATATAGTAGGCTTGGGGCCTGCACTGTGGTATAGTGGTTAAAGTCACTGCCTACAGTGCCGGCATCCCATGTGGGCGCCAGTTCAAGTCCCAGCTGCTCCACTTCTGATCCAGCTCTCTGCTAGCACCTGGGAAAGCAGTGGAAGATGGCCTAAGTCCTTGGGCCCCTGCACCCATGTGGAGAACCGGAAGAAGTTCCTGGCTCCTGGCTTCGGATCAGCACAGCTCCAGCCGTTGCGGCCAACTAAGGAGCAAACCAGCGGATGGAAGACCTCTCTCTCTCTCTCTGCCTCTCCTCTGTGAAACTCTTTCAAATACATAAATATTTTAAACAAATTTATAATAGGCCAAAAATTACCAGGCAAAAAGATATATTACAAAGAAAAAAATATGAAATGATGGGCTAGGGAAGCACAGGTTTTCATCAGGTTGCTGCAACTGACAGGCTATGTGAACTCTGAAGTTCCTTGGCTTTTCTAAGACTCAGTTTCTCCAACAAGAATAACCTCATATAGTTTTAAAATATGAAGTAACAACATGAAATGTTGAATGCCAATCTGGAATACTATTTGCCAAATCCTGAAGGTAAATAATTCAAAACAAATTACTAACTTTGTTCAGTAAATAAACTGCAAGGAAAACACACAAGGACTACCATAGTCTGAGGAGACTTATGAGAGACAGCAATCAAATGCAATCTGCAGACTCCTGTAGCCCCAACTCAAAAGCGGTTAGGGAGAAGCCTATGTGACAAATGGGGGCAATAAAACATGGATAGGAAATTACAGTAAGGAATTACTAGTAAATTTTAAATGATGTACTGTATTATGCTTTAAAAAAATTCCTCAATTCTAGAGACAAATATTGATGCATCATAGATGAAATAAAACCATTTGTAGGCCGGCGCCGTGGCAACAGGCTAATCCTCCACCTTGTGGCACCGGCACACCGGGTTCTAGTCCCGGTCGGGGCGCCGGATTCTGTCCCGGTTGCCCCTCTTCCAGGCCAGCTCTCTGCTGCGGCCTGGGAAGGCAGTGGAGGATAGCCCAAGTGCTTGGGCCCTGCACCCCATGGAAGACCAGGAGAAGCACCTGGCTCCTGCCTTCGGATCAGCACAGTGCGCCGGCCGCAGCACGCCAGCCGCAGCACGCCAGCCATGGCGGCCATTGGAGGGTGAACCAATGGCAAAAGGAAGACCTTTCTGTCTCTCTCACTACCCACTCTGCCTCTCAAAAAAAAAAAAAAAAAAAAAGACCATTTGTTATTTAATCTAAAAATAATCCAGTAGAGTTCAGAGGTAAATTGGAGATCTATAAATGAAATAAAATGGTTAACGGCCAGTGCTGTGGTACGGTGGGTTAAAGCCCCAGTCTGTAGCCAGCATCCCATATGGGCGCTGGTTTGAGTCCTGGCTGCTTCACTTCTGATCCAGCTCTCTGCTTATGGCCTGGGAAAACAGTGGAAGATGGCCCAAGTCCTTGGGGCCCTGCACCCATCTGGGAGACCCAGAAGAAGCTCCTGGCTTCTGAGTGGCTTAGCTCCAGCCGTTGCGGCCATCTGGGGAACAAACCGGTGGACGGAAGACCTCTCTCTACCTCTGTAACTCTTTCAAATAAATAAAATAAAATCTTTAAAAAAAAACCCAGATTGGCTAAATAATAAATAAGGTAAATAACTGGGGGCTGACACTGTGCTGCAGCGGGTAAAGCCACTGCCTGCAGTGCTGGCATCCCATGTGGGTGCTAGTTTGAGTCCCAGCACTCCACTTCTGATCCAGTTCTCTGCTATGGCATGAAGGAGTAGAAGATGGCCCAAGTCTGTGGGCCCCTGCACCTGCACCTGCGTGGGAGACCCAGAAGCTCCTGGCTTTGGATTAGCGCAGCTCTGGCTGTTGTGGCCAGTTGAGTCAAACAGTTGATGGAAGACATCTCTCTCTCTCCCTCCCTCCCTCCCTCTCTCTCTCTCCCTCTCCCTCTGTGTATCTCTTTCAAATAAAAAAAAGTTAAATAGTTATATGCAGTTTATAATACTAATCTCTTTACTATTCAATGTGTTTAACAATTTCTATGATTAGGGCTGGTGTGGTATAGTGGGTTAAACTGCCAACTACAACACCAGCATCCCACACAGGTACTGGTTACACTCTTGACTGCTCCACTTCTGATCCAGCTCCCTGTTAATGACCAGGGAAAAGCAGTGAAGATGGCTCAAGTACTCGGGCACCGGCACCCACTGAGAGACCAGGATGAAGTTCCTGACTTAGGCCTGGCCCAGCCCTGGACATAGCAGCAATTTGAGTGAACCAGTGGATGGAAGATTTGTTTCTAACCCCTTCTCTAACTCTGCCTATCAAAATACATATATACATCTTAAACAATTTTTCTAAGGTGTAGCAGGTTAATCTTCCACCCGTGGCACCGGCATCCCTTATGGGCGCCGGTTCTAGTCCTGGCTGCTCCTCTTTCCATCCAGCTCTCTGCTATGGCCTGGGAAAGCTGTAGAAGATGGCCCAAGTGCTGGGGCTCCTGCACCCGCGTGGGAGACCCAGAGGAAGCTCCTGGCTTCGGATCAGCACAGCTCCAGCCATTGTGGCCATTTGGGGAGTGAACCAGCGGTTGGAAGACCTTTTTCTCTGTCTCTCCCTCTCACTATATGTAACTCTACCTCTCAAATAAATAAATAAATCTTTAAAAAAAAATCTTTTTAAACAAAATGAAGGAAGTATAAGGAGGGAGCAGACATTTGGTTGGCAGTTAAGCCACTGCAGTCTCACATCAGAGTGCCTACGTTTGATTCTCAGTTCTGGTTCTTAATTGAATTCCTACCAGTGTAGACCCTGGGAGCCAAAATTACTCATGTAATTGCCTCCCTACCAACCATGTGGGAGACCTGGTTATACTCCTGGCTTTTGGCTCAGCCTAGCTCTGACTATTGTGGGCATTTGAAGAGTGAACACCAGGGGCTGGTGCTGTGGCGCAGCAGGTTAAAGCCCTGGCCTGAAGCGCCGGCATCCCATATGGGCGCCGGTTCTAGTCCCGGCTCTCCTCTTCCCATCCAGCTCTCTGCTATGGGCTGGGAAACCAGTAGAAGATGGCCCAAGTCCTTGGGCCCCTGCACCTGCATGGAGACTGGGAAGAGGCACCTGGCCCCTGGCTTCGGATCAGCGCAGCTCCAGCCATTGCGGCCATCTGGAGAGTGAACCATCAGATGGAAGACCTCTCTCTGTCTCTACCTCTCTAACTCTTTCAAATAAATAAAATAATAATAAAGTAAAAGAGTGAGCACCAGCAGATGTGAGTTTGGTCCTGCTTGTTCTCTCTAGCAATTAAACAATCAAACAAAAAAATCAAACAAAAAACTAGCCCAATAGTGTCTAGCACTAATTACCATACACACATATGGGGCCGGTTTTGTGGCATAGCAGGTTAAGCTGCTGCTTGCGATGTTGGCATCCCATATAGCAGTTATGGTTTGAATTCTGGCTGCTCCATTTCTAATCCAGCTGCTTGCTAACATGCCTGTAAACAAGGAAGATGGGCCAAATACTTGGGTTCAAGAAACCCATGTGGGAGTCCAGGATGGAGTTCCTGGCTTCTGGCTTTGGGTTGGCATAGCCCTGGCCACTGTTGCTTTTCAAATAAATGAAAATAAATCTTTGGGCAAAAAACCATACAATATCAAAATAGGTCACAAATTTACACTAAACAGGTGCCACAGATCATCCCAAAAGGCAGAGAAATTTGTATTAAGGTAAATGGGGTGTGGTGTAGAAAGTTTTTTGGTTGTCAAATAGGCTACTCCATCTCTTGAAAAGTTTTAGTCACAGTCCCAATTGTGGGTGATTCTGGAGCCCAACGTGGGACCTGAACGCATAAGGTGAACAAGGGTGTGTGTGGGGGGTGGCAACCCCCTCTGCTAGGTGAAGAGTACCTTTGTCTCACTGTAGGGACTCCCACTGTGCACTGGGCCCAATCCCTCTCTGCAAGTGAAGAGGGTATCTCTGTCTCATTTCTAGGGACCTCTGACATGGTTGTGGGTTCCCCATGTAGACATGGTGAAAAACGGCTCTCCACATTTTCTAACTTTGCTTATCTTTCTGCATTCCACTCTGTCCCTTATGTAAGTAACCAGCCAGGCCGCGGGCTGGAGAAAAAGAACCCTGGGTTTGGGTGTGCTCACCCTGCAGAGTGTGCACATGTGGACCTGCACTGGCTTCCTGCCAACACGCAAAACCCTGTAGAGGAGGGGCTTTCGTGCACGGTGGTGGCAGCGGACACTCCAGTGGCTTCAACCTGGACTACAATCAATGCCATGGCATCCTGTGCTTCGCACTCCGCACCCTAGCCTGGGACCTGCACTTTTGCCATGGGCCACTGTGCAGGAGGGGGCAGTGTCCACTCTAGCATGTCCAGCCCTGGCTCTGCCAGCACCCACATGGACCTGCTGCTGCGAAATCTGGACAGAGATGAGAAAGATTTTCACAGAGGGCTAGCTTCTAAGTATTCTAAATTCATTGTAATGTGTTTTAAAGACAATTTATGTGTT
Organism: Oryctolagus cuniculus; assembly: GCF_964237555.1. Taxonomy (NCBI): domain Eukaryota; kingdom Metazoa; phylum Chordata; class Mammalia; order Lagomorpha; family Leporidae; genus Oryctolagus; species Oryctolagus cuniculus. The sequence continues at coordinate 142,537,827 of NC_091437.1, forward strand.
TTCTGAGATTAAAGCTCTAAAAGAAGATTGAGAATTTTGGCTACATTCCTGGGCCTTGCATTTTCAAATCAAGTATGCTTTCAATTGTTAATTCTGGGACTGGAGTACTGATTTGGTTGCCTGGAAACATGTTAGCATCAGGGAGGTGGAGTGTCAAACATGGCGGATGCTCCATTTTCCACCATGAGGATGGGCAACAGAATCAGCCTCAAGATGGCAGCCCCCATGGTCTGCAGGTTCAGCACACCTGATTAATAGAGTGATATATATAAATATATACATATTATATGTATTACAGAACAAAAATCGCTTGGTCAAATGTTAAAGGAATTATAACTAATGTAATGTATCCATGTCAAATGCTTAAGGATAATCATGCTTGCAAAGAGCTGCTTCTGTTTTCATCTTCTCAGGTCCTACAAAGAAACTGTAAAGTTGTATAGCTCGGCATGTAGGATACAGACTCACTTCTAAGGGTACAGTTTAAAACCTTGCCAGGGGATCCCAAATCCCCTTGGGCTAGATGGTAAAAATTAACATCTGAAGTTTTAAAGTGATCATATTAAGTAGGATTAATCATATGGATAGGATTAAGTTTTAAAGTGGTCATATAGACAGGATTAAGATTTAAAATGTTCATATAGATGGGACTGTTAACGTGATCATATTAATAGAATTAAATGTTTACTGCTAATAATAAACAGAATTAAAGAGGAGTAAATGCTCCAACACGGGAAGCAGTCCATAGAGCAGACTCATAGAATGGCAACTGCTCTAAGCAGCACTCAGTAACCTCAGAGTCAGCCCTTAAAGGCATCCTGGTCTGGCTAAAAAGGCCCACAAGAGCATTTCAGGCGTGAAATGCCAGGACACTTGTGTAAAAAGTGTCCCTACATGGAGAACCTCTGGGTGAAACTCCAGTGGAAAGAATTAGTCATGTACTTTTCTCTGAAGAGAGGAGAGAACATCCACTTTGCTTATGGCTTTGTCTGATTCAAAAGGTTTTCACAGCCTAGGCAGCTCATGTCAAGAGTCTTGGGTGATCACTGACGCCATGCATAAATGTTAATTGTTAATTAACAACAGGAGTCACTGTGTACTACCTTTCCATACAGGACCTCTGTCCTCAAAGAGTTACAGTATTAACATTAACGGTAAAACTGGTTACCAAAGATTTACCTTTAGTGTGAAGTATTCTTATGTGTCATAAGCTCTAGTTATGTTTAAGTGTTAAATTCCATTGCCTGCATTCTTAGGCATTTTTTTTAAAGTTTATTAAGTGCCTCAAATGTGAACTCTTGGACCCAAGTCTCTCTGTGAGATTCCTAACTTGTATGTTTTAACATAAGGTCAAATACAGAGTACAGATTGGTTAAAGGCCTCAGGACTACTAATCAGACAATTATTTCACTGCCCCTTATGTGCTAAACCTTTGCCTAAGGGACAAGTTCTTCTGTATCACACTAAACCCAGAATCTGGGAAAACAAGGATACAGAATTTCCCCAAACAAAACTCAGGTTCCTAAACTAGAGGTAGATTTCCTAGGATATGTTCTAACTCCAGAAAAGTGTGCTCTTTCAATCAAAAGAAGGGAAGCTATTTTTTATATTTATGGTCTTCATTGACTAAAAAGGCATCTAAAGATATTTCTGGAAACAGCAGGATTCAGTGGAGTATGGATTCCAAGCTTTAGTATACAGCTTTAAAAAGCACTGATGAAGACAATGCTGGAAAGGGTAGCTACAGTTGTTCCAAATTAAGGGGCTTCTAACAGAAACTCCAACATTGGGAATTACTGATGGCAGGATTCTTTGGAATATGGATTCTAAGCCTTTGTATTTGTTTTAAAAGGCCCTGACACAGACACACTGTGCTGGACAGGGGAGCTACAGAACGTGTTCCAAGGAATTAAGGAGCTTTTAACAAAAGCTCCAACATTAGGGAATTCCTGAGTAAGCCATTCATATAAAGATCCTCTTCAGATCAGTTGCAGCTTAAATGAAAGGGACTTTACCAGATGCTACAGACAAGTGAAATTAGGATTAAACATCTACCTCTTAAGTCTTCACAGGTGAACTAAAAAGACATGTCTGGTTGTTCCTGTTAGCCAATCAGAGATCTTAAGCAAAAGGTAAGTAAAGCCTTTGCTTTCCTCACATCAAGACTTGTGCTTGCCTCCTCTTTTGATTCTCTCTGGGAACTTTTACTGACAATGAAACTCCTAATGTGTTCTTCTATTATAATGCTCTATGCTTAAGCTAAATGGGTTTATAATCTATCACCACCCACTATCTGGGAGTCTGTAAGATATGTTCTTTTCATCTTAAAGGGGCACTCCAGTTGCAATTGATCTGGTTCCAGTTTTGCTTGTGCCAATAAACTAACTTACATGGTTCAGAACTTCTGGGAATAACTGACCATAGAGGGTACACACACATTGGCGATGACCGAGACTGCTCCAGCTCACAAAGCAAATTCATTTGATGAGCAAGAGAATTCTAGACCCAAGAGAGGCAGGGCCTGTACTATGCCCCTCATAAGCAGGAAGCAGCTACAGAAGATGTGATGATTCTATGCCCTTCAACATCTTTTAGGATTAAGGGAATGGAGTCTCTGAAGGGGGAATGATGTAGGCAAGTATATAGGATTAGGTTTGTGAGCTGAAAGACCATACCTTCACCATGCCCCCTGTGTGATCCCATGCCCCTCCCTGACCACACTTGTGCACCCACCTGCCAATCAGAACACAGTGGGCTCAGCCCCTTTTCCCTTCTTTTTCCTCCCTGTCTTTAACCCTCACACTAGGCACTCTTCAAGTTAACCCAAAGCTTACTGTGGGTTTTGGCTTGTTGCGTGCCACACTAAGTAGGGTCATATCCACCCTAAAACACAGCGGGGAGATGTGGGTGATCTTGTACCTGCCTGCCTAGCTCATGCAGGTTAGCCTGACTGCTGGCAGGCTGCAGATGCTCTAGGCACATTCCCCGCCCCCCACTTCTGCCAATCAGGTAAACTCCTCCCAGGTGTAGCCCGGGTCCATCAGGAGAGCTACTAGCCTACGTGACCTTCTAGCTGACTGGAGAAGCACCAATATCAGCTTCACCCTATAGAATTAGTATTGCCCTGAATTAGTTAGTTACACTCCTTCTGCCTGCCCTTTAAAAGGTGTGCTTGGTCGTTAATAAGGCAGACATGTTCACCGCAACTTGTCTCCAGTGCCTCTTGTTAAAGAACGTTAAGTCCCACCACCACGACAGTGTGTGGGCCCTCGCCTGCACCCAATCATGGTATGATAGCTGGGACTTTAAGGACATGAGAAGAGGGAAATATATTACAGTAGTCTGCTATAATAGTCATTTCTATGCTCTGTCCTCTTAAATATGTGTTGTGACAATGACCCTTTTCTGTACTTCATAGTTATTTTATCTTTATTAAACAAAAAATGCACAAAATTCTGGCTCTGAGTATACCTAGACCAGGAAGAGAACCAGTAGTTGACTTTTATACCTCTTAAAAATATCATCAAATGTTAGTCTACTGATGTCATCAAGTAAAGCACACACATGGAAAACTACACGCTTTGGTCCTAAGAACATCAGAATTCTCATATCTTAGATGTGTTAAAAAGTTGACATTCATGTGATTTTCTTCTAGAAGAAACACTTTCTAGGTTTTATATACATATATGTGTACACACACACATGCACACAATTATCCTAAATGAAAGCATGTACATTTCAGTTACATATTAACTCAATTTCAAAACATTCAAATGAAAACTATAGATTTGGAAACCAGTAGTATGTTTTTGGTCTAATAAGTAAATAACTAAAAAGGAAAAAGACAAACATACTCTAAGTCAGGCAGTGGCTGATCAAAATCATGAAATTCTTCTGGTAAAGTAATGGCATTGTAAGCTGCTTCACGGTTTTCTTCAGGAAGGTCAACAACACCTGGAAAAGAAAAAAAGCTTGAAGGACTGACTACACCACAGATTATCTAGGGACCAGAGGGAGACAGAGTGGTTACAATTTCCTATGATTATAAGAAGAATGGTAACAGATACAAAGTACCTTGAAGCACAGTACTTCTGTTTTTCCATCATAAACCATTATACTTGTTTTATTAAAACAAATTAAAGCAGTAATTTATACACTAAGTTGATGAATCTTTAAAAAGACACATTAACAAGTAAGTACTAATGACAGTTTTCTACTTAAGCATGAAATTTGACGGAAAATGACTATAAAGGAATACTGTAAATGTTAAAAGAAATTGGTTATTTTAGGGAGAGTGGGATAACACAATTTTACTGTTTTTTATATTTTACTCTACATTATCAGCTATCTGTAAAATGTATTACTTTAAAAAAGATAAAAAAGTGCTATGGTGTAGTGGGTGAAGCCACTGCCTGCAGTGCCGACATCCCATGTGGGCACTGGTTTGAGTCTCGGCTGCTCTACTTTTAATCCGGCTCTCTGCTGTGGTCTGGGAAAGCAGAAGATGGCCCAAGTTCTTGGGCTCCTGCACCTGCACCCAGAGGAAGCTCCTGGCTTCAGAATGGCGCGGCTCTGGCCTTTGTGGCCAACTAGGGAATGAACCAGCAGATGGAGGACTTTCTCTCTCTCTCCTCTTCTCTCTCTGTGTAGCTCTTTTAAATAAATGAATAAATCCTTAAAAAAAAAAAAGAAAAATAGGGGCTGGTGTGGTGGTGCAGTGGCATCCCATATGGGCACAGCTTCACAACCCAGTTTCTCCACTTCCAATCCAGCTCCCTGCTAATGGGCCTGAGAAAGCAGCAGGTGATATAGCCCAAGTGCTTGGTGGGTCCTTGCACCTGTGTGGGAGACCTAGAACAAGTACCTGAATCCTGGCTTCAGCCTGGCCTAGTTCTGGCTGTTGTAGTCACTTGGGGAGTTAACCAGCAGAGGGAAGACCTCTGTCTCCCTCTCTCCGACTCTGCTTTTCAAAAAAATAAAATATTAAAAAAGAAAAAATTGGCAAAAGTAAACAAAGAGCATGTTATTTTAAACAAAATGCACTTAGTGATCATGTATGGTAAAAATCATTCAAGATATCACAGCTTTTTCCTAAAATATTTTCCTTTTAGATAAAATGTTAGATCTCAAATTCATTAGAATCAAATTCAACGATACCTGGCCGAAAAGCCATCTTTATCTTAATGAATGCTTCATTACAGTCTGCAAGAAGATATTTGGCTTTCCTGTGATAGATTCGAACTACTCCCAGTAAAAGATGTCCCGATGTTCGCAATGCCATCTTCACCTACAAAGAAAATATTCATATTATGTACTTTCCAGTTAATTGTACAGTTTTAAAGGTAATCATTAGAGGGAATTTTTACTTTCCTTGTATACCCTTTATTTTTAAAATTTGCCTTCTAATCAACTATACTTTCTTATTGTCTATCTGAATTCCCCAAGTATCCTGAAAAGATAGATTGCACAGTAATTCATGAATTAACATAGACATGGGGGCTGGCACTGTGGCCTGGCCTGAAGTGCTGGCATCCCATATGGGCGCCAGTTCAAGACCCGACTGCTCCACTTCCAATCCAGTTCTCTGCTATGGCCTGGGAAAGCAGTGGAAGATGGCCCAAGTCCTTGGGCCCCTGCACTTGTGAGGGAGACCCAGAAGAGGCTCCTGGCTCCGGATCAGCATTGCTCCGGCTGTTGTAGCCAACTGGGGAGTGAACCATTGGATGGAAGACCTTGCTCTTTCTCTCTCTGCCTCTCCTCTGTGTAACTCTTTCGAATAAATAAATAAATCTTTAAAAAAAAAATAACATAGACATGAAGGTAGTTACCAAACTACTCTGTTCACAGATATGAAGCAGAAACTCAACTATTCCATCCAATAAGTCCTCTGTACCCTAAGGAGCCTGTGATACTGTGGGTTACCAATCCACAGCCACTGCTCATTGCTGGCAAACTGAAGGCTGATTGTTTCAGAAGCAAATGTCTCCAGGCTTGAAGGATTACCTCATTCTTCTCTGCTAATATTTGTTATTGAGTAGGCATGTATCACAGTTCAGCCAAGAAGTATAAAGTATGACAGATTTTCTGAGATTTTCCCAACAAGAATGTATCTCTTTCTTCTTTCCCTCTCTTCTGCATTTTAACTAGGTAGGGCTTAGAGCTGCTTGCAGTCAACAACCAGAATTTGTTCAGCCCAAACTACTGAACCAATCCTAGATCTTTCTCATTCCAAATTTCTAGTTAAGTAAAAAGCCACTCATTGTTTAAACCACTTTTCATTGAGTATTTTTACTTGATTGAGGGAAACAGAAAGAAAAACAGTACTCATCTTTTTTCACTAGAAAATACACCCCTCCATACTGCCCACCCCCCTCCAGCCTATTTTCTTTCAAGGCAGATCTTGATCAATGCTAATGTGAAATCCAGTGTGGGGTGAGAATCAGCTGGGAAAAGAATGACAAGTAAACATACAATCTAAAGTATTCAACATTCCTGTGGCTATAGTCAGGAAAATTTACTTTGAGAACAAGATAATCTGAATGCAAACTCTGCCAGATCATCTCCCAAATCATAATGCATAAAGTTGGGAAACATTTGCCCAAAATTTAAATTATGATTAACATGTTACTTATAAAATAAAGTGTATTTTTGTATTATACATAAATGCTCCACAATATTCTAAGACTTATGACTCTGACTCTGTATTTATGGCCATTTCATATAGTTTACAGCAAGTATGAAGTTTACTGCTAAAATTTTTAGGTATCCCAAATTATAACAAATTTGTGATAAAATCTAAGACTTGCCAGATGATAAATCCGTGATACAAAATTAACTTCCAATTAAAATTGCTAACAGAAAAACACAATCTCCTTTTATGTGGTTTTAGTAAATTTAAAATTTATATTTTCATCTAAGTTAGAGAAAAAAATCTCTTTCATCATTTCCTTGTCTATATTATTTGAATTATATAATTCAAAAAGGTGTTTGCAAAAGCTTTTTTTCTGGATTAGTTTCATTCAGAGTTTAGCCTATGAAAATGTAAAAGGAAATATGACACTTTTACAGTCAGTGCAATGAAGACCACAAGCTATATATATTCAGTGACAGTTCTGCAAAGGATGATGGTGACTCTTTCAATGGGTGAAAAAGAGAACAAGCACACTAACTTGCAGTTGCAATGGAACCACATACCTGACACATGTTCTAAACAATGAAACCAACACTTCCCCACAAAAAACACACAATAAAGCAAACAAATTTTCAGGTCAGTTGATTCTGTAGGAATATCTTAAAAATAAAAACCAACTTAGAAATTATTTTTTAAAATTAAATTATTCATTCGCTCTTACAAAACACACTGCAAGCTTTTACATTATTCCTATACTGTATGCTGTGCTTTATGGCTGTTAATGTGTACCTTCAGATGTCAGACTATCTCATACCTAATGCAGATGCAAAGTACTCTGCACATACTACAAAAAATCTATTATCCTTTTAATTCGAAACTCTCTTGATACTAGTTTATAGATAATAAACGATTAGCCACAAATATCAATTTCAAGTACAGAGTACAATCATTTACTTATCTCAGTAAGCATAAACTCTAAGAAAATAGAAAACACATTCTCATATAATTTGACTAGCAGTGCAAACTCATGTTATGTCACTAGAGAGTACACTGTTAATGCACATCAAAAATCTTAAAAGATCAGTTTATCACTGGGCCCATCTATTATATTCCTAAAAATCTTTAAGGAAAGACTGAGAATGTGATGCGAAATGTAATAAGAAATTCTACTAAATGGGTAAACAAAACCTCTATAATCCTACCACTTACTGAAAATGTTAATACTTTGTTAGGCCTTCTAGGCTTTTCTGTAAGTATGTACAGAATATATTTTATTTGTGCCAAGTGTGCACATGCACGTGCACAAGCTGTTTTGTGTGTAAAAACAGCATTAAAGTACACTGTTACATGACTGGATTCAGGTCAGCTCTGTTCACATCTCTGTCAGTTTTCTTTTCAAAAATGACTTTTTAAAAACAGTTTAGGTTTAGAGCAGAACTGGGAATGAAGTACAGTGATTTCCCATGTACCCCTGTGCCTCTACATACAGTTTCCTGTATTATCAACATCAGCATCAAAGTTATAACTTATAAATTTGACCAGCACATCATCACCACCATGAGTTCACAGTTTGTTAAGATTCATTCTTGATATAGTACATTCTTTAAGTTTAGATAAATGTATAATGAGATGTTTCATCAGTATAGTGTCAGGCAGAATAGTTTAACTGTTCTTAAAAAAATCCTCGGGGCTAGTGTTGAGATGTAGCAGGTAAAGCTGACGCCAGCATTCCATATGAGTGCCAGTTCCAGTCCCGGCTACTCCACTTCTGATCCAACTCCTTGTCACAGCATCAGAAAGGCAGCGGAGGATGGCTCAACTGCCTGATCCCTTGCTACCCACGTGGGAGATTCAGATGGAGCTCTTGGCTTCCAACTGGCCCAGGACTGGCCATTGTGGCCATCTGGAGAGTGAACCAGCAGATGGAAGAGCTCGGTCTCTCCCTCTCTATAGCTCTTTCAAATAAATAAATCTTCAAAACAAAACAACAACAACAAAAAACCTTTGGGTTTTACCTATTCGTCTCTCCTTTTCTTCTCTAATCCCCTCCATCTTTTCATGTTTCCAGAGTTTTGCCTTTTCCAGAGTATCTTACAGCTGGGATCATAAAGTAGCCTTTTTAAATTGAATTACCTGAATGCATTTGAAGTCCCTTCATATCTTTTCATGGCTTCGTATCCCATTTCTTTTTAGCACTGAATAATATATCACAGTCTAGATGTACCACCTAGTGAAGGATACGCAAGCTGCTTCCAAGTTCTGGCAATTATGAATAAAGCTGCCATAAACATCAGTGTGCATGTTTTTATACAAAACTAAGTTTCAGCTACACTGAATAAATACCATGGAGTAAGACTCCTGGGCCGCACAGCAACAGTAGTTTGTCTTCTACAGTTGTTGAATCATTTTGTATTACCACTGCAATGAATGAACATATCTTGTTTTGCCAGATTTTCATCAGCATTTGGGGTGGTGTATGTTTTGGATTTTGGCCATTCTAATAGGTAGGTAGTAGTATCTTGATTTAATCTGCATTTTCCAGACAATGGTGTGGTGATGTTAATATTGGCCTGTTTTTAAATCAAGTTACTTGTTTTCTTACTACTGAGTTCCAGGAGTTCTTTGTATATTTTGTCTAACAGTCCTTGATCACTTAAGTGTTTTACAACATTGTCTCCCAGCCTGTTATTTGTGTTTTCATTCTCTGGACAATGTCTTGCAGAATAGAGATCTTATTTTAATGAAGTCCAACTTATGAATTCTTCCTTTCATGGAGCATGGCTTTGGAGCTATATGTAAAAAGTCACTCCCAAACCCAAAGTCATCTGGATTTTTCTCCTGGTAGCTTTATATTGCTTATATTGTTTTGTGTTTTACAGTTAGGTCTATAATTCATTTTGATTGATTTTTTTAAGGATGTAAGGTCTAAATCTATATTCAGAGACCCCTAAAAATAATGACAGAGCCACCAACAAAGTGCAGTCCTGCTACAAAACAACTTAACATGGGGCCAGCATTGTGGTATAGCAGATAAAGCTGCCGCCTTGATTGCAGCATCCAATACGGGTGCTAGTTTGAATGCCTGCTGCTCCACTTCTGATCCAGCTCCCTGCTAACGCGCCTGGGAAAGCAGCAGAGGACAGCCCAAGTGCTTGAGCTCCTGCACCCACATGGGAGACCCAGAAGAGGCTTTTGGCTCCAGGCTGGCCCAGCCCTGGCCGTTGCGGCCATTTGGGGAGTGAACCAGTGGATGGAATCTCTCTCTCTGTGGCTTTGCCTTTCAAATAAAAATAAATCTTAAAAAAACAATGGAAAGTGGTTTCTGTGTACAGGCATTAAAAACTGTGCAAGGCCCGTGTTGCAGTTTAGTGGGTTAAAGCCACGGCCTGTAGTGCCAGCATACCATATGGGCGCCAGCTTGTCCATTTCTGATTCAACTTCCTGCTAATGTTGCCTGGGAAAGCAGCGGAGGATGGCCCAAATGCTTGGATGCCTGGACCACATGGGAGACCCAGAAGAAGCTCCTGGCTTTGGCCTAGCGTAGCCCTGCTATTATAGCCATCTGGGGAGTGAATCAGCAGATGGAAGGTCTCTGTTTCTCCTCTCTCTCTGTAACTGTCTTTCAAATAAACAAGTCTTTAAAAACAAAAAACTATTTGAATACATAAATTTCCAAAAGCCCAATAATCATACCAAAATATTAAAGTTTTCGCTAAGTACAGAACTATACATCGTTTATTTTCCTTTTTTAGAGTAAGATGTTTGTTTTTCTTTTATTAAAATTTTCAAATTAGAATTGTCTTAGATATGCAGGAAAGCAATGACTTCAACACTATGTCAATAAATTGCATCAGCTGTAACTCTAAAACCAGGAAAAAGTCCACAGACAAGTGAAAATTTGCTCTAAGCACAAACTTTTACTTTCCCAACCTAAAACATAAACTTTACCATGTAACTTTTCTGACCAACTCTGTGCTACATCCCCAGTTTTATTCCTTTGAGATTTCCCCCTCTTAAGAATTCCTCTTATTTAACACATTATGCCGATACTTGGCCAAACTGGAGATTCTGAGAGTACTTCCTCATGCTGCCAGTCCATGCATGTGTAATCTGGAACATCTCCACTATGGGATAACTGGTGTTTGCATGTGGTGTATGCAAGGTATAGGAAAGGACCTTTAAAACACAGATGTGCAGATGTGAACATACATGTAAATTTGTATTTCAGAATTTTTCCTTTGAAATTAGTTCTTCATGAATTTTAAGTCAACTTGTCTGTTCTTCAACGAAATCCCAATTTTAATAGTAAATGGTAGCTGCATCTGTGTGTTTTAAGATCCTTTTTGTTAAAGCAAAAACCTCGTATTGCTTTAAACTATACTATCTGAGAAATATCAACATGGAAATTACTGCTTCAGACCACTTTCAGAGAAAGTTATTAAAAGTTCCTCTACATACAGATCAGTATACAAAGCAAGGTAAAAGAAACTCATGAAGCTTCCATCCCAACGGGAGACAGACAGTAATTAAGGGAACAAATATCTATAGGAAGATGCTCCTTGGAAAATGCAAAGCTGGTGCAAAACTTCTAAGCTAGGGAAAAAGCTTGGTATCTTCAAGAAACCACAAGTACGTTTGAAAGGTTACGTAGGTAAATGAGGTAGTATGGGCAGTATTTACTAGGTGGACAGGTTATAGCTGGCCCCTAAACATGAGTACCTTATTTTGCATATTCTGTCAATTCATATATCATATACCTATAAACTAAGTATAAATGCACCCAGAAATAGGAATGTAAAGTATCTGCATATTGCCCCAACCTCATGCTTATTTGCTATTCAAACATAAAAACATCTCTAAGGAATTTTTAAAGAGAATATCAAATTGTGATCACATCAAATCACATCTAGAGGTGATAAACACATAATCTAATACAGAAAACTGTGGGCAATCTATGGATTTTCTTTGCCTCCAATATACAGATTCCTGCCTAAAAAGCTGTTTTTTTAAGTTCCATTTCACACATCAGTAAACAAAGTGAATACGAATACTAATAGCAAACATACCTTTGGTGAGATGATACTCTCCACACTGCTCTCCAAATTACACTCGAATACATGGGCTTTGGTTAGCTTCTTATCCCAATGGGCCGCTAGCCAAATTTTGGCCAGAGGCCCTCTTTTACTGAGGACAAAATGTGCGTAGAACATTGTGCTGGTTGACTATCAAACAGGAAGAAACCTGAGAGAGAGAGAGAAACTTAATATAAGCACCATATGAGAACTGAAATATTTACTTAGACATGAGAAATCTTAAAGATGTGAATGCAAGTGTAATATTCATTTTACCAGAGCTCATTGTTTAAATTTTGAGAGGGTAAAGAAAAAGATCCTTACACATTAAAGGCTGAAGGAAAAAGGAACAAGAGTCAAACTGCTTTCATGTCTTATTGTCAGCTTAAAAGTGTTAGTTCAAGTGTAAAAGCTGTCATTGTAAAACTCTTGGAAGTTCCATCAAGTATTAATTTCATTCCTATCCTGATTACTGACAATGGAAATAGTCTGTGTAAAGGCCGAATCCTCGAGAACATATCTTTCATGGCAAGAAAAAAGAGCTATCAATTAAGGTGGAAATTACCATTTTCAGAATCTCAAATTTAAAAATTGAGATTCTCAGCTACAGCCTTTAAACAATAATTACTTAGTGACAAGCACCACACTAAGCATTTCATATTCCACCAAGCAAAGCCAGGCAGACAGTTTTTAGAAAAACTGAGGCTCAAAAACGTATTACATAGATACATAACTCAAGAATTTGAAAAGCACTTGTCTATTCATAATTTAAATATTAAATCTAGGACAACAGTCTTAGAATTACAAATATATTGCTGTTACTGTTCTTTCAGCAAGCTAATATATTAATTCATAAAAAAGACAGGCTGCCTGAAAACTCCAGTTCAGAAGAGAACATTAAGTAAGCAAAGTGTTATTTCTCTTTTCCAAAAGACTTAAATCGAATTAGCCAAAAGATTTCCTACCTATATTTTCCCACAATGTTTGTGACTAAAGTAAGATATGAAAGTGCGCTTATATAGAAGTCATTATAAATGTAATCATACAATGTGGCATTTTGGGAATTAGCATAATGCTGAGATCCATTTAACTTGCTACATTTACCAACAGTATGTTCCTTTTCATTGCCAAGAACATGGGGTTGTTTCCACACTTTAGCTTTTACAAATAAAGTTGTTAGAAATATTCTTGTGACTTCTGGTGAACTTTTCTTTGGGACAAATGTCCTAAAGTATAATTGCTGGGTAGTGTGACAAGTGTATGCTTAGATTTTTGTTTTGTTTACGAAACACTAACAACCATCAAAATCCTAATGAGACTTATTTACAACAATAGACAGGATTATCCTAAAATTTGTATGTAAGGGCAAAGAAACTAGAAAAGCTAAAACCATTTTGAAAAAGAATAAAAAACTGGGAAGAACTAGTCTACTGATTTTAAGACTTATAAAAACAGCTGCCAATACTCAATATATTACTGGCAACAGATTTCACATATGTCCAAGAAGTATGGGAGGGTAGGGGAATGGTAGGAAAACAACAACACAGGTATGCCTCATATCCATCTTCTACCACTTAATAGCAAAAGGTCCTGAAATTCTCATTTTCTGAACCTGAAGCTCTTTGGAGATCATCAATCACCACATTATAATCTTCTTCTTCCAAACCTGCAGTTAAGAACTAAGGAATACTATACTAGGAAGAACTCCGATTAAAACACTCAGTTGAAAGCATTAAAAAGGAACAGCTCAGAGGTTCCTGATTCACTACACAGCATTTGGTAGATCAAAATACGCTTTCCATAATCAAAGGCAGCCTCCAGTAAGTGCTTATACTTTAAGCCTTAAAAAGTTTGCTAAAGAAAACTTAAGCTGTCCCAACAGTGCTATAAATAAAACCTAGAGAATTTTACAGAAATTCAATATGGCAGTGAGTTCTTAGAAATAGCTACTGTCACACATGACAAACCCCCTTTTTCACTATGGAAGCAAACAATTGTGTTACAAATAAACAGACAGCTCCTAAGAAACTTTGCCAAATGACAATTACTGAGTATGTGCTTTATGAGTAAGTAAATGAGGTACACCAAGTGATCTCATAGTTGACAGATGGAAAAAAGTCCAGAGGTTTTAAAAGTTAAAACTACTGGCACTTCAACAGGTGTCAGAAGCTCATGGCCAGCACTTCAGCTGCTGGTCAGAGCCCCATGCCTAAAATATCCCAGCAATGCAGAGGCAGAGATTCCTAAATAGATGCCTTCTCAGCATGGGAATGGAGGCAGGAGGGAGGGAGGAGATAAGCTAAAATTAATCTGGGAAACAATTAGCAAGAGGAAATCACCCTAATAACTAAAGGAAAGAGTACTGGATCAGCTATTGGCTTATATATGAAAAAGAAGAAAATGCAATCACTGTTGTTCTGTAAGCCAATTTTTTCTTCGGTAATACTAACCTGTACCCAATTTTTTAAAAAAGGGTGATTAGTCTCTGTATATTTTGAAGATAAGAAATTCTGATAAATCTTTTCAAAAAGACCTCAGAAGGCTTGCAATTTCATGATTTTTTTCAGTAAGCAACATTTTCTCAATTGATCATAAATAATTTAACTCTGATGTCAAATGATATTTTAGAAATATTCAATAATACAAAAGAGTAATTTCAGTTATCCTGAAGAATCCATGCTAAATTGAGGCTGATATTTGTACTGTACAATATTCCCAGTCCTTATCAATTCTTCACCCATCTTTAGCTTATCAGTTGCATAAAATGGCAAGATCTCTTTGAAGGATCATCTGGCAACATCTTATAAAAATTTGATACTTTTCAATAAGAAATTGCAGTTACAGTAATTAATATGAAAGATATACTTGGTTTCATAAAGGAAGACATACAAATAGGCAACAAATAAATGAACAAGTGCTCAGAATCATTAGTCGTCAGGGACATGCAGATCAAACCACAAATGAGATATCATCTCACTATAGTCACTGCTGAGAAAAGGGAACCCTCAAGCCCTGCTGGAAGGAATGCAAATTAGTACAGCCATTATGAAGAACAGTAAGGAGGTGCCTCAGTAAACTAAAAATAGATCTACCATATGCTCCAGCTATCACATTTCTTGGGTATATATCTGAAGGAAATGAAATCAGCCTGTTAACGAGATCATTCACATGCCCATGTTCACTGCAATGCCACTCACGATGGCCAAGATACGGATTCAACCTAGATATCCACCAACTGATAACTAGGATGAAGAAAATGTGGCATACATGCACAACGGAGTATTATTCAGCCATGAAAAAATGAGATCATTTGCAGTGAAATGAATGACACTGGAGATCATTACATTATAAGAAATAAGCCAGACAGAGAAAGAAAAATACTGCAAGTTCTCCATGTGGAAATTAAAACAGTCAAATTCAGAATAGTGATCACTAGAGGCTAGAAAAGGGCAGGGCAGTAGAGAGAGGAAAGGTTGGATAATGGGCACTAAAACAGAGAGAAAGTAATAGGTTCTAGAGTTCCACAGTGTGGTGGGGCAGCTATAGTTCACAACAGTGTGCAAAAAACTGGAAGAGAGCAGCTGGTAGGCGCCAAACAAAGGATAGAGATGGAAATGCTAACTGCTTGATTTGATTGTTTTACACTGATATGCATACTGAAATGCTGTTTAGTATCCCCTAAAATGGACAAATATTAGGCAAATTTTTTTTAAATTATATTTGGATATTTAATGCTATAACTAGTACTCAAACAGTATTTTTCTGTGTGGGAGCAAACTGTTGAAATCTTTACTTAATGTATGCTAAACTGATCTTCTGTATATAAAGAGAATAGAAAATGAATCTTGATATGAATGGAAGGGGAGAGGGAGTGGATAAGGGGAGGGTTGCGGGTTGGAGGGACGTTATGGGGGGGAAGCCATTGTAATCCATATTCTGTACTTTGGAAATTTATATTAAATAAAAGTTAAAAAAAAGAATATGATTTAATAAAATGTAATTTTTTCTAAAAAAATTATATTTGGATATAAACAGTATTAACAGAAACAGACCCCATCTTACCAAGTATCAACTATTTTACGAATCCAAACTCCATCATGATTATTCTACATTGCAAATACTAGCCCATTTTAAACACAGTAAAACAAAGCAGAGGTAGGCAACTGTCACCTATATTTAACAGAGGTAGAGGTTGAACTTCAGAGCTCACACTTCCAAGTGTAACACTATGTTATCTTGTTATGGTAACTTAATAACAAAACATTAGAAATAACATAGCTGGCCAATAACACACTTGAAAAATAAATACACCTACACAAAAGAATACAAAGTAGGCCTAAACAATGACATAAAATTTGGTAGTAAAATGGAAAAATCTCCAGGATAAATTCAACATTAGATTGAGGAGAGGTTAGAATGCGCTATATAGAGTTGTCCCCACTTATCTAAAGATGCAGCGCCAGTGGATTCAACCACACACAGATCAAGAAATAGGTTCACAGATGGAGCATCTGTACCCAGAATGTTCAAGATACAGAGGGCTGACTATATTTACATACACCTGCATAAACATAAAATATCTGGAAAACACATGAAACTGGTAACAGTGGCTACCTCTGGAGAGTCTCCAGGGGAAACAAGGCTTGCCCTTTTGTACTATTTGAAATTCATACACTGTGTGTGTGTGTGTGTGTGTGTCTAAGAAAAGCATCTATGCAAAGTAAAAACCACTACACTTACTGTCCAAACAATTTTGTTTTGCCATTAAGTAGCAAGTTAAGCTGATTAATCACTATGTAATTCAGTTTTCCTACTATTAAAAAAAAATCTAAGTTTGATATTTGGTGATTTACTAACCTTGGCAAACATTAGTACATAATTCAGGAACAGAGCTAGTCCTTCCAGGAGTGGAGAGTGAGCCACTCAGGGAAAGAAGGTATGTGGCCACAGCTCCCCACCTTTTTGGTTCTTTTTGGTTTTTGACCAAGGGGTTCTACAGACAGTCCTAGATTCCAATTCAGCACCCTCCTCACTTAGTTGTTTAGCAGAGTAAGTTATTTGACATCTGAGTTCTAGCTTTCTCAGCTTTAAGATGGTGTAATATTCATCAAGAGCTATGAAAATTAAAACTGAATAGCATACTTAACACAGTGCCACAATAGATACAAACAATAACTTCCAAGAAAAACCTTGCAGCATAACATTAACTAGTCAGCATGATCTTGCTGAACTCTGATATAAAAATTTAACAAAAACACAATCATTTCTCAAGTGTCCCAGACTGCAAAAGTAGAAGACTGTTCAAATGTTCTACGTTTTGTTAAACAAGAATTCATCAAAAGAAAACTCTTAATTTTAAGTATACTTAAATCATATGCCACTTCAAGTGGGAAGCATAATTCTACAGCATACTAATAAAGGCATAAACACAAAAACGTGAAGTCTAGGTAGTTTTGATGTGTGTATAGAAAGCACTATGTTCATTAGGTATGCACTGCTGTCACTTCAACCATGCAAACTGTTAAATAATTTCATCATCGGATATGGCGTATGTCCTCATCCGTGCCTTTCCAAAAATAATTAGTTTCCTCCCACACTAAACACAGATATTTAATAACTCTACAACTTAGGAAAGCGTCTCCAGACTCTGAAGACTCACACAGCACGCTGTCAGTCACCCTCATTTTAAGATTTCTTTTTTCCAGAAAAATCAATGGTTATTACAAACAGTACGATGAGAGCAAACAGAAACTCGACAAGACAAGCAGACAGGCACAAAGCATTCACCAGAAACCCGTCACATAAACGAGTTTCTGAACGCTGAGGACACACAGATCAGAGAGAACAAATCCCGCGGCGTGTCCTTTCTCCAGAGTTGAAGAAAGCCGCTAAACCTGGCGGCACGACCCCACGGTGTCACCCACTTTTCAGACTGTTTGCAAGCCTTTCTCCGCAACCGAGCAGGCAGCAAGCATGTCAGACACACACCTCCCCCGGAGTGTCTCCACAACACCTGACTGCCTAAGCATTTAAAGAAACCATTAGAGAAGTGGAGGGGAAAACCAAGGATGCTCATTTCCTAAGAATCAGAAGCAGCCCCCCCCCCCCAACCCCCGCGTCACGTTTTCTACCGTTCTGTCCAACATTGCATATTCCCAACGTAAAAGCTGTCTTTTTTAGAAACATGGGGGGAGCAGCAGCAAGCAGCCCGCGCGGCCGGGGGCCCCTGCGCCCTCCAGCCCCATCCCGACCGAAGCGGCGGGGCCCGCACAGCCCCGGCGCCCGCCCCCACCCCCGGGCGCAGCCGCCGCTTGCGGCCCCTCCGGGCTGGCACCGCGGCTGCCGGGCCCGCCAACACCGCCTCCCGCCCCGAAGCCCGCGTCTTCCCAGCCAGCCATTTTTTACCCGAGGAGGCGGCCCGGCGCCCAGAGCGCGCTCGTTCAAACCTCTTCTCCTCCCTCCGCGGCCCAAGCCGCCCTCTGCCTTCTCCGGGCGACAAGGGGAGCTGACCGCCCGAGTAACGGCTTTTGTTGGTCTCAGAAGGGACCAGAACCATTTGTGACCGAATCAGCGATGATGCGGGCCCAGCCTGCGCGCGGGTCCCAGACGAGGGCGGGCCCAGGGCGAAGCGGCCTGGGCCGACAGCGCCGTCGCTCCGGGGCACGGAGGTGCAGCACGCGGGGGCGCGGCGAGCGCTGCCCTCGCCCTCCCACCCCCGAGTCCGGCACCCCGACGGCGGCGAAGGGGTGGGGGAGGGAGCCGGAGGGAAAGACGGGGTCGGCCGAGTTTTCTTACCTAGCTCTCCGCTGGGAGTTGGGCGCGCTGGGTGGCCCGGGGAGGGGAAAAGGGTCGGGGGAGGGGGCGGGGAAAGGGGGAGCCTTGGCGAGGTGTAGCTTCGGAGCGGCTCCCGCCGGCGCCACAGCCGCCGCCTCCTTTCCAATTCACTCAAACAAACAAGATGGCTGCCGTTACGCCGCGGCTCTTCCTGCCGCCCAAATCCACGGTTCAAATCGGCAGGATGTTTACGGTCAAAATGGTACCTGTGCGCCTGCGCAGCCGGCCTAAGACCCAGAAGGAGCGACGCAGGCGCAGCGACCATTTCCTTTTCTTTGGAACCCGCCCACTGAGCGGGAGCTCGTCACTGAGCATGCGCAAAGGTGATTCTCTTGCGGGAGGGGCTTTCCGTGTACGGCATTAGCGAATAGCGCACGCGCGGTGCTTGTAGGTCCCGCGACTTATGGGGTCTCCTGTTATTCTTGCACTTGTTTTAAAGAAAATAGATTGTAGATGTGGAATTTTTGTGCCTTTGAGACAAAAATTCACTTGAATGCTCTTTAGCGAGGAAGGTAACACAAAACCTTTAACAGTGAAATCTAGGGGTTCATTCATTCAGTCAACGAATAGAGGGCCTTGTGCCCCATGTGCTGACTAGGCTGGGGAGGTAGTGATGAAAACAATGGCGGTCATTCCTCCCTTCATGAAGCTTGCGGTTTAGTTAGGGAGGAATAGTACCAGGAAGAACAGATGCAGATGGAAGACTAGCTTACTATTGTGTCCAGTTCCTGGCTGTAGATAACGTTACTTAACCCCGAGTCCACTTTTTCATTTATGGATCTCTGTACAGTTTATTGCTGAACAGTGTAACTGGGTCTTCTAAGTCAGCTGGATTTGATTCTTTTGATAAGGTGCATTTTCTGTTCTGGTTCAGAGTCCCACCGGATCAACATATTCACCTGCTTCACTGAAGTGTCGGGTTTCCCGAAGGACTTACTGCTGTCAGCATTTTCTCTACCTGGGCATACCTGATAAATGCGCATTTGTCAAATTTTGCAGTTTATTGGGCTAATACCTTGACAGGACAGATTTCAATTACAGATTTAATCTTCCTTCAGTTAAAAGTGGTTTGCTTTCCTTTTGAGAAACTGGATGTTGCCACTGGTTTGAGTACCCATCTAAAAGCAGCTGTGTTATATGTCTTATTGTTTCATGATTTCTCTCTCTCTCTCTCTCACACACACACACACACAGAGCCCTGAGACCTTTTTTTGTGAGATAAAAGCGTTACAGAACCATATATTATAACACATAGTAGCAGGCTTGTTTAAATATAGACAAATTTTTTGCAAACTGTTTCCTTGAGCTAGGAAACATTTTGAATTATTGCGTATAATTTTTAAAATCTACAATGTTAAAATAATTATTTAAGTAGGATTGGTAAGAATGAGAGAAACAAGGCAGGAAGATAGATTTTCAGGAGATATTTAATGTTAGAAGTGGATGGATGTTGAGTATATTGCACCAATATTTTAAAAAATTAAAATAAAATCTATCTTGTTTCTAAAGCTGATCAAAGAAAAAAGTTCATAAAGAGTAAATAGCCTCTTTGAGATTTTGAGTTAAGCTGAGAAAATGGACTGAAAGTGACTGAAAAACATTGCAGATTCTGGTTGTCCTTCTAATGTCAACCAGGTATTGTCCATGCCTAAAAATGGACCATAATAGTTTGATCAAAAAGTGAATACCTTTAAAGACAGAATTTACAGTAAAAGTGTCATAATCAAATGCAGAATTTTTGAGAAGCAGAAGAGAAAAGGATGAAATGTCATTATTTAGAATAGCAATTCTTCCCAGTCTCCCGTGTGGGTGCAGGGGACCAAAATTGGACCATCTTTCCACTGCTTTCCTGGGCCATTTTCAGGGAGCTGGATCAGAAGTGGAGTGCCCAGGACTTGAAACAATGCCTATGTGGGATGTCAGCAGAAATACCAATTCTTAATACACTTGATACTAATTACAGTAAGTGAATGAGAACAGTGTGGTTGGGAGTGTTGAAAGTTTTACAAGTGGTGGATTTCATTCATAGTCACATCCTCATCTTCAGGCAGCAACTATGGGGTTCAAGCCAGGAGGCTAGGGGCCTGCAGCAAACATCCCTGTCAAGGCTAGGTTAAGGTTTGCTCAGATAGGTACTTAGCAGAGAAAACTCAGCCGGGGGTGGGGGTGGGGTCTGGGGTGGGGGTGGCGCTGTGGCTCACTTGGTTAATCCTCCGCCTGTGGCACTGGCATCCCATATGGGTGCAGGTTCTAGTCCCGGTTGTTCTTCCTCCAGTCCAGCTCTCTGCTGTGGCCCAGAAGGGCAATGGAGGATGGCCAAAGTGCTTGGGCCCCTGCATCCACATGGGAGACCAGGAGGAAGCACCTGACTCCTAGCTTCGGATTGGCACAGCACCAGCTGTAGCGGCCATTTGGGGGGTGAACCAGTGGAAGGAAGACCTTTCTCTCTGTCTCTCTCTCTCTCTCTCTTTCTCTCACTGTCTAATTCTGCCTGTCAAATAAAAAAAAAAAAAAAGAAAGAAAAGAAAAGAAAACTCACCAGGGTCTAAGAGCGAGTTTGTCTGTAGGCCAGAGGTTATGTAAATGTGTCAAGGACTAAGGTAGAGCAGCCTCAAGAACAGAAGCCAGGTCAGGGTCTATGTTAACCAGTTGAATTTCAATCAGAAAATTTCAACATTTCAGTACCATGAGCATTTTTAAATCTAGGTGAGAATTTGAGTGAGTATTTTGATATATTTACTCTATTTTCATCCCTGCTATCTTTTTCTATAATAGTGCTGTATCTTTGACAATAAAGGTACTTAGTGAAAGCTGGTGGATAGTGTTTCCCCACTCCAGCCATTCCAGAATGCAGACATTTTTTGTTTTAATGTGCTATACATTGTTCCATTCATTCTGCAAAATTACTTCAAAAATTATTGGAAAAAATTGGAGAAAAAAGGGGTTGAGATAGATTTCTTAAAAACCAGTGAAGCTGGTTAACAATGTTAACAATTCTAGTAAAAATCATTGCAAACTTTAAAGGACATGTTACATTACTATGAATCAGTGTTACTACAAAGAAGGCACAGGTGCTTGATGGAAAGTGTGTGAGAAGCTGCTGAGCTGTAAGAAATGAAAATGTAGGGATTAGAGAAACTCCTACAGTAAGCACTTCAAAGACACAGCATGGGGCCAGACTGAACCAAGAGCCAACTGGAAGTGAACGGGCATTGTGTATAGTACCTGCTTCTCAGGGCTGGCTGTTCAGCTGGGTTAATATGTGCATTAACATGATGAGAACAAGAATTTAACTTTTTTTGGGAAATAATGTCTCACCTGAGTTGGTGTACCTTCTATGTTGTTTAGAAACAATTGCCCTACTTGCTAAACATGTATGAAGATTAGCATTATTCTACGAACACTATATGACTTAAGTTACTTCCCTAAGACTAACATTAGGGCTTTCTTCAGTGGGGTCTGATATATTCATGACAGGTAGCAGAGAATGATACTTGCCTACTTTTAATGGGGTTACTACTTACCTCAGGGTATTGTTTAAATCAAGTTTTAATTCAGTAGTTTGGGGGAAGGCCTGAGAGTCTGCTTTTAACTTTTTCCAGATAAGTCCAAGGCTGTTGGATTGTGGGCCACACTGAAGAACAAGGAGTTGATGAAAATAGATTGCACCATGGTTCTTCCATTCAGTAACCCTGTGACCTTTGGAAGTTGTTCAACCTCTCCAAGGTTGTTTTATCATTTGTAAAGTCAAACTAATCATATCCAACCTCTTAATATTTTGGTGTTCATTCCATGCAATGATGCATGTAAAGCATGGTGTTTGACAAATGTATGAGCCCAGTAAATAATAGTTATTATTCTAATTTTATTGTGTTATTATTTCTTGTATTTGGACACCTAGTCACATAGAATACTTACTTTCCTCAGCATATTTACCATTCTGATGTCATCTAGTGTTTCTGCCCTTTATTTTATATTGAATCTTTATTTTAGATGGATCTTTATTGTATATTGAATATTATGAAGAAAGCTGAGAATTGCTTCCCGACATTTTTGCCATTTTATTTAGTTTGCCACATGGAGGTCAGCTAAAAGATTACTTATACCTCTTATATGTAGATGTAATTGACTAAACATTCTTTTGAGCAAGAGTTATGTGGACATTTCTAGAAGATTTCCAACCAAGGATTGGCCCACCCTACTTTTGTTTCTTGTATTGTTGATTGGATTATGGATATGATAGCTAGTACTGCAGCAACTATCCTGGACAATGAGAACCAAAGTTAAATTAAGGCCAGTGGAACCTTAAAATTGGATAATCCTGAGTCCCTAACATTATAGACTCATCATGTAAGCCATAACTGCCTACTTCCAGATTTCTTTGATGTAGTAAGAAAGTCTGGTCTTGATATTTTTGTTTGCAATGTATCTGTTAGTGATAGAAACATTGATTTGGTTCAAGTAGTTTAGAAGATACAGGGGACACAAAAATGAACGTCTGCTCTCTAACTCAAGTAGATGAATCTTCTATATCATGGCAGTTGTCTTTAGTAGCATACTGTTTTATAATTTCATTGGCAGAATTTTCTCTCATATAAACTTCATTATGAAACACTTTTCCACCCTTGGTATTTTTTTGAACATACTCCTAAGTCTCCCACCGAATGTGCAAATTTTTCTTGCATATTCCATTCTTTTTTTTAAAAAAATTTTGAACCATAGGATGAAAATCAAGACTTGTAAATCCATCCTCTCATAGTCAGCATATCCAGTTTCTTGTATTTTCAGAGTGACTGCAATCAGCAAAGAAGTGAAGTTACATGTTTAATCTCAAAACTTGCAGATAATGCTGTTGTAGTCTTTGGGCTCTCTGACAACACTTGACAGGTTTCCTTTGAAGGAAGAATTTCATAAGGGATTTGATGAGTCATAGAAAGTTCTCTATTACCTCTCTCTAAGGTGCTGCCTTTAAAATCAAATAGCATCTCTCTTTACAAGAAAGTTTCTGCACTACCTGCACAGTCGTATGATCAGGATGCGGAGCCTGGATTACCCCTAGTTAGCACCTTTACATTTTTAGCACTCTGTTGTGTATAGACAGCTATAGCTGCTTCTCTGGATGGCCCACACCAAGTCATTCTACATGGGTTAAGTTGCTTCTGATACAAAACTCTCTTATTTTGCTCTATGTATTTCTCACCTGGAATTGACTGGATTCAATTTTTGTTAAAGTGTTACTTCAACCAGGGATGGGATTTTAAACTTCAGAATAAAAGTCTTTGCACTGGCCAACCTCTTTTGGTACACTGGAGTTGCTTTAAAATAATCCTGAAGAAATAGCAAGAGAAGGGGATGGAGAGGCTGGCGCTGTGGCACAATAGGTTAAATCCCTGGCTTGAAGCACTGGCATCTCATATGCTGCCGATTTGAGTCCTGACTGGTCCACTTCTGATCCAGCTCCCTGCTAGTGCTCATGGAAAAGCAATGGAAGATGGCCCAAGTCCCTGGGCCCTTGCACCTACATGAGATACCTGGAAGGAGCTCCTGGCTCCTGGCTTCAAATCCACTCAGCTCTGGCTGTTGTGGCCATTTGGGGAATGAACCAGCAGATAGAATACCTCTCTGTCTCTGTCTCTCTCGCTCTCTTTATCTCTCTCTGTGACTCTTTCAAATAAATAAAATAAATCTTTTTTTTTTTTTAAAAGAGAAGGGGGTGGAGATATAAATAATACAGGTTTATCTATGAGTTGATGGTTATTGAAGTTGGGTAATGGGTAGTCAGGGAATCATTTTTCTCTCTACTTTTTTACATGTTATTAAAATTCTCCATAATAAAAAGTTTTTTTTTTAAAAAAGATTTTATTTATTTATTTGAAAGAGAGTTACAAAGAGAGGATGAGACAGAGAGACAGAGATCTTCCATCCTCTGATTCAATCCTCAGGTGGCTGCAATAGCCAGCACTGGGCCAGGCCAAGGCTAGGAGCCAGGAGCTTCATCTGGATCTCCCTTGTGGGTTCAGGAACACAAGCACTTGGGCCATTCTTCACTGCCTTCCAATTCACACATTAGCAGGGAGCTGGATTGGAAGTGGAGTAGCTAGAACTTGAACCAGTGCTCATATGGGGTGCCAGTGTCACTGGTGCCAGCTTACCCTGCTGTGCCACAACACCAGCCCCAATAAAGGTTTTCAGAAATAAAAAAAATTGAGATCAAGCATGAAGAATAATTTTATCCTTCAATAAGCAGATTTGCAAGGTTCACAGAATGGTTTCAACAAGCATTTACTCTACATCATTTGAAATATATTGAAGTGATCAATTCAATGAGTTTATTCATCTGTTATAATCACCACCAGTATGTTAGCATTTTCGATAGGATTTCTCATTTATACATCTTGCTATTAGAACAAATTAATGTACTTTATTCACTATGTCACCAGGGAAGAAAAGTTGGTGTGAAATGTAATTGCTATTTTAAGCAATGCATCTGTTAGCTTCTCTGGTCTTCCATAGTTTATGTTGTTCCTTTACTGCCACCATTCATCTCTTTAGCCAAGTGAAACCATGAGAGTCAGTGGAAAGGGTAGATCATGACATCATCTGTTATAGATGGACCAGATTCAAACAATCTTCATCTATTCATCTTGAGATGAACTTGGGTGCTCTCCCTGCAACTGGTAACCATACATCTCCTCCTCCAGTGTCTTGTTAGTAATTGTAATTTAATACCAATGTATTCAAGATTTTAAGAACATTCCCTTCACTCCACATCCACAAAACCATTTCTCAGCACTACTTTACAGCAAAGCTTCTTGGAAGAACTTTAGACATTTCCTCCCTCCAATCCCTCCCCTCCTGTTATTTTTTATTTTAGTAGAACATACATAATATAAAGCTCACCACTGTAACCATTTTAACTTGTACAATTCAGTGGCATTTAGTACACGCAATGTTGTACAGCAATCACCCCTGCTAATTCTAGAATAACTTCATTGCCCTTAAAGGGAGTCCTCTACCCATTAAGGAGTCTCTCCCTATCAGCCCCTCCTTGCAGCCCCTGGCAATCACTCATTTGCTTACTATGCCTATTTCATGTAAACAGAATCTTACAAAATGTAGCTTTTTGTGTCCACATTCTTTCACTAGACATAATGTTTTCTAGGTTAACTCATGTTGTAACATATCCTTCACTGCTTTTTATGACTGACTAATACTCCATTGAATGTATCTACCACATTTTGCTCATCCATTCCTTAGTTAACATGCAACTGTGTGGGGAGCAATTGGGAGCAACTCAGACTAGACTAAGTTACTGGAATTAAGACTTATTCTATGCATCTGCTCTCCCACAATATGGCGCTGAGAAGGGAGAAACAGCTTCTACACAGCTGCCTCCAGTTCAACCAATAAACTGTAGGACCTGCTCCTGATTGGAGGAGAGCAGCGTACTCGGCGTGTGGGTAGCAGAGTTGGGATTGGTGGAAGAGGACTATAAAGGAGGAGAGAGACAACATGCACGAGGAACATCTATCTGAAGGAACACCTGTGCAGCCCCCGAGAGAGCCGGCCGGCGGTGTGCCGCTCCCCTGCGGAAGTGGGGAAAGTGGCAGGGGGCCCGCCCCTCCACGGAGGTGGAAGGGTCGGTAGCCAACCTGGGAAGAACCAGCAGCAAACCCGGGGAGGGCCGAGCAGACAAAAGAACAGCGCAGGGTCCTGTGTCGTTCCTCCATGAAGAGAGGGAGCGACACAACTGGTTTGTTTCCATCTTTTGTCTATTTAAATTTTTTAATGCATTTTACGTATTTGAAAGGGAGAGAGAGAGCCCAAGGGTGACAGTGAGAGAGATCTCCCACATGCTGGTTCCCTTCCCAAATGCTCACAACAGCTGGGGCTGGGCCACGTGGAAGCTAGGAACTCAATCAGGTCTCCCACCTGGGTGGCAGGGACCCAAATATTTGAGCCATCATGTACTGTCTCCAAAGATGTGTATTAACAGAAAGTTGGTCAACTCCTGAGATATTTGCATAAGATAGATTCCCCATGCAGAATTCCTGTGGAACAGCTGCAGGTGATGTGCCAGTTAGGGTAACATTTCAATATAGTTTTCACCATAAACTAATTATCCAAATACAGAATTAGCTACTAAGGAATAAATAACTAATTATTCACTAGTAACAGGCGCTTAATCACTAAGTGACCAAGAGAATTCTACAGAATACAAGATTAGTAAATAGATGGAATAACGAATACCTTTACGGTATCCACAGAAGGAAAAGACTCCGAGACAGGCCAGCCTTGAATTTCAAATCCCCTTTGAGAGGGTGGATGTGGCTCACTTAATGGCAGAGAAATTTGCAGGGCACATAGACCAGGGCTACCTGGACATCATGTGTTGGGGGTACCTACTAACCAACTGGGAATCAATTCTCTGAGATGTAGGCAAAACTCATGGGCAAGCTG
The DNA here is from genome assembly GCF_964237555.1 of Oryctolagus cuniculus. Taxonomy (NCBI): domain Eukaryota; kingdom Metazoa; phylum Chordata; class Mammalia; order Lagomorpha; family Leporidae; genus Oryctolagus; species Oryctolagus cuniculus. The sequence continues at coordinate 142,564,824 of NC_091437.1, forward strand.
CCCTCCAAGACACTGCCGAGATTGCTAAAGGACTAGCAAACCTTGCCGGAGCACGAATGTCGCAATGTCCCACATGCTGCAAGCCCCTTCCTCCCACAATGTTGCCCTCTGCCCCCTGCTGACAAAGCCTGACATTGCACCCAACGACAAGGTTAAATTTTTATGTGGTCTAGTTCCTGCATCACAAAACAAGACAAAGGTAGATTTGGAACTGAGTTGCAATAATTAATAACTGGCACAGTTGGTGATTTGCAGTTATTTGAGGGAATAATCCAGAAAAAAGATGCTTTTGTGAGGAAAATTTTCAGAATTGGCTATTTATGCATTACATGCTAACTGAAAAAACTGAAAACAAACACTTAGTAATGATTGCACCAAGAAACCTGTAATAAATTAAAAAACAGACATGTTGAGGATCATCTGAATCTGTGAGCCAAAAATATTCTGAAACAGGGATGCCAAATTCCCAAACAAAGGAATGCCAAAAGTAGGTGTTGTACAAGCAAGAAAGAGCCAATACGAAATGTTCTGGAAAAAGTGTCTTGCTAAATAAAGAACTGCAGCAATCAGTAAGTAGATGATTTTGTTGTTTGTGTTTTGCTTGTTTTGTCTGTGGATAATGTGGTGAAGGAGTAGACTGGGCTTAATTTTTGAGGATTTTGAAAAAATATAAAAATTTTTTAGGGTTATATAAATTAGGAATGCTCTTTGCCACAAGTATAAAGTGACCATTTTAGACATAAAGAATAAAGACATTTAGTGATCTCATATAGCAAAACATCTTGAGGAAGCAACTCTTGATAACTTCAAAGAGCCCCATCTTCTGCATCTTTCTGCTTTATTGTCCTTAGTATATTGGCTTTGTGGATGGAATTTGGTGCCTGTTGTTCTAGGCATCATTTCACCATTTAGACAAAAGTAGCAAATAATTACCCTGAGCAGCAAACATCATTGGTATTAAACTGTTTAACAAATATGTATTAAACCTTTATTTGTGTGGTGGTGTATCAGGTGAGGATTTTATTTTAAATGTTTACTTAATTTCACTTACTTAAAAGGCAGACAGAGAGATAGAAGGCGGTGGAGTGGAGAGGAGATGTTCCACCCACTAGTTCAATTCCCAAATGGCTGTCACAACCAGGGCCCGGCCAGGCTGAAGTCAGGAGCCAGGAACCCCATTTGGGTCTCACAATGGGTGGCAGGCAGGGGACCAAACACTTGAACTTCCCAGGAAACATTAATGAGAAGCTGGATCAGGAGCAGAGTAGCCATTATTCAACCAACACTGATATGAGATGTGGGTGTCCCAAGCAACTGCTTAATCCACTGTGCCATAATGCCCTCCCCCAGGTTGTAGAATTTAATAGCAACTCAACAAATGTATATTTTTTTAAAAAAGAAAATCCTACAGATCTACATATGAGATTTTCTCCTAGAGTTTCCCTTTTTACCTTATATACATAAAGAAGAGCCATTTTCTAATACCCACACACTCACTGCAATTCTTCTGCCCCAATCTTTCTTATACATTCTGGGAGTTAGCCATTCTATTTATCTGTACTTCCCATATAACATATTTAAGATAACATTTTATGTAACAGTGTTTTAGGCTAGAATTCTTTTGTATAAGATTTTTTTAAAAAATAAAATTTCTATTGATGGTAGCAAAGATTTTAGTCTCTTTTCTCCTCTCTTTTAAACCACACAAACTATCATGTTAAATATGAAACTGCCATTTTTAAGGGGAATTATGTTTGTTATTAGACTATAATTTCCATTTGAGTAGTTGGCAATTTAACGTCTACTTTGATTACTAAGAAAGAATTTATTTCTCCTAAAGTAATTTTTAGACATTTTCTCATGATCTAACTTAGAACTTTGGACTCTATACCTTTCGGAGCACTTCTTAAAAACTTGTAGAATAATAAGTAGGACAAACTATGATAAAAATGCAGTGTAATTAACTCATATGTTACTTGATCATTTGCTATTACTGAGTTTCAAATACCTCGAAAAACATCCTATAATCTTGTGATCATTCCAACTCCATTTTCTTTCTATATTGTGGAATTTTCTGTTACCAGATTATTGTGGAATTTTCTGTTACCAGATTTAGTTTTTCCGAGGAAGAGCCTGGCTTTGATTTGTCTGTATAATGTTTTATGAATAATGGACAGGATTTTCTCCCTATGCTGTTTTTCTGAGATGGCATTCTCTCCAAAAATTTTCAGTGCCAAAAGCACAAGTACACAAAAAGTCATTAAACATGGAAAAGGTTTAGCTGTCTCAACAAAATGTGCAAAAGACAGGAAGCAGCAGCCAGAGTCACAGACTCTAAGTGTCCCAAATCACACAAGTCATCAACTGAATAACCAGAAAAGGAAAACAAGCCATGTGTAATTTAAAGATTTGAATCTATTATGTGCTAAACCCACACAACAGGTTAAAGAGCCACACAGCCAATTTTTGGGATTTAATTTGTTTTCTATTGCAACATTTTTTTGTAAATTCTTTAAATATTGTGCACGATACATTATGGAAAACACTCAAGTATTGAGTTGCAATATTTTCTTGCCTTTGGGAGCACCTTTAATGGACATGAATAGCAGGTGCAAGGTATTCCAGAAAGAGGACTGGCCTGAAAACAACTTTTATTTATTGTTGCAGAAAACCACAGCTTAAAAAAATTCTTAAATGCTACCTAAAATTATACTTATTTATATGATATCATATAATGCTTTGATATGTGTATACATTGTGTAACGTTCAAATCAGGGTTAGTATATTTACTTCCTCAAACATTTAGTATTTCATTATGGTGAAAACATTCATAATCCTTTCTTCTAGCTTTTATTAAAAATACAGTATTTATCAGTATCTATAGACACTCTACTGTGCAACAGAACACCAGGGCTTCTTTTCCTGCATAATTGTAACTCAGTACCTGTTAATCAAACTCCTTATCCCCCCAGTCTCTGGTAAACACCATTCTGCTCTCAACTTCCATGAGATCAACTTTTTGAGATGCCACAGATGAGTGAAATCATGATGTGCTTGTCTTTCTGTGCCTAGCTTGTTCCATTTAACATTATGACCTCTAGTTCCTGCCATGTTGTTGCAAATGACAGGACAAAACCCGGTTTCTGAGGGATTAGGAGGAGAATTGTTTGGACAGAGTAGGTTTTAACTATTCTAAACCATTGGAAGAAGAATCTAGAATTGATTGCTCTGTGACAGCATGAAATACATATTTGTACTTCCTGACACATGGTTTCTAAAGTCTTTGGGAACTCCTGAGTGATGTTATGCTGATGAAATAGCTTCTGAATGGGAGCTGGATGTCTGAAAAAAAAAAACAAGACATGATTAGAAGGTTGAGACTTTCATCCCCAACCCAGTATCTCCAGGAAGGGAAGGGGCTGAAGGTCAAGCAGTTTACTAATGGCCAATGAGGTAATCAATCATGCATCCTCAATAAACATCCCAAAGAATGGGGGTTTGGAAGGGCTTCTGTGTCACTGAATGTGTAGAGGTTCCTGGAGGGTGGTGCACCCTGAGAGAGCATGGTGGCCCCGTACCCTTTCCCCCATCCCTTGCTCTATGCATCTCTTCCATCTGGCTGTTCACCTGTATCCTTTGTAATATCTGTAATCTATACTATTTATGGAATCACATGAACTAAGGCCTGACTTGCTATTATCATTTAATGTTTCTGATATCAGCTTTTAGTATTATAAAATGAGGATATAATATCGTGCTAATCAAGGCTCAGCTGTGGAGAATAGCAAACATCTGGATAATCTAAGAAGAAAGAATTGACTGAGAAGAAGAGCTGGTGCTAGGCTTGGGTCTCCAGGATCAATTTCCAGAATACCAGCTGAGAACCAGCCCATGAGAGAAAAGCCCACTTCTGCAAACTACAGAAAGCTGAAGAGTCAGGAAGATGCTGTTCCAAACACTTGACTCCAGAGTCACAAAACCATAGCTATGAACTGGAGCCATCAGAATTATGGACTGAATGCCATACCATGCCTGCTAACGCTATTCTAGCAAAATGGGTGTTACTGAATACTTACTGCTAAAATAAGTCAAATATACAGTATATTAGAAGGAGATCAGTGTGGTGGAGAAAAACAGTTTGGGGAATCAGAGTAGAGAGTATGGGGGGGTTTAATGAAGGCTTTGGTGAAAATAGATCTCAGTAAAAAATAAGAGTGGGAATAAAATAGGGAGGAGAAAGAGGGTGGAAGTATGGGTGGGAGGGTGGGAACAGTGGAAAGAATTATCATATTCCTAAAGTTGTAATTATGAAGTGTTTGAAGTTTGTAACTGTACAGCTATGTAGTTCTGCATACATTGCTACGAACTTACTTCTAAGGGTACAATTTAAAAACTTCCCATGGGATCCTAAATCCCCTTAAGCTGGGTGGTAAAAATACCATCTTAAGTGTTAAAGTGATCATATGGATAGGACTAAGTGTCTGGTAATAATAATAGAATTAAAAAGGAGTGAATTCTCCAACATGGGAATCAGATCACACAGCAGACTCAGAATGACAATTGCTTTAAGTAGCACTATGACCTCAGAATCAGCCCTTAAGGCTTTCTGGTCTGGCTGAAATGCCCATGCAAGCATTTCAGGCATTGAAAGCCAAGTCACTGTTGTTAGTGACCCATTCATGGAGAAAGTAACTGGGCTATAGTGCAGTTTGGAGGAGGAAACGGCCTAACCGCAAAACCGTTATAATGGCCTAGCTGCAAACTGCAAATCAACCGTCATAACCATCGTTGCTATGACTACGGGACCCTGGGAGGTTGGTGCGAGGGCAGGGCTGACCTCTAGAAACTGTATATAAGGGGACCCTCAGACACTGTAAAGCAGAGGTTGCTCAGCCTCTCTCCCCGGTCCGTAGCGCCTTGTGCCCACAGGAGTAGGCTTGAGCGATCTCTCCTCTTAGTCCCCTAGAGTACCAATAAAATGTGTTTAGCTTGACTCTCCTCAGTTTCCTCGACTCTTCCTTCGTGGCAACCTGGCCAGTTTCTGGAGGGGGAGATCCTGACTACTGTGGCAAAAATGTCCTACATGAAGGACCTCAGTGGGTGAGCTCCAGTGGAAAGAAGTGGTCATCAAAGAAGTGTGGGGAGCAACTCGGACTAGACTAAGTTACTGGAATTAAGACTTATTCTATGCATCTGCTCTCCCACAATATGGCGCTGAGAAGGGAGAAACAGCTTCTACACAGCTGCCTCCAGTTCAACCAATAAACTGTAGGACTTACTCCTGATTGGAGGAGAGCAGCGTACTCGGCGTGTGGGTAACAGAGTTGGGACTGGTGGAAGAGGACTATAAAGGAGGAGAGAGACAACATGCACCAGGAACATCTAAGGGGAACATCTATCTGAAGGAACACCTGTGCAGCCCCCGAGAGAGCCGGCCAGCGGTGTGCCGCTCCCCCGCGGAAGTGGGGAAAGTGGCTAGGGGGAACCGCCCTTCCACGTAGGTGGAAGGGTCGGTAGCCAACCCGGGAAGAACCAGCAGCAAAGCCGGGGAGGGCCGAGCAGACAAGAGAACAACGCAGGGTCCTGTGTCGTTCCTCCACGAAGACGGGGAGCGACAAAGAAGGAGGTACTTTTCTTTGAAGGGAGGAGAGGACTTTCACTCTGCTTATGGGCTTGTCTAAATACTGACAGAATTTGTGGATTCAAAAGGCTTCCATAGCCTAGGCAGCTCATGTCAAGAGCTCTGGGTAATCATTGAAGTCATACATAAGAGTGTTAATTTTTGAATTAACAACAGGAGTCACTGTACACTAACTTCCCATATAGGATCTCTCTCGTCAAAGAATTGTATTATAATTATGGCTAAGTGCTCACAAATGATGTATCATTCCTGGGTGCTTCTTTAAAGTTTATTAAGTTTCTAAAAAAAGAGAAAGAAGTGAAATTAACTTCAAGATGCAATGATTTTGCCCTTGTCTCAACAGTTGAGGAACAGTTTTTTTTTTCTCATGCAAATTGTTGATCTCTTTATTTAGTATAGAGTTGGTCTTCTGTGTATAAAGTTAATCAAAAATGGATCTTAGTGGAGAATGGGACTGGGAATGGGAGAAGGAGTAGGAGGAGGTGTGGGAGTATGGGTGGGAGGGCAGGTATGGTGGGAAGAATTACTATATTCTTAAAATTGTACTTATGAAATACATGTAGTTTGTGTTCCTTAAATAAAAGTTTTCCTTGGAAAAAAAGGTGACATTTATGTGAAGATTTGAAGGAGGCCAGAGGATATCATATGGGTCTTTAGGGAGGCGTGTACAGGAAAAGGCAGAGGAAGTGCCAGGGCTGTAAGATAGAAGATTCCCCAGAAGGAGTAATTAACAGCATGGCTGGAGTGGAGTGACAGTGGGTATGAGCCCTCTGTGAGAAACTCATACTTATTCCAGATAGAAATTTCTTAAGTATCCATCACTGGGTTTTTCATGTAGGTAATGCATATGTATTTTGAACTAAGATACTCAAAGATTTTGATCTAACCTAATATATACTCCTTGAAATAAAAGTACAGATCTTTTAATACCACTATATTTGAAGCTAATATACTTTGGAATAATATTCTATGCTATTAAGAATGTCATTATTTGATGCATTTTTTCTTTTTCTTTTTAAGGATTTTATTATAAAAATTAAAAAAGTATGTCTTTGACGTGACATTGTTGCATTGAATGAATGAGAATTACATGATTGAATTCTTGCCTTTAGGAGGATTCATACAACAAGCCTTATTTTAAAACAGCACAGTTATGACAGCTGAAGAAAATCTCAGTGTAAGTTGTCAGATTCATCACTGAAACATGTCTTAAGTGTGGAGAATAATAAATAGGCTGGCTTTGACACACTGCCTGTTTTCAATGGAAGGCGAAAAGGGAGAAAATAAACTCATAGCAACTTGCATTTATTTTCCTATGACAAAGTACCCCACCCTCACAAATAATACACATGCTTTAAAAATACGAGTTTTTGCCTAAGACAATAGTAATCTTATTGCAAAAACCACTACCTTGTATTTACAATCATATATGAGTCTAAGAATTTAGACTTGGAGCTGGACTGAGGAGAAAACTATATGACAGACATGGGTCCGTCATGAAATTCTCTAAGCTTGTCCAGCATGACAATAATCCAGAGCAACAGAAAAGTCTTCTCTTATTCCATGTGAGTCACCTCGGTCTCCTTGCTCCCTTTCTAGAGTTCCTAGAACACACTTCTCAACATCTTTGCACCTGCTGTTACATTTTCTTGAGATATTTTTCCTCCCAATATCTAGAAGACTCACTGACTCACTTTCCTCAAGTCTTGCTCAAATGGTAGCCTATCACAAAGGTCTTTCCTAACCATTCCATTTAAAACACTGACAATATTTCTTCCTGATCATTCCTTATTCTCCTTACTTTGGTTAAGAAGCTGAGGACAGGCACACTCTGTGTTTCCTTGTTCATATGTTTATTGTCTGATCCTACTCTCCCCATGCACATAGTAGCAAAGGATCTCTATGATGGTGGAAATCTTTTATCTTAGATTTGCTGCTGTATCCCAGGAGCTAGAATAAATACGGAATGAATGGATGAAAAGATCCTATCTTTATAATACACATACAGTTAAGAGAGTTGGCTTTGAAGTAATGTTTAAATCCTGATTATATTATTGGCTCTAGCTGTGTGGAAGGTTAATTTTGTTTTCCTCTCCTCTAAAAAGGGTTATAATAAAAGCATCATATTATTGTTGAGAGAAAAAAATGGATTCATGCATATAAAGAGCATAGGATAGTGCCTGATATAGAGTTGTTGCTCTGTTAATATTAGCTGTCATTATTAGTGTGGTTCTATAATTAATGTGGAAATCTGAATGTAGAAATATGTGACATCAGGAAGTCAGAAGGGAAGAAACTGGCAGGCCAGAGAAGCAATGAGGAGCTTTGGTAGTTTGTAAGAATTGCCATTATTAATTCCTATCCAACCCCTCCTTTCCTTTGTAATTAAAACTTGTTTATTTTATTTTAATGTACTTGAAAAGCAGAGAGGGAGAGAGAGAGAGCAAGTGATCTTCCTACTGGTTCATAGCCCAGTCACCTGTAAGAGCCAGGGTTGTGTCAAGCCACAGCCAGGAGGCCAAACTCCATCTAGGTTTCCCACTTCGGGACCTAAATACTTGAGCCCTCATCTGCTGCCTCCCAAGATCAGAATAGCAGCAAGCTGGATTGGAAGAAGAGTAGCCTGGACTCAAATTGGACTCCACTATGGGATGTGGGTCTCTGAAGCAGTGGCATAACTTGCTGTAACATCATGTCGTCCCCTACCCCATGGTTCACATGCCATTACACTAGTAAGAGTTGGACTCTATTTCATCCTTTGCCTTGAATCTGGGCTGCCAAAGAGGGCAGTGGAAATGATGTCCTGGGGCTTTCAAGGCAGAGGAAAACAAGCTTTTCAGCAACCTACTGGGCCTCTTGGAATGCTCTGGGCAAAGCTAGCCACTATCTAAAAAATTCAAGACTGCCATTACATAAGGAAGCTCAAGCTGCCTATGTAGTAAGACCATATGGACTGAGTGATACAGACCAGCCCCTATTAATACTAGCTATTCCAGTCAAAGAAGCAAGAATGTGAGTGAAGTTGTAATAGGAATGCTTGCCTCAGCAGATGCCATTTGAAGGAGAATCAAGATCACTTATGTGTGGCTCCGGTTTAGTCTCCTCATCCTGTTCAGCTGCTTGTACCACCCTGGATAGGGTCCCAGTCATTTTGGAGCACATAGGTGTCATTTTCACTTTTCCCTGACTGAATTTCTCTTAGAAAGAAGTATAAGGGATCTTCAAGAAGTTCATGAAAGTGACATATGAAAAAACTGCATGGGTTTCCAATTTTTTGGTGCTAAAATAAATGTTTTAATTCTATTTCCACAAATTTTTTTGAAATACCATTGTGTGAGCACAGCAGACTGATTTTTTATTGAATGCAGCCATGTTTCAGAGTGGTTTGTTACCCAGCAATGGCTAATGGGAACTGGATTCATTGTGCTTGCACATATTAGGAAAACTTTAAATACTCCTTTTTCTTCTGAAAACAATAATAAAGGTGGTTATAATGATGACATTATTGGTAGGGATATTTCACTAAAAGTAGAGTATCCCTCCAGTACTTTTATTTGGAAATTCACTTCTTATAAGTTTGAGGAAAGTATGTTAATGCAATTAGAGACATTTGCATGCTTGTATATGGTGTGGCACACATGCAACCAGAACTTGGTGTAGACTTTTCTCCCACTCTCCCTAAAGGTGAAGGGTCTCCTGATGCATTTCAAGAATTATAGACTTTATCTTAAAGGTAATGAGAAAACACTGAAGGAATTTAGGTATACTCTAATGAACCATATTAGAGTGTTTATAAATTATCTTAACTATGGTGAGAGAAATACTGTGGCAGTGGCTTATAGTCTCCAAATGATGGATTTGGTACTGGGGTGGAGACAATTGAGATGGAAAAAGGAAAGAGCTGTTCAAATTGACAAAGTTGGAGCATATTGAAGATTTTACTTGCTGGATTTGGGGTGATTATACAAGTTTTTTTATATATTCCTAGAAAAATATCAGTAGTTATTCCATCTGGTCTTGCTAACCTGGTCAATTACAAATAATTTAATTTCCTTTATTATTATCCTTTGATGGTAACATAACTTCAATTTGTTGGGAGAGAGGAAATGAAACTACCTTGACTTTCCTATACATGCGACAACAGAGCTATAACAGTTGTGGAAGAGGATGGGAGAAAGGTCTTTGTCCAAAGATTCATGTCCTATTTCCCATGCTAATAGCTCAGCTCCTAGATGAAGTCAGGATAGATGAGGGGGAAGCTTGTTGAAGCTTTGGATTTACTGGAGGGAGCAGTGACTATGAAATTGGGGTAACGTGAAGGAAAGCTCTCCTCTTCAACCCATCACACTTCATGAATCACTTTAAATCCATGACTTCTCCAGAGAAAGGAACATGAATGGCATTTATTTCTTAGAAACATGTAAGTTAATTTGTATCTGATTTCGATTTTTTTCTAACTCAACACCACTACTGATAACAGTTGTCATTTATATACTGCTGTCTTTGTGCCAGGCACTGTTCTAGGCAATTTACAAGTATTAATGTGTTATAAAACCTTATGAGTGGCCGGTGCCATGGCTCAATAGGCTAATCCTCCACCTGCGACGCCGGCACACCAGGTTCTAGTCCCGGTCGGGGCGCTGGGTTCTGTCCCGGTTGCTCCTCTTCCAGTCCAACTCTTTGCTGTGGCCCAGGAGTGCAGAGGAGGATGGCCCAAGTCTGTGGGCCCTGCCCCCGCATGGGAGACCAGGAGAAGCACCTGCCTCCTGGCTAAGGATCAGCGCGGTGCGTTGGCTGCAGCAGACATTGGGGGAGTGAACCAATGGAAAAAGGAAGACCTGTCTCTCTGTCTCTCTCTCTCACTGTCCACTCTGCCTGTCAAAAACAAACAAACAAACAAAAAAAAAAACAAAAAAAAAACCATTATGACACACATATCATTACCACCCTTATTTTGACACGAGGATTTTGTAATTTATCCAAGATCACTAGGAACTGGAGAGATTTGCATATAAATCTTTAAATTCTAGTGTCCTAGATTGTGCTTTTAATCAATAGGTTAATGTTGGTAATTCTAATAATAATAATATTAATGGTTTTCACAATCAGTTACAAATAGTGAGCATTTGCTACATTATATTTTATGAGTAATAAATGAAAGTAGATGTTGTCACTGTTTAGTTTTTAGAAAAAAATAAAAATATACATAAAATATTCTGATTTAGGCACTTTTTTCATTTTATAAATGAGGAAATAGACTTAGGGAGGTCTAAGCACTTGCTGATTAAGTGAGGAACTCACTCTTTGAATTGATGTCTACAAACCAGTGGGTTCAACTTTCAGTCAATATCTACCTAGCTTTTGGGAATTTGGCTTTGCCGGTGGTCTCTGCAGTGTCCTGTAGGTCTTTCTTAATACTAGCAAGATTTGTTTGGAATAAAATAACTCTTTACTCAAAACCCAAAGATGAGATAAAAAGGACAATACCGCCTTTAAACTGTGCAGCCCCAGCACATGCAGAGTGGTTTTACAATTGAACACAGATTGCTTTTATTACTCTGATGGCTTCTTTAAATATAGGCTGTATGGACTAAGTACTTTGCTTCACGAAATACGGATAGCATGAGGGGTCTTTTGGTTTTATAAAGTGGAGTCAGAAATGCCAGCAATAACTTCCTATGTTTGCATTAAGATATATTCTTGATGCTTGCAGTCATATTGTTGAATCTATAATTTATAGGAAATTATAGTAATTTTCTTCATTCCAGAAGTCAAAATTTTCCAAGTAGGAAGGCAAACTGACTTTCACATAATTTCTTAGTTTATTTATGCTGAGGAGACTTTGATAACATGAGGTTTGTTGAGTGTAGCTCAGAGGCAAGCAAATCTTTCACTTTAAATAGCCTGAAACATCTGGGAGTTTGTTCCTATCTATTAAATTAATAGATCATAGATCTTTAGCTTTGCTGAGTTTGTCCTAAATTCAGGGTGGAATGAAAGTCCCTTTCCCTGATGGAAAAACCTTTGCAGTTATACCCAGATTGGTTTTGACAAAGAGAGTGTTTCAGTTGTTGATTTAGTTAGGTGATTCCCATTCTATTTTCCTTTAAGAAGCTGTCTTTAAGAGACTCAGTGAGTGTTTTTTAAGAGAGATATGATACAGACAAGAATTAGTAATGAACTAATATCAGAGAGCTGATTCAGACCACCTGGATGAAGTGACCTGAGTGAGACAAGGAGACACTTTTCAAGAGCACTCTTTAGATGGTAAAAATCTCACAACGTTCCATGCACATCTGCCCTGAATAACAACAACTTCACCTGTTACAACTCAGAAGTTGGCATTCTCCATTAAACACTATCTAGAATACATACTCTGTTCCACATTTTCCATGGAGAATTTATTTCCCTAAAAGCTTGCCAGCCCAAGCATGAACTCCCAAGATACAAAACTGTTTCTTGTGTTAAATGTATGGAAACAATAAGTGTATGGAAACAATAACAAGAATTAGAAAGGAGAGAAGGCTCCAACATGGGAAGCAGTTCATACAGCAGATTTGTAGAAGGACAACTGCTTTAGGTTGCACTCCAACCTCAGAATCAGCCCTTAAGGCATTCTGATCAGGCTGGAAAGCCCAAGAAAAGCGTATCAGGCATGGGAAGCCAAGATTTTTTTTTAAACTTTTATTTAATGAATATAAATTTCCAAAGTACAGCTTATGGATTACAATGGCTTCCCCCCCCCCCGATAACTTCCCTCCTACCTGCAACCCTCCCCTTTCCCTCTCCCTCCCCCCTTCCATTCACATTGAGATTCGTTTTCAATTCTCTTTATATACAGAAGATCAGTTTAGCATATATTAAGTAAAGATTTCAACAGTTTGCACCCACATAGCAACACAAAGTGAAAAATACTGTTTCAGTACTAGTTATAGCATTAAACCACAATGTACAGCACATTAAGGACAGAGATCCTACATGAGGAGCAAGTGCACAGTGACTCCTGTTGTTGATTTAACAAATTGACACTCTTATTTATGGCCTCAGTAATCACCCTAGGCTCTTGTCATGAGTTGCCAAGGCTATAGAAGCCTTTTGAGTTCACCGACTCTGATCATGTTTAGACAAGGTTGTAGTCAAAGTGGAAGTTCTCTCCTCCCTTCAGAGAAAGGTATCTCCTTCTTTGATGACCTGTTCTTTCCACTGGGATCTCACTCATGGAGACCTTTCATTTAGGTCTTTTTCTTTCTTTCTTTTTTTTTTTTTTTTTTTTTTTTTTGCCAGCGTGTTTTGGCTTTCCATGCCTGTAATACTCTCATGGGCTTTTCATCCAGATCCATGTGCCTTAAGGGCTGATTCTGAGACCAGAGTGCTGTTAGGACATCTGCCATTCTATGAGTCTGCTGTGTATCTCAGGGAAGCCAAGATTTTATGGTGAAAGATGTCCTACATAAAGACCCCAATGGGCAAGACCCCAGAGGAAAGAAGGGGTCACTAAAGAAGGATGCACTTTTCTCTGAATGGAGGAGAGAACTTCCACTTTGCTTATGGCTCTGTTGAGCTAGTGGATCCAAAAGGCTTCCATAGCTGAGGCAGATCATGTCAAGAGCCTTGGGCAATTACTGATGTCATACAAAAGAATGTTATTTGTTAAGTAAACAGTTAAGAGTCACTGTGCATTGGGCTGGCACCATGGCTTACTAGGTTAATCCTCCGCCTGTGGCGCCGGCATCCCATATGGGTGCCGGATTCTGTTCCAGTTGCTCCTCTTTCAGTCCAGCTCTCTGCTGTGGTCCGGGAAGGCAGTGGAGGATGACCCAAATGCTTAGGCCCCTGCACCCACATGGGAGACCAGGAAGAAGCACCTGGCTCCTGGCTTCGGATTGGCGCAGCGCCAGCCGTGGCAGGGAGTGAACCAACGGAAGGGAGACCTTTCTCTCTGTCTCTCTCTCTCTCTCTCACTGTCTGGGTCTGTCAAATAAATAAAAAAAAAGAATCACTTCCTTTTAGTACATTAAAAGGAGGATGTTATGTCTCATAAATTATAGTTATAGCTAAGAGCTCACAAAAGAAGTAACATCCTTGGGTTATTTTTTAAAGACAATTAAGTCTCTAAAAGGAAAGAAGGGGGAGGAAGGAAGGGAAAAGAGGAAGGAGGGGGGAAGCGAAATCACCTTCAAGAAGCAATAACATAGATCAGCCCTTGTAGACAGTTGAGAAATACTTCTTAGTTTTTTTTTTTAACTTCATTTTTTCTTTTTTTCTTTTTCTTTCTCTTTCTCAGATAAAACAAGGGAGAGCAGGAAGGGAGGGGAGAATGGGTGGGAGAGCGGACACAGTGGGAAGGATTACTAAGTACATAATGTTGTATTTATGAGACACATACAAATTAAAAATAAATAATAAAAAACTGTTTCCTTTTGTTCTAAACACAGCACTACTTTGCAGATGGGATCTGAGTTTTGCAGAATAAAACAGATTGATCCTGTCTCTCATTATAAACCTTTACTGATGACATGGAAGCCCCAAACACAGCACAAAATAAGCACATATTTAATTTTAATTGCATTTGATGGTAGGCTGAATTCATATTAATTTTACCAGTTTTTTTTCTGTTGAAGGCTACTTTTAACTCAAACCAAGTTTGCTATCTATCAAAAGTCATCTAATTATTTAAAAATCATTATTCCTGGTGGTGCTAAACTATATCTTCTTATATTTCATCCTATATTTGTGTAATTATTTCTTATATTTATCCTTATATAGCTTCTCTGATATGGGATGCAGGTGTCTCAACCACTGCACCAAATGTCCACTTCCCAATGCAATTTTGAATAACTGTCTTCACCCAGAAGAATCCTTGCCAATGGAGATCTAGAGACACCAAAAAAGAAAAAGGTTTCAGACAATATAATTATGAGCATGGAATAAGGGAAAAGAATTCTGGACCAATTCAAAGATTCACACATGGTATGGACATTTTATAGAAAAGAGACTAGTTAGATATTCTTTGTTGGAGTATAGAAGACAACATTTCTTTATAGTCATAGACAGAATGATTGCTAGTATTTCAGAACAAGCCGTAAGTCCATCAAACCTCATCAGAAATTTCTTATGCATTTCACCATGTAGTCTACTTTCTTCCCAGAAGGAGGTCCTGAATGTTACAAAATAGAAATTTGTCCCATACCATCTTCTGGACAATTTTCTTTAATGGTGAAAATGAAGTTTATATTTATAAACAATTCTAATTTAAAAAAAAATATGCTTAAGTTCAGTCTTGTTAAAGAACCAAAATTCAGTTTCCACTTTTAGAGATCTCAGGCGTGTATTCATGAGAACAGAGAGGACTGTGCCTGTGTGTGTGTGCATGCGTGCTCCACATTATCAATGGATACAAGATCAGAAAAACTATGCCCTCCAGCCCTGTGATCCCTTATGACAAAGCAGATGTTCCAAAAAGCATGTTGCAACAAATAAGGAAGAAGGCAAGTGTAAGCAACACTCTGTTTCAAGCTAGTAAGATCCAGTTAAAAAATATGAAGACTAAAGGACTCATGAGACATTAAAGTTGTGGGGAAATAGATTTTTGCCTGAGCAAAATGATACCACGGCAATGTATCCTGAAAAATGGAAGACAACTAATGAGAAGAGTCATCTAGTATGACCGGGTTTTAATGCTAAGTATCTTATCTGTTTTGGAAGCAGATCCTTTTTGGAATATTTATTTATTTCAAAATATATTCACTGGAATTTAAATGATTTTAGTGTCCTATTTTACATGAGACTTTGATTTGTGCCCATCTAGTGTTTGAGAAAAAATGAGTCTTGTCTAGAATGCAGACTCTGAAGTTGAAAAGAGATGACTACATAAACTCATGCAGGGCAGGGATCATGCTTAATTAGTCTGCTCAGTTGGCAATTAGAAACTTTTCATTGGGTGAATCCATTGGATAAAGGAGAAAATGTGTTCCATAGTTCTTTTTAATTTATAAATGGCTAACCAATATATGTTACTGTAGCAAGTCATAGTCCCTTCAGCAATGAATGAATGAATGAATGGAATTTTCTATTGATCATCATTTATGAATTGAGGGTTCTGAAGTCACAAAGGTGGCCTTATTTTTGCAATCAATTCTGTTTTGTCTTTAGCAACTAAACCTTCGTTAACTCTGGGGTGACATATCAATTATATTTTTCTTCTTTTCTTTTAACATTCTTAAAATATTTTAATGTTTCAGGAAACTATTACTCTACTATTCTATATAAAGGTGACTTAACAATAGCCATGAAAAAAGCTAAAAGGAATATACTAATGTTAAAGTGAGAGGATGTGCCTGGAGCTGTGTTTTATCATTTTATATTTTCTCAACAACTAGTATGCACTAGTTTTTAATACAAATTTATGTAAAAACAAAAACTTTACACATAAGGCCTATGCAGAGTCTTCTCAATTCCCACATTTTTTCATATAAATACTCATATAACCTCTAAATCCCATATCTACACGCACAATGGCTATATCAGAAGAGTTGTAGTATTGTAGAAGAATTCATCCAGATTAAGATTGGACTATATTTGATGATTCTGCACAATCATTGTGTATCCTATCATTTTAAGGCACATAATTAGTAGGCTAAGTCCCAGGAATGTCAAGAAAAATAAACACTGTCCCTATTCCCATGGAGCTTGCATGTAGGCAAGTAGGCATATGATCTAAAATACATGTAGTGGGTGCAGAATGAGTGAAATGCTGGAGGCACTGCAGAACTGAAAGGATGTGACTCATTCCATCTCCTGGAAGGCTTAGGCAAAGCTTTATGAAACAGGCAATTGAATTCTCTTAAAGCAAAACTTGAAGGCTGAGAGTTGAGATGTAGACAAGTTTCCAGTCCACATGCAAACATGCAGCAGTATCACAGGTGGCCATGGCAGTCGTGTGAGTTAGATTTGGTAGCCTTCATGGTTTCTGGCTTCCCTTGAATTGTTACCATTGATGGAAGTGACTGTGTCGTACAGGCATTGTCAGTTGTCAAAATGCCTGATATTGACTAGTGCAATAGAAGAGCTTACTGCTAGTACCTATGTTCTCAAGCTAATAGAATCCCCATAGTATATTAAAAAAAAAGATGCTTGTGTGAAACAAACAATGCTTTTGACTATAGGTTCTTGATGCCACATCCTTAATATCCAATTAGGGTATCTTTGACTTACTTGACTTCTACAAGCTCCAGTTTCCTCATCTGTAAAAATGGGGATAAGACCAATTATTTGTGAGCATTGAAAAGAGTTTGGAACATAATAAATGTCGTATGCATGGTATTTTCTGTTATTGTCAGCTATCAGATAACCAAATAGTATGATGATGTAAGCATATTTTTCTAAGGGTCAAATATATATATATATATATATATATATATATATATGACTCTACATGCAAAGGAAAAGTATACATACGTTTATAAACATGCATATACATATAGTATATTATTTTGGAGATTATAACTGAGCAGTGTGATTAGGGTTACTTATTTTATTCTTTTTACTTTTTAGGATTTTCTATTTTTGAGTGTGTGTTGTCCATGCATTGTTTTTTTTTGTTTTGTTTTAATTCTAGGAGCAGAGATCTGAGTTAATTGTACTGACAGTTCAGAACACACTTCCATTGCTCTTTTGATTTTTCTTCCCTTTACCATTGATCCTCAACCACATTCCTGCCCATAAATTAAACAAATACTCATTTTCCCAAATTAATACTAATAGGAATTCCAGCATTATTGGTTGCTTCTGTGACATTTGTTTCTCTTTCAACTTTCTCAGCCGCCGTGCTCCTTATAGAGCCATATGTGTCAGGGGAATCTGATTCACCTACAAATGGTGTGGTTCCCCTGATTGGTTCAAGGCCAGCCCATTCTTTTTTTCTTAAATATTTTATTTATTTATTTGAGAGGTAGAGTTATAGGCAGTGAGAGGGAGAAGCAAGAGAAAGGTCTTCCGTCTGCTGGTTCACTTCTTAGTTGGACACAACGGCCGGAGCTGCGCCAGCCCAAAGCCAGGAGCCAGGTGCTTCTTCCCAGTCTCCCTCGTGGGTGCAGGAACCCAAGCACTTGGGCCATCTTCTACTGCTTTCCCAGGCCATAGCAGGGAACTGGATTGGAAGAGGAGCAACCGGGACTCAAACCGGTGCCCATATGGGATGCTGGAACCGCAGGTGGAAGATAATCTACTGCACCACGGCACTGAAGCCCAGCCCATTCTCTCATCAGAGTGGTTTACGAAGGGCACATGACCCCATTGTGGCTAATGAAACTATCAGAATCTGCTATATACTGTGTATAAACCCCATTTTCTTTGCCCACTCCTTAGTGTATGAACACCTAGCTTCCATTTCCTGGTTATTGTGAGTAGTGATGCAATGAACATGAGAATGTAGATTTGATTTCCACAGACTGATTTCATTTCCCTTGGATATATACCCAGTAGTAGAATTGGTAGATCATCTGGTAGTTCTAATGTTAGTTTTTTGAAGAGCCTCCATTCTGTTTTCCATAATGGCTTTACTAATTTACATTCTTACAGTGTACAAGAGTCCTTTTTCTCTATATCCCTGCCAATCAATCATTATCTTTTGTCTTTTTGTTACTATCCAATCTAACGAGAAAGAGGTAATACCTCATTGTAGTTTTCATTTGGGTTTCCCTGATGGCTGGTGATATTGAGCATTCCATTTAGATTTTGACATACTTGTCTAATAGTATTCCACATCACCATATATTACAAACTCAAAAAATAGTATATTCTAATTTTAACTTTTATTTAATAAATATAAATTTCCAAAGTACAACCTTTAGATCATAGTGGCTTTTTCACCCCATAACCTCTCTTCCACCCACAACGATCCCACCCCCAACTCGCTCTCCCATCCCATTCTCCATCGAGATTCATTTTCAATTATCTTTATATACAGAAGATCCACTTAGTATTTACTAAGTAAAGATTTCAACAGTTTGCACCCACACAGACACATAAAGTATAGAATACTGTTTTAGTAATAGTTTTACCGTTAATTCACACAGTACAACACATTAAGGACAGAGATCCTACATGGGGAGTAAGTGCACAGTGACTCCTGTTGTTGATTTAACAATTGACACTCTTATTCATGATGCCAGTAATCACCTGAGGCTCTTGTCATGAGCTGCCAAGGCTATGGAAGCCTCTTGAGTTCACCAATGCCGATCTTATTTAGACAAGGAAAAGTCAAAGTGGAAGTTCTCTCCTCCCTTCAGAGAAAGGTACCTCCTTATTTGATGGCCCGTTCTTTCTGCTAAGATCTCACTCACAGAGATCTTTCATTTAGGTATTTTTTTTTTGTCACAATGTCTTGGCTTTCCATGCCTGAAATACTCTCATGGGTTTTTTAGCCAGATCTGCATGCCTTAAGGGCTGATTCTGAGGCCAGCGTGCTGTTTAGGACATCTGCCATTCTGAGTCTGCCGCGTATCCTGCTTCCTATGTTGGATTGTTCCCTCATTTCTAATTTTATCAGTATTAGCAGACACTAGTCTTGTTTATGTGATCCCTTTGACACTTAATTCTATCATTATGACCAATTATGAACTGAAACTGATCACTTTGACTAGTGATATGGCATTGGTACATGCCATCTTGATGGGATTGAATTGGAATCTCCTGGCAGTTTCTAGCTCTACCATTAGGGGTAAGTCCAAATGAGCATCTTATTCCCAATCTTATATTTAACAGGGATCACTTTTCAATTAAATTCAAATGCCTAAGAATAATTGTGCATTAATTAAAGAGTTCAACCAATGGTATTAAGTAGAACAAAAAAATACTAAAAGGAATAAAGTAGTAAACTGTTCCTCTACAGTCAGGACAAGGGCTGATCAAGTCATTGTTTCTCATAGTGTCCATTTCACTTCAACAGGTTTCTTTTTAGGTGCTCGGTTAGTTGTCTCCAATCAGGGAGAACATATGATATTTGTCCCTTTGGGACTGGCTTATTTCACTTAGCACGATGTTTTCCAGATTCCTCCATTTTGTTGCAAATGACTGGATTTCATTTTTTTTTTACTGCTGTATAGTATTCTATAGAATATTACACATGTCCCATAATTTCTTTATCTAGTCTACTGTTTATGGGCATTTAGGTTGATTTCAGGTCCTAGCTATTGTGAATTGAGCTGCAATAAACATTGAGGTGCAGACAGCTCTTTTATTCGTCAATTTAGTTTTCTTTGGGTAAATTCCAAGGAGTGGGATAGCTGGGTCGTATGGTAGGATTATATTCAGGTTTCTGAGGAATCTCCAGACTGACTTCCATAGTGGCTTTACCAGTTTGCATTCCCACCAACAGTGGATTAGTGTCCCTTTTCCCCCACATCCTTGTTAGCATCTGTTGTTGGTAGACATCTGTATGTGAGCCATTCTAACTGGGTGAGGTGAAACCTCATTGTGGTTTTGATTTGCATTTCCCTAATTGCAAGTGATCTTGAACATTTTTTCATGTGTATGTTGGCCATTTGGATTTCCTCTTTTGAAAAATGTCTATTGAGGTCCTTGGCCCATCTCCTAAGTGGGTTGTTTGTTTCATTGTTGTGGTGTTTCTTGATCTCTTTGTAGATTCTGGTTATTAATCCTTTGTTGGTTGCATAGTTTGCAAATATTTTTTCCCATCCTGTCGGTTGCCTCTTCACTTTCCTCACTGTTTCTTTTGCAGTACAGAAACTTCTCGGCCGGCGCCGCGGCTCACTGGGCTAATCCTCCGCCTAGCGGCGCCGGCACACCGGGTTCTAGTCCCGGTCGGGGCGCCGGATTCTGTCCCGGTTGCCCCTCTTCCAGGCCAGCTCTCTGCTGTGGCCAGGGAGTGCAGTGGAGGATGGCCCAGGTGCTTGGGCCCTGCACCCTATGGGAGACCAGGAAAGGCACCTGGCTCCTGGCTCCTGCCACCAGATCAGCGCGGTGCGCCGGCCGCAGCGCGCCGGCCGCGGCGGCCATTGGAGGGTGAACCAACGGCAAAGGAGGACCTTTCTCTCTGTCTCTCTCTCTCACTGTCCACTCTGCCTGTCAAAAAAAAATAAAATAAAATAAAAAAATAAAAAAAAATAAAAAAAAAATTAAAAAAAAAAAAAAAAGAAACTTCTCAATTTGATGTAATCCCAATTGTTAATTTTGGCTTTGACTGCCTGTGCCTCTGGGCTCTTTTCAAAGAATATTTGCCTGTGCCTATATCTTGCAGGGTTTCTCCAATGTTCTCTAATAATTTGATGGTGTCAGGTCAATCAAAGGCTGTTGATTTTTATGCATTGATTTTATATCCTGCTACTTTGCCAAACTTTTCTATGAGTTCCAATAGTCTCTTAGTAGAGTTCTTTGCATACACTAAATAAAGAATAATATCACCTGCAAAGAGGGATAGTTTGAGTTCTTCCTTCCCAATTTGTATCCCTTTAATTTCTTTTTCTTGTCTAATGGCTTTGGCTAAAACTTCCAGTACTATATTGAATAGCAATAGTGAGAGTGGGCATCCCTGTCTGGTACCAGATCTCAGTGGAAATGCTTCCAACTTTTCCCCATTCAATAGGATGCTGGCTGTGGGTTTTTCATAAATTGCTTTGATTGTATTGAGGAATGTTCCTTCTATACCCAATTTGCTTAGAGTTTTCATCATGAAAGGGTGTTGAATTTTATCAAATGTTTTCTCTGCATCTATTGAGATAATCATATGGTTTTTCTTCTGCAGTCTGTTAATGTGGTGTATCACATTGATTTGTGCACATTGAACCATCTCTGCATACCAGGGATAAATCCCACTTGGTCTGGGTGGATGATATTTCTGATGTGTTGTTGCATTCTATTGGCCAGAATTTTATTGAGGATTTTTGCATCTATGTTCATCAGGGAAATTGGCCTGTAATTCTCTTCCTCTGTTGCATCTTTTTCCGGCTTAGGAATTAAGGTGATGCTGGTTTCATAGAAAGAATTTGGGAGGATTCCTTCTTTTTGATTGTTCTGAATAGTTTGAGAAGAATTGGAGTTAGTTCTTCTTTAAATGTCTGGTAGAATTCAGCAGTGAATCCATCTGGTCCTGGGCTTTTCTTTATAAGGATGGGCCTTATTGTTGATTCAATTTCAGTCTCTGTTATGGGTATGTTTAGGTTTTCTATGTCTTCATGGTTCAATTTCAGTAGATTTCCCTGTTTGCTGGTATACAACTCTTTGTAGTAATTTCTGATGATTCTTTTTATTTTTGTGGTGTCTGCTGTTAATTCCTTTTTTCATCTCTGATTTTATTGATTTGGGTCTTTTTTCTTCTTTTTTAGTTAGTTGGGCAAATGGTGTGTCAATTTTATTTTTTCAAAAAACCAGCTCTTCGTTTGGCTGATCTTTTGTAATTTTTTTTTTTGGATTCAATTCTGTTGATTTCGTCTCTGCATTTAATTATTTCTGCTCTACTAGTTTTGGGTCTGGTTTGCTGCAGTTTTTCTAGATCCTTGAGATGCTTGAAAGTTCATTTATTTGGTGCCTTTCCAATTTCTTGATGTAGGCTCCTATTGCTATAAACTTTCCTCTTAACACTGCTTTTGCTGTATCCCATAAGTTTTGATATGTTGTGCTGTTAAGGGATCAATTCAACAGGAATCTGTAACTATTATAAATGTATATGTACCTAATTACAGAGCACAGGTTTACTTCCACAAGTTTTTGATTTCTCTTATGACCCACTGTTCATTCAGGAGCATGTTGTTCAGTATCCATGTGTTTACATATGCTCTAGGGATCCCTGACTTGCTAATTTCCAGCTTCAATCCATTGTGGTCTGAGAAGATACATGATATGATTTTTATTCTTTTGAATTTGCTGAGACTTGCTTTATGGCCTACTATGATGTGGTCTACCCTAGAGTAGGTTCCATGCACTGCTGAGAAGAATGTAAATTCTTTAAGTGTAGGATGAAAAGTTCTATAGATATCTGTTAGAATCATTTGGGCTATAGTGTCGATTAAATCTGCTGTTTCCTTGTTGATCTTCTGTCCAGTTGATCTATTTCTGAAAGTGGAGTATTGAAGTCCCCCAGTACTATTGCATTAGAGTCTAAGTCTCCCTTTAAGTCCCTTAACATATCTTTTAAATAACCTGTGTTCTGTAATTAGGTGCATATACATTTATAATAGTTACATCTTCCTGTTGAATTGATCCCGTAATCATTATATAGTGCCCCCTCTTTGTCTCTCCTAACAGTTTTTGTGTTAAAGTTTATTTTGTCTAATATTAAGATGGCTACACCAGCTTTTTTTAGTTTCTGTTGGCATGGGATATCTTTTTCCAGCCTTTCAATTTCAGTCTGCTTGCATCTTTGTTGGAAAGATGTGCTTCTTGTAATCAGCAAATAGATTGGATTAAGGAACAAAACCCTTCAGCCAATCTGTGTCTTTTAACTGGAGAGTTGAGGCAATTAACGTTCAATGTGACTATTGATAAGTAGTGACTTTGCCCTGCCATTTTCCCAAAGATATCTTCTAATATATACTTTGAACTTCCTGCGATCTTTTACTGAGAGATTTTCTTCCTTTATTTTCCTTTGTATTGATGGCCATGTTTCTGTGTTTCTGTGTGTAACACATCTTTAAGCATCTTTTGCAGGGCTGGACGAGTGGTGACAAATTCTTTCAATTTCTGTTTGCTATGAAAAGCCTTTATTTCACCTTCATACACAAATGAGAGCTTTGCAGGATATAATATTCTGGGCTTGCAGTTTTTTTTTTCTCTTAGTACTTGGGCTATATCTTGCTATTCCCTCCTAGCCTGTAGAGTTTGATGAGAAGCCTGCTGTGAGTCTAGTTGGAGATAATATGAGAGTAATTGACGTTTCTCTCTTGCACGTTTTAGAATATTTTCTTTATGTTTCACTGTGGTGAGTTTGATTACAATGTGTCATGGTGAGAATCTCTTTTGATCAATTTTATTGGGGGTTCTCTATGCTCCTGCACTTAGATGTTTCTTTCCTTCTGCAAACCTGGGAAGTTTTCTGCTAGTATCTCACTGAAAAGGCCTTCTAATCCTTTCTGTCTTCAGGAACTCCTAGAACCCAAATGTTGGTTTTTTAAATAGTATCCTGTAGATTCCCAACAATATTTTTTGGATTTCTAATTTCCTCTTCTTTTCTTTGGTTTGACTGTGTACTTTCCTGTACTCTGTCTTGTAAGTCCATTATTTCTCTTCTGCCTCACTTATTCTATTTTTAAGGCCCTCAAATGTGTTTATTTGTTCTATTGAATTCTTCAAAAAATAGTATATTCTTGTCTACCATGCACTTTGTGTTAAGTGCTTATTTGGTGATAGGACATACAAATTTTCAATACACCATTCTCCAATCTAAAAATCCAAGAAAAACTAGATAAATTGAGAATCAGAGTTCCTGAGCTCATCAGAAAGGTGAAGATACAAAGGCCGCAGCTAAACTCATTGTCTCAAGGTTGCAGGGTCATGCTCTGCCCTTGAAAGCTCAGTTGTTCAGCATTTCCTTTGGCGATTTAATGCTGAAGTGCCGTGTAGGAGAGCAAGCACTGAAATCACACGTCCAGGCTCATCCTCCAATAAAGACTTGTTGCTGATCTTGTCTCTTATTAGTTGTCAAAGCTCTAGTTGAAGAAAGAAATGTTATTTATTGGCCTCTTAAAAATGCACTCTTGTAGGGCTGCTTATGTGGGGTACAAACAGATAATAGTTTGATTTCTTGGGGCTGGCACTGTAACGCATCAGGTTAACGCCCTGGCCTGAAGTGCCAACATCCCATATTGGCGCCAGTTTGAGACCCAGCTGCTCCACTTCCGATCCAGCTCTCTGCTATGGCCTGGGAAAGCAACAGAAGATCTCCCAATTCCTTGGGCCCTTGCACCTGTGTGGGAGACCCAGAAGAAGCTCCTGGCTCCTGGCTTCCAATTAGCACAGCTCCAGTAGTTGCAGCCAACTGGGGAGTGAACCATCTGATGGAAGACCTCTCTCTCTCTCCCTCCCTCTCTGCCTCTTCTCTGTATAACTGACTTTCAAATAAATAAATCTTTAAAAAATAGTTTGATTTCTTAATTGCACTTTTTTCTTCTTGGAAGTTGGCATTTGATAACATTCTGATTGAGTTGATTGTTGTATTTTCTGATTGTAAGTTAACAAATGGTTCTTCTGATTTATCAAAACAAAAAAAAGTGCCTTCTTGTACTATGGAATCAGTTTGTGGGGCAAATCAACTTTATCATAGTGTTTCTCTGTAAACTTGATACATAAAGCATGTTAATTAAACATGAGTATTATAAATAGGTTTTATCCCATATAAATTTAATTTAAATTTTCATGAGAATCTAAACATTTCTACTTGAAAAGTTAAAAGCCAAAGTTATTTTTTCAGACGTTATTTTAATTAAGCACCTCTTAATAGATATAATTCTTGGAGTGTAGAATCAAATTTTATACTGCTAATAACTGCTCAAGATTATGAAATCCAGTAGAAATAATTTATTACATTAAGAGGCATTCTAGTGCCATGTTTCAGAATAAGGATCAAGTTGTATTATTAAGTATTGGGTAGATATATCAAATAATGCTATTCATTAAGGTTTATCTGGATTCATTTTCTAAAAATAATGATATATTGTATTTCTCTGGTTCTGTTATTACAATTCTCTATGAATATCATTTAGCCTAGGTAGAACTTTAATTAGTTAAGCATAAATCATTCTAAGTCAAGGCAGTAAATAATAAAATTATGTGTGAGTGTTAACATCTGAGAGTAAGTGATAAAATTAGTATAATCAAGATGTCAATCATAAAATAATTACATGAGCTGAAGAAAAGTGTGAAGATTAAATAAAAAGGAATTGCATTCTAAATCTAATGCAAGGTAACCCAGTAGATTTCTATATGTAGAGAAATTTACAATCCTAAATATAAGTAGACTTCATTTCAAACCAGCCAATACCATTTGAGATTCTTTCTTGCCTGGAGCTGCAAGGTGAATACTGTAAAGAATGGTGATGGAAGATAAGCAGGAGTGTGATGCTTCTCCTAGAATGGAGCACCACTCATTTGTGGGGAAAGAAGGCAAATTACATCTAATATTAATGCACATCACCAGCATCCTTGAGATACTGACTCATCATCAGGTCAAGCAAGCCCCTTGAATCCAGTAGCCTGGAACTCAAGTTGGGTTTCTCACATGTATCACAGGGAACCAAATGCTTGAACCATCACCTGCTGCCTTCCAAGGAACCTATTATTAGGAAGCTGGAATCTGGAGTGAAGCCAGGACTTGAATCCAGACAATACGTAATGCAGGCATCTGAAGTGGAGTCTTAACCTCTAGGCCACACACTTGCCCTCTTTGTTATATATTGCTTCAACTTTCAATTTTCCTGAACAAGAACCAGTAAGTGTGGGGTTTTTCCAACAATACAAATGTCTGTCTGAGAAAGCTATGGCAGTAATGTAAACAGTCATCAACTATCAACAAGAGAAACATTCAATGAAGACAAATTACATTGGGTCATTTCTGTTTACATTTTTCCCAACTAATTTGTAAAATTTCCTAATTTATATATATATATATTAATAAAAAATCAAAAGAAAATGAAATAAAAGAAAAATAACCTATGCAATGTTTCCAGTAACAGAAAATTCTCAGTATTCTACATCTTTAACTTCTATTTTTTAAACATAATTACATTCATATTACATGTGCATTATGTATTCTGTATTTTTATTCATGTGATGTTCCACAGACGTATTTGCATGTTAGAACACAGTATCTTTAAGGATAATTCTTAACAACTTCACTATATTCTGGCAAGTGTTTGTTTCCAGAAATATGAGTATATTATTAACCTGACAGATATAGACAAACAGTTTTCTAAGAATTTACACCAATGTGATATCATGTAAGGGTGCCAATTTCACCATATTTAATCACATTAATTTATTCCTGAACTATTTGTTGCATTTCTTAGATTTCTTTATTAATTCCTGCATGAATACTCCAGTATGATGAGCAGAGTAGTTTTGATACTGTGCATGCGCCTTTCCCCAAATAATCTCCCTTTTCTATTTCCTTAAAATGTTAATTAAGTTCCCCTTCATATTAACATTGAATTTGTTGGTAAATACCATCAATAAAAATAGTCTTGTGATTCTTATTGGGTCTTATTCCTTCAAACCTTTCAGTGACTTCCCTTTGATCTAGAATAGTGGAGCTCAACCAGGAATGATTTTACCCTCCAGGGAAAATTGGTACTATCTGGAGGCATTTTGATTATCTGATGGCTAAAGGCTGATTGTGCTGCTAAAAATTCTTCATTGATCTGTGCTGGTCAGCCCATCCCTAACAAGGACTGTCCCCAGTTTTCCAAAATTTTAGTATGGGGGTTGAAAAACTCTAGTCTGTGCAATAAATTAAAACCATTTGCTTGACACAGTAGCTTCTCTTTCATCTAATGCAATGGTTTCTTAATGGAGCTATTTTAAATCCCTGGCAGTCAGTTTCTAGATCCATAGGTTATTCTACTGAATAATGTGGCCAAGTTAAAATCACACTTCTATAATAGTAGAAAGAAGATGAGGAGAAGGAAGAGGAGGAGGAGGGGAGGGAAAAAGAGGAAAGGGCAGAGGAGAAAGCAGCAGTAGCATATTTTCTGTCCATCCCAAATTATACTATGTTGAAATGCCTCTAGGGTGAAAAGAAAAAGTAAACCAGGAAGACTGCTTTAAAGATTAATCAAGATAGGGGCCGGCGCTGTGGCGCACTAGGTTAATCCTCTGTCTTCGGCGCTGGCATCCCATATGGGTGTCCGGTTCTAGTCCCAGTTGCTCCTCTTCCAGTCCAGCTCTCTGCTGTGGCCTGGGAAAGCAGTAGAAGATGGCCCAAGTGCTTGGGCCCCTGCCCCCATGTGGGAGACCGGGAAGAAGCATCTGGCTCCTGGCTTCGGATCTGCGCAGTACCGGCTGTTGCAGCCATTGGGGAGTGAACCAACGGAAGGAAGACCTTTCTCTTTGTCTCTCTCTCTCTCTCACTGTCTGTAACTCTACCTGTTAAATAAAGAAAGAAAGAAAAAGATTAATCAAGATAATGCATAAAATCACGTGGATTCAGCTTCTCTTGAAAATGAGATACAGTGTGCATTTAATGTTTTAGAAGGCTAATCTTTTCCTCTTTTAAAATTTTTCCTGGATGGTCTTCCAGATTTCTAATTCCTAGATTTACAGTTCCATTCAAACTTGCGAACTGTTTGACTTAGTTTAAAAAGTGCAATCCAGAGAGATACATTTGGTACAGTCTCTAAATCTATGTGGACACAACATTACATACATACATAGAATAGAGGTCACATTTCTAGAAGTTTATCCTAAGGAATGACGTAGAATTCAGTATAAAGATGTGCAGATAACATCAACTTTCACAGTATGTTTACCATGTGCCAGGCATTCTAGTGCATGGTTGATGTCTCAGGCTATAATCACAACTGCAATGTTTTTGGTGATATTATGATACCCAATTTATGAGGTAAACTGAGGCTCGGAGCAGGAAATTGCTGCAAGTCATGAATCAATGAGCTAGGATTCTAGAACAAATCAAAATCTACCTGATGCCAAGACCTTATGACTAGTTTGCCTTTTGGGTTCCAGGCGTGTATGTCTGTGTGTTTCAAAGTGGTTTTGTCCTAAGCAATGATATCAGGAAAATTATGGCTTTAATTGCTAGGTATATTTCCCATAGAAACAGTTCGAATGTGTTCCACCCTTAAGTTCAGAGAGGTCAGCTCTGTTTTCTGCACAGCAGCTAGCCCTTTGTCTGCAAGGCTAACACAGCTTGAAGGCAGGACTAGTGAGTGTAGGTACAACAGGCTTCAGAGTCTCATGCAGGGACCTCAGATGCTTTACCATTGGCATTGGATTCCTGTGCCTCTGGTTTCCAAGAGCATTTTTGTCTTGCAGATAACTCCTTATTAATTATTAGTACAAGTATCACTCATTATACCAATGAAAACAATTGTTCATGTCACTTGTGCTAATGAATGTACCTTATGTAGCTGTCAATAAACATATTTCAAGAATGCAATAACCAATGCTTATTCACTTGAAGTAAACACCACTCATTACACAATGGACAATTATTTTTAATACTGCTTATGTTAATTAACACATTCTCTGATGTAGCTCTTTACAAGAGTAGTTTAGGTACCAAGTAATCTACTCTCAAAATGTCAATCCCTTATAGGATATTTCAAGTGGCCAGTAATTGACCTTTGGATCTGGATTAGGGATAATTTGTAGTACATAGTCAAGGGCAAGCATACATACCATTAGAGCCCAAAATGTTTAGAGTGAGGCTATTAAAAATAAATTACCATGCAGACTACAGAACAGCCTCAGTAAACAGGAACTACCAGGGTTTTCTTTCCAGTGTTATTTATAATAATAAAATTTATGTAAATGCTTCATAAGATTGTTTTGGTTAAAAAACAAATCCTGACACATTCTTGCATTTCTTAAAGAAGTGCTTTTGATATTTGGGGCTAAAGAATTACTTGTTTTGGGAGATTATCCTGTGCATTACAGAATATTTGACAGCACCCTTAAGCTCTACCCACTAGATGCCAGTAGCACCTCACTTCTGCAGAGCATGCCAATCAAAAATGTCTACAGACATTGCAAAATGTCCCCTGGAGGCAAACGTTAAGAATCACTGAACTACAGAATAGAGTACTATCTAGAAAGAGTTAAAAATATGTTGTAAAGATTAAAGTCTTTAAAAATAAAAAATATTTATTTGAGAGGTAGAATTACAGAGGGAGACACAGAAATGTCTTCCATTTGCTGGTTCTCTTCCCAAATGGCCACAATGGCTGGACCTGGGCCTATCTGAAGCCAGGAGCCAGGAGCTCCCTCCAGATCTCCCATGTGTGTGCAGGGATCCAGGCACCTAGGCCATCCTGTACTGCTTTCCTGGGCCATAGCAGATAGCTGGATTGGTATAGGAGCAGCCAGGACACCAAACCAGCACCCCTATGGGATGTCGGCACTGCAGGTGGAAGCCTAGCCCATTATCCCACAGTGCTGGCCCTCAAAAATTATTTAATGATGTTCATATTGTTTTTGATGGAAGAATCAGCATGTAAAACAATGGGTAAGTATGTCTTTACACAACAGATAAATGGATATATACTCATTAAGATATAATAATGGCTAATTTTTTTTGATGTGATTACTATGTACCAAACACCATATTTTCTGATTAGAAATTGGTTTCATCATTAACCTCATTCAATAAGACAGGAAGCTGCGAATGATAATACCATAATATTAATAGTAGTCATGCCTGGTAGTGTAATTGGGTGCTGATATGGTTTGGGTGTGTCCCTCAGCTCATGAGCTGGAAGCTTGGGTCTTCAGTGTGGTGGTATTAGGATGTCATGGAACCCTTAAGAGATGAGGTCTAGTGGAAAGACATTAGGCCCCTGAGGGCACCATTCCCTTAAGGGATTCATAGTGTTCTCAAAAGACTGTAGCTAGTTCTTGAGAGAGCAAGTTGTTCGAGTGAGGCTTACCCCATATGCTTGTCCCTCTAAGCACGCTGACTGCTTCCCTTACCACTCCTCCACCATGCTGTGATGAAGCCAAAAGGATTTCACTGGAGCCCAGACAGATGGGGCTGCTTGATGTTGACTTCTAGCTTCTAAAACCATGACCTAGGCAAATCTCTTTTCTTTGTAAGTACTTGGCCTCAAGTATTTTGTTACCAAAAGAAAACAGATGAATATAGGTGGTATTTAGTTATCTCTTTACATTTTCCAAATTCTCCATAATAAGCAGGTATTACTTTCTATCAAAACTTTAAAGATATAATAGAAAAACCTTACTTTTTAAGAACAAAATGTAGTTATTGAGTGATTTCTGATTGTTTTCATCAAATGCAAATACCCCTAACTTTTTTTAATGTTTCTTGACTTATCTTTTAGTAGCATTTTTTACCTGAACATTCTATTACTGAAATCTGCAATAGAATATTTCCCATTATTCTAGCTCAGATATACAGGGGTCCATCAAAAAGTTCATGGAAAAATGGAAAAAAGGTAAATTAATTTTGGTGCAAAAACAATTTGAAGTTGCATACATGAGTGGCCTTCAAAACTTCATTGAATATATGTATTATGAAAAGCTAAGCATGGCTTTAAAAAAGTTTTTGGCACCAAAATAAACATCTTTTAATTCCATTTTTTTCCATAAACATTATAAGCGTCCTTATACTAGGAATTCAATGTATATCCTTGATTCACTGAAATAAAATCTCGGTAAACTCTGGGGAAATAAAATACCCAGATTTATTTATTTATTTTGGCAGATAGAGATAGTGTGAGAGAGAGACAGAGAGAAAGGTCTTCCTTCCATTGGTTCACTCCCCAAATGGCTGCTATGGCCAGCGCTGCGCCAATCTGAAGCCAGGAGCCAGGTGCTTCTCCTGGGTCTCCCATGTGGGTGCAGGCGCCCAAGCACTTGGGCCATCCTCCACTGCCTTCCCGGACTACAGCAGGGAGCTGGACTGGAAGAGGAGCAACTGGGACTAGAACCCGGCACCCATATGGGATGCTGGCACTGCAGGTGGAGGATTAGCCAAGTGAGCCACTGTGCTGGCCCCCAGATTTCTTGAAACTAAGTTTTTCAACTTCAAATCAACTAGAAAACTCTTAAAAATCCTTTTGAATATTGTTTGAAAATATATTGACCAACTCCCCTTTCTCCAGTTCCCCCATTTTATGAGTTATGTTAGCAGTCAGAGCAAATCAAATCAGAATTATTATTCTCTGAGGACAGAGCTTCCTTGAAGT
This sequence comes from Oryctolagus cuniculus, assembly GCF_964237555.1. Lineage (NCBI taxonomy): Eukaryota > Metazoa > Chordata > Mammalia > Lagomorpha > Leporidae > Oryctolagus > Oryctolagus cuniculus. Next base: position 142,596,354 of record NC_091437.1, read on the forward strand.
TCTGGAGGCTTGATTTTCTGGAGTCCACGATCAGGACCCAGTACTGATGGTGAGGAAAGTCAGGTACTTCTGACCACTGGGAATTACTTTCATGTTGCTGCTTGCCTACCTGAGGCTTATTTGAAATGCTAACATAGTTGGTTTCGGAGTCATTAATGAAGGCACTTTCAGTGTATTGCTCATTTATGTTACTCTCCTGATATGGAAGAGGGGAGAATCTTTATGATCGAGCTTGATCCCTCCTTCATTCTCCTGGTCTCAACTTGGCAATTCCTGCAAGTTCCAGATGCCAATTCAATATACATTAGTTTCCCCTTGTATTTTCCCAGAACCTAGTAAGTAGCTATCAGAGATTGATCACGGTATTTTCTGTAGGAACTCAAACTACTTAACTGTTTTTGTAAGTATGTGGAGTGTTATGATACCCAAACTAGTGTTGCTATTGAGTGGAAAATTTCATCCAAGAGTGCACGTTGCTTTTGTGATTTAAAAAAATGTATTTGCAAGGCAGATAAAAAGAGAAAGAAAAAGATCTCTCATCCATTGGTTTATTCCCCAACTGCCAGGAGCTGGAAACTCAATCCTGGTCTCCCATGTGGTGGCAGGGACCCAACTATTTGAGCTTTCTGGGCTCTGCATTAGCAGGAAGCTGGAGGTGGGAGCTGGAATCCATCATTAAACTGTCAAGCACTCCTATTTAAGACTTGTACGTTAACTACTAACAATCACCCCTGTTTCTGTGTATTTTTGATAAGTAATTACTATATAATATTTGATCTTAAGCCTCAAAGTCAAGTGCCAAACTATGAAACATTCAGTTTTATTCCCCAGACTTCATTCCCACAACAAACTTGCCAAGAAGATACTCATATTTCTCAAACATCAAACAAGCACATTGAATTTGCCCATGTACATTGGGTCCTTGCCCAGTATGCTTTTCATTCAGAATGTCCTTCTTTGGGGTAAGCCTGTAGGCAAACAAAAGTCAGACATATGACTTTACCAAAGGTACTTTGAAATAGACACTCCAAAGGGGATGGATTGCAGCCAGTACCAGCCATTTCCTCACAGTACATTTGAATAATTTTAGAATCAGGGAGAACTTCTTGGGTCGTTTTTTGCCTCTAAAACTGATCTTTATCAGCATCCAGAAAAGTTATCCCAGGTCTCTCTCTTTGACTACCACTGTTCCTTTTTTACTTGCTGTTTCCACGCTTTTGTGGCTACACTTGAGGAATTTGGAAGCATTTTGGTGAAGGTAATGAGGGTGGGTGGAGGAAGGTAATTTGGGAAAGTGTGATTTAGCTCAGTATACTCAAGTACATTGAAATGTGTCTCTGCAGGCATTAAAAATGTTCCTCAAATATGTAGAGTTATTTTGATAAAAGATGCAAGGTTAGTAAATATTCAAGCCATATTCAATAAGCATACATCTAGTGCTACATTTTGCTAGTATAATATTGCAATGATTTTAAAAGTAAATTATTGTGATTGTCATTTGTACTTGTTCTTACAAAGTTAGTATGACCTAATGGTTATTGTTTGTGCTATTTCACCCTTTCCAAAACTCCTTATTGCAATTATTGATAGAAGTTAGGTAATCAATAAATTTAAGTATTGTTTCAAGGTTTTTGGGGGAAGAAAGTATTAAGAGTAGGGTATAATGTAACCCTTAAAATCCCATGTATTTTATGTGTAAAAATCACTTGGGTTGGGTGAAAAACCTTCTAAATATCCAGTTCCATTATTTATTTTGGCTAGATTATAGATCTTGTTCAACTTATCTTGATGAGTTGTGAAAAGAACCTGTAAATATCCAGTTCCATCATCAAATTAAGCTACAGGAGAAGCGGCTCAGCAAGGATTCAAACCTGTCTCTTTCCAAAACCAACTCTTCTACCTGTTATGCAAATGCCGAGCCAGGAATAGTGGATGAAGAACACCCGGACTGGAAAAGTGTTGTCAATATTAGAAAAGGGTAGCAAGGCAGGCTAAGACTGAAAGACTCACTATGGTAAGAAAGAACTATCAGGACTCTCTTGCGCTTGAAACACGGCTCAGGTGTTTTAAAGCTCTAAAGTCCAATAGTCCAGAAAGAACAGGTAACTCCCTAATATTAGGGAACCCATTAACCAAATTAATAAGGCCGGAATGGTGAAATACCCAATTTCAGTGGCATGAGAGAGGCAACAGATGAGCAATCTAGCTGTGACTCGGATTCTAGGTCAGGTGTGATGTAATGAGCTGATTGTAGTAGCAATAGGCTTTGAAAGGAGGACTCAGATTGGAGGAAGAAGCAATGGATTGTAAGGAAGCAGTGATTAATAATACTGCAGCCAAAATTCGTGGTTCAAATCTGAGCTTTGGTTCCTGTCCTGTACGTAATCTGAGTCAAGTTACTTAATCATCCTAAGCTACAGTTTTTCCTCTTAAATGGACATGATAAACTTCATTAGATGGTTATTGAGAGATTAAGTAGTATGTAATACACATGAAGAATTTAGCACAGTGCTTGGCATATAACCAAAGTTCATAAATGATATCTATGTTGCTGAGAAAGAGAAGAGGTGGAAGGAGAGTGTACGTGTGTGTGCGTTGTGTGCGTGTGTGTGTGTTATGTGGTGGGGGCGAGTGTTGACCAGGTTGATCTATGAACACTTAAAAACCCAGAAGGAAGATTTGGTTTACATTCAGAAGGATAGAGAGTAAGAGCAGCTGATGATGATGACCTGGCATGTGAAATGGGAAAAGTTTTGAAGTTGCTTAAGTGTCTAGTGTTGCCCTATTAGTTAGGGAAAGAATGGCAGTGCCTTAATTTTTTTCTGGACAGCAGGGGGCTCTCAGGCACTGAAAAGCAGTAAGCAAGGGTCACCTACCGTCTGTACTTTGCTCAGTTAATTTTGGTATTGCTTGGAAAAGTGAGCTAGCCTCATGTAGTGCCATTGTTGTCTAAAAAGGAGTTGTGTATTTCTAAAATCCTAAGTGTATAGTTTTCTGTATTAGGTGTTTGAAATCTGTTGATCTAGACTCCACACTAAGAATAAGGTGACTACATCAGAAACCTGCAGATTAAGGGGAGTAAGAAAGGGACAGAATCTAGTACAAAAAGGAAGAAGAGTTGGAGTTGGGCTTCAGCGGCTGCAGCACACAATAGGAGGAATTCCCTGTCTAGGGAATTTGGGGGAAGATCCATCAGAAGAGCTGAGTAAGGCAGGAAGAGCATTCCTTGCATAGGGACAGCTCATATACCAAGGCATGGAGGAGTGGAAGTGCCTGAAAGATTCCAAGTGCAGCAAACATAGTTTGTAGAAAAATTAACAAAGGAGGGGGCCCACACAAAGCCTCCACCTGTGACACTGGCATCCCATTCAGGCACCAGTTCGTGGCTGCTCTCTTCTGATCCAGCTCTCTGCTTATGGCCTGGGAAAGCAGTGGGAAGATGGGCCAAGCACTTGAGTCCCTGCATGTGTGCAGGGGACCCAGAAGAAGCTCCTGGCTCCTGGATTCAGGTCTTGGATCAGCTCAGCTTCCACGGTTACAGCTATTTGGAGAATGAACCAGCAGATGGAAGACCTTTCTCCCTGTCTATAACTCTACCTCTCAAAGTCATAAAGAAGGAAAGGAAGGAAGGGAGGAAGGAAGGGAGGGAGGGATTAAGGAAGGAAGGAACAGTAACAAAGGAGAAAAGAGAAACCAAAGGAGGGTGAGTATCTCCGATGGAGTCAAATTCCAAGTGAGTCAAGAGCCTATGTCTGGGGCTGGAGCTATGGCATAGCGGGTAAAGCCACCGCCTGCAGTGCCAGCATCCCATATAGGCGCCAGTTCGGGACCTGGCTGCTCCACTTCCAATCCAGCTCTCTGCTATGGCCTGGGAAAGCAATAAAAGATGGCCCAAGTATGTGGGCCCCTGCACCCGCATAGGAGACCCAGAAGAAGCTCTTGGCTCCTGGCTTCAGATTGGCTCAATTCCGGCAGTTGTGGCCCTCTGGGGAGTGAACCAGAGGATGGAAGACCTCTCTCTGCCTCTCCTCTCTCTGTGTAACTGTGACTTTCAAGTAAAATAAATAAAACCTTAAAAAAAAAAGAGCCTATGCTGTAGATTTCTAGTACTGTGACCCCTTCAGTTTGCTGGCCTGCTTACTTGTACTGGATTATTAGGGTCACTAAGTTCCTGATTCTGCAATCTCTATGATGATTCTACCAGTGTAATTTTTTTAAATTTATTTGACAGGTAGAGTTATACACACACACACACACACACACACACACACAGAGAGAGAGAGAGAGAGAGAGAGAGAGAGAGAGAGAGAAAGGTCCTTTCCATTGGTTCACTCCCTAATTGGCCGCTGTGGCTGGCACTGTGCCTATCTGAAGCCAGGAGCCAGGTGTTTCCTCCTGGTCTCCCATGCGGGTGCAAGCGCCCAAGCACTTGGGACATCCTCCACTGCCCTCCGGCCCACAGCAGAGAGCTGGACTGGAAGAGGAGAAACCGGAATTAGAACCTGGCACCCATATGGGATGCCGGCACTGCAGGTGGAGGATTAACCAAGTGAGTCACGGTGTCAGCCCCCTTCTACCAGTGTATTTTTAAATTAAAATTTTTTCTTCCCCTTTAAAAATCATTTCTTGTAAATCATCTTGTTCCCTTTTTCTAATTTTGATTTTTTGTTTTGTTTAGGAATTTAATGTAATTTTTAAAAAGAGTTCTTTGAAGAGCAAGTGTCTGTATCATCTTACATATACTAAGTAACTAACAAGTAGAATCCATTCCAGATGCTTGTCATAATCTCAGGTTGCTTTACTATGTACCTGTCCTGAGGAATGTGAATGCACCTGTAGCTAAAAAAATTCGTTATTTAGGGGTTGGCATTGTGGTGTAATGAGTTAAGCTACTGCCTTTAATGCTGGCATCCCATACAGGCACTGTTTTGAGTCCTGGCTGCTCCACCTCCAATCTAGTTCCTTTCTAATGTGCCTGAGAAAGCAGAAGAATTGGGCCCAAGCCCTTTGGCCCCTACACCCACATGGGAGATTCGGATGAAGCTCCTGGTTCCTGGCTCCGGGCTTCAGCCTGGTCCAGCCCCAGCCATTGCAGCTATTTGGTAAGTGAGCCAGCTGATGGAAGATCTCTCTGTCTCTCCCTCTCTTTCTCTGTAACTCTGCCTTTCAAATAAATAAAGTAAATCCTTTTTTTTTTTTAAAAGAAAGTCATCATTTAACCAACAAGCTAAGATCCAATTTAAACTTTAGAGTCTAATAATTAGATTGAAAGCAAGAGGATTTATGATGTCATTCATATTGCTATTGTCTTGTAAAATGAATAGTTTCAAGCATGTGTTCTAACTTTCCAGGATTAGTATTTTTCAAGGCTGGGGAACTTATTCTTTTTGTCATTAAATGTGAATTTGGAAAGATGGAAGGAAATAAAGGTTTGTAGGGACAACTAAATTAATGCAAAAAGGCAACAGTAACAAAATGTTTATACAAACATCCAGCATTGTACCTGGTAGATCACGGATCCTCCACAACACATCTTAATCTTGAGTGAATTGCGTGTTGAGTGAATGAATGTTGGCACTCTTCCCCTGAACTTCATGTACATTAAAATCAGTGTGAACTAGAAAACATGATTTTAGATACCAGGCTGTTTTCATATCACACAGAAACTAATCCTCTACTTGATGGCCCTGGTATTTTCCTAGAACATCTAGCTCTAAGTTGAAGAACTACTCTTCATATCCATTTACACTGTCTGGCTCCCTTTGTCTCTTCTATGAACCGTCATTTCTCCAGGGTTTTTTAAAGGTCTATCTACAAGAGGTGGTAAGTGTCGTTTCAGCTTTTGACTCTTCTTTATGTAGCACCTCACAAAAAGTCATATAGTGTATAAGTGAGATGAAAGAAGCGGTATCTTTCATTTCTCCACTCATCAGGAAGCAGTTAAAAGAACGTGTAATACAGTTCTTCTACAAAGTCTGGTTCTTTTCTCTGATCAATCTGGTACAGCTCAAATAGAAGTGGGCTCTAGACAGGGATGGGTATTGTGCTGTAGCCATTGGAATGGCCTGCGGCACACCTACATCCCAAGTCAGAGTGCATATGTTTGAGTCCCTACTCTGGTTATGATACCATTTCCTTCTGTTGTACACCCTGGGAGCAGTGGGTGATGGCTCAGTTGCTTGAGTTGCTGCCACCCATGTGGAGTCCTGGATGGAACTCTGGGACCCTGGCTTTAGACTGTCCCAGTCTTGGCCATTGTAGGGAATAAACCAGTAGATGACAGATCTCTCTCTAGCATTGCAACAAAACAAACAAACAATGGCAAAAACTCCTGGCAGAAGAAATGGGCCTTTTCTGCCCAAGTGGAGAAACCCTCTGCTTCTAATGAACCCTAGTGGATTTTGTTGATTCTTGAACATTGCTAAACTAGTTGTACTAAACTTTCATCTTCTTTTTCCTTACTAGACATTTAATGTTACATTTCAACACTTAATTTAACTTTAATTGAATGTTTAATGTTACATTGATTGAAATAACCTATTTTTTTGGTTAAAATCTTGATAATTTGATTTTACTTTTCACCGAACTGGGAAGGATTCTGTAGAATACAATAAAAAATAAAGATAGATTTCCAATTCTTGTTTTAAAAAATTTAACTGGATGTCCTGTGTATTTATTTATTAATTTGGAATGTGACAGTATGAGAGAGAAAGATATGCCACCTGCTGGTTCACTCTCCAAATAGCTACAACTGAGACTAGGTCAGGCCAAAGAGGAGCTCAGAACTCATTCCAGATCTCCAACGTGGGTGGTAGGGACTCAAGTACCTGAGCTATTATCCACTTTCTCTCAGAGTGCTGGTTAGCAGGAAGTTGGATTAGAAGCAGAGTCAAGAGTTGAACTCAGGCACTTTGATATGAGATGTGAGCATTCAATGTGGAATCTTAACCTCTCTGCCAAATGTCCATCCCTCTATTTCTATTTAGAATTTTAAGAAGAGATACTCAGCTCTTGGGTCTCCAGTCCCCTTTGATAAGTAGGAGCATTTTGAAAATGTTCTTGTGTAGACATATAGAGCACACTTGGCATTTGCTTAAAAAATCAGCTCATAGAAATATTGTGGGAGTCTTTGTTTTGGTCAAACAATGTAGCTATTATATATCTTGTATTAATGTACCAATACATTTTGTTTAAAATGGCTTCCTGTATTTACCAATAATTCATAAGGGATTTGGTTAGGTATTTTTCTATCAAGCCCACAGCATTTTGGCAGAGTTTTCCAGGTGAATTTCTTCAATTGTTTACATTGGTGTCTATGCCAAAGAGGAACAGTTTTCATGGAAAGGCTGCCTTGCAGCATTTAACTGCCAAGTTTCTGAACCAAAGCTATTTAAAATATGTAAATTTGGGACCGAATCAAGAAATAAAAAAATGCAGGTTAATGAATAGCATAAGTGTTTCTATTTTGTATCTGTATATAATAATTAAGGTGCAAAGAGAAATGAAAATCAATGAAAGTCAAAACAAATGAGTATGAACTTTCAGACTGCATTTAATTTAGTGCCCTGATATGTTTAGACTACAGCCCAACATTCTTCACAAGTTGTTTCATGTGCCTGTTAAAAGAAGTCCCATGTGACAGGGTAGAAGGGGTTCTGTTGGACTTTTCTCTCGTTTCTCCCTCATTACTTTTATAAAACAGTCAGGCAGTGCAACAATTAATGCCTCACTTGTGTTATAATGCCATAATTGTGTTAATTGTTGAAATAAAAGAGATATACAGATTAAAGAATAAAAGATTTTGGCCTGGGGCCAGTGGTGTGTCACAGAGAGTTAAAGCTGTGGCCTGCAGCACCAGCATCCCATATGGGCACCAATTTGAGTCCCAGCTGCTCCACTGCTGATCCAGCTCCCTGCTCTTGTGCCTGGGAAAGCAGTGGAACAAGGCCTGGGTGCTTGACCCCGTACTCATGCAGGAGACCCAGATAAAGCTTCTGATTCCTGGCTTTGGCCTGGCCCAGCGCTGGCTATTGTGGCCATTTGGGTAGTGCACTAGCAGATGGAAGATCTCGCTCTGTCTCTCCTTCACTCTTGCTGTAACTCTGCCTTTCAAATAAATAAATAAATCCTCAGGAAAAAAAGAAAGGAGAGTCTTTCCTTTAAAAAAAGAAGATTTTGGCCTCTCCCAGACCTCAAAGGTAGCTATAGCTAAAAATTTTTTCTAAATCCTCTTTTAAATACATGTATATTTCATCTAATGCTATCATATAATACATTATTTCACAGCTTACTTTTCTTTCTTGATAATGTGTTATGAATTTTTTACCAGAGTACTATATAGATATAGCTTTTTAAAGATTTTAGTGTTTGGAATTCTAAATTATAAATATAACATAATTCATTAAATATTTATTCTATTGTGTTACTTAAGGATTACTTTTTGCTGCTAGCATCAGAATTAAAAATAAAGTGGCCGAAAAACATAGAAGTTTCATATTTCTAATATAACAAGGATTGGGAAGTTTTGATTTCATGATGTCTCCAAGCTGGGGTGCTTTCATTTGTCTGATACTGAGTGTGAATTCCATGTTCAAGGTAGTATCATGGTCCCAAAGTGGCTGTTGAACTCCAAAAATTCAAATCTTTACTCTAGGCAGGAAGGAGTGGTAAGTAGGAAATAAGAGCTGCTTGCCAGTGAAACCAGACCCCTTTTCAAACACCTTCTATACAAATCCTAATGATTTCTGCTTGTATCTCATCGGTCATATCATAATACATAGCCATCTCTTGCTGAGGAATTAAGGGAAATGCAATACCTTGGATTATATCAACACTACCAATAATTAGGGTTCTGTCAGTAAGGAAAAAGGGGAATAATGGAAGTTGGGTGGTATCTAGCAATCTTTATCACATTTATTGCTAAATGTCGTAGGTGTTTATAATTTTCACTATAATAAATATTGCTGCAATGAATATCCAGGAATATGCCTTTTCTTTTAGTATTTGCTCTGATTTTTCTGTAACCCCCTGTTTTTATTTTTTGTTGTCTTCTACTATGTTACATCTTTTCATTTTTCTTTGGCTCTTGGTTCAAAGGGGGAAGCACCATACTTTCTTTTAAGTCTGGTCCCTTTTTTGCCCCTTCTTTGAGCCTGGTGGTAAAGAGAGGATTATATACTCTTATACTGATACTTGAATACAGATGCAATATAAATTGAGGAGGTCTCTACCTTATCTTTATTAAGAGGCAAGATGGGCCAGTGGCTGACAGCACAGTCTGCCTATGGCTCCTCACTCTGTGTCTTTCTAAGGTTATGACCTTCAAGAAACTTCCTACCCTTACTATGCCTTAGTTTTCCCACCTGTAAAAAGGCTAGTTTTGGGGCTGCGCTGTGGCATAGTGGGTTAAAGCCCTGGCCTGGAGAGCTGGCATCCCACATGGGTGCCGGTTCTGGTCCCAGTTGCTCCTCTTCCAGTCCAGCTCTCTGCTGTGGCCTGGGAAAGCAGTGGAGATGGCTCAAGTCCTTAAGCCCCTGCACCTGCATGGGAGACCTGGAGGAAGCTCCTGGCTCCTGTCTTTGGATCGGCTCAGTCATCTGGGGAGTGGACCAGTGGATGGAAGACCTCTCTCTGTCTCTACCTCTCTCTGTAACTCTTTCAAGTAAATAAAATAAAACTTTTTTTAAAAAATGGCTAATTTTGTACTTGGCTCAGAGGGTTGGTATGAGGATTGATTGTATCTGGTATATAATAAGGCCATTGTTAACTGGTGCTGACAATTATGTTGTCAAAGTAAAGAACCGAGTTACTATACAGGATGATGGGAATGGAAGCCCAAAGAAACAGTGGGGAGTGGTTAGAGTCCAGATAAGCTTTTGGGAGAGATTTTCAGCGGCCATGGGAGGAATGAGTGAAAGGTTTGTTGTTGAGCAATGTTGGTAGCACAGCTGAGGCTGGGAACCACACGCTCATGATGAACATGGACATGTGGTAGTGCTTGGTTGCTCAGGAACAGGAATGAAGGCCAAGGGTAAAGAGGTTAAGATAGGTCTGGGGTTGATTGAATGAGGCTGACAAAAGAGTAAATGCATAGAGCAGTAGATGGTGCTGACATGAGGCAGATGAAATAATTTACTAGTGGGTTCTGGATGCGAAAGAAGAAACATGAAGTCAAGAAAATATTTCAGAAAGAAGTTTCTCTTGGATTCAGGGGTCAGGGTAAATCATGGCTAGAAAAAAGATGTGCATTGAGAGTATATTTCCAAACTCCAGCCTTTCTAGGCACTAATACATTCCCAAATGTGGCTCATGTGAATAGGATGCTGAAGTGAAATATATGCGAGAGACAGGAGTCAGGAAACTAGAGGGAATCCAAGATTCTGATGTGTTTAATCAAATAAGCAACCAATGATCACTGGTATGTGCCAGTGAACACGACTTTGTGGGTTTTTTGAACAATATAAAGGTATGTCTACTGTGAAGTCGCTTACCATTTGGTAGACTGGGAGATGGAGTCTTAAATGATTAGTGGAATTTGTAGTCACTCAAAGCACTGGTGACAAAAAGAAAGTGACCAATAGTCCAGGAGCTCAAGTCCACAATGAAAGTGGAGGAGTGCCCTCCAGGCCAGCAGTGCATGACTGTGATGAAGAAGATGGTGCAGCAGGCCTTCTTCAAGGAAGCTTGTGGAAGCCAGGCTGAGCAATACTGCCTGTGACGCTGTCAGTTGTCCACATGTCTGTTTCCCTCACCAGACTCTGAAATCCCTGGGAATGGGAGCAAGGGCTGCTTATTTTTGTAAACTATTTGTAGTTTTGGCACAATAGTAGGACCTAAAGAAGCATTTATTGACTTAACATGAAAAAAGGAGAGAGGAAGAGCTTACTTAAATATACTATATTAGCTATTCCTTAATGTATAATATATTATCCCAAGACTTTGAATCTTAAAATACCAAATGTTTATTATCTTAAAATTTTTGTATTCAGGTATCTGGGTGGAACTTAACTGGGTCTTCTCCTGAAAGTCTCTCGTAAGGATTCAATCAAGGTGTTGGTGGGGCAGTGGTATCATCTGAAGTTGCTGTTGGGGAAGGATCCCCATCCAAATGCACGCCGGAGATTATGCCAGGATTCAATTCCCAGTGGGCTACTGGATTGAGGGCTTCAGTTCTTCAGTGGTTGCTGGCCACAGACGTCTCTGTTGCTGCCACATGAGCCTCTCCATAGGGCAGCTCATGACCCAGCAGCTGGTTTCCTTCAGAATATTGAGCCAGAAGACAACAGAAAGAATAAGGAAAAAAGAAACTCCTAGAAATTTCAGGATATAATCTCAGAAATGACTTCCCATCTCATCACTTTTGTTACTGTGTATCAGATATGAGTCACCAATCACCAAGCAGGTGTCATTGGGGCTATTTTAGAGGCTACCTACTAGAAATGTTAAACACGGTTTTGGCAATTACTGCATTTTAAATTTAGGTCTGTGTCATCAGTCTCAAAAGGACTGACTTGTGGGCTTACTCCCTTGCTTAGGTGTTCTTTGAGCGATGCATTATGCTAAATATAGTTCAGTAAATACATGCTCAATATGAAAATAAGGTAATGTTCTCTAGGAGCTATTCTTTTTGGAGCAAGTAGAACTTTTCTTAGGATTGCAATTACCAAAGGAAACACTTGTGTACCATATATTAACATATAAATGTTTATTAGAGTGGGTATCAGAGCTCCTATTTAGACAAACTTGACACTTATTCTATTTCTCAAAACTCTGGCATATCATAGTACACAAAAGGCCTTGTAAAAAAATGTCCTAAATATTCTAGTTTCTGTACTTTCAGGTGTCAGGTTTGGTTGAGTTCTCAGTAGAATGCTGTAATTGAAATGTCTCCAAGATACAGTACATGAAGACAAGATAAGCAATCAAAACTGTATTAAAGGAAACAGCCCTTTTTGTATAGGGTATAGAAACAAAGCTGGCACATTCTTCCCAGACTGTAAACTGACAGTCTAAATTATATACTCTCTTGTGGATGAGTTTTTATTTATCTTCTGTCAGCAAAAATCAGTTACTGTTATCTGTATTTTATACCTGGCTTTCTTAATTCATCCAATAAAAGAGTAAATGTGTTTGGACAGCTACTAGCACCGTTTTGTACCTTCCAACAACTGGATTTTTCTTGTTTGAAGCAAATATGCCTCTGGACATTGCTTCACAGAAATGATCCCATAAACGTTAAATTTGCCAGAACTCTAAGTCATCTCTACATTTACAGAAAGGAGATCAAAAGGAGAATGAGATATTAGGGTTTTTGGCAAAGCAAACACTCTAGCCTCTGTTCTGACATTTGTTTACTTCTGGCTCAGACTAGCCCCCTGCACCAGGTCAGCTTCTCCTCTGCACAGTAATCTCTTCCTTCCAGGCCCTGAACTAGGACACAGGAGCTGCCTGGAGTTCTGCTGGCGAGAACACGTGGCTGTGTGAAGACATCTGAGGTTTTTTCTGGCCTATGACTCCTGGCCTTTCTGCTCACAGTTCATTGGCTTAAACAAGGCCGATGCACAGCTGAGATCAGTGGAACAGAGTCACAGAATCTTCCCACTGGAAGAGGCAGAGAATATTTTTAAGGAGACTATGGCCCACCATGGACACTTAGAAGAATCAATTAAGATAATTATGTGGGGGACTTCAGAGTGTTTGTGGAACAAATGTAACTAAAAGATAAGCTCATTTTCTTGTAAAAATAGAAATCCATACAATTTGTAAATAATAAGCCATTTCCACCAACTTTTTTTTTTGAATTTGAAATGGAGAAAGAGAGAGAGAGAGAGAATCTTCCACACTCTGATTCACTCCCCAGATGCCCACAACTATAGGGACTGGGCCAGGCTGAATCCAAGAGTGAGAAACACAATCTGAGTCATTCACATGGGTGGCAGGGACCCGGTAACCCCGTGTGCACATTAGCAGGAAGTTGGAACGAAGAGCAGAGCCAGAACTTGAACCTAGGCATAATGATATGAGATTTGGGCAGCCCAAGGAGCAGTTTAATCTAGTGGCTAATGCCAAAAGCCTCCTCCCTGTGAACTTTTTGATTATCCTTCGTATTGATTCCATATGGTCACTGACAATTAAAAATGATCACCCTGCCCCCAGCAATGGACACTAGCCAGCCTAATGTCACTGTTGTAGTTCAGACTTGACTCGGTTTCTCTTGGAATCCTAATACCAGCTCTTTTGTAGGTTTTAGATAAACAGCTATGTGATGTTTATGGGTGCAATGTTCAATCATATGTCGTTATAAGAACCTCACTCACATCACCTGTGTAAAAAACAGAAATAATGCTTCTGAATTGTTATGAACTTGGCTCAGTACACTCCCAGGTGCTTTAGTTCATCTACCCCACAACTGGTGAGCAGGAAAAGGTTATTCTTATTCATGAAAAATTGAGTGAGAGCTTACATTAAGTTGCATGGTAAATAAGGGGTGATGCTGGCATGTGAAACCAGTCTGATTCCAGAGTTCCAGCAAATTAAGTTAGGAAAACAGGGACTCCATTTTAGACATTCTACAACTAAAAAAGAATTTTTGTCAACTATTAGTGAAGAAGTAAATGAGATGACCTCGTTCCCTACAGACTCTCAAATGGCTCAAACCATAAACTCATCACTAAAAATGTCACAAATATCTATATTAAAGTTTATAAGGAAAAATTTCCTTTCTCTGAAGCCCAGAGAAGAATTGGTTTCTTTTTGCATGGGGCACTCAGGGACATTCTCCTTGCAGAGGGAGTATAGAGAGCTCATTGCTTAGAAGAATAATTGTTCAGATGGATGACTGAAGAGGAGGCAAAGAGTAGGAATTAGAGCTAAGGTTCCCCAGATGTAGCTAAAGAATACATGAAAGAATTGGCAGCTGGGTTTCCTACAGAAAGGTGAACAGGCAAGAACAAAAGTAAAAATGACCTGTCATGGAGTTGGGTAGAAATGAGTTGCAACAAAAGTAGATATTAACCTCCTGCATCACAATGTGTGTTCTTCTACTGGCTTTTTTAGCTGCATCTTTTCACATAATTTTTTAAAAAAGATTTGTTGTATTCATTTGAAAGTCATAGTTTCACACAGAGAGAGGTAGAGACACAGAGAGAGGAGTCTTCCATCCGCTGGTTCACTCCCCAATTGGCCACAACGGCCGGAGCTGCACCCATCCAAAGCCAGGAGACAGGAGCTTCTTCCAGGTCTCCCATGAAGTGCAGGGGCCCAAGGATTTGAGCCGTCTTCTACTACTTTCCCAGGTCATAGCAGAGAGCTGGACTGGAAGTGGAGCAGCCAGGACCTGAACTGGCACCCATGTGGGATGCTGGCACCACAGACAGCGGCTCCACCCACTACACCACAATGCGGTCCCCTTTGCACATTATTTAAGAGATCGTTCTAGAGGTTTTCAAAATATTTACTCTTTGATGGGCCAAGGACCTCAATAGACATTTTTCAAAAGAGGAAATCCAAATGGCCAACAGGCACATGAAAAAATGTTCAAGATCACTAGCAATCAGGGAAATGCAAATCAAAACCACAATGAGGTTTCACCTCACCCAGGTTAGAATGGCTTACATGCAGAAATCTACCAAAAACAGATGCTGGTGAGGATGTGGGGGAAAAGGGACACTAACCCACTGTTGGTGGGAATGCAAACTGGTCAAGCCACTATGGAAGTCAGTCTGGAGATTCCTCAGAAACCTGAATATAACCCTACCACACAACCCAGCCATCCCACTCCTTGGAATTTACCCAAAGGAAATTAAATTGGCAAACAAAAAAGCGGTCTGCACCTTAATGTTTATTGCAGCTCAATTCACAATAGCTAAGACCTGGAATCAACCCAAATGCCCATCAACAGTAGACTGGATAAAGAAATTATGGGACATGTACTCTATAGAATACTATACAGCAGTCAAAAACAATGAAATCCAGTCATTTGCAACAAAATGGAGGAATCTGGAAAACATCATGCTGAGTGAATTAAGCCAGTCCCAAAGGAACATATATCATATGTTCTCCCTGATCAGCGACAACTAACCAACCACAAAAAAGGAAACTTGTTGAAATGAAAGGGACACTATGAGAAACAGTGACTTGATCAGCCCTTGTCCTGACTGTTGATGTACAATTTAATACTTTATCCCTTTTAGTATTTTTTGTTCCAGTTAATATTATTGGTTGAACTCTGTAATTAACACAATTATTCTTATGTGTTTAAATTTAACTGAAAAGTGATATCTGTTAAATATAAGAGTGGGAATAAGAGAGGGAGGAGATGTACAATTTGGGACACGCTCAATCAGACTTGCCCCAAATGGTGGAGTTAGAAATGTGCCAGGGAATTCCAATACAATCCCATCAAGGTGGCATGTACCAATGCCATCTCACTATTCCAAGTGATCAATTTCAGTTCACAATTGATTACACTGATAAGTCTAAGAGTCAAAGGGATCACATAAACAAGACTAGTGTCTTCGAATACTAACTGTTAGAATCAAAAAGGGAGAGGACGATCCAACATGGGAAGCGGGATACACAGCAGACTCATAGAATGGCAGATGTCCTAAACAGCACTCTGTCCTCAGAATCAGCACTTAAGGCACTCGGATCTGGCTGAAGAGCCCATGAGAGTATTTCAGGCATGGAAAGCCAAGACACTCTGGGGGAAAAAAAAAACCTAAATGAAAAATCTCTGCGAGTGAGATCCCAGCGGAAAGAATGGGCCGTCAAAGGAGGAGGTACCTTTCTCTGAAGGGAAGAGAGAACTTCCACTTTGACTATGACCTTGTTTAAATAAGATCAAAGTCAGTGAACTCAAGAGGCTTCCATAGCCTTGGAAACTCATGGCTAGAGCCTAGGGAGATTTCTGACGCCATAAACAAGAGTGTCAATTGTTAAGTCAACAACAGGAGTCACTGTGTACTTACTCCTCATGTGGGATCTCTGTCTTTAATGTGTTATCCAATGTGAATTAATGGTATAACTAGTACTCAAACAGTATTTTACACTTCATGTTCTGTGTGGGTGCAAACTGATAAAATCTTTACTTAATATATGCTAAATTGATCTTCTGTATATAAAGATAATTGAAAATGAATCTTGATGTGAATGGAATGGGAGAGGGAGTGGGATATGGGAGGGGTGTGGGTAGGAGGGAAGTTATGGGGGGGGGAAGCCATTGTAATCCATAAACTGTACTTTGAAAATTATATTTACTAAATAAAATTTAAAAAAAAACACTTAAAAATATTTGCTTTTTAAAAAAAATTTGACAGAGTTAGATAGTGAGAGAGAGATTCAGAGAGAAAGGTCTTCCTTCTGTTGATTCATCCCCTAAATGGCTGCTATGGCCGGAGGTATGCTGATCCGAAGCCAGGAGCCAGGTGCTTCTTCCTGGTTTCCCATGTGGGTGCAGGCACACAAGCACTTGGGCCATCCTCCACTGCCTTTCTGGGCCACAGCAGAGAGCTGGTCTGGAAGAGGAGCAGCCGGGACTAGAGCCAGCGCCCATATGGGATGCCAGCACCGCAGGTGGAGGATTAACCAAGTGAGCCATGATGCCGGCCCCGAAAAATATTTACTCATTTTTTTTGACAGGCAGAGTGGACAGTGAGAGAGACAGAGAAAGGTTTTCCTTTTCCGTTGGTTCACCCTCCAATGGCCTCTGCGGCTGGCGTACCGTGCTGTTCTGAAGCCAGGAGCCAGGTGCTTCTCCTGGTCTCCTATGCAGGTGCAGGGCCCAAGGACCTGGGCCATCCTCCACTGCACTCCCTGGCCACAGCAGAGAGCTGGACTGGAAGAGGGGCAACCAGGACAGAATCCAGCGCCCCGACCAGGACTAGAACCCGGTGTGCTGAAGCCGCAGGCAGATGATTAGCCTATTGAGCCGTGGCACCGGCCATATATTTATTCTTGTTACTGGGCATTTGGTGCAGTGATTAAGATACCACTCGCGATGCCTGCATCTCATGTTGGAATGCCCTTTTTTGAGTCCTGGCATGCTCCCATTTCCAGCTTCCTGCTGATGTGCCTTATGGGAGGCAGCTGGTGATGGCTTGAGTAGCTGAGTCCTTACCACTTGTTAGGTTTGGAATAGCTGGGAGTTTTGGTCTTTTGTACCCCAAGAAAGGAGGCGGCACAAGGAGATGGAGCCGACCTCAACAGAGACAGTTTGCTTTATTCAAGCAAAGAGGTGGCCACGGTCTATTCTTGTGAAAATACTATGCATAGCACGTGTGTAGGGCTGGGTTTTTATCTGGTCTGGTTACTGAGGGAACTTGGCATCAGGGGCTCCCCAGAAGCCTTGGAGGCCTTTTGCTTATCTAGCTTTGCAAACCATTTTGCAGGTGGCAAGAGGGAGAGAGGGAGGGAGAGACAGACACACAGACACACACACACACACACACACACACACACACATCATGACTGGATCTCCCATGGTGGGGGTGGGGGAGTTGGGTGGCATTCTTGTGAACCATATGGGTTGTCCTTTACCACCCACACAGGAGACTGAGTTCTGAGCTCCCAGGCATCTGGAGAATGAACAGTAGATGAGAAGTCTCTGTCTCTTTCTCTTTGATTCTTTTATTTGAGAAGCTCAGGGACCCAAACAAAAAAAATTTAGAATATACTTAGTCTTTTTTAGCATATTAGAATTAATACCATATCACTTTGTATAGAATACATTGCCCCATTTAGCCACATGATTTCTTTGGCTATTGTTGCATATATATTACATCTAAATTCATTACAAACCACACAAGATAATGTTAAAAATTTTTCCTTAAGCAATACTGTTTCTTAAAATTATTTAAAAATTTTTTTATTAACAATAATTGCATTTATGGGATGCAATGTGATGTTTTGTTATATTTTTACAATGTAGGATGATTAGTTCAGGCTAACAAATTCCTCACATACACTTTTTTTCTAATGGTCAATACCTTTAAAGTGAACTCTTTAAATGGGTAGTTAATTATCATTGACTATGATCTCCATTTGGTGCAACAGATGAATAAAGTTTATTCCTCCTTAACATCTCCTTTTCCCCATCTCCACCCCCCTATCTCCAACCTCAGGTAACCACAATTCTACTCTAGTGCTATGGATTCAATTCTTTAAGGTTTCATGTGAAGTGAGGTCATGCAGTATTTTCCTATCTGAGCTTGGCTTATTTCACTTAGCATTATACCCTCAAGGATCATCCATGTTTTTTGCAAGTGAAACAATTTCTTCTCCCCCCCGCCCTTTTTAAGATTTTACTTATTTATTTGAGAGGTAGACTTACAGAGAGAGGGGTAGAGAGAGAGAGAGAGAGAGAGAGAGAGATCTTCCATTTGCTGGTTCACTCCCCAAATGGCTTGGCTGATCCAAAGCCAGGAGCCAGGAACTTCTGGCCTACCATGTGGGTGCAGGGACCCAAGCACTTGGGCCATCTTCCACTGCTTTCCCAGGCCATAGCAGAGAGTTGGATTGGAAGAGGAGCAGCCAGGACTCAAGTCAGCACCCATATGGGATGCTGGCACTGCAGGCAGAGGCATAGCCCACTATACCACAGCAGTAGTCCCTGTCTCCCCCTTTTTAAGGCCGAATAATGTATATGTTAGATAAGTAGATGCATCATACCACCTTTTCTACTGATGGTGGACTTTCAAACCTCAGCTATTGAGAATAATGCTGCCATGAAATGTGAGTGCAAATCTCTCTTCAGCATACTGATTTCAATTACTTTGCAGGTGGAGCCAGAAGTGGGTTTGCTGGATCATATAGTAGTTCTAGTTTTAATTTTCTGAGGATGCAACATACTGTTTTCTATAATGAGTATATGAATTTATATTCCCACCAACAATGCAGAAAAGCATTCCCTTTCTCCTTTGTTGACACTTTTATCTTCAATGTTTTTGTTAACAGATATTCTAACATGCATAAAATGATATTTCACTGCGGTTTTAAGTTGTATTTCCTTGAGAATTAATGATGCTGAGCATTGTTTCATATATTTGTTGGCCATTTGTCTATTTAAGCTATTCACTCATTTGTTTAACTGAGTTGTTTCCTTGTTATTGAGTTTCTTGTTTATTTTGGATATTAGCTACTTAGCAGGTTGAAAATATTCTTTCCCAATTTGTGGATTATCTCTTCATCCTATTAATTGTTTCCTTTGCTATACAGAAGTTTTTAATTTGATGCAATCTATTGTTTATTGTTTTTTTTGGCTATGCTTTTGGGGTCATATCCAGGAAATGCTGGTCCAGACTGATATGATGGAGCACCTCCCCTATGTTCTCTTCTAGTTGTTTTATACTTTCATGTCTCATATTTAAGTATTTAGTCCATGTTATTTGATTTTCACATATAAGAGTTCAAAGTAGGCCGGCGCCGCGGCTCAATAGGCTAATCCTCCGCCTAGCGGCGCCGGCACACCGGGTTCTAGTCCCGGTCGGGGCACCGGATTCTGTCCCGGTTGCCCCTCTTCCAGGCCAGCCCTCTGCTGTGGCCAGGGAGTGCAGTGGAGGATGGCCCAGGTGCTTGGGCCCTGCACCCCATGGGAGACCAGGAAAAGCACCTGGCTCCTGGCTCCTGCCATCGGATCAGCGCGGTGCGCCGGCCGCAGCGCGCCGGCCGCGGCGGCCATTGGAGGGTGAACCAACGGCAAAGGAAGACCTTTCTCTCTGTCTCTCTCTCTCACTGTCCACTCTGCCTGTCAAAAAAAAAAATAAAATAAAAAAAAAATAAAAAATAAAAAAAAAAAGAGTTCAAAGTAATTCTTCTGTTTGTGGATATATAATTTATCCAACACTATTTAGAAAAGACAATCTGTTATGTGTTCTTGGCATCTTTATTGAGAATCATTGACCATAAACATGTGGGCTCATTTCTGGACCCTCTATCCTCTTGTATAGGTCAATGTTTCCATAATTTTGCTAGCGCCATGCTGTTTTTAGTACTATAGTTTTGTCATACATTTATATGGGTGATCCTGTTCCTGGCTGGGAGACTGCCTGCCTAGCCCATGCAGGAAGTTAAGAGGACATGCTACACCACACCTCTGGAGAAAGACACTGGTGAGGGGCTCAGGCGCACTGACAGCCACATATGAACTGACTGCTGGCAGGAAGCAGGAGCCCTAGGCACATTTCCCCCACCCCTGCTTCCTGTTGAAGGGCCTTGTAATTGTCACCCAGGTAAACAGCTCCTGGGTGTGGCACAGACCCATAAAGATGTGGGGAATCCCACAGGAGTCCCAAAGGAGTTTCAGAGCACCACTAGCCCAAAAAGAAAGAGAAAAGGCAAAACCAAAATGGAGTTACTTTAGCTAAGTAAAACCAAAATGGAGTTACTTAAGCTAAGACCACTAAGTACCAAGAACTGCCCAGACCATCTGTCAGAACAGACACAGGTGGTGAGGGATAAGGACTGGGAGACATTACATCATAAGAAGCAGCCAACCAGTTGGCTACTGCATTATTTCACCCACACTACTGCACGATTGGTCACACCCAGAAGACCCCTAACGCACCATTTGTCACACCCAGACACCAACATCTGGTTGGTGACACCTAAAAAGATGAGGTTGTGATTGGTGACACCAGGGCACCTTCACTGCCCACCTACCCCAGAGGAGATAGAAAGGCAAGCCTCACAGCTGCTCTTCATCCCCTCGAGGACCATGGCTCAGCGCAAGTGAAACTGCCCGACTCCACTGACTGAAGGTCTGCTCGCCACCCTGCTGGAGCCCACCTCGCCTGGACATCCCAGCTGCTGCCGGAGCTGACAAGAGCCAGACCAGACCTCTAATCAGTGACCTCTCCAACCCTTCACCTCGCTGTCCGTCTTGGAAACCGGAGATTACTGCCCAGAGTGCCAGTCATCCCATGACTCCTGTCTGTAAGTGACTGTTCTGAGATCCGTCTCTGAGTGGTAATTGAGTCTTTGGACTCTGGACTTTATGTGACCATGACCTTGAGAAGGCAGCATTCATATTACATATTACATCCTTAGCCATGAGTGTTTAGACTGGTTATGCTTTTATACCTTTTTATGCTTTATACTTATTACCATTGCTGGATATTTCTGAAAATTGCCTTACTCCTAGATGTGTGTTATGGCCTGTGAACTAATGATATACTGAGTGGTATTGACCTTTAGATGTGTGCATTGAATATATATATATATATATAGAGAGAGAGAGATATTGATTATTAAATAATAAATTTTATTGAAAAGACTATCACAATTCTGTGTGATTTTTCCCCGTGCTCTGATACGTTGCATTGGCCTTGTTGAGCTCCGTGACAAGTGGCGCTCGCAACAGTAGACCATCTGGAAGGCTACACATGACCTTCAAACTGATTGGAGAAACACAGAGGTGCTGGTATTGGCTTTATTCTATAGAATTAGAATTAGTTTTGCCCTGAACTAGCTACTCCCCTTTTGCCTGACACATTAAAGCCTGTGTCTGATTTTTTAAAGATTTTCACTTGAAATTCAGATTTCACAGAGAGAAGGAGAGGCAGAGAGAGAGAGAGAGGTTTTCCATCCGCTGGTTCACTCCCCAACTGGCTACAACAGCCAGAATTGCACCAATCCGAAGCCAGGAGCCAGGAGCTTCTTCTAGGTCTCCCATGTGGGTGCAGGGGCCCAGGGATTTGGGCCATCTTTTACTGCTTTCCCAGGCCATAGCAGAGAGCTTGATAGGAAGTGGAGCAGCTGGGACTTGAACCAGCGCCCATATGGGATGCTGGCACTGCAGGCGGCGGCTTTACCCACTATACCACAGTGCCGGCCCCTAATGTACCTGATTGTTAATAAACGGACATGTTCACCGAAAGTTGTCTCTGGTGCTTCTTGTCAAAGGAGGCAGTCACCCCACCATTCCGACAGTGTGGGCCTCGAGGGAAGAGCCTACAGATTTAAAGTAAGGTAGTGTTACTTCCAGAAGTTATATTTTTAAAAAATTAAAAGGAATCAATGTCATTTATATACACCTACCCACCCACTTACCTTCCTGCCTATCTACTATTTCTTACACTCTTCATTCCTTCCTAAAGATCTAGGTTTCCGAAGTCTGTTGTTACTTTTCTTTAGCCTGAGAAGTTTTCTGTAGTATTTCTTACACAATAGGTCTGCCGGTGACAAGTTTTCCTAGTTTTCTTCTAATGAAACATTTTTTTGCCTTGATTTTTTAAAATCTGTTAATTTTTTCTCTCCACATTAAAAAAGGTCCCAAGGTCTTTTGGCCTTCGTTTTTTTCCTAACAGAAACTCAGCAGTCATTTAGATCATTGTTTACATATATAATTTTTCTTCCTGTGGTGGCTTTAAAATATGCCTGTGAATTCAGTTATACTCCTTATTTCAAATGGGGGAGCCAAATTCTCCCCTCCTTGAATGTGGTTTGGACTTAGAGTCTTTCTTCTAATGCACAGAATGTGGTGGAAGTGATGTTTTGTGACTTCCAAAGCTAGGTCATAAAAATGTGGTTTGGAACTCATATAAGGAGTTTCCATGTGGGTCTCTCCTAGTTTCCCTCTCTCTCACTCTGAGAGAGGCCAACAACTATATCATGCGACACCCAAGGAACACTAGGGAAAGGTCCACATGAGGAGGAACTGAGGCCTCCCACCCAGCACCAGTACTAATTGCCAGCCATGGGAGTGATTTATCTTATAAGTAGATCCTCCAGCTCAATCACATCCAGTCTTCAATGACCCCAGTCTGGATTCACATTTGGTTACAGCATCAGGAAAGCCATAATCTCAGCTGTTCTGAATTATTTCCCATAGAAACTGTGATAGATAATGAATATTGTTTTTAAGCCGTTGAATTTCAGAACCGTTTGTTACATAGTAATGGATAACTAATATATTAACTAACACAAGTGTTTGTGCATGTTATAGTCACCCTAGCTCTTCAATTCTTCGCCTATGAAAAAGGAAAAAAGTTATCCCAAAATTCAAGGTATACCACAGCTGAAAAATCAATCTATGGAAGCAAATTACTACTTTGTGGTAAAGCAGTTTATCTTAAAATATCACTTTGTCTCCTTGGTTTACCACTGTAGCCTGAGCACCTTGTAATACTACTTGGTTCATAAGGCGGCATTAAATAAATATTGTTGCATGAATGCATGCATTTTCTCTCCCAGGCTCACAGCTTCTGCCTTATTCTTTGTATTCTCTTTACGAGCCACAATGCTTAACCTCAAACACGCACCATTCATCCTTTGTTGAATGAAATTGAACTTAACTGAAATTCCTGTTGAAGCAAATAATCTAAAAACAGATGTGAAAAATCATGGCAGAAAACTCACTTTAAACATTTATCTTTTACATTGAATAGTGCCGATCATCAACCCAAACCCCAAATTTATGTTTTGTTGGTTCATGATAGACTGTATGGATTTTCCTATTTTCTACCGTTAGAACACATCTTCAAATGTTTCTATATCTTTATGAAATGATATACAATGATAAGTATTTTACTATACTTACATTGTAAACTGTTGTAAGGTGTTGCATTTGGCAAATTATCAGCAGCGGTTTGGTCAACCTACGTTCCTCCTTATTCAACTGAGCTGTAAGCTACTTCAGTAGAGCTCAGGTTTAGGAACATAGTTGAGTTTGAACACTCATTCACACAACATGTGAGCTATGCAATTTTTTCCTCTTTGAGAGCAGGGTATATTCACAGGGTATCCCAGTGGAGTCCTGGACAAAAATACCTAGTGACCATTTTTCAGCTTTGTGACTTTGGCATACAGCTTAGCCTCATACCTTAGTTTGCTTATGTGTAGACGAGAGAAACCAACGATATTGACCTTACAGGGTTGTTGTGAAGATTAAATGAGGTTAATACATGCAAAGTACCTGGCACATAGCAAACACTAATAATATTAGTTTGTATTGCCTTCAGTGCCTGCCACAGACCCTGGAACACCAGATGCAACTTGTAAATCCTTATTGAAGGAATAACTGGAAGGTGAGAGTTCTGTGTGAACACTTCTGCTACTGTTTTTCCTTTGTAACTGCATTCTATGATCACATTCAAGTTTTGATTGCTCATTCCTTTTTAGAAATCCACAGTAAGATGTTTAAAAGGCAGTAGAATATGTTCATTGATAGAGGACATACAAGTAATATTGGCACATGATTACACTGAAATGAAAAATTACAAAATAGAACAGTTTGGGGTATAGGAGCCTTTTATTTCTCATTTTAACCCCTTCATAAATGTGGGCATGCAGAAAGGCACATGGAGTTTAAGACTCACAGGCACGTGCCATTAGACTTGTAGAAGCATGATTTTTCTTAACACACGAACGGGCCTAGCCTCTCCCTCTGGTCTCTGGGCAATATCTGGGGATCTGGAGTACCAGATAGATGATTGAAAGTCATGAAGAATGGTTTTGGAAAACGAAGCAACTGAGAAGACTTTTGTTTAAAAATACTCAACCTTTGGTCCCAAATCTTCCATCTGTAGCTCGGTTTCTACCTACATGACAATTGCTCAGCCTCCAAGACTTCTCCCTAGACTCTCCCTTTCATTGTAGGGCACAAATAACCACCCAGTTGAAAGCTACTCGGAGTTTAAGAACTGCCGGCTTCCTCTGTTGCTCAAGAGAGGTATCCAGGACAGAGATGCCTGGCCGCACTGGCCTCTCTGGGGGCGGAGCCACAAGGGCCTCCCACGTGGCGGGGTCCAGGTTCCGTTAATTACCTCCGCCCCGCCACTCCCTCATCTTCAAACTCAGAAACAGCTCCTAAGCAAGAGCGCGGCAGAGGGCACCGCGAGTCTTCGCCATGGGCCTTGGGGACTTCGGAAGCAGCAGAGAGGAAGTTTCGCGGGCAGGCCTTGGAGAAGCAGGCAGAGCTGGGCTTTGGCCCCCAGCCCCAGGCCCGGCGCGCGGCTCCCCGGGGGCCGGCAGGAGCCTGGACTTGCAGGAGCAGGCCCCCGCTGCCAGCCTGCGGCTGGAGGACTTCCGACGGCGGCTGTTGCGCGCCTTCCAGAGGGCGGTGCCGCGCGGGGGCTCCAGACGTGCGCGGGAGGCGGCGGAGGCCGCGGCGCGGGAGGAGCAGAACCGGGAGCGCGTGGAGGGCGCCCTCGCCGGGCTGCGCGCGGAGCTGGTGAGCGCGGGCTGGGCGCCGGCTGCCTCGGCTGCGCTCGCGGGCTCCTGGGTCCTCCGCCGCGCTGGCCACGGCGGCTGTTCCCGGTGAAGGAGAGCGGGCCGCTGCCCTACTGATCTTCCCGGAGGGGATGTTGACGCCCAGCCTCCCCCCAGCATCCATGGGTGCCTGATCCGCCGCTGTTGTCCCCAGATGCCTCCACCTAAAAAGTTTCTATAGTTTTGTAACGCATTGAATGTTCCCTGTAGGTCACTCTTAATAGGTGCGTGTTGAGAGCTTGGAGGAGAAAATTCAATGATTTAAACTTTTTCATGGACCTGCTGGAGGGAGTCCACCAGCAACGGTTTCTTATACCCTGCAAGTTGCTCTTATCTTTCCCCTTTGTTGAGAATTAAGAAAACTAGAAATAATACGATTTCCATAAAATTGTAGCTTTTGAACCTTAGGGAGTTCGGGTCTGAATTCTTAACAGGAGGACGTGTAGGTAAGTATTTTAGGTGACTTTTCTTAATTAAAAACAAAAAACGAGTGAATAGAAGCATTTCAAACTTGAAAATAGCGCTGCCAGTGAATGTGTGTAGTGGAGGCTTGACCTCCTTTGCCTTGAATACCAATAAAATTAACCACCACTTTAGAACTGAGTGAGCCATCTGTAAGTGGTCTGATTTAAGAACCTTACCAGAATACTAGTTTCTTTCTTTCTTTGAAAAGGCTATAGTGGTTGGTGAGGGTAGAAGAGAAAGATATTGAGAGAGATCTCCTATCTGCTGGTTCACTCCCCAAATGTCTGTAACAGTTGGGGCTGGGCCAAGCCAAAGTCGGGAGCCTGGACCTTCGTCCTTCCTCTGGGTCTCCTATGTGGGTGGCAGGGACCCAAGCACTTGAATCTCCCAGGGCGAATTAGCGGGAAGCTGCGTTGGAAGTGAGGTGGGACTGGCGCTAAGGGGGTACAATGTGGAAGGTGGCTGTCCCAAGAAGTAGCTTAACTGCTGTGCCAAACACCTGCTCCCATTATAGTGTTCTTTTTAGATATATTTATTTATTTGAAAGGCAGGGTTACAAAGAGAGAGAGAGAGAGAGAGAAAGGGAGATTGATCTTCCATCTGCTGGCTTAATCCCCAGATGACTACAATGGCAAGGGCTGAGCCAGGCCAAAGCCAGGAGCCAGGAGCTTCATCCAGGTTTCCCATGTGGGTGCAGGGGCCCAAGCACTTGGTCCATCTTCTGCTGATTTCCCAGGCCATTAGCAGAGATGGATTGGCAGTGGAGAAGCCAGGCAGGAACCAGTGCCCATGTGGGATGCCAGCATTGCGGGTTGCAGCTTTCACGGCCCACCCCATATAGTTTTTCTAATAGTGGTGCTGTTGAGATAGATCTCTTGCCCCCCCCCCCCCCTTTTTGTCAGTAGACTCTAGATTACTTTGAATTTACTTGGTTTCTGAGTTTAAGAAAGGTAGTATGATACTAAGCCTAGTCTTAGACATGCTGAATCTGAATCTGACAGAGGGTGTATTATATCTGATTCAACCTCATTGAAGAAAATACCAGGTTTTTATTCTGAGTCTACACAGTGAGTCTACAGAGCTGGGTAGCAGAGCCACCTTGTTAGATTCCTGGGGTCCTGTGCAAGGCTGGAAGGCTGAGATGCAGCCTAGTCATCGCTCTGCTGCTGATCCGGATAGTATTACTGCTGTTCTGTGCGCCAAGGTTGATTCCCAAGTAAATGAAGAGCTGATACTCAGTATTTCTGAGACACCTTTAATATTCTTATCAGCTGCTCCACCAGAGAGTTTGCGACAAGTTATTGGGGATCAGGGAATACAATTCCAAAGAGATGAGGTTTCAGATCCCAGCATTACCATTTACAGGCTCTGCTGACGCTTGTTGGCCTGACAACATTGAGAATGTTAAATTGCGAGTATGAATGTGTGTTTACTCATCTATAAAATGGAGACAACAATCCTAAAAGATTTCTGTAAAGATAATATGAGATGATGAGTGCTCACACCATAGGCACTATTTAGTAGCTCTTATTATCACCATGGTTATTGTAATATACCACAGGGATTGATAAAAAAAAAAGTGACAGTTACATACATATCAAAAGTCAAGAGTTTTCTGGAAAGGAGCCAGATACATATAGCAGTAATATGTTCTTGGGCTACAGACCATGGTGAATATCTTGACCAACCATTTCACCAATGTGCTACTAATAATGAAGAAGAGGAAACAGTAGATGCTTTAGCTTAACATCATTCCCACTTTCAGAAGGAAGAGTTTTAGACATGGGCTGTTAATCAGATTTCTGTAGGAATTAGCAGACACCTGTATATACTTGAACATGCATTGCATATTAGGATGGTATTTATGTCAGAAACATTGATGAGTAATTCAATTTGTTTATACTCCTGCTGTTGTTTATACTATTTTCTGTTGTTTCACTTGGTCTTCTTAGTGGGATGCATTGATTTCTAGCATCTGTAAGTAGATTTCAAGGTTCTGTATGTCTCAACTTGTATGCAGATTTTTATGTGCATAAAGTACATTTTTTTTCTGCAGAGAGTTCATAGCTTTCACTAGATTCTCAAAGGAATCCATGATGAAAGAAAAGTTAAAGACCCTCCTATTGTTGTTTGCATTTCCTAAGTGTGAATTACACATTTTAACCATGGTCAGTCATTAGCAACATTTTTACTCCTGGGATTTGGCATGAAGGTACAAGATGGATATTCATAGATTCATTCATTCATTCATCCACTCGGTCTTTTACCAATCACACAAAGAACCTACCCCCAGACAGGGCGCTCACAGTTGGGGATGCAGTTATGAATAAGAAACAAATTCTGCCTTCATCATCATCAGTCCAGTCTAGTCTAGATGTTATGAGGGTTACATGTACAGTGTGCTGCAGAACAGATGTCAGAGGAGTTGGCACTTGGCTGTGTTCAGCCAGAAGAGAGGTGATAAACGCATCTTAAACAGGGGTGAAGAGAAGGTGTGGCTCAGCGAATCAGAGACTGGCAAGGCTTCTGACCAGCTGCAGCGGGAGCTGGCATGGGGGAGAGTGCCAGGAAGCTGGGCAAGGAGAGTGATTGCAGAGCACCTGGGCTCCATTAGGCGCTGCAGCTTCCTGTAGATAAGGCGCAGGTGTTTTTTTTTGTGGTGGTGTGTCGTTACTGTTTGCTGCATGTTCTTTTACTTTGTTCTTTGCTAATTCTTACAGTCAGAGAAGTGCTTCCAGATGCTGAAGAATGAAGAAAAAATGTCTAGCAAGAAAAGTGAAGATAATTTTATCCAGTAGCTTTATGTGAATTGGGAAGGGACCAGTGGTATTTGTTCCTACCAGCACAGTGCCCTGGTTCATCATAAGGCGATTACTGTTGACAGGTTGATGAAGGGTTTTAAGCAGAGTAAGTTCTTAATGAACTCCATTAAACAAGACCTTAATTGAAGAAATTTGCAAGCAAGGTGACCATTAGTTTCCAGCTATAATATAAAGATTATGTCAGATTAAGCTTTGTTGGACTGCCTCCTATGTAACGTCCTAGAAGTCTTTTTTTTTAAATTTTAACACATGAGGGCCTTCATAAAGTCCAATTGGAGGAAGTATAAATCAGTCTCACTATATAACAGATTTCACTCTAGAGTGAAAAAGTGTTAGATTATATAAGTACACATAACTATACATGTGCCTCTAAGGTGTCGTTAAAGGTTTTTGCTAGGCAGGGAGACTGTTTAAAATCCTGAAAACTTGAAATGACAAGTAATCAAGCAAATGGGCCCAGATCCTGAATACTCAGGTGGCCCGAGGCAGTTACCGTGTGGCTCAGAAAGCTCATAAAGATAAACGATTTCACCGTGGATCACATGCCATTGCTTGAAAACAGCCTTCAGTGCCTGGGTATTCGTCATATGGACAGCTTCGTGCATCAGCTATTTTTGTTTTCATTTCAAGGCCATTTCCGAAGCTATTTATATATCCGGATTTTACCTTGTCATATGGAAAGTCAGTTTTATGGGCAGGCCAATGGTAGGAAGAGGAGAATAAGAGAGATACATCTTTCTTGATATCTTATTTTCCTTTCCCACAAACTCCTTATTTCTGCTGTGCAGTCAGAGAGCAGTTTCATTTGATCTGTATCTCGGGCTAATAAAAATCTTTATTGTTCTAACTTTTAGCTGGAAATGCATTTCCAAAACCGTCAGCTGGCCAGAACTCTGCTGGATTTAAACATGAAAATGCAGCAATTAAAAAAGGAATATGAACTGGAAGTTGCAGGGGAATCTCCAGGTCTGGAAGATAATGCTGAGAATCTGGACAATGGAAATGCAGAAGTGAAGATCTGAACCCCCAAGTCACACAGACAACTGTGGACCAAGTTCTAACTGTCACATCTTGGATACCTTGCATAAGCTTTGAGGGATAATTTGTAGACCGAACACTTAGATGTCAAGGAAAGGTGACAGAAAACATGATGGGGGAGAATGGAGGGAGAAAATGGTGTTGCTGTGTTTCCAGATTATTTATCCTGGCTGGAACATAGAGTTAAAGCAAGCATGGGTGAGCGCCTTAGTGCTGACTCCCAGTGTTCCATCCTGTGTCACCTTGCCTTTCCAACTGCCTGAACTTTCAGAACCTGATGTTTTCATCCTGCTTGATTATTCAGTCTTTGTTCAGCAGCCTGTTTTTCTCCCAGCTCGTTTTTGGAGAATGACGTCCACCTGCCCTGTAGGTGGCCTGCCTTTCAGAGTGCCTCGGCCTCCTTAGATACAGGCATGTGGACCACGGCAGACCAAGCCGCTGTCCCTGGGGCTTTCTGAGCTGGTGCAATGGGATAGATAAATAGTCCCTGGTGGTGGAAACTGTGAAGCAAGGAGCCTGAAGCTGCTAGTGGCCCCGGGGTAAGAATCCCAAGGTCTAGTGACGGGGTTGAAACTGAGCTACTGAGAACACGATAGGCAGGTTGTTGGTTTTCCTTGACCTTGGGGTCAAGCTGTAGAAAACCTCAGGCCTTACTGTTGTTTAGTAACACAATGTTCTTGTGCCCTTCTCATCAGATCTGCCTTTGCCTAACTTAAGTTGGAATTTCATGACTTGCATCCGAAAGTTTTCTAACAATTTCTTTGTCCAGTTTATTGAAGTTGAAATGATTCTTATTGTTTAATTAGAGTATCTTAACAAAAGCCTGAAAGTATTGTCTTTAATTCAAAAAATAAAGTTAACAAAAATATTGCAGCTCTATGTGATATTAATGATTATCTATAAAAATAAAAATTAATGAATAAAAATTCATGTCATTTTAATATTCAATGAGCAGAAATTGGTAATGAAAGACAAAGGAGAACAGATGGGACATGGTGTTTTTCTTTTTAAATCCATGCGTGTTGTTATGTGTGTGTAAGGATCAGAGAATTATCTTGACCCAGTGTAGTTTGTTCTTAATTTTTTTTCCCCACAGTAAGTCAAATATTCTAGCCCTTTGTACTTAATTTTTTCCTAAGTAGGACTCAGTATTACCATCTGCAGCTTACAGGACATGCCAGATGTCACAGGCAGCTTCCTAATATTTGCTAACTTGACCTGTTAACATGCAAACCGACAAAATTATTATTGGAAAACAGGTTCCCTATTTGTTTCTTCTTTTTAATTTTATGGAATTTGTATGGAGTTCCTTGTGGCCTGTCATTTCAAAAAGCTTCTACTTAAGTAAGTGCTGGGGCAACCACTTGCAAGTGCATTTCCAAGGTTAACATTTATAAATTGTGTGTTTTGTTTCGAAAATACTCAAGGCAAATTCACTGTATAAGCACAATGTCTTAGAGAATACATATTGCTGACTTTCATTAGTAGTCAGTGAGTAATTATACCGATAATGTACTATATTAGAGGTCAAAGAAAAAAGAACTTCTGAAAATGGATTGCTGATTTTCACGTTTTCAGACCAAAAAAAAGTTGCTGTTTTATTGCAAAGGTTTAGTCATCGCCTTCTTTCCCGCCTCTTTCAGTGATAAATTTTAGTTCACTGTTTCTTTTAGGGGTCACAGAGGCAGAAACACAATAAGAACCTCTTTGTTTTCAAAAGTATCTTCTAGAAGTCCTAATCAGTGTTTTTGCTTTGCTTCTGCTCCACTCCAGTTGACATCCCTGCCTTTTGTTAAAGTAGCAGAAACCCAATGATTATTTGTGTGTTTTCTTTGAGATGCGCTCAGATGTTTGTTGTTTGCTTGCTGTGTTGGCTGGTGGCTCACGGGCAGCCAGCAGGACACTTTCTGAGAGTTGTGAGGCTGTGCCTACAAAAGCTTGCTTTCCCCTCTTTCTGGGGTTTTAAAATAAGCTAGGGCAATAGTATGACATTTTAAAGATATGAGATAGAAGGGACCAAACTCGTGCCAGCTGGAGGGGAAAATGAGAAAATAATTATAGCCTAAGTTATGCATCGGGGCAGCAGTAACTGAACAAGCTGAAGAAAATTAAGCTGTTCTAAAATACTAGAGAGGGCCAAGAGAAGAGACACCTAAAACAGTTCTGTGAGGAAAATGGGGTGCTTGGCTTTTTTAAATGACCCTGTTTCTCATAGCTTTAATTATGTGGGGTGGGGAGTAAAACCACTTTTAGCAGGAAATGGGTTTTCACTCCATGGTGCTTGTTTAGTACCTACCAGTGAGTAGGTGCCAAATTAATTCTGACAATTAGCAGCCGTATACAGGTTGTTAGGCGTTAAATGCCTTTACAGGTGGCCTGGATGAAGCCACATTAGGTCTGGCTTGCCAAGCTACGGCTGTAACAGGTGCTTCTGTGGCTTCCAGCCTGGGGACAGATCAGAGTCGCTGTGGGTAACCTGCACCAGTGTAATTACAAGAATCTCATCTCCCTTAGTCCCTTCCTGGCAGGGTCCTGGGCCTCTGCGCAGCCAGCAGCTCTGCTAGGCCATCAGCTCTGCTTATTTACGGCTGTAATCACTGCCAGAGGCTCTCCAGGCCTCGGACTTGGTGCAAGGCCCTCCAGTGCCAGCTGCCTTCTCTCTGGGTAGCGTTCACTGTTGCTGCTGCTTCCCTGGCCACCGCCTCTCTTGCCTCTTTACTGACCTATGAATGAGAGTTATGGGAGTGTAAGAAATACGCTTAGGATTGGGGTTCAATCTGGGCCATCCGACGTCATCATCTGGCAATAAGACTCTGAGATGGATGGATGCTTCTCATGGCTCGTGTCAGGTGCTCCTTCTCAGGGGTGGGGCACCTGATCCTCACACTCATGAAAGTTGGGGGTTAAGGAGCTTCCCCTCTTTAGGAGCAGTAATGCATCAGTTCTCGCTATCACGACCAGCAGAGCTGGGGTCCGTGGAGTGGAGTGAGCCTTGCGGCACCAGCCACCATTCCTGTGCCAGTCACCATGCCAAGGATCCCACATATTTCAGCTTATCTAATTCTCGTAGCCATTTGTGGTAGTGTAGGCCCTGCTCTTGGAGTCATTTGACCTTGTTATTTAGCTCTGGCTCTGCCACTCACCACTTATGTGACCAAATGAAATTGACTTTCCATTTTTTAGGTCTAAAGAAGTTGGTGAAAATTGTACCTGCCTTATTTACACCTTGAGAAACACAAAGTGGAAAGCCCCCCAAAAGGTGTGGGGGGATGAGCAGTGATGCAGGTTCT
Source organism: Oryctolagus cuniculus (assembly GCF_964237555.1). Taxonomy (NCBI): domain Eukaryota; kingdom Metazoa; phylum Chordata; class Mammalia; order Lagomorpha; family Leporidae; genus Oryctolagus; species Oryctolagus cuniculus. The sequence continues at coordinate 142,629,172 of NC_091437.1, forward strand.
TCTCACTCATGTCTCTCTCCCGTTTTTTTTTTTTTTTTTTTTTGACAGGCAGAGTGGACAGTGAGAGACACAGAGAGAAAGGTCTTCCTTTGCCGTTGGTTCACCCTCCAATGGTCGCCGTGGCCGGCACACTGCACTGATCCGAAGGCAGGAGCCAGGTGCTTCTCTTGGTCTCCTATGGGGTGCAGGGCCCAAGCACTTGGGCCATCCTCCACTGCATTCCTGGGCCATAGCAGAGAGCTGGCCTGGAAGAGGGGCAACCAGGACAGAATCCGGCGCCCCAACCGGGACTAGAACCCGGTGTGCCGGCGCCGCTATGTGGAGGATTAGCCTATTGAGCCGCGGTGCCGGCTTCCCGTTAGTTTTATGGGATCTTACCACCTTCTGGATTTAGACCTTCCCTAATCCTGTTTTGTCATGACACCTTTACATCTCTCCACTGCTCTGCTGCCCTGACTGCTCACTGTTAAGGTGGTGGCTCTGAGTGCCTGCTCATAACTGATAAATTGATTTACCACACATGGGAACGGGCAGCCAGGAGATACAGAATGCACAATGACTGCTATGTACCAATCCCTGAGTCTGCCTGGCACACAATGCTGTATGCATTAAAGCTTAATTGTCCCAGTATCACTCTGAGATTGGTGCTGTTGCTTTTCCCATTTCAGACAGGGAGAGAATCAGTATTGGAGAAGGGGTATAACTTGCCAGTCATTCAGCTGGCAAGACTGTCAAGAGTCACATCTGGAGGTGGGACAGGTCTGACCATTGAGATCCTCCCAAACTAGTGGGAGGGACTCATGCACAAGAGAACAAATTCAATGTTAGAACAAAGCATGTGTGAATTGCTAGGGACACTCGTTGCAAGAGTCAGGCAAAGGAGGCCTCTAAGATATTAATTGTGTCCCCCTGGACAAAAGCCTTCATTTTGTGTTTCACATCCGATGTAAACTAGTGGGGTGATCTTAAGCAAATTCTCCAGTTTATTTTTAAGATTTATTTATTTGAAAGAGCTCCAGAGAGGCAGAGGCAGAGGTGGGTGGAGAGGTCTTCCATTCGATGGTTCATTCCCTAAATGGCTGCAATGGCTGGAGCTGAGCCAATCCAAAGCCAGGAGCTTCTTCTGGGTCTCCCATGCAGGTGCAGGGGCCCAAGGGTTTGAGCTATCTTCTACTGCTTTCCCAGGCCATAGCAGGCAGCTGAATCGGAAGTGGTGCAGCTGGGACTTGAATCAATGCCCATATGCAATGCTGGCTCTGCAGGTGGCAGCTTTACCTGCTTTTCCACAGCACTGGCCCCTCCAGCTTACTTTTTCATTTAGTTATTTGTTATTTTTATTTGAAAGAGGGAAGGAGGCAGAGGAAAAGAGGGAAGGAGAATAGATAGAGCAAGATCTTTCATTTCTTGGTTAACTCCCTAAATGCCTGCAACAGTCATGGCTGAGACAGGCTGAAGCCAGAGCCTGGAACTCAATCCAGATCTCCCATAAGGTTGGCAGAGATCCAAGTACTCTCAGGATGTGCATAAGCAGAAAGCTGGATCAGAGTGGAGCAGGGACTCAAGCCCAGGCACTCTGATATGGGATGCGGGCATTCTTAACCACTGCACCAAACACTTGCCCTTCCACCTTATTTTGTGTGTAATTTTTCTCTCATTTGAAAATGAGAGGGATACTGGCAATAGCCCCTAAGACATTCCCAGAACTTTGAAACATCTGTTCTATTCTAATCCTGCCTGCTTGTAGCTGCACTCTTCTGTCACTTGCTCTTGACTTTTCAGAACTTCCTGACCCCTGTGAGAGCACAGTGGCTTGAATACTGTTTAGCACTGGCCCGTGGCCACGAGGTGGGTTCTCTAGTGTCTGACCCTTGCCCTAATCACAGCAGCAGCTATTGCAAACTTGAAGATGACAGGAAGGAATTCTTGTCACTCTTGGATACCACCCTGCTCTTCTTACCCACACTGAGGCTGCGAGACTGCAAGAAATGTCGCATTTGCACTTCAGAGGTAGATGAGCTTCACCCAGAGCTTTCCTGTGTGATGAGATGAGAGGCAGCCTGCTGGGAAGGACCCTGCAGGCTGAGAGCAGTGCCTTGTGCAGGTAGATGTGTACCTGGGCAGCCTTGCCGTGGAGTGGGAATCCTGGCTCCTTCACATTCTTACTGTTTTCTAACACTTCTGCCACTCATTTTGCTTGTCTATAAGCACCTGCTCCACACAAGGGTTTGTTGGGAAGAGCCAATGGATTAAAACCTGGGAAGTGCTCAGAACACTCAGGTACTGTGTATTATTACAACAGCCTCCACCAAGTGTTTTGATCATCCTTCTTGCCTATTGGCAGTGCTCAATTCCAGGCAGAGCCTGAGAATTACAGCTTTGCTTTCCCCAGCCCCTCTTGCAAGATGGTTATGGAATCCAGTTCTGTTCAACAAGACATATGGGGATGTTTATTGGTGGTAGGGAGTGTTCTGAGAAATGCTTACATTCCTTACACAAGGAGAAATAGGAGGTAAGCTCTTGTCCTCTCTACCTCTTCCTTTCTTGCTTACAGGCATTATCACATGAAGATCTAAAACTTACACTTGCTGCAGGCATCCCATGACCAATGAAAAGGATGGGGAGAGAAAGGAAAAGCATCAGTATCTTTGATGACATCATTGAGCTGCTCAGTCACCCCGGGGCTGCTTACCTATAGCTGGTCTTGTCCTATGCAAAAATAACAATCAGAAAATCCAACTCTTTAAGCTACTTTTATTTGGCTATTCAGTTGCTGGCCCCAAAAAGAACCTTAGTAACCAACTCTCTAGAACCCCAGCAACCTCTGGGACCAAGGTTCATAATGGGCCCTGTCTGAGGGCACCTGTGACTATCATCAGAAAGGACCCTGTCGCTCCCCCTCTTCATGGAGGAACGACACTAAGCCCTGCCTAGGCTTCATATCCGAGTCACGGCACCATTATGTTGCTCCCCCCTTCGTGGAGGAATGACACAGGACCCTGCGCTGTTCTTTCGTCTGCTCGGCCCTTCCCGGGTTGGCTGCTGTCCCTTCCACCTCCGTGGAAGGGCGGTTCCCCCTGGCCACTTTCCCCACTTCCGCAGGGGAGCAGCACACCACCGGCCGGCTCTCTCGGGGGCTGCACAGGTGTTCCTTCAGATAGATGTTCCCCTTAGATGTTCCTGGTGCATGTTGTCTCTCTCCTCCTTTATAGTCCTCTTCCACCAATCCCAACTCTGCTACCCACACGCCGAGTACGCTGCTCTCCTCCAATCAGGAGCAGGTCCTACAGTTTATTGGTTGAGCTGGAGGCAGCTGGGTAGAAGCTGTTTCTCCCTTCTCAGCGCCATATTGTGGGAGAGCAGATGCATAGAATAAGTCTTAATTCCAGTAACTTAGTCTAGTCCGAGTTGCTCCCCACAGGACCCCAGAGACATCATTTGGAGGCTTAAGTGTTTCACTTGTGTTTTTAGTGGGAACTCTCCACCCTTCAAAATAACAGGAGGATACATTGAAGCATCTTGGAGGGAGATATGTCTGGGAAGAATCTCTCTACTCCACCTGAACTCTGGGGAGACTCTGGAATCCACAGTAATCACTCCAACTGTTGAAAATATCTCCCCATGCTCATCCTATGTTAAGACTGTGCCAATGCCTGTGCAGTCTCCTGCATTTCTGATTCTGCCAGAGAAACCATTTTATTTTTTTTTAGCAACAAAGATGTGAGAACAAAATATTTTCCTCAAGTGTCCCAGGACTGGACAGGTAACAAATCACAGTAAAATGTTTATCAGCTCCTAAATTTTTCTATCAAAGAAATTTAGCAGATTGTTCAGAAACAACCTGAAATGGAATTTGTATAGAAATTGCTTCTAAATTGGCACTGAAGATGTTTGAAATAGGTTTGCCGGGTTGCTGAGAGCATGGCCAAAGTCCTGTGAAATCTACCAACCTCTGTGCTGGGCTTTGTGGTTTATGATGTACTGGGTACATTACAGTTGGCTGTTTTGTGCTTTATAGTTTCTAGGTGCTATCATATCTGACAACCTATTAAATTTAGAATAATCCTATGATGTAGGTATTGCTTGAGACTATTTAACATCTAACTTTTGACAACCACCATTATATCTTGCTTTCCCAAGATGTCATTCCCTTCGAAGACAGTGTTATCTTCTGGAGGGAGAACAGTGTTGGATGGTTTGATGACCATGCAACTCTGAGCTGAAATTGTTGTGCGATAGCTGGTGAGCCACTGATGTTTCTGGGCTTCAGTTTTTGTATTTGCTGAGCAAGGGGTTGAACTTGAAATGGTCTTTAACATTCTTTGGATTAAGCATCATTGTCTCCTGCTAGTTCTTTGAAACAATAGTGTCTCTTTAGGGTAAGTTAGCTTAGATGGTGATATGAAAATATTAAGCTTTAGTGTGTACAACAGAGAGCAATTAAAGAATGAAAGGGACTAGAAAACAAAAGGAAAACTACTGAATTTGAATTTCTGTATTTTATAATTTTGCCTCAGGTTAGCTTCATTAACAGCATGAGTCTAAAATCCCATCTCCTCCCTCTCTCCCTCCCTCCCTTCCACTATGCTGCTGTGAATACTTGGTGCCAGGCACTGTTCTAGGTATTTGTTGAGTATCAGCTTTGAAATAAGCATCTTTTGGATGCTGAGTCTAAGACAATTGCAATGGTTTGAATGTCTCCCAAAGCTCATGTGTTAGAAACTTAATCCCCAAAGTAATATTGTTGAGAGGTGAGAACTTCAGGAGGTGATAAGGTCATAGGGCTCTGCTCTGACGAATGGATTAATATTGTTTGTTATCTTGGGAGTAGGTTTGTGATAAAAGTGAGTTCAGCTTCCTCTGTCATGCTGTCACCCATGGCCATGATATACTGCAGTAAGGGGGCCCTCGCCAGATGTGGTTCCTCAATCTTGCTCTTCCCAGCCTCCAGAAACATGGGTTCCCAGACTGATTTTCTGTTAGAGTGGCACAACATGGACTAAGATAGTAATGAAGACGAAAGACGGGATTCTAGCTCCTACGTAGTTTACACAGTAAATGGGGGTAGGGTGGGTTCCAGAGGATCATTCATTGTTGTAATACAATGTGATACATGCTGTGAAGGGAAAAGTTAGCATACTAGGCGAGTACACGGGAAGTACTCTTAGCCTGGATGTGGTGCTAGAGAGAGGCCTGCTCAGGCAGAGCCAAGGGAGACTCTGAGAGGAAGAAGAGGAGCACATGATAGTTCGAGGCAGAAGCAACTGCACAGGGGAAGTCCAGAGGTGAGCAAAGTCATCATCTATTAAGAGGAGATAAGAAAAGCTAAATCTAGTGGGTGCTTAGAAGGGAGGGGTAAAGTATTAAGAAATGTGCCTACAGTAGTTAAGAGAGGTGGCCATAATGTGATAGGCCTTGCAAGCTCTACTTTGGACTTCAAACCATATGCTAAGAGAAAGGACCAACCATTAAAATGTGTCTAAATTTGTTTCATTATAGCAATATTTGCATTTAGTGCATAAAAGGTGAAATTATTCTCAAAGTTTTACACAAAAACTATTAGTCTAACGGCATGACTTCACTCCCCATCGAAACTATTTTCAATTCTTTCACCTTCTAAATAACATGAATATACTGCTTTCTTTTGTTGATTTTAGACATTATGCTGGCCTGTTGTGATAAATGGCTTTAGCTTTCTTACACTCTGTCCTTCCAATCCTCTCAGTCTTCCTATGTGATTTCATATTTTTCTTCTATTCATATCTGTAACTTTGATTATTGTTCCAAGTCAAGTTAAAGACCATGATTATGCTTTCTCCTTATACAAAATTTTGGTTTTCCTGGTGTTATAGTCTTTGCTCTGTTTATTTTGAATCTCGGGCAGGATTTTCTGACATTTCACAGCTCTGTACAAAAAAACAGACAAACAAAATAAAACCCAACTTCCATTATCTGCCTCTCATAGTTCCTTGTACTTGAGGCTTCCTAGGTTTCTGTATAGGCAATTTTGCTTGTTTCTCATTGATCTCTTCTTCTGAAGGCATTAATGTTTGATTTCCCCTTGATCTGCATGGTCATTTTAGCCTTCTGTCAACTTTTTTTCAATTTCTACTTATTTCTAGTTTAATTGAAGATGATGGGGCTGGCATTGTGGCATCAGGGGTAAAACTGCCACCTGCAATGCCAGCATGCCATATGGGCACCTGTTCAGGTTGTTCACTTCTGATTTGCACCCATGTGGGAGACCTGGAAGAAGCTCCTAGTTCCTAGCTTTGGGCTGGCCCACCCCTGGCTGTTGCAGCCACTTGGGGAATGAACCAGCAGATGGACGATCTCTCTGTCTCTCCCTCTTTCTGTAACTCTGCCTTTAAAATAAATAAATCTTTAAAAAGATGCTATTTGTGTTTATGTTGAGCTGAAGATGTTTAGATGTGTTTATTATGAGCTGAAGATGTTTAGATAGATCTCTATCTTAAAACGAATTGGCTGGTGCCACGGCTCACTAGGCTAATCCTCCACCTGCAGCGCCGGTACCCCGTGTTCTAGTCCTGGTTGGGGTGTCGGATTCTGTCCCGGTTGCTCCTCTTCCAGTCCAGCTCTCTGCTGTGGCCCAGAAAGGCAGTGGAGGATGGCTTGGGCCCTGTGCCTGCATGGGAGACGGGGAGAGGCGCCTGGCTCCTGGCTTTGGATCGGTGCAGCACGCCGGCCGTGGCGGCCATTTGGGGGGTGAACCAATGGAAGGAAGACCTTTCTCTGTCTCTGTCTCTCTAACTCTGCCTGTCAAAAAAAAAAAAAAAAAAAAAAAAACAAAACAAAACAAAAAAAACCTGGAATTAATTGATGAATTGTAAATAGAGGATTCTGTTATTTGCTTTTCAGTAGCATCTCTCAGGTGGAAGGGTGGATGAATCCAAGGGAAACTGGCTTAGGTTCAGGGAGTGTAATGGGCCAGGTGATAGCAGACTGGAGTAAGTTGGTGACTGTGAGGATGTGGGAATGAGGAGGAGTTGGGAGAAAAGAAATGCCCAGATTCTTAGGTTGGAAAGATGGGAAGATGGTAGTGTTAGTTACTAAGTAGAGTGCACCAGAGGATGATGAAATTTTGGATGGGGAGAGATATAATGAGTTCAGTTCTGCATTAATGAGTTTGAATCATCTCTCTCTCCCCATTTTTATATATATATATATATAAACCATAGCATTTGAAACCATAGCAATGGAACAAATTGCTTAAAACAAAGATGTAGATAAGAAAAGTAATTGGATAGAATCCTGATGAGTGTCAACATTTGTCGCTCCCCCTCTTCGTGGAGGAACGACACTAAACCCTGCCTAGGCTTCATATCCGAGTCACAGCACCATTATGTCGCTCCCCATCTTCGTGGAGGAACGACACAGGACCCTGCGCTGTTCTTCTGTCTGCTCGGCCCTCCCTGGGTTTGCTGCTGGTTCTTCCCGGGTTGGCTACCGACCCTTCCCAGGTTGGCTACCATCCCTTCCACCTCCGTGGAAGGGCCGTTCCCCCTGCCACATTCCCCACTTCCGCGGGGGAGCGGCACACTGCCGGCCGGCTCTCCCGGGGGCTGCACAGGTGTTCCCCTTAGATGTTTCCCTTAGATGTTCCTGGTGCATGCCGTCTCTCTCCTCCTTTGTAGTCCTCTTCCACCAATTCCAACTCGGCTGCCCACACGCCGAGTACGCTGCTCTCCTCCAATCAGGAGCAGGTCCTGCAGCTTGTCAAGTTGGTGAGAGGCAGCTGGGTAGAAGCTGTTGCCTCCTTTCTCAGCGCCATATTGTGGGAAAGCAGATGCATAGAGTAAGTCTTAATTCCAGTAACTTAGTCTAGTCCGAGTTGCTCCCAGTTGCTCCCCACAAACATTTGATGACTGGGCAGAGGAAGAGGATTCTATATACAAAAATTCATTAAAAAGGAAGAGAATATGGTGCCAAAGAAAACTAATACAGAGGGCCTATCCAGTGGTTAGGTATAATAGACTAAAAATATCTTTTTGAATTTAATGATGTAAATACCATTGGTGATCTTGGAAATAATTTCTGTGGAATGACAGAAATAGAATATGAATACTAGTGAATTGATAAATAAGTGGCATTGATAAAAGCAAAACAGTGAATGTAGAATATTTCAAATAGTTGGGTTGTTAAAGGAAGGGGGAGTGAAATCTCAGTAGGTACTAAAATGTAGAGTCAAGTTTCTTATTTTTTATAAGATGTAAGGTACTTGAGCATGTTTAAATGCCAATTGATAGCCAAATAAAAGTAGATAACAATGGTGTCACCAAGAGTAGAGGTCAATGTTATAGTGAAGTCCTTGAGAAAGTGAGAGGGAGCATGTGTAAAGCATAAGACACTCTGGCAAAAGATCTGAGTGAGATCCCAGTGGAAAGAACAGGTCTTCAAAGAAGGAGGTACCTTTCTCTGAAGGGAGGAGAGAACCTCCACTTTGACTATGACCTTGTCTAAACAAGATAAGAATCGGAGAACTCAGAGGGCTTCCATAGCCTTGGAAACTCATGACTGGAGCATAGGGAGATTACTGATGCCATAGACAGGAGTGTCAATTGGTAAAGTCAACAACAGGAGTCACTGTGCACTTACTCCTCACGTAGGATCTCTGTCCTTAATGTGCTGTGCATTGAGATTTAATGCTATAACGAGTACTCAAACAATATATTTCACTTTGTGTTTCTATGGGGGTGCAAACTGTTGAAATCTTTACTTAATGCATACTAAACTGATCCTCTGTAAAAAAAAAAATTATCAACTCCCAACTTGACTCTCACTGGGATTAAACATGACAATAGGTCTGATCTGATTTCATCATCATTTAAAAAAATCATCTATTATTTTTCACTTTATGTTTCTGTGTGGGAGCAAACTGTTGAAATCCTTACTTAATGTATACTAAGCTGATCTTCTGTATATTAAGATAATCGAAAATGAATCTTGATGTGAATGGAAGGGGAGAGGGAGTGGGAAAGGGGAGGGTTGTGGGTGGGAGGGACGGTATGGGGGGAAGCCATTGTAATCCATAAGTCGTACTTTGGAAATTTATATTCATTAAATAAAAGTTAAAAAAAAAGATTGGAAAATGGACATCATACTGTTTGTTATAAATAGACATGGTAGAGTACCAGGCACATGTATCTGTTGATGAAAAGTATAGAGTTCTTGATGTCTTCCATTTTCTCTGTGAATTAGTGAAATTCAAGGTCATGTGCTTAGCATGGGAGAAGTAGTGGGAATCAGATCTGAGAACTATGGCAAGGTTTGCAAAAGCTGATACATTGAGTTGAACAGTATACTCCAAAAATGCATATCTATTTGGAACCTCAGAATGTGATCTTTTTTGTAAATAGGATCTTTGCAGATATAACCATTTAAGATGAGGTTAAGGTAGGCCATAAATCCAATTACTGGTGTCTTCTTAGGAAGAGAGACACAGTGACACAGATACACACAGGAGATGGCTATGTGTAGACACAGAGATGTACAGGAAGAACATCCAGTGAAGACAGAGGTAGATAGAGTGTTGCATCTACATGTAGGACATACTGAGCTTTGCTGACCACCAATAAGAACTCCAAGCATGGAACAGATTCTCCCTCATAGCATTTAGAAGGAACCAACTTGACTGACACCTTGATTTTGGACTTCTAGCTTCCAGAATTGTGAGAGAATAACTTTTAGTTGTTTTGAATCACCCAATTTTGGAAATTTGTTAAGGCAGACCTAGGAAACTAACAAATAGAAAAGGTAAAATAAGAGTGCACTAAAGAAACCCAGAAAGACTGAAAGCAATATTCAGACCTTAGCTCAGGTTGGGGATTGTAAATTTATGTTGGCAGTAACTGTACAGCAGCCAGGTTTAACCGAGGGATGGTGAATAGATTTAATCAGGGTATAAATTTTGTCATGCATATGCAGAAGGTGGACAAGGTGACAATGAAACTGAGAATATTTCAAGAGTGAATGCAAAGATGATGAACAACGGAATAAAATGTACTTAGAGTAGGAGTTATACAAAAGGTAGCTGGCAGGCAGGGAGATAGAATGGCATTCAAGGGACAGCTAAAGTAAGAAAGACTGAGTAAGACTCAAATTAGCAAGAGATAAAGGTAATAGGGTTAAGATGACAATGTGAGTTCATAACTGGGGCAAATTGAGGCCATCTCAAGTTCTAGTATGACTGAAGTGTGGTGGGGGTGAAGCCAACGGAAATGAAAATTTCAGAGCCAGAAATTAGATGAGTTAGCCACACTATGGTAAAAATTTTACTTTCCAGTGACTCTTATTTCATCTTTGAAAATGTTTACAACAAAAATACATTGGATTTGAAAACTGAATAAATCAAGTCAATCTCACTTTTACTTCATCCCATGAAAAATTACAGAAAGTGGACTTCCTGTTTGAAACAAATGAAATACCAAGTTGAGGTTTATTTTGAAACTCAAAATGATTTTTAGTTGTTCAAAAATTGAATTTCTTTAAAAAATGGAGAAACAAATTTTAAATATAATCAGTTTTACCTTTAAATATAATTTTATCTTTAAATTTTACCTTAAAAATAATCATTTTTACCTTTCTTACAAATGGCTGAAACTAATCACACAATAACATCATGGCCCTTATAACATATCCCAAAAGTGATGATGTTTGGCTATATGACTACATTTTCACTTAATGAGGGATAAATGAGGTGATTTTATTTATTCTAATAGTTTCCATGCTCATTAGATAAGTACCAAACAAACATAAAAACACCACAGATGATAGATACACAACAAATTTAGAAAATATCTGGGATCACATAAACAAAGAATAGTGTCTGCAAATACTAGCTGATAGAATCAAAAAGGGAGAGAATGATCCAACATGGGAAGTGAGATACACAGCAGACCCATAGAATGGCAAATGTCCTAAACAGCACTCTGGCCTCAGAATCAGCCCTTAAGGCATGCGGATCCAGCCGAAATGCCCATGAGAGTATTTCAGGCATGGAAAGCCAAGACACTCTGGGGGAATAAAAAAACCTAAATGAAAGATCTCCACGAGTGAGATCCCAGTGGAAAGAATGGGTCATCAAAGAAGGAGGTACCTTTCTCTGAAGAGAGGAGAGAACTTCCACTTTGACCATGGCCTTGTCTAAATATGATCAGAGTCAGTGAACTCAGGGGGCTTCCATAGCCTTGGCAGCTCATGAAAAGAGCCCAGGGTGATTACTGATGCCATAAACAAGATGTCAATTTGTTAAGTCAACAACAGGAGTCACTGTGCACTTACTCCTCATGTAGGATCTTTGTCCTTACTGTGCTGTACATTGAGATTTAATGCTATAACTAGTACTCAAATAGTATTTTTCACTTTATGTTTCTGTGTGGGAGCAAACTGTTGAAATCTTTACTTAATGTATGCTAAACTGATCTTCTGTATATAAAGAGAATCGAAAATGAATCTTGATGTGAATGGAAGGGGAGAGGGAGTGGATAAGGAGAGGGTTGCGGGTTGGAGGGATGTTATGGGGGGAAGCCATTGTAATCCATATTCTGTACTTTGGAAATTTATATTCATTAAATAAAAGTTAAAAAAAAAAAGAAAATATCTGGCCAGTATTGATGGTCTTCCACATAGAAGAGTGGCAGCTCTTACATTGCTATATTTTTTAAGTCATCCTTCAATTCATGGGAATAGTTAATGAAATGGAGATAAATACTTTGTAGGAAAGAATATTTAGGGTTAAGATGATCATTGTTTTCTTATAATTAAAGAGCCATGCTGGACAGCCCCATTCTTACATTCAGATGAGCAGCCTCTTCTCCCAGCAATGGGTCCCTGAGGAACTCTGAGATTCAAACCTCTGGGATTGTCCTGAATTCCTGGCCCCAAGAGAGTGGTTTGGTGACCACATAATTCCTACTAAATGGTAGGTTGTATGTTTTGTGGGATTGATATTGACCAATGAAAGCGGTGGTAACACACTCATTTTGGGTGATCGTTATTCCCAACTGAAAATAGGAAGTGTTTGGGACTCTGGGCTACCAACAATCAATAGCCAACTCCTGTGCTTGGGTGCTGTGTGTGGTCCATGTAGCAGCTCTTGCCCTCCGTGGTCTTATTCTTATGACGATCCTCCAGTTGATAACACTGTGGGCACCCCTGTGTCCTCCTGCCATTGGCATGCAGTGTGATTGCCTTATTTCCTCCGCAGGCTTCATGCCACATATGAGAGAGTCCTCCAGATTTGGCTGTACCTGTTTTGAGAACATTTTAGGCTTTTGCTCCACAATTCAAATATGCCCTAATCAACATCATCTCTTGCCTTTAACTGTTATTGAACGTGAATATATTGTAGTCTTCTAACTAGGTCTTAAGTCTTGTCAGATGAGGCATGGACCAATTCTCTTACTGTGCACACAGGCCCTTCTCTTACCTTCCCTGGTGGTGATGCATGTGGAAGGTAAGGGTATCTTCAATATTGGTTGGAAGAAATCACATTTTAGGTTGTGACCATGACCTTTTCCAAAGCTTTCCACTGTCATATATATATCCATATATAAATCTAGTATTTTTCTTCTGCCTGAAGAATTTCCTGAAACACTTTTGGTAGTGCTGGTAAACTTATGATGATCTCTTTCAATTTGGATATATCTCAGGAAGTCTTTACTTCATAATTGTTTTTGAAATGTATTTTCATTGGGTGTAGAATTCTAGCTTGATAGTTTATCTTTCAATGCTTTAAGGAGGTTGCTCCACTATCTCCTTGCTTGCATTGTTTCCAGGGAAAATTCAACTCTCATTTTGTCTTTGTTCTTCTATAGATAATGTGCTAGCTACATTTAATATTCTGTTTATTACTGGTCTTGAGCAATTTGATTATGATGTACTATGACATGGTTTCTTCATGTCTTTTGTGCTTGGGGTTTATTAATATTTCTTGGATTTCTGGGTTTACATTTTTCATTAAATTTGTAAAGTTGTTGATCATTATATGTTCCAATATTTTTCTCTTTCTACCCTTTTTTCATAAGAGACTATTTACAAGTAACAGATCTTAAACATTCACAGAAAATGCACTCTATGAAAAAATTATGGATTTCAAAAACATTTTGAACCAATAAAATTTTTAATTCCATTTTCCACAAACTTTTAAAAATGAATTCATATGACCTTTTGAAGTTGTCCTACAGCCCACAAATGAACTTTATTTAAAACAGTTCTGTTTCAGATAGATTTTATATCTTTGAGGTCACTAATCATTTTTTTCAGTGTCTAGTCCACTGATAACCTCATTCACTATATTTTGATCTCATACATTATGGCTTTCACATCTGATAGTTTTCTATATCTTCCATACTTCTACTTATCTTAACACATAGAATAGTTTTACAATAAGCCTTTTCCAGAGTTCACCTATTAATTCTAGCATGTTTATCAGTTCTGAGCTGGCTTCAGTTGATTGACTTTCTTCCCATCATGGGTCATATTTTCCTGCTACTTTGGTTAGAATCTTTGATTGGAAGCTAGACATCATAAATTTCACTTTCTTGTCTGATATTTTTCTGTTCCTATAAATATTCTTGCACTTTTTTTTCTGGAATGCAGTTTTACAACTTGGAAACCATTTGATCTTTTCAGGTCTTACAAGATTTATTAGATGGGCCAGCGCCAAGGCTCACTAGGCTAATTCTCCGCCTTGTGGCACCGGCACACCAGGTTCTAGTCCCGGTTGGGGCGCTGGATTCTGTCCCGGTTGCCCCTTTTCCAGGCCAGCTCTCTGCTGTGGCCAGGGAGTGCAGTGGAGGATGGCCCAAGTGCTTGGGCCCTGCACCCCATGGGAGACCAGGAGAAGTACCTGGCTCCTGCCATCGGATCAGCGCGGTGCGCCGGCTGCAGCGCGTCGGCCACGGTGGCCATTGGAGGGTGAACCAACAGCAAAGGAAGACCTTTCTCTGTCTCTCTCACTGTCCACTCTGTCAAAAAAAATAAAAATAAAAAAAGATTTATTAGATGGGACCAGAGCAGCATTTAGTTAGGGATTAATTATTTCCACCTACAGAGGCAAGATCCTTCTGAGTACTCTGCCCAAAGTCTTGTGAATTTGGAAATTTTCTTTTAAGATTTATTTATTTGTAAGGCAGAGTTAGAGACAGAAGGAGAGACAGAAGAGAGATCTTTTGTCCACTTGTTCATGGTTGAGCCAGGTTGAAGCCAGGAGCTTTTCCAGGTCTCCCATGTGGATGGCAGGGGCCCAAGGAGTCTGCTGCTTTCCCAAGCACATTAGCAGAGAGCTGGATGAGAAATGGAGCAGGTGGGACTTGAACCAGCACCCTTATGGGATGCCAGTGGTGCAGCCAACATCTTAACCCACTGTACCACAACGCTGGCCCCAGGAAATTTTCCAATGGGACAAGCCCGGTTCTCAGCCCTCTAATACTGGATAGAGTTCCCTTCTGTGTTTACTGATAATTCTTTGTTAATAGGTGATTTTCTTAAATACTTGATTATCATTCTGGTGAAATGTTAAGGAGGATCCTCTGAGGATCCTACATTTCTATAAATCTCTAGCCTGTTTGGTACTCTTCTCTGATTTCTAGCTTCCTTGGTCTTATCATACTCTCAATCCTATCTCCTGAACTCGGGGAGCTTGTCGGGGCCTTCCCTGAATTGCAGCCTAGAACCTCCTCAGTGGGGTCATCTGGGTCAACTACAGAGACCATTCTGTCATTTTTCATCATTGAGAGATCACTGTTCTTTGTTGCCTAATATCTGGGGTGTTGAATGGATACATAAAACAGTTTATGAGGATCATTGAGGTAATGCACCATAGAATGCTACCTCACTTGATAGAACAGAGGAGAATGTTTGATCTTTACTTTTTGAAAGTGTGCTCTGTATTATAAGAAGAAAGGGCATCAGATCTTGTTCACTTAAATCGATGTTATAGATTTTTCATAATTTAATAAAACAAGATAATTACTGCCACTATTATACAAGTTGAAGTTTGCAACTTGTCTCACTTCTTCCATTACTCTTCTACTTTCACAAAGGGAAACCTTGAAAGGATTTGTAAATAAAGAAATTATCCCATCACGTTTCATTGAGTAAGTATTTATTAATACACTAGGCTGGCTACCATTCACCACTTAGAATGTTGAGGGAGAGGGTGGATTTCTTTACATGGAAGTCCATTAATTGGTTTCCACAAATGTCATAGCGGTGAGAGGCTGAGATTTATTGAATTTAGTCATATGACTAGCTATTTTGAAAACTATACATTCATATAATTCACTAAATATATTTGTATATATACATGAAGGTAAGTATATGTGAGTATTCATAATTTGTTTAGTTATTTAGGGTAGATAGGGTAGAATTTAGAGTAATTGTATAAGAATTGAAGCAATCACATGTGAAGAACTGAGGGAAATAAAGGTCTTGACATCTTTAATAAGAATTTGATGTCAGAAAAATCTCCTTTTTGATTGTTGTCTTAAAAGCAAGTGGAGGATATTAATGCTTTTAAGCTGCAGTGGCTTGTTTTATACTTCTGGTTTTTATGACTATTTTAGATCATGAACATCCTTAAGTACAGCTATTTGTATATTCACTTATTTATTCAAGGTACAGTTGATTCTACTTATGTATTGAGAATACTTTGTTTTAAAATGAGTTATTGAAAATTACCAATATAATTGCATATCCTTATAGAGACAGAAAAAAGAGACATGAATGAGGAAAATTGAAGAAAAATAAAATAGTTAACTCTAGGGTAAACTGTTTTAGTGTGTTTGTGCAGCTATTAACAAAATACCACAGACTGAGTAATGTATGAAGAGAAGAAATATACTTTTCATGTTAAGGAGGCTGGGAACTCCAAGGTCCAGGTGCCTGCATCAGCTGAGGGCCTTCTCACTGCCTTGTCCAGAGGGAGAGATGTTGTGTCCTAACATGGGAGAGGGCAGAAAGGCAAGAGAAAGACCCCATTTTCTAGAAGGCCTTTTGATAGTGGCATTAATTCATTTATGAGGGTAGATCTCTGGTGACCTAAATACCTCTCATTAGATACCATGTCCAACATTGATGGACTGGGAATAAAATTTTCAGCACATGAAATTTTTTGGGGGGATACATTTAAACTATAGCAGTCAATACTTGAAACATCATCTCTTGGATTTTTATAAGCAAAGGGTTGAATATCGAGCCTTAAGCTTTCCAGTAGATAACAGGAACAAGAAAGATAATCTAATTTGTTTCTGGTGTACCATTGAAGACAAATTGTTTGCATTATACATTCTTAGGAACTGAATAAGTTAACTCATTTTATTGGCTCATTAACTGTAAGGTAATTAGATCCTGGGATGGCTGAGCAAAAATGATGACTTTTGGCTTTAGGATAGTTGAAGAGAATTCTTTACAGAGCAGTAACTAAAAATAAGGAGCAATTTTCTGTGAAGGCCAATTCTAAGTTATGCCAATAAAAGCCATGCCACCTACATATCAAAAAATGGTTATGTTGATTGTCTTAATTTCTCCCCTTTTCCTGCCTCCATTTTCACCTTCTTATTTTACACTGATGTTGAAAATTTATTGCGTCGTGCCTTGTATTCTCCCTGAGGCATCACAGAACCATTCTTATTGATGCTGACTCTGCTCACAATAGGAAGGTCACAGCAATTTATGATCCCCAATAGCCTTGGAATAGTTTGAGTTTATTCAGTTTAGCTAATTCATTTTCACAGAATTAAAAATTAAAGACAGATCAATGAAAGTCACAAAACTCTCATGTTCCTTTCAACACATTTATTCATAAGGTAAAATATAGTTTAACCAGTCATGATTAATGGCACTTAATTTTCATGTATGACATTGCCCTGCAAGGGTCTTGGTTCAATTTATTGGAAGAGAATCTGACAGACCCTTTATTGGATGGATTATTAAGTGAATTAGTGGTTAATAATTTGGGCAGTTATCATTTTAACACATGAGGCATGGTAATTTCTGGAATCTTTCCCACAGGCCAAGGCAGGGTGCAAGGACCACAGGAAAAGTTGTAGGCCTCGAGGAACTCAGAGACTAGTGGGAAAGGGAGACAAGTCAGACATCAGTTGTGAGATTATGTGATGAGTGATGGTTTTAAAGAGCGAAACAAACACCTAAATTGGCCTGGGATTAATTGGAGAGGTCTGAGGAGGCTTTGCTTAAGAACTTAAGTCCTGAAAGGAAAAAGCTTACTTCATGGAATGGGAGAAGTGAATTAGACCGGGCTTGATTTATTCCCCTAGAGCCTTAGGTCTGAGCCGTGATGTTGTCTAGAGATTCCAGCTTAGGTTTTAGGAAAGACTGCAGTTAACACTCTTTCAGAAGAGTCACACTTGCTTAAGTGTGCATTTTTCACTGTGGTAGAATGCACGTGCCATGTAAGTTACCACTGGTGTTGTTTAGCACTTCATACAGTTGTGCAACCATTCTGACTGTGTAGTTTCATAATGTCATCATTACTCCCAAATAAAACCACTTCTGACAAGAATGTCCCACTCTCTTCCCTGTAGACCCTGACAACCACTACTTTGTCTGCATTTGACAGTTCTGGATATTTCATGTAAATAGACTCATACAATTTTTTTTTTTGTGTTTGGCTTCTTTCAGATAGATAATACTTGCAAGTTTCATGCATATTGTATCCATCGTTCATTTCTTTTCATGGCTAAATAATATTCTGTTGCATGGATATACCATATGTTGCTAACCCTCTCATCAGTAGCTGGACATCTGGTTGTTTCCACTTTAGTATTATGAACAGTGCAGCTATGAACTGTATATAAATTTTTTTGAACACTTATTTTTATTTCTTTGGAGTATATAAGCAGGAGTAGAAATCCTTAGTGATCTGGTAATTTTGTATTTTGCTTATTAAGGAATTGCTAAGGCTGGTATTGTAGTATGATGGGTTTAGCTGTTATCTGCAAAACTATCATCTCATATGAACACCTGTTCAAGTCCCCGTTGCTCCACTTCCTATTCAGCTTCCTGATAATGCACCTGGGAAAGTGGGCAGAAGAGGGTCCAAGTGCTTGGGCTCCTACACCCATGTGGGAGGCCCAGAAGAAGCTCCTGGCTCTGGTAAGGTCCAGCTCTGGCCACTGCTACCATTTGGGGAGTGAACCAGAGTGTGGAAGACATCTCTCTCAGTCTCTCCCCCACTCTCTGTAGCTCTGCCTTTCAAATAAATAAAGTTAAAAAAAAAATTGCCAAACTGTTCCACAGCAGCTACTCCATTCTTCTGAATTTACCTTTAATGAAAAAGTATTAAGGCTACTGTGTGCCTTGCTAATTTATTCTTCCTACCAACTTCAAAAGATTGTTCTGAGGATTAATAACCTTTGTGAAACTACTAAAGGCCTTCTGAAAGCCGTCTTTATATAAATTAAAGGTATTATGTACTCAGGCAGTCATTCCAGCGAAGTTTGTAAGGAGTTTTATAGTTCAATAAATTTACATGAAATTCTATCTGGATAGGTGTGGGCTTTCACAATCTAAAGCCTGAAGCTGAAAAGAGACAAATTGAGTTGAATTAGTTTGTCTCAATTTGACCTGTTTTTCCTAATGAGATATTGGAGACATAAAATTGTGCTATCCTTTTGAAGTATGAGCACACTGATTCCAGTTGTTAGGTCCATTAATTAATTTATCTCTATCCAGAACATTCTAATGAACTAAAACCCAAGATTGTTGTTAATTTAAAGCTGAAGTAAGAGTGTTGCTGAACAGATGATGTTTGCTGTGTCTTAGCAGAATTTCCTAATGGTTTGAGATATAACTAAGGGTAAACAAATTGGAGCTATTTTTCTGAGTCTAGACTGTGTTCCAAAATTTTTTAAAAAATTATTTGAGAGGGAGAGAGAGACAGAGTGAGAAAGAGAGGCAGACTGGGTTGCTCTCCAGCTTCCTATAAGGTCAGGGCTGAGATGGGGCTGGAGCCTGGAATGTAATCCAAGTCTCCATGTGGGAATCTAGCCTGTTTCCTTGGGTCATTTTCACCACCTTCCAGGGTTCAGGATCTGGAGCTGGAAAATGAATCCATATACTCCAGTTTGGGTTATAGACATCTTAATTGCTAGGCTAAACATTTGCTCCCTATAGCAAGTATTTCAGAAACTATAGTGGGACAGATATTTTCTATCAAAATGTTTGTGGAAAAATGAGATTAAATATTATTGCGGTGCAAAAAATTTTTATAAAGCTCTTTTATAATACATTTCCATGAAACTTTTGCTTGAAGACCTATGTATGCTGGGGTTTCGTGTTTTTTAAAGATTTATTTATTTGAAAGGCAGAGCTATATATAGAGAGGGAGAGAAAGAGAGCTCTTATCTGCTGGTTCAATCCCCAAATGTCTATAGGACCCAGGACTGGGACAGGTCAAAGCTAGGAGCTCAGAACTCCATCCTCGTCTCCTATATGGGTGATAGGGATCCAAGGACTTGGACCTCCGTCTGCTGCCTTCTCAACTGTACTAGCAGGAAGCTGGATCAGATATAGAGGACCAGGTCTTGAGCTGGCTTTCTGATACAGAACATGGCATCCCAAGTGGTGGATTAATGTGCTCTGTGTCTATACCTGAACCTTCAAAAATTTTGCACCAAAATAAACATCTTTTAATTGTATTCTTAACTTTTTAGCTCCCTCATAACTTGTGCATGTGTTGCTTCTCAGGGAGCTCATCAGTCCAGCAACCATCTGCCCAGTTGTCTCAGAATACCTGGGTTCAGGTCACGCTTCACTCCTAGTCACAGCTTCCTGCTAAAGCACACCTTACAAGCGAGCAGGTGTTGGCTCAAGTACTTGAATCCCTGCCCTTCATGTGAGAGAACTAGCTTGAGTTGCTCCTTCCAGCTTTGGTTTGGCCCAACCCCAACTGTTGTGTGCATTTGGGGAGTGAACTGGCAGATGGGAGATCTCTATCTTTCAAGTAAATATAAAAAGAAGATACATTATATATACACAGTTGAATGCTATTCAGAGTTAGACACGTTTCTCTTAGAGTTGAGAGCACAGTGGATCAGAGTGCAGTCTGGCTTCATCAGGTTCAGTGACCAGTAGTTGGCATATAGGACTTTTATTTCTATACTCCACCTCGCTACCCTTTAGGTACCTCTCTCCTCTCTTGGTGTTTGTCTGCCTGTCTCCAAATTCCCCTAGGTGAGAATTGAAGTTTCTGGCATTCCCAAGTGCATCCAACTCTATATGACAGAAGCAGGGAACAAGACCACGATTTGGGATAAAATGTTTTTGCTATAAAGGAAATTGTAAAAGTTTGTGATATCTGAGTCACCTTGTAGACTGTCTCCTTCCTTCTTTTCCAATCTGCACTTACAAGCTGCCTCTCAAACTGTCATATTTTAGTTTCTCCAGGACCACCAAATTATAAGGAGACATAGATTCTAATGAATTTTGGCCACAGATAACCTACTTTAGAAAATAGTAATGAGCATCTCAGTATTCCCAGGGTGACACTGGATTCTTATAAAATATTTACCCAATTATAGAAGAAAATTACCAGGAAAATAAGAGACGGGGATGTTGCTACTCAGGTACAAAATAAGACCATAAAAAGCTTGTCAGTGCCATGAAGGCAATGGGCTGAGTCCCAGCAAACATTTTATTGCTAACTTCCCAACCCCCAAATATGCATCTAAGCATAAGGAACAAAGACTTGAATGAAATGGGACTCTGACTTGTTCACCAAAGGGACATTCAGAGCAATTTTCAGTAATCTATTCTCATTCCCTGAACACTTCTGACTGTTCAGCTGCTTCTTTTAAACTTTGAAAAGCAATAAACTGCTGTCTTATTGTCAGAGAAAAGGGACGCATTGAATAAATTAAGACAATATTATAACTCAAAAATAGAGGAAATGACTTAGAAATATAGAGTGAATACATTAAGATTTCTGTCTTGAAAAGTAGCCACAATTAAAAACAAAAAGCACACAAAACTGAACTTAGTTTACATGAAAAATAGATGGAAGAGAAGAACTAATGAGTATAAAAATCTGAACATACATGTTTTCTATATGATCTAAAAATTCAACACTTAGTTATTATGTGTCTGAGAGGGAGAGAAAGAAAAAGAGTACCTTCCACCACCCAGTGGTGCACTCCTCAAATGCCTGCTACAGCGATGGCTGGGCTAGGTTCAAAGACCGGAGCTGGGAACTCAATCTGGATCTCCCAAGTGGATGGCAAGGACTCCAGTACTTGAGCCATCACAGCTACCTCCAAGGATGCACATTAGCAGGAATCTGGAGTCAGAAGCTGGAGCTATGACTCAAATTCAGGCACTCTGATATGAAATGTGCATGTCCCAAGGGGCATCTTATCTACTGTGTCTTTTCTAACTGCCCACTCAGGTGATTTTTAACTTGCCTGAGGAATTTATTCAGTTTGAGCTGGTATTTATCTTCCTTGATCTAAATTGTCCAATTGTTTCTTTTTCACCACATTTCCCTGGAGATCATCCACTCAAGACATTGATAATTAACAAAGTTTTGATGTTCTCCGATTTCTAGGCTGCTTAAGCTACACTGTGCCTCTGTAACTTTGAATCACTCAGCTGAGTTGAGATTTTTCATCTTAAAGGTATAAATTGGCTTTCAGAAATCACAGGGTCAGGGTCATGAGTATCTGAATAAGAGCAGTCTGGTATTACCTTGTATCTATCCCCTTCTACTTCCTGTTCACTGAACTTGGTATTGAGTACTATGATTCCATTTGGTCTGGCAAGAAATAAACTCCGCTTAGGCTTTCAGCTCTAGTGGTTATATTTTTATTCAATCTTCTTAAAGATCAACTGATGGCCATGAATTTTTTTTCTTCCCTTGCTGGGGAATGGCTACTGCTGGAAAACCTTGAGGAAGATGACCGAGCCATCTAGCCAACAGCGGCCTGTTCCCTCTCCACTGTCCCAAAGCAGAAAAACAACTTTCTTATCTAAGTTGCAGTATTTTGGTCACTGTTTAAAATAAGCATAGCCTGTGCTCTAACTGGCCGTCAACACAAAAGTCCCAGTCATTTAACATACCAGTTACATATTTAAAGCATTAGCAGAGGACATAGTGTACTGAATGTTCTCAGTCTATGTTTGCTATTATTATTAACAGTAAATATGCTTGTTGATTGAGTGAATGAGGAATAGGTATGTAAAAGCTATATTACTATTAAAGGCACTTGGAGGTGGGTGGGTGGGTGGAGGTGAGAATTTTTGAACACCATCTGTATCATTTAATGGAAGCAGAAGCAAATATAAAAGCATTGGCTACAGCATACTAATGTTTGAGTGTATACTGGGCATGATACTTTATAAAAATGTAATAAGAACTGATCTCTTCTTAGCAGGCTCCTAATCTCAAGGATTTGATCAGTAGTATTGCACACAAGGATAAAATTGCAGGTAAGTCTGACAGGTGGCAATTGTGACTTTCTCTTTTCCCCATCTGTGTGTGCAGTTGCTCAAACAAAGCATGTCACAAAACATGTTATGAAAGAAAACCTTGTGCTGTATATTTAGGATGAACAGGTCCCAGAGTTCAGGCACAATCTGGTGCTGCTCCTTACAGATATTATGCATAGAAAGTTATCCCCGATTTTCTGCCAATTCTTGAAACTGGTACAGTGGTTTTAAGAGGTTTGAGAATATTTGTATTTCTATTTTTGAAATATCTGTTTCTTGCCATCACTATCTTGGAAGGGCTGCAAGCTCTTCATGTATTTGCTGGTCATCATAAAAGAGGAGAACTGAGTTTTTAAGTATTAATTCTGGAAGTTATTCAGTTTCAATTTAACATTGCACTTCCTCAAAGATTAAGATAAAGATATGGAGCAGAGAAAGACTGGATGTCTTGGCGAATTGGGAAATGGAGTGGGTCCCTTTCCCACCTGGGTCACTGGCTTCCATTCTGCCAAAGTCAGGCAGAACAGGTTTGTTGTGCTGTAGTAAATCTTTAATGCATCCTTGGATACAGGAGGCCTCAGGCCCAGCCCTTTGTGGACATCTTGAAATTTTTCCTGACCAAGTTTTCTTGCATTTTACTCAAGCAACTGGCTGAGGAAAGCCTGGTGTTAGCTGTGAAGGAGGTTCCTGAGGTGCAAAACACAGGCACAAGGCCAGCCCAGGTGAATTCTTCAGAGGCCCACTTGCCCCAGAAGACCAAGGTTCCCCCTCCAGGACCTTGGAGTGATCACTGTTTGAAGACACTCCTTCCTGTGAAAGGAGTCTGCTATCTTCTGCCCCAGATATTGTTTCCCAGTGATTTCACTGTTCAGACTGTGCCAACAAAAAGCAGTTCTCTAGTAGTAGAGGTGAAATGGAAGGAAAATTTTAAAACTGTCATGAGGTGAAAACATGAATGTTTCAAAGAGAATAGAGGCTTACAGAAAGGAAGAGAAGAGAGAATGACCTCAGGCTGGAGTTTCCTACAAGCCTGAGTGACCAGTACCCCAAAGGAGGTCATTACGTGATTAAAACTGCTGCGGATATGACTTCTTGATCACTGCTCCTTCTGAGTGTGGGAAACTTCATAGAACCTTAGAGATTTCATGTTTTGACTGCTGCAATTTCTAATAAGTAAATAATACCTTAACTTTATCTTGACCCTGTCAATGTAGTTGATTCAACAAGCTTTTGGTTTTATGATTATGTTTTGGTTGTAAAAATATACATTTGTCTTAAAGTGGGTTCTGCAGAAGCTGAGCCCGAGATGAAGACCTTGTTCAGCTCATCTGTTGGGACAATCCCCTTGGGAGAAGGGCACTGAGGGCGATGGGAAAGGGCCGGGGAAACTTAAGCAAGGATTTAGTCTCAACTAGGGATCAGTTCTACTCTAATCCTTTAGGAATTTCCAGAGCTTAGACAACACCATAGAGTTGGTCCTCCCTTGAAGCAAGGATGCTGGTGTTGGCTTCCTTGTGTCAATCAATCATTGGCTGGGCTTGGGGTTTGAATTGCCTCCCTGGCAGAAAGACTTACATTTGGTCAGGGAAAATTTTCCATTAAAACTATGGGGTCAGTATTGTGGTTCAGGGGGTTAAGCTGCCTCTTGCAAAACTGGCGTCCCTTAATGGTGCTGGTTCAAGTCCCAGAAGTTCCACTGCCTGTCCAGCTCCCTGTTCATGTGCCTGAGAATGTAGTGGAAGATGGCCCAAGGACTTCGGCTCCTGCCACCCATGTGGTAGAATCAGTTGGATTTGGCCTGGAGCAGCCTCTAGTGTTGTGGTCATTTGAGGGGTGAACCATCCGATGGAAGATCTCTTTGTCTCTCTAACTCTGCCCTTTGAATAAATAAATCTTTACGGTGGGGGGCAACTATAATTTATCAGCCAATGCTCACACCATTGGAGGATGAGTCCAAAGGTGGGAAAGCAAATACAAAACTTTACAACAGGTCAAGTTAAAAAATGAAGTAACGGGTAAGAATTTTGTGCAGTAGATAAGATGCTGCTTGAGACACCCATGTCCCCTATCAGAATGCCCAAGTTTGATTCCTGGCTCTATTTCTCATTCCAACTGCTTGCTAATGTGCATGATGGGAAACAGCACGTGTTGGCTCAAGTACTTAAGTCCCTGTCACCCGTTTGGGAGACCTGGATTAAGTTTGGGCTCCTGGCTGTGTCTGACCCAGCCCTGGTTGTTGCCGGTGTTTGGATGGTGAATCAGCAGATGTGATATCTCAACTGTTTATTTGAAAGGCAGAGAAACAGAAACAAAAATGTTAAGAAATGAAGTAACAATAACAAAACCTCTCTCCCACCAAAGGCAACTGTCACCATATTTAGGAGATTTTCTTTTCATACCTGTTTCTTCTCATTCTCCCCCAACCAACACACACGTGAACATTCCATTCTGTTGTCATGATTTACCTGTGTTGGTTATGGTAAAGACACTGTTATTTCCGAGGATACCTTAGGATTCCACTGTCAACACATTTTTAAAATGGTGTTCTAATTACTATTGCTGTTTAAGGTGGCTTAAACTTGAAACAACAATGCTTTTATAAATGCTC
Organism: Oryctolagus cuniculus; assembly: GCF_964237555.1. Lineage (NCBI taxonomy): Eukaryota > Metazoa > Chordata > Mammalia > Lagomorpha > Leporidae > Oryctolagus > Oryctolagus cuniculus. The sequence goes on from NC_091437.1 coordinate 142,654,244, forward strand.
ATTGACTTGGAGGGCCAAAGCACAGTGTGATGGTTATTCTGCTCCATGCTGTCTTGGCCTTCATCTGGGACTGCAGGGGACTCAGATGGCTGGACTAGAAGATCCACTGTCATGTTGGCTGCACGCTCAGCTTGGGCTGGAGGATTGCACAGAAGGCTGTACTAAGCTGGGACTGCTCATTCCAGATGCTGGCTTTGTGGTAGATGAGCTTGTGACTTGACAGCTTAGTGTTCTAGCAAAGCAGGGAGAAGATACAGCTTTGCTGACTTAGCCTCACCACTTCCAAGGCAGCCTTCCACAGTGTGCTCTCAGTCCATGCAGTCTTGTGCAGTCACAGGCAGGCCTTGAATCAAGAGGAGAGGAAGTGAATCCTACCTCATAATGAAAAATCATGATTAAAAAAAGGAAAGAATTTGAGGTGACTGAAACAAAATCTTCACAGTGAACATTTAGTTTGTTTCTGGTTTTGTATTTTTCTCATGGTTTGTTGTTACAATTCTTTGGTACAATCTCTAGGCTCTCATAAAATTATTTTTATATTAATCTTGAAAGAATCTGCCTTTGGGGGCTGGCATTGTTACGTAGCAGGTAAAGACTCTGCCTGTGATGCCTGCATTCCATATGGGTGCTGGTTCAATTTCTGGCAGCACCATCTCCAATCTGGCTCCCTGCTAGTGGCCTGGGATAATCAGTAGAAAATAGCCCAAGTCCTTAGGCCTCTTATTCATGTGGGAGACTGGGAAGAAGCTGTTGGCTTCTGATTCTGGCCTGGTCCAGCCCTGGCTGTTACAGCCATCTGTGGAGTGAATCAGTGATGGAAGATCTCTGCTCTGTCTCTCTCTCTCCATCTCATTGTAACTCTGACATTCAAGTAAGTGAATTAACTTTCAAACCATTTTGACAAAGCACAGATTTTGGAGTCATCATTTGCTACATTGTTCTGAAGTTCTTGGCAAGGCAATGTTTATAATTCAATTTTGGTATTGTATACTTTCTTATAAAGCTGTCTATTATTTTGAGTTTTCAAATAAAGTCATATTGATGAATATAAATGGAGTATTTTCTCATTTTAGAAGTTTCCCTAGTTTCTGTGGGTATAGTCCCTCTTTAAGATAAAATCTTTGCTCTTTTATTCATCTTTTATTTTAAATTATAATTTTTGTTGAATCTTTTAAGGAAAACTGATCAGAGGCTGTGAACTGAAATTTCTACTTCTGAGAATTTTGGGGGTATTTTGCAGGCAATATAACACAATGTTGTAAATATCCCAAGGCACAGGAAAAAAATATTTAGTCTCCATTTATAGAGAAGGCTCAAGATGCTCTTCAGAAAGTGCTGCTAGTGCAGCAAGTTCTTTCATTGCTGTTGTAACTTGTTGCCTATTTTTCATGTCCCCTCCCAGACTTATTCTTTGTCTTTTAGGTCTGTAACTTATTAACATGAAATGGCTCTGTTTAATAATGTATCGGGAGCTAAACAATATGTTCTAATGATTTTTTCTTCCTTGGTATTGAAATTTAAAATAAGTTTATGGGGTCAGATCTATTGGCGTTCTGCACCTGGAAATCAAATTAACCCATTATCTTATCTAGTCGTCTTTTTGCTAATTAGCTTTTATATTATAAAAGTAAATATGTCCATAAAAAAAAGATGTAGAAAGGTAAAGTTTGAAGGAAAACATTGCTTTTACTTCTGCCAGCTTTAGTTCCTGAAGTAGCCACTGTGACCACTTTTTTTTTTTTTTTTGGACAGGCAGAGTTACAGAGAGAAAAGTCTTCCTTCCGTTGGTTCATCCCCCAAATGGCTGGTACGGCCGGCGTGCTGCACTGATCCAAAGCCAGGAGCCAGGTGCTTCCTCCTGGTCTCTCATGCAGGTGCAGGGCCTAAGCACCTGGGCCATCCTCCACTGCCTTCCCGGGCCACAGCAGCGAGTTGGACTGGAAGAGGAGCAACTGGGACAGAACTGGCACCGAGTACTGGCGCCGCAGGCGGAGGATTAGCCTAGTGAGCCGCGGCACCAGCTACTGTCACCAATTTCTTATATATCCTTCTAGAATTTTCTAAGCATAAATGAGTTACAAGTACACATGTATGTATCTGTTTTGAAACCCAAAGGAGACCATTAATGTGTCTTTCTACAGTGGTACATAAAGATCATTATTTTTAACAACTGCAAGGATAATTTATATAACTTTTCTCCTAGAAGACAACTATTTATACTAGTTTACTTGCAATGATGAACAATAAATCAAGAACAATAAATGTTCTTGTATATGTTATTGTACATGTATTTTTGAAGAATTCCTGGGCATAAAAGTACTCAATTGCAGGGTAGATGCTTTTACAATTCTGATGTTGAAAAACTGTCTTAAAAGTTGAGCATCAAGAAACACTTCTAATAATGTATAGAAATGCCAATTTTCCCATATCCTCATCTACTCTGGAAATTACCTTCAAGTTTTACTTCTCTATCGATAAATAAGTGCTCTCTGGTTTTTCTGCATTCTAAATATATTTGAGAATCGGAGTATGTGCTGGTTAGGGTTTTATATAAGAAAGTAGATGCTGCTAAAGCTAACTGAGTTGAGTCTCATCATTCGAGAAAGACAGTGACTTCCTACCTTCCCTTGGAGGGGAAAGGATTCATTGCAAGAATTGTCAGGAGGAAAAATGCCTCCCTCTCATCCCCTGCCATGCATACATAATTCTGGAAGTCTGACTGGAACACCTAGTGAGGGGAGATTCTCTGTAAACAGAGAAACCCCACCAGTAGTGGTCTCTTGATTTTCCTCATTGCTAACATTGCTTTGTCATCCATCCACCTATGAATTTTTTAAAAATTAAGTTACTATTTATGTATCATCCTATTGGCATTGGCCTGGGCACTGGGGCGTTAAGGCTGCTATCCATTGACTCAGGCTGGTGCAGGGATGAGGAGAGAAGAGAGCTAGCAGGTCCTGGCGGAAGTGTACTAAAAGCTTGAGTTGCCTTCTGGACGGGGATCAGGTGAAGGCAGGGGAAGATATGCCTAAATCCCATACTGATGAGCAAGCAGTGGGATAGAAAGGGCAATTCTACTTATTGGGCACTCTGGAAACTGGATTTAAAACTTAATTAAAATTCAAATTAAAAGCTGGATCAAAATACTTAATTTCCATTGATGACCTGCGGTGAGAATCAATCACCAAGGCAGATGATCGACCTAAAAAACAAACAAAATTAGTACCTCATCTTGCATTGTGTTAGAAGACAATCAATCAGGAATACCCCAATGAAGACAGCTGGATGGCAGATAACTGGCAGCTTTTCAGTGTCAGCAGCTGCAGTGCAAGGCAGGGGCAGCCAGGGAGGCACATGAGGTTGTAGTTACAGTTTTGAGTAGATTTTTACCACTATATACAATGATGAGCCTCTTGAATGAGGATATTTGGGTTTTTAAAAAGCTAGGGTGATGGAGAAAAAATGTAGACCTCAGAAATATCACACTTTATCCTACTTCATAATATGTTTATTTTTCTTTCCTCACCATCTTTCATTTTTCTAAGGAGAAAAAAGCAAAATGAATTATTATATGATTTTATAGTACTGTAGGAGCTCTATTACTGCTAAGTTTTTATATATTAAAACCCATTTCTAAGCAAGAGATACAATAAGACATGCTACCAATAACACCACAGTGGTATAGAGAAAACTAAATTTTAGATATAGAAATAGGGTAGTTATTGTTCAAGTTAGAGAATTCAGTTTCCATCTATACCATGGTATAGAAGTTCTATTGGCTGCCTTTTTGACAGGCTTTTGATAATGAGAGGATGGCTCTGTTCAGCACAGATGGTTAAAATAAGCATCTTATAGGCTGGACCTAAGGAAGTTGAATTCCACACCTATTAAGTCTATACTTCTCTTCAAAGTCTTAAATGCAACATGAAGTTCTACAGCTATTTGATTAGTATCTTATCCAGGCATCTTATCACCATCTGACAAAATAGAAATTAAACCTAAAAATTCCCATTTATACACACACACATATATATATATTAAAAGAATGAAGAGGATTTTAAATGTTTACCAAAAAAAGGTGAAGTTATGTTTACCCTATGTTGAATATTGCGTCATGTCATAGGTATTGAGATGTCACATGGTATCCCATAATTTTCATGTACCAGTTAAAAAATAATAAAAAGTCTATACCTTGTAAACTAGGCAAAATTTGCCCTTAATATAGTCTTATTATTTAAAATTTTATTTTTATTTGAAAGGCAGAGAGAGAGACAGAATGAGCCCTCACATCTGCTGTTTTAATCCCCAAATGTCCACGACAGCCAGGGCGGGGCAGGACAAAGCCAGAAGCCAGTTACTCAGTCCAGATCTGTTTCTGGGTGGCAGGAACTCAAGTACTTGAGCTGTCAGCTGCTACCTTCCAGGGTGTGAATTATAGGACACTGCAGCAGAGGCAGGACTCCGTTCAGTGCAGCCCAGGCACTCTGACATGGGATGCAGGTCTCCCAAGTGGCAGCTTAACATCTGTGTCAAATGCCTGTCCCTGTATAGTGATGTTTTATGTTTTGGTGAAGTACTTTCTTTCCCTCATCCCTAAACTGAGATATTCCCTCACTTGGCACTTTGTCAAATTAGGGTCAAGCTTATGTTTTAGATGTATAAGAGTGAATCATCTGCTCACTCTTATTTAAAAATTAAAAAACCTATTCATTTGAAAGGGAGGAGGAGAGTGAGTGAGTGAGCCCATTTGCTGGGTCACTCCCCAAATGCCAATAGCCAGCACCAGGCTAGACTGAAGCCAGAAACCTGAAACTCAGTCTGGGTCTCTTGTGGATGGCAGGGACCAAAGTACTCAGGCAATACCTGCTGCCTCCCAGCGTGCCCATTAGGAGGGAGCTAACATTGAAAGTGGAACCAAGACTTAAACCTAGCCACTTCAATATGGGAAATTAACATTCCAAGTGGTGTCTTATCAGCTATGCCAAAATGTGTGTCCTCACTCTTACTTTGATCAGCTCACTCATGCAGATGTGATGCTGTGTGACCTTGATAGGTGACTCATTAAGAGGGCATTCTGGAGGCAATATCCTAATAAGACTCATTCATGGCAGGTGATTACAAATATTTTAGTGTGAACTTCACTTTTAGTGCTTTTATATTGCACTACATAGTTGGTTGAGTACTGTGATGCTCAGGCCTGCCTCCTTCCTCCTCCATACTGCCTTGCTCTGTAGCCTTATCTTGCAGACAGCTGCCTTCCCTCTTCATACACCAGGCCTCTTTGTCTGGTGAGTCATCCATCCGTCTGTCTTTGATGTCCCTAACTTTGGCCTCTCCCCAAATTCTTCCCTCTTTGGGAGTGGCTTCATCCATATAGTTATTTTCTGTTTATGCTTTAAAACTTGGCTCAAATGTAACTCTTGCTAAAAACTTAAGAGTTTTTGTCTTTCTTCCTCATTCATTCTTTCTGGAGGATTTTCCTCTGAGCCTCCTAAGTATTTTATGCATGCATCTCAGAATACTTAAAGACCTTGCCTATAATTTTGTTCACCCAGAAGTGTATGTTCTAATTAAAGGTAGTTATCTGTTTGACTGTTATTATACTATAATCTTCAGTCTAATGAAGCAGTTGGCACATAGTACTTAGAATTTGATAAATGTTTGTAGAATGAATGGATAAACAGGTTTGCATTGGGAACTATACTTGCCTTCTCTGCTACTTCCTCAGTGGGAAGTGGTGCCTATCATCTTAATGCCTGCAATAGTGTCTCTGATCCATATAGATTGTCATTATGTGTCCCAATAGGTGTAAATCTCTACTCTTAAAGAGGATAGACTCCTGGAGGGGAGTAATGCTACCCTATGAAACTCCATAGTCCCTACAGAGCCTAACACAAGTCATTGAAGTAGCCATTCAAAAAGCAACTTTGGAAATAAAAGATTGATAAATAGGGAGGGTCACATTTATTGATTTCCTAGGATGACAGCATATTTATGTTGAGTTAAACATTGACAAAGGAGTGAATAAAGAGATCCTGGTAATTCTGAATGTGCTGTGCAAGTCTCGCTCCCCAGGACGGACTGCTCAGTAAATGCTAAAATATTTGCTGAGGAACAGGGGAACATTATGTGGCATTGATTTTCAAAGCTGGAAAGCAAACTAAGCAATGATGTTAGATACACAACTACTGCCACTGCTCACGCTTCAAGTTAGGTCTTATTAGTGGATAAATTTCAAAAAATAGAAGGCATCTTTAAATCTTGTGCAGTATATTTGGGTTCCCAGTTTGGTGATTTTGTGTTCAACAGCTTCAGGCATGAAGATCATTGATAAAAGCATTTTAAACTGCTCATTTCTTCTTGCATTTACCTCAGCCCAGGACTATTTTCATCTGATCCTGAAAGTAAAGATGTATTGCCAAAAAGTAGAGGTGAATATAGATAGATGAATATAGAGATCTGGTAGGAAATGGAGAACTTTGAGAATTAGGATAAATGTGATGTAGAGGAAGATATTCCAGTGTGCATTATGATGTCCAATCAGAAGTTTAACCTCATCTGGTAATGTATGGGGGTACAACTTCTTGGCCTACTGGTTGGTATTCTGTTCATGTTTGCTAGAAGTGGCAGTTGGTTTTCAACTTGTATGCCTGTGATTCTAATCAACTGGTAATGAAAGAATTCCAAAGCCACATTGGATAAAGCTAGAAAAAAATCCCTTGACTGATTGGTGGTGTCTGCAATGAAGGTGGAAATGGCATTATCAGTTGCATTTACCATCTCAGGTCTATGGCATCTACCTAGCCATACAGTTGAAAGCAAGAACCACAAACAAAAGGTTCCTGAGCCTGAACTTGTGCTATGTAAGTTTTCATTATGTTTGATTTGTAATAACATTCTATATACTGTTTGGTGTTGTTATAAAAATTTAGGAAAAGAATTTGGATTGTTTATATTTGCTTTTTCATTCTTATTCCTAAAATCAAGGTTTTGGAAACATTTGCTGCCACTCCAGGAGGAAGAATATAATGCCTCCCATCCTGTTTCAGTGTGGCTTCCAAAGAATACTGCATAGAGAAAAATATGATTCTACTCTGGAGGAACTTGACAAACATTATCTAATCAAGTGATCAAGGTTACCCACCTCACAGTTAAGCCATGTTGATGTCCTGTCACTCTACAATATGATGAGGTAAGGGTGAATCTTTCCTGTGGTAGTCCTTTCCAAAATCTATATCTCCAAGTTTGATCATGAAAAAGCATAAGCCGAACCCAAATAAAGGGGTATTCTATTGACTATATGACCGTCGTTTCTTAATACTGTCAAAGTCATGCAAAACAAGGAAAAACTGAGGAATTCTCTGAGCCAAGAGGAGTCAAAGATAACTAAATGCAAGGTGTCTTGAAATGGAACAAAAAAAAGCTAGTGGGAAACTGGTAAAATTAAGTCTGAACACTAGTTTATTGCAATGTACCAGTTTATTGGAGTTTTTATAAACATACCATGATAATGTAAGATGTTAACATTAGGTGAAACTGGATGAGGGGTATATGGGAATCCTGTATTATTTTCACAACTTTATATGTAACTATTCTAAAATAATTTAAGAATAAACCATGAAAAACTTGTTGGAAAAGTGTATATATTCTTTTGAGTATGTATGTGTATGTGTGTGAGAGAGAGAAAGAGCGTGAGCTGGGAGCTGGTGAAATAGTACAGAGGGTTAAGCCACCACCTGCGATGCTAGTATCCCATGCTAGCACTGGCTGGAGTCCTGGCTGCTCCACTTCTGATCCAGTTCTCTGCTACTGTGTGTGGGAAAGCAGCGAAAGGTGGCTCGGGTTCTTGGGCCTCTACCACCGATGTGGGAGACCAGGATGGAGTCCTAGCCTCCTGAGTTTGGCCTGGCCCATCCCTGGCTATTGTGGCCTCTTGTGAAGTGATTGGCAGGTAGATCTCTCCCATCCAGCCCCTAGACCCTGCTTTTTAAATAAATATGTCTTTCAAATAAATAAAATAAAAATCTTTTTTTTTTAAAAAGCAATATAGACCTGAAATCAGGGTTCTGAAATAAAGGTTTTATTTGGGGCAAGTCTTGCAAGGAGGACACTATTGGTGGCTACTTTAGTTACTTGTTATTTACAGTTGTATTTTTGAATCTCCCTTACAATAGTCAGAAGAATTTTCCCTCTTCCTTTTCCCTTTATAAATGTGGCTCTAGGAGAATAGTTGGCATTTCCCTTTTGTCCTCGCACTTCCTCTATTTCAAATCTTCCTTCCATTATCTTCAATCAAGCATCTCTTTGCTTTGATGTCTGCCTGTCATGTCATGATTTTCTAAACTGCTCTACTTTCTTTTTTCTTCCAATTTTCTTGCAAAAACACCAACCATTTTTTTTTTTTCACTTATGGCATTAGTTGTGAATCTTAATGTTTAAACCAAATAAAAGATTTGTATTGACAATAGACATGTAAATTCAGCCCTTTAATCTTTTTTTCTTGCTGATATTAGCTGGCATATATTCATAATATTGGAGATTAAAATTTTTTTCTGACTAGAAAAATACTTTCCCTCTGACTTGCAGCCTGAAGAATCATACAAGGATCCCCTGCTTATGTTGAAAAAGGAGAAGACAAGCGTCTCATTGAGCAAAGCTTATCAAGGCTCATTTAATTCCACAGTAAACGTCTTGTGGCCCTGATGACTACAGTTCGGGGTCTAGAGCCTGGAATAACATCCTGCTCTCCAACAGTTATAAAATTAAGGCTAAATTTATGGCTCTGACAAATACTTCTGGCTTTTTAATGTGTTAGTTATTAACTAAGAATATCTCATTGGGGAGATTTATTTGACTAAAATGCATTGAAATTACTTGCATCAATGAACTATATTATAGGTGAAGCTTGGTATAAATTATGTAGGAGGAGATTCAAAAATAACAAGGTGACAGTGCTTAGAAAAACCCATCATGCCATTTCTTCCCTACATGTGATTTTAGTTTATTTTCATTTCCAGGCCAGAACTAGAACGTTAAAGTCAAAATGCAAACAAGGAATTTTTGCAATGACAGAGTAACTTGTATCAGACTAACCCTTCTGCCAAGAACAACTATGAGAGTTGAACTAAAGCACAAAGCAGATGCATGAAGGTACTGGAAAGCAACAGGGGTAACCAGAAGAACAGAGCCAATGTTCAAAAGATAATGAACATGGGTAATTAGCCATATTTTGATGTGCTTCCATTCTCTAAGAGCATTTGCCCATAGAGGCTTAGCAGCTAGGAAAAGGTGGTAACTTGGAGCTTGTCGAGTCTCATGGGTGAGAGAGAAATTGGAGAGCAGGACTGTAAAAGCAGTCCCCCAAAAATGAGTCCCAGTGTTTGTGTGCAGTTCCCCGTTTGGTATCTGCCAATCGCAGATGGTCGCATACCTCGGTCAAGAAGCTGAGAACCTCAGCAGAGAAAGGAGGCTAACAAACTCATACTTAAGGAGGGGAGACTTCTCTTAGGCAGTGGGCTTATCCTAGAGTTAAACATACAAGAACTGGACAAAGGATGTAAAATAATGATTTATAGCTATTGGATAGCAACCAATGCTGAGCTCCAATCCATGAAAGAAAACATAAGAGGTGATTTCACATTCCTGATGTTTTCTCCCTGACAGTGTTTTCCAGTTTGCAGAGTAAAGAGCTTACGCTAGGAATTGTGGTCATGCTGAGCGGAGGAGACAGATGTGGATGTTTCAGAGGGCCAGGGTGGCTAAAATTTAGAGAGCATGGTCTAGAAGAAAAGGTAGCCATGTTTTCTGGGAAAAAAGGCCCTACATTCTGAGTAAATAATTCCCTTGAATCACTGAAGTAATCTCAAGCTACATAGGCCCAAAGTACAATCTTGGGAGGCTTAGTAAAGGTTTTAGCAGCTGCACAGAGCTACAGATGGAGCTTGGAGTTAAGATCTAGACAATAGAGGAATCTTAGAACAACCTGGAATTTCACCCAGGGCAATAGGAAAGCCATGTTTTAGAACAATGTCCTGAGACTGTGGTAACACTAAAATCTAAGATCCACATTTGAAAGCCTTGACAAGACCAAGACCAAGATGACTAGCTTACACTTTAACTGTCTCCCAGAATGAGAAAGCTCAATGAACAGCATAATTCAAAGCATGGACCATGTCCGCAATATTGACTAACATTAAAAAAATGCAGGAAAAATGACCAATTTAACCAAGAACACAGAAGCAGTCCTAGAGATAATGCAGCCGTTAGAGTTAGCATTTAAGCATGTTAAAATAACCATCATTATTATCTTTAAAGAAGGTAAAAATTTAAGAAAATATTGAGAATACAAATAATCAGAATCAATAAAAAATAAAATGCAATCCTAGAACTATCAAACATAATATCTAAAACTGAGAACTCAATGAATGGATTTAAAAACACGTTAGGTCATAAAAGGAGGTAAGATTAGTAGACTGAAAGATGTATCAACAGAAATAACTCAATTTGAAAGATAAAGAATAAGAGTAATAAGCAATAAAACAAATCCTGTTGATGCTGTTCCTTATGAATTTTAAGTGGAGAGAACGTGGAACAACTGGACTTCTCACATGTTCTTTGTGGGAGTGTAAATTGCTACAACGACTTTGAAACTTGTTTGGCATGAGCTACTGAATCTGAACATATGTTATGTCTAGATCTAGACTCAACAGAAGAGTGTATGTGAAACAAAAGGAATGCACAGGAGTGTTCCAAGCATCATTATTCATGAGAGAAACAATCCAGATATTCAGAGTCAAATGGAAAACAGAATTGTGGCTAGTCACACAATAGAATACCATATAGCAATGAAAAAAATTTACACATCTCAACATGGGAGAATCTCACAGAAATAGTGTTAGCTGAAAGAAAGCAGACACCAAAGAACACACAATTCTTTAGGCTTCTATTTGTTCACGTAAGGCTGACGCCTGGAATGCCGGCATCCCATATGGGTGCTGGTTCTAATCCCAGCTGCTCCTCTTCCAATCCAGCTATCGGCTATGGCCTGGGAAAGCAGTGTAAGATGGCCCACCCACATGGGAGACCTGAAAGAAGCTCCTGGCTTCAGATGGGCTCAGCCCTGGCCATTGTAGCCATTTGGGGAGTGAATCAGCAGATGAAGACCTCTCTCTCTCTCTCTCTCTCTCTCTCTCATTTGCTCTCTATCTCTGCCTCTGCCTTTCAAATGAATAAATAAATCTTTTAAAAAATTATCTTGGCCAAAGTTCTCATTTTATGTGAGAAAACTGAAGCTTGGAGACTCAGCTGCGGTGAGAACTCAAAGCTTTAGATTTTCAGTCTGGGCATCTCAAAAATATGACTACACATTGTTTTAATGAATGAATGAATTTAAGCTAATAAATAAGAACTATTTAATATGTAGAAAACTATTTTGAAATATGTGTACATGTTAGAATGTCTAAATCAAGTCAATGAGCACATGCACTACCTTGTACTCATTTTTGTGTATGTGTACGTGTAGTGGGAACACTTAATCTCTCAGCAATTTCCAAATACTCAATACACTAACATTCACTCTATGTTGGACAATAGACTCTTCATTTATTCTTCCCATCAAACTGAGATTTTGTTTCCTTTCATTCCCAACTTTCCCATATTCCTTCTCCCAATCCCAACTCTGTTTCTTTCTATTTCTGTGTTTCTGTATCTGCCCCTTCTCTCCGGGTTATCCTGGTCAAACACACAGATCTTACTGTTGTCCTAAGCAGGTCTTATGTCACTACACATATACCCTTGGATGCAGATAATCCCTATTGGTGATGTTTTATGAGATGCAAGCTCATGAGACACATTAATAGCTGTGTTTATTTGGTAACCATGAAACCTCAAGAGTTTGATGCCTTGCATGTATGTATGGCTCCTACTAAATGGTATTCAAGCATTTGGAAAGACATACCAATGTTCTCATCAGAAAAATGTGAAAGCAAATGGAAACATGACCCAGCTCCAAAATCCTACTGTTTGTGCTTCCTAAGAAAATGATTGAAACAGAACTGGACTGCTTCAAGATGGAGCTGCAATTAGGAATAACTGCACCTTTTAGAATCAAGTTTAGTGGGGTCGGTGTTGTGGCTCACTGGGTTAATCCTCCGCCTGCAGCGCCGGCATCCCATATGGGTGCCGGTTCTAGTCCTGGTTGCTCTTCTTGCAATCCAGCGCTCTGCTGTGGCCTGGAAAAGCAGTAGAAGATGGCCCAAGTGCTTGGGCCCCTACATCCGCATGGGAGACCCAGAGGAAGCTCCTGGCTCCTGGCTTTGGATCAGCACAGCTCCAGCCGTTGTGGCCATTTGGCGAGTGAACCAATGGAAGGAAGACCTTTCTTCTCTGTCTCTGTCAGTAACCCTACCTGTCAAATAAATAAATAAAATAAAAAATCCAGCTTAGCAAACAAATTATGTGTAGCTCATTTGTCAAAGATTAGTTGGTTGTAGATACTTGGGTTAATTTCTGAGGTTTCTATTCTGCTCTTTTCATCTGCAAGTCTATTTTTGTGCCAGTACAAGCCTGTTTGATTACAACAGCCCAGTAGTATGTCTTGAAATCTGATACTATAATGCTTCCATCTTTGTTTTTATTTATTTTTAATTTTTTTATTTGAGAGGTAGAGTTATAGACAATGAAAGGAAGAGATGGAAGACCTCTCTCTTTCTGTTGGTTCATTCCCCAGATGGCTGCAACGGCTGGGGCTGTGCCGATCTGAAGCCAGGAGCCAGGTGCTTCTTCTCAGCCTCCCACATTGGTTCAGGGGCCCAAGGACTTGGGCCATCTTCTACTGCTTTCCCAGGCCATAGCAGAGAGCTGGATTGGAAGAGAAGCAGCTGGGACTTGAACCAGTGCCTATATGGGATGCCAGCACCACAGGCAGAGGATTAACCTACTGTGCCATGGCACCGGCCCCCATCTTTGTTTTTATTAAGACAGAGTAAATCATTATAAATTCGATGAAGGCAATTTCACATTATGCAACAAAAATATGAAATTCTCACCATTCAATTGACTTCTAGTCTATAAATTTTCTAAGGAAATTAGACAAAACCAAGTATTTGTATCAATATTTACAACACACTGATTCCCAATAATGCAAACATAAAAAGAATCTACAAAAGACCATTACTGGATGAAATTTCATAAATTTAATGTTTTCTAGCATTTAATAAATGCTTTTGAAATTAATTCAATTAGAGGATATGTTTTGAATATAGAGTTTATAAAAAAATCTAGGACAATAACTTATACTTCCATCTTGTTTAACATAAAGAAATAAATATGCAAAATATTAAAAAAAGATATGTTTAGCATTGTGTCTGAAGGGAGTGAATGGCCAGGATGATATTGGCCACAGTTTCTGGAAACGAGTTTGCACATTTCAACTGTCGGAAGCAGCAAACTAAGGGTGTGAAATAGGCTTTGTAATACCTCACTGCAAACTCACCAGCTGCAGACCTCCAGAAGTCCAACTGTTCAGAGGTGAATGGGTTACAAAATGAACAACTGAATAGTTTGCCTGTTACTCTGATACTTTTTACGAGATGGGAGCCCAGAGCATGTTTCTAAACATAATCTATAATTCACTGCATATGAACCATAAAATGCAAAAACATTAATATCTAGCAACTCATTTATGACATATTCCTTATCTTCTATTAAAATATTTCTTTGTTAGATATATACAGTAGTCTTAGCTGCTAGCTTATTTACAGGGGTGTTGATGAACATTTATAATGATTTAGCTGTTAAAAATTAAAGCTGTTAAAAGTAACTTATTTCTAAGGTGGTTTTATAAGGAATTAAGACTATAACAGTGCAATTTACTAAAACTTAAATGCTCAGTGAAATTGATTTGAAAATAGGACTTCGGAATTTTATTTTAATCAGATACGTATAAAACCTCCCAAGATGGTATTTTGAAAATGAGGAATATTTATTGAAGAATTTTTTGAAATGAGGAAAGAGGCAGTACTATGATTAAATGAGACCCAAGACTTATGAGATTATCATGATCAAAGTTACTTTGCTTGTTCATTCATTCATTCAAGGAGATGAAAGAGGCTGCTGTGAGAAATATATTGTGCCAGGTGGGTATTGAAGATAGAGATACAGGATCTTGGGTTTTAAGTAGCTTTCAGTCCAAAGCAGAGACAAACCCATGAAAGCAATGCTGTTGCTTGGCCATTGCTGGAAAGGCGCTGCGTGTAAAGTGTGGGCTCCTCTGTGTAGGGAGTCCGGGAGGCCTTGCCAGGATTGAGACAGAGAAGTGGTGATAAGGAGGCAGACTCACTTGGTTTGACTTATGCAAACACACAAAAATGAAGATCAAACTCATCAAGACGATGCAGTAAACTGGTGCTTTGGTGAGAACATGACCTTGCTGCCATCTTGATTTCAGACTCCTGGTCTCCAGAATTGGGAGAAATAAAATTTTTGTTTTAAACCACAAGTTTGTGGGAATTTATTACAGTAATACTGGGAAACTAATATATGCCTTACACCTCTTTTAAAAGATCTGGTTTTGGGCTGGGGGTTGTTTAGGGTACACGTGGGAACAACTAGGAAGGGAGATACAAAGGGGTTTTAAGAGGGATGTATGAGGACAGATAGTAAGAGGAGAAAGTGTGAGTGTTGGGTGGGAGAATAAAGTCAAAATCCAAATCCATGCCCAAAGACTCTTGTTCAAAATCAGCCTGCAAACAATAATTCGTAAATGTAAGATAGGCAGGGCTAACATGGGGTGCTGTGGTGCAGTGGGTTAAGCTGGTACTTGGGATACCTGCATGCCATATGGGAGTTCCTGGTTTGAATCCTGGCTACTCCACTTCTGATTCAACTTCCTACTAATGCATCCTAGGAAACAGCAGATGATGGCTCAAGTAATTGAGTTCCTGCCACCTACATGGCAATCCTGGATGAAGTTTCTGGCTCCTGGATTCAGCTCTTAGGGTCATTTGAGGAATGAACCCGAGGTTGAAAGATCCACCCCCCTCTCCTTTCAAGTAAATAAATATTATAAAACTAATCCTTCAAAAACTACAACTTTAAAAAATGATCATGGGAAAAGGGAATTAAAAGATAAGTTCAAGGGGCCGGCGCTGTGGCATAGAAGACTAAGCATCTGTTCATGG
The DNA here is from genome assembly GCF_964237555.1 of Oryctolagus cuniculus. Classification (NCBI taxonomy): domain Eukaryota; kingdom Metazoa; phylum Chordata; class Mammalia; order Lagomorpha; family Leporidae; genus Oryctolagus; species Oryctolagus cuniculus. Next base: position 142,669,423 of record NC_091437.1, read on the forward strand.
CACTGGAATCCCACATGGGTGCCACTTCTAGTCCCAGCTGCTCCTCTTCCAATCCAGCTCTCTGCTATGGCCTGGGAAAGCAGTAGAAGATGGCCCAAGTCCTTGGTCCCTTGTACTTGTGTGGGAGACCTGGGAGAAGCTTCTGGCTTTGGATCGGCTCAGTTCTGGCCATTGTGGCCATCTGAGGAATGAACCTGCAGGTGGAAGACCTTTATCTCTGTCTCTCCCTCTAACTCTGCTTCTTAAATAAATTTTAAAAATCTTTTAAAAAAAAGTTCACTTAAAGAAAAAACTCTTGGGACATAAATATGTTCCAGATGCAATGAATTCTATGGCAGTTCCTGACATAGATGCTGCTTATTTGTTTCATTAATAAGATTTTCCACTTATTGCACCCTATGTATTCCACTTAACACCATAAATCTTTGGTATTTTATACTTGCATAGACTTTAAAATAATCATGTTTAGGATACTCAGGAAGATAAATTGTGGTTTCACACCCATAAAAAGGAAAAGAAATTATGAAACAAAAACAAGGAGAAATGAAAAAATAGATGAATATGAAAATAATGAATTACAGAGAATTTTATTAGCTGCCAAGAGAATGACAATAGAAATCATTTCTCAAAAGATTTCTGTCCTTGGGAAAGTAGGTCCTGGTAGACAGTTGCCCTCCGAGTTAAGATGGCCCTGGGCACTGTGTTCTTTGGCGGCTGGGGAGGTGGGGGAGATCTTTAATGGAAAATCTGGCTGTTTGAGGAACTTGCTACTCTGAATAAAGACAGAGCAGGAAAGGACCAAAATCATCTTGTTCCATTTCACATTTGAAGTATTTGCTGCACTTAAAATGCTGTGCTCAGATTAGCTCTGACTCTTGTGTTGTGGACAGCAGTGGTCACTTCTTCAAATGAGCAGAGAGCTTTGAGTTAAGAGTGGGGCCAATGAGGTGGGGATGGGTAGTGATGCGGGAAAGTGATGCATACATTATCATGACCCAGTGGTCTGGACCTGGGCTAGCAGACATATTCAAATCCTGTCTAAGGATTGTTAGCCAATCTGCCCTTATTGTGGGCCATGTCCCTCGACAGTCTAGGTCAGGCTTACAGAAATTCTTACCAGGTTTGTTCTGTGAGCTAATGTAGGCATTACTTTGCAACTGCTGAAGAGCCATGGAGGATATAAATTGCTAAATTAAAATGAAGAGCAAGTGTTTTACCCCTATCCTGTGTACTTAGCTTTGGGCCCAAATCTAGACATCTGTTGACTTGAAAAATGAAAATCATCATAAAGTAACCTATTAATCCAAATTGGCTGTAGCTACATGACACTCCAATATTAAGAGTAAACATGAAAAAAATTGAAGTTTTGAAAGTAGTATACCCTAGAGATCATCATCAAGAGCTGATAAAGGAGGTTAGAGGTTCTGTGCCAAGAATTGTTCTAAATGGTTCAAAAGTAGAAGGGAAATTTGGAGTCAGTTGGCCTGGGTCAAAATCTTGACTCCACCATTTGGTGGCTGTGTAAACTTGGGTAAGTTACTTAACCTTTTGAGTTTTTATTTCTTTCACATAAAATGGGGGTGATAATTGGCCCATTGTGAGGATTCCATATAGTAATATATGGCATTCAGTAGTCCATACTTGGAATGTGAATAAGCTCTGAATAAATCTTAGCTAACACAGGAGCATTGTTGCCCTTCATCTCTTTGCAACATAATCTTGAATTTCTCAGCTATGTGGTTTGTGTGAGGGCAGTTTTACTTCTGTATAACAGGAGTGGGATCTGACTGCCTAAGCCAGTCATCTGATTCTCTCAAAATAAGTAGTATGCTAGGGATAGGCTGATGATCTTGTATGATCCAACAAGAAAGGAGGAAGTGTTTGTCGGGAGCTTTTTGTAAAGGTGTTTCCTCCCTGATCACTAGTTGAATGAGAATTCATGTAACCTTGATGATGGTGGTACCTGCTCAGTAAGTGAGGAAGTCATTGTAGCCTTAGTAATGGGACAGCCATTTTGAGGTTACAAGGGGCATCTTTGAGAGGGGCATGCAAGGTAGGCCACAGAAATGGAGGCAGACTTGGTCATTGGTGAAATCATTGAGCCATTGGGTCAAGAAATACGTGATGCTTATTTCTAATCCTCAGTTATTTAAGCTTACATATTTCTTTTATTTTCATGCTATTTGATCAAGATTTTTCTACAACTTGCAACTGAGAGCATCTCAGTTATTTTTACAACATATCAAATAGGTGACTCATTCTAAAGTGATAGTTATTGACTGTCAAAAATATTCATGTGACAAATTTTTCATGTTTACATTTTGAAACTGGGCTATTACTGAAATAAGAAAATTGAGCTTTAGTAGCATGGCTTAGTAGTTAAAGAAATAAAATCAATCCATAAAGATCAGATTCCTCCAGATAAACTTTGTTGCCATAGAAGCAATAGCATGCTATCAGCTACTAGAGATCAGTCACCTTCAGTATTCTAAAGTCACTGCCAGGTGCCTCTCTCACATCTTTAGTTATTTCTTAGAATTATTTCATATGAGGTAATGGAGTCCCAGAGAGCATTTTCAGGATCTAAAATCCAAAATAGTGCCCAGCATACGCTGCACTCTCAATAACCACTTGTTGCATGTTACTGAATTATCTATGTGTATACAAAGCTGGAATCCATACTCCTGTTTTTCCTCCAAAATCTTTGCTCTGTTACACTAAACATTTCTTCCATGCACACCTAGACCTTTGTCCATTGGTCTAGTTTACTGGATTGGCATATAAGGCAAACAGCTGTTAGTTGAGAAAATTTAACCTCTTCAGAGTCAATTCCTAATTTCATCACATTCACCAATTTTAATCCAGAAATTAGACTTCTTAATTCCTAAGAGATAAGATGTACAAAATCCAGATTGCTAAGACCAACTAGTTTCTAGCCCACCATGGAATTCTATTACAAATTATATGTCTTATCGACACTCGAGCCTTGTACTAAGGACTTTAAAAAGAGCTGAAAACTCGTATTTCAGCCTCAAAATTAGTTATTCCATAAACATCTTGGAATTCTTACCCATCCTGAAATGCATAGAATTAAGAAATTGAAAAAACAATATAATAAAAATGTTATTTATACTACAGTTTCAGTAAATGTTGCTATTGAAAAGAAATAGTTTTTTAAAAAATCCATTAATCATGAACTATAATCCTTTGATTCTGGATATCATGCCCAGATTAGATCTTACATTGTAAATAAAGAAAACTTCTGAGTCTATGAGGAAAGTCCTTATGTTCACCAAGAGAAAAATCAGGGGAATAGCAGGTGCCTGGTTTTGTTGAATTTAATGGCATTTGATAATGTGTAATTCAACTCTTTCAGGGTCCATGTTGCCTATGGTAAATATAAAATGCAGGTGCTTTGACAGCACAATGGCCAAAATCTTCTTTAAAATTTCCTACCTATATGTTCCTTCAATAAACAAATAAACATGTATGTAGTAAGAAATACTATTTATTTTGAGTACCTGCTGAATGGTAAGTGAAGAATGTAGAATATTGAATTGGAACATCCATATTTGTTGAAGTTTGGAAATCAGCTTACACTAAATCTGTTGCCTTATCCCAGTTATTGAATGACTAGTTTTCCTCAGCTTCACAGTGGAGAACAAAAAGAGTCACCTTCGAGATTGCTGTGAGGATCCGAAATACCATACACAAAACTTCATATGCAGTGCAGTAAGGTTTCATTCAATATCACATGTGATCATTATTACCGTTATTAAATTTGAAAGGGGGACATTACTTGCCTAGGATTATTTAGGAAGGAGTGGCAGAGACAGGACTGAAACTGACCTAAAGTATATCAGGCTGTCTTTGTATTCTGCCTTTCTTTGTATAATAGAAAAAATAGGTATCATGGGACAATCGGGCACAGACATGAAGACCTTCATGGAAGGGATGATATTTGATCTATGTGGAAGGATGGGTAGGACTTTGAGGAATGAAAATAATCTGCATTTTATCAACAGTCTAGGCTTTTCAGAATCTGAGTAGTATAGGCATCAATAGGAAATAGGTTTTCCTATTAATGTATCTACAAAAATTCATTGGCAAGGTGAAGCGATCAATTAATGGTGGCTGTCAAGTGGGCCAGGGGAAACATTTTGGCATCTCTGACTTTGCTTGTGAAAACCTCTACAAGTATCTATCTCTCTCCCCCTTGCCTTAATTTTTGATTCTTACAAGAATGCTTCCATTAATACCAGAATTTGATATTGCAAGTTTAAAAATTCACTTTATCCATTTATGACTTTATACATGTATGAAAGGGTAGCAATGTGTCCTGTTTAAGTCAGCAACATGATGGGCAAAGCTGAAAACAAAACCACATTCAGGATCTGAGCTCTAGCAAAACTGGGCAGCATCTCGTCAAATTCCAGTGTACATGCCTCTGCACACAGCTTTATCAAATTTAAGGGGATATTGGTGGTCTCAATAACCCTTTAAAGAGGCTCTTCAATCTGCACATGTTCTCATTCTTATTTTCCAAGAGATTTCATCCCAATATTGCTACCACAGCTTAAGGGTTTGTTATTTAAAATGTCACAAAGGTATTATAGAATAAACCTAGCCAAAGGGCCAGCAGAAGCATTCTGAGTGGCTGTTTTTCAATCCTCTTCTAAATCGTGCTGAAATAATGTCTGATCTTTGAAGAAAGTCCTGGAAAATGTATATGCTGAACACATTTATATAGAAGGCTGGTTAGAGAGGGATTCCTCTCAGCATACTTGAATTCTTTGACATGAACCATCACATGTAAAAGTGCTTTCAACAGCACCCATGAGCATATCCCCATCTATGTGGATAGAACGTAACTTGTTTTCTAAAATAACTGGTGCCAGAAAAGGAGCTCTGAAACAAAATCCATTTCCAAAGATAGCAGCACTTCATGGTGAATAATCATTCAGTCAACAAAAGGCTTGATTGGGATGTTATCTTTAAGCAGAAACCAAAAATTATGCAAAGAAGGATGCTTTCTCTGACTTTCACAGTGAAAATTATGAATCTTGGCACTAATTACAACAAAGAATGTACCAAGTGTTGACTGTTTTGGTTTCTCTTTTTGCTGTAATTTTTCTGGGTAAATTGTATAATAGTAACAAATACAACCCTGCTCTGTACATTTTAGTAACTGGATTATAAACAGGCATTTTCATCAAAATATCAAAAAGATTGATCTATTTTTCTGAGGACCTCTTCCAATCCTCTGACCTTGGAGGCATTTTCTGACCACCATCAACCTTTAAAAAAAGTTTTGTTCTGACAACTCACACATCAAACCATTCACCCACTTACAAGTAAAAGCCACCGAATTTTACACTGTATCAGAGTTGTGTTACCATTACCATAGTCAGTTTTGGAATATATTCATAACCCCCCAAATAAATCTTGTACCAAGTAGTTGTCTTGTCCCACTCCCCCAAAACCTTCCCCTCCTGCTGACTCCAAAACCTACAGTCATTAACCTATATTGTGTTTCTTTTGTTTTGTGTATCCTGGGTACCTTGTATGAATAAAACCATGTAGATGGTCTTTAGTGACAGATTTGATTCATGTAGCATAATGTTTTCAAGGTTCCTCCAGGTTGTAGCATATATCAGCACTGCATCATTTTTACTGCTAATTAATTTTTCATTGTATGGATATTCCACATGTTGCTAATGCATTCATCAATTTTTGGGAATTTAGGTTGTTTCTACCTTTTGGCTATAATGGTCAGTGGCACTATCAATTTGCATGTATAAGTATTTGTATCTGATTGAATACCTGTTTTTAACTCTTGTGTACACATTTAGGTGGTGTTGATGGCACAGAAGGTAACTCTTTAATCTTCTGAGGAACTGCCCGACTATTATCCAAAGCGGGTATACCGTTTTACATTTCCAGCTGGACTCACTCTTTTGAAACAGCTATTAATCACCATTTGCTTTTTCTTCCTCACCTGCTGAGCTGTCTAACTCTGCCAATTCCTCATTATGGATGGCTTTGCAAAGAACCTGAGCAGTTTTCCAACCTAATTTCATCAACTTCATGAAGCTAAAATCTTTATCAAGATTTGCCATTTCACTCTGCAATGAATTTGCCTTCTACTGATAGCTACTACATTGTTTGCATATTTCTTGAAAGAACCCCATGCAGTATTATTAACTGTAATTTCAAGGGGAGCAGACAGGCTGAGGCAAATTAAATAATTAGCTAGTAGGTGGTTGAACCAGCAGTCAAACTATTGTGAAGAATGGAATTTATTTTATACGGGAAGCAATAGGTTTAAGGATAATATTATTCAGAGGCACTATTAACCTCTGAACCTCCACTTAAACTACCTCATGTATTCTTCCCAGGAACTATGAGATAATATAGAAGTTATGATGTTTATGCTGTGAATTAAAGGAAACTTGACCAAATGTGACAAGCCATTGTGGCTTATCAAACTCCTGGGGGAAAGCACTTACAGAGTTGACTCAGCAGCTTAGCATTTTGAAGGCATTTAAGTCTATTTCGGTGTGATTCTGTTAGCTTGCTTTTCTCCACATGATGCAAGGTGGCTGCAGCAGCTCCTAACATTATGCCTTCAAGCTACTATTCCCAAGGCCGGAAGGGAGGGAGGATGTTTCTTTCTTCCTGTATTTTTCGTTTTATTAGGGAGGAAACTTTGTTTTTCTAGAAGACCCTTGCAGACTTGGTTCCAAGGCCATAGTAGAGTCACATTCCTGCTCTTAATTCAAGATGAGATGGGAAAGCAAATGTCTGACACATCAGCCTCTGTATTGTGTGGTGAACTCTACTGCTCTGAAAAAAACTGCAGAAGAATGACTGCTCAAGAGTTGCTAGTTCTGCTGCAGTTAGGAATGACTGTCTAGTTTAAAGGTGAGAATCCTGAAGCTCAGATGCTAGGTAACATCTCTCAGCTGAGATTTGGCTCAGGTAAGATGAATTCTAAAATCTGTGCTTCAGCACATGGTTTTATTTAATTAATTAATTAATTTATTTGACAGAGTTATAGACAGAGAGAGAAAAGTCTTCCTTTTGTTGGTTCACTCCCCAAATGGCTGCTCGAAGCCAGGAGCCAGGTGCTTATTCCTGGTCTCCCATGCAGGTGCAGGGGCCCAAGCACTTGGGCCATCCTCCAATGCCCTCCTGGGCCACAGCAGAGCGCTGGACTGGAAGAGCAGCAGCCGGGACTAGAACCCGGCACCCATATGGGATGCCGGCGCCGCAGGTGGAGGATTAACCAAGTGAGCCACGGCACCAGCCCCCCAGCACATGGTTTTAGAGGAGACATGTCTATTTCAGAAATACACCTAGAAGGTAGATTACTATCTTATCTATCATACTGTTACAACAGAGATATGGATGGTTAAGAAACATTTACTTCTAGAATATACATTAAGATTATTTTTGTTTATGGGCCATGAGCCAAGTTTTAGGAGCATTTTTACTTCTATTTTTTATTATTTGTACAGGGTAAAAAAATTAACACATTCAATGTGTGAAGATTAAATAAATTTAATTAGTTTTTTGTCTTTAAATACTTAAACTATTTTTGATTAGTAATAGTTGTACATATTTGTGGGGTACACTGACATTTCATTAAATGTATACAACGTATTATGAGCAAATCAGGGTGATCAAGATTTCTCTATCCTGGTCATTTCTTGTGATTGGAGCCTATGAGCTTTTTCACTTCTTCTGAAAATATACCATAGGTTACTATAAACTATACCCCACTATTCTGTGTATATATATATATATATATAGAAGGAATAAGTCCCTATATATAACTCTGATTTCCAAAGTCTACGCTCCTCCCAACCTTCCTAGAGTAGCATTTTTAATGAATTATATATGTTTTGGCTTCATAAAAAATTAAATCTAACTTTTTTCTCTAAAGTACATTACTTTGGGAAAATGTAAACTGAGATTTTAGAGTTGGAAAACTGCCCTTTAGTTACCAGAACTCCAGATTTTTGCTTGGAAGTAGGTGAACACGTTGACTTTAGTATTCCTTCAGCCAAAAAATGTATTTTCCTTCAGAACAATCATGTGCTTAGCTGGCAGGGGAACAAAAATCTCCTGTTAAGTCTTTCAATTTCTTCCTTCAAATATGAAGGCACATAAAGTAGTTTGCGGAGAAATGGAATCCAATGATGAGTTTATTTTGGTATAAAATCATTTTGAAATACAGTTGTTTTCATAATTCAAATTTCCATGAACCTTTTGAAGATCCTGTACGCACAGATTTCGAAAAATTTTGCCCAAATGAACTTAAATTCCATTTTCCATGAGCTTGTTGATTCTCTTTAATTCTCACGTCATGAATACATTAAAGACATGATACTCAGGTTTTACGTGTCTTACTCCATTTGAATCTCACAACAATGCTGTTGGACACTTACTGATTTCTACTTTATCCAGACAGAAGCTAAGCCACACTGAAGGTCCATGGTATTTCACAAAGGCCCAGTGTTGTCAGTCTCCAATTTTAATGAATTAGAGTGAAAGAGTGGAAAGCACACTAGAAAGATAAGAAATAAAGAGTATTTAGTGATCCTGAACATCTTTTCATGTGTCTGTTGGCCATTTGGATTTCCTCTTTTGAAAAATGTCTATTGAGGTCCTTGGCCCATCTTTTAAGTGGGTTGTTTGTTTTGATTTTGTGGAGTTTCTTGATTTTCTTGATCTCTTTGTAGATTCTGGTTATTAACCCTTTATCTGTTGCATAGTTTGCAAATATTTTTCCCATTCTGTCGGTTGCCTCATCACTTTCCTGTTTCTTTTGCAGTACAGAAACTTCAATTTGATGCAATCCCCAATGTTAATTTTGGCTTTGACTGCCTGTGCTTCTGGGGTCTTTTCCAAGAAGTCTTTGCCTGTGCCTATATCTTGCAGGGTTTCTCCAATGTTCTCTAATAACTTGATGGTTTCAGGTTGTAGATTTAGGTCTTTAATCCATGTTGAGTGGATTTTTGTGTAAGGTGAAAGGTAGGGGTCTTGCTTCATGCTTCTGCATGTGGAAATCCAGTTTTCCCAGCGCCATTTATTGAATAGACTGTCCTTACTCCAGGGATTGGTTTTGGATCCTTGATCAAATATGAGTTGGCTGTAGATGTTTGGGTTGATTTCTGGTGTTTCTATTCTGTTCCATTGGTCTATCCGTCTGTTTCTGTACCAGTACCATGCTGTTTTGATAACAATTGCCCTGTAGTATGCCCTGAAATCTGGTATTGTGATGCCTCCGGCTTTGTTTTTGTTGTACAAGATTGCTTTAGCTATTCGAGGTCTCCTGTGTCTCCATATGAATTTCAGCATCATTTTTTCCAGATCTGAGAAGAATGTCTTTGGTATTTTGATTAGTATCACATTGAGTCTATAAATTGCTTTTGGGAGAATGGACATTTTGATGATATTGATTCTTCCAATCCATGAGCATGGAAGATTTTTTCCATTTTTTTGGTATCCTCTTCTATTTCTTAAAGATCTCTACGATGAGAATTACAAAATCTTCAACGTCCTTGGTTAAGTTTATTCCAAGGTATTTGTTTTTGTGGCTATTGTGAATGGGATTGATCTTAGGAGTTCTTTCTCAGCCGTGGCATTGCTTGTGTATACAAAGGCTGTTGATTTTTGTGCATTGATTTTATATCCTGCTACTTTGCCAAACTCTTCTTTGAGTTCCAATAGTCTCTTAGTAGAGTTCTTTGGATGCCCTAGGTAAAGAATCATATCATGTGCAAAGAGGGATAGTTGGAGTTCTTCCTTCCCAATTTGTATCCCTTTAATTTCTTTTTCTTGCCTAATAGCTCTGGCTAGAACTTCCAGAACTATATTGAATAGCAGTGGTGAGAGTGGGCATCCCTGTCTGGTCCCAGATCTCAGTGGAAATGCTTCCAACTTTTCCCCATTCAATAGGATGTTGGCTGTGGGTTTTTCATAAATTGCTTTGATTGTATTGAGGAGTGTTCCTTCTTTACCCAGCTTGCTTAGGGTTTTCATCATAAAAGGGTGTTGAATTTTATCAAATGCTTTCTCTGCATCTATTGAGATAATCATATGGTTTTTCTTCTGCAGTCTGTTAATGCGGTGTATCACATTGATTTGCGAACACTGAACCATCCCTGCATACCAGGGATAAATCCCACTTGGTCTGGGTGGATGATCTTTCTGATGTGTTGTTGCATTCTATTGGCCAGAATTTTATTGAGGATTTTTGCATCTATGTTCATCAGGGATATTGGTCTGTAATTTTCTTTCAATGCTGCATCTTTTTCCGGCTTAGGAATTAAGGTGATGCTGGCTTCATAGAAAGAATTTGGGAGGATTCCCTCTTCTTCGATTGTTCTGAATAGTTTAAGAATTGGAGTTAGTTCTTCTTTAAATGTCTGGTAGAATTCAGCAGTGAATCCATCTGGTCCTGGGCTTTTCTTTGTTGGGAGGGCCTTTATTACTGTTTCAATTTCTGTCTCAGTTATGGGTCTGTTTAGGTTTTCTATGTCTTCCAGGTTCAATTTAGGTAGGTTGCATGTGTCCAGGAATCTATCCATTTCTAATAGATTGCCAATTCCTTGTAGTAATTTCTGATGATTTTTTATTTCTGTGGTGTCTGTTACATTTCCTTTTTCATCTCTGGTTTGATTTGAGTCTTTTTTTTTGTTAGTTGGGCCAATGGAGTGTCAATTTTGTTTATTTTTGAAAAAATGTTCAGGATCACTAGCAATCAGGGAAATGCAAATCAAAACCACAATGAGGTTTCACCTCACCCCAGTGAGAATGGCTCACATTCAGAAATCTACCAACAACAGATGCTGGCAAGGATGTGGGGAAAAAGGGACACTAACCCACTGTTGGTGGGAATGCAAACTGGTCAAGCCACTATGGAAGTCAGTCTGGAGATTCCTCAGAAATCTGAATATAACCCTACCATTCAACCCAGCCATCCCACTCCTTGGAATTTACCCAAAGGAAATTAAATTGGGAAACAAGCTGTCTGCACCTTAATGTTTATTGCAGCTCAATTCACAATAGCTAAGACCTGGAATCAACCCAAATGCCCATCAACAGTAGACTGGATAAAGAAATTATGGGACATATACTCTATAGAATACTATACAGTAGTCAAAAACAACGAAATCCAGTCATTTGCAACAAAATGGAGGAACCTGGAAAACATCATGCTGAGTGAATTAAGCCAGTCCCAGAGGGACAAATATCGTATGTTCTCCCTGATTGGTGACAACTGAGCATCAAAAAGGAAACCTGATGAAGTGAAATGGACACCATGAGAAACAATGACTTAATCAGCCCTTATCACTGTTGATGTACAATTTAATAGTATATCCCTATTAGTATTTTTGTTTGTTCTACTTTATACCATTGGTTGAGCTATATAATTAACACACAATTATTCTTAGGTGTTTAAAGTTAACTGAAAAGTGATCTGTTAAATATGAGTGGGAATGAGAGGGAGGGGATGTACAATTCGGGACATGCTTAAGCTGACTTGCCCCAAGTGCTGGAGTTAGAAATGTACCAGGGGATTCCAATACAATCCCATTAAGGTTGCATGTACCAATGCCATCTCACTAGTCCAAATGATCAATTTCAGGTCACAGTAGACCATAATGATAGGTCTAAGAGTCAAAGGGATCACATAAACAAGACTAGTGTCTGCTAATACTAACTGATAGAATTAAAAAGGGAGAGAACGATCCAACATGGGAAACGGGATACACAGGAGATTCATAGAATTGCAGATGTCCTAAACAGCACTCTGGCCTCAGAATCAGCCCTTGAGGCATTCAGATCTGGCTGAAGAGCCCATGAGAGTATTTCAGGCATGGAAAGCCAAGACACTCTGGCCAAAAACAAAACAACCAAAACCAAAAACCTAAATGAAAGATCTCTGTGAGTGAGATCCCAGTGGAAAGAACGGGCCATCAAAGAAGGATGAAGGGAGGCAAGAACTTCCACTTTGACTATGGCCTTGTCGAAATAAGATCAAAGTTGGCGAGCTCGGGGGTTTCCATGGCATTGGCAACTCATGACTAGAGCCTGGGGAGATTGTTGATGCCTTAAACAAGAGTGTCAATTTATTGTCAACAACAGGAGTCACTGTGCACTTACTCCCCATGTTGGATCTCTGTCCTTAATGTGTAGTTCAATGTGAATTAATGATATGACTAGTGCTCCAACAGTATTTGGCAATTTGTGTTCTGTGTGGGGGCAAACTGATGAAATCTTTACTTAATATATACTAAATTGATCTATAAAGATAATCGAAAATGAATCTTGATGTGAATGGAAGGGGAGAGGGAGCTGGAGATGGAAGGGTTGAGGGTGGGAGGGAAGTTATAGGGGGGGAAGCCACTGTAATCCATAAACTGTACTTTGGAAATTTATATGTACTAAAACGAAAGTTTAAAAGAGTATTTAGTCCATCTATTCCTTGAAGAAGACTTCAAGTTCACCTAGTCCTAGAATTAAAAAGGCGCTTCTAATATTTCCTGACAGAAAACACTGTCTTCCATGTTATGATTTCTGAAATTCCAGAAAGTTCTACCAATGCTAGTGCCCTGTCCCTTTCCTCTTATCCAATAACTTAGTAATCAAAATCCCCTCTTTGGAAAGTTGCTGGTAAATTCAGTCATATATACAGTGAACTTCAATGACCTGAAAAGGCTCAAAGGGTTTTCATTCCCTTGTACAGCTTTAATGGACATTAAAGAATTAATGATGGTAGAATTGCAAGTAAACTTAAGTCAAATGAGGGGAGATCTTTGAAGTGCAATCCAGAAATCTTACCACAGAGACAGCATTTCTTGTTGAAAAATATTGTGAGAAGCAAAAAGTGCTTATTTTATGAAAATTCTAGGAAGAATTTAAAGTTCCCTTCAAAGAGTAGATAAGCAAAATGACCTTTGTTTCTTAACTTTCTTATGTGATTTTCATTGTTAACTTGGTTGAAGACTGGATATTTGCAGCCTCCTGCCTGTGTGACATATTACAGGTGCTCACATTCATGGAACGTATAACAAATTCCCGGTGACCTAGCAATGCAGGCCTCGACAGTATCTCCTCAAGGAAACAGTTTGCATCTAAACAGTTTTTGATTGCAGGCGATCCAGGTGTTACAAAACTCCATAAAGGAGAAGCTGTTAAATTCAGGCAGTTCATCAAACAGTTTAATTTGCCAGGAAGACAGAAAAGAGTAAACCAATATGATGAAGGCCTTCTGTTCAGCTTTATAATACAGAGCATAAAATATCTACCTTGAAAACCAGTTGACTGGGTCCACAATTCACATAAAATTATGCTACCTTTCTGAGTATGTCATGAGAATTTTTTTTGGTTCCCTGTTTGGAAATTTCTAATTTTTAAAACTTCATGATTTGTCGCTCCCCGTCTTCGTGGAGGAACGACACAGGACCCTGCGCTGTTCTTTTGTCTGCTCGGCCCTCCCTGGGTTTGCTGCTGGTTCTTCCCGGGTTGGCTACCGTCCCTTCCACCTCCGTGGAAGGGCGGTTCCCCCTAGCCACTTTCCCCACTTCTGCGGGGGAGAGGCACACCGCCGGCCGGCTCTCTCGGGGGCTGCACAGGTGTTCCTTCAGATAGATGTTCCTGGTGCATGTTGTCTCTCTCCTCCTTTATAGTCCTCTTCCGCCAATCCCAACTCGGCTGCCCACACGCCGAGTATGCTGCTCTCCTCCAATCAGGAGCAGGTCCTGCTGTTTATTGGTTGAACTGGAGGCAGCTGTGTAGAAGCTGTTTCTCCCTTCTCAGCGCCATATTGTGGGAGAGCAGATGCATAGAATAAGTCTTAATTCCAGTAACTTAGTCTAGTCCGAGTTGCTCCCAGTTGCTCCCTACAATGATTCACTTCACAATATTACTTTGGAGTTAAGCACACAAACTCAACCAAGTTGATTTGAAGAGGTGGTTTATGGGAAAGTCAATAGCACAGGCTGTGAACTCCTGGGCTGGATCCCTGGAAATAGGCGTTAAGATGGAGTTTTGTGTATGGGAGTTTTACCAGAGGCAAAATACAGGTGAAGAAGTGAAGGGAGTAGAATTGGGGAGGAGGAGCATTTAGCTGGGATGCCGTTCAGAGGCCTCAGGAGACCCTGCGAAAAATTCTTGGCAGTGTTCAGGTTGAGATGAGGTGATGAGACCTTGGCACTTCTTACTGAGGGGGTCTAAACCTGGGCAAGGCACCTCTCTCTCTGTGGAGTGAAAATGGGAGAGGACATCTATGAGCCTCTGTAGCTAACACTGTTGTCACTGCCCGGGTGTCCAGTGCAATAGTCAGGCTGACCTCCATTAGAATCTGGGGGCTCCATAATTTAGTAGTTGTCAGAATCTGGGCATGTCTTTTAAGTCTCCGAGGTCAGTGAATTTAATGTGTAGCCAAATGCTTGACCTATAGGCAGTGCCCAGTGAATATTATGATGTGCTCTATGAAAATTATTCACTGGTCTTTTTTTCCATGTTCATATAGCTAGTTGTTGACTGACTTCTATCTGGGTAAGGCATAATTTCTGCAAATTCTCTCCTGTACTCAGCTCTTTCCTACTCCATCCTCAGGAGAGGGCCTGAGAGAATGAGGGTAATTCTTTGGAGAAGTGTCAGAGGAACAGGAATAAGAATAAAAGAAAGGTTTTTATTATTTGGACACCCTGAAGCCAGATCTCCCTGGTATTTTCCAGTTATGCTAAGCAAACCAATTCTCTTGTTGATTAAGCTAGTTTTAATTGGATTTCTGTCCCTTGAAATCAAGTATCCTGACCATCATTTTGTTTTTCAGATTTTGCCCTTCTTGCCTGAATAAAAAGATATTTTTCATCTGCCTTCTTATTGGCAAGTTTTTTGTAATGGCAAATAGCTCAGTGTTTGTGAGAGCCCGAAGGTGAACCATCAAGGGAGGAGAGAGCTTCCAGATGAGACGCTTGGCCTTGCTCTACATTCCAAACCAATGACAGAGACAAGCCTGGAGAGTGATAGAGGCAGTCACTCCCTGCCAGCACCAGGGCTTAGATTCCTGGGTAAAGAGTTCTTGGTGGATCTCATGTAACTTTGCATTGTCCTTGGGCACTGACAAAACAAAAGAAGTGTGCAATTTTATCAGGCCAAAAAAAAAAAGTCATGGTTGATACTAGACTTCTCTGGGAGAAATAAAAAGTCAACCCTCTAAGCTTCTTAAAGATGTTTTATGGTATTTTGCTGCACATTAATAATCATCTAATGATAAATGATTTTAATTTTTTTCAATAAAACATAAGCAGGATTACTACTTGAATATTTTGAAAGCTTCCAGTTTATATATATTTATGAAAATATTAAGACTGAATTATTTCCAGTCTGTGTATTATGCAGCTTTCATTAATTCAGAAAGTTTCCTTGTTCCATACTCTTAAAACTTGCCTAGTTGCAAAGTTTTACTCTTTGTGACATAATAGTCTGCTCCGATTTTGAGCTCAGAGGGGACAGAAATTTTATGTACTTAGTTTACTTGGAAGAGAATCCAATTTAATTCCCAGACTGCTTTTCTCTCTGAACTTGTGCATTAGTTGATGGAACACGAACTCCTCATTTCGTACGTACCACATGCCATCTCCTATTTTAACTTTTAAAATTTAAAAGATATGTAGAAAATTAAACATAGGCAAAAATACTGAGGTCTTTTCCTATAATGTTTCTTTAAATCTTATCTTTGAATTTGTATGCATCTTTTGTTTATATTTTCTGTTTAATATTATGCTATTTTAATGATAGTTGCAATATTTTTCCAGCTACTTTTTCCAATTTAGTTTACCAATTCTCATCTTCCAAAATTAACTTTGATGACTATTATATGTGCATGTGTAGGTATATGACTTCTACCTCCATCTTCGCAAATAGATTGCAAGCTTTTGAAGGCAATTATCTTGTATTTCTCAGAATCTTGATTCTCTAGTGCCAAGTGCAGGGCTTAACACTTTGTAGTAACTCAGCAAACAGTGTTTTCATTATAGTGGTCATGATGACAATGTACCATCTTGCAGATCGAAGAGAAAGATCCATTAACTTACCATTGCTAAAGCTGTTTCAATTTAACAGGGCTACTTAACAGTGAAAGATTACAGAGACCCTGACACGTTCTCTGGCTTTCTTTGTAACTTTCAATGTTTCTCACAACTCCTTGGAGATTCATTACCTCACAGATCAACAGAGTGTAGCTTTGAGAATTCAATTGTTTGAAGAATATTAGTAAAATGGAGTCATATTCCTCCAGGCTAACAGAAATGTCAAGAAATTTGGACAATAGGAGAGAAAGACTGACCATGAATCTCAAGGAAAAATACATGAATGTGTCATCATTTTCGTGTTGATTTCTGTTAGATCTGATTCCTGTATACAGCTCACACCCCTCTATTTCATGATTCCTTATCATTTCCACACTTGACATTTTGTGTCAAATAAAAAATGTTCAGTAATAAAAGACTGGGAATAAAAGGACTGAAGGAGAAAGTGATTGTCAGAGATGTCCTTAGATAATCTAGGTATCCTTTGTGAGCAGTCCCTCTACTTACTGTAGGGTAAATAAGAGAACATAAATAAGGAATAACAAAATTCACCCATTTTGTCATTAAATAAATATTTATAAGTATCTACAATGTCTAGGAAGGATAAAGGTGAAGAAATATGGAATGCTTTCTTTCAAGTCGGTATTAATTCCACTTAACATTTTTTCTATTCCGTCTTGATTTTTTTCTTTAATAATTTGTTTTTTATAGTCACATTAAAAGAACAAATTCTCTGTAGATCATTCACTCATAATTAGCAGTTATCTTTCAAAGGTTAGAAATTGGCAAATACATTACTAGCAATTACATTAATAAGATACTGGGATTTTGAAAGCTATACAACATTTAATCTAGAATATTTTTGAAAAGAGGATGAGACCCACTCTCGATATATTTCTGTTCACTTCCTGGTGAACTCTGGCC
The DNA here is from genome assembly GCF_964237555.1 of Oryctolagus cuniculus. NCBI lineage: Eukaryota > Metazoa > Chordata > Mammalia > Lagomorpha > Leporidae > Oryctolagus > Oryctolagus cuniculus. The sequence continues at coordinate 142,686,459 of NC_091437.1, forward strand.
CTACTCCTCTAAGTGGATACAGGATATTTGAACATGCAGGGACCAGTAATGATTCTGGAAAAGTGGTCAGACTCCTAGTTACAAATTGATATCCACACTGATAAGTAGGGTTTTTTTTTTTTTCCCCCAAGTGAATGTACTCTACTCCTGAACAGTTATGTTAGATCTCTACTCCTGAAGAGTTCTTTTTAGATTCTAGAATGTGGTTGAGAGAAATAAGGATGTAACAAATGTAATATTTAAATAGAATTAGCTTAGCAGCTTTGAAAGGATCCCTGCTGTGTTGGCCATGGGAGAACAGAGGCTGATGAACTCGGTGACTGAGTCCCTAGCCCTTGATTCCACTCACCTTTTAGGACTTAGGTGTTTCAACATAACTTAGTCGTATAAATACATATGCTGAGCCTAAACTGTAAGAGTATAGGATTATCTTTTTAAGTCCCTCTCAGACTTAAAGTAAAACAAGTGTCTAGAAGAGGATAGGTTGCAAAATATTTAGTATTGCAATTGGGAATTGGAATCAGTTTGCAATAAAGCTGGAAATTCTTCATAGGGGAAAATGAAAGTGTTGGGGATGGTGATGCTCACTTAAATGAGCAGTATAACCAAGAGGACCAAAATTCTATCAGCCATCCAAGTTCTGTTCCATTTGAATATATATCATAGACTGCCTAGAGATTTAAGACAGAAGCTCTAATTATGATCAATGGATGGAAACACCAGGCCAATCACCTTTCAATGAAACTCAGCAACCATCCCATACTTGTTATTCACACACAGACACACAACACACACACACCCCTGTGCTGAGGTTACCCCTGTTTTGTACTGTACATCTTTTTCTATGCTCCAGCCTAAGATAAAGCCCATTTGAAGGTGGAAAAAATATTTCACCTTTGTCTCCTCAAAGCTACATTTCCTAGAGTGGGCTCAATGAGAAATACGAATGGATATTACATAAAAAAAAGAGGGACTGGGGGGACTCTGTCAGATCTGTTGGTGAAACCTGACAGGAATGTGGAATACAGGGTTTCTTGCACAGAACACTTTTTCTCATGGCACCTCCCTTAGGAGTTACATTATTTGAGACTCACTTTGGAAGACACATGCCTAAAGTAGAATGCTCTGAATTAGAAATATTGAACATAACAGATGACTCTAAGTCCCATTTTCTCTTCAAGTGGTCCTAATTAGCATTATGCTTTATTCCATTGGCATTTTTGAACCTGGTACATTGAGGCAGCCACAGGGTCACTTATTGAAAATTCAGAAAAATGTGTAGCAGTGCATGGTTAGAAAGTTAACTTCTGTCATAAATGACACGTGCCTAATGATTTGGGGGAAGAGGAACGGGAAGCAGAATGGAATGAATAAGACAGGAGCAGGCTTTGGTAAGAAAGAAGGAAACTATGAAGAGCAGAGATTAAATCAGAAAAACCCATCTTAGAAAGGTCAGCCAAGACTGCCTGTTCAGAGCAGGCAAAAGAAACCAGAAACCCAAATTGTAACACTAAAGGAAAAAAGGGTTAGGTGCTCAATAAAAGAGTTTGGGGAATAAGAATGTGGGCATTGATCTTTTCTTGTGTACAACAAATGCTCAGTAAATATTCATTGAATGGATGGACTCCAGCAGATAATAGAAGTTTATATTTAATGGAAAGGATTTTGAGTAAGGCAGTGTCACACACTTTTTCTTTGGCGGATAAGATACAACGACAGAGTACGGGTGAGTCAGGCTCCAGAGGAAGAAAATTGGGTTCTCTTCACTGAGGTGGAAAGAGGCAGGGAGCAAAGCAGTTATAAATTCCAGGCTGAGGTGTCTTCAACTAAATCGATCTCTGAAGTCTCTCATTTCTCCCCCTTTAAATGTACCTCAACAGCTGCTGGTTTAGTGTCTGCTTTTGAGTGTCTGTTTGTCATCGACCACAGACACTATTGTCATTTTAGTAGGGACTAGCTGGAAATAGCACCTGTTTCACACACAGTTGATATAGCAAGTTTGCAATCAATAAAATATTGCTCTAATGAATATGCAAGGAAAGAGATTAAAATGCTCAAATATGCTTAATTCTGAACCAAAAATCCTTGCCTCATGTCTTTCCTGCTGTGAGGATGGATGCTTAAGACAATATGAAAAAGTCATTTTTTCCCCTCTATTCTGAAGCTTCACAGTTCATTGTTACAATAGTATTTCCAGTCTATCGTTGATGGGCATTTAGGTTGGTTCCAGGTCTTAGCTATTGTGAATTGAGCTGCAATAAACATTAGGGTGCAGACCGCTTTTTTGTTTGCCAATTTAAATTCCTTTGGGTAAATTCCAAGGAGTGGGATGGCTGGGTCGAACGGTAGGGTTATCTTCAGGTTTCTGAGGAATCTCCAGACTGACTTCCATAGTGGCTTGACCAGCTTGCATTCCCACCAACAGTGGGTTAGTGTCCCTTTTTCCCCACATCCTCGCCAGCATCTGTTGTTGGTAGATTTCTGCATGTGAGCCATTCTAACCGGGGTGAGGTGAAACCTCATTGTGGTTTTGATTTGCATTTCCCTGATTGCTAATGACCTTGAACATTTTTTCATGTGCCTGTTGGCCATTTGGATTTCCTCTTTTGAAAAATGTCTATTGAGGTCCTTGGCCCATCTCTTAAGTGGGTTGTTGGTTTTGTTGTTGTGGAGTTTCTTGATCTCTTTGTAGATTCTGGTTATTAACCCTTTATCTGTTGCATAGTTTGCAAATATTTTTTCCCATTCTGTTGGTTGTCTCTTCACTCTCCTGACTGTTTCTTTTGCAGCACAGAAACTTCTCAATTTGATGCAATCCCAATAGTTAATTTTGGCTTTGACTGCCTGTGCCTCCCGGGTCTTTTCCAGAAATTCTTTGCCTGTGCCAATATCTTGAAGGGTTTCTCCAATGTTCTCTAGTAACTTGATGGTGTCAGGTCGTAGATTTAGGTCTTTAATCCATGTTGAGTGGATTTTTGTGTAAGGTGTAAGGTAGGGGTCTTGCTTCATGCTTCTGCACGTGGAAATCCAATTTTCCCAGCACCATTTATTGAATAGACTGTCCTTGCTCCAGGAATTAGTTTTAGATCCTTGATCAAATATAAGTTGGCTGTAGATGTTTGGGTTGATTTCTGGTGTTTCAATTCTGTTCCATTGGTCTATCCATCTGTTTCTGTACCAGTACCATGCTGTTTTAATTACAACTGCCCTGTAGTATGTCCTGAAATCTGGTATTGTGATGCCTCCGGCTTTGTTTTTGTTGTACAAGATTGCTTTAGCTATTCGAGGTCTCTTGTGCCTCCATATAAATTTCAGCACCATTTTTTCCAGATCTGAGAAGAAGGTCTTTGGTATCTTGATTGGGATTGCATTGAATCTGTAAATTGCTTTTGGGAGAATGGACATTTTGATGATATTGATTCTTCCAATCCATGAGCATGGAAGATTTTTCCATTTCTTGGTATCCTCTTCTATTTCTTTCTTTAAGGTTTTGTAATTTTCATCGTAGAGATCTTTAACGTCTTTGGTTAAGTTTATCCCAAGGTATTTGATTGTTTTTGTAGCTATTGTGAATGGGATGGATCTTAGAAGTTCTTCCTCAGCCATGGCATTGTCTGTGTATACAAAGGCTGTTGATTTTTGTGCATTGATTTTATACCCTGCTACTTTGCCAAACTCTTCTATGAGTTCCAATAGTCTCTTAGTAGAGTTCTTTGGGTCCCCTAAATACAGAAACTGGATAAAGAAATTATGGGATATGTACTCTTTAGAATACTATACCGCAGTAAGAAACAACGAAATCCAGTCATTTGCAACAAAATGGAGGAATCTGGAACACATCATGCTGAGTGAAATAAGCCAGTCCCAAAGGGACAAATACCATATGTTCTCCCTGATCGGTGACGACTGACTGAACACCAAGAGGGAAACCTGTTGGAGTGAGGTGGACACTATGGGAAACGGTGGCTTGATCAGCATAGCCCTGACTGTTAATGAACAACTTAATACATTATCCCTCTTAGTAGTTTTTTTTATCTGTTCTACTTAATATGACTGGTTTAGTTCTGTAATTGATGCACAGTTATTCTTAAGTGTTGAAAATTAACTGAAATGGGATCCCTGTTGAACATGGTGGTGGGAATGGGAGAGGGAAGTGATGTATAATTTGGGACATGCTCAGGCTGACTTGCCCCAAGTGGGGGAGTTGGAAGCATACCAGGGGATTCCAATTCAATCCCATCGAGGTGGCATGTACCAATGCCATCTCACTGTTCCAGGTGATCAGTTTCAGTTCACAGTTGGTCATGGTGAAGGGACTGGGAGTCAAAGGGAACACATAGACAAGTCTAGTACCTGCTAACGCTAACCGATGGAGTAAATAAAGGGGAGAGTGATCCAACATGGGAAGTGAGATACTCAGCAGACTCATAGAATGGCAGATGTCCTAAATAGCACTCTGGCCTCAGAATCAGCCCTAAAGGCATTCGGAGCTGGCTGAAAAGCTCATGAGAGTATTTCAGGCATGGAAAGCCAAGACACTCTGGCAAAAGATCTCTGCGAGTGAGATCCCAGTGGAAAGAACAGGTCATCAAAGAAGGAGGTACCTTTCTCTGAAGGGAGGAGAGAACCTCCACTTTGACTATGACCTTGTCTAAACAAGATAAGAGTCGGAGAACTCAGAGGGCTTCCATAGCCTTGGAAACTCATGACTGGAGCATAGGGAGATTACTGATGCCATAGACAGGAGTGTCAATTGGTAAAGTCAACAACAGGAGTCACTGTGCACTTACTCCTCATGTAGGATCTCTATCCTTAATGTGCTGTACATTGAGATTTAATGCTATAACGAGTACTCAAACAATATATTTCACTATATGTTTCTATGGGGGTGCAAACTGTTGAAATCCTTACTTAATGCATACTAAACTGATCCTCTGTAAAAAAAAAAAAAAAAAAAAAGAAATTATCAATTCCCAACTTGACTCTCACTGGGATTAAACATGACAATAGGTCTGCTCTGATTTCATCATCATTTAAAAAAATCATCTATTATTTTTCACTTTATGTTTCTGTGTGGGAGCAAACTGTTGAAATCCATACTTAATGTATACTAAGCTGATCTTCTGTATATTAAGATAATCGAAAATGAATCATGATGTGAATGGAAGGGGAGAGGGAGTGGGAAAGGGGAGGGTTGTGGGTGGGAGGGACGGTATGGGGGGGAAGCCATTGTAATCCATAAGTCGTACTTTGGAAAATTATATGCATTAAATAAAAGTTAAAAAAAAAAAAAAAACAATAGTATTTCCATCCACTTCTAAAGCAGATTGTTCGAAGATTTCTGTTTCTATTCCATGCTATGTAGTTTTCTTCACGTTCATAAGTAGACAGAATATTGATGTTTAATGTAGAGTAGTGTATTTAAGAGGGTCAGAGTGCCTGGGTTAACATATCACTTCTGATGCTTACAAGTTGTGTGACCTTGGGAAAGTCATTTGATATTCTGTGCCTCAGTCATGTAATCTAAAAGGAAAGTAATTGTAGTGTTTCTCTTAGAGGGTTACTTGAGGATTAAATTAGCTAATACATGTAAAGCATTCAGAACTATGCAGGTAGGAAGTAAATGCAACAGAATACTAATGCTTGCTAAGATGATGGTGATGATGATGATGATGTTAACTAAAGAGCGCAGTCCCAGGGGCCAGTAGCTGGGGTTGTCTTGTGTTCTAATGTCAAGTAAGCTCTTTCCTTCAGTTTCCAAAGCTATAAATAATACAAGATTTTCTTACCCCCTTTCTTAAATTTTATCTCAGCCTTCTTAACAGCATCTTATTTCTGTATTTTCTACTCCTATGGTTCTATTACTAACTCCAAATATTTATTGAACAACCAGCACTGATTTAAACCCAGTGGAGACAAGATAAAAGCCAGTACCAAATAGCCAGCTTGACCTAAAACCACGGTGAATGGGATAAGAAAGAGCTGTGCTCCAATGAAATTGACATTCTTGATCAGGGAGGCAGAAACTAAGTAAGGAAGCAAATGAATATAACAATTTTGGAAATATCCATAAAGAAAATAAAGTGATACAATGAGAGGGTGACTAAGAGGGTGAGAAGTCCAAATTTGGTTGACTGTGCAGCCCTGGGAAGACCTCACTAAGGAAATTTAAAAATAATTTATTTTATTTGAGAGGTAGAGAGACAAAGATCTTCTATCCACTTTCTCACTCCCCAAATGCCTAAAACAGTCAAAGTTGGGCCACGCTGAAACTAGCAACCTGGAACTCAATCCAGGCTTCCCACATAAGGGGCGGGGACTTGAGCCACAATCCACTACCTCCTAGAGCATGCATTAGCAGGAAGATGGCTCAGAAGTGGAAGTAGGACTCAAGCCCAGGCACTCCAGTGTGGGATGAAGGCATCCCAAGCAGCATCTTATCTGTTGTGCCAACTGCCTGCCTGCTTTGGAGATCCTGAATCGGAGGATGGGAAGCAGAAGAGATGAATTTTCCCTTATGTTTTTTTTAATATAACAAAATCATTTTGGGCTATAACTTTCTGCCCAACATAGAAGTTAACTATATTAGTTCTTTCCAATAGAAATGTAACATAGCTCACTTAGAGGTTTTTAGGATTTTTCTGTGGATTTTTAAAGATTTGAAAGAGTTACACAGAGAGAGGAGAGGCAGAGAGAGAGAGAGAGGTCTTCCATCCGATGGTTCACTCTCCAATTGGCCACAACAGCTGGAGCTGCACCGATCCGAAGCCAGGAGTCAGGAGCTTCTTGCGGGTCTCCCACATGGGTGCAGGGACCCAAGGACCTGGGCCATCCGCTACTGCTTTCCCAGGCAATAGCAGAGAGCTGGATTGGAAGTGGAGCAGCTGGGTCTTGAACTGGTGCCCATAAGGGATGCCGGCGTTTCAGGCCAGGGCGTTAACCTGCTGCACCACAACACTGGCCCCTGTGGCTATATTTAAAAAGAATTAGGTGAAATTAACTTTAACAATATATTTTAAATCAATTAATCAAAAATCTTATTTCAACATATGAAAATTATTTCATATTCTTTTTTGTTTTAAGTTTAAAATCCAATGTGTTTGGCACTGTATAGCACTCTATTTGAACCTGACACATTGTGTTGGGTCACACAGGTTTAGGCCACTGGTTGACAAATTGAGGTCTATGAGCCAAATCTAACCAGCCATGTTTTTTTTTTTTTTTTTTTAATAGTCTACCAGCAAAGCATCAGTTTTACATTTTAACATGGCTAAATTTTAAATGGTCATGGAAGTCATTATATATAAACCTTGGTTCTGCTTTATAACATGAAAGATTTAGTCTCTGAATCTTTTGTAAACAGAAGTTCTGCATATTTATGGGTTGTTATGTGATGTTTACTTGCATGTATACATTGTATAATATAATATCCAATCAGGGTAAATACTTTATCCTTTCAAGTATTTAACATTTCTTTATAGTAAAAGCACGTAAAAAATTCTATCTTCTACCTTTAAGTAGAGAAATATCCAGTACATCAACATTATCTATAGTCACCTTGCCGTATAGTAGAACCTCAGAATCCCTTAGAACTATCTAGCTTTAACCCAGTATCCATCAGACTTCCTCAACCTTCCTTCCCTGATTCCCTCTCATGCTTCTGGTAACCACTATATTTTTAACTTCTATGAGATGACCTATTTTTTTAGACTGTATAAGTGACATTCTGTGGTATTCATCTTTCTGTGCTTGACTTATTTTGCTTAACATAATGACCTCCATTTCCGCCCATGTTGTTGCCAATGACAAGATTTTATCATTTTTTATGGCTGAGTAAAATTACATTGTGAATATATGTGAACTGTATTTTCTTATCCATTCATCAGTGCATGGACATTTAGGTTGTTTCCATTTCTTGGCTGCTGTAAATAGTACTGCAATAAACGTGGGAGTACAGATGTTTGACAGATGAATTTTATTCCTCTTGTATATATACCCAGAATTGGGATTGGTGGATCATATGTTAGTCCCTTTATCTTTATTATTTGTATACCCTAAATAAAAGATTTCTGGGTAAAAAAAACTTCATGCATTTCATAAATACAACTTTAGGAACAGTGATTCTTCCCACCCTACCCTCCCTCCCACACTCCTTCCTCCTCCCTCTCCTATTCCCATCCTTATACTAAAGATCTATTTTCAATTAACTTTATACACATAAGATTAACTCTATGCTAAGTAAAGAGTTCAACAAATAGTATGAAAATAAAAATCCATTCCTCAACAGTGAGACAAGGGCTTTTCAAAGTCATGGCATCTCATAATGTCAATTTCACTTCTATAGATGACCTTTTAGGCACTCTATTAGTTACCCCAGATCAGTGATGACAGTTCTATTTTTAGGTTTTTTTTTGAGGAACCTCCTTATGATTTCCCACAAGGATTGTGGTTTTTTTTTTTTTTTTGACAGAGTGAACAGTGAGAGAGACAGAGAAAGGTCTTCCTTTCCTTTTGCCATTGGTTCACCCTCCAATGGCCGCTGCGGCCAGTGCCCTGTGGCCGGCGCACCGCGCTGATCCGAGGGCAGGAACCAGGTGCTTCTCCTGGTCTCCCATGCGGGTGCAGGGCCCAAGCACTTGGGCCATCCTCCACTGCACTCCCCCCCGGCCACAGCAGAGAGCTGGCCTGGAAGAGGGGCAACCGGGACAGAATCCGGTGCCCTGACCAGAACTAGAACCCAGTGTGCCGGCACCGCAAGGTGGAGGATTAGCCTAGTGAGCCGCGGCGCTAGCCTAGTTTGTGTTCTAACAATGAGTAAGGGATTCTCTTTCTCCAGATTCTCATCAACACCTGTTACCTTTTGTCTTTGTCATAATAGCTAATCTTAGAGTGAGATATCTCATCTGTTTTCCCAGATGATTTGGGATGTTGAACATTTTTCATTTGCCTGTTGGCCACTTGTATGTTTCCCTTTGAGAATTTGCTGTTTGCATCTACTGCTTGTTTTAAAATTCATGATTGCTATTGTTTTGCTGTTGAGTTCCTTATATACTCTGGATTTTAATCCCCATTCTTAGGTACAACTTGAAAATATTTCTACTATTCTATAGGTTGTCTTTTCTTTCTGAAGATTGTTTCTTTTGCTGTGCTAAAGTTCTTTACTTTCATGACATCCCATTTGTCTATTTTTGCTTTAATTTCCTGTGTCTTGGGGGTTTGATCTAGAAAATCCTTGCCCATTCCAATATCCTGAAATATTTTCCCTATGTTTTCTACTAACAGTTGTAGATGTTTTAGGGATCACATTTAGGTTTTTAATAAATTTTGAGTTGAGTTTTGTACATGGTGAGAAATAGAAGTCTAGTTTCATTCAGATTTCCCTTTTCCAATGCATATTACTAGCATCTTTATCAAATATCAGTTGGCTGTAGACAAGTGGGCATACATATAGGTTCTCTATTATGTTCCATCAGTCTATGGATCTATTTTTCTGGCAGTATCATGCTGTTTTAATTATTGTAAATTTGTAATGTATTTTAAAGTCAAGTAGAGTCAAGTCTCCTGCTTTTGTCCTTTTTGTTCAAGTTTTCTTTGGCTATTGGGGTCTTGTGGCTCCACACCAATTGCAGGTTTTTTTTTTGTAATTCTCTGAAAAACATAATTGGAATTTTGGTAGAGATAGTATTGAATCTCAAAATGTATATTCTACCCAAAGCAATTTAAACAATACTTGTTCCTCCAATCCATGAACACAAGATATCTTTCCATTTCTTTGTGTTCAATTTCTTCCATCAATTATTTATATAGTTTTCATTGTAGAGATCTTACACCTCTTGTTAAACTTATTCCTAGGTGATTTTTTGTAGCTATTTTAAATGGGATTGTGTTCTTGATATGTTTCAGATGACTAATTATTGGTGTGTAACAATGCTACATTGACTTTATATCCTACAACTTTGATGAATTTAATAGTTCCAACAGCCTCTGGTGGAGTTTTTGTGGTTTTCTGTGTATAAGATCATGCCGACTGCAAATAGTGACAGTTTGATTTCCTCACTTTCCAGTTTGGATGCTTTTTTTTGTCTAATTATTCTAGCTAGGACCTCCACTACCATACTGAATGAAAATGATGAAAATTGGCTTCCTTTTCTTGTTCCAGATTTTACTGAGAAAATTTAATTTCTCTACTCAATATGTTGTCTATTGAATTCTTATAAATGGCATTTTTATGTTGTGGTATATTATTTCTGTGCCTAATTTGATTGGAATTTTTTTTTAATTTTTAATGAATATAAATTTCCAAAGTACAGCTTATGGATTACAATGGCTTCCCCCCCATAACATCCCTCCCACCCGCAACCCTCCCCTTTCCCACTCCCTCTCCCCTTCCATTCACATCAAGATTCATTTTCTATTATCTTAATATACAGAAGATCAGTTTAGCATACATTAAGTAAAGATTAACAGTTTACATTCACATAGAAACAAAGTGAAAAATATTGTTTGAGTACTAGTTAGAGCATTATTGATTGGAATTTTTATCATAAAGAGATGCTGAATGCTATCAATGCCTTTTCTGCATGTATTGAGCTAATCATACAATTTTTGGCCTTTTTTTTTTTTTAAAAAAAGATTTGAAAGTCAGAGTTACACAGAGAGAGAAGCAGAGAGAGAGGTCTTCCAACCGCTGGTTCACTCCCCAGATGGCCGCAATGGCCGGAGCTTTGCTGATCTGAAGTCAGGAGCTTCTTCTGGGTCTCCCACATGGGTGCAGGGGTGCAAGGACTTGGGCCATCTTCTACTGCTTTCCCAGGCCATAGCAGAGAGCTGGATCGGAAGTGGAGCAGCTGGGTCTCGAACTGGCTGTACATGGGATGCCAGCACTTCAGGGCAGGTTGTTAACCAGCCACAGTGCCGGTCCCAGCTTTTGTTCTTTTAATGTGGTATATTACAATTATTGATTATAAGTATATTGGTTTGTAGCTTTTTTTTGTTGTGTCTTTGGTTTGGGTATGCTGGTCTCAAAATGAATTTAGAAGAATTTCATTCCCTCCTCTCATCTTCTTTTGATTAGTCTAGCTAAGGGTTTATTTTATCTTTTCAGAGAACAGAGTCTTCAAGAAAAAAATCAGTGAAATGATTTTTAAAATTCTGTCATTTATTTATGCTCTGAGTTTTATTGTTTCTTGCCTTCTACCAATTTTGGATTTGATTTGTTCTTGCTTTTCTAGTTCCTTGAGATGCTGTAATAAGTGTTTGAGATCCTTCTTTTCTTAATGCAGTCATTGATTGCTGCAAAACTCCCTCTTAGTATGGTTTTTGCTACATCTGTAGGATTTGGTATTCTGGGTTTTCATTTTTCATAAACCAAATTGTTAATTTCCTCCTTGATCTATTCCTTGATTCATTGATTGCTCAGAAGTTGTTTAATTTCCATGTATTTGTGTAGTTCCCAAAGTTTTTCTTGTTATTGATTTCTAGTTTTATTGCACTGTGTTCAGAAAAGATGGTCAATATAATTTTTATTATTTTAAATTCGTTCAGACCTGTTTTGTGATCTATCATGATGTATCTTGGAAGGTGTTCCATGTGCTGTTAAGAATGTCCTGCAGCTGGATAGAAAGTTCTATAGAAATGTTAGAGCCCATTGATATAGGGCACAATTTAACTGATGTTTGTTGGTTTTCTGTGGATAATCTGTCCATTTTGGAAAGTGGACATGTTAAAGCTCCCTGCCACTATTTTATTGGACTCTATCTCTTCTTTTGGGCCTTTTAATATTGCTTTATGCATTTGGATGCTCCATTATTACTTTTTGGCCCTTAAACCCTACAACATTTACCAGATGGAACTTTTGAAGATGCTTTCTGACCCCTGATCTAGTGATAAAACTTTTGAGGACACTTTCTACTTTCCAAACAACTTGAGGTAAATAGATGACACAACTTTTGGTCTATTTTTAGTGACTTTGAGGACACTTCACTTTCATTATTATGTTTTTGTTGTTTTCTTCTAAATTTATCCTATTTTCTTAATTTCTAAATTTATCATGTTTTTTAAAAGGTGCTTTAAGATCTGCTGCAGGATCCTCCTACCAGCTAGTGTCCTACACAAAAAACAATACAACATTTAATGAGAGGTATGAAAGAACAGCCAAATATGGAATTACCATGCTCATGGAAAAAGATCTAATATTGTAAAGATGTCATTTCAACAAATTCATCATCTCTAATTTCAAAACCATGTCAACAAAAATCCAATAAGATTTTAAAAATTACTATTTTGGTAGAAATTGACAAGTTGACTTTAAAACATACATGAAATGCAAGAGGTCAAGAAAATCCAAGGCAACCCTTGGAGGTCTCACACAGTCTTATCAAGACTTGTTATACATCAACAAAAACTAAAATAGTGTGGTATTGGTACAATGATGGCCAAATTAATAAATAAAACTGAATAGAGAACTCAAAAAAAACCCATACTCATCTAGACACTCAATTTATGACAAAAGAGACCCTGCAGAGTAATGGAGAAAGATGACTTAAGAATGATATTGGGTCACTGGGAGAGTTATCTGGGAAAAAAAACATGGATCTTGATCCTGGATATACTGTGGTCCAAAATATAAAAGTTAACTTTCCATAAGATGAGTTTCATGAACTTGGAATAGGTGAAGATTTCTTAAACAGTCACAAAAACACTACATGGAGAGAGTGATAATTGAAAATGTATTTCCAGTAGAACTTTATTCATGTAGTTAGATGAATAGTTAGGTGTATCATTGGTAGGATTCAAATGATAGAACAGAGGAGACACATGGCTAGAACAGGCTTGAATGTCCATTTATAAACCCAAGAGCCCTATTGGATTTCATGATAAAGCTCAAGTAGGTAGTTTGATGGGCTATCATTCAAAACAGATGCAATATCATTCTAACTAATGTGAAAAATTCTTAAAAAATCCAAAGTTACCTGGACACACTTTATCTGATAGAGACTATCAGTTTAATTTATAGCATATTTAAAAATTATTTATTTGAAATTATTTATTTGGGGGGAGGGGAGAGAGAGGGAGAGAGATCTTTTATCTGCTGGTTCACTCCTCAAATGACTTACAGCTAGAGCTGGGCCAGACTGAAGCCAGGAACTAGGAACTCCATGTAGATCTCCCACATGTGTGGCAGAGTCCCAACTACTTGGGTCATCATCTACTGTCTTCCCAGGCACATTAGCAGAGAGCTGTATAGGAAGTAGAGCAGTTGGAACTCAAACTGGCACCCAGATATGAGATGCTGAACTTGCAAGTGGTAGCTTAACATGCTGTGCCACGATGCTGGCCCCTGCAGCGTATTTTCAAATATTTACTTTCATTTTCCAGCTATATTTAGTGTCAGGTAAAAACATAACATGATTAAACTTGGAATTAGCTAAGAATGCAATCACAAAATCCTTACTCATGGTCAAATGTCCAGAATTAATGGTTTTAAATAATCAATCGCTCTGCAATTAGATTGACATTGTTTATCCAATAAGACTACTTAGCTGTCTTGAAGACAATGACTTTTGTGTAATGTTTCCAAAGGGCAAAAATTTGAGAAATAACATTTATATACATATTTCATTGTGATGTACTTGATCTTTGATTTCTCAGCTAATTCTTCGATTTATTTCAAATGGAAAGCCATTTGGCTTTGAACATGCTTTGCATTAAAATCTCTTTAAAAATGGAATTTCTCCCACAAAGACTTTGATGCTCTCTTTCCACTTAATCTGTACTCTCCTGTGGCAATTGCCCTTGCTTCCTGGGGATATAATCTCTATTATGCATCTATTACCCCTCTGCTGTACCGTAACCTCCATGAAAGCAGGATCACTGGGCATGTGGTTTAGTTTCATGACTACAGATATACCCATAAGCAGACATGGAGAGCTTTGAGTAATTTATTGAGAGGCCAATGAACATGGGAGACTCCTTGTGCCTGGAATGTCTTGTTTTGGTGCTGCACAAAGGTAGGGACCAAGGCTCCACAGTCTAGAAGATCCTTCAGTGCCCTTTTTAGTCCCTGCCCATCATTACTGTTCAGTTATAGGGGCAGAAGGTTTTCAGTGTTCTACTAAAGTCCAAGGAAATGAAGTATTCACTTTGGTACTTTGCTTGGGTAGTAAAAGCATCTTAGATATCTAAAAAAGGTATCTTGGTAAGCATAAAATTTAGAGAATTAAACTGAATTTTGGACTGAGACTTACTCTAGAGCTGTAGGCTTTTACTAAAGGCTTCATGTTTGGAGGAAGGAAGGGGATAAGCCTGTAAGTCTGAGGAATGCTAGGTTAAATGAGTTACTTTTTTTTTTTTTTAGATGTAGACCCTCTCAGAACTTCTAAGCATTGTGAGCTTTCCACTGAAGACTACTCACCATTTTCAATTTTAAAAATTACTCAACAGTAGATTCCAGAATGAGTTTCTTGAACTATTAATGTTCTCTGGGATACACATTGGAAAGATTGTATCCTTTGTACAGTTAAGCATCATCATCTGTCTTTCTTTTTGACAGGCAGAGTGGACAGTGAGAGACACAGAGATAAAGGTCTTCCTTTTCCATTGGTTCACCCCCTCAGTGGCCACTGTGGCCGGCACACCGTGCTGATCCGAAGGCAGGAGCCAGGTGCTTCTCCTGGTCTCCCATGGGGTGCAGGGCCTAAGCACTTGGGCCATCCTCCACTGCCTTCCCGGGCCACAGCAGAGAGCTGGCCTGGAAGAGGGGCAACCGGGACAGAATCCAGCGCCCCGACTGGGACTAGAACCCGGTGTGCCGGCGCCGCAAGGTGGAGGATTAGCCTAGTGAGCCGTGGCACTCGCCCCTGTGTTACATTTTGAATGAGTGAATAAGTGAATGAGGTGGTAGTGAGTTTGGGAGGAGAGCAGCACTGTAATTCTCCCTAACGGAAAGAGCAGAAGCCCAGGCGCCTCCCAGTTCCTTTCGCATTCTCCTGGCCTATACTTTTCTTTGAGCCAGGGCAGATCCATCTTGTCTCTAAGAAAATCTTATTGTCTTTACACAGGAACCCCAGCTCTCGAGACCTTGCACACAGACTCACTAACAAGGCTGTAATAGCAATCAGTTCCTGCTGGGACCTGCGGTGGTCTTGCAGCTCATCATATTTCAGGGGAATATGCTTCTGTGAATGTGGGGAGCAACTCGGACTGGACTAAGTTACTGGAATTAAGACTTATTCTATGCATCTGCTCTCCCACAATATGGCGCTGGGAGAGGAGAAAACAGCTTCTACGCAGCTGCCTCTTGCCAACTTGAGTGATGACCTCCAGGAGCTGATCCTGCTCCTGATTGGAGGAGAGCAGCGTACTCGGCGTGTGGGTAGCAGAGTTGGGATTGGTGGAAGAGGACTATAAAGGAGGAGAGAGACGGCATGCACCAGGAACATCTAAGGGGAACATCTAGCTGAAGGAACACCTGTGCAGCCCCCGAGAGAGCCGGCCGGCGGTGTGCCGCTCCCCTGCGGAAGTGGGGAATGTGGCAGGGGGAACCGCCCTTCCACGGAGGTGGAAGGGACGGTAGCCAACCCGGGAAGAACCAGCAGCCAACCCGGGAAGGACCAGCAGCAAACCCGGGAAGGACCAGCAGCAAACCCGGGAAGGACCAGCAGCAAACCCGGGAAGAACCAGCAGCAAACCCGGGAAGAACCAGCAGCAAACCCGGGAAGAACCAGCAGCAAACCCGGGAAGAACCAGCAGCAAACCCGGGAAGAACCAGCAGCAAACCCGGGAAGAACCAGCAGCAAACCCGGGAAGAACCAGCAGCAAACCCGGGAAGGGCCGAGCAGACGAAAGAACAGCGCAGGGTCCTGTGTCGTTCCTCCACGAAGAGGGGGAGCGACATGTGAATGCCTTTTGGATGCTTTTGGGAGAAGAACAAGGCAGGGAGTGACCTCGGGATTAAGGATACAGAGACAGGGCCAGGCTATCTGCACTCAGAGGGCCTTCAAAGCATCCTGTGGATATGAGCTAAGGAAAATATTTGCTTTCCTCTCTCAGGGTCACAGGACTCTGTTCACAGTATGGAGTTGCTCCTTAGGAGTTAGCAAGGCAAAGAGTTCAGGAGAAGCAGGAGGCTGAGGAGGAGGGAGAACTGTGTGTTCCCTCCACAAAGAACAAAGTGTGCACTCCGTGAATCTTGCTGATTGCAATCTCCTGGCTGCCTTTTGTGAGCCTTAGTTATAATTAACTTCCATATATTTTATTGGAATTAGTGATTTGTCAGCATTTTGGAACTTAGTACTAAGCATTGAATGTAATAACACTATTTATCTTCCATATGGCCACATTTTAGGGTGATGGATAAAGTCAAGAGCACCCACACAATTTCATGAAACTTCCATTTGATTTTTTTTTCCTTTTAGCAAGCATAGAGCAAGATTTTTTTTCTTGTTTTGTTCAGCAGAAATGGCAGAGAAATGGTTAATGGAAAACAAGTATGCTCTTAAATTCTTGTGTAAGAGTTTTTAGATCAATGCTCAAACTAATCCCAAGCTCCCAGAAATTGACCTTCCTCTCACTGTACATGATATCCTCTCCCACAGGGTGGAGACAGGTGTGTTAACCCCTTTTCCGTCTGCCATGATTCACGGCAGTGGACCAGTGAGAACTTTCAGGTGAAGCAGCTGGAGTCGGTTCTTGCCTCCTTCGAAATGTGTGAGCTTAGACAAGTCGCTTTGTCTTTTTCCGGGTTCCCCTACTTGCAGAGGGGTTGGTGGAGGGAGGGGGAATACAGTGGTGACAACACCTACATGGGTTGTGTACTTTCTACTTGTCAGGACCTATCATATGCAATCCCGATACTTTATATTGCTGAGTCCTCTCAGAACGAATGCATTCAAATAGGCGGTCCCATTTCTCAATGAGGAATCAGACTGGAAGGGTCTAGGAAAGTCGGACAGGTGGTGAAGTGGCAGAACATTGTTGTGTGCCAACTGCCATTGATGCTGCTGCCTGGGGGCCAAAGGTCCAGCCTAATTTTCTGGGAGGAAGTAAGAAATTTTCACTGCCTGGAAGTCTGCTGTAATTTTACATCCTCGTAGGAATGGGAGGCATGACCCCTCAGTGGTCACTGAGGGCTCTTACAGGAAGTAGCAAGCATGAGAACACAGTGAATTTCCTGACTGGGGGAAGCTTCCAAGATAACAGAGAATGAACCCTTGGCTAACCCTAAAGGCCTCAGCTACCTCTCACTACCATCTCCTATCACCCTCCCTGGTGCTCACAAGCCTACATTAGCTTGTTTTTGTTTCTTCCAACAAGTCAAGCTTGTTCCTGCCACAGGGCCTTTGCACTTACTGTTCATGCTGCCCTGAAAATTCTTAGCTGTATACTTTCCTTCTTCAAGTCTCAACTTGAATGTCAACCTGCCAGAAAAACTCAGACCATCCAATTATTTCATTTATTTTTCCTTGTTTCCTTGTTAACTGGCTTTTTCTGTACTGTGTTGTTAACACATGCCTTGCTAGGCTCTTCCTGAGTACTCAATGAATTAAAGAAATTAATGTCGTGTTTTAAAAGGGAGCAGTCGGGGTCACAGTAGGCACAGTAGGTTAAGCCTCTAACTGTGGCGTCAGCATCCAATATAGGTGCCAGTGGAGTCCCGCTGCCCTTCTTCCAATCCAGCTCTGTTAATGCACCTGGAAGAGCAGTGGAAAATGTCCTGTGTTCTTGCACCCCTGCATCCACGTGGAAGACCCAGAAGAAGCTCCTGGCTCCAGCTTTGCACAGACCTGGCCATTGCAACCATCTGGGGAGTGAACCAGTGGATGGAAGACTCTCTGTCTATAACTCTGCCTTTCAAATAAGTCTTCAAAAACAAAAGAAAAAAAAGGGGGGGGGGCAGTGAACCCTAGGCAGAGTTCCAAGTTTGATGCTAACTCTTCCCATCTTGTCTCATTGTGATTCCAACTGATCATTTGTAGTTGGAGAACACAATAGTGAAGGTCTCACTTTGCCATTTATGAATAGGTTTTTCCTTTGATTTTGATATTTACCTGCCTCTTTGCTCACTGCCACCTGTCTTGGAGAAAGTCATAGGAAAGAGTGTGATCTTTGGGCTTATATAGGAGTTGGGTCAAATCCCAACTGTATTATTTACAGTGTGACCCTGACAATTTGCCTCAAGGTCTTTGAGCCTAAGCTTCTTTATGCATAGAATACTTTATAGGATTATCCCAAGTTTAATTAAGATGTTTGTAAAGGATTTACAGCAGTATCTGGCAAACTTTTTCTCTTTTCTTTTTCAGGGAACTATCTTTCTTGGAAGCAAGGTTTGGTTTCAAAAGGAGCTGCCTGTTAGGCACCTACCAGCTGGTTCGTTGGTTTTGGAGGGAAACAATGGTAGAGCAGAGGGGAAGAAAATTGAGTTTAGATGAGACTGCGACCTCCCTGAGGGCCAGAGTTTTTGTCCGAATGAACACCACCATCAGTGAATCTTACTTGGTTGTACAACAAAAACACCAAAATTAAGATGAGAAATTGAAGCAGTGTTACAAAAAAAAAGTCAGAAAGTTTCAGATTCTTTATATAATGAAGCACTTTGGCCACTTCCCTGAAATGTGAACACAACAAGCATCTCGTGAAGTGGTTAAAACAGCTCGAGGAGCACAAAGACCACACACTGACTGTAGTTTCTCAACCCCAAGTCTCTAAACCCCAAGGTGTTTCTGGACAGTGCCTGGGAACCCTGGAATTAGCAACACAAAGTGACTTCACTGTCTTCCGGGTACTCTGACATATGTGGTTCTCCATCTTCAACACAGTCAATTTCTCATTGCAATGCTAAATTAGGAAGACTACTTTAAGGAGGGTGGTCCTTTGTGTGGAAGGGGCCAAAACTAGTTCTACCAAGATCTACCAGTATGATCCTAAAGCGTCTGAACTTCTGAATCTTTTTTCCTTAAGCAAAATCACCAGATGGAAGATCTGCTTGTGATAGACTGATGATGAATATGTACATACTTACACAGAAATGCAAGGAAATCACATATGCTTCAGGTGTCTATAGACAATAAACAAGTATAATTAGTAGATAACAGTTATCAAATGACAGCTTTGTCTAAGGTAATATTTAAGGACTTTGTTGAGGTCAAGTTGAGATCATCTCCACTTATCAGAAAGAAATCAGGACTAGTTTTCATTTGACTTAGTACTTAAGTATTATCTCCTAATGTATAAATATCATTAGTATTATTTTGTTCCAGATAACCTGTTGGGGAAGAATTCAGTGTTGGTGTAAAAATGCATTCATTTAAAGAGATACCACCTCACAAGGCCTTTTAGGGACAAAACTGCTATTTCCAACATTTTGTAGATGAGGATGGTGTCCGTTGGCAGGGATGGATACTGAGCTAATCTGTCTAAGGCGAGTTGCATTGGTCCTGCCAGGATCATTCACTATTCCCTCCATTTATACAAAAGGTAGTAATGTTCCAGTGATTTAAACATCTTAATTATTGTGAACATTTCATTTGCTGAAGGTGGATAAGCCATCTATTTTGATTCTTAGGCCCTGGAAATTAAGAAATTCAACATCATTCTGGTCTCCTGTTCACTTTAACTGTGGGATGTTAGTTCTTCCATTACATATTTTTTAAAGGAGAGTGGCAATTGACCAGAAATTCCATTTTAGAGCCAAGTCTTCAAGGTTAGAGCATGAGAAAATCTCACCCTCCCTCCACCTGCAATATATCACAACCACAAAAGCTATTTTGTGTAAATAATTTTGACTTATTTTGAAAACAAGAGAGTGGGAGGCTTTTGAGTTCACTAGCCCTAAACATAACATCCCCACATCAACCAGCTGCTATAGAGTGGATCAATAGTTCTACATTTCCTTGACTCACTGTGATGGCTAATGAAGCCACATCTCTTACATCAAGACAAACAGCTAATGTAATGGAAAGATAATTATAAACAAGTAAATTATTGGAATTGAACAGAAACCCAATTTTAAAGCACAGTTTTTCTTCTGTGTAAAGTCTTCTTGTTTACTTGTAGTCAAACACTGAACAGATTCAAAATAATTAAAACCCCTGTCAAGGTATTTGATGTTGAAGAAAACTTCTCAGAGCAGTCACTTGGAAATCAATTATTAGACAAGAAAAGGGGATGATTTTCTAAAGCGTGGAAGGTCCTAATGGTCACAGTGGTCTCTTTCTTCAAACTGAAGAACATGTGCCTCGTTTTTAAGTTTGATGAAAATGTAGCACTTAATAAGGGCAGAGCTTACACATCTTCAGAGCTCAGGGAATTCTGTGGATTACCATCCCAAAGATAGGCCTGAAACAGCAGTAGAGCAAAAGAAATGATCCCAAATCATTCACTGGTTTATTAGAGGAAGTACTGCTATAAACTAATAAATCACTAACGGCATTGTGAGCTGTTGGATGTTTGGCAAATCAGAGTTATGCATTGCTATTATGATGGACATTTCTTGATTTCATTAAACAAAAAAGAATTAGGAAAAGACACTCAACGTAAAAATGTAGTTTTTTGGCTCTCCTAAGTTTGTTAATTATTCACCAGATGTATATCCTGTGTTCCAGTGGTGGTTCCCGTGATATATGATTTCATTCTATGTACATTTAATAATATTTCCAATATTCAATTATTTTGAGGGAAGCCATGGAGAGTTCAATGTCTGGACTTGGTCTCCTTTGTCTTTCCTCCTCTTTGTCACACTGGAAGAAATAAATTTCTACCTACCCGGCCACAGTTGTTAAATATGACAGATTTTTGAAGAAATATCTTTAAGCGGTGTTGGAAGAATCTCCTTTTTGTCTAAATTTAAATTCAGAGGATAGAGCTCCGTCAAGGTATGTTTAGCTTTTGCTGAGCTATTGAAATAGTCTGGAATGTAAATCTTTGAAAAGTTACAAGGACTTGAATAACAAATACTAATGCAATGTACTTGAAATGTGATATTAACCAAAAAGAGATGGCAATTAAGAGTTTGAGTCACCTCCCTTAGTCACACTTGGCCTTGTGACAGGTATTTGCCCCAAACAGGTGCGGGGTAGGGTGGAGCACTATAATAAACAGTGGGGTGCTTCCTTACCCGAGAATAATTACTTAGGAATTTTTCAGGAATCTATGAGTACTTAAGGCTCTAAGAAGAACCAGAAATTATATTTTTCTTTCCAAAGTTACTGATAGAAAAAATTCAGATCTCAGGGTTTTGGCGATAGATTTAGAGGCTATAACTGACCTTTTGACCAAATATTTCACTTTTATAGTTGCTTCCAGGTACCAACATAGTCTGAATTCTTAAAGCCTCTTATCAAGAGTGATGTTAGTCACATTTACAAATGCTTGCCACGAGAATGTGCTGGGTACCCTCTTAAATGTACAGTATACACCTTCTGATCATTTAATCCTGTCAGAATCCTAGGAGGAAGCTATTACCATTTGGTTCACTTACAAAGTAAGAAAATGGTTGCTTAGAGAGAACAGTCACCCGGGCTGTTACTCCCAAACTCATTATGCTTACACACAATCTGATAGGGATTTCTAGGATCTCCACACACACACTTAGAAATGGAGGTTTGAAGTCTTCTAAACGATGCCCCTAGAACAAGTCACACCTTCCTTCTTTGCTTGATGTTCCTGCGAAGCCAGTGAGGTCTACTGACACCACCCAGGCCTTCCAGCAAGGGGAGATGGCTGACCTCCAAGGAGTCGGCTACAAGGCGGTGGGGATCCCGTCATTTCTGGCTGGAACTAAGACAAACCCTTTCCTCCCAGTTTAACTCCATCACACACACCTTCGCACACTCTAGTATTTCTGGATAACACTTGATTATTTAATGATCACCTGAAGACGTTCACCATTGTGCACTCCCAGGCTTTTGATCATTGTACCCTCAGCCCCAGCCCATCTATGAGAAACACATTTGCACTCATACTCTGATTCAGGTGAAAATCTCTTCCTGCCCTGCCTTCATTCAGCTTCTTGGGCCCGATAAGCCCCTCAGACTGCTGCGGCCCCATAATACTTTGTACACTCCCTTTGCAGCATCTGTCACATGCTCACATGATTTTATGCTTGCCACGTGTTTCCCGGCTTGATCATGATTTCTGATTGCAGAGATCATGATACATGATCAGTGCAGAGTGGTTGGCCCAAGGCAGTTAATAGTTTTTTGCCGTATGAATAAAGTTTGGTGAAAGGAAATACTTCATGGATATTATGAAATTGCAGTAGGTTTACTCTTCAGCTTCTAAAAGCCAGTTGGCTTATTTGACTTTATTGAAAATATTTTAATTTTTTTCAGAGGGAGCTAGTGAGGAAGAGCATTCTTTTTTTTTTATATTTAAGAAAATTTTTTAACTTTTATTTAATGCATATAAATTTCCAAAGTACGACTTATGGATTACAATGGCTTCCCCCCCCATACCGTCCCTCCCACCCACAACCCTCCCCTTTCCCACTCCCTCTCCCCTTCCATTCACATCAAGATTCATTTTCGATTATCTTAATATACAGAAGATCAGTTTAGCATGCATTAAGGATTAACAGTTTGCTCCCACACAGAAACATAAAGTGAAAAAGATGATTTTTTTAAAATGATGATGAAATCAGATCAGACCTATTGTCATGTTTAATCCCAGTGAGAGTCAAGTTGGGAATTGATAATTTATTTTCTTCTTTTTTTTTTCTTTTTTTTTTTTTACAGAGGATCAGTTTAGTATGCATTAAGTAAGGATTTCAACAGTTTGCACCCCCATAGAAACACAAAGTGAAATATATTGTTTGAGTACTCATTATAGCATTAAATCTCAATGTACAGCACATTAAGGATAGAGATCCTACATGAGGAGTAAGTGCACAGTGACTCCAGTTGTTGACTTCACCAATTGACACTCCTGTCTATGGCATCAGTAATCTCCCTATGCTCCAGTCATGAGTTTCCAAGGCTATGGAAGCCCTCTGAGTTCTCCGACTCTTATCTTGTTTAGACAAGGTCATAGTCAAAGTGAGGAAGAGCATTCTTATCCACTGGTTCACTCTCCAGATGCCCACAATGGCTGAAGTTGGGCTGGGCCAAAGCTGGAACTAGGAACTTAACCCAAGTCTTTCACATGTAAGAACTCTAACTTGAAACATCACCCCTTTCTATCAAGGTGAACCTTAACGGGCAGCTAGAGTCAGGAGTTGAACTCAGGCCCTCCCATCTTAACTGGCATTCTTAATTACTAGGCTAAATACTTGTCCCTGACTTCACATTATTTCTTACATTTACTCAACACCTAACATTTTCAACAAGTATGTCAAAGATAATTATCAGTTTCTAAAATAGCCCAGATCTTTAGGAAACCCTGTCAGTCTCCCAGGTGCTTTGGGAAATCTTCCACCTGTGGGACACTCTTTAGATGGGCTTCTGACTATAGAGGAACCCCTGTAATCCCAAGTGGTACTGGCAGAAAGGGGTGACACTGACGAATGGAGGGCAAGAATGGAGCTCTCTGGAGATGTATGAAAATTATAGGTGGCTTTGTCCAGCCACCGTAGAAAACAGTTTGGTGGTCCCTCAAAAAGTTAACATATAATGATTATATGACGCAGCAGTTCTAAAAAATTGA
Source organism: Oryctolagus cuniculus (assembly GCF_964237555.1). Lineage (NCBI taxonomy): Eukaryota > Metazoa > Chordata > Mammalia > Lagomorpha > Leporidae > Oryctolagus > Oryctolagus cuniculus. Next base: position 142,710,096 of record NC_091437.1, read on the forward strand.
AAATGGATATTCAAATACAAGTACAAGCAAATTTATAACAGTATTCAAAATAGCCAAATAGTAGAAATAGACCAAAACCCGTCAATGCATGCGTGGGTTAACATTGTCATTTATTCATGCAATGGAATATTTTTCATCCATAAGGATAATTAAGTGCTGGTACATGCTACCACATAGATAAACTTTAAAACCATTATGCTAGGTCAAAGAAGACATACAGAAAAAACCCACATGCTGTATGATCCCGTTTATAGGAAGTATCACAATAGTTAACTCCAGAGTCAGAAAGCAGATTGGCAGTTGCCAAGGAACAAGGAGATTGGGAAATGTGGGACACTTAATGGGTAGGGAGTTTCCTTTAGGAATGATGACATTTGGAACTAGATACAGGTGGCAAAATATGGTAAATGTACTAAATATCACCGACCTATTCATTTTAAGATGGTTAATTTTATTTTATATGAACCCGTTGGAATTCAGGTAAATAAAGTTGAGAGAGAGTTAAAGAAAAAATTAACTAGGGCAGGAGTAGAGCAGACACAAGCCTGGTGGTATAGGCTTTGAAGATGCAGGACGTCAGAAGCAAGGAGCGCAAGCTGCTGGAAAAGCCAGCAAAGTCAAGAACTGAATTCTCCCCTGCAGGCCCAAGAGGAACACAGCCCTGCTCTTGGCTTCATTTTAGCCTGGTGAGGACTGTGTTGGACTTCAGGCATAAAGAACTGCAAGACATGATGAAATCTTTACTTAATATACTAAATCGATCTTCCGAATATAAGATAATTGAAAATGAATCTTGATGTGAATGGAATGGGAGAGGGAGTGGGAGATGGGAGGGTTGGGGGTGGGAGGGAAGTTATGGGGGGGGCATTGTAATCCATGAACTGTACTTTGGAAATTTATATTTACTAAAAAGTTAAAAAAAGAAAAGAACTGCAAGACAACACATACAGATTTTTCTCAGCTATACAAGTGACAACAGATCATTCACTGGCCTCACGGGTGAAAAGAACTTCAGAGGTCTTATAGAGCAATTCTGGTGAGAATAGGGCTGAGGAAGGTTGTACAGCTTCCCAAGGTCACAGGGCTAGTGTTCTATGTAGTTCAGACACAGTGTTTCCTTCTGCAAGTAGAGGTAGGGAGTGAACAAACAAGGAGGAGGTAGTTATCTGGTATGAGGGAGGGAACAGATTCAAGGGGGATGACATAACTTGACCAGTATTTCATATCCAGAACTGTGAGTCTGATTTTTAAATGTATTTATGGGGCCAGTGTGTGGCATAGCCAGTAAAGCCACTGCTTGCCACATCCCATAGAAGTGCCAGTTGGGGTCCTAGTTGCACCACTTTCAATCCAGCTCTCTGCTAATGGCTTGGAAAAAGCAATGGAAGATGGCCCAAGTGTCTGGGCCCCTGCCACCCATGTTGGAGATGCAGATGGAGTTTGAGGCTCCTGGCTTCGACCTGGCACAGTCTTCTCCACTGTGGTCATCTGGGGAGTGAACAGCAGATGGAAGCTCGCTCTCCCTTTTCCTAACTTGGACTTTCAAAATAACTAAATCTTTAAAAATTTTATTAAAAATATCAAAGAATGCCTTCTCATGAACAATCAATAATAAAAACATCACATCCTAGAGGACAGAAGACTTATGGGTGAAAACACCAGTTCCCAGTACTGCCCACATCCGGTCCTGCTCTGGGGCAGTTGACAATTGCCACTGCTGTTTTTGGGAGAGCTGAGAGGTTACTAAACCATGGTGCCATATGCTGCTATTTAACCATCACTCATGTAGGACTTAAGGGTTTTACAAAGAGCAAGTCTAACAACCCTGTGAGATAGGTACTCGTATTGGGTCTGCTTTTTGAATGGGAAACAGGTGTGGGACAGTTAAGATTCATCCAATGTCGCATACCTGGAAGGTGCTGGAGCTGGGATTTTAAGCAAGACAGTCTAGCTTAAATTCTGTGCTCTTGATTGCTGTATTGTGCTGCTTACAGTAATTAGCTTTGTTTTACAAGGGAGACTTCATGTGGTTAAACAACATGCCCAAGTTCATGGAGAAGCTGGAATGCAAGCCTAGTTGGGTTCCAAGGTCCCTGTAACTCTTGCTTCAAAACTGAGTTGTCCATTGAAGGAATAGAATCCCTGGCTGTCTTAATCTTATTTGGGAACAATGAGAGATTGGGGCCGGGGGGGGAAAGAGATGCAGCTGGGAAGAAAATTTACTTTTCTAACACATCAATTACAATTTTTTAGTCATGTTAGGAAAATATGGTTTGTTGGCATAATTTTAAGATCTTGCTTGAGAGGCAGAGAGACAGAGTCAGATAAAGATGACATTCCCTAGTGCTGGTTCACTGCTAAAGGCCCATAATAGCTAGGTTGGTTTGGGGTAGGATGAGGCTGAAGCTAGCAATCGGCAAAACAATCCGTTTCTCCCATGAGGATGGCAGGAACCCAATGACATAAGCTAGTACTACTATCTCCAAAGGTTTGCTGCTGCATTTCTAGAAAGCTGGAGTCAGGAGCCTGAACTAGGTATCGGATCTAGGTCCTCTGATAAGGATATGAGCATCTTAAGTGGCGACTTAACCACTAAGCTAAATGCCCATCTCAGTATAATATTTTTTACAATGTAGTATTTGGCATAAATAAAAATTAAGACCCCTTTTATTCTCACCTTAAAAAAATAGTATTGGGGGGGGGTGTGGGGAGGCAGAAATCTACTCAGCTGCTGTTTAACTAATGTGCTATGGTTCTCCTGAAAGGCTGTGGCACAAAATGCTTGCAGCATTCGCTACAGGATTAGAAGACCTGGAACCTGGAGCTCTCTTTTCCACATCTCACCATAAAACTGTCTCTTTCTGAAAATGCTGATTTGAGCTCGATTTTCCCTTGCTGTGAGCTTTCCTTGCTCTGGGTCATGTGTTTCAATTTTAACTGTGGAGCAATAATCATCCTTGGGTCAAATTTCATAATAGTCCATGAGGTAGGGGAAGAATGGAGTAGGGGCAAGGGGGTAATGGGAAGAGAAGGCATCAGGTGGGGTTTGTATTCCCATCTCACCTTTTAGGTTGTCCCGCCACTCTGACCCTATATGTTTGCCCACAAAACTTTGTTGGAAGAAAACATTCTATGAAGAACAACCCCTCACCATTGTGGGTGAAGAAGAGAATGAAGAACTGGAGGAATGGACGTTAAAAAGGGAATGAAATAAAAACACTACTTGGAATGAGAAGCAGACAAGGCATATCCATCTAAAGTGTCTAAATGGGGTCCCTTAGCCACAGAAAGATGCTGGAAAGAGGCCGCTCATCAAGCTGGGAAGAGGCCAACTTGAGCAGGAACATTCAGTGATGGTGGTGGTGGTGGTGGTGGGGGAAGCAGAATTGTGCTGCTGAGAGTTTAGAAGAGAAAGTTAGAAAAGAAAAAGATCAAGTATATTAAATGGAATAAAACCAAGTCTTCCTTCTGGGGAAGTAGCTCCTTAATAATTGAATTCGCTGCAGACTCAGACATTGCAGGTGAAGTTAGAGAACACTAAGAAATCCAGATTAGGTTTTGGCTGCAGCAATGAAAAAAATTGGAAGAACGAGACTGCCATCATGAGGCAGAATGAGAGCATATAGTGAGTGGAGTGTGGCTGGAGGCTTTTCTGCCCAATATGGCACCTATTGGGTATCCACATACCTTTAGGCTGTTCTATTTTTCTAAACAGTAGCATTATAAAATACCTCTTAAGAGCCAGTGTGGACATACAGCTTTATACTGCAGACTATAAAGGAAAGTTTACATGACTAAGGGTCTCAACGGATTTCACTTCTCAGAGGCAATTGTTTCTAGTTTATTGTACCTCTTTTAAAAGGGATTCTACCCACTTAAAATGTATGTATACATCCTTCTGAATCATGGTTGTTGACTACTGTATTCCCCAATTTCTTTTTTGTCTGAAAAAGGGTCTTAGAGATGGTTTCCTCTTTTCTCTTGAGTATACTTCATTGCATGAATATTACAGGCTTATTAACTCATTCTTGTACTATCTCACATTTACAACCTTTTCAGTATTTTAATGCAAAAAATGTAGTAATGGATACTTTTAACATGTTCAGTATAGTTCATGGATTCAATTCTGAGAATAAAATTATGTTCCCCTTTCTCCCCTTCCCTTTCCCCCCTTCTTTCAAAAAAATTCCTAAAAGTGGAGGTATAAAAAAGTATGAATCTAAATTTGAAATTGGTATAGTAAAAATTGTACTATAGAAATTGGAGTGAAATTATCATCCTATGAACTATAGAATGCTCAGTGTTCTATACCCTTATGTTACTTGGTCTAGTTAACCTGCCTTTTTCTTTCTGCGTTTTCAATGAATTTTCCTGTGCAGACAAAAAGACGACTTTAAAAGATGGGAACCACCCTGCAAATATTAACCAAGAGCTTTGTTTGAAGGATTTAAGAGGAAGCACTAGAAATCACCCCTGGCCTTCAGTTGTTGAGCTGTGAACCTATGCAGGATGAAGAGAAGGCAGTGCCCCCTGAGATGGCAGTCACAAGTCTGTGTACAAGCACAAAGGTAGAGGGGGCCTGAGAGATGCAGGGATTCTCACAGAGGGCATCTCTTCTGACCTGGACCTCAAGATGAGAAGTTTATACCCTCACTCTTCAGAAAATCTTGCACGCTTACCATGCATCAGGCATTGTGCTTGAGACTAGGACTAAAATCCGTACAGCCTATTTTCTCCCTACAATTTCCATACTCATTCTTTTCTCTTACCACAGGGGTACTTAATTTCCTAACCATAGCACAGTTCTTAGATGTAAATGTGTGGGTGTGTGCGAGAGACAGAGAGAGATGCCATGGAGCACATTTTTCTCTTAGTAGGTAAAAATGTCCAGTTGGTCAGATATTTCTTATAGCTCTGCTGCTACTTTACTTCCACGCATTCAGTGGAGCTCAAGTCTCATTTCACTCACGAATCCTTCTTGACATCTGTAGTCATGTGGATGTCGTCCCCATGCTTGACACAGACTTGGGATGTTCTTATTCACTGTGCCTCCTCCCTGCATGCTCATCTTTTTGTGAGCGGGAGAGGGCGCTGTGGAGGGCTTCACAGCACTTCACAGCATTTTCTACCTAACTGGTCCTGTGACTGGCAGTGCACGTATTCCTAGTGGAAGGCATGAGTCCATCCTGGGTGAAGGATACGTCGCCTTGGCTATGCTTTGAGCTCCTCTGTATGACTCATGCATATATCATAGGTCTTTAGCAAACACATCTTTTTAAAGTATTATTAATGGGTTTTGACATGTTCTGACCTCTGTGCCTTGTTGGATCCTTTGATTAATAACTCCCACCTCGATGTGGGGAGAATGCTTCTTTTAGGACAGGTGAGGACGCTGCTCTGTCTACAGTCATGTTTGAAGTTCAGGTTTTTACTGTCTTTTTCTGTCTAATGTAGCTTGTCTACGTGCCCATGGTCACGGACATCACACAGACACGCACACACAAATTCCTGTCTGATGGCTGTGGCGTGCGAAGCTTGTGTCCTCCGAGGTCATCTTCCTGAGAGCTTGTGACTAATTCAGAGCACAGAGGAGCTCTTAGATATCATCTCATCGGGAGAAGGAAGCAATTTGTGACCTAACAAGAGAGTTAACACCAGCTGGTCCTAGTTTAGCGAGTTTAATTACTGGAATTTCTATATAATATCACCCCAAATGACATCTGGGTTGGAACTGAACACAAGATTCCTTTTGGGTGAGCAAAATAAAGCAGGCCATGCAAAGCTCTGCTCTGTCTAATCCTTGTGCTGGTGCATACGGGCTGCAGTGACATTTCTGGGACTGATTTGTACTTAGCTGAGATGAGCTTTTTAATAAAATTGCAAGATAAAATTGGCATTAGCTACTTTTAACCAGAAAGCAGAATGTATAGTCAGAGAGTGAGAACGAAAAATGCTTAAGGAAGAAGATTAAAATAGTCTTCCTTGTTCATCTGTCTCATTCCCTGGGTTACTTAAGACCCATTTTAACCCCTTAGTAAATCCTGGACCCAAATTGAAGCGAAATGGGTTTTTAATGAATCAGGCTAATTTCAACTATGTTTTAATGCAGTCAGTGCAAGTGCTGGCTGAATTGCCACAAACCCAGACCTTGTCACTTTCATTTCAAAGTGTGATCCATGGAATGCAGAGTCCTAGGTCTCATGCACATAGGTCTCCTTAATCAGAATTTGCATTTAGCAAAACTCTCAAGGGACATCCACACACATGGAAATGCAGAATTGCTGGATCCTGGTGTTGCATTTCTGCTTGAGGGTTTTTGGCCACAGAGTAGAGAAAGGGCCAGTCCCCTGAGGGACACAGACTGAGGCCTTGCTCTGAGAGGTTTCCAGCTACACAAAGACAAACGCACAGATGCATGCTCGAGCCCATGGTGCCAACTGGAACAGTTTGCCATTTGCTCTGTTTTATTGCCCTGAAACTATGCACTCAGCTTCTTGTGAGACTTCCAAAACACAAAGAATCCATGGGAAAATGTTAAGGTCTTAAGGCTCATGGCAACAGAAATAGTTTCTAGTGGGGCTCAGGTGGAAGTGGAGGTTGGGGAGGAACAGGGCAGAGGGGATTCCTGTGCATATGTGCTGTCTTCACCACCTCGGCTGCACTAAAAAACGCATTTGTATGTGATGGATTCTGACTTGTTCTTAAGAATGTCTGAGAGCTTAGAGGATGAGAGCATAAAGATTTTGAGCAAAGGGCTTCACTTGCTGGTTGTTTTGTGTGTTGGGCCTCATGTGCTTTGGAGAGAGGAGAGTTGATCTGCCATCTCCAATAAGATATTTCAGGTAGCATCTTGCTCCCTTCTCTTCCCTACCCCATCCCTTTCTAGCATTTTCCTTTGGACAATAGATGGCTAAAATCTTGGCTGGCGAAGGAAAATGGATTACCCATTGAGTAGTTCTACACCTGATGAGAGGTGCAGAAATAAGATGAGACATGCCTCAACTAATTTCAGGTTATTATAGTCTTCATCTAATTTTTGGTAGTTCTACTCTAGGTTTATAGACAGAAATTTAAAGCCAGAACATTTTATCATCTGTATCATGTAGTCCCCTTTTGACTGAAGCATTGCAATGTTCTTTTTAATTTCCATGAGAATGAATTTCACCTTTTGTGACATTCAAAGACAATTACGGTATCTTTATTAAAAATGATGTCACTCTGATTCCAGCAATAAAATTACAACGTTCCAATGCCAATAAATGTATTAGCCAAATCAGTCATCTTTCAGCTTTTCTGGCTTTGCTTTGGAAGCCACAGGAAACCTTCAGGTTTTAAATTTGTGAGCTGTGGAGAAGTACCATCACAGCACTGTGCATCTGCCTTTGCTTGAATGCTCAGGAAATAGAGCATAATTAAGTGACCATCCTGCTAACAGGTAGGGGCATTTGGCCAATGCCTAAATCAGACAGGATTTTGCAGACTCTCATGCCATGTGTGTGGGTGTGAGGTGGGGAATGAATCTGTAGGTGCTGTGTCTGGACCCAGGGACTCCACTGCTTTTGCATTCCTGGCTGTGAAAGTCTTGTCTTGTTTGCTGCCTTCTGGGAAAGATGGAGTCCTATTCAAGTGTTAGCTCAGAGGATCAGGAAGGGACAGAGGCCTGGGACCTCTTGTATTCTTATATCCAACTCTCTTCTTGTGATAAGGCTGCTGAGAGTTGAAATAAAAATCATACCAAAAATGTTATATTAATCTGTGTCAATTTATGTGGTAGCCTAGTAAGATGAGTCAGTTATGAGGTGTTTATTCTGTGCTTAAGGTCAAATCAGAAACCCTGTTGGATATCAAAAGGTATACAACAGAGGGCTTTCTTTGCTTAGCTACAGTTTTGGTTGGGGAGGAAATATGTTTACAGACAGGAAATAGAGAATAGGCAAAGCATAGAATTTATACTTCCAGGTAGCATAGAGCTGCTGTCTGAGATCCTAGCTTCATTTGTCTTACTAGGCATAATTTTGGTTTCAGAAGTCACACTCTTGGGGCTAGCAGCTTTCAGAGATGGGGAGACAGAGTGGACCTTGAAGGTCAGCAAAGCTTCATGGGCAGAGACCTGCACAGATTTGTGAGACTGAGAAGGAAGTGCATAATCAGAGATGCCAAAGAGGTTGCTTTAGGTTACACAGTTAGAACGAGTCGCCAACATGGGAGAAGACTGGCTTGTACTGGGATACCGCTGGTGGGTGAAATAGGTGACAAATGGGTGATAAAAATGGTAGGGTAAGAAAAGGCCAGATTGGAGAATAATTTAACTGCTAAGCAGGGCTATATCCAGATAGCATTTAAAAAATAGAAAAGTAGAATACAGATGATAATGCAACACATTCCTATGAGTCTGTCATGAGATTTTCGCAGGTCTCCATATTTTCCAGTACATCTTAAAGAATAGTAGATTGAATTCAAAATTACCTGAAAAGGGTAAGTCTCTGAGTTTCAGTGTGCTTGTAGTTCTGTGATAATTTCACTCAGCAAATTTTGACTAGGCAACTTTGTTCACCCTATACCCAGGTAGCATAGAGTCCAATGGGGGCTAATGGAGCTCACTGGAGAACCTACTTTGTTTGGGGAATACTGGCCTATCTGAGTGGTAACCATGTAGTGTTAGAGGGATTGCAGGAATGGAAGTTCAGGGTGCTACAAGAGCCCTGAGAAAGGGCAATTCCTAGACTGGGCTTTGACAATGGAGGAGTTAGTCCAAAGGAAGCAGTACTCAAAGACTGAAGGATGCAAGGTCACTGCGCAAGGGCGAGCTGGGGTAATAGTGCTCTGGGTAGAGGGTGACAGCACACGAGGGCCTGGGAGGCAGATGGAGAGAGAGAGCAGCGAGGCTCAGCTTGGCTTAGGGACTGCTGTCAGCTGAGAGAGGGAGTCAGGGTGGTGGAAAGACAGGGAAATGGTCACAGTGCTGATTCTCCAGGCGCATGGCTGAATGCACAAGTGGGGCCTTTTGTCCTTGTCCGGTGATATATTATCACTTGCAAAAGAGTAACTGGAGTCCATGAGGGTTGAGGCCTATAGGCCAAAGAGCCAGCTGATCTTTTGAGATTCCCCAGTCTCAAGAAGAGCCCTGGCAGCAGGTGCTACTTGTTCAATAAACCAACAATTTGGTTTGGAAGAGATGGCCAAAGCCTCCCCAGGGAAATGGCTGCTCCCCTGTGGTGTGACAGCAACAGCAGGCGAGTGCTGCACGGGCACAGCGGCTGCTGAGCCCGAACACTGAGCGTGGATTCCAGAGAACAGGTTTGTCTTTGGGGTATAATTATTTGGCCCATTTAATAGAAGTCTCAAGCAGGGCAACTCTTGAAAAATAGGGCTCTCTTCTCTTTTTAGCAGAGCTGGAACAAAAGGAAACTTAAAATCAATTAGAGGGAAAGAGGAAACCTATTTCTGTCCTTTTGGAGACAAAGGATGTAACACAATTGGTTAAAATTCAAGGGGAATGAAAACCTCTTGGGCGGTGGGGAAAATGCTGCTGCTCTACAGCCCTGCTTTGGATCAAATGCAGGCCTGTGCTGCCATCTAGTGTTCAGAAAGCTCCCTCCACCCTCAGGACCAGCACCTGGTGGCTTTTTGCTCTTCTCATGGCTCCCGCAGCAAGATGCATTCAATTATTACCTATTATCTTGATTATGATGCTTATTATTATTAGGCAAATTATTCCCACATATGATTATCAGACAAGGTTTAATACTTCATGGCCTGCCAAGAATTAATTTCTCACTGGCATTCTTTCTTCCATTCTCCTTCCTTGGGAGCTGCCTAGCACTGATGGAACCACAGTTTGACCTTTCAAAGCATGCTGGAAGGTCATAGTCTGGACCATTAACTTATTCTTTCCCTAAGGGAGGTCCTCGTATTTCTAGTGGAGGAACCTCCCGAGGGTGGGTTTTACAGCCTGGTGCAGGCAAAGCTGAAATGCTCTATAAAAGCCCATGGAGGAATATTCCCTCGTGTGTCCTCACCAGCTTCACAGGCTATTGTCCCCTTCCTCTCAGTGAAAGGTTTCTGATGATCCCACAAATTACTTTTATCGACTTTATTATCTACTTGGTATTCATCAAAGGGGCAGCTAACTGCCAACTCTTGTTTCTGGTTACTGGGAAAGGAGAAATGGAGTCATTCTGGGTTCCTGTGGCTCCAACTCACAGCCAAGGGGGCTGGCTGTGGTGGTGGCTTGTGCTTGTGTCATCTTACCTAGGATTAGGCAGGGTCTGTTATGCCTCTCACCCCTTTAGAAGAACCCTATGAATGCCCTTGACCTAGATGGACTGGCTTCAGGTGATGGCTGAGTAAAAGCACCGCATCCTCCCCGCTCTCAGCAGCCGCTATTTTCCAACACGGCCAATGCGGAGCTGAGAGACTGGTAAACATCCCTGAGCCGAGTTGGCCGTGTTTCACATTGGGACACTAATGTGAACCTGAACTCCCAGACTCAAAGCAGCCAAGGGCTCCAGGGTCCCTGCCCTTGTCTCTTTATGCTCCCCATTCTTCACCCTCCTTCAAGGAGAGCCTACACAGACCTTGGCCTCTTCTTTCTCCTTCCTTTCTTAAAGCCGACAGAGGAAATAATCCAGGAATTAAAGCTGGCTAACCCTGGGCTGTCAGCCTCCCTGTGATGGATGATGGTACATGAAAAAGTCTTAGAATAAGCAGGGGGAAAAGAAACATTTCTGGAGCCACGAAGGGTCGGCTCAGAGGGAGATGTTATGAAAGCCCCTTCCTGCATTCTCTCCGAGCTGGGCAGGTTTAGGGAGGAATAAAGGAAAGCTATTTCAGATGACAGCCTGGCAGCTTATTCCAAGTTCTGGGGCTGATGCTAGAATTGGCTGGACAGGTGCTGCTTGGGGTTGGAGGAGGGGACCCCCTCTATGACCAATTTGATGAGCTTTCTCCTAATTCCCCCTTCTCCCTTCCCATGAGGGTCAGTTCTGTGTGTTTATCACCTACTCTACTGCCCAAATTTGGAAAGTGAAGCCCCTTTTAAAACTATAGCAGATGGCATGTACTTGGCACAGAGTCAGTAGTCAAAAATTATTCAACTTAATAAACGAAAGAATGGTTGCATGAGTAAGTGATGAGATGTATCATTGCCTGGGTAAGTCAATCAAGCATGGGAACTAACACTTATCGAGTGCCTAATCAGGCTTCTTTTGTTCCACCCTAGTTATCTCAATAGAAAGTGGCTATTCTAAGGATCTTCTCAGAGTGACAGACTCAGACAGGAAGGAGCAGTGTCCTTTTCCCAAGGTCTTTCTCTTTTCTGCATGTCCGTTTTGCTCTCCTCTTTCTGCAGTTGCTTTTCCTAATCTCTGCTCTATGCAATTTCTTTTTGCTTATAAATCAGTCCTGCTGGTGACTAGCTTGCACAGCATCCAGTGGCTTCCTTTTACTCGCCCCGTTGTTGTGATTTCATTCTCCTAGCCTCCCCTTTTTATAATCTTAAATCCCAGGGAGAAGCATTTGATTAGCCCAGCTTGCAAATTTGTTTTTGTTTTGAGATTGGTCCTGGCTGCTGACCAGCCTGTAGATTGTGTGCTTTTGGTTCAGATCTCTGCTCCAGTCTGGGGATTCTGATCCTGTCATGATGGATGAGTTGGTAAGGGGAATCCACAATCACAAAACATGGCAACTAGCAGGAATTGCACAGAGACAGTTTCCCTTTGGTGGAGGAGATGGGTAAGATGGTTACTGTAAGTGTGGTTGAGAACTCCTGGATGACTGATGCTGGTGAAAGTATCCTCCCACATAGTTTTACCTTATTTAGTCTTCACAGTGATCGTGTGAAGGTGGCAGAGTTCATTGTGTTTGTTTTATCGATGAGAAAAGCAAAACTCAGCTAGGTTGGAAGAAACTGAGTGACAAGTCCTGAATTTGATACAAAGCCCAGGCTCTATCCCTAATTCCTCTCCAAACTAGAAGGAATAGGATGCAAACCAGACCTGTAAAAATGCTTTTGGGTTTAACCTGATCCAGGATGTTGAGAGGCAGAGAGTAGCTCTGAGGATTATTATTTGGTACAGTTTCAGGCTGAATGACTTTCAACCCCCGCCCTAAATCCTATATGTCGGATGACCTTGGAGAGTACTCCTGGTAGTCCTTTATTACCTTTCCAGCCAAGAGGTCAAAGAGGTCAGGATTTGAGAGTGAGTCTGTTGGCCATGTGTGTTTAGGGACCACCTGACCTTGGGAGGTCATCCTGACCCAAGGTTGTCACAGTGCATGCGTTCATGAGGTGTGGAGTGAGGCAAGCATGAACTGAATAATTATTGGAACAAGGATTGGAAGGACAGGGCAGTGGAGAGAGAAAGGTAGGGGAGGAGAGTGAGAATAGCATCAAGATGTTTTCTTTTCTCAAGTTCCCCTTCTATATCCCTAACATTTATTTCAAACACTTTAATTTGCCATCTTGCTCATAATGCATCTCTATGTACCTATAGTGGCAAACATTTTATGCTTCTCTTCCTTCTCAACTGCCTCATTTATCACTAGATTCTGCTGATTAGGATCATTTTCAATGTCTTTTAAACAGCCTAACCTTATTTTTCCTAATTTTTTCCTGTCTGGTTTAGTAGGATGGCTCAATATAAAATATACATTTGTGCAAAAATGTTGGCCATTATATCCCTACAGCCTGGCAATGTGCCTGGTGTGGGAGCTCAACAAGTATTTGTTGAATAAATGAATGCAATAAGTCTTTAGCCAAAAAATATAACATTCATCACTAAAAATAAGAGTTTGTATTATTCTAAGATCATTACCCTTGGAACCCTCCCTATTGGATTATAAAACAACCTCAGTTCTGTTTCTTTTACAGGGCAAAAAGAGGTACCCAGCAAAAAATAAAGATGTGTCTTGATTACAACATGCTGCCCTCCTTGCCTGTCGTTCAATTTCCATCAACATTAGCATCACTGAAAATATCAAAGCAAGACTTGTAGAAACATATGCCTTTATTTACAAGACTAGAGATCTCTAGTGTCAATAGATGTAGCATTTTTAAGTAGGTTAATGATGGAGAACCTTTTTCTACCAAGGAACATTTGGGCCATACAAAAATAAATGAATCTGCTGTAGATCTGTTGAATTGAGTCCCACCTGTGGTTGACTTGTCAGGGCCACACCAAATGATTTTGCAGGCCTAACACAGCCCAAGGGCCAGATGTTCCCACCATTGCCTTAAGATGATGGCTGAATCAACTGGAATTCACTAAATGAATGTCAGGTGTCAACATTGACAGTGACAGCTAACCACAGATATCTGGGAATACATAGGACTTATTGGTGCTCCTCAAATTGAAATACCTAGGGCCATATTTCTACCCTACCTGCCCAACATCAGTCTCCAGTGGTGCTCTTCTCCCAGTGACCACTACATAATCTCATCTACATCCCAGTCATTGATATGGTAAAATTCTCCCAATGACCCCATGGAGGTACACACAGTTATAGAAATACATAAAGAGATCTTTTAACTTTCCCAAGGTTGCAGGTAGCATACTCCTTTGCCTCTGAGATGCTATAGTCTAGATGGTGGTATCTGCATAATTCCCATTGTCACCTTGTTAAAAGGCTTCTTTTCATCCCAAACCATCCCAGCTACAATCATTGCCATTTGTAGGCTATAAAGGTCCATGCATCATTTTCAGAGCCCTCAGGAATACATCTGTCATTGGGAAGCTTTGGAAATGCTTTTACAAACTACTATCATCTTCACCTACGCCTTTGTGCGAGTTCAAGTGGGCACCATGCCCTTCTGAAAACACCAAATAAGTCCTCTAAGTAACTTCATGAAGTGATAGATCTCTATCACAAGAAGCAAGAACACGTGTGTCCCATTAGAAAAATGTCTTTTGCAAAAGTGAGAGCTGATATAGTTTCTCACAAGGGTGGCCCACAGTGATTAAGATGAGGAAGTCATTGTCAGAGGCGGCACCATGTGGCAGTCCCCACAAACTGTCTCTTACTCTGAAAAGCAATTTTCATGATATATTGGGATACCTCAGATGGGATCTATTTTAAAGTGTTTGAAGTGCCCCTGGCATGTGTCTTACTTTTTTGGCACTTTTTTTTTCATTCAGTATTTCTATGTATGACAAAAGAGTGAAAACGTCAGGACCTTGCACAAATTGCACTGACTTGACCCTTGGAAGGCAATAGCATGCTCTCTTCCACATCATTACTTTTTATTACACTCCCAGGAGGAAGACAAGAAGCATGGTGCACAAGGCTGTGGCAGGACACTGTTTTATCACGTCTGGAAGTGCTCATCACCTGCTCAAATACTTGAGCAGGTTCAGTGGTGGATTTGCTGTCAATGGAGCAGCAAGTCTCAGTGATGGCTGGCCATTCTCTAGGAGATGGGTTATTATGACTCATGCAAATCAGGGGACAGCAAGAGGGATGAACAGAAACCGATTTTGTGGTCCTTCTCCTCCACCCTCGAACTCTTCCTAAGCAACATGGAGCAAAACAGAGTGATTTCAGCTTTTACCTGCTGTCACAGCCACTCCTTCACAAGGCTAATGAAGTCATAGGTCCATGAGGGAAGTAGAAGAAAGCAAAGGCATTCAGTGGCCAGGCCTGACAGATTCCTGCTCATCTCTGCAGATATCTTGGATGGTCACCTGCATTCATTTTTTTTTTCCTCTGTGAAATGGAGCAAAAATGACCAATGGGTTGAGTTCTTATATCCATGCATAGTGGAGGGTGAAAGATTCTGAGAAGAGACCTAGTGTTCTTCCCCCAAATGGGTCAACACAAGACATACTTTTAAAGGATAATTTGAAATAAACAGAGGTGGAAAGGAGAAAATGGCCTAGGATTTCTAGGATGAAACAGGATCCGAGAGAGGAAGAGATGGGTGACAAACTTACACAACTACTATAGTTTTTTGATGTTGTAAGATAGTTCTCTAGGGAGTGTTTTTGAAATTCATGAGGGATTTTGTTTACTATAATGATAGGGCAGCTCTTAGTGGATTGTGTCCAGGATGCTAGGAATCCTCTGAAGTGTGGGACAGTTCTGCCATGAGTGGGTCATCTCATACCTACTGAGTTTGAGTATCCATCTGAGTATTTATTAAATGAAAGAGAAAGTATATTTACCCTTAGGAACTACATTTTATATCAATACAGTACATTTTTGGGAAAGTTTTAGAATGTATTGAATTCTCTAAGAATGTAACAAATTGTATAAATTGACTTTTTTGTCTCAGCATATCATCAGTATTCATTTCAGAAAATTACATCACCAATAGCAACTGCACTCTCGAGGTATGAGTTGCCAACATCACAGGCCTGTGGGTTAGCTGGCGCATTGTCATGGAATTCTGCAGGGAGGCCCAGGCTCCTGCTTAATTAATTTAATCTCCCAGTGTTATAACCTCCCTTTTTACCTTATGAAGTGTAAATGATTTTATTATAAATTACTTTCCTTTTTATTTCTCCTTTATATTACAGTTAGCTATAGTATGGGTTTTTAGAAACATCTTTTGTTTCTACATGGTGGCTCCCCTTTTTAGTGGTCACTGTGCTTATGGGGGTAGGGACTTTCCTTCCTGCCAGGTTTAATATTTTGTTCCTATAATCTAACTTCCATGGAAACCATTCTATGCTAGGATTCCTGGCTACTTACAGTAGTTCCCCCTTATTTGTGACTACACTTACCCACTGTCAACCACTGTCAGAATATATCAATAGGAAATACCAGAAATTAGCAATTCATAGGTTCTCATTTGAGTAGCATGATTAAATCCTACACATCCTACACAGCTCTGACCTGCTTAGGATGGGAATCCTTTCTCCAGTATATTTCAGCTCTCTATGCTACTGCTCTGTCAATGTTGACAGAGACAGTTATAGACCGCATTCACACTAGTTCAATTACAGTGTAGTATGATTTTTCTATTTTTACTGTTATTGCAAGTGTTTTATTGTGGCTAATTTATAAATTAAACTATTATAGGTATGTATGTATCAGGAAAAACATACTATATGTAAGATTTTGTACTTCCTGTGGTTTCAGGAATCCACTGGGGGTCTTAGAATGTATCCTGGATGGATAAGGGGGGTGGGAATTGCTGTATATTTAACCCACTAGGTTCAAATTTTCAAACAGACTTGGTTCAAATTTTCCATATATCATGCAAATAGATGACATAGGAAACAGAGGCAATGTTGTTTAGATTGACATCCTGGATTGTCTCAGCTGTAGCCCTAATCCAGCTGTCCCCTGAACCACCACTATAATAGGGCAGAAAGATAAATTAGTGTTAGAACTGCTTTTGAACCCCATTCTGTCTGCAGCCAAAGTTTACAGAAGACTTTCTGCCATGGCCCACACTATCCCATTTGAAGGCAATGACCCTATTGTGTATCAGAGCAAGTAGAATAATTACTCACATCTGCATGGATGGGTGTGTTGGAAGACGTCCTTGAAAACACCCAACATATTTGATTCTTTCTAAAACCTTGAGAAGCTGAACAAGTATCAGTACCTACATTAGAGAGAGGAAGGGAGTCATAGAGGTGAACATTCAGTGGTAGATTCACAACTAGAATTTAAATCTCTGAATTAACTATAACCCTATGTTCTTTCCACCCTATCACATAAAAGGATCATGCTAGATACTAATTTAATCAACATTACAGATCTAACAGTTAACAGAAAATTTGTGAAAAACACCTGCTAATTCTTCCATGTCTAGTTTAACCCTGTGTGGTTAGAACCTCCTTTTGTAAATGAGATAACTGGTAAGCCAAAATGATGTGCAATTCTCCATAGTGCTCAGTTCATCACTATCAATGTCAAGAGATGGAAGGTCTCTAATTCTGCCTGTCAAAAAAAAAAAGAGATGGAAGGGTTGGCGCCATGGCTCACTAGGCTAATCCTCCACCTGTGGTGCCAGCACCCCAGGTTCTAGTCCCGATTGGGGTACCGGGTTCTGTCCCGGTTGCTCCTCTTCCAGTCCAGCTCTCTGCTGTGGTCTGGGAAGGCAGCGGAGGATGGCCCAAGTGCTTGGGCCCTGAACCCGCATGGGAGAACAGGAGGAAGCACCTGGCTCCCGGCTTCGGATCGGTGCAGTGCTGGCTGTAGCGGCTACTTTGGGGGTGAACCAGCAGAAGGAAGACCTCTTTGCTCTAACTCGGCCTGTCAAAAAAAAAAAAAAAAGGAACAATCCAATCCTTGCCTTATTGCACTGAGCTTCACTTGACATGTTTCTAGCTGTGACTAGTAAGACTTTCCCCTTCTTTAATCATGGCAAGACCAGAATAATGATGGGGGAGGATTGAAATTGTCAGAGGCATACAAATGTTATGTTGATGTGAGGTACTCCAGGAAAATGGAAGAGGATTGCTGAGGATAAGGAAAATAGCATTTATCCCAGCACTAGCCAGTGACAAAGGAGTCCATTTTCAATAATTTTACAGAAAGCATTAGCTACCAAAATCTCATTTGGATTCTGCAGAGCATTTTATTCTGAACCCTAAAACTTATGCCGTATTTTTTTTACTTAACTTTCTGATTCTCTCAAAATATTTTGATGAGAAAATGGCTTCTGGTATGAAAAAGGCAGATCTTGGTTTTCAGTCCGAAGACCTTGCAATTCAGTAGTTGTGAGACTGCACCAGCTACTTAACCTCTCTGGACCTTAATTTGGCCATCTGTGAAATGGGGTGGATAAAATTGAACTATAGAGTCACTTTGTTGGTAATGAGCTTCAATCAGTGCTTGGAAATGCCCAGTTACCAGTCCCTCTGCAGGGAGCGGAGCTCAGAAAGCTAACACTGGGGCTCAGAGCTGATAATTTGCAGATAGGGCTGGTGGGTAATCATTTCCTTCTTCTTAGTCTGCTCTCTAACTGCAAAAAGATGACAGGGAATGGAAAAGCTGTGGCATGAACCCAAAGGTTCTGCAGTGTGGATAGAAATCTCCTTCGTTATATGCTTGTGAGCGCTCAGTTTCAACTCCCAGTGCCCTTAATCTTAAATTACAGCTACTGAAGCAAATCTGAAATTGGCTCCCCCAAAGACAGCAGCAGTTGCTGGGCTGCATAGCATGACTTCTAATAGCAGCAGCAGCAATCACAGGGCCAGCAGGGTCCACTCACCAGCTCCTTGCACAATGTCATTTTGACTTAGATTCAAAATGTCACTTCCAAATCTGCATTCCTTGTCTATTTTTTTCAATTAGTATTTCTCTGTATGATGTGTACCTTCATCCTAATGCAATCATCAATATAGTTTGTTAAATGAACTTATTTTGGCCATTTGAGCATTCCAGGTGAAGTGATGGAATATTGGGAAAAATTTTAAATGACCATTGCCATAATGAATGTTTGCAAAGAGACTGTACGGATAAATGTCCTTTGGTAAGGCCATATAATAGTATCTGGGGTTCCAAAGCATTAGGAGAGTAGAGGGATTTTAAAGATATTTCTTGGGAATTAAATTGTAGATCAGCTAACTTGTCATAGAATCCATCTATATAAATTATAATGTCCTCTTGTAGCTATAGCTTAAACTTTTCCTTAAACAGATGACATATCAGATTTCCCTTTTTCCTGTAGACATCACAGGAAACAAAACAAATGGGAGAACATAAACCCCAAATAGTTCAAAGCTTTGTTTTTTCTTATTTATTGACTGTTTGCCATTTCAGTATCTACCTGAAAAGGCTGGTCCTGCCTTTAGGATCTACCATAGTCCTACATTAGATGGATAAGAAAGGTCAATCTCAAGTTATCTGCCCAGCAGGTGGTGAAATCTCAGAGATGAGGTAGGAGACAATGAGTGAAATGAAGGGAAGGGAAGTACTATGCAGCCATTTCTACAGCTGGGGGTGAGAGGTAGAGCTGGAGGAGAACAGACTTTAGATCCAAGTCTGACTGGAGCTACATGAAGGTCAAGTTTAAATTTGATTAAGGGAAAAAAAAATGAAGGACTGAAATGTGAAAACCAATTTTTTTTTTGGTGGGGGGGGTCTCAGCTAAGAATAGACAACCAGGAGAGGCTATCAACTAGCTTCCTCAACCTGTTGATGTTGGTCAATTCCAGACAGACATAAATGAGAGCAAACAAGGATCCTCAGTGAATCTCTTGGGCATGACAAAGATTCACTCCATTTTCAATCCTCCTCACTTTCAGATGCCTGTGCATACACAGCCCCAATGCTCAAATCTACGCCTTCAGTCTTTAACCATGTTCAACCATTTCCTTTATTAAAATATCAATCTCTATGGAACAATAGTGCCTTGTTCTAATATGTCCTTGGATGTCACTAAGCTCTTTGATTAGAACAGATTTTCTGACCTTTAGAAACTTATATCCATGCTGCTTGCCACATTCTTGCCATTAACAGGTGAATAGATTTCTTTGAAACACAAAAGGTTTG
Organism: Oryctolagus cuniculus; assembly: GCF_964237555.1. Lineage (NCBI taxonomy): Eukaryota > Metazoa > Chordata > Mammalia > Lagomorpha > Leporidae > Oryctolagus > Oryctolagus cuniculus. Next base: position 142,729,545 of record NC_091437.1, read on the forward strand.
AGCATGGTCCCAGGAAGCCTCTTTTTCATATTTGAATAGTTTCTTGGTAGATGTGATCTCCAAATGCTCTGGAAATGTCAAGCAGGAGGAACTTAAATCCTAAGAGGGAAAACAATGCACTTCCAGTTGTTGGCTGGGATGATCCTACCAATTCACTGTCTGAAGAGCCCCAGGCCCAAGTAAAAGGTGTGGATAAGATGAGTCCTTGCAACAGCTCCACCTTTCTTAGTTTGAGTGAATAAAAAGACTGACATTCAGACAGAATCAAATGAAGATGGATCTGGAGACTTTGCTAATTCATATGCCCTTCTTGGTAGTCTGACTAGTTCTGACTTTTAGCGTACCTCCATGCTCCCAAATGGTAGCAACCTGGGAATCAAGCAACACATGTTTCAAGAAACAAATTCTCCATGTGTGGGAAGTCCATATGTCCTGCACATAAGCGAGCATTATCTTTAGATTGCTCTGTTTCTGTTAAGTCTTTAGAAAAGGATACCAGTACTCTCATACTAATGAAGCATGCTTTTACATTACAGTGAGGCATCTGACCACGGACAATATGATTAATAGTGTCTTCAGTAGCCTCTCAGGTTCAGAGCATTTCTAGAATTACAGCTCTTCCAATCTCCTCCTCTGGACACCATTGTTAACAAGCATGCTGATAACCAGTGGGCATTCTGGCTGCTACATCCATCAGTGCTCACTTTAGATTAGCACAGTGGTAGCTTGGAGTAGGAAAGGATTCTTGACAAGTCAGGACTCTGCTGTGGCTGCCTTTACCATTCCTGGTCACTATTTTAGGGCATAAGGTTTATGCTCACCCTCCTTAAAAGGCAACATCTGGATCCTAAGAGGCTGAGTACGTACCAGGAGCAGCTCAAGTACATTTCCTTCCCTTTCTCATTCTTCCCTCCCTCCCCCCTCACTCCTTCCTTCTCTCCCTTCCTCCCTTCCCTCCCTGCCCTCCCTCTTCTCCCCTCCAATTCTTTTAGTAAAACTGAGCTCAGTAGACAAAGCATGAGGCAAGGATGAGGCTTGTTGGAACTTTGGTCAAGGAGGGCCTCCTTGCTAACACAAAGCCACTCTACTTTCCGCTTCCGGTTTTGGAGGACGAGGGGGGTCACAGTCCTCCTATGCACCCTCTGGAGAAGTTATAATTTTGTGGTTCTTAGGTCTTATATATTCTTGTACAGAAGCTTTATTATTTATTATAGTCCCACTTATTTTCTTTCGAGGTATCTTTGCTTTTGGTATCATATCAAAAAGGCCAATGTCAACTGATCTCATTTGTGAGAACAGATCTAATCGTTTCCCCAAATCATCTCCCACCTCCTAGTACCATCATCTCTCAGGGTCTGCATTAGCAGGGAGCTGGAGTTAGGAGCTAAAGCTGGGAATTAAATCTACATGCTCTTATGTGGAATGCAGGCATCCTAACTACCTGTCTAAATGCTCACCCCTACAACCCATTTTTATGGCCTGTAAAGTAGATTTTTCTTCTTATTCTTGAGTAGGAAAAATAGAAGAATGATACCTGGTAACGTGTTAAAATTACATGGAATTTTAATTTCAATGAACATAAATATCATTTTATTGGAACTTAGACCCACCCATTCCTTTATATATTGTCTGTGGGTGATTGTGTTACAAAATCAGAGTGCTTGGAACAAAAACTGTATAACCCACAAAGTCTAAAATATTTATTATTTAGCCCTTTGTAGAAAGTTTGCTCACACCTCGATTATACCACTTTTACCCAACTTAAAAAATGGCTGTAATGAGTCTCTGAAGTCTGTCAGATATTTACATTCTGAAGAACATTACAACTAAAAATAATTATTGCTAATAAATTAACAATGGAAATTATTGTTACTGTCATTGTTATTATAGTGGAGTCGTGTTTTGGTAGCTTGAATACTCAAAAGCAAGTAACTTACTGTCAAATAGTTGGAATTACAGACATTTCATTGGCTGGATGAGTTCATTGGTAGTTGAAAGACCAAAGAGAAAAACGCTGCTGCTATCAGTATGGTTTCAGTGAAAGCTGTTTTTTCCTTTCCACCAAAAATACTCATATAGAGGAATCCTAGTCTGAGGAATATATTTGTAACAGAGTATATATTAACAGAAATGGAGAATAAGCTACACTGATTTAGAAAGGCAAAAGTAAACATCTGTACTTTGCCTGAGATTTCTCCAAATATAAAATTCTAGCTTAAAATGCAGTGAAAAATAAGTTGCTTAGCATGAATTCCTTATAACTGAGTACTATTTATAGGGCAAGGAGCTTTGCACAGAACTATCGGATTGGCAGGTCTTGTCTTAGAGAGCCCTCTTTGCCTTTCAGCCTGACTTTCCCTCATCCTTAGCTATGAATAATATGCAGGCGTGCATTCCCAGGCAAATACCCAATTCTTGGACTTTTAATTTTGAAATTTAGACAGATACTTCAGCTGCTGGTTCACTTGCCAAATGCCCACAACAGCTGGGGTTGGGCTAGGCTGAAACCAGAAGTCCAGAGCTCAATCCAGGTCTCCCATGTGGGTGGCAGGGACTCAAGTACTTGAGTCATCTGCTGCCTCCCAGGATGCATAGTAGGAAACTGGATTGGAAGTTAAGCTTGGACTGGAATCTAGGCACTCTGAATTTGGGATGCAGAAATCCCAAGCACAACTTAATTGCTATCCCAAATGCCCACCCCTGGACCTTTCTTGATTTCTTTCCAATAACATTGGTTTAGTTGGATGATAGTCGCAATGGATAAATCTTATTTTATGGTTGTCATTCATTTGTAATACTTGATGGGCAGGATTAAGGGCTTGTGCTCAACTCCAAAGACCATGTGGTGCTTTCAAGTTTTATACATGGGGGTGGACAAGAAGATTGGAGCTATGTTTCAGGATGATTAATCTGGCAGCCGTAAGTAGGATGGATTGGAGTAAGTGAAGGCAGAAAGATCAATGACCGACTGGGTAGTTTTCCCTTTAGGCTAGGCAAAGAGTAATGAGATTCTGATTTACTGTGGGGGCAGAAGTGATGAGGAGGAGGGAATAGATACAAGAATCATCAGATGCAATGAAGGGGGGAGTTGAAGAAAGTTTTGAGTTTGAAATGCCATTAATGGAGGCAGGAGGTTTGAGGAAGAGATGGGAATTTGGTAGTGGACATGGCGAGTTGGAAGTGTCAGCTAGACGTGCAGACTGAATGGTCACAATAGCAGAAGGAGATCCTGGTAGGATATAGGAAAGGGAGGTAGCTCCGCTCTGACACAGAACAAGGATAGGTACCAAACTTAGATGCCAACTGCAAGAAAGGGAGAAATCGTGGGAGCAAGCTGGAAAGCCAGAGAGATTTAAAAATTCATCTAAATAAACGTCATGAGCAAGAGAAGGGACAAGAGAGTGAGGTTAGTGTTGAGAGAAATAATGGAGGAGAGGACCATGCAGAAGAGGCTGTGAGGAACCTCAGTGCTAGTGGATTGATCAGTGAAGGGACTCACAGCCAAAATAGAGATGTTGATAGGCCAATTTGTAATAAATATTGCAATAGAACTTTCATTACCTGGTAGCTTATCAACATTCCAGAGGAAAGTAAATAATGTTCTCCCAATGTGCTCTATAAAACTTCTCCCTTCCACCCCCCCCCCCAAGACAAGTAAGCTTTTCCTAAATCTGATTAGACAAATTCCCTAATGACTCAGTTATGTCTTTATCACATGTGTTTTCCAGCTGCCAAAAATGGGGGGAAGACTATTTTCTGAAGGAAAACATTGCTTCTATCAAACCAGGTATTTTATAGCAGCTTTTGTTCTCCCCAGATAACTCTGCTTCTCACTTTATTTTTGTTCTTTTAATTCAAAATGTATTTGGGAACAAAATATTTCAATGAACTTTCTTGCTCATATTTCTTTCTCTATGCTGGCCTTCTGTTCTTTTCCTGTTTTGGGGCAATAATTAGGGGCTTTTGCATTTGTAAAGGATTAGAAGGCTGCTTGGGTATTGTAGCTTACTATGGCTTACTCAGCAAGCCTGTCTCTTTGCTCAGACAGAGGTAGTGCTGTTTTGTTATTAATCAATAGAGGGAGCAGCAGAAATTGATAAGCTTTCTGGTCAATTAAACCAAATAATGCTTTCCATGATTGAACTCTTTTTGTCCATGGTTTACACTGTGACTCTTGTTCAGTAAACTTTAAGCCACCAAACTAGTCATCATCCATTTGCAGGGTTCTGATGGATGAAAATGCACAAACACACACAGTCCCTGTGCTTGTGCACTTGACAGCAGTCTATGCCTAAGATGCGTGCAAATCTATCCAGATCACTTTTGGACAACCTTCTTTCCAGAGCTCGAAGATCCCACAGCAGCAGCAAGAAGAGCGACACAGATGCTGGTGGATGGCCTCCTCTCATCAACTCTGAAGAGGCGGCCAATACGGCAGGTTCGGTGTCCGGCGCCCTGGCCGAGGGGTGGGCCTCAAACCTTGGCCTCGACTTGGCCTGCTCGCCCAGCTCGGATTACTGGAGAGCTGGAGAGGAAAACATGCTGGAGAAAACAGAGCGAGTGATCACGGTGAATGCCTTCTACCGCTGGCCGCTGCGGGTCGTGAGAGAACATTACCCAGCCCTGCGTGCCTTGTAACAGCCAGCTGTGTTCCCAGCCCGAGTACTGCCGCAACGTGGGCAAACTCTTACCTGCAGAGGTGACCCATTACATGGTCCCAGACAGTTCAGTTTTCAATTTACTTTGAAATCTTGGAAATGCCGGAATTGAAGGGAGTAATTTGGTTGCAAACAGTGACTGATGCATTCAAAAAGAGGGTGGAGGTACTATAACAAGCTGCGGAGCCTCAAGGACCTGAGCCATGAATGCATACTCTGCAAATGAATACCATGTTTCATGCTACCAGGCTCAGGAAAAGCAAACGTTGAAGATAGATTCGGAGAAAAGGATTATCCACGCCGGGGCTTTATGGTATTGTCAGCACTGCGGGGAGAAGATACCCATTGTCATAGTGGCAGATAAAGATTCCATTAAGAGATATAAAGTGAAGAGCGAAGGAGTATCTGTGATGACATTCAAGAGTATCGGAATAAGTTCTGGCCGGATCTGGAGGCTGCCCACAACTTATGTGATTTCATTGATGAAGCCCTATATGAAGAACTGGAGGCCTTGAGAAGACTCAGGAATTACAACAAATATCTCCCCCCAGACATTTTAGAGGCTGGACTAAAATCTGGCCGCTATGTGGAGGTAATATTGTGTGTTAATAGACAACAAAAATGAAAGCATTTGTCCGCGTGCAGGACGCCGACCAGAGTGAAGAAGATTATATCTTAATCCACAGGATGAAGCCCCGGACTGCACACTCCACGGAGATCACGTAGCAGTGAAAATGCTCCCTGAATCTCTGGAAAAGGATTGGCCTACGATGAATATATGCCCACAGGACATGTGGTGGGCATTACTCAGAAGCATAAGCGGGATTATGTAGTAACGTTCCCACCAAGAGAGGCTACAATACTGCAGCAGAAAAATACCTGGCTGTGCCATGGGATTATAGGATCCCCAGAATTCAAATCCACAGGAAACAAGCTGAAAAATATCAGTTTTGCAAAGCCATTATACACATTGATTCCTAGGACACGGATGGATTCGAGGTATCCAGATGGACACTTCGTAGGAACACTGGGAACAAGTGGAGACCTGGAAGGGGAAGTGAAGTCTCTCATGGAACATGACATTTCCGAGCGGCCCTTCTCGGAAGCCCAGATGGGTGAGCTGCTGGTGAACACCCCAGAGAAGCCTTGGAGCGTGGACCCCGAAGAGGAACAAGACCGGAGAGATCTAAGGGAAACCATCTTGTGTTTACAATTGACAGGAAAGGGTGTGAAGACGTGGACGACATGCTGTCCGTGCGCACTCCGAGTAGGGGCAACCTGGAGCTGGGCGTTCATATAGCAGTGTAACGTACTTTGTGAAGCCGAAATCTTCCCTGGATAACGAAGCTAGGGCTAGGGCCACCACGTACTACCTGCCCAACCAGCGCTAGGACATGCTGCCCTCCGTCCTTAGCTCCAGTTTGTGCTCTTTGCTGCGTGGTGTTGACAGATATGCTGTGAGCGTCATTTGGGAACTGGATATGACCACCTACGAAATTAAGAACGTGTGGTATGGAAGGTCAATTATCCATCTCCTACGAAGAGGCTCAGGAGCTCCTAGATGGAAACTTGAGCATCACGGATGACATCACAGAATTCCAGGATATGGATGAAAAGGAGAAAGACAGGCTGCAGGAACTAACATGGGCGATTGAAAAGTTGGCGGACATAGCCAGCCACTTCCGGGCGCAGTGAGGTCTCGCTGGTGCCTTAGATCTGGACGGCGTTGAAATCAGTGTGCCGTTAGATGAAGAGAAGAACATTCTCGACCTCGTCCCCCGGCAGCAATGGAGAATCCATCGGATGGTGGTAGAGTGTATGATACACGCCACCCACTGGGTGGCCAGGAAAATCTACGAAAGCTTCCCCAGGCAGGCCCTGCTGCGCCGGCACCCGCCTCCACACCAGAACCTCTTCTCGGAGCTCAAGCAGAGCGCCAAGGCCGGAGGGTTCTACATTGATACAAGTTCCAACAGATCCCTGGCGCTTTCACTCGATAATGTGTAGGACGTTTCCAACCCGATGGTCAACAAGCTGCTGCGGAACATGGCTACGCTGGCCATGTCCAGTGCACTATACTTCTCCACAGGCTCCTGCAGGGAGCGCGAGTTCCACCCGTTACGGACTTGGCCTAGACAAATATGCTCACTTCACCTCACCAATAAGACGATATGCTGATATTACAGTGCATCGATTGATTGCAGCTATTGCAAAAGACAAAACAAACTGAGCTGAAGTTTTTAAGTGATTGAAGTCTCGAAGAGTTATGTGATCATATCAACGACCGACACAGGGCTGCGAAACTGTGCCAGAGGCAGGCAATGGAACTCTTCCAGTGCCATTTCTTCAGAGACAAAGATGTGGACCGAGATGAGCGCTGCGTTGCCGACGGTATCTACGCCTTCGGGGACACCCGTGTACAGCTCTACATCCCAAGGTATGGGATAAAAGGACCGCAAGTTTGAAAACCAAAGATGGCTGTGAGCTCCATTTTGGGCCCAATGATGAAAAAATTGGCTGGGTCCCAGGAGCACTTTGGAGATCATACAAGACAGACTGTCACATCCAGCGGGCAAGGCGTCACTTTCCGGATGTTCGAGCATGTTACAGTGAAAATATCTGTACAAGTTCTACAGTATCATCTTAATAACATACGAGTAGACATAATAAGCAAGAAAGCATACGTGGCCCCAGAGACAAGGCATACTCCCAAAAGCTCCCCATCACCCACGAGAGAGTTAGTGGAGGAAAACACTCAGTGTGCCGAAGACAGCAAAGAAAATATCCCTGAATACAGGAAGTTTCGGCAGACAAAGGGAGAGTGTCTCTACACTCTGCTGGAAGAGATCAAGAATCTAGCTATCCAGGACGTTTCGAACGATCTTGGAATTTTATGAAACTTTTTCAATGTCAATCAGGATTGACTATTTTTACATTTGTTTCCTAAACCCTTCTAGTTCAACACTTGGACTTTCTGTTCCCCCAGAATATTTTGCAAGTTTTGCACCTGTGATGGGCAAGCAGGTGCCCATATAACTGCCACATATAACTGCAGCTAATTCTTGAACACGGGTCTGAAGTGTTGATAAAACTAAGTGTATGTCATGAATATGTATAACATTTGGAGCCAAGTATTTTTCCATTTATTCCTATATACAGAAATCTATTGCAAAGCTAACATTTACTGTACATGTTATTTGTACAGGATTAACAGTAGTACATATTGTACTGTTATAATTTTGTAGCCACCTCCTGTTGCTATGGAGACAACTTCAAGTGCTGTATCTGCTTAAGATGCCCTGGGACAATTCTGTGTGCCGTCATCTTCCCAGCAGATTGTGAACCACAGTAAAAGTGATCTCTTGATCTGGCATATTTTTATAATAAAATGTATTTATTACCAAAAACCCAAATCCATCCAGATAAACTTTCTCATAGCTTTATTATAAATTAGTGCTTTAGAGAAAATTCACAAAACAAGTTTTTCCTTTTTGTCTTTACCCTGAAATGAGTCCTATAAACACGAATATATTTAAAATAGATCATTTCAGAAAGAGCAATAGTTCATAATATAACCCAGACATTTTTCATTTGGAAAAAGGAAAAAAACTTCCATATTTAAATAACACTAAGATTTTTTCTAAAAACTGCTTGAATAATGACCTTCCTCTAGGCTTTAATCACCAACATAGTCCTTTCTTAATTATAAGCCAAGGTCTGGGTTGTCCAAGCTGTGGCCTGCACTGGGGCATGAAGAGCTTGGCAGAACTCTGGGTGTGTTTTCAGTTACCAGCTTTGTTTGCTATCTGGAAAGCAGTATCAGAAAATGGCATTTTACTAATGGAGTTCCTGGGTGCCAGCCTAGCAGGGACCACTAAATAAGAGGCAATGAAGGGCCTAATGAATGGCAAAGACTGGTAGTGGACCAGAAAGAACAGTTGACTACCACAGGGGAGATGTTGGGCACAGGCTATGGGGAGGAGTCTGCAGAATGGTTTGCTCTGTCTACAGAGTTGCTGGTCCTACTACAAAGGTAGGGAGTCTTACTCCACTGCAGAGTTTCAAGACCATATTTCTTTTGTAACTGATGCAGCAAAATAAGAAAGTAAAATTCTTTAATGCTGTAGTCACGTTGATGGCAATCTGAATATCCAACATGCATGACTAACATTCAACAGTTTGAATTTACAGGCATTTCATTAAATGAAGGGATGCATTATTAGATGAAATCTATTGTTATCCATATTCCCAAGGCAAAACTGTTATATAAAATTAGAGGCATTGTCACTAGATGTTATTACTATGGTGGTCATTATGTTACTGAGCTCAGGATCAGACCATTTTTTGGCCTTGCTTTCATCTGCCTTCACTTTCCCCCATTGCTTGAAACCATTAAGATATGCCCTAGAAATAGCAGTTTAAAAGGTGGGAGACTAACCTTAGAAAGAGCTGGACCTTCTACAAAGCTACCAAGGCAGGATCAAGCAGGTACATACTGAGATTAAATCACTAAGCTTAGATTAGTGTTCTCAGGGACAGATACAGTTTTGGCCCATTGCAGGGCATGGGGTTAGCAGAATGATAGCGAGAATGACATGGAAAGGGAGAGGTACATGTTCAGAGTGGGAACCCAGATGTGGCTATGAGGCTGAGGTTGGAATGATAAAATTTGAGGGAGATGACGCAGGATGAATGTGATTTTCAGAGTCTGGTTAGACACTAGGAGTGGCTGGGTCATATTGTACCCCGCCCCCACTTCTAGGACTAAGTGTCTTAATGGCTGTGGTCTTTCTGGGCTTCACTTATGGTTTGGGTTTACAGTAATGGTGTAGAATGGAGTTTAGAGCTTCTTAGGCAGAAATAATCTTTTCCTGATTGAAATCCTCACTTACAGCAGATCCCATGTATTTGCATAGGGTAAGACCTCTTCTATGTAAGACCACAAGAGATCTTCAGGCAACAGCTGCTCATGATATAATGCTCAATGACCTTGCTCACCCAACAATGTGAGTTCATGGGAAGTATTTAGAGACCACACAAGCCAGAATGTAATCAGGAGCTGGAGCTTTCCGTCAATAGACAAATCCATAAATATTGTTCTTGGCAGAAATGCTTTGGAAATGTACTCACCTTCTTTCCAAATGCTTCCTTTCCTCAGCTCATTTAATTACATTAGAAAGAACTCACTTTTTCTTTAGCAGTTGCTAAATCTCCCTTTTATCAGGGAAGTTAAGATCCAGGCAAAGTTGTATTAAGGGTGGGTCAGCCAAAGGGCTTCCCTTTGGCATCAATCTATAAAAGGATGTGAGAACAGCACAGGAATACATCATAAATGTGGTACATGCTGCTTTTATCCAGGACTTCACATGTGAGTTCCTATAGAAGAAATATAAATCTGTCCAACTTCTTCCAAAGGAGGCAACAATTTTAAATGCAAACCAAAAGACATCTTCAATCACACTAACCATTCCTTGTTGAAAGCACACAATTCTAGATGGGAAAGTATATTGTAGCTATTTTTGTGATTCCTTATCCACCTTTTTTTCCCCCTGGCAGTCAGCTGACATTATATAATCTGAGAATGCATCTGAGAATGCAGGATGGAAAATTCTACCTTGAGAAGGAAAAGGGCGTAGCATAGAGGTAATGCCAATATGAAAAGAAGAACTATAGACATTTTTACTTCCTTGCTTCTCAGATAACAGTCAAAGGAAGAAGGGAATGGAAGAGAAGCAAAGCAGAGTTGAGACAGTTTTGTTCTCACTTCTCTTTTGGGCCAAAAGTCTAACAGCCAGGAATTAGATGAACTGATGGAAGGTCAGTCTTAAAACTTTTGCCTTAAATTTTTCGTTAAAGGATCTGAGAAGAGACCATCTTTCAGAGTGGCACTTGCCATACCAACTTGTCATGGGTACATCAGAATAAAACCCTTAATGCAGAGCATTTATACAGAGGGGACTCTGTCTCGGTATGCAAGAAGGTCCCGAGACGTGTGCACCTAATCTGCAGAGAGTTGTGTAGAGTAACTGGTAATGCTTGCTGGTGGGCTTCCTGGGAGGAATGTCACAGGGATATGAAGCGATTCCAGAGTTCATGACTGAGGAGACTTTTACCCAGGATCAACAGGAAATTACAGTGAGATTTCAGGGTGTCCACAATACCAGCCTTTCCCAAAGAGGGCCCAGTTCAATGAAGATGATCACAAGATGCTGATCAAGGTAAGAGAACTTGCTGCAGATTTTATCATTTGATTCCAGAAGAATGACTCTCCAGACAGCCAAAAGATATTCAGTTTTCAGGGGAGTCAGAGGACGACACAGGGACCTATGGTAGGGAAAGTGAGACCTTCTCCCTCTGCTATGAGGATGCTATGCGCATCCTCCTTCCTCATCGTCTCAGTAATAGCCCATCAACTGGGAGAGGAATGGGTGAGGGGAAGGAAATACGCAAGGTAAAGCCAAATTTATCTGGACAAGACTGGATCACGTGATAGGACTGTTTATCCAATAAACTTGGTTTGACACAATAAAGCCGATTTGAAGTTTCCCTCTAGTATTCAGTAGATGAGGGTATGGTAAATGGCAAGATTTACTCTGAGAAATGGAGAAACTCAGTGTCTACACCTCTAATTCCTTTACCCCATTTTTTTGGAATGACATCTTCTGAATTTACATTGTCACTTTAGGGTTAGTCATTGTGTTCATCAGCTCCCACTCTGGGTACAGGTCCATGTTGGACAAAAGATGCCAGCTGGGCAACTGGTTCCTTCCCCAGGAATTTTGAAACCAAGAAGGAAAAGAGGGAGAGAATCTTGTCTACATATCTAACACAGGCCGTAAGCAGGAGGTTAGCAGGTGAACCTGTGTTTACAAATAGCACCAGAGGTAGAGGTTTTAGAAGGCATCCTGTAGGAGACATTGCCTCAATTATAAACAGTTAGGGCTGGCAAAGCCTTGGCTGGCTGATTCTCAGAAAAACTGGGAAAACTAGAGGGCTTTCTGCAGATGAAGCCCATCACCATATCCTGTATCATTCACTTCAACATTTCCTTTGATTCTCCCACGAATACAGAACACAGAAAGATTACATCTCAGAAGAGGTCCATCCTCTTTCTGTCCCAGGAATTCAAACTCTTGGCCCCAGATTCATGGGAACAGTAATGTGCTGGGGGAGACCTCAGCCCAACACAGACTGGGCAGTGAATGCCAGAAATTGGGCCCCCTTTTTCCCTGTCCTATTGTTGTAACTTTGTTCAGTACACCGAGACTCCCACCCTTATTTATTGCCTGCTAACTTGCTATCTTCTCTCCCTGAAAGCTTGCTCACATATTACAAATTACAAAGCAGGAAGTGGTGACTTCTTTCTTGGTGTCTGGGTGTTGGTAATCTAGATGCTACTTGGCTGCTATTGCAGACATCTGTTGTTTTCACCCCCAGCATAGCCTGGTAATAGAATTCTGATTCTCCCCTGGGGAACCACTCTGGTAGCACTTTTACTCCCTTATTTCGGGTGGAGTACACTCTCACTGGCTTGGGTGAGTACACAATATAGACTGGGCAAATCAGAATATTACAATCACCTGGTTGGTGTGGTTGGTTAAAGACTGGTCACCTGACCCAAGCAGTGTCAGGAAGATCCAATGAAACTTACGCCAGAACTTTTGGAAAAGATAATTTTTCTCTTGGACTTTGACAATTTGACAATAGGTTGGTCTAAACTTCTAGGGGTCTTCTTGTGTAAACTGAAAGTGAAGTCAATGACTTGGAAAGACAAAGTTGAGAAATCAAGAGAAACTAAGCCTTTATGGCAGCCTTTGAGGTCTTGCCTTGAGTTGTAGTCACCTCTACTGGGTGTTAGTCATAGGAATCTTTAGAAAGCTTTCTCGCTTGAGCCAGTGGGGGTTTGTTCTTGATTTTTATCTCTTTGAAAGGTTTCTCATCACTTCATCTCTTTGCGATTTTAAAAAAAAACCAGACTTGTAATCCCTCTAAGCCTCAGCTTCCTCATTCGTCATTCATTCATTCAATAAACTATTGTTTTTGTTCTGCCACACGCTCAGTCATCCACTTTGCTCAGAATATGTGTCAAAAGAAGCGGGGTAGGGCTGGCAATGTGGCATAGCAGGTAAAGCCACTGCCTGCAGTGCCAGCATCCCATTTGGGTGCCGGTTTGAGTCCTGGCTGCTCCACTTCTGACCCAGCTCTCTGCTATGGCTTGGGAGGTCAGTGGAAGATGGCCCAAATCCCTGGGCTCCTGTGCCCACATGGGAGACCTGGAAGAAGCTCCTGGCTTCGGATTGGCCCAGCTCTGGCCATTGTGGCCATTTGGGGAGTGAACTAGCAGGTGGAAGACCTCTTTCTGCCTCTGCCTCTCTAACTCTGCCTTTCAAATAAATATTTTTAAAAGCAGGGGTTTAGGGAGCATGTCCCAGCTTCAGTCTCCAAGTAGTTTGTTGATTTGTGTCACACGCCCACTCTTGGCTCAATATCTGCAGCCAGGAGAATGGAATGCTGAATTGGCCACGTCAGATCGTGTGACTTCTATAGACACTTCCAATTCTTCCCTTCTAAGTTTGTAGATAGATTGGTATTCAAGTTGAACAAGGCTCCATCTCAATAGCATAAGGAGAGTCTACACACCCAGAGGACTCACATTTCTTTAACATCCTTTAAATGTAGAGGCCTGTGGATGAGGTCTTATTCTAATAAAGTTGCTCAGTCTTGTTACTTATAAAATATTTTCTAACTTTCAGGGACTATAAAAGGACAGAGCAGTAAAGTCATTGGTGGTGGTCCCCTATTCTGTGTTTTTTCCTAAACCCATCACAAGAAACAAAGAGGCTGCACTGTGTCCTATAGTCTTACTAAGCATCTTTTTAAAAAACAAACACTTTTACTAAGGAGTTTCTGTATTGAAGGCAATTTTAAGCTGCTACATTTCACCAGATAATGGAGTATTATTCTAAATTGACTATGGTGCAAAGGAAACTGTAGCAAACCTTACCTCTATTTCCAAGCAGATCAGAAATATCTTGTACCTTAAAAGACTTCGAACAGATTTATTTTTCATATAGAAGTAAAAAGAATGTTGAAAGTCCTTCCTAATGAAAATCAATCTTTTTGTTCTATTATGCATTGATGAAAGAAGTTTCAGGATCATTAGAAGGATTGAAGTCTGAATTCTTTTTAATGAATATTGCATTTCTCCCCATTAAGAGTAGACACTTGAACCCAGTTTTCACTCCCTGTAGTGCTTCCATCAGGGGTTCTAGGAGTCAACTGCTCTGAGCCTGTCTGAGGTAGGAGGAGGGTGCTTCCCCAGCAAAATGTAATGTTAGACAAAATAAGAGGAAGAAATGGCATTAGATCCAAATAGACATGCTAAAAGTGAACAAATGGGGGCGATTTTTCTGAAACAAGAATGCTCACATCTTTAATTGGCAGGAGAATCACATTGTGATGTATTTCTCTACCACCCCCTCAGTCCTTCACAAGCAGCATCTTGGTGCCTAATTGTCGTCTTCATCTCTTCTCCCCTCTGCACTACCTCAGTGATGACACACCTACTTACCAGCTGTGTAAGACAGAAACCTGGTCATCATTCTCAACTTTTACTTTATGTCAAAGATTTATCCAACAGTCTTTGTGGATATCTTTTGAATCTTCCCTTTAATTGCCATTCATTTTACTATACATGGAATTAGCCATACAATACTTCTATACTTTTGTGTATGGCTTGACTGTTTAAGAGGCAAACACACATACACACACAAACACAGGGAGAAAACAAGAGTGAGAGCAAGAAGCACTCCCACCTGCTGGTTCCCATAGGAAACGTTCACAATAATTCGTGCTGGTCAGGCCAAAGCTGGGAGCCAAGAATGCAATTTGGGTCTCTCATGTGGTGGCAGGGACCCAACCATTTGAGCCATCATCCTCCCGGCGTGTGCATTAATAGGAAGGTGGAATCAGGAGCAGAGCTGAACTTAGAACCCAAGGACTCCAATATAAAATGCAGCATCCCAAGCAGTGTCTTAACTGCTAGGCCCAATGCCCAACCCTGACTGGTTTTGTCTTTTACTCCTATTTTTTAATTTTATTACAGAGCAGTAAAAACTCATTACTTAAAAGAAAATACACAAGAAAACTATAAATAACTATAATCTCAACTACACTTCAATTCCTTATTAAAAAGGAATTAGAAATGAAGGTATAATAAGCCAAAATAGCTAGAAGTTATATGAAGCTTTCCAAAACCATTTCATGGTGTTCCAAAATTAAAAATATTGGGGGAAATTTTTAGCTGAAAAGTTATTTCAGTAATTACTGAGCATCACCAAGTGCTTAGTCAGTATTTGCTAGGTTGCAGAGAATATTATCACCAATAACTGAATTCAAAATTCAAATGCAGAAGATATTATCAAAAGTGAAACTGATGGGAAAGTATCTACAGGCTCTCAGGGATCAGTAGTCTCCAGTTTCAAGGGTTAGAAATTCTCACTTTTGTGGGTTCCAAAGAGTACAATGGAGGCTCACATACCATAAGTTTAAATATTGTAAAGTTTTAACCAATTTAACGAACTTAAGAGGTTTATCTTTATCTCTTGACAAATATATCTCCGACATCAGCAGCAGTTTGTTAGGATGGATTTGAATTTAGAATCCTTGGATTCTTCAGACTTCTGCCCTGGAAGATAATGGTGCTGAGAAAACCCACAGTTCCCCTGTTGTATCTCTGCAGTGGCTGTGTCCTGTACCCTGAGGCACTTTGCTTCCCCAGGGTTGCCAGTATGGGCCATGTGGGAGTATTCCAGTATGCCAGTATGGGTGTATGGCCCAAAGGATGCCCCAGCAGTTTATCTGTATTGGTTTATAAATATAATTACATTTTGTTAATCACCTTTCCTCTTAGAAACTAACACCTTCCTTTTTTCCTTTTTATTAGAGCATCAACTCTAAATGCGTACTTTGAACATTCAAAAACATAATGGTGGAAATGAAGTTGTGACAGTAAATATCCATACTAAGTCAACTAGAGCATAAGTTGACATCACAGCATCTTGTTTAAAATGATTCCTTCCATGAAAAGAGAATTAGGAAAAGACAAAATTCTTTAGGGAAGCTTTAGGGAAGTAGATAATGAAGATGAGAGTATGCTGAATAACACTATTAACAAAAAATACAATTAAAAATAGATTTCTTCATCTATTGAACTGGTAAGATTAAAAATAAAAATGCCTAGTATTGAGATTAAACTAAAATTGGTTCTTTTGTGTACCTTCTGGAGGAGAATTTCCCATATGTACCAAGAATGTTAACAATCACCAGAATAAAAGATTTGAATAAACTCTAGGAATTCATGAGAAATATTAATAGGGGATATTTGGAAGAGAGAAGAGGAAGTAATTTATATGCCCTAAATAAATCAAAATACATCTGGTTGATGAAATGCTACAGGTCCTCAATAATTATGCCATAAGTAAGTTTCAATAATAGGGGAAAAGGCTCAGTGATGTCATGTTAACTGAGAGTTTAATATGCAGAATTAACTGTGTACTATACTTCTTGTGTTAATATTCATGTCATTTGCACATTTCTCAGACAATTTCCACCCTTCTCTGCCTTGCTCTTTTCCCTGAGGGTTCTTACAGATTGTATTCTCTGTCAGGGGTGTTCTCCCAATTGGTTTGGACTGAGGGGAGGCACTGGCATAAGATTGGAGACTACAGGAGGAAATGGCTTGGTGATTGATTTCTTCCCACTTCAGCACTAGATCTACGGCTGTCCGATTACAGCTCATGCCAAGTAGCTAGACTTGTACATTCTCTCCTTGCCCTTGGCTAAGGTGTGGCAATTGCTTCTCCCTTTCTCTCTGCTTCACTCTCCCCTGTCCACACTTCTGAAATCATTTCTTCATTTGTTTCTTTATTTGAACTATCTGCAGTGAATCCAATTCTATATCCGTAAAAACAAATACAAGTATTCAAAATGTCAATAGGAGTTGTTCACTGGGAAATGATTTATGGCAGGCTTTTATTTTCTGATTTTTGTATTTTTACATTTGTTTTAGGTAAGCATTTATTATAGTACATTATAAAAAGAAATTGAGAAGTTTTTTTTAAGTGAATCTTTTAGATGGAATTAAGCTACTCTGCAATTTAGCATTATTAACACCACATTCACATTTGTAGTTGCCACTGTGGTTGGAAGACATTTTATCATTTGTTTGATAGTTCATTATGCAAGTGAGCAGCCATCATCATCTTGGTTTTATCTGTTAGGACAGGAGCTCAGAGAATAAAGTGATTTACTCCATTTCCACAGCTAGCGTATTAGCCAATGTTCTCCAGAGTAATGGAACCAAGAGGATATGTAGATATAAGGAAAAACTTATTATGAGGAATGAGCTCACACAATTATGGGGGTTGTGAAGTCCCATGATCAGTTCTCTATCAGTGGGAGACCGAGGAAACCCAGTGGAGAGTAGCTAGACTAATCACAAAGGCCTAAGAGTCAGGGTGGCTAGATATTCATGAGCAAGAGAAGTTGGATATCTCAACTATCTTTTCTAGGTGGGTCCTCCATGGATTGGATATACCCACCCACATTGGTGAAGGCAGTCTTCTTAGTCTATCAGTGCTAATGTCTTCCAGAAACATTCTCATATGCACTCTCAGAAGTGATGTTTTACCAGCTATCTGGGCATTTCTTAGCCTAGTCAAGCTAACACATAGAATTAATCATGACAATTGGAAATGGAAATTGGAAACTAGATCATCTTGGAAACTAGATTTTCTAACTCATGTTCAGTTCTATTCTACAATATGGATGTTGTTTAAGTGTAAATTGGGGGTTGTGCCATTAATGTAAAATTTGGTGATGCTAAAGCTTTAATATTTTTTAGATAATTATATGTTGAAAACAAGGCTTTTTTAAAATAAAAACATGACTATTTGGGAAATGCAGATAAAGTAAATTCAAATTTTGAAAGACTATTCTTAATGACACTGACAATTAGAACATGCTTATGTTTACTTCATTTTATAATTTGAAGAGCTATTATTCCTTAACATGTATCACATATGTAGTAAGCAAAGACAGCATTCAATAGACCACCTAGAACAAGACTGTACAATTTTTTGAGCCTCACTTAAAGCCCTTTTTTCCTGATTCTCCTTCACAATGTCCTACTCCTCCCTACACCATATTTTATGTGTTGTCATCCTCTATCTTTGATTTTATTTTTCTCATTCATTCCCACATGTTTTATGGACATGCTGATATGAACTATATTTTTTCAGTCTCTACATTAAAGAGACAAAAACATGAAGCCCAACTGAGAGCATCCTAATAAACCAATAGCAATCCACTGCACACCAAAGAAACAACTGCTCATCCCCAATTCCTACTTTTCCAAGGATATAGGGGCCCTGCTGACCAATGTTTAGGATTAGCAATTTAAGTCTATTTCATGCATCCAAACTCCAGAGTCCTTGTGCATCTAAAATTCCCATTAAATTTTACGGCATCTTTGGATATAAAATATATGGTATCTGACATTTATGCCCGATATGAGAGTACTGTTGTGTCTGGAGCTTTATTTCGGCTACTGAGATTGCTTTCTATCTTTTGATTTCTGGATCATTTTGTTGCATTTCAATAGCCACCATTGTGGCTGTACTTGGAAAAATGTTCATTTTGCACTTTTTAAAGGAGATGCAATTCTGTATGGTTGAGTGCACAATACTTCCAAGACTAGCACTTTGTTAGTAGCATTGCTTTTGTTTCCTGTTCTGCTTCCTTCAATGCTCCTTTCTACTCCACAAATAGTTTTCATTCTTGCATTTAAAAAGCCCACTATTCTTTTAAAGGCTTCTTCTGAAATACCATTTTCACATCAAATATTCAAAACTCCCTCTGGAAAATGATCTCTTCCTTATGAGTTTTAATGAGTTTTTCATTAAAACTGGGTATCTGGGGGGAATTTGACTAAGATCCCCTCACTGGGATATGACGATCCACCAACACATAATATGTGCCTATTGCATAGGCACATCCTTCTGTACTCTTTCAGTCATCTCCAGGTTATTTATAATACCTGATGCAAAGTCAGTGGTATATAAAATGTTTTTATACTATATTAGGGAATACAAGGAAGTGTACATGTTCAGTACAGTTAAAGTTTTCAAATATTTTTGATCTGCAGTTGGATGAATCCAGATGTGGGACATCTGTGGATTCAAAGGGCTAATTGTATTCTGGTCAGAGCCACTTGGATCATAGACCCTAACGGCATAGTAGATGACATTGCTCTTCTGTGATGTTGTACTCCAATAGGTCACCACTAATCTGGTCCACAGTGTTTTCATCTGTATAATGGAAGTAAAAGCTTTGAACTGCCTACTTCAGATGAGATACTGTAAGGAAAATATGCTTTGAAATTGCTACACGCTATACAAATGCATAGGATCATTAATTCAGTGGACAGCTATTGCCCTATCAGTAATACATTGACAATCTGAAATCTTTATCACCAGCCCTAGCCTTTCCTTTGGGCTGAGACCAATATTTAACTATCTGCTCAACATCTTGAATGTAACTAAAGGCATGTTCAGTTCATTTTAAATGATACTCAATATCTTAAAGTCTGCTGTTTCTCTTATGCTATGGTTAGTAACACACTGCATTCTTTGTCACTTTAAGCAAAAATCTGAGGAGTATCCTAATTCTTCATATCCCATAAATGAGTAAGCCCATGGTCTTTGCCTCCATGACATTGCTTGGCTCCATCTGTTCTTGTCTATTCTCATTGCATCCTAGGTTAAGGTCTTTGTTATTATGGAAGAAATTACATGACTTAGAGCGAGTCTCCTGAAACTGGGCTTTTTCTTATTAAATTTATCTCTAGGGATAAAACCAAAAGGAAGATTCAGCATTTTCTAACCAGCAAGTACATTGATACCTTCTATATAGTGGAAAAATTAGAAAGGTCAGTGTGCATCATGATTTCAGTGAATAAATTGTAATGAACATAATCCAGCAGGTGTCAATTCCTATAACAAGTATATAGTGAATAAATACACACATTTAAAATAAGGTTGCAGTAACTTTGTGCTGCTCCTCTGCACGCGGAGGAGCTGCACCAGACCAGACGCTTGTTGTTCCCCTTTTTACAAGTCTTTTCTATAGTAAAGTAAGAATAAGCAAACAGCGAACTCCCAAAGCAAGAATGAGTAGAGAGAAATAAGAACGAAGCAACGAACCTCCCCGCAAACTCTCCAACCAACCCACACCACCGTGCCATCTCTCTCCTCCTTTATAGTCCTCTCCACCAATCCGTGCTCTGCTACCCACATGCAGAGCACGCTGCTCTCCTCCAATCAGGAGCAGGATCAGCTCCTGCAGTTTCAGTCAAGTTGGCGAAAGGCAGCTGCGTAGAAGTTTACTCCTCCCCAGCACCATATTGTGGGAGAGCAGATGCATAGAATAAGTCTTAATTCCAGTAACTTAGCCTAGTCTCAGTTGCTCCCCACAGTTCCCCCTTTTTATTTTTTGGCATTGATAAGTGCCTGTCTTCAGTGCCCTGCAGCGCACACTCTGCTCTGCTCTGCTCCACTCGAGTTGCCCACAGGTGCTTACAAGCCCTACCAATCAGGCAAACTGAATCCGGGTCCTCTCTTCGCCATGTTGTGAGGAGGTTTTTAGGCGCTGATGCGTGCCTGTGTAAAGTTCAGCGTGATCTTCATGCTATTGACTGTCTTGTTTGTCGTGGTACTTCAGGGTTCATTGAAATGTCCCATATTCCAAGGATCCCAGGGATTGGTTATTCATTGTTTCCTTCCTCAAATGGAGTTTTCTAGCTCCTCTGCTGGTAGGTTCACCAAGCGAATTCTTCTCTTAGGGGTCCATATTGGTTGTGCCTTACCCTGCGAAAACAAACAAATGGCGCCTCATATTCTTGAGTAAGGGGAACAGGCCTTTCCATTGATTGTCCTGTAAATCCTTCCACATTACCCACTGTATTGATTCCTTATCAGCTGATTGAGCATGCATTTCTGCAGGTGTTTTGCTGTTCTTTCTTGTTCAGAAAATTGTATAAAGAGCTAAGGCCAAAGCATCCTTATTGGATGCGGCCATTTCCCCTATTCCCCCTTTTTGTTTAATTATTAAAATTTTTAAATATAAGTGAGTGCGTTCTACCACAGCTTGCCCTTGTGGATTATATGGAATACCAGTAATATGGGAGATTCTGAATTCTTTCAAAAATGTAGCAAAACGAGCTGATGTATACGCTGGGCCGTTATCTGTTTTGATCACATGAGGAACTCCCCAGGCTGCAAAAGCCTGTAAGCAGTGTTGGATTACTTGTTGTACTCCTTTATTCATGGCTGTGGCCATAACTACACCCAAATATGTATCTACAGTGACATGAACACAGCTTTGTCGCCCAAAAGAAGGGATATGTGTAACGTCCATCTGCCAGATAGGTCCTGGTTTAAGGCCACGGGGATTGGCTCCCGCAGGAATCTTTGGAACTATGGCAACAACGCACTTTTCACAGGACCTAATAATACCTTCTGCTTGCTTGCAGGGAATATTAAATTTAAAACTTAAAGTGTGGGTGTTAACATGCCATTTAGAGTGATATTCTTTAGCTTGTTCCAAAGTGGTGCATGCAAGCAAGAATCTTGAATAATGATCAGCCATCATGTTACTTTAAGTGGGCCAGGTAAATTAGAATGAGCTCTTATGTGGCCTATGTAAATAGCATGCTCTCTGATTTAATAACCCCTGAATTTCGCTTAAATAGACTGAGGAGGATTTAAGAATAAGGCACTGTGTAGCAAGCATCTGAACTGCATTCACCACATACGCACTATCAGACAAAATATTCATGGGTGTGCTCTCTGCGTAATACTGTCGCGATAATAGCTAATTCTGCATGTTGTGGAGAAGGGGATGCTGTTAAAACATCATTGATTGCCAAGTATAGCTGCTCCTGTTCCACCTTTAGCTCCATCCGTAAATACGGTAACTGCCCCTTGAATTGGATCCCTTCGCACCTTCTGCACCCGTTTTATTGAGACCTGTGTGCAGAAGTTAACAAATGGATGGCGAGGGTAGTGATTGTCAATCTCTATTTGTAGAATGAGAACTATGTATGCCCATTGCCAGCATTCCCTTGTAAAGGCTTCTACTGCCTCTTGAGCAAAGGGAACTACACATCGCTTTGGAGTCTTCCTTGCCATTTCTGTCGCCTTTTTTATTGCTGTTAATATCAAATCAGCCACCACAATGCCTTGGGTGTATAGTACACATGGTGCATGTGAATGTGGGTATACGAACAACAAGGGTCCTCCTTGCCAAATGACTGCGAAGGGATACAGCTGTTCCATAAAAATTAATGTTTCTAGGGCTTGTTGTAGATCACATCTTTCCATCTGCATTGCTTTAATTTGTTTTTCAATTTTCTGTAACATCAAGCGGGCTTCTTTTGTCAATCTACGAGAGGAATCAAGCTGGGCATCTCCCTCAAATATTGAATAATGGCATCATATCTTCGGTGGTTAATTTACAATAGGGCCTCAACCAACTTAAATTGCCACATAATTTTTGGAAGTCATTAAGGGTCTGCAACCCATCTATTGCAATTTCAAATTCTAATGGAGTCACCTTTTCAGAAGTTACTTTAAGCCCTAAGTACTGTACTACTTCCCCTTTTTGTATCTTCTCTGGCGCTACTTGTAACCCAACTTTTTCCAAATATAATAGCAGCAGCTTATATGCTTCCATAAGGTGACTTTCACTTTCAGCTGTTATTAACAGGTCATCCATGTAATGTAAAATTTGTACTTCTGGGCACTGTTGTCGAACCGGCTCTACTGCCTGATCAACATATAGCTGGCATATGGCAGGACTGTTAGTCACTCCTTGGGGAAGCACCTTCCATTCATATCTTTTGTCAGGACCTTGATGATTAATGGAAGGTACAGTGAAAGCAAACCTCTGAATGTCTTGTTCATGTAGAGGTATGCTAAAAAAGTAGTCCTTCAGATCGAGTGGCCAATGCTTTGGGATCATAGTAGGAACTGGAAGTCCAGGTTGCAATGCCCCCATGGGTTGCATCTGCTGATTAACAGCCTGTAAATCATGCAACAACCGGTATTTCCGATTTTTTCTTTATCACGAATATTGGCGTATTCCATGGGGAGGTTGATGGTTGCAAATGCCCTGCCTCTAATTGTTGTAACACTATCATTTACCGCAGCCAGCTTTTCCTGGGTAAGGGGCCACTGTGGTATCCACTTTGGCTTGTTGTCCAGCCATGACAATGGCAGCGGCTGCATTTCAGTGGCCCCCACGAAAAACCCGTGTCCTGTCTTTTAAAGTCGCCTTTGGGCTGGGCTAGGTCCCTTCTGCCTTCTCCTCTGGAGCCTAATCCTCTCTCCTGATACCCCTTTTTATACATTATACCATCCTGGAGAACTCTCCAACTGGTCTTCATTGGTTAATGTCAGTCCCATTTGTTCCAAAATGTCTCTTCCCCATAATGTGATGGGGAGTGCACTAACATAAGGTTGCACATTTCCCTTGTTCCCTTCTTGATCCTGCCAACGAAGCACCTGAGCACTCCTTGATGGTGTCATGGCCGCACCTAGGCCTACTAAAGTATTATCTCCTGGCTGAAGGGGCCATGACTTCAGCCAATCATTTTCCGAAATTACTTACATCTGCACCCGTATCTAGCAGGCCCTGAATCGACTTTCCTCTAATGGTTAAGGTCCATAGGGGTTGATCTGCTAAAGACATGGATAAGGCTGCAAATTTCTCCCCTTGGGGTCCACGAACATCCTGCGCTCCAGTCATAATCAGCATCTGAGCCACAGGTTCTTCTGGTTTAATTTGTATAATGCCTTTTGTGGATTGTAGCAGCACCTTTAACTTATCAAAGGGTAATTGGACAACTCCAGTAATGACCATTAGGCCTCTTAAAGCATTTGTTGCCTTTCCTATAGTTATTCCAAGTCCCTTCTGCCCAGCCGAAATTGTTTGCCATCACCTCTATGGCTTGTGCTCCCATTTGAGGTGTTAGTACTGAATACCCGGTGGCTCGTAACTCTGAGCAGTAAATATTTGGTTTCTGTATTGTTGGGACCGTGGCACCCACCGATTGTTTTGGCCCCGGGGTGCAGGGGCACACATTCCGTTTTTTGGCTGTTGTCCATATACACCTGGTCTTTTTATGGGGCCTGGCTCATTTGGCACCCTCAGGGGATTGCCTGCCCTATGCATTTTAGAGTAACATTCACTGACCCAATGGTTCCCTCTTCTACAGCATGGGCAAAGGCCTGGTCTTCGAGTTCTCCATGCCCTGCTGATCTCGGGCTGGAAATTTCGCCCTACATTCCCTCATTAAATGCCCTTCTCTACCACATTTAAAGCATTTTCGTCCCCTCATATCTTGTCTAAATTGTCGGGTCATTGCTACTGCAGCATGTGATCCAGAAGCCACATCATCCATGACATCCCTACAGATTTTCAAGAAGGTAGGGATGTTCTTATGCTGCCATGGTCTAAGAGCTTCATGACATGTTTTATTTGCCTGTTCATACGCCAATCTTCTAAGGGCATAGCTTCTTCCACAGTTTCAAAAATATTTCCCGCTGCTTCCATTAATCTGTTCACGAAGTCAGCGTAAGGTTCGGTAGAGCCCTGCACTATCTTAGTCAAGCTGTGTCTTCTCACCTTTTCTGGGTACCACCTTCCAGGCTCTTCTTGCTATCTCTTACTTATAAGAGGACAGCTGTTGGTAGTCAGGCCTGATCATCGGGATTGGCAAATCGCCCTTCTCCATTTAACATTTCCTCATCCCATGTTTGATTCCCTACTCTATAGTTCTGCTTTGAATATTCTCGAGCAAGTTCTCTATAA
This sequence comes from Oryctolagus cuniculus, assembly GCF_964237555.1. Classification (NCBI taxonomy): domain Eukaryota; kingdom Metazoa; phylum Chordata; class Mammalia; order Lagomorpha; family Leporidae; genus Oryctolagus; species Oryctolagus cuniculus. The sequence continues at coordinate 142,754,135 of NC_091437.1, forward strand.
GCAGATAACCATAAGAGGAAGTCACCCCCGCCTTTACTAAGTTCCTCCAATCTTCGGGTATTAGGCCTTGCTGTCCTATGTTATCAAGGATTGCCTGTGTAAAACTTGCATGGGGACCATACAATTGTACTTATTATTGCAATTCTTTAAGTAATTTGTGATCAAGAGGCGTCCAAGCCCTATTTCCTTGCTGATCTTGAATTACAGGAAACACCTGGCCTGGTTCCTAGTATTGCTCCCAAGCAGGTTTTTTATAAACAGCTCCCCTTTTCTTGCTTTCAGTTCTTGGCCTTTCTAGCTCTTCCTGCATTCCTACTCCCTCCATCGCTCCTTCCTCCTCCCACTCTTCTTCAATCTCATGTGGAAAAAAGGGCTTTTCTTTACAGGAGGAAACTTTGGCAGTACCAATGGGCTATACCGGGGTGGCGATTCATCCTTTATGGTTGAATTTGCCAGCCTTGTAGGGCCAGGATATATTCTTGGCATCTCTCGGGGGCGAGGTTCCATCTTCAGCTTCCTCCCCCCCCACCCCCCGTAAGCTTCCTGGCTCTCCAAATCCTTCTTTGATTTTCTTTCGTTACAATAGCTGCTCGCCTGGCTACCCTGCCATAATTCTTCCTGCAACTCACTCCCCTCATTAAGCAATAATTTGATCCCTTCCATGGGGTCCTGAAGCGCCTGATCAACGAGTTGCCACAGCTTTAGCATTTATCGATTCCCCAGCTGCCTCCACTGCTGTAGAAACCAGGGGGACGTCTCTACGACTGCTCTTACGAATGCGTGAAATTTCCTCCCCCCTCGTTTCCCTCCCTTAGAAGAAAAGCTGTGAGGAGGTGGGGAGTAGGGAGAGAGAGGAACCACATTCAGCCCATAACGGATGATCTTTAGGGAGAAATAGAGGATGGTGCCCAGCATGAGGAAGACGACGTAGCCAGTGGGCAAGGAGTAGCTAAAGAACTCCATTGTCTGTACCGTCCGTGACATGTTGGAGCAGTGGGCATAGTGGAAGACTGAGTCTCCCAGGCGTCCCCAGTAAATGCCTCTTTCCTAGCTTCTATTTTTCTTCCCCCGCAGCTTTTTTCCTGGGTTCTAACTAGCTTCTCACCGGCACTTTTCATCCGGCTTTTTTCCTACGCTCTCCCTATTCTCTCTCTCCGGTATTTTCCGGCTTCTTCCCCCCATCCAGATCCAAGTCACGGCACCATTTGCTGCTCCTCCGCACGCGGAGGAGCCGCACTGGACCGCACTGACACGCTTGCTGTTCCCCCCCCTTTTTTTTTTACAAGTCTTTTCTATAGTAAAGTAAGAATAAGCAAACAGCGAACTCCCAAAGCAAGAATGAGTAGAGAGAAATGAAAAAGAATGAAGCAACGAACTTCCCCCGCGAACTCTCCAACGCACTCTCCAACCAACCCACACCACCGTGCCATCTCTCTCCTCCTTTATAGTCCTCTCCACCAATCCGTGCTCTGCTACCCACACACCGAGCACGCTGCTCTCCTCCAATCAGGAGCAGGATCAGCTCCTGCAGTTTCAGTCAAGTTGGCGAGAGGCAGCTGTGTAGAAGTTTACTCCTCCCCAGCGCCATATTGTGGGAGAGCAGATGCATAGAGTAAGTCTTAATTCCAGTAACAAACTAGTCTCAGTTGCTCCCCACTTTGAAATTGGGAATTACATTCCATAAAAGATACAAATCCTTGTGGTTAGGAAGAAAAGGTTTTATTTGACAGGTAGAGTTAGAGAGGAAGAGAGAAAGGTCTTCCTTCCATTGGTTCACTCTCCAAATGGCTGCAATGGCTGGAGCTGCACCGATCTGAGGCCAGGAGCCAGATGCTTCTTTCTGGTCTCCATGCAGGTGCAGGGGCCCAAGCACTTGGGCCATCCTCTGCTGCTATCCTGGGACATAGTAGAGAGCTGATCAGAAGGGGAGCAACTGGGACTAGAACTAGTGCCCATATGGAATGCCAACACTGCAGGCAGAGGATTAACCTAGTGCACCTGGCGCTGGCCCCAGGAAGCAAAGTTTTATGAGGAATTCTTGTCCCAGTTTTGGCTCAATGCTCCAAATCTCAATTTTGTAATAAAAATATATGGACTATAGGTTTAGCGGTTCAGTATACCTGGACAATTAATTTTGTCATGTTTCCTTAGAAATGAACTTGCAAGTATTGCTCAACCTTTTCCACATTTTTTATGACAGAGAATGATATCTAGACTAGAGCTTTGTAGTCTCAAGGGCTCTTGAAACTTTCCTTCCTCTTGACAGTTCTGGTAAAATGTCGTGATACTTACTTTTTGGTCTCACTTGCATTTGTAATCAAGATTAAGTCAAAGTTTGAATGAATTTTGGTTTTCTACTTCTGTATAATTTTCACTGGATTCTTTAAATAGCCTTTTGGATTCTGCATCCTTAACTTCACCTTTCTCTAGTATATTTATTGACAATGATTTTTCTAAAGTGCAAGTCTACTCAAGTCACTTTTGTGCCATCAATGGGAAGTTTCAGAGATTTAAGAATAGCAGACCTTAAAGTAAAAACAAAATGCAAGTCAAACCTTACCATGGGATCCAAATTCCTTTATAAATTTTGTTTCTCATGTCTAGTCTCTTCCCTCTTTCTGCTTCATATATCATGTTGTATTCCAGCTTGTGGACTCCTAAGTACCTGAATATACCATGTGGGTTTATGTCTCTCTACCTTTACCTAAAAGTCTTTTTTACTACCTCTTGCCCTTCCCACCCTGTGAAATCCTGATCTCTCTCCCCTCTCTTTCTCTCTCTCTCTCTCTCCATCTACCTCCTACCCTTCCCTTCCCCTTCTATGTTGAAAAATATACACATTTAAAAATAATTCCAGATTATGAAATAGTATAAAAAAACCTTTTGTATCCCCTTTATCCAGAGCCTCCCCCACCCCCCCACCCCTGGCTTTCTAGGTGCTACTCAATTTTCTTCTATTATGTAAAGTATGCAAATAAAGTATATTCCAAGTATTTCCTATGCAAACATATGGGTAACACCACCTTCAACATTTCTAGCCAAATAAATGTCTCAGGAGTAACTCATTTTTGTATTACTGAAATGGAAGAGCTACTGTTTCCCTTTGGGAAGGCAAGAAAACCAAAGGTAATCAGATATGAAATTGGTTCTCTCTGCCAGTTTTTGGTTTCAGAAGTTTAAACTGCAGTGAATTCTGAGAAATGCAGTTATTTGTCAAGAGAGGTGATGAAACCTGCAAAGCTTTCTGTCACGGTCATCGTACTCCCATGTCTTGTACTCCAATTACCTAAACAAATAAGTAGCAAGAGTGGACCTGGTACTTCCAGGTGGAAATAGGCCAGAGTTAATTAAAGGAACTATTCTTTTCTCCAAAGAGTACCTATTTCTGTTTTAAGTTTGGGGTTAGTTACTTCCTCTCTACTCCTTCTCCTATCAAACGATACATTATCTTCTATTTTATTTTTTGCTTTTTTTTTTTTTTAAATTTATTTATTCGAAGGTCAGAATTACAAAGAGAGAAGAGAGGCAGAGAGAGGTGTTCCATCTCCTGGTTCACTGCCCAATTGGCCGAAGCTACGCTGATCTGAAGCCTGGAGCTTCTTCCGGGTCTCCCACGTGGGTGCAGGGACCCAAGGACTTGGGCCATCTTCTACTGCTTTCCCAGGTCATAGCAGAGAGCTGGATAGGAAGTGGAGCAGCCGGGTCTTGAACCGGCGCCCATGTGGGATGCTGGTGCTTCAGGCCAGGGTGTTAACCCTCTGTCACAGCACTGGCCTCAATTATCATCTTCTATTTTAATCATGCCTTTACTTATCTTTACCGGATTCTGATCTCTTTTGAGGAGAACAGTCATGTATTTTTTTTTTTTTTGGCAGCATTTTTTACAGTTACTGGCAAAGAGTAGAAATTTACTGTTATTTGTTGACTAATTGATGAACTAGGTCAATAAAATATGTCAGAATTGACAAAAGTGACCTTGAAGTTTGCAAAGCATATTTTTTTTTTTAGTTTTTCAAACAAAAGGAAGAGATAAATAAAAAAAAAATGAAAAGGTTGAGAGGGAGAGGTTGCTTCCATCTACTGGTTTACTCCTCAAGTACTTACAAGACCTGGAGGGCCAAAACCAGGAGCAGGAAACTCAGCCCAGGTCCCCATATGTGGGTGGCAGGGGCCCAACTCTTGGGGCTATGGCCTGTTGCCTCCTAGTGTATACATTAGCAGGAAGCTGGAATCAGAAGCGGGGTTGGGACTTGAATATAGGCACATTGATACAGAATGTTGGTGTCCCAGATGGAATGTTAACCACTATGCCAAAAACCTTTCTTTGTGATAACTCTCATTAGGGCATTTCTATTTCTTTGAATCTTCTTGACTGGCATAGCTCATTATAGGACTTGAATACTACCAGGATGTTTTTGAACTCAAAGTTATTAGCAAATGTAGCATTGAAGATTCCCTGTGTAATCTTCGTGACTCCTACAAAGCTGGTGGTTGTCTGTCAGAAACTGACCTTTTAAGGTGCGACTGTACATTTATCTTGTCTGTGGTTTCTGAAATCTGATTAGCGTAGTCTTAATTTAATCACAAATTAATCACAAAGGAACATCTGTAATACACTTCATTAAAATTACTAAAAACTCGGGGCCAGTGCTGTGGCACAGAACATTAATCCTCTGCCTGCAGTGTGGGCATCCCATATGGGTGCGGGTTCTAGTCCCAGCTGCTCCTCTTCCAATAGAGCTCTCTTCTATGGCCTGGGAAAGCAGTAAAAGATGCCCCAAGTCCTTGGGCCCCTGCACCCACGTGGGAGATCTGGAACAGGCTCCTAGCTCCTGGCTTAAGATCAGTTCAGCTTTGGCCATTGCAGCCAACTGGGGACAATTGGGGAGTGAACCAATGGATGGAAGACCTCTCTCTCTCTCTGCCTCTCCCTCTCATTGTAACTGACTTTCAAATAAATATATCTTTAAAAATTATTAAAAACTCAGAATGAGAATTATTTTGCAGAACAAGTTTTTAAAAATGTGATAAGCAACATTTATTTTTCCATCAATTCTCCATGAATATAAGCATCAAGGATGAAGTCCATCTCTCCGGAACATCCTTCCAAGGGACCCTGGATGAGCTCCACTAGGTTGCTTGGCTGACTATTGACTACTAGTGTGGACTATCCATCCTATAGAGGTTGGAACTCAGTATCTCTTGAGGAGATTGTTAAATATGCCAGGATCAGGTTTCTTGCTCATGGTTACAAAGGGGTGGACTTAAATGGACATATCAATGTCTCTTCACCTCAAGCTTTTAATTTTTTCCCATCAATATAAAAAAAGATCTTATAGAGTGGCTTGCCAGAGGAAATCACCATATTTATTTTCTCTAACCAATAAAATAAGATGTTTTACCAATTGAACTTTTTGCTTTCTCTTTCCTTTAACTTCTTAACTTTCTCAGTAAAAGTGAAGTGTAACTCAATTTATGTTCTGTTCTTGTCTATTTGATTAATACATTGTTGCTATTAGTATCAGATTTTGGCTTTACTATAAGGCCTGTAATCTTTAAAGGCAAACAGATAAAAGAGAAAAACTAATAAGACTACTATATTTCATTATCTGTAAGATGCACATCTTTCGTATCTCCAGATCTTAAACTGGAATGCATCTTTCACTTGATGGCATATTATATCTCTTAGGGATGCAGTATTGTGGATGCGGTTGCCTGCATCACCATCAAAACTTGCTAAATGGGTGTCAACAACTTGGAAGAAAATTGCATAAACAGGAGTGGAGCCCTCCTTTAACTGCTAGAAACCAATAGTTCAGAGTACTGTCACTCTAGAGCCAGAGCGAAAGAATAACAACTCTAAACAACTCCAAAACCATGACATGGGGACCCAAAGCAAAGGATGTTCATGATATTATGGATTTTAGGAAGTGTGTCCATATGAGCTTCATCATAATCACTCAGTTGTACAGAGGATGAAATGGTGTGGAGGAAATTTGGATACTAATGATTCTAAGTGGACAGTGATAAAGATTAAGAGAAGGAATTCTAAAAGTTTAGGTATTCCTTAACCAACTGATTTCTTTTTTTAAAAAGGATTTATTTTATACTTGAGAGTCAGAGTTACACAGAGAGAGGAGAAGGAGAGAGAGGGAGAGAGAGGGAGAGAGAGGGAGAGAGAGGGAGAGAGAGGGAGAGAGAGGGAGAGAGAGGGAGAGAGAGGGAGAGAGAGGGAGAGAGAGGGAGAGAGAGGGAGAGAGAGGGAGAGAGAGGGAGAGAGAGGGAGAGAGAGGGAGAGAGAGGTCTTCCATCTGATGGTTCACTCCCCAATTGGCCGCATTGGCCAGAACTGTGCCAATCTGAAGCCAGGAGCCAGGAGCTTCTTCCAGGTCTCCCACGCGGGTGCAGGGGCCCAAGGACTTGGGCCATCTTCTACTCTATCCCAGGCCATTGCAGAGAGCTGGATGGGAAGTGGAGCAGCCGGGACTACAGCTGGTGCCTATATGGGATGCCAGCGCTTCAGGCCAGGGCGTTAACCCGCTGCACCACAGCGCTGGCCCCTAACCGACTGATTTCACATATATTTTCCTTCTTTATATATTTTCAAAGGTAATCTATGATGTGCAACCCAGGCTATGTTTATTGAGGGCTCATGCTCAAGCACAAGGGAGACAGCACAGTAGGAGGTTTAACATGTTGGCTCGATGAGGGGAGCTGGGCAGAGGTTTTTATCAGATGGAGAGGCATAGCAGTACTTCAATCAGTGCCCAGTCCCGTGTTCTGTGAAGTTCCATGTTCTGTAATGTGGCTCTTTTGGCACATAAGGTTCTCAAAATGGCAGTGTGGTCATGATAGCTACCCCAGGAAGGTCACATATAGGTTGTATTGGACTACTTTGGGCTTGCATGAAGTTTGGGACAGTCTTAAATGGGGCAGCAGTGGGTCTTTTTACATAAGGCCTGCAGGTTCCTTGCTTCTGATTGGTTTGAGCTGGGTGGCTTAGCTGTGTTTGAAGATGCATATGCAGTCGGATTGAGAGGGTCTTGATTTTGTGAATCCTTCTAGCCTGTCTCAATACTGCTGCTTACTATGTGCCAGATACCCTTCCAAACATGTCACACATTTCATGGATTAACTCATTTGACTTTCTGAGAGGGGTTCTACTGCTGTTAGTAGACATGAGGGGTCCATCCATTTGGGATGTTGCCCAACAATCAGTTTGAAGCAGGAATTGCTTAAAGGAAAGCTTTCTTGTGACAAGTAAAGGAGACAATGAGAAAATGGAATTCCCTAAGAAAACTGCCTCACTGAGCAGCCGTTTGCCAGGACTTTTCTAGCAAGGTTTAAAGAGATGTTCAGGATGCATAAAAGGGGAGCGAGTATGCCCTTCCTGCTCAAGCAACACACATCTCCACCCATGGTATGTTCAAAACTCTCAGACTGGTATCTTGCATCTTGTTACTGGTAGTGTTCTGCTCCCTCTGAGTGCAATGCTGTAGGATAAATTTTCCTGAAACATCCTTTGAAACACAAAATTTGATGCAAATAAACAAATTCTCTGCCCCTGTTCCAGTGCCCCCACCTTGCCTAAATCCCACACTCCAGGTTACACTACTATTCTTTCACAGAAATAGAAGGAAGTCAGAGATATGACTGACTTTTGGCTACTTTGTAGATTTTTGGTCCAGGACATTTCTCTCTCCCACACTCAGTTGCTCAAAGGTTGTACAAAATGAGCATCATGAAATCCACCTCAGGAGAGTGCTGTCAATATTACATTGGCTGATAGATTTATATCATGCTACACTATGCCGCCGAATACATGAAAAGATGGAAGCAAGACCTCAATTTCACACTAGTGAAAATATGAATATAGTATGGTTGGCTACCTCTACACTTTCTGTTACCTCTGCCTCCACAGAGGACTCACTTGATTTGAATACCTGCACCTCTATCAAGCAGCTCATGAGTCTCAGGAGAACCTCATTTATAAGGACTCTGGCAGTGATCTTTGATTATTTTAAACTTTATAATACTATTCTTCAATAATGGTGGGTTCAGGAAGCCAAGACTAAGCCAGTCTGATACTCCCCTAACAAAGAAATGATATAATCATATGACCCAATGAGGTTTGAAGAAAACTTCATGGACATGTTTCAAAAAGGATATAGGAAAATATGCATCTTTTCTTCTAGATGTTGTAAGAGTCTAGCACTATAACAGTCATTTAGGTGCCTGGATTTGAAGTTGGTACAGATTGAGGGACAGCATTAAGAGAGGCATAGAAAGAGCCAGCTGGAGCTATTGGGTGAAGTCAACCTTGAAACTTTTCCCAACTATGGTTTTTCAGTTATCAAACTGATGTAATTTAGATGGCCTTAGGTTGAAGTCTCTATTATTTGTAACTGAAAGCATCCCAATAGAACAAAGAGCTGTGGTTCTTTTGCTCTTATCTGTTCTAGGATCTGTGTATTTATTATGTGCAGACTTGTGTCATCATCTGTATTTTAAAGTTGAGGAACTGAAGCTCCAAGGCACATAATTAGTAAGTGGCACAAGGTGTAAATTCAGAATTTCCTTTTCTTTTTTGCTCCACAGTCTAATCTTAAGATTATGTTCTTAAATGTACATCTGAGACAATTTGAAAAAATTGTGTTAAAATTTTATTTTGTTTGTGGTGGTCTTGTTTGCTATGAGAAACATCTGTTTTTGTGGAAACTGTTTTCACCCAAATGTACAACTCGACTTCATGAAGGTAGATGTTTCCCTTAACATCTTCTCCTAAAGTTACTATTCTTCCAGAGCCATCTGTACTTTGCTGGTGGAGGTGATTATATTATGAGTGACAGACTCACACTCTCCCTGAGCTCAAACAGATGAATGAAACAACCAAGATGCAGGGAAAAACCCCAAAATCATATGCATGGTGATGTGTATTAAAGGTGCAATGGCTGTGTTTGTTCTCTTGACTTTGCCATAACCACAAACCACAGACTGGGTAGCTTAAGTAACAGAATTTTATTCTTCACAGTTCTGGAGACTAGAAGTTGGAGATCAAGGTGTCAGTAGAAATGGCTTTTTTCTAGGCTCCTCTGTTAAGTTTTCAGGTGACTGTTTTCTCACTGTTCCCTCACATACATGATCTTTCCTTGCACAGTCATCCTTGGGTCCCTTCTTCCTTTTATGAGGACACCAACAGACTGGATGGAGGCTCTAGCCTAATGGCCTCATGCAATCTTCACTATCTCTTTAAAACTATCTCCAAAGACAATCACATTAGGATTAGGCCTTCAACAAGTGAGTTTTTGGGAAACACAATGAATCCATAATGATGGGGGATGGTTGGGCCTTAGTGAACTGGACAGTGAGGGCCTCATCCCAAAGGAAAGCTGCAATTATGCAGCCTCCATCTATAACTGAACATAGAAGGAGGGCCTACATTGCCAAGTCTGATATTTCAACTCACATATACAATACAAACCTTTTTTTATATAAAGAGAACACATTTCATGTATCTTATATATAGTATCTTATATATAGTATTGACAGCATAATGATACTTCCCAATCCACATTCCTTCCCTCTCTCAATCCCACTGTCTCCCCTCCTTCCTTTCTTATTTTTGATTCCCTGTCTATACTCTTGAGGAACAGTGGTGTTTCTACTTACTACTAGTTGAACTCTTTATTTAGTGGAGGGTTAAGCTTATGACTGTAAAGTAAATGGAAAGTATGCCATCAAAAAATTGAAAAATTACAACATTAAGTGAAATCTTTCTAAATTCAAAAATTGGCACTTAATCCAAAAAAATGCTTCTGCAGCCAGGTGCCTTTGAAGTATTGGTTAAATAGGCAATAACAGCAGATTTACAAGGATGACTTGTTCCATTAGTGTTTTCTGTTCCTCTCATGCTCTCTCTCTTCTATGTATTGTCTCAGCAGAAATCTTCATGGAGCCTTTGGGCTGCACTCAAGTGGTAGCCCAGCCCTAGTCAGCCATGGGTCAGAGGTAATTTAGTTGTCATGAGTGATCTCTCAAGTCCCTGAGATAGAGTCAAGTTTTGAGAAGTCAGCTGTTCTTTCATAGACTTTCACACTGTAATTGGTTCTACTAAGATAGAAACATATAGTATGTTTAAAGAATCAATAGTCTCAGTCAATTATTAAAGTAGGTTAATAGGTACTGAGTGTTCAAGGACTAATGCCATGTATGCAGTGATCCATGGCCTACTTCAATTATAACTGGTCCAGGTCTATAAGCACAGAGCACTGTCTAGATGAAGCATCTAATGACTTCCTAGTGATGAAAGGTAATGCATACATACAGGGACAGCAAGAAATAATCCAGTGATTAGAATAGGAAAAAAAGATAGCTCAGAGAAAATGCACTTTCAAAGAATTTTCAGGTTGAGAAGGTATCTGTTTTTATCCCAGTTTAGTGATCTTTACTGAGTTCCAGGGTTACAGAGTTTTCAAGTACCTGAAATTCAATCTGATGGATGGTTAAGGAGAATGGAAGACCCAATATGATACAGTTGGCAGATAAGTGTCCAGGGCAAGAATGTCTATTAACATGATGTCAAACATGAGAGTAGTTAGTTTGAAGAGAACTGAATGCTACATCATAATTGGACTTATTAGAACAAGGTAGAGTCCAAGAATCTGACTTAATGGACAAGATGGATGGTAAAATTGTAAGTCTAGAAGACACTATTGCTTAAAGTAAGGGATCAGTATGGAAGGAGTGCACTGTGTTGTGTTTTAATTTTTTAGAAAAGATTTATGTATTTGAAAGGCAGTTAGAGGGACAGAGAATCTTCCATAACCTGGTTCACTCTCTAAATGGCTGCAACAGCTGGGGGTTGGTCAGGAAGAAGCCAGGAGCCTAGAACTCCATCTGGATCTTTCACATGGGTGGAAGGAGTCCAGGTACTTGGGCCATCTTCTGCTGTCTTCAAGTGTTTTGGCAGGTAGGTAGATCAGAAGTGGAGTAGCCACAGCTAGAACAAATGCTTAGGAATGTTGGCTTCCCAGTAGGCTCCTTAACAGTCTCTGAGCTAGGAGAAACAGGTGATAACACACTCCAAAGAGACTTATTTTTTATGCTTGGGTTTTTCCTTTGATGAGGTTTGGGGAATTAATTTAGATTAAGGAACAGATATGTACATAACAGAAAGATAAATTGCTTTCAATATAAAAATCTTAATTTTCCTTGAGCTTTTAGTAAGTTATGGAAAAATATAACTTGTATTTATTGAGCCATTGTCATGTGCCAAGAAGTTTACATGCTTTGTTATTAAATACTCAGGATGATTCTGTTTTTACAGATGAGAAAAAAACCAAGATTGAATTTTAATATCACACTATCAATAAAAGCATTCAGCATGGTGATGATTTAAATCAGGCTCTTTCTGACCCCTTATACAATTCCTCTCACTTTCACTTATTTAGTAATCAATAAAAAATTATAGAAGTCACTCATCCTTTCAATACTTCATTGTTGATGTCTACCTTAAATGGAATTCTAAGTTGTTTCTGAATGTGGGAATGTACCATTAGAGTTACTCAAGATGAAACAACTCATTCTGAAACAATGTTAGAATGTCATGTGACAGTGGAATGCATTCAGAAAGTGGAACAGAGAATAATCTGTGAATCCTACCTGGACAAATATCAACAGCACAATAACTTTCATCTACTAAGCCCTTACTGTGTGACTTTGCTAATGGGTTCTCACAAGTTATCTCATTTATTTCTAAAGACAACCCTAGCAGGCAGAAACTATCATACCCATTTTACAGATAGCAGAACTGAGAACAAGAGTATTTAATGACATTATATAAAGTCATACAGCTAATAAGTGACAGACCCTAGAATCGGACTTGGGTAGTTAACTGCAAATATGTGGCTTTAGCCATAGAATCTTTTATGCAATTATTGTATAATGAAGTTAAAGACAATGTGAAAGTTCTGTGGTCAGGAAGCATTTAGCCTAGAAGTTAAAGTGCTGGTTAAAATAGCTGTGTCCCACATTGGAGTACTCAGCTTTATTTCTCAGCTCTGGCTCCTGATTCCAGCTTCCTGCTAATATATACCCTGGATGACAGTGATGATGGTTCAAGTAATTGGGTTGCTGGCACTCACTTGAGAGACCTGGGTGACATTCTCAGCTCCAACTTTCTTCCCTAGTTCATCTTGGGACAGTAAGGATATTTGGGGAGTGAAGTAAAGGATGGGAGCCCTCCTTCTGCCTCCTTGTCTCTCTGCTTCCCAGATAAGTAAACTTTTAAAGAGCTCTATGAGTACCTAAGAAAGAAGATTAATACTTTTGTTGGGTAAGGGATTTCTAAGAGTCTGAGGATTTTGGATGAGGGATGATGAATAAACTATCCAGTCTGGAACTGCTCCTTCTTCCTTATTATAAGTTGAGTCAAGTCAGGGATCTTCTGAGAACATTCCTCATACTTGATGTCAAAATAGAGAATTATAAGCAGACAATCCATTTCCTGAACCAAAATTTTGTCGGATGGGTCTGTTGTAGTTGGTTCTTGAAAGTATGACAACTGGGACCAGTGTTGTGGCATAGTGCATAAAGCCACTATACAGGCTCTGGTACATGTCCCAGCTATTCCACTTCCACTCAGCTCCCTGCTAGTGGCCTGGAAAAGGAGTGGAAATACGGCCCAAGTGCTTGGGCCCCTGCCACCCACCTGGGTGACTCAGATGAAGCTCTTGGCTCCTGGTTTTTGCCTAGCCCAGCCCTGGCCATTGTGGCCATCTGGGGAGTGAACCAGCAGATAGAAGATCTATGTCCCTGTCTCTCCCTCTCAGTAACTCTTTCAAATAAATAAATATTAAAAAAAGAAAGTATGACAACTCTCAGAGATCCCAGGACTACCCCAGCAAGCTCTTTCATGTCTTCTTGGGAACTGATAACCATGAGTCTCCAGCAAAGGTCAGACAGAGGTTTAACCCTGGAGAAAGGAAAATGTTCCCACCGGGGTTTGACTGCAGATCAAAGCAGTCTTTAGTTTTCAGAAGATTTGGAGAAGCAAACTGGATGATTCACTTGTCACATTTTTGCCAGTACAGTCCAATAATGGGTCTCTTTTAAAAGTCTAGGCATGCTTAACTTGATTTTCCACAGTGTATCTGTCAGCTGTGGCTGCGATGACATTATATAAAAATCAACTTCAAAATTTCACTGGCTTCCAATAATAAGCACTTTATGTCTCTAATATCCATGAGTTAGCCTAGGTTTAGCTGATCTACACTGGGCTAAGTTAGGCTCATCATTAATTCTTTGAGCCACCCCCTCTTTTGTTCAGCCTACACAACCCCATGCTACCTATCAAGTTGCTTTCGTTTTTTTCCCCTCACATTCTATATTTTTCTTGTATTATTCATATTTGTCCTTCTGTATTTGATACTCTCTAATGAGTTTCTGTAACTCCAATCTTGAAGTTGAAGCAAGGACTTCTGATATTTTCTACCTCATTATATGGCACACTTAGCAATTAATGTTTAATGATACTTTCCTATGGTTCAATGTCAACTACAGCTTCTCATGATATGGCAGGTGGTTCATCTTGCCACATTTCTTGGACAAATCTATTCCTCTTTTTCATTGTTTTCCAGGTTCAATTCTAAAAAAGGTTTTCTCTGTGTTTTAGCCTTACTTGAAATTTATTAAGGGTGACTTATCTTCAACTTATTCCTGTGTAGTTTTCTCATCCTGCAGGAGAGTTGGGGAGATAGAAGAAAGGAAGGAAAAGGAAATGTGTCAGAGTTCGGGGCAGACAAAGAGAGGCAGAGAAATGCAGAGAGAATGGAGAAAGGAAGAGAAGAATTCAGAAAGAAAGCAGAGGCAGAGAGGCAGGAAGTCAAGAACAAACTTGAGAAGGAGAGAAAAATTGTGTGGGTAGTTGGTTCCTAAAAGGTTCACCTTGAAGACTCCCCGACTGTGATGTGTGCAATACTCCCTCACGCTACATAAATGCAAGGTAAAGTGCTAAATATAGAAAACTAATCCGATAAATTGAAGAACTCTGAACGTTTGTGAGTGTTCCAAACCATGTGGAAACCCAGGTTGCTCTTTTCTCTCCATGTTCCTGGAGTCCAGTGTCACTAGACAGCTCTTTCAAATTAGAAAATTGCACTCTTCCAGCCATGCATATTTATGAATCAAATGTAAGTATTCCATCGCTGCCTCTCAAGTACTGAAAGTGAAAAATACATGCACACCTCTCTCAACCTCTGTTTCTATAAGTTAGATTTGCCAAGGGGTGAGAAGGCCATGAAATTGGTGTCCAAGGCAGATTTGTTTTCTGGTCTTGTATCTACTGCAAAGACAATAAAATCACCATTCTTAAACAAACCTCAGAAAACTTCCAATACCTTTAGGTAATCCAATTCTTTTTCTGAGTATCCAGTATGCACATAGACCCTTTAAGTGCTTTCACAGATGGTGGTAGTATATCCTGTGGGGGAGTCCAGATGTTAGACGTGGAGCTCATATTCAAGTGACTACATTAGATATTGATGTCTGTAGATGAACTAGATGCTGGCAACTCCACCCAGTGCTGGAGTTGGTACATGGGTATCCATCCATGCCATTCTGTACAATGAGCTCTCATCAAGATGACATGCAATCTTCTTGTTCCCAAATCCATGTGTATATACAAATTCTTATCTTGCCTGCCCTTCCTGTATATTTCACCCTATTGTCTCTTCCCTCTTGAAATACTGTTTGTTGCATCACACTCCTTCGGTGGACTTCCCCTTTCCTTTTATAGTTCTTAATTTCCTTTTGCTCTGCTATATTTGTGTTCCATTTTCACTTAATCTCTCCAGGTAAATTCTTCCCATTTAACAAATACATATGACTACCTACATATTTCTTTTATTAGCCAAAGATTTTCCTTAGCAACAATAAACCTACCATATTCCCAACTAAATTGTTCATCTTTTATTTTCTCACAACTCCTCTTTGTGTGAGTAGTGATACCACAATTTCTAGCTGCCCAGATCTGAAACCTGGCTGCTGCTTCATTAACAGTCCCATATATAATCTATCAAAATCGTCATTATTTTTGTTTTTAAAAAGTTATCTGTTTATTGGAGAGGAAGAGGGAAAGGAAGTGTTCCCATATGCTGGTTCACTGCCCAAATGCCCACAATAGCTGGAGCTGAGCTGGGGCTGAAGTTGGGAGCCAGGAACTCAATCCAGGTCTTTCACATTGATGGCAGAGACCCAATCAATAGAGCCTTTACCCTTTACTACTACCTCCCATTGTCTGCATTAGCAGGAAGTTGGAGTCAGGAGCTGGAGCTGAGTATTGAACCTAGGTACTGCAATATGGGATGTTAATGTCTTACCTGGTGTTTTAACCATTAGGCCAAGACCCACCCCTTATTTTTAATAACCATCACATATTCTTAATTCTCTCTAATCCCACTACTGCCTCCACAGCCAGCCATTACCTTGGGGGTAATAATCCGGGCAATACTCAGCTAGTACCTCTGTGTTTACGTATCTGCCCTCTGCAATCTATACTCAGAATGAGTTTCCTAAAGTCTGAATTTCATGACATCTTTTTATAGCTGCCACTGTTTGGGGACTCCATATTACCCTTTGTGTAAAGTCCACTCTCCCTAGCATGAAATAGAAAGAGAAAGCCTCTTCTTACCTGGTTCTTATTCACCTCTCTGAGGCATGTCTCTTCCCTCCACACCTTCTAACACCCTGCAATCTGGCCATATTCATCTGTTTAAACTTTCCTGGACATACTTTGCTGCCTTTTGCACCTGAGATTTGCCATTTTTTCTTACTGCAAGAAACAATCTTGATAGCTCCTAATAAATTTTTAAAGACTAACCTTACCCATCAACTCCACTAGAAGACTTCATCTAGTCATTCACTCATGAATTCCCAAAATATTTGATAAGGATTCACTCTATGCTAGGAGCCTGTCTTGGTCAGTTAGTCTGTTGCAGTCATTTGGGAGAGAATCAATAGATGAAAGATCTCTATCTCTCCCTGTCTCCATTTCTCTGCTTTCAAATAAAGCAAACAATAAATTCTTGGAAAAAATATTTCTAAGTAAGTGGATAAGTGAACCATTTCTTCTCAAATCCTTTCTTAACTCCTGGAACACACAACAATCAGATAAGACTCATTTTTTAGAAAGCTTTTATTTAATGAATACAAATTTCATATGTACAGCTTTTAGGAATATAGTGGTTCTTCCCCCCATTTCTCCCCTCCCACCCCCACTACCATCCCACCTCCTACTCCTTCTTCCATCCCATTCTTAAGTTTCATTTAAAATTGACTTTCTATACAGAAGACCAACTCTATACTAAGATTTCAACAGTTTGCACCCACACAGACACACGAAGTATAAAGTACAGTTTGAAGACAAGTTTTACCATTAATTCTCATAGTACAACACCTTAAGGACAGAGGTCCTACATGGAGAGTAAGTGCACAGTGACTCCTATTGTTTTAACAATTAACACTCTAATCTTATTTCACATCAGTGACCACCTGAGGCTCTTGACATGAGATACTAAGGCTATGGAAGCCTTTTTGAGTCCATAAGGTCTGTCAGTTTTTAGACAGGGCCATATGCAAAGTGGAAGTTCTCTCCTCCCTTCAGAGAAAAGTAGAAACTTCTTTGATGGCCCCTTCTTTCCACCGGGGTTTAGGTTCATAAGTAATCTGAAAACATACTTTTTTCTTTTGTCCCAACTAGGTTGGCAGGATGCCTTTATGTCAACAGAAGCCTGGTCACTTGTCCTTGAAGTAAAACCATCACAATCTTTACTGACTCTCACCAGCCCTCCCTGGTGTAATCTCTCATGCTTTGATAAGTCCAAGGGACAGAAAGCCAAAACTCCTTAACATGCTCCTTTTCTTCCTGTAATTTATCTTGAAAGAGGCACAAAGTCAGTGTGCAAGCGGGTGCACTGACGGTGGGATGTGGTTTCCTATACTGAATTTCTACTACATTTCAGAGGCTTTTTATTCTATTTTGCTAAATATCCATGTGGTTCCTAGGAAGAAAGACTTTGATTTACAGCCAGCTTTCAGTCTCTGCTCTGTCTCCTTAGCTGCTCTTGGCATCGTCACAGCAAGCATATGGTAAAGCTCCATAAATATTTGTTGAATTGAATTATCTTAGTGGCAAGCAAAATGAACTCCATAGAGCCCCCACAAAGCCACATTGGTCAGAAGCCTTGTTTGGATTTAATCAGTTTAGCACCCTTGGGAATAGAAATATGATGGGTAAAAACTGGCCACAGAAACTCACTGATAAGTGTTTGTCTCATTGTTTCTCCTTTTCATCTCTAGCCACATAGGCAAATGTTAGAGGGTGATAACATGAAAATATTTGTGTGGACTATGTGAACACAGTCCAGTTGACCTATACTTTGGTGGTAAGTTATGGGACTGATCCATTTGCTGATTCACTGTGTATGTCACAGTGCACCAGAGTGAATGCACACAGGGGCCTCACTGTGTCTGTTCTCAGGGTCAAGCAATGGTATTCAAAGAATAAAAGGTCAAGGAATTCCATCCTATCTTTTCTCAGTCATTTATGTCTGTGTATTAGTTGATCATTTATGCTGAAAATGGTGACACAGATGGAATGGGAAAGACAGCACGACACATCCTTGTTTCTCTTTTTAGTTTCCATACTTATCCTTAGTTGTTAGTAAGCTTAAGGGTGAGAGGGTTGGCAGAATGGTAACATGAATTGAAAAGCAGTTAATTTGTGCAGTGTTCCAGCAGTTCTATTCAGAATGAAATATAATTTTACTAGTTATGACATAATTATGTAACTTTAATGATGTCACTGCTGAGCTAAATGCTGTTGTTATTTTTGCATTTAAAGCTATTACTCCAGGTACATTGTGCTGCAGCAGGTAAAGATGTTGCTTGGGATGCTTGTACTCCACATTGGAGTGCTGGGTTCAAGTCCCAGCTATTCTGTTTCTAATTCAGTATTTCTGCTAATGTGCTTAGGAGGAAGCAGGTGACAGCTCAGATACTTGGATTTCTACCACCCATGTGAGAGACCCAGATGGAGTTCCAGGTTCTGGGCTTTGGTTTGGCCCAGTCCTTGCTGTTGTGTGCCTTTGGGGAATGAACCAGTGGATATGCGTGTTTGTCTTTCTCTCCTCTATCTCTCCATTTCAAGGAAATGAAAAAAAAATTAGCTGTTTTAACTGCTACTGCATGATCTAATCATAAAATTAGCAGGAATCAGTTTAATTGAATTTTTCATTACTTTGAACAAATTGGACAGGAAAGTAAAAAAACAAAATCCTATGAGAAGTTAACAGACAAGACATGGAAAAAGATTTAGATTTTTGTACTTTTAGCAGCAGTTTTTCCTGCTTGTTGAACAAGAGATTGCCATATAGTATTTTCATTTGGCACAAGCCCTGTAAATTAAGTAGCTGGCCTTGATTACTAGAGTGATGTTATGAACATTCAATCAAACATTTACTAAAGTGCTCTTTTGTTCCTAGACTGAAAGAGAAAGATTAGATAGAGGAGGGATGAGATCACAAAGTAGAAGGTAAAACTAAACCTGGGAGGCACAAACAAGTATCCTTATGAGGGGATTCTAGTTGCAGTTGAGCAGGCTCAGGGTCATGTTTGCCCAAGGGCAGACTGAGGTAAAGCTCCCATGGATGTCGGCTGGGCTCGGTAGGCTCTGTGTTATCCTGGTGGAAGTGTGCTGCATTTCCTGGCTTGGGATTAGAGCAAGAAATAGCTTACTTGACACATTGGTGTCTTTCACAGGCTGCATAGGTTCTACTCTGCTCCTGATATTGCTCCCTGGGAGGTGTGTCAGATGCTCCTTGTGTTAAAAAGTATTTTTTAAAAAAACTCCTTTTAAAATTTATAAGGCGAACAAATTTCATGTGTTTCACACATACAGATTCAGGAGCATAGTGATACTTCCCCCTCTACCTTCCTCCTGCCCATGCCCCCACCCTCCTGCCTTCTTCCTTTCTTATTATTTTTTACAGTACATACGTTCAGTGTATTTTATAATCATAAGCTTAATTCTCCACTAAGTAAAGAATACAACAAATAGAGGGAAAAAAACACTGTTCCTCAACAGTAGAGACAAGGGCCAAGACCTAATCAAATCTCAAAATGTCAATTTTGGTCATATATATTACATTGTTTTGTATGCTATTAGTTATGACATATCAGGGAAAACATACGATATTTGTCTTTTGGGGACTGGCTTATTTAACTAAGTATAATGGTTTCCAGTTGCATCCAGGTTGTTTCAAAAGACAGGATTTCATTCTTTTTTTATGGCTGAGTAGTACTGCATTATATTTTCTTTATCCATAGTATATTTTCTTTATGTCCATTGGCTGATGGACATCTGGGTTTATTCTGTATCTTAGCTATTGTGAATTGAGCTGCAATAAATGTGGGAGCACAGATATTCTTTCATATGCTGGATTTTATTTTGTTTGGGTAAATTCCTAGAAATGGGAAGGCTGGATCATAGGGTGGATCTGTTTTCATATTTCTGAAGAGTATCCATACTGTTTTTCACAATGGCTATATTAGTTTATATTCCCACCAACAGTGGATTAGGGTTCCTTCCCTTCTACATCCTAGCCCGTATTTATTGTCTTCTGATTTCTGTATGAGAGCCATTCTAATTAGGGTGAGGTGAAACCTCATTTTGGTTTTGACTTGCATTTCCTTGATGGCTAGTGATCCTGAATAGTTTTTCATGTGTCTGTTGGTCATTTGAATTTCATCTTTTGAAAAATGCCTGTTCAAGTCCTTTGGCTATTTCTTAACTGTATTGTTTTGTTGTTGTTGAGTCTCTGGCACTCTTTGTAGATCGTGGATATTAATTCTTTATCAGTTGCATAGTTTGAAAATATTTTCTCCCATTCTATTGGTTGCCTCTTCACTTTGAGTGTTTCCTTTGCAGTGCTGAAGCTTCTTAGCTTGATGTAATCTCATTTGTCTATTTTTGCTTTCAATGCCTGTGCTTTTGGGGTCTTTTCCAGGAATTCTTTGACCATATCAATGTCTTTCAGAGTTTCTCCAATGTTTTCCTCTAGTAATTTTATGGTATCAGGTTATAGATTTAGATTCTTGAGCCATTGTGAGCTGATTTTTATATAAGGTGTAAGGTAGGAGTCTTGTTTCATACTTCTGCATGCAAAGATCCAGTTTTCCCAGCATCATTTGTTGAAGAGACTGTCCTTTCTCCAGGAAGTGATTTTAGCTTGCTTGTCAGAGATTAGTTGGTTGTTGATGCATGAGTTCATTTCTGGGGTTTCTGTTCTGTTCCATTGGTCTATATGTCTATTTTTGTATCAGTATAAGGATGTTTTGATTATAAATGCCCTATAGTATTTCTTGAAATCTGGTATTGTGATGCCTCCAGCTTTGTTTTTGTTGTTTAAAGTTGCTTTAGCCATTCAGGGTCTTTTGTGTTTCCATATGAATTTTAGCATCATTTTTTCTAAATCTTGGAAGAATGTCATTGTTATTTTCATTGGGATTGTGTTTAATCTGTAAATTGCTTTTCATAGTATGGACCTTTTGATGATATTAATTCTTCCAATCCATGAACAAGGAAGATTTTTTAATTTGTGTCTTTTCTATTTCTTTCTTTAATGTTTTATAATTTTTATTGTAGAGATCTTTTACTTCCTTGTTTAAATTTAATCAAGGTATCAAAAATCAATAGCCTTTGTATACTTAGACAATGCCATGTCTGAGAAAGTACTTGTAAGATCAGGTTAAATCACAATAGCTACAAAAAAGTTGGAGGGGCCAGTGCCATGGCATAGCAGGTAAAGCAACCATGTGTAGTGCTGGCATCCCATGTGAGCACCAGTTTTAGTCCTGGCTGCTCCACCTTTTATCTAGCTCTCTGCTATGGTCTGGAAAAGCAGTAGAAGATGGCCCAAGTTGTTGGGACCCTGTGCCCACGTGGGAGACCTGGAAGAATTTCCAGGCTCCTGGCTTTGGATCAGCCCAGCTTCAGCCATTGTGGCCATTTGGGGAGTGAATCAGTGGGTGGAAGTCTCTCTGTGTCTTTGCCTTTGTAGTGCCTTCTTTCAATTAAATAAATCTTTTTAAAGTGTTGAAGGGATTAAAGAGTGATCTCTTAGCTCATCCAGAATTTCCTTACCTATTCTGACCAGATGCTGATAAAATTAAGTCATTTATACCAGATGTTTAAGAAAGGACAGGTCACTGCTCCTATGAGTGTGCTAAACAACTTCTCTCCATAATCTACCTTTGGACAGGACATAGGACAATCTCAGGGCCTGGGTATCTTCTTTCTTTAGCATGATGTTAGCTGGTTGCAACTACATCCGAGTCCTTTTAGAGGATGACTGCCTCTGGATGTACCGTGTTTTATCAGCTTATTCAAAAGTAAAATCCAGGGAGTTCAGATGGGGTTTGAAAGTCTAATCAAATGAGACAAATGTGTCCCCATTCTCATGAAGGCTTATCTGGCCCTAGCTCTTCTAAAAGTTCTTTCATTGTTCCTCAATGGCCCATTCCTTCCCTCACCTAAAGTTGATGAATCAGAGGCAGTAACTTACATCATCATGGTTCATATGCTTTTGAGGTTTGATCATTAGCTGATTGGGGTCTGTTTCCTCAACAGTTTTATCCTGTACAAATAATTTTTAGTAACACTAGAAATTGAAACTTGAGGGCAGAATTTCTTTGTTAGAAAAATTTTTTCCTAAAATGGTATTTTCTGACATAAGCAAACTTGTCATTCATTCTTCTTTCCTCACCTCTCAAACCAAATAATCACAAAATGAGTGAAACAAAACACAGCCACCTGGTATAGATGACATCCCTTAGATGGTCAAAGTTTCTTTATAAAGCTTTCTAAAAATATATTTCTTCATTCTTTCATTTAGTAATATATACAAGATGAGTATTTGAGAGTTTTCTAATTGTTAGGTGGGTACTGGATTCAAATGATGGAGAACAGTTTCAGCTTTCCTGGAGCTCAGCTCAGAGGCTAGAAGGAAGAACATTTTTTTCAACTGATCATAAACTTACATAATTAAAAACTGTGCTTAGTACTCTGTAAGTAAATAAAATCCCATAGAACCATAGAATAGAACATCAGGCTGAGTTAGAGGAAAAGAACTCAGGGAAATATTTCTGGTGGGTGTGATGAGCTGAAATGCTGAGTTGTTACAGAGAGCAACAGCTCTCAACTCTTCCTTTGCACATTCTCAAGCTCATCTTTCTTCATTTATTTCTTACCCCCAACTCCTGTGCTCATACTTTTAGACAGGAATTCTGGATACTTGAAAGGACTGTAATAATGTTATGGTTTCTCTTCTGCCCTGTGGGGCTTGAATCTTACTGTTTCCTGGAGATGGCTAAAATGAGGATCTCACTTGATCTGCAGAAGTTCTAGGCTTGATTAATACATTAGATGCTATTACTCCTCATCCATGAATTTGGCAGACATGGCTAATCAATAAAGGCATGTATTCTTACTGAGCCTAAATGGCCGATTCTTCCAAAGACTATGTTGTTATTTCCAAGTGGTTGGTATTGTAATGAGGCATGATGCCTAGTTGCCATCCTTTACCCCACATCCAGGCCTTGCTTAGGTAGTGGAATGCAATGGATTCAATCTAGGTTCAGGGAAACTTGATGTTTTTAATGCCTTGGCTCTGTCCTTGACTCAAGATTCATGTATCATTCAAGTCAGGAATCTGTTCTAGATTTCTGCAAATCAGACAGACACAGTTCTGAGCTTCCGGGAGCACATGCATAACTTATAAAGTTAATAATTTAAACTGCTTAGGTATTTGGTGCCTAATATTTGGTAAATAAATAACATGGTCCTTTAAACTTTAATTATTGGTGACATTATTAGGAGAAAAGCTATTACTCTCAGTACACTGAGAAGAGGCACTGTTATAAATGTAGTGAAGAGTGAAGGAATCATATCAGTAACAAAAACCTAACAGCATTCACATGACGATATTTTAAATCAGTATTCTATTTGTCATTGAAGCCAATACCTCTTCCCACATCTCCCTCACACATGGCCTTATTTATTTTGCTATCTAAGTGCCAACCAGGATTTCAAGATGCTAAGATTACCATAGATCCTGTCTGTAAAGAGCTCATATTCTGGTGCTGAAGTGGAGAAACAGTAACAATAGGTGAAGAAAAGTCACCTCCACTCTTGCCTTCATGTGACTCTCAGTATGGAAGAGGAAGAGAACTACTAAATAAATAGGCATGTCATTCATTGCATAGGTTCTACGAAACTAACCAATGGGTTCAAATGGGGAAAGAACCCAGAGACCTAATTTAAAATTCGAGCATTTGGTCAATGGTGACTTCTTTGAGAAAACAGAATTTAGATTGGGGACATATTCCATGGATATATGTTTTGTGGGATGAGGCTTTCTCACATGCATTTCAATAGTGCTACCATACATAAGGCCATGGATATGCATTCTGATCAATAAGGACAAGTCAGCAGACCCACCTCCTTTGTGCTGCTCTTGGTAGAAAAATGGGGTTGCTAAGTTAACTGCTCAAAAATTCTAATAGCTTCATCTTATCTATCCTCCCTCTTATGGCACACAAGATTGCCAGGATAAAGCGGCTTCCTCCTCTTACCAAACCCATGTCCGGGATATAATACTATTGAGACTACTATGTAGCTGCTGAATGTCCAGAAATGCTATGTGAGGAAGAGTGGATGGCATAGTATCAAAGTGGAGAAGATCTGGTTATATAATTATGTTTGAGATAAAGTTTTGGCATTATGTCAGAAGTGTTTGAATTATTTGTTGGCAGAGATGCATGTTAATGGTACAAATTTCAACTGGACATTCTCATGAGCCTTCTATCAGAGGACCTGAGGCTTCTGCAACTTGCAATCTTAATGCTTGGACCTGACAGACCCTCAGCTACTGCTAGCTTGCCTCTCCTCTCCTCTACTGATTAATTCCTTCTTGTATTCACTTCTATACCCTTATTTTCCTAAGCTAAAACCTACTTACTTAGAGTTCCTGACAGTGTAAAGAAATCCACAGAACCCTGCAGACCAAGATTTTATACATTGCATTTGGAGGGCTCCCAAGGACCCATGGGAGACAAGAGGATGAGAAGTAGGATGGAATAAGCATCCTCATTCAGGTCCAATGGTGCCACTTTTGTCCAGTGCATTCAACTGGAATTTTATATGATGTAAACATCATATAAACATACACATTTTTTAAAATTTCCAATGCCGAAAAAAACTTGAAAACCACAAATAGTTCTACTTCTTGTTTTATAGAAGATGAAACTAAGCCCTGGAGAGGAGAAATGGCTGGCTCAAGGCCACACAAAATGTAGAGTTACAACTCAAATCCAGGCCTGCAGGTGCATAGTCCAACAAACTTGGAGTTCTGTTCTCACAAATGTTCTGCCTCTGGCTTCCACCCCATCTCAGGAAAAGCTGTCTTTCTAGTCAAGTTTTGCCCTGGGAACATTGCAGTTACAGATTTCCTATTCTATTCATTTAGGATTAGATGCTCACAGTTGGCTGGATTCCCCAAAACACTGCTGAACACAGAAATAATTGAGAAATGCTTCCAGACATAAAATGACAAAGTATGGGTAGTGTTGATGTTGAGATTTAACTCAGAAAACGTACAGCATTACCTGGGGAGAATGTATCTGACACAGACACTGAGTGAGCAGGACAAATCCTGGAAAGCTTTCTGCAGGAATGGCAAGGGAACAGTGGGCAGCAAAGCAGATTCCACTTTGCAATGCGATCTAGTAGTAGAAAATAAACAGTCTGTTTGGGATTGGACATGCACCAAAAAAATGGAGACCTTGCATATGGGAGAGATTGTCCCTCTGTTCTTTAGTGAAACTGTTCTTAAAGAAAAAGCTCTTCCATTTTGTTAGCTAAGCAGAAGGATAGAGAGGAATTGGAGGAAGTTCTGGGAGGAGCAGTGAATGGGTGAATAATTGGCTTCTGGGGAAAAAGGTGATAACATATAAAGCTTTTGAGGGACTCTCTCAAAAGTTCCCTGTTACAGTGCTAGAAACCAGAGAAAACAACCGGGCAGTGAAATTGCTTGGTGCACAGAGATTTAATGGCAAATATTACATGTGGTTAAGAATATTGGAAAATAGGTTAAATTTGGGAAGAAACTTCTAGCAGAGAAGATCAATTTGTCAGCAAATTGAGTCACCAGGCTAGAGGTAGGAGCAATTTAATGTGAATTGTAAGATATGCATCTTTCCTCATATACTCTCAGCTATGGAATGATTATAGCTGTAGCATTCTCATTAGTCCTTGAACAGCCTTTGTTCTACCTTGAGGGTCTTCTACCTGCTTTTCCTTTGTCTAGATTAGTCATTGCCCACCTCCTCTCCCTCCCACCTAAGATCTTTGAGTGACTTTTGTTCTTATTACTCAGATGTCAAGTCTCAGCTACAGGATTAGTGTTAAAATGTGACTTTTAGTGATTGAGTAACTCGTAAATATTACATCATATCTCATCCTAGAACCCACATCCACCACCTCAATGTTGCTTTATTCAGTATGAAATAGACATTTCAAAAAACAAAAGTGTGGCTTAGTTGATATCATATCATAGGTGTCTGAGTGGTAGCAGCTTCCCATCATAAGTCAAAAAAGGTCAACCAAAAAAGAATGAATATCTATCTCCTGACAAAAAGTCATCATGTGGGGTATCTTGAAAAAGCTTTATTACAAAAATGGATGAGAACCTAATGGAAAGTCTCCAGTTTATAGGATGTCAAATGAATATACTTTCTATAGGATGTCTATGAATATACTTTTATATTTCCTATAGTTTTAACAAAATAGCTAGAAATAGGATGACTTCAAGCTAAATATCATAAATTGCTTTTAGGAGAATAAAATATACTAAGCAACATTGCTCTTATCAATAGAATGGTAAACTCTGAATACAATATCATTGGGTTGTATTGAGTATTTGTTTTGGAACCATCCATTGAACTAAATCCTTTGTATATTATCTCTAATTTAGTCTTGACCACAACTCTGAAAAAGGTACTGCTGTTAACATGCCCATTTACGGATGAGGAGAATCATGTTTAGAGAGATTGAATGACTTCCTGGCACTCACACTGCAGATGAGTAATGGCAGCAAGATGTGAACATCTTGTATTCTTACAGCATCATTCCCATAAAAGCACATTTTACTTTCTTTCAATGCATATAACAATTTTTACAACTATAAAATTTTATTCTTTACTTACATGCTGTAAAGGGTGTCTAAATATTTCATTGAATTCTTTATGTATGTATCATCTAATATTTATGAAAAAGGGGTTCAATGGAGCAATAATTCTCGGGTTGTTACACATTGTATCTAAGCATCAGTGTACATAAGCATATTTAAGTCCTATGTCAAAGTACCATAGCAAAGAGACCCATTGAACTCAGATTGGCTCAGGTGTACTTACACACATTCCTAATGTTAAGGCATTGAGCACACTTTGGAAAAATGCAACCTTGGAGTAATAGATTTTTAAAACATTTCCCTTTATTTGAATATATGGCATCTGAGAACAGATTTGCTGTGTTGTGTTCTACACAGGGATTATGTCACTGTTGAGTCATGGAGTTTGAGGCTGGGTCCCAGCTTGTTTATTAAAAATCATTGATGTGCTAAAAGCTTTCTTCTAGCCCACTTTCAATGGATTCATGTAGTCCTCTTTAATATTTACTTGAATTCTCACATTATGGCTTTTTTTAAAATTCAGTTTTCCATAATAAAGTGGTTCTGTTTTGTCTTAAATACACCTGTTGTGTTCAATGGGGATATATTTTGAATTAAATAAATCAGTTGCCTAAATAATTTATCATTCCATAAATATTATATAACTTCCTTATTTCCTATCATTTATCTTTCTGGCTTAAAACATATCTAATGTTGCCCATCATTTTTAGTTTTTGTCTCTTATCACCATGATTACTTTGGGTGCTGCATTCATTTTCCAGGGCTGGTATAACAAATTGCAAACTGGGTGGTTTAGAGTGACAGAAATTTATTCTCAATTCTGGAGGCTGGAAGTCTGAATCAAGCAAGGTTTAGGGAAGAATCCTACCTTGCTTTTTATAGCCCCCCTCCTCCTCCCCCCCCACCTGGAAGTCCTTATTATTCCTTGCTTGTTTGGTATAATTCCAATTTCAACTTTCATTTTCACATGGCCTTTTTCCCTTTGTATCTGTGTGTCTCTGTGGTCAGGACTCTTTCTCATAAAAACATCAGGGATTGGGATTGGATTTAAGGCTCATCCTAATAGAGTACACGACTCTTTCAACTTGCTTATACATGTAAAAGCTCTATTTTCAAATAAGGATACATCCCGGGCTCGAAGTGAACATGAATTTCATCGCAGTGCAAGGTCACCTCCTGGCCCTTGAAAGTTCATATCTTCCTATGCGCAAAATACATTCTTTCTGACGAACCTTAAAAATCAAACCAAGATGGAGTGACTTAAGCTAACACTATTAAAAACAAGAAGTCACCTTTGCCCCAAATAAAAAATTAAAGTTTAAAATTACAGCCCTAAACTTTTTTCCCCCAAAGCTAAAATTAGGTGCAGCTATAAAAATAAGGGACCCTATGCTTAGCTAGCTGCGACACTTGTGCCTGGCTGTGCTAAGACCTAACCCAGTTTGTATGCCTACTAATACTCAAATAACGGTATGGGAAGTGGGACGCCGCTCTCCCACAAGGGGAACAAAGGGAGCGAGACGTCGCCCCCCCACGCCCCCCCACCCAGGGTAACAAGATGGTGCTGGCAGGGAAAGGAACTACTAAAGAAGTAAACAACAAAATGGCGATGAGGTGCATGCCTCCCGTGTGATCCCGTAGCTGATTGGATAGAAGACGCATGCCCTTCACATGAACAACTCGCGGATTGGACTGCTGTGTGCATGGACTCTATAGTGCTTTTGATTGGTCGCTGCAGGTATATAAACCGTGTGGCTTGTACTGGGGGTACTCTCTGGACTCCCGAGTTCAGGAGGCCCATCTGCGCAGATGCTGAATAAATCCTCTTGCTTTTGCATCAGCTGGTCTGGAGTCTGAGTCTCTGGGGTGTGCCTCTCGACGTGTTAGCATCCTCACTTCGAGGGTCTAACACCTTCTATCCAGACATTCCCAAAACCCTGAACTCATTCCAGTATCAACTAAGTCCAAAATCTCATTAAATGTAATTAACTCAGATAGTCCCAAGTCACCTCTCCTAAGTCAGGTATTGATGAGACTAAATCAGATTTAGTAATCCTAAATAAATTAATTTTTTTTCTGTAACTGTGTACTTTTCAGCAAGGCAAATTCCATCAGGTTTCACAGACTAAGGATAATTCTTTGTGGCTTAGTGCTCTGTCCTTTGGGTCTGAAGCAACAGCCCTGTTATTAGGGCCCACAGGGGAAGAAGCTCTGTTCTCAGCTGTGGCTCTGCCTAGTCATCTTTCGCTTTCCTTGCAGGGTAAAACACTATCAGCTAAGTGACTCTGAAACCGTGTTTCCTGCCTGTGTAATCACAGAAGCCCACACTCTTCCTTCTTTTCATTCCATATCTCTCCCTTTACTCCCATCTGCAGTTTTTAGTGATATAACATACTCAAAAACATTGTTAGTCTTCTGTAGATGTCAAGGGGATTCATTCCCATAGACTTAAAGTATCCCCACAGATAGTTGCTGCAAACCCGTGTTGATTCCCGTTTTATTTGCTGAGATGGTTGATTGGATGCATATACCTAATCTCTTTGGCAAAAGGTTGTCCAGTTGTTCCTTTTCTGGTCTTTCTAGACTGTACTTTCTCATGATTTGCAATATAGATAACAGAATTTTCCAGATGATCAAATTCTTGATTTTTTAGAACAATTTCATTCTCAATCTATCTCTTTCCTTTGTACATTACTGTTAGTTGCAAGGAGAAATCAGGCTGTGCTTTCCATATTTTGCTTGGAAATTTCAGTTAAATATTCAGCTTCGTCAATGGAAAGTATACCTAATAGCCATGTAAAATTCAGTCAAGTCTTTTGTCACTTCATAAGAAGGATCACTTTTCCTCTAGTTTTCAGTAAGATGTTCCTTATTTTTATCTGGGACTGCACTAAATTGTTCATCTTTCTAACAATATTCTATTCAAGAATATTTTTAAGGCATCATATTTAGTCACTTCTGAGCCCTCAGAGTCATCTTCAATGTCTATATTTCTATGCAGTCTGTTTAAAGTAATCTAGGCTTTTTTTCCTTTATACACTCCAAGACTCTTCCAGTCTTGGGGCATGTGTTTGACTTAATGGTTAAGATCCTGGTTGGGATTCCTATATCCCATATTGGGAGTTTGAGAACTGGTTCTGCTCCCAATTTCAGGTTCACAAGGTCTCTTAATTCCATTTTTCAATTAACTTTTAAAGTCCCACCCCCACCTTTAAAAGCTATTTTCAACTCCCTAAAGTCTGATGTCATTCTATGGATATCCATGGAATGAGTAAATGAGAGAACTTGAAATAAATAAGACCAATACCAATACTAATACTAATACTGCTCTAACAAAGAGGTACAACCAAAGAAATATGTGAAAAAATATGTATATTGACAATGAAAGGAAAATTTAATTCTATTTTTGGTGAAGTTCCACTTGGACCACTATGTTTAGCTCTGCTTTCTACCACTTGAGAGATCAACCTGAAATGCAGAAGAAACTGCAACAGGTACCTGTAGTGATTAGTTTTATGAGAGGAGTTCAACACATTGTGGAAAAATGAAGTTAAGTGATAAATATGAACTTTATTGATCACAAAGCTCCATTAAATTCAGTACATTTTTGTGTCCTGATTTTACAGAGATGAGAACCTGTTCTGACTTCTAAGCTACAGACTTGTAAATACTAAGTTTGTGTTGTGTTAATCCACAAATTTATAGTAATTTGTTATGACAGTAAGGAGAAATTAAAACATCAAGGTTTTTGCCCATATTTCTTTTTTAGAATTTGTTTACTTGAAAGGCAGAGCAATATTGATACACACACAGAAAGAGAGGGAGAGAAAGAGGGAGAAAGAAATACCTTTCATCCGTGGGTTCACTCCTCAAATGGCTGAGCCAGGATGAAGCCAGGAGCCAAGAACTCGATCCTGGTCTCCCACGTGGGTTTTTGCCCATATTTCTATTGGGGCTTTTTGTTCTGTACAGGTTCTTGATATATTAAACATTGAATACTTTTTAACATTTGCTTATTTGTACTTTCCCACCAGCTTACTTGAGGTGCAGTCGGCAAGTAAAATTATACATATTTAAAGTGAAAAAAAAAGAAAATGCCTTGATTATCCCGAAAAACTGTTGCCATGACCTTTGCTCTTGATGGGTCTGCTTTTGCATTGACTGGACCACTTCCACCTTGTGGCAGCCACTGCTTTCAGTCTTCAGTACTGTACTGGTAAAGCCATATGTTATCTCCTGTTACAATTCTTCAAAGAAATGCTTCAGGATCTTGATCTCATTTGTTTAAAATTTTCATTGAAATCTTTGCTCCTGTCTGCTTCTGATCTGAGCACAATAATCTTAGAACCCATGGAGCACAAACTTTGTTCCACTTAGATTTTTCAGTCAGAATTGGGTAAGGGGAACTGAGATGCAGGTAGTGTCAGCTGTTGTTTTGCTGTTTATCATCAGTCCTCTTTAGTTAGGACATGAGCAAGATTAATCTTTTCTTCACAAATTGATGTGGATGATCTACCAGGATGAGTATTTTCTTCAGCACTTCTGCATCACTACTCAAATTGAATTATTCTTTTGTAAACTGCTGATTTCTTTGGGACATATCCCCATTAACTCTCTCTAATCCATCAATGATCTTGTCATTCTTCCACTCAAGTTTCTCTGTAAATTTTCTGTTTGTTCTTGCTACAATTTTTGTTAGAACCCATGTTGCTCTGCTAGAGGCTGTTTCAAACCAATGTCTTATCCTTCTTAGTGCCTCAAACTACCTCAAATGCATTATAGTAAGTCAGTATGAGTTTATTTTGATGCAAAAATTCCATGCATACTTTATAGTACACATTTTCTATGAGCTTTCTGAAGGTCTTGCATATGCCATAAACAAGAGTGTCGATTTAAGTCAACAACAGGAGTCACTGTGCACTTACTCCTCATGTAGGATCTTTGTCCTTAGTGTGCTGTACATTGAGATTTAATGCTATAACTAGTACTCAAACAGTATTTTTCACTTTATGTTTCTGTGTGGGAGCAAACTGTTGAAATCTTTACTTAATGTATGCTAAACTGATCTTCTGTATATAAAGAGAATCAAAAATGAATCTTGATGTGAATGGAAGGGGAGAGGGAGTGGGAAAGGGGAGGGTTGCGGGTGGGAGGGACGTTATGGAAGGGAAGCCATTGTAATCCATAAGCTGTACTTTGGAAATTTATATGCATTAAAAAAAATAATAAGTCTGCTTTCTGTGATAATTTTCAAAGTTTTTACTTGTTTCATACTAAGCACTAGAAATATGGCTGTTGTGAAGGAGAAAGTATTTTATTTATGTTTGCTGACTTTAGACTTACATATAAATGCCCAAATGTGGCTATTGTATTAAGTAATGTAGTTCTTAGTTATTGAGTTCCTTTTTCTAAGATATTTGGATAAATTCCATTCTGCTTTTTCCTTCAAAGATCATTAGTATAAGGAAGAACTTCAAGGAAGAGGGGATTTTTAAGGGTCATCATTCTTTTGTAGATAAGGTTTCAGAGGTCAACTGAATTGCTGTAGGTTAGAGCTTGTTAGCAGCAGTGCAGGACCCAGCACTTAGGTTGGCTGGCTCTCAATGCAGTGAATATTCCCCTACCTATACTTCATCCCCATCCAATTAGACCATCTGATTTTCCATTTGGAGTTCCCAGCCCACTTTGACTATAATTGACAAATGCCTGTAAAAAATGGAACTCAACCATGCGCATGGTTTCAGAATGATTACATCTTGCCTGCACCATGGCAGAATAATCTGGCATTTTCTCTTTCAGAAGCCAGTTGGCTTATAGCACACCCATCACCTCTGCAATGATGCCAAAAGAATGTTCTCTCCAGTCATGCATGACCTCCATATGCTTTATTGGAGAAAAACACATTTTATCTGCATAGTATTTAGTCAAAGGTATTTTCTTTGGAGGAAAATGTCATTTGGCCCATATGATACAGTTTTTGCCATAACATCTTCTCAGATAAATTGCTAGGTGCCAGAACACAATGAGCAGAGCATCCTGCAAGTTTCTCACAGGACCATTGATCTATTTTCTTGTACTATGAATGTTCCTTTGTTCACTTCCACAGTGCAAAATAAACAGATTTATATTCACAGTGCACCTTTGCCAGCACACTGTCCTTGTTAAGATGAGCTTGAAGCCATTTCACACTATACCGCAAGCAGGATGTCATGTTGACTCTACATTTAGATTAATACCAAGTATAAAATGAAAGCCATGGAGCATTCAGATGAAAGTTTGCCTTTGCTCTTTTAAAGTAAATTAAAAAAATAATAGCCCTCAGTTGCTGCATTAAATGGACCTGTGTCATACAGTGTGTACTGAATTTGCAGAGCAGATGGAAAGTGTCTCTGAGATGAGAATGATTGAATAGTATAATTTTAAACATGCTTTGCCAACAACAGATTTTCTGTCACACTGATCAATTATTGAAGATGAAATTCTTATACCAGCTAGAAATGAAGATTGTTATTTAAGGGAAGGAGATGATATTATCTCTTGGTGCAGGGCTTTATTATTTGGGGCCCAATGCCCAATCCACTACCCGTGATTGACACAACGATCCAAGTTCCATCATTCTTATGAGAGGTGAGTCATCCATCCGTTGCTATCAGAGAACCAAATTTAGATTGGATATTTGAACTGTAAGCACAACTCCCCCAAATCTGCTCAGCTAAAAAAAAAGTAATAACTAGCACTGAAAAATCTATGGGATAAAGCTAAGCCATCAGAAAATCAACTACATTTCAAGGATAATGATTTGGGGTTCGAATAATTATTTTGCTTTTACAGAAAAATCTCATAAGTTATAGTAGGTGCTGCAAGGCCATGCCAATCTGCATTCTCTCTCCTTCATTCTCATCATCTTTATTTCTTTTATAAGCTAGCTTGCTCTGAAATACATGGTGACATATGGGGTACCCTCTCTTCTAGGGAAAAAACTTCTAGGAGTTATTATTTCATACTTATAATCATTTTCTATTTTTATAATTTTTATTGAGGGGTATATTATGTTTTTCCTTAAACCAGCCTTAGAGTAAGAGTGGGGTTAAATAAAACATTTAAAACACTCATCAACAGAATGAATAAAATATCAGCCATCACCTAACAATATTTCATGTTTAAAAGTTTTATTAAAGCTAATGGGAGTTCTGCCTGCGCAGGGACTGCTGGATGGGAAAATCCATAGAGGAAACCAATATCTATTTAAAGGGGTAAATTAAAATCAAATGCCCCTGGATAATGAGAATAAGCAAAATTGTATTTAGTTATATATAACAATACAAAGGACACAGCAGGACTCATATGCTATATTCAGACTTTTCCAATTATGTGTTTAGAAACTCTTTCCAGAAATAGCTTTAAAGAGTGAATTTCCAGTGCTGGCTTAGCCAAGGGACAATGCTCAGGGGAGATCTTTTTGTCCTCTTGACAAATGGAAAAATGATTCCTTCTATCTTGTTGTCTCATTAAATTCTCTTAACCACCCTAAAATAGTTAAACCCCTAACAGAAGATGAAGCCATGGTATATAGACTGCCTCACTCACACAGCTTCTGAGTAACAGCTAGAGGATTCCCAAAGTGGCTGGAAACCCTTGGAGTTTGAGGAATATGCCTGGAGCTCTGGACTTGAGTCCTGAAGGCTCCACTCTACAAGAAGGTAAATCAAATTTTCAGACACGGAGCAACATTTTTAAGAATTGGGCAGTACAGGATATAAAACGTCCTTATCTTCTCCAATAATTGTTATTGAGTACCTACTGTGTATGATCCTGCCCTAGGGGCTACTGTTAGAGGATTTCAAAAACCTACATTTCTTGTTTTAGTGTCACTATTTTATTTGAAAAGTTTCTATCCTCTATCAATTTCTGTCTTTGCAAGTTCTGTCCACAAAGTGGGAATCCACAGCTCAAGCCTTCATTCTTCCAGCCTGAAATCCTCTAAAAAAGAGAAAGTATCCTTACTGATGGCTTCAGTAAAAGTTGAGGTTGCATTTTGTTGGATTCATCTGGATCACATGTCCATTTCCGTTGCAATCATAGTGGCCAGAGGTATTGGAGACACTGATTGGCCACGCCTGTGTCATATACCTAATCTTGAAGGCAGAGTGTATAGGCACAGGTCCTGTAAATTTCACTGGAATGGGGGAAGGAATAGGGGCTGTTACCAGGAGGAGGAGAAAATAAAGGGCACATAGTAGCTGTCCTCTAGAAGTAGGTTAAAATGATCGCCATTTCATACGTGAGAAAAATCAAGGCTCGGAGAGCTTAAGTTGTTTGACTAAGAGATAATGATGAAATATAGGGACAAAGTCCTTGACTTCCAGTTCCTGCGAACACCTTCCCAGACATCCCTCATGCCTCTAATCAGGTCAGGAAGAAGTGTTCTCTGCACCTTTCAAAACCATTCACTGCAAACAGGAAAAAACAAGCAAAGTACCTAACCAGATTTTATAAACTTTCAGGAGCCCTGAGTGTATTTTGGCTGGAAAGTTGTTTGTTCACTTGTGTTTAATGAATGCCCCTTATCTGACAATGCTGAAACACCCATTTAAACTACAGCATCTGTATTTATGTCTGCTGCAGACATGCTGTTATTAAGTTGAAAAATTGTTATCGCAACACACTAGTATGCTTTAACTTTGTCTTCCAAGGTAAAAATTCTTTAACAAAGAACCTTGGTGCTTTTAAGGACAAATCCTGAGATTTCAAAGAGGAAATTCTTTTGAGGGGATGATCCAGGAGGAATTACCATTCAGAAAAGCCAGCTCAGCATTTATAGTGATTAAGATGCTTAACACTACCCTTTCTCTATTGACTTTTCCAAGCCCTCTCTGTTTTGCAAAATAAAATGCAAGTGCAAACCATTTCATCCACTTAATGGAGAATTTAAGTTATTAAAAATTCTTCATTATGGGCCGGCGCCGTGGCTCAATAGGCTAATCCTCCACCTTGCGGCGCCAGCACACCGGGTTCTAGACCCGGTCGGGGCGCCGGATTCTGTCCCGGTTGCCCCTCTTCCAGGCCAGCTCTCTGCTGTGGCCAGGGAGTGCAGTGGAGGATGGCCCAGGTGCTTGGGCCCTGCACCCCATGGGAGACCAGGAAAAGCACCTGGATCCTGGCTCCTGCCAGGATCAGCGCGGTGCGCCGGCTGCAGCGGCGGCCATTGGAGGGTGAACCAACGGCAAAGGAAGACCTTTCTCTCTCTGTCTCTCTCTCTCACTGTCCACTCTGCCTGTCAAAAAAAAAAAAAAAAAAAAAAAAAAAAAAAAATTCTTCATTATACCTTGTAAGACAAGTATAACTGGTAAGATTACACTAAAATATTTTGATTCTAAAACTCCTAAAATGACTACCATGGATGTTTGAGGAGGGCCTCACAGAGAGATGCTGGGGCTTTTCCAATTTTCTTTTTTCCAATTTCTATTCTGAATTGTGGAAGCAGTCAGCACAATAGATTAAAAAAGATTTTCATCCAGTAGGTGGAAATGGTAGTTTAATGCCATGCATTCTGTCATTTGCTTGTTCTGATTGAGAGCGGAGGACTTCTTTCCAGTCCTGTGGGTGTAAGAACCGAAAAGCTTAAAAAAAAAAAAAAAAAAAAAGGCACCCCGGAAATGACATAAGGCAGTCGTGTGTGTAGTGGGAATGGTGACCTGGAGATTGATGAGCTGTGCCCGTCAGACTTGCCAAGCAGGTCTATAACAAGCTGGGAGCAGGGGACCTGGCATACATGAGGCACACAGGGAAGTTTTTATCTGTTAAGGTAAGGTGTTAAAGTCCACTAAGTTACAGAATGTCTGTGAGGATCCAGGGATTGGATGAGAAGGGAGGATGCTCTTGGCTCAACTAGGAGCAAGTGACTGTAGGACTGGTGTGTTGGAGTACTTTTATTCCAAATTCATATCCATCCTTTTGCTTGATTATAGGAGGAAAGATAGTCATCATGCTACTTGTACAATACCTCACTTATCCTCACGATGGCACTGAGAGATGAGATAGGCAGGTATCATAATTCTCACTTTTTACAGAAGAGAATAACAAGGTCTGAAGATGCCAAGTGATTTGCCTTAGAACAGGCAAACACTAATTGTAGGCAAGACCATGACAACATAGCTGGGCAGCACAGCATATAGTGATTTATGGCTTAGACTCTGAAATCAAACCGACTTTTCTATGCTTGTCCTTCTGCGCCTGTCATTGGGAACCCCAGTTGTATCAACTAAACATGCAAGTGTGATGAAATACAGTTTAATAGGCATTTGTGATAAAATTATGTATGATAAATAAACTATGTATGTGCTTAGCACAAGTCTTGACACACATCAGGATTTAATAAATAGCAGTAGCATTTGTTATAAAGGTTTTCAGGCAAGTTTCCAAGACAGGACCCAAATATACAGAAGGATGGGGAGTCAGTTGCCCAGAATAGCATTCAGAATAAATGGGGACTATATTTTGGAACTAAGCAGAAGCCTGATTATCAGAATTAGAACATAATGGAGAATCAGTTATTAGAAGTAGACCTCTCTTGATTGTCTACTCTGTTCCTTCTCTTGATAACACTAGGTTTCTGTTGCTGAACTACCCCATTCTAAATTATTGATTGCGTGCCTCAGTGAGGTTCCACTCTCCAGGCCAGAAGAGCATACTTAACTAGTCCAGCTCCCATGATTGGTTGGTTTTGCTTTGGGCAAATGGACCAAGCTGATATTATTAGAGTGACGTCTGGAGCTTTTTTTTGGACACTACTAGTAAGAAAGCTACTGTCTTTCCACTGGAGCTGCCGAGCTACTGCTGTGTCATATGATGGGCTATAGGTCATCCGGGTCTCATTGAGGGGAGCACCTTCCTAATAATCAAGTCACCTGAAGATCAGTCTAGAGATGGACAGAAACAAGCCCCTGATGATCTGGTTTGAGGCAGCTGTGCAGCAAATCAGCTCTGCTCTGTAACTGGAGGGTTTTGGTTTTTCAATTCCTTTCTTGACATATGAAGATGTCTAGATAATGGGCCAATTAGTGCCTCTTCTGGGAGCCAAGAAGCTCCAAGTGCATAAGCAGTAGACTGCGGAGAAGTGGATAAGCAGGAGCATCTGAGCTGTGTCCCTCTGCACTGAAGGGCCTCTGCATCCTGTTCTTGTCTGTTCCAGTCCTTGTTTCCTCTTCCCCTCCCCACTTTCTGCAAGGTTTTCGTCGCTGCCGAGAATTGTTGAAAGTGCTATTTCACCACTAGAGTTGTAAACGACAGGTTCCTTTCATGCTTTACAGAGTGAAAGGAAAGTGAAAGTGAACAGAATGAATGTTCCAAAGTGTGTTCTCCAGAGCTTGAGAGAAGGCATTCCTAGAAAATAGCTGAATGTGTTATTCTATCTTAAGTCCTTGGAGAATTAAACTTCATTGTATTTATCCTGTATTTTTTTAAGAAAGCTTTTATTTATTGAATATAAATTTCATAGGTATAGCTTTTGGAATACAGCGGTTCTTCCCCCCATACCCGTCCTCCCACCCCCAATCCCATCCCATTTCCTGCTCCCTCTGTCATCCCATTTTTTTTTGACAGGTAGAGTTATAGACAGAGACAGAAAGGTCTTCCTTCCATTGGCTCACTCCGCAAATGGCACTACGGCCAGTGCGCTGCACCAATCCAAAGCCAGGAGCCAGGTGCTTCTCCTGGTCTCCCATGGGGGTGCAGGGTCCAAGGACTTGGGCCATCCTCCACTGCCTTCCCAGGCCACAGCAGAGAGCTGGACTGGAAGAGGAGCAACCAGGACAGAACCAGTGCCCCAACTGGGACTAGAACCTGGGGTGCCAGCACCGCAGGCAAAGGATTAGTCTAGTGAGCCACAGCACTGGCCTCTCATCCCATTCTTCATTAAGATTCATTTTTAATTATCTTTATATACAGAAGACCAACTCTATACTAAGTAAAGATTTCAACAGTTTGGACCCACACAGACACACAAAGTATAAACCACTGTTTGAACACTAGTTTTACTGTTATTTTGCATAGTACAACACTTTAAGGACAGAAGTCCTACATGGGGAGCAAGTGCACAGTGACTCCTGTTGTTGATTTAACAATTGACACTCTTATTTATGACATCAGTGATCACCCGAGGCTATTGTCATGAGCTGCCAAGGAGAT
Source organism: Oryctolagus cuniculus (assembly GCF_964237555.1). NCBI lineage: Eukaryota > Metazoa > Chordata > Mammalia > Lagomorpha > Leporidae > Oryctolagus > Oryctolagus cuniculus. Next base: position 142,792,624 of record NC_091437.1, read on the forward strand.
GGAAGCCTTTTGAGTCCACAAACTGTCAGTATTTAGATAAGGCCATAGTCAAAGTAGAAGTTCTCTCCTCCCTTCAGAGAAAGGTACCTTCTACTTTGATGGCCCATTCTTTCTGCTGGGACCTCATTCACAGAGCTCTTTCCAGTAGGCCATTTTTTGCCACAGTGTCTTGGCTTTCCATGCCTGAAATGCTCTCATGGGCTTTTTAGTCAGATCCAAATGCCTTAATGGTTGATTCTGAGGCAAGTGTGCTGTTTAGGGTATTATTCTATGAGTCTGTTGTGTGGCCTGCTTCTCATGTTGGATCATTCTCTCCTTTTTAATTCTATTGTTATTAGAAGACACTTGGTCTTATGTGATCCCTTTGACACTTATTCCTATATTTATGATCAGTCATGCAATTAAAATAATCACTTTAACTAGATCCTGTAGGCTTAATAAAGCCCTTTACTTCATATCTTAGCTCAAAACAGTTAAATACCTTTCTCCCCTTCTCCCTTCCTATTATACTAGAGTGTTGTGTAGAAATGGAACTGGTTTATGGGAAAAAGCCTTGGGATGCAGTGAAGTGTCAAAGCCTGGGCTGGGAGGCAGAAATCCCTGGTCAGCTCAGCCTTCTTTGTTCAGAGGAAAAAAATGAGAATGCTGAAATTGGTTTACTTCACTGAGCCTTGGGAAGAAGTATTAGGAAGAAAATGTCTTCGTAGTACAAGTAGTACTTGGGGGAAACAAAGCCATTGTATTACTTGTATTACTTATAGGATCCAGAATGTACTCTGCTGGAAGCAATCACATTAACAAAATGTGTGATTCTGAGACTCAGATAGCTCAAATGATTCACCTGCTCTGCATGTCTTTTTTTTTCCATCAAGTTTGATCATGGGCAGTTCTGCATAGTCAGCACTTTGTTATTGAGTGCTGGTTAATTCTTTAATCCACTACTTATTTCTTGAGTGTTTTGCTATTTCTTCAGCACTAGACATAAAAAGTGAATCAAGAATGGTTGTCTTTCATTAATTTTTTTAAAATTTTTATTATGAAATATGAATTTCCAAAGTAGTTTATGGATTACTATGGCTTCCCACCCCCCATAATTTCCCTCCCACTCGCACCCCTCCCATCTCCCGTTCCCTCTCCCATTCCATTCACATCAAGATTCATTTTCAATTATCTTTATATACAGAATATCAATTTAGTATATATTAAGTAAAGATTTCATCAGTTTGCACCCACACAGAACATAAAGTGTAAAATACTGTTTCCGTACTAGTTATAGCATTACTTCACAATGGACAACACATTAAGGACAGATCCCACATGAGAAGTAAGTACACAGTGACTCTTGTTGCTGACTTAACAATTTGACACTCTTGTTTATGGCGTCAGTAATCTCCCTAGGCTCTAGTCATGAGTTGCCAAGGCTATGGAAGCCTTTTGAGTTCACCAACTCTGATCATATTTAAATAGGGTCATAGTCAAAGTGGAAGTTCTCTCCTCCCTTCAGAGAAAGGTACCTCCTTCTTTGATGGCCCTGTTCTTTCCACTGGGATCTCACTCGCAGAGATCTTTCATTTAGGTCTTTTTTTCCCCCCAGAGTGTCTTGGCTTTCCATGCCTAAAATACTCTCATGGGCTTTTCAGCCAGATCCGAATGCCTTAAGGGCTGATTCTGAGGCCAGAGTACTGTTTAGGACATCTGCCATTCTACGAGTCTGCTGTGTATCTCACTTCCCATGTTGGATCGTTCTCTCCCTTTTTGATTCTATCAGTATTAGTAGACACTAGTCTTGTTTGTGTGATCCCTTTGACTCTTAGACCTATCAGTGTGATCAGTTATGAACTGAAATTGATCACTTGGACTAGTGAGATGGCATTGGTACATGCCACCTTGATGGGATTGTGCTGGAATCCCCTGGCATGTTTCTTTCATTAACTTAACACATCTTTATAGAGCACCTGCTATGCACTAAGAAGTGAGTATATAAAGTGGATTAGCCATTGTCACTATTTCTACAACATCACCACTCAAATTGTGGTCTGGGGACTAGCAGCATCAGCATCCCATAGGAGTTTGATAGACAAATACAAAATTCAGGTCCCACCCCAAACTAAATCAGAATTTGCATTTTAATAAGTCTTCCAGGTAATTTGAATGCTCATGGTAGTTTGAGAAGCACAGCCCTAGGAAGGCTTCTCATGGTGCAGTTTAGGAAGACAAGAATGAACAAGTCATTTAGAAGCCCAGCTGATAATTCTTGCCAACTTTCTACCCTTATGATTGCAATGGAACTGAAGCAAGTCACTTATCTCTGTTAAGACTCAGTGCATTATGTTCAAAATAGAGATAATCATATCTGCCCTTCCTCCCTCATGTGCTATTGTGAAGATCAGATGAGAAAATAGTTGCAACACTGTTAGTGCCATCCAAAAGCAAGGCATTGCTATTGTCATATTTAGCATATGGAGAAGCTATGCCCAGGAGCTGCATTGCCCAGGAGCTGGGATTCAATTCTGATCTAACAGTTTCCTACATTGTAATTCAATGTTTAGGCAGTCTTATCTCTAACATTCAGAGATGGGAATAGTGGGTTTGTGAAGCCATCAGCATATAGATTGTAGTGCTTTTTAGCTATAGGTATTCAGAAATTGTTGTAGTAGACGTTTTATGTTTAACTCATTTCAATAAAACTTAGCGAGGGTTTGACTACTGGAACAAACTATAGGCTTGGTTCCAGCCCACAAGCAGTGTTTAAGACAATGATCTAAAATACAAAATTATAATTCATGGTACAATATGTAGACATCCTGAATATGTCTCAGACAATAGTTGGAGACGGGTAGATTTTGTAAAGCACAAAAGATTTGTAAAACAGACATGACAGATCACTAAGATTACATTTTTACTCCTTGCTCCTTTAGCAAACTTGCAAACTTGTAAACTGCTGGGTCATGAGACCTCCACAGGTGTTGGAGAAAGATATCAGTCAAAAATGATGAGTCAGCTCCTGTCGGAAATAAACACTGTCTTATTCATTAAAGTGGAGAATTCAGGCTTCTATCAGCTAGGAAAAGGGGTGGTTGTTCTCTCCTGTAATTTACAAAAATTTCTCCAGTAAAGTGTTATCCTACTGTCTGTCTATACCTAGGAATGATTGTTGGAGGAAATTAGACTAGGATTTGGATGTCAATGTTCAATTAACAAGAATCAAAGTTGAGCTTGGACACTCCTGCCTCATTCCCTTTCCCATCCTGCCCCTCTGAATTGCATTCAGATTGTATAGCACAGAGTTTGAACACCGAGGGAATACACTTGGTGGCATAGCAACAATTTGGTGATGATAGAGCGTGGAGAATCAATCTGGAGGAATTAAGTTCTGTTACTGAACCCTTAAGCAGAGGAGTAATCACTAAAGTGAATTCACCCTCAAAGGTTAAGCTGACCCCTGTCAGCTTTAAATCCCTCGTCCTCCTATTACCCAGTGTTTCATTTTAAAAAGTGAATTAATTGGCTGTTTAGAGAGCCAGAGGCTTATGGTTTCCTACTTCTCATTCAGCAGATTCTCAGCTCTGAGACTTAGACACTGGAGGCTCCTGAGACAGCAGGTGGGGTCATGACAGACAGTTATCCTCACGTAGGTTCTGCCTCTCCAACCACAGATATTTTAGAACTGTGTGAAAATGACCCCAGAGTCTTGCCTCCCTCCCCCCATGACAGCCACAGAGGCCAGAATGCAGACAGGGAAAATACAAAGGGGGAGATCTGAATTCCATTTTACTCACTACAGTATAACAGCCTTATTTGCCTCTCTAAATGAAAAACCAGCAAGTGAAACTGCTCTAGTTAGCATCTGAGGTAGGGAAAGTTGTGAGAATCAAATGTTGCCTTTCCCAGAGACCTTCTCTCTCTGCCATTCTGTCCCTCTATTCTCCACCAGTCTCTGCCCCACTTCCCTTTGCTCTTTTCTGGGGTACTTTAAAAAAAGATTTACTCATTTATTTGAAAGGCAGAGTCACAGACAGAAAGGGAGAAACAGATTTTCCATTTGCTGGTTCACTCCCCAAATAGTTAAAACAGCTAGGGCTGCGCCAGCGCCGCAGCTCACTAGCCTAATCCTCCGCCTTGTGGCGCCGGCATACCGGGTTCTAGTCCCGGTCGGGGTGCCGGATTCTGTCCTGGTTGCCCCTCTTCCAGGCCAGCTCTCTGCCGTGGCCAGGGAGTGCAGTGGAGGATGGCCCAAGTGCTTGGGCCCTGCACCCCATGGGAGACCAGGAGAAGCACCTGGCTTCTGCCATCGGATCAGCGCAGTGCGCTGGCCGCAGTGCGCCAGCCATGGCAGCCATTGGAGGGTGAACCAACGGCAAAAGGAAGACCTTTCTGTCTGTCTCTCTCACTGTCCACTCTGCCTGTCAAAAAAAAAAAAAACAAAAAAAAAAAAACAAAAAAAAACAAAAAAAAAACAAAAAAACAGCTAGGGCTGGGCAAGCCCAAAGCCAGGGGCCAGGAGCTTCATCCAGTTCTCCCATATCAGAGCAGAAGTCCAGGTGCTTGGGCCATCTTCCACTGCCTTGTTTGTGTGATCTCTTTGACTCTTAATCCTATCATTATGATCAATTATAAACTGAAACTTATCACTTTGACCAGTGAGATGGCATTGGTACATGCCACCTTGATGGGATTGAATTGGAATCCCCTGGCACGTTTCTAACTCTACCATTTAGAGCAAATCCAATTGAGCATGTGCCAAAAAGTACATCTCTTCCCTCTTATTCCCACTCTTATATTTAAATTTACCTGAAAAGTGATCCCTGTTAAACACCTAAGAATAATTGTGTGTTACAGAGTTCAACCAATTGTATTAAGTAGAACAAAAAAATACTAAAAGGGATAAAGTAGTAAACTGTTCCTCGACAGTCAGGACAAGGGCTGATCAAGTCACTGTTTCTCAGTGTCCTTTTCACTTCAACAGGTTTCCTTTTTAGTACTCGGTTAGTTGTCACCGATCAGGGAGAACATATGATATTTGTCCCTCTGGGACTGGCTTATTTCACTCAGCATGATGTTTTCCAGATTCCTCCATTTTGTTGCGAATGACCGGATTTCATTTTTTTTTTTATTGCTGTATAGTGTTCTATAGAGTACATGTCCCATAATTTCTTTATCCATTCTACTGTTGATGGGCATTTGGGTTGGTTCCAGGTCTTAGCTATTGTGAATTGAGCTGCAATAAACATTAATGTGCAGACTGTTTTTTTGTTTGCCAATTTAATTTCCTTTGGGTAAATCCCAAGGAGTGGGATGGCTGGGTTGAATGGTAGGGTTATATTCAGGTTTCTGAGGAATCTCCAGACTGACGTCCATAGTGGCTTTACCAGTTTGCATTCCCACCAACAGTGGGTTAGTGTCCCTTTTTCCCCACATCCCCCCAGCATCTGTTGTTGGTAGATCTCTTGTATGTGAGCCATTCTAACTGGGGTGAGGTGAAACCTCATTGTGGTTTTGATTTGCATTTCCCTGATGGCTAGTGATCCTGAACATTTTTTCATGTGTCTGTTGGCCATTTGGATTTCCTCTTTTGAAAGATGTCTATTACTTCTTCATTTTTGAAACCTCTACCTTTTGGCCGCTTCCCCCCAACACCAATCCTTCATCAGATTAGTATAAATATTCATTAAATCATTCTTTCATAGTTGTGATTGTGTTTTCTTCCACAAGAAAACACTGAACAGCTACCATGCCTTAGGCAGCAGCCAAAAAAGTTTCTGTAATTGAAATTCTTTGTGTGAAGGAAGCAGATGCTAACCAAGTAAATAAATTAAATAGGTTAATTTCTAGTAAGCAATAAATGGAAGGAAGAAGGTGCTATAGTTTTGGTATCAATCTGGGTGTTGTCCTTATTAGGAGGTAGTGGCACCTTTGAGAGGTAGAGCCTGGTGGCAGATCCTTAGGTCATTGGGATTCCTGCCCTTGGAAGATTTCAGCACCCTGGTCTGTCTCTCTCCCTGTTTCCTGCTATAAAGGTCTTCTATACATGTATGTTCCTGCCATGATGTGTTGCCATCTACCATGTTTACAGAGACCAAACCAAAGAAGCCCATTTGATCTTGGACTTTGAATCTTCAAAACTTTAAGCTAAATAAACTTTTTTTAAATAAAGTTAGCTTTCTCAGGTCTTTCATTAGAGTGACAAGACTAATGAATACAAACAATAGTTACAGAACTGTGGATGAGGGTAAGGAGTGGGAGCTGCTTTCTCTAAGTGTTCATTGAGGCAATGGTATATGAGTTAAAACCCAATCAGTGAGAAGGAGCCACTGGTCTGAGGTCTGGGGAGAATCATTCCTCAGAGGAACCACAGGTACAAAGTCATTGGTGTTTCCACAGTTTTGATACAGGAAGTGCTGGAGGGTGGAGTGACAGGAAAGGGGGCTTCAAGACTGGCCTGGAGGCTACATTTGCAGAGCAAGTACATTGGTATTGCTTGTATTTTATTTTATTATTGTAAAAAATTTGACAGACAATGAGAGAGACAGAAAGGTCCTCCCTCCATTGGTTCATTGGTTCACCCCCCAAACGGCTGCCATGGCCAGTGCTGCGCTGATCCAAAGCCAGGAGCCAGGTGCTTCCTCCTGGTCTCCCATGCAGGTGCAGGGGTCCAAGCACTTGGGCCATCCTCCACTGCCCTCCCGGGCCACAGCAGGGAGCTGGACTGGAAGAGGAGCAACCAGGACTAGAACCCGGCGCCCACATGGGATGCTGGATCCTCAGGCGGAGGACCAATCAAGTGGGCCATGGCACCGGCCCCACTTGTATTTGATAGTGTGCTTATGTTGTGAGGCTTGAAGATTTGCAAAATTTTATGGAGGAGGATAGGAGCTTACCACACCACCTTCCCCATACCCTGTCTTAAAGACTTTGGCAAATACTCAGATAAAGATAAGAAACAGCAATAAGAGCAATGTGGTTGGATTTGTTGTTAAGAGGGCAAGGGTGGAATGAGCTAAGGCTTGAGAAGCCCACAAGGACTTAGGGGAAGACCATGGCTCAGAGGCTGAATTTTATTCTGTGAGTGATGGGATAGCACTGGAAAGCTTAATTAGAAGCCACATAATGATGGTTCTTTTGTTTTGCTCTAACAAAACACCCAATTCATTGGTATGTCCAGATTCTGATTCAACTCAACTAGTACTAATGTTAATAGACAATTGAAATTCTGTATAGTCATTTATATTTCAGCAGCTATCAATGGCATATGTACAACTCCTGCTCATAAGCGCAACAGCTCAGATAAAATACAAGATAGAATAAAGATAATTCCACGTATTGTAAATGTAAGGGCACCCTTTTCTTTTCCAATTCCCAAAACATACCCCAAATGCACAAGTGGCATAATTATGGATACTACTTTCAAATCTGCTTTCACTTTTAATAGAGCATTATATTGTTGATTACATTCTACTCCCAGCATACCTTACAAACTGATAGGGAACTTGGATGACTTCTACATCACTGGCTTTTCTTAAGCCCCTATTGAAATCAAGGGTAGTTATGTCAGTGAAATTGGAGAAGTTTTGTTGGTTTAGTGTATACTGAAGTGTACATAAGACAGTGACAATAGGTTTATTCTCTGAATATGTACCTTTGAATAGAAACAATGATTTCCCTATTAAGAAATGTTTTGGCAATCAAATTCAAGGTTTAATCAGGATTATAGGGGAATATTTGAAGAGCCCTTCCTAGAATCCCTGACACTGTCCCATGTAGGTCTTCCTCACCTGTACAGTGGTGCCCACATCCTAATGTTTTAGAACACTACTCTCTTCCCACCACCTTATGTCTTCTAGGATATTTAAACTTGATGTTGTGACATTATAGGCAACTCTTGAGATTCAAAGTAACCAAAAATAATTTGTAGTTAATAGCATTTTTTAGCCTTGTGGGAAGGACCTCCCTTTGGAAGAATTTCTCACTTACATGAAGCAGAAGGGCTCTTCTGAATAGCACAATTACAACTAAAAGTTACAACACTTGCTGATGCATATAGTGTTTTCTGTGTGCTGGGGCTGTGTTCTGAGCACTTCACTTAATATTAGCTCATTTAATCCTTACAACAACTCTGAAAGAGGTACTATTACCACTTCCATTTTAATAACAAAAAATGGGAGCCCTTATGCTAAATTCATATACTTGCAAATATGTGGCTAATCTGGAGGCTCTGAATATGCACATCTCCTCAATAAGAGCTTTACCTGTGGGGTCTGATCCCAGAGGACACAGTTTATGAATCACTAAGCTCATTTCTGCAGAATGTGCCGAAGGCTTCCATGGTTGGAGAGAAACATGCCTTAGCAATAAAGCTATGGAAAAGCTTTCAACTTTTAATTAAACAGTGAAGTAGAATTTCAGATGAATCTTCTGGGTACATTTTATTTTATAATGTTTTATGTTGCTATATGTATAGATGTCAGGGGAGAAGGCTTAAAATTAGTTTTGACTTCAGGGGGACCAGCCATCCTAGCACCAGGGGTGAAGGTCCCATTTCATCCCAGCAGGTAGCCAATAGCATCCCAAACCAATAGGATGAAATCTGCATTAAAACCTGAGAAGGTCGGATGTAAAACTCCTTTCAGACTAAATATTTGGCTTCCAAGGTAAAACTGCAAGTTAATGTTAACTACAAGGTCTATTTTTTTCCTTCTTATGATATTTATCTTTTCCAATGAACATGACCAAGAATTCATTTTGTAGAGGCCACCAAAATTATATAATTGCTCCTGTATTAACTTTTCAGACTTTAAACTTGTACAGATTTTATTCAGAAACATCTTGGGTCATTTTTCCAGTTCAGGTGCCACACCATGTCTTTCTCTGCCTCAAAAACACAACAACAACAACAAAAAAGCAGAAACAAAAAAACTTACAAAACAGTTGCTCACAGGTAAAATAGCTACTGTCTACCTGTCATCATTAGTCTTTTGAAACCAGTTTCATTTATTTTCAACTTTTGACATATGCCTCAAAACACCTTTTGATAGACAGGATAAACGATTACTTAAAATGCTGTCTATAAACTTTATAAAGATATTTGATTAAATTGTAAGTATAAATGACTGACACTCAGAATAATTGCTGCCCTAGTGGTTCAGCATGTGAGCTCTGCCATGTATTATGCTTTTAAGTGAACTAATCTAAATTAAAATCTTCCTGGATAGATAGGTCTTCTTTTAAAAATATCACAAAGCATTCTTAATGTATTACTAGACCAGGTCAGTAATATTCTCAGAACCTGATAGTCTGTAGCAGCCTGATATAGATTTGGTGGAATATTTTATGTCAGGACCCCCCCACCCCCCCTTTTTTTTTTTACACAAATACATTAAGAAATATCAACCATGCCAAGTGTAAATGTGTCTGAATTAGCTACTTCTTTCTCATCACAGCACACCTCCTTACTTGAAAGATATTATCACTTTCCTATGATATGTAAAACTTCTCATCAACCCTGTCTTTTATTACTTGAATAACAATTTGAGTTATTCATTTCTGCATTGCTGTCAGGTGATGCTAAGATTTTGGTGAATTTATAGAAAGAACAATTCAGTTAACAGTAAAACCTTACTCAAAAGTGGTATTGGAATGAAGGCAAATGCCCCTGTTCCTCTGAGACAGACCTAATGTCCCTGGGGATTCAGACTTGGTAGAAGTCGATTATAGCAGGCCCCTTTGGTTTGGTTTCCATGACAAGGAATGTAGAAGCTCTAACTTGAAAAGGAAAAATCCAAATTTTGATTATGTATATCCCAAAAAGTGTTCCGGAAACGGTTCCAGGCAAGCTTGTCTTAATGGCTAAGAGAAACTTGAATGTGGTACTGATAAGTTGTGATACTGGCATTTGAGGGTGCTTCCTTAGAATGATCCACGAGTTACACTGCATTCGCAAAGCAACTCCCAGCTTTCATTGTTGTCTGTAACTTCCTTAATTCATCCACTGTATGTTAGGGGAATATTTGAGTCCTTTCTTGAGCTAGAAATCTTTGGGAGTCAGTCCCTGTCATTTATTTTCCTTGTTCATAGTGTAAACTAAGTTTCCAAAGGAGAAAATAAAAGGAGACTCTTGGTCAGTGCCAGGATTCTGGCTGCTGAAATCTTTCTCCATTTGCCACATCAACTTTAGTCAAAGAGGAAGCTAAGAGGAATGAGGGAAGAATATATTCTCTTAAAAATTACTCTGACTACACATTCAACAATTTCTTTGTGCTACAACTCATCACCACTCTCACTCCCATATGACATCATGTGGTATAAAACATGGTTGTTAAGATTACATTCCATCCTGCATGACATATCATATAAGACCTCATTCTTAAAATGGCCTTTGGGGGCCTAGAATCTTGAGCAATGGTAGAAACTATAGTGTTATATTACACAGTATATTATATAGTGCTATATTAAGATAAAATATAAAATGATTTTAATAAATTCAGTAAACTTGTAAGATAAAAATCAATGTAAAAATCAGTTGTGTTTCTATGAAGTGACATGAACTGAGAATATTAAACAAATGATCCTATTTGCAATATCCCTGGAAAAGAATAAAATACTTGGGAATAAACTTAACCAAGAAAGCAAAATACTTTAATACTGAAAAATATAAAACATGATTAAAAGTTTTAAATCACAAATATAGCAAAACATCCTATATAGATTGGAAGATTTACTATTGTTCAAATGTCCATACCATCCAAAGTGATCTATAGATTCAATGCAATCTATCAAAATTCTAATGGCAGTTTTTGCAGACATAGAAAAGAAATCCTAAAGTTCATGTGGAACCATGCAAGAATTCCAAATAATGAACCAAATAATGAAAATAACCTTGAGAAATAACAAAGAAGCTTGATCTATGGCTTCCTAGCCTCTAAACCCCTGGTAATAAATTTCTGTTGTTTATAAACTACCCAGTTTATTATATTTTATAGCAGTCCAAATGGACTCAAAGAGCAGAATTTACTTCTTTTTTTTGGGGGGGGTTGAATAATATTTAATTATATGTGTATACCAGTTTCCTTATCCATTTATCCACCTATGGACATTCAGGCTGGCTCTTTTGGCTATTTTGTTATAATAAAAGAAAATATGCTAACACAAATGGGTATTAAGCATTAGTTGAGAAGGTACATCCCAGAGATCTGCACACTGTTGCAACTGGAATTAAAATATTATACTCCAAAATTTAAAATTTTAGGTTTCATGTGACCTTATCACACAAAAAGAAAATGTAAGATATTCCTACAGTGTCAGTATGTGAAATCTTATTGAAATGGAAATCAGGGAATTATAGTGATCATTTACATTTGACACTATTTTATTGAGTGCTTATAGTCAAGCAAATTATTAGTAACTAAGGCTTAGAACCAATGATAAGACTGACTTTTGCATGACCTATAGGCATCTATGTGGGAAAAGGAGATTAAGAGACCTACTTGCAGCTGCAGAGGTTAGGTCCTGACATACTTTCATAATAGGCAATGTGCCTTGAGAGCTTGTGGAGTGCTAAGCAATATTCTAAGTGCTGGTAATAAATTGTCTTGTTTAATTGTCATAATAGTTCAATATATTAGGCACTATTAAAATCATTCACCTATTTTATATATAAGGGAATAGTTAATTTACTTGCCCCATGTTACCAAGCTTAAAAGAGGCAGAACTAGGCCAGTGCCGCGGCCCACTAGGCTAATCCTCTGCCTTGTGGCGCTGGCACACCAGGTTCTAGTCCCGGTCGGGGCACCGGATTCTTTCCCGGTTGCCCCTCTTCCAGGCCAGCTCTCTGCTGTGGCCAGGGAGTGCCGTGGAGGGTGGCCCAAGTGCTTGGGCCCTGCACCCCATGGGAGACCAGGAGAAGCACCTGGCTCCTGCCTTCGGCGCAGCGGCCATTGTAGGGTAAACCAACGGCAAAGGAAGACCTTTCTCTGTCTCTCTCACTGTCCACTCTGCCTGTAAAAAAGAGGCAGAACTGGGATTGAAGTCCAGGCTTTTCCCCTCATTGTTCAGTGATTTATATCATGCCTTTCCCTATCTTTACTCTTCACAGCTTCCAACCACTAAGCTCACCATTTACATGCACTGTTCAGCAATAGCTGATATTCACTGAAGCCCCCAGATGAACTCATGGTTAAGGTGGGCATTTTTAAACATGGTAACACTTTCATTTCATAAGACGTGGTAATAGTCCCACGCCACATTGGAGCGATGAATGTTCCATTGCGGGCCTCCCTCATTGAAGCCTGAATCTCCATGACCACAGAGCCTTGCGGTGTCTTTTGTATCCTTGTTGATAACCATGCTCTGCTTTACTCTGCAAAGGACCCGATTTCATTTTACTTCATGGGGTCTTTGCCTGTTTAGAAATCATTGAATCAGTTGCAGTCATGATGAGTCTCATCACGGCTCCTAATATTGGACTGGGAAGTCCTCTATACCAGTAGAATATGCATTGCATAGGAGAGGAAACCACTTTGGCAATAAGCACATTGCTTGACATAGACTAGGCATGCACCAAACACTTATTGGATGAATTAATGGGCCTCCATTTTCTGCCTTAATTTGAGACTTTGAGGACATATCAGACCAGATTTTTTTAAAATTTTGATTTCAGATAAATTTATTGAATAGTCTTCTATAAAAATCATGATTTTATAAGTACAACTTCAGGATTATAGCAGTTCTTTTCACTGTATCTTCCCTCCCACCCTTAAACCATCCCACCTCCTGCTCCCTCTCCCATCCCATTCTTCATGAAAATTCATTTTTAATTATCTTTATATATAGAAGACCAACTCCATACTAAGTAAGAATTTCAACCATTTGCACCCACACAGACACACAAAGCATAAAGTGCTGTTTGAAGACTAGTTTTACTGTTAATTCTCATAGTACAACACATTAAGAACAGAAGTCCTACATAGGGAGCAAGGGCACAGTGACTCCTGTTGATTTAACAATTGACACTCTTGTTTATGGCGTCAGTAATCACCCGAGGCTCTTGCTCAGACCAGATTTCATCTCCTCTATCTTTCATGCTTGCTACCTACCACTGGTAAGTAGCCACCTTCTTCTGGATCCCAGTGTTAGCACATAGCAACAGACAATGTGCCAACATTTAAAACTTCACATTGACCCAGACAACATCAACTCTATAGGTCTACCACCCCCTAGATTCTTCTGTTTAAAAAATGTGATGTATGGGGCCAGTGCTGTGGCTCACTTGGTTAATCCTCTGCCTGTGGTACCAGCATCCCATATAGGTGCCAGGTTCTAGTCCCAGTTGCTCCTCTTCCTGTCTAGCTCTCTGCTATGGCCCTGGAGGGCAGTGGAGGATGGCCCAAATGCTTGGGCCCTGCACCTGCATGGGAGACCAGGAAGAAGCACCTGGCTCCTGGCTTTGGATCGGTGTAGCTCCGTCTGTGGCAGCCATTTTGGGGGGTGAACCAATGGAAGGAAGACCTTTCTCTCTGTCTCTGTCTAACTCTGCCTGTCAAAGAAAAATATGATGTAGTTGATTTTATATAGTGCATAAACAGAAATAAGAATGTGACTGATGGGTGATATTTACATAAACAAGCTATCTACATTAAAATAATGATGGAAACCTAAAATGTAATATTAGAAACCTGAATTAATTTCATTATTACTTGCTAATACCGTGCTAACAGTCATACTTTTTAAATAAAATGAAAGTTTGTTAAAGATCATTTTTTTGTGCAGAGTAGGATGAAAATTTCAGAACATAAAGTAATATTTGATTTTTAAAATTATACTTTATTTAAAGCAATCATGTTAACTTGGTCATTTTTAATAGCTTTTCTGAGGTGCAATTCACTTAAAGCCCAGGATTTTTACGTGTACAATTCAATGATTTCATTAAACTCAGAGTTTGTAATATAACTGGATTATAATTTTAAATCATAATATAAACTGGTTGCTTATTTTAATTTCTCAGTTCATTTATAAACCACAGGAAGGACATTGAAGATACTGCGATCTTTTAATGAGGGAATTGATCAAGTAATTTGCACTGGATATTGCTTAGTACAACTGATACATTAACTGGCTATAGGGAAACCTCACTTCTTTCCCTTTTTGTGTTGAGAAGCAAGTGCTCCATTAACTTCAACTTGACAGCTCTTGATAGATGTCCAAGGCAGAGGCAAAGCTAGGCTTGAGTGTGGATAGGTATAAAATTGATTTCCATGAGCAACTTCTGCAAAAATGGTCATTTTTTTTAGCCATTGAGGCTCACAGGGAGTTTTACAAAAGAGTAGAACCTGTTTTAAGTGCTCATCCCTCTGAAAATAAAATTTAGTCTAAAGGGATGCAGTCTTTGATCAGAGAGTGGACAGAGCAAAGCATTGTGCCAAGTTCTTACAATAAGAATATTGTCTTAGAAGATGCTAGTATATGCTATAAAAATAAGTCACAGATCTGAGATACAAACAGTAACAAAAATTCCTTTCCTCTTATATTACAATCCCGACATAGGTTAGTAGGGAGGCTGTGTGATGCTGTGTAGTCATTCAGGAACACAGGCTGGGGTGCAGGCTCAATTTCTACTTTCATGGTTGCCACAGAAGGGCAGAAATCAATGCTGAGAGATCCCATACTGGTATTTAAACAAGAAAGTAATTTCCATTACTTCGATCTCAGCCCATTGGGCAGAATGAGTAATATGATCATTTCCAATATCTCAACTTGAGGTGCCAGGGAAGTCCTCCACTGTGTCTAGACAGCAAAAAGAGAATTAAGATTGCTACATATTTGATGGAATGAGGAAAAGTTAAAAGTAAACCTAAAAGAAAAAGCTTTCAAAATTCTTCCAGAATTTTCATGCAAGAATTCTTTTCATTTGGGAAAATATCCAGGTAGACATCTTGGTGTGAGCATTTGGAAATCACAAAGCACACAACAGAAAAGTATCACTGAATTACCTTGAATGTGATCTGTTTAAGAATTTGCTATGATTCTAAGAGGAAGAGAAAAAATTAAGGAACAGAAGTCATCAACATGGAAAAACAGAGAAGAGGGCAAAAGACCAGTGAACACCTCATACATTAATCATCTAATGCATTTTTTTGAATAGTGATGCCCACAGTTCCATTTCATGCTGCAATCATTCACATGACTACAACTGAACTTCTTTCATCTTTGCTTCCAGTCTTTAGCAGAAGTGTAGTACATTCATCAATGCACCAAGTTCATAGGTTTCTTCTGTAATGAAATGGAGAGCTTTCTTTCCTGATTTAATATATGGCTAAATGAAGATCGCTTCCATAGAAACACACCCAGGAAGCAGATACTTTCTTGCCCCTTGTACCCTTGTGGTTCCAAGCAAGTTGCTAACATGTAGGGAAGATTTTGGATTTCTCATTCTAGGAAAGATCATCCCTAGATGGTTAAATGAAAATGTATCCAGAATTTTTATCAAGATAAGGATTTTTGGATTTAAGAAAGTTTGTTGTTGTTGCATTTATGTTGAGTGTTAAAACTAGTCTTCAAATTTGGAAATGCAGCTTTGTCTTATGGGTACTGGTTCATTCCTTTAAATGGTTTCATTCCTTTATAGTTTTAAAATTATTTTCTCCATTTTGAATGAAGAGATCCCAACCAAGATTCGTATGGCTCTGATGTGGTCTGTGGAGGAACCAGTAGTTTATGCCACAATTTTGTTAAATATGTATTTGAAAGACAGACTTACAGAGAGAAGGGGTGAGAAACAGAGAGCTACCTTCCATCCGCTTATTCACCCCCAAAATGACCCTTGGGCTGGGCCAGGCTAAAACCAGGGGCCTGGAACTCCTTCTGGGTCTCCCATGTGAGTGACAGGGGCCCATGTACAAGAGGCATCTTCTGTTGCCCTACTAGGCGCATTAGCAGAGCGCTAGATCTGCAGTGAGGCAGCCAGGATTTGAACTGACACTCATTATGGGATGCCAGAGTGGCAGGCAATGGCTTAACCCACTATGCTACAACACTGGTTCCCCAGCACTTTTTTTTTAGGTTTATGAAAAAGGCAGAAACACACACACACACACACACACACACACATTGTGAAAGAGGGAAAAAAATATCTTCCATCCACTGGTTTACTCCAACAGTCTGCAACTCCCCAGAAGCCAGGAACTCATTATGGTTCTCCCAAGCAGATGTAGGAGACCCAAGTACTTAAACCATTATCTGCTGTTTTCCAGGGTACAAATTACCAGGAATCATGGGATGGGGTTATCCCAAGCAGAATTCTAACCCTCTGAGCCACAGGGCCTTGCCCCTATGCTACCAATTTTTGTTCCTACTTCTGGAGCTTCAGAGACATACACTTTAGGAATTTTTTTCAGCCTAAGGAAAAAAATTCAAATGTTGTGAATAGAGCGGTGTATGGGAAATGTGTAGCTATCAGCAGGGATGGCACTGTGGCGAGGAAGGGCCTTCTATAGCAACAGCTGATGTTTGGAAATAAAAGGCTTCCTGTTCGACATTTTTGCCAGGTGGATAACCTATCCCCTTAATTAACTGCAATTATAAGGATGATAAAATGGAAAAGTAAATATTGTGCACTGAGTGAGCAAAGCCAATTAGTTTCGCACCAGTGCAAAAATAATGCAGGATTTCTCATGTGTTTTGATAAATTGACCTGATCCACATGTGTTTTAAAATGCATATTTACTATTCAAATGTACTTAGAAATTTAAGTAGCACTAGAATTAGCTTATGAGATTTAGTAACATTTTTATATTTTAAGAAAAGTTAAGATAAATTATTATGTACTAAGGTCCTATCTAATAAATGTCAGAGTTATCTTGTTTTATTTCTAAAACATGTTTCAATGATCTCATCTCCCTAACTATTCCACCCCTTAATGAAACAGAGGTAAAGATTTGTCTGTTAGCAGTATAATTTCAAGCTTATTACCCTTACTAAGTTCAAAATTTAATGCAGAAAAGTCCAGTCTATTATAGCTTTTTTTCCTATGTTAGTTGATAACTAGACCTGGATGCACGAGGTGAATTTTATTGTATTAGACTAGATAGAATTGCCTATTTGAAACAGGCTGGTTTTATGTATGAGGTATTAAATATACTTTATTTATTGAGCACTTACTATAAGCTTTATGTGTGAAATACGATTTACCTAAATTATTGCATTTAATTTTTATAACTGTCCTAGAGGAATTAGGACTAGAGGAAAATCTAATTATTTACACTTTACAGATAAGAAAGTAGGTTCTGAAAGATTATGATAACCCACTACATGAATGATAGCCAAGTCTACCTGAATTCAAAGGCTTTCCTCTGAATTGTCACAACACTTTCTCACTAGTATATTCCATACTTCCATCATCCATCCTTTGAGTTTTTTTCTTTTGCATCCACCCATTGATTTCTAAAATACATAGTCACCCATGATATTCCAGACACTGTTCACCAGGAACTTGGTATGCAACTGTGTAAAAACAGCCAAAATTCATGACCATCAAGAGCTGATATTCTCATAGGATTAGATGAGATGAAAAACAAAAAAAACAGGCCGGCGCCGCGGCTCACTAGGCTAATCCTCCGCCTAGCGGCGCCAGCACACCGGGTTCTAGTCCCGGTCGGGGCGCCGGATTCTGTCCCGGTTGCCCCTCTTCCAGGCCAGCCCTCTGCTGTGGCCAGGGAGTGCAGTGGAGGATGGCCCAGGTGCTTGGGCCCTGCACCCCATGGGAGACCAGGAAAAGCACCTGGCTCCTGGCTCCTGCCATCGGATCAGCGCGGTGTGCCGGCCGCGGCGGCCATTGGAGGGTGAACCAATGGCAAAGGAAGACCTTTCTCTCTGTCTCTCTCTCTCACTGTCCACTCTGCCTGTCAAAAAAAAAAAAAAAAAAAAAAAAAAACAAAGAAGGTAGCAGAAGTGTCACAGGGGCACTGATAGTAGTACAAGTGCTGTGTGAAAAAGGAAAACTGGGAAGAGCTGAAATTACTCTGCTACTCTCAGGGAGATCCGAGAAGGGTCTCATAGGAGGTGCTGTCTGGTGAGGTGAGCAGGCAGCCACCATGGGCACAGCTAGCATTGTGACAGGGAGGGTTCAGGTGTTGGGGAGAAGTGACTCATAGAATCATTTGCAGGGAAATGAAATTTACTCCTTCAGGTATCAATTTTTTTTAAATTTAATGAATATAAATTTCCAAAGTACAACTTATGTATTACAATGGCTTCCCCCCCCATAACGTCCCTCCCACCCACAACCCTCCCCTCTCCCGCTCCCTCTCCTCTTCCATTCACATCAAGATTCATTTTCGATTCTCTTTATATGCAGAAGAGCAGCTTAGTATATACTAAGATTTCAACAGTTTGCACCCACACAGAAACAAAGTGAAAAATACTGCTTGAGTACTAGTTATAGCATTAAATCACAATGTACAGCACATTAAGGACAGAGATCCTACATGAGGAATAAGTGCACAGTGACTCCTGTTGTTGACTTAACAATTTGACACTTTTGTTTATGGCATCAGTAATCACCCTAGGCTCTTGTCATCTCACTAGTCCAAGTGATCAATTTCAGTTCACAATTGATCATAATGATAGGACTAAGAGTCAAAAGGGATCACATAAACAAGACTAGTGTCTGAAAATACTAACTGATAGAATAAAAAAAAGGGAGAGAACAATCCAACATGGGAAGCAGGATACACAGCCGACCCATAGAATGGCAGATGTCCTAAACAGCACTCCAGCCTCAGAATCAGCCCAAGACACTCTGGCAAAAACAAAACAAAAACAAAACCCTAAATGAAAGATCTCTGAGTGAGATCCCAGTGGAAAGAACAGGTCAAAGAAGGAGGTACCTTTCTCTGAAGGGAGGAGAGAACTTCCACTTTGACTACAACCTTGCCTAAATATGATCAGAATCAGTGAACTCAAAAGGCTTCCATAGCCTTGGCAACTCATGACAATTTTTCTTTCTTATTTTACAAATTTGAAAGGCAGTGGGGGAAAGAGGGAGAATAGTTAGAATTCTCCCATCTGCTGGGTTACTCCCAAAATATCTGCAACAGCCAGAGTTGGGCAATGCCAAAGCTGGGAGCTAGAAACTCAGTTTTGTCTCCCAGATGAGTGGCAGGGACTCAAATACCTGAGCCATCATCTGCTGCCTTTCAGGTGCACATTAACAGGAAGATGAAATTGCGAAAGGAGCTGGTACTCCAACCCAGGGACTTCAATTTGGGATGTGAGCAAGAAACTTCATATCTTAACAATGAGCTAAAAGCCCACCCCCAGGTGTCAATTTCAAAAACAAAGTCACCAATGCAGTGAAAACTATCCTCCATCAACTATATACCACACCGTCCTCTAGAAACAAGACCAATGGGCCTGTCCTTGGGTTTTATCGACTGCGTTAAGGCCACTGTTATCTCCATAGGTGTTCATTCTGGCTGAGCAACTGGAAAGTCTAATGATCATATACACCACATTTATTTCAGAAACCGAGAAAGGAGTCTCATGTGGAAGTTCTTAGGGGAAAATGATGGGCATCTTGCACTTCTAATGAGTCTTTTCATATTACTTAATGTCTTGGTTAAATGACTTTTTTTGGTAGCCTTCCCACTTCCTCTCATCTACTGAATAATAAGCTGCCGAGTATTTGTAAACACTATGTGGAAGAGTAATAACCGGAACTCTCCGTGAAAAGATTTGCAATGCAGAGTGACAGGGTAATTTTGCCCTTAGGGTGCTGGAGGAGAGATTATTTCTTGTGCACTGTCATTACTCCTACAATTAGACTGAGCCAGAAAAGATTCACCTTCCTGTGACATCTCTCTGTAAGACGGCAAAATATTTGCATTCATGTGACAAAGTAAATGTTTCATTTTAAGTCATCTAACTGTGCAGAACAATGTTAGAAGTTTCAGTGGCTGTTAGTTCAGGCTCCAGGGAGTGGGTTTCTTTCTGCCATGAGAAACTAGAAGATAAAGTGTGATGTGTGACATTGTTTGTGATGGATAAGGCCAGATCTAATAATCCACAGGCCTAAGTGAGGAGTTTCTAATTTTTAGTGCTGACACTGAAGGTACGTGGGCTGGCAACATGCACTTTTCTCCTTCCTCGCTCTTTGTTCTGGTTTTGTGCATGAGTGTTATGTACTTTAAGGTTAGGATGTTGGCAGCGCTGTGACACGTTTGCTGGTTTCTGATTGCTATCATGTATTACACTGTAAGTGTATTGCTTTACAGAGGCAATTTTTTATGTTAGAAATTGTAAGAGCAGAGTTATGTCGCTCTAAATGGCCAGACTTAGCAGGAGCTTCGAGTGTGCCCGTTAGATGTAGGAATTTCTTCAGGGTTAGAGAGGGAGGGGAGGATGGGCCTAATGTGGCTGTGATTAGGTCCAGCAATGAGCTGGATCCTCTATCAGCACTCCTCACTTTCTTCTTTCACTTTTGCTGGTAAACAAGACAAGAGGTGGAAAGTGGGATTGCACCTGCTGACTCATGAGGGAGTTATGGAACAGCAGCCACAAGCATCAAACCTCCCTGGTCCAGGAGGCAGAGGACAGGCTGGGGAGTCTCCCAGCAACAGCAGGCAATGAGAAAATGGCTTCATTATTCACACTACCTTAGCAGCCATCAGACCACAGCCACAAAAAAATACAACAAATTTACCTTGAAAACGTGTGTATGTGTCCATAGATGCACAAATAATTCTGTGAATAGGTTCAAAAACGTTCTTTAAAAACTGATTTATCTCTTGAATCTTAACCTAGGATCTCAGGCAAGAGGACTTATTGCCTATTCCCTACTCTTTTGAATTTTATACATACTTGGGTAAATGTGTTACTTCATTAATAAAAATGTTAAATTTACCAATAGATAAATTAACTTATCAGTAAATGAGTTTTTGAAACCTTGGAAAGTGCTATGTTAATTTAAGGATAAAGAGAACTTTATTGTATCAATGTCTTCTGAGATGGTCACACACATTTTTCTGGTTAGAAAATCAGGACAGCAAGAAAACAAACTTATTTTTATTCACTGAACACTAGGAATTAGTAAGAGGGACAGAATTAGAACTCGCAGCCTGTTAGTTTCCTAAGTGAATACATTCAGCATGAAATTGTGTTCGTCAGTAGTATAAAGTAAAATGGGTGCTTGGACTGGACTCAGGTGTCACAAACTCTAGTCCTGAGAACTATCTTTAGAGCAGAGACTAGTATACTACTGGATAGAGATTTGATAATCTTATTTGCCCAGTAAAGAGTTTGAATTAGTAGCTAGTGGCTATGTGCATAGAGCAGAATGTTCCATGCCTTTTAATTTGGCAGTGCAAATGATGTGTTTGAGCAGACAATGAATCTATTGTGTCCAAACTATGGGACTAACTAGGATACCTCACTTTAGTCAGGAGTCTTTATCAAAAAGATGAGAAATGGCTATATAAGAGCTATAACAATGATGATTCTAAGAAATGGTATAAAATTACTGTTCATTGGGGCATTAATCATAGAATTGATTTCTATTTCCTTCAACAGAAAAAGTCTAAGGGAATTTGAGTTTTCTATTTACGACTTTAGTAAAATTAACTGACAGAAATGTAAGATTTTACAAAATTCCATTATAACCAACCTTTATAAAAAATTTGTGTTGTTTATTCATATCAATTTTATAACAAATAGGAAAACATCATTTTGAGTATTCCTTTTAGCAGTTTTATGTGAACATTTATAATATTCAAAATTGGAACTTTCAATGATAAACTATCTGTTTTAGATTCTGAATGGTCAAGGGGAATATTATTCTAGTCACGTAAGACTTTAAAAACTGTTCTTAAATATCTTATTTTCAACCATGCTTTGTGCTTGCCTTTCGTAATTAAACATTTTTATTCTTTCAGAGTTAGTTGACTGCAAAGGAGTTGGAAGCCCCTGTCATCTGCTCACTGACCGATATCTAGATGATAGGGTAGAGAGTTTAGGGTTGCAAACAGTAATATGATGCCCCATTTGTTTTTATTGGAAGCAAATTCAAAGAACTCCATCCCTGATGGTGATGGTGAGATGCTACAATTGGATTAGCAGTATTTCAAAATGTAGACTCACTGGAGGAAATTCACTAATACCAAAGGAAGAGATGAATTTGTTAAAATGCCTTGTGGTTGTGCTTCCAAGCAGAAAAGACAGCTCTGGCCCTTGATGCATTTTTGCATTGCATGTGGAAAGCAAGAGCTAAGTCTTTCTGGGGAATGCTTGGAGGCAGCTTTTGTCTTGTTTCCTGGACTATCTCCTACGAGGCAGTCATATCAGCCAGGAGCCCAAATAAATCCAGCCTTCAAAATTCAGAGAAGACAGGCTGTGCCTTTGCTCTCCTGGCATTCATCGAGAGAAAATCTGAAAATCCCTTTCCCTAAGACGAATTACAGGCCCCCAAGGCCTTTCACTAAAGGAAAGTAAACAATGCTTGTGAAAGTGAAATGGTGGCTTTCCAGAAAATGACAAGAGGGCTCTATTACTATTATTTTTAATCCAGGATTTGGGTACTTTAGTTTTCAGTGATGCTCTGTGCACTTACAGACCCAGAATTATAGTAGCAGAAAGTATACTTTTGCATTCTAATGCCTTAACATTATGACTTAGGTCCTTATCCTCTCTTGCTCACCCAAACCAAAGAAGACAGATATAGTGGTGAGATTGTGATGCCATTGGATCGATGCTTTGATGTTTGCAAGCCATAATCATCGTATCTAGCCTAGAGGGGGCCTCTCAGAGTTAATTAGTTCAGATTTGCAGAGAGCTTAGGAAAGAAAGTGTGGTATAAAGAGACTAGTTGATAAAACATATGTCATAAACATTTCAACCATCTAGCCCCAACATTTGCCTCCTCCAAAACACTGCTAGTTTGTTATTGGTTTTTATCTGAGATTTAATAAAATGGTGCTTCTATTTTCTTCATATCAATGTTTTATCAAGCCTTTCTTTTCAGACACAAACAGCATTTTTCATTGGGAGATTTCTACAGCTCAATCTCTTTAGAAATAAGTTACATGCCCTAATTTATCAAGATGTAAAAATAAGATGGCTCTTAGTCCATTTTTGAAGAATGCATGAAATATTATAAATGGATTGTATTTTATACAAGCTCACTTTAGATTAAAATGAGATTTTCATAGTGTTTCCTAAAATACAATTCAGTTAAATTTTCAATGTCTTTGATTTTATGTGTCCGGATGGAACTCTTGAAAAACTCATTGTGATAAGGAAATGTTGCCCAGTAGAGAAATGTTTTCATTGTCTGTGTGAGAATATTGTAAGTCTACAATCTTTAGTAGGCGATTATACTGGTTCACTTTGAATTTCCTCCCTGTTGTCAAACAGAGCTCTGTACTAAGGACCCATTCTGAATGGTGCTGCACTGGGAAGAGGGTAGAATGAGGCAGGCATGAATCTATAATGTCTTTTGCAACAAAATGGATGCAGCTAGAAGCCATTATACTTAGTGATATAAGCCAGTCCCAAAATGACAAGTGACTTGTGCTTTCCCTGATCTGTGGAAATTAATAGAACACCAAAAATGTAATGTAAAAGGAGTGAAACTGACATTTTGAGCTTTGATGATTGTTTACAGCCCTGGTATCGACTGCTGAACTTTTTTCTTCTTCATACTATTTGTTGAACTCATTTAGTGTAGGATTAATTTTATGAGTATAAAACTGAAAGTAGATCATTATACAAATTAAGAGAGGGAATAAGAGAGGTTGAGGAAGGGTAGGAGCATGAATGAGAGGGAGGGTAGGGTGTGAAGTATCACTATGTTCCTAAATATGCATATGTGAAATACATGAACTTTGTCTACCTTAAATAAAAATTTTTAAAAAAGTTGAGCCCAGAAAGTTTGCAAGATCTACCAAAAGCCATTAGCTGAGAGGAGGTTCAAATTCCAAGCTGCTCTTGCCAATAACCTATAGTTCCTTGGTAGATTTTTTTCCCCAATCATGGATGATTCTTAGCTTTCTGCTAAAGCCAGGGCCAATTCCTCAAGGCCAGCAACATCCCACCTAAATATGGCCAAATAGGTAGCAACTGGTTATATGGCAGAAACTATGCTAAGAACTTTTACTCTTTTTTTCCTCATCACAAGAACTCTGTAAGATGGATTCCATTGGATCCCATTTCATAGATGAGAAATTGAAGTACACAGAGGTCAGGCAACTTGGTCAAGGTCACACATCTAAAGGAGGGATCAACCGGAAATTGAAACAAAGTCTATCTAATTTAAAACTCTATGTATTAAACCACTTTACCACACTTTGATCCACACAAGCACGAAATAGCCAAGCATGATAAAAGTCTACATTTATTATTTAAATAAAAAGCACAGTTTTGCATCTCTTTTTTTAAAGGTTAGTTATAGGTAAACAGTGGCAATATACAGTATTTCTGAAATGTTTAAATGTTAGCAGCAAAACTTGTGAGAACTTGGTACCTTAGTGTCTAGGAATGATCACGTGTTTGCAAAAAATGCACAAACACTTTGTGCAAGTAAAATACTAAAAACACCTATAACACTTGTGTAAATTGTTTTTGTAAAAATGAGCTGTTTATAAAATACTATGAAGAAGCTATTGTTGACAACAGTCAGCATGGGGAGCCAAACCCCTCCTTCACTATGTCAGTGAGGTTCTTGTGGCTGACAGAATATTTATTCCCAGAGGTAACTGTAGTAAATTGCATTTTGCCCCTTCGGATGCTATAAGCTTGTGATGCTGAGTGGGTGGAGAGGACAACCTGTAATTCAGGATGGTTTGGAAGCTGGTTACCTAGGAAACAGAGGCACAGCATAATGCCAACCCAAACCAACTGTCAACAAGGGAGGATTTAATTTTTTGATCCAGATTGCTTTCCAAATGCATATCTTGCGTCTCGTGTGGAGCTCCAACAAGGCTGTTGGCCTTTGGTGGTCAGTTCATGCCAAAGAAGGCTAAAGGTTAGCCAGGGAGATGGGAATTTCATAAACATTGTGCTGACAAGATATGAGTATTTGGGAGGGGGTGATGATGTACTCCAAGTGTGTTTGTAAGAGGATAAGGTAAGCAACAGATGAATAATTTATATAATGAAACTTGCAGTCAATTCTTGATCATAATTTGCATTTGAATTTATAGCAGCAAAGCATACTTTAGTATAAAAGTCTTATTTTCTGTAATTCACTGTTCTTTGCTCTTATGCTTTATCCACACTAGAAGCTTAGGTTTATAGTAGTCATTTTCAAGAGTAGCCCTTAGAAATTCATAAACTTTTGATGAAAATGGTATCTAATTTCCCAATATTTCAAAGATGTAGACTACTTTTTAAAAATGCATTATGCATGGCCACACATACTTTATAAATATTTATACATGTGTGCATATACATATAGGAGGGGTCTTCTTAAAGTTCATGGAGAGGTGGCATTGAGCCTAGTGGTTCAGTTGCTGGTTGAAATGCCCACAACCCATATTGGAGTACACGAAGTCAATGCCTGGCTCTGGCTCCTGACTAGCAGACCCTGGGAGGCAGGAGTTACTGACTTAAGTAGTTAGGTCCCTGCCATGGGCAACCCAGATTGAATTCCAGCTCCTGGCTTCAACCTGGCTCAGACTCCGCTATTGGCCTTTGGAGAGCAAACTAGTAAATGGGAGCAGTATCACTCTCTTCTCCCTTTCCCCCTACCCCTACTTTTCAAATTAAAAAATTGGGGCTGGGGTTATGGCATAATGGGTTAAGCTGCCGCCTGTGATGCAGGCATCCCATGTGGTTGCAGTTTGTGGTCTGTCTGCTCTACTTCCAATCTAGCTCCCTGCTAATGGCCTGGAAAAGCAGAAGATGGCTCAAGTGTTTGGACCTCTACCACCTACATGGAGCCTTATAAACCTCCTGCTCCTGGCTTTGGCCTGGCCCAGCAGTGCCCATTGTAAGGATCTGGGGAGTGAATCAGTGGATAGAATCAATCCCTCTCCCTCTCCCCCTCCCCATTCCCTTCCCTCCTCCTAATTCTGACTTTCAAAAATACATTTTTAAAAAAGAGAACAAATAATACCCATGGAAAGAACTATACATGGATTTCAAAAATGCTCTAAAATCAACACCTGTTAATTCCATTTTCTACAAGCTTTTTGGAGTATCCTTATGCTTAAGTCAAACTATATGGACTTGCTAGTAAATCACATAGAATGTATGAAAATGATAGTTTTATGTTGCTCAACTTACAAATAGAGAAGATCAGAGAAGATCTCTTTTGGAGTATTTTCTTGTCTGCTCTTGATAGAAACCCTCCCCCCATTCCCTCTTTTCCTACTTCCACATTACCATGTCCTATATCTACCCTATCTTACCTCACTCTATCCTTGCCCTACAGGAAGCCCACACTACAAACTAGTGTGTAGGCTTCATATTTACAGGGTCATAAGGAGGTAGAAATACATTTGTACATGCATGGCCATGCTCATGTCCAAGCTTATAGTACAGAATCGCAAATCCCTCAGATTGTCTTTTTCCTATGGATATTGGTAGTCAAATGCTCTATCTTCTGGATTTGAATTTTGCTGATCTTCTATTCTTTCTACTTATCCTAAATGGATTTCAGTTCTATTTTAAATAGTTTCTTGCTTTTCAATACACATTCACTTGTACTAATTCTTTCACTGTACTAGAATTTCTTACACATGATTCCAGCTCTAAAGCACGGCACCATGTTGTATGAGTGGATCATTAATTCTTTTCTGGTCTCCTAGTTTTGCCTCCACAGAATTTCCAATTATCCCGCAAAGTTAAGAGTAAGGACATGAAAATGAAATGCTTTTGATTTTATTCTGCTAACATCAAACCCAGAAATCTACAACTTTTCCTGCAAGCAAAGTGAACAGGCAAAGTGATTATGTGAGAAGGCCCTAGAATTTATGTTATCAGTGAGTGTGTTGCAAATCTTAAGTACAGATCCAACCACATATGCAATAGGAGACTTACATTTTTTACTTTTAGCCAAAAGTCACATTCCTCCTCACTGCCTACTCCAGTTGCCACTGAACCCCATTATCCTTCTAAGAAACAATATTTATTTTATTAGGCCATGATAAGAGATCACGGCTGAGCAAGATGAGCAAGTTCCCATGACTCTGGGCCACTGGATTAATCTCAGATTAAACTACTGAGTTTTCTCACCAGGAAGTTGGTGTGAGCAGCAGGGTGGGGTGGACAGGAGGGGGTGGGTGTGGGTGGGAAGGAAAAGAGGACTCAGTGTGGTTTACTCCTCTTCCTCACTCTGTATCCACCTGCTCCTGCATGCGAATGCCTCATGCAAATGCCTGCTGTGCAACCAGGCTCTTGCCATTGGGTCATAAAGTCACTTCTGTTATTTGGAAAGGAAAGTGCTTTATAATGAAGTAAAATACCATTTCTTAGCTGTTTACAAGTTGAAGATCTCTGGGGAGCAACTCAGAGGGCTCTATTCCTGAGTTGTGAGGGCTGCTCTAGAGTTTTTTGGGGAGGCGCCTTTATTCTCAGCAGAGTGCTTCCTGGTCAAGGGGAACACAGTTCACTTTGGTTCTTGGGTGATTGAAGGCTGTTATTTACTTGGAAGCTGAATCTGCCCTTCTCCTGCCTGTCAACGGGTCTCAAAGCTGCCGCACCAGGAACTGGCTCAGATCAGACTTCAGTAAACTAATGACCCTTGTCCTCCCCTTCGGTAGTGAAATCCCAAAATGGTCCTAGGGGAGGAGAAGCAAATCCTGACAGCTGCTTAGAGGTCATCTTAGAACTAAATCCCGTAAGAAATGCTTTTAGGTTGAGAGAGAGAGAAAAGAGACCAGTAACAAAAGAAAAAAAGGAAAATGAAATTAGTGCACAGAGGGGAAGTGATTTGCAGTTCATCCAGGTGTGCTGTGAAGGTAAATCTACATCAGCAATGAGCAGCAAACCCTGGAGCTCCTCAACCTCTTAGAAAGCACAATTAAATCACACACACACACTTCATTTGACCCCACCCGTAAGCCTCCCCAGGAGAGCAGTTTCTGTGGGTGAAAGAATGAGGCCAGGTGATATTCCAAGGAGGCCATCGTTTTAGCAGACTTACCAAGAACATTGGCGTAGGAGGTTTGTGCATTTAAGTCCAAGCAGGAAGCCTTTTTTATTTTTTACTTTAGAAAGTGTGTGAATAATTGTGGTGCTGCTTTGCTTCCAAAACTGGGCAGCGATTTAAACAGCAGCAGCAGCTCTCATCCTGGCCACCATGGAGTTTCTTGAAAGAACTTACCTTGTGAATGACAAAGCCACCAAGATGTATGCCTGCACCCTAGACAGGTAATAGATGTCTGTGTCTCCTTCACTATTTTCTGTGTTTTGGTATTCAAGAAGTCCCTGGATCCTATTGCTTCTGAATTGTAAACTTTTGTTTTGCAACTCCTGGGGCATTTTGCAACATTTTATAAGTTGCTGACTGACTTGTATAATTCATATACTGAAAAATGCAATACTCTATAGTTGATTTGATTCCTTAAATATCCAAAGTGCCTAAAGGAAACATTTTAATATATTTTTCTCCCAGAAAAAATACATATACAATCTAATGTGTTTATTTTTCTCTCCTCAATGATTCTCACTTTTAAGCTAGATGGTGCATTTAAAAATTCTATTTAGAAAAAAATTCAAAATCTTTCAACAGTGGGGTAAAATTGTTATGCTGCTCCTTATTAATCATAAAATATACTCAAATATATACATCAAAATAAATACAGCTGAATTTAATGTTTTACCTAGTTCCAGTCCCACCCAATATGCCAAATATGATAAATTCATTCATCACTCACTTCTTTAATAGTTACAGGTAAATATACCTGTGCTAACTGCTGGACACATAATAGAAAAGGGAACATTCCTGGTCCCAGCTCTATCTTCTTGAAACTTGGAGTCTGATGTGGAACACATTTAAATGTAGGCGATTATAAAACAACATGTAAGCACTGTGCTAGTGGTATTCATTGGGAATGTCCTAGGGGAACCTAGATTCCTGGACTCGGGTCAGAAAAAGCTTTTTTCGTAAGTGGTAGGCTAACCATCGCAAGATAAAAAGGAGTGACAGTGGGATTAGGGAAACCCTACACAGGAAATAGGGTTAGGGAAAGTTTTCCAGGCTGAAATAATTGCCCACTAAAGACAGAGACATGTAAGGTGAGTCTAGTGTGCTTAGGTAGTTCAATCTAAGTAGCAAAGAGAAACACATAGGGTATGTTTAAAATATGAAGAGAATTGAAAATATGTTCATGTTAGGAGCAGAATTTAGGAGAAAACATACATTAACACTTGTTTCATGGAATCAAATCAGCAGTTTTCTAGAAAGTAGTGATGACATGTCCAACAGCAAAGATTCTAGCAACTGCAAAGGGACTTTTGAAAAGATATTTTGAATTTCACTTAAAAATGTACAAGAATCTAATATATGTATATCACATTAGATGGATTATTTCTTAAAATATTAGATGTAATTTATTGAGGTTACAAACATCAAAAATAAAGACACATGTTACTTCAGGCAAAAATTTTGGAAAAATTGTTAATGCTATGGACACTATTAATAAAGCATCTCTATACTATGTAAATAAAAGTATCCCTCTTATTACAGTTGGCTATTAGGGTTCTTGCACCAACAAGCCCATCGTTCAGAGTTACAGGGTCTCATTCACCTCCTCAGTGACTATGGTTTTCAGGATAGAGTGTTTATAAAAACTCTCCAACTCATTTTCTTGCTGAGTACAAAGATTAAATTTGAAAGAGATTAATCCTGAGCTCTCATTTCACCAGGTAGGAAACTGAATGTCCAATGATGGAAGAATTGGGATCTGAAGCCATGCACTTTGTTAATGTAATGTGTCCCCCCTTCACCTCCCCAGCACCCACATGTCCACTGTGTGGGCTCTGAATCTTTCCTGATTTTCTCTTGAGGTCACATGTGCTTTGATTCACTCTTCCTACCTTCAACCTTTCTTTTGGATTTTGTTCTGTTTCACAGAGAGTTCTCTACCTTGATATTCTTTCTCTTTTCCTCTTCCTCTTATTTTCTTCCATCTACTAGTTTTCTGCTTAAATTGTTGCCTGCAATTATGAAATGTAACTTGTGGGGTGGATATTGTATCACAGTGGGTTAAGCTATTTGATTGCCTGCATCCCTTATCAGTGTGCCGGTTCAAATCCTTGCTACTCTGCTTCTGATTGAGGTTTCTGCTAATGCAGAAATGTCCTAAGAGGCAGCAGGTTATGGCTCAAGTTCTTGGGTCCCTGCCACTCAGGCTCCTGGCTTCAGCCAGACGTAACCCTGGCTTTTCTGGGCATCAAGGGATTTGACCAGTAGATGGATGATTTCTCTCCTGCTCTTCCCGCTCCCCATCACCACAATCCCCCACTGTCACTTTGCCTTTGAAGTAGGTAAAAATAAAAATGAGACATTACAACAAAAGAACTTAATCTGAAGAAAACCTTATGATTTAATTTCAGTGAGTATTTCATTTAGATGTTGCTGTGCAGCAAACTACCCAAAACCTAGTGTCTTAAACAACCATTATTTTACTGCTCACAATTCTGTGGGGGGACTCTGTGTCGGGTCTGTTGGGTTTTAGAAGCCTGTACTAGGCTGGTGTCTGGGGGCTAGGAGGGCCACAATGACTCCATACACAAGACTGGATTCTTTGTGATGGTCTGAGGTCTTCATTCTTCTCAGGGGACATGGATTTTCTCAGACTCAGAACTCTTCTTTCAGAAAAAGTTTTAATTTACTTATTTTCATTTTATCTTAAAGGGGTGGGGAGAGGTCTTTCATCTGCTAGTTCTCTCCCCAAATGCCCACAATAGCTGGGGCTGAGAGACGCTGAACCCAGGAGGTGGGAAAACAATTGCGATTTCCCATGTGGGTGATAGGAACCCAAGTACTTGACCATCACCTGCTCTCTCCCAGAGTGCACCTTGCAGGAAGCTACAATCAGCAGCCTAGATGAGACTTGACCCATGCACTCTAATATGGGATGCGGGTGTCACAAGCAGCGGCTTAAGTGCCATGCCAAATGCCTGCCCCAGCTCAGAATTCTTTATATGATCCTTCAGGGTAGCAAGAGAGCAACAGCAGAAGTTGATAAGTCTCAGATGCCTAAGCCCAGAAGTGGCACTGGCTGAGTTAAAGCAAGACCCAAGTCTCAGATTCCAAGAGTGTGGCAAAACATTCCCTTGTCTGCTGACATGAGCATACAAGATTACAGCATTTACTGGAGGTCATCGTTCCAAACATTTTACAGAAATGGCATTAAACCCTGTAGCAGCCATAGACACTACCTTTACCCTTCCTCTACCCGATTTCTGTTCCAATGATAGGATTCCCAGTGCTTCAGCTTCCTGATAGTAAAAAGATACTTGTGAAAAATTGACTTACACAATTGAAATGGTTATCTTGGCACTGGGTGTGAGGGGTTGCATTTCTTTGTCATTTATTAAAGAAGTGCAGGGGAAATCCAATTTTCCCAGCACCATTTATTGAATAGACTGTCCTTACTGCAGGGATTGGTTTTGGATCCTTGATCAAATATGAGTTGGCTGTAGATTTTTGAATTGATTTCTTGTGTTTCAATTCTGTTCCATTGGTCTATCCATCTGTTTCTGTACCAGTACCATGCTGTTTTGATTACAACTGCCCTGTAGTATGTCCTGAAATCTGGTATTGTGATGCCTCCAGCTTTGTTTTTGTTGTACAAGATTGCTTTAGCTATTCGAGGTCCACGTGCAGAATCATGAAGCAAGACCCCTACCTTTCACCTTACACAAAAATCCACTCAACATGGATTAAAGACTTAAACCTATGACCTGACACCATCAAATTATTAGAGAGCATTGGAAAAACCCTGCAAGATATAGGTACCGGCAATGACTTCTTGGAAAACACCCCAGAAGCACAGGCAGTCAAAGCCAAAATTAACATTTGGGATTGCATCAAATTGAGAAGTTTCTGTACTGCAAAAGAAACAGTCAGGAGAGTGAAGAGACAACCGACAGAATGGGAAAAAATATTTGCAAACTATGCAACTGATAAAGGGTTGATAACCAGAATCTACAAAGAAATCAAGAAATTCCAAAACATCAAAACAAACAACCCAGTTAAGAGATGGGCCAAGGACCTCAATAGACATTTTTCAAAAGAGGAAATCCAAATGGCCAACAGACACATGAAAAAATGTTCAAGATCACTAGCAATCAGGGAAATGCAAATCAAAACCACAATGAGGTTCCACCTCACCCCAGTTAGAATGGCTCACGTACAGTAATCTACCAACAATAGATGCTGGAGAGGATGTGGGGAAAAAGGGACACTAACCCACTGTTGGTGGGAATGCAAACTGGTTAAGCCACTATGGAAGTCAGTCTGGAGATTCCTCAGAAACCTGAATATAACCCTACCATTCGACCCAGCCATCCCACTCCTTGGAATTTACCCAAAGGAAATTAAATTGGCAAACAAAAAAGCAGTCTGCACATTAATGTTTATTGCAGCTCAATTCACAATAGCTAAGACCTGGAACCAACCCAAATGCCCATCAACAGTAGACTGGATAAAGAAATTATGGGACATGAACTCTATTGAATATTATACAGCAATCAAAAACAACGAAACCCAGTCATTTACAACAAGATGGAGGAATTTGGAAAACATCATGCTGAGTGAATTAAGCCAGTCCCAAAGGGACAAATATCATATGTTCTCCCTGATCGGCGACAACTATCTGAGCACCAAAGGGGAAACTTGAAGTGAAATGGACACTGTGAGAAACAGTGACTTGATCAGCTCTTGTCCTGACTGTTGATGTACAATGTAATACTTTATCCATTTTAGTATTTTGTTTTTGTTCTAGTACCATTGGTTGAACTCTAATTAACACACAATTGTTCTTAGGTGTTTAAATTTTAACTGAAAAGTGATCCCTGTTAGGAATTTGGAAAACATTATGTTGAGTGAAATAAGCCAATCCCAAAGGGACAAATACTACTTGTTCTCCTTGGTAGGTGACAACTAACTGAGCACCAAAAAGGAAACCTGTTAAAGTGAAATGAACACTAGGAGAAATGGTGACTTGATCAGCCCTCACCCTGACTGTTGATGAGCAACTTGATATGTTATCCCTCTTAGTATTTTTTTGTTTGTTCTACTTAATACTTTTGGTTGAATACTGTAATCAATACACAATTATTCTTACATGCTGAAACTTAACTGAAAAGTGATCGCTGTTAAATATAAGAGTGGGAATAAGAGAGGGAAGAGATGTGCAATTCGGGACATGCTCAAGCTGACTTACCTCAAACGGTAGAGTTAGAAACATACCAGGGGATTCTAATTCAATCCCATCGAGGTGGCATGTACCAATGCCATCTCACTAGTCCCAGTGATCAATTTCAGTTCACAATTGATCATAATGATAGGTCTAATAGTCAAAGGGATCACATAGATAAGAATAGTGTCTGCAAATACTAGCTGATAGAATCAAAAAGGGAGAGAATGATCCAACATGGGAAGTGAGATACACAGCAGACCCATAGAATGGCAAATGTCCTAAACAGCACTCTGGCCTTAGAATCAGCCCTTAAGGCATTCGGATATGGCTGAAGAGCCCATAAGAGTATTTTAGGCATGGAAAGCCAAGACACTCTGGGGGAAAAAAAAAAAAAAACCTAAATGAAAGATCTCCACGAGTGAGATCCCAGTGGAAAGAATGGGTCATCAAAGAAGGAGGTACCTTTCTCTGAAGGGAGGAGAGAACTTCCACTTTGACCATGGCCTTGTCTAAATATGATCAGAGTCAGTGAACTCAGGGGGCTTCCATAGCTTTGGCAGCTCATGACAAGAGCCTAGGGTGATTACTGAGGCCATAAACAAGAGTGTCAAATTGTTAAGTCAACAACAGGAGTCACTGTGCACTTACTCCTCATGTAGGATCTTTGTCCTTAGTGTACTGTACATTGAGATTTAATGCTACAACTAGTACTCAAACAGTATTTTCACTTTATGTTTCTGTGTGGGAGCAAACTGTTGAACTCTTTACTTAATGTATGCTAAACTGATCTTCTGTATATAAAGAGAATTGAAAATGAATCTTGATGTGAATGGAAGGGGAGAGGGAGTGGATAAGGGGAGGGTTGCAGGTTGGAGGGACGTTATTGGGGGGAAGCCATTTTAATCCATAAGTTGTACTTTGGAAATTTATATTCATTAAATAAAAGTTAAAAAAAAAAGAAAACAAAAGTAGTGCAGGGGAAGCAAGGGTAGGAAAAATGGTAGGGATGAACTGTTGGAATCTTTCAATCACTTTTTCTCCAAATAAGTTTTAATATTCAGGTCTTTGGAAGTTGCCTTAAGGGCATGCAGAAAAGACTTATTCAAGAAAATCTACTGAATCTTAGCAAGAAGTGAGAGTCTGGCATTTGAGCCCGGACCTGCTCTATAGAATTCTCCTCTTCCCCAAGTTTAGTGTGCTGGAAGCTCCACTGAGTGGGTATAGCCAGAAGACAGGGCTTCCTCTGCTCCCAGTTTCTAGTTAAGGGCTATCACGCACCCTAGAGCGCAAGGCTGAAGGAATCTTATTGCCCCAGATCCGTGTTGCAGAAGCTCTGTTCCATATAGAGGCAGCCAAGGTGACACACTATTTAGCCCCTACTCATAGGGCAAGGAGCAGCAAGGTCCTGAATCTCTCTCCCTGGCTCACTCAGATTAGATGTTCCATTCTAGCAGACACAAAGAACACTAGGGACTATCATCCCTGTTTTGTACTCCACTTATAAAGCAAGAGTGTCATCCCAGGAGAGGTCAGAGGTCATCAACCCTCTCAGCTCGTTTCAGTGGTAAAAAGTATTCCTCATGGGAGAGGAAGGATGCAAGAACAGAAAATTATACATTTTTCCCTTATTGAACAGATGATACACAAGCTAAAGCAGTGTTCAGTTTAGATCTTGAGGTAGTTCATACTGCAGGTCACTGCTGAAAACGATAAAGACATTTTCTGCTGAGCAATTAGGAGTAGGCTGGTTGCTTCATGACAGCAACAAGATAGTGTTTAGCTGGCTAGAAATTTAACAGAATCAGGGAAGAAAATGGACAAGAACCCTCTTGGAGTTAGGACTAGCCACAAATGTTGGCCTGTGGTACTACTCCTATAAAGAGGCCTTTTATGGGTTGAACATGTCCCAAAAATTCACATGTTGATATCCAAATGCCCATCATGCCTATCCTTAGAGGTAGGGCCTCTAAAGAAGTGATTATGGTTAAATGAAGTTGTTGGGGTCAGTATTAGCATTTTTTATGGGTACAGTATGATTTGTCTCCCCAGATAAGCAGCTGTTTGAACTCTGATGTCTTGATGTTGGAAGATCACAAGTAAAGATTTGATCTAAGGATTGCCTCTGAGAGATGGGGCCAGTGGGAAGTCTTTGGGTCATTGGAGGCATGCACTTGGGGGGTGGTTCATAAGAGAATTGATTAGTTCAGTTCCAGTTCAGTGTAGGTTCTCTTTCTTGGCATATGAAGTGAACATGCTTGTGTATCTTCCATAACTAGGTTCCAGCAGGTATTGGAAAATGGGGTTGCCTGATTCAGTAACATCAACTATAAGCTGAAATAGTTTTTTCTAAAGAAGATCAAATCAGTATTTTAAATTAATAGAAAGTGGGCTAGTAGTGTTCTAGGAAGAGGCAGCAGAGAGCTAATTCTCCCTACCCTTGCCCTCTCTGCATACACTGAGCACGGGAAAAAGAGCGGATAAGGATGTAATGAGAAGGACGATGTCTATCAGCCAGGAAGAAAACCCTCACCAGCAACCTGTCTTCCAAAAGTGTGATAAAGCCAATTTCTGTTGCTTAAGTCATCAGTTCATGTTATTTTGTTATTGTAGTTCAAGCAGACTTTCACATGGCCCACGTTTATCAGAATGTGGAGCAATGTATGCTTCAGGGCATTGTTGAAAACAGTAGGGCAATCAGGAAAAAAAATCAAGGAGGCAAAAACTGAGTGAGAGAGCAATGTAGGCAGAAAAGCACAGAAACTTAACAGTGAGGCCTTGGAAAGACAGTTGCAGTGAGCACAACTAAAAAGATTACCATCCCTAGAGTGTGTGGGAGAGGTAAGGATGCTTTTGCACATGCCCATTGATGCTCCCTCTGAGGTTTGACAAGAGAGGCTGGACAAGCAGGAAAATTCAGAGGAAATACACTCGACTGAATTAGATAAACCAAGTCATTAAACAGAAGAAGAAAGCCAATAATTAAACAACAACAAAAAGCCTATGGGAGCATCAGTATCCAGAAGTGCTACTATGTGTTCTCTACAACTTCTCATTTTCCACAAAATTTAATGAGATGCAAAGATATAGGCTAGAATAACCTATGCACAATAAAAACAGGCAAAAGCTGACAAAAGAGACTCTGTGAACTTGTAGATCTCATGCAACAAAGAATAGAGAGAAAAATAAAGAGAGCCCGAGAGCAATGTGGTACATGGTTAAATGTGTTAACATATGCATAATCAGTACCCGAAAAAATGAAAGAGCACAAAAATGGTCAAAGAAATAATGGTTGGGAACTTCCAAAGCTGGGTGAATATTAATTAAAACATCTATAATGTTCAATGAACTTTAAAAAGAATCAAGAAAATAAATCTGCACCCTGGTACAGAAGAAAACACTAACGGCAAAACAAGGAAATCTCAAAAGCAGTAGGAGTCAAAATGATACATCCTGTACAAGAGAATTTCAGTAAGCTCATCTCTTACAAAGAGGATGAGAGGCAGAGAAACTATATTCAGGGCGCTGAAAGAAAAAATTATGCATCCAGTCAACCAATAATCTTATATCCAGTGCAGTTATCTATCTAAAACAAAGGTGAAATAATGACCAACTGAGTTTGTTAAAATAGTCAAGGATGAAATAGTTAAAGAAACTTACTAGATGACAGATTACATCAAACATTTCAAGCAATATACACATACAAACACAAATAGCACCAGCACTCCCTTTCATTATCTGAGCACTCAAACTAATAGGAGGCTAGTTACTAACAGAGTATAGAAAAATATTGAGTAAAATTAACATCTTAGGATTTGATTATTGTTTATAGCACTTGTCTATTTCTGCTGAACAGTGGACTTTCAATTTTTTTCAAAAAGATTTTTAAAAAAGACTTACTTATTTGAAAAATCAGAGTCACTGAGAGGGGAGAGACAAAAGAGATATTCTATCTGCTGGTTTACTCCCCAGATACCTCAATGGTCGGGGCTGTGCCAGGCTGAAACCATGATCCACTTCCAGGTCTCCCACATGGGTGCAGGGGCCCAGGCACTTGGACCATCTTCCACTGTTTTCCCAGGCCATTAACAGGGAGCTGGCTCAGAAATAAAGAAGCCGGTACATGAACCAGCACCCATTGCAGGAGGAGGCTTAACCTGCTATGCCACAATGCTGGCCCTCACTTTCTACTTTTTACTTGTTGAACTCTATCTGGTTATAAGGTAATTTAAAGGTATTATAAGGTAATAAGGTAAATTAAAAATTTTATAGAAAAATTAAAAAAGGAAAGGGGAGGGAGGAAGGAAGAGAGTATTTTATTCTTAGAATTCTATCTATGAACCCATGAAATCTGCTCTTTATAGGAATAAAAATTGTAATTAGGAAATAAGAGGCTACTTCAACCTGATGAAAGGTGTCTCTGGCAAATCTGAAGCTAACATCATAAATGACTGTGAAAGCCTGAAAGTCTTCCCTTAAGATCAGGTTTAAGATAAGGATGTCCACTCCCACTACTTGTACTTAATATATCACTGTGTGTTCCAGCCCTAGCCGTTGAGAAAGTCCACAAATTGAAAACAAAGAATTAAAACACTTGTTATTTGCAAATATCATCTTGTATGCAGGAAATCCTAAGGAATGCACTAAAAAACTTTAGGACTAATGAATAAGTTCATCAGGGTAGAGTATATGAAGTTAATATACAGATAATTGTATTTTCATATAGTTGAAATGAAAAAATCTGAAAATGAAATTAAGAAAACTCAATAGTATGAAAAAGTAAGATATTTGAGAATAAATTTAATATATTAAATATAAAACATACTAAAAATCACAAAACATTGAAGGGATTGAAGAAATTAGTGAAATAATTATCAAAAGGTCCAAAAGTTGAAAAAGATATCCCATTTTATATATTGGAAGATCTAGTATTGTTAAGATGGCAATATTCCTAAAATTGATAAATTTGTTACAATAACTATTACAAGTCCAGCTTTCCTTTTGAAGAAGTTGACAAGCTGACTGTATAATTCATACGGAAATGAAAACTACCTAGACAAACCACTCTTGTAAAAGAATAATACGCTTGGAGATTGACACTTCTGATCTCAAAGGTTAATACAAAGCTAAAGTGGTCATGGCAATGTGATACTGGCTTCAAGATAAACAGGATAGAATTGAGAGTCCAAAAATAAGCTCTTTATGTATTATCAATTGTTTTTCAACAAGCTTCCAAAACAATTCAAAGGTAAAAAAAAAAGTCTTTTCAATAATATTGCTGGGGTAACTGATATCCTTATGCAGAAGAGTTAATCTGTAGATCTTTCTGACACAATAAAAAACATACTGAAGGGACTGGTGTTGTAGCATATAGATTAAGCTGCTGCCGGGGACTCTGGTATCCTATATGGTTGGTGTCCTGGCTGCTCCACTTCCTAGCTGCCTACTAATGGCTTGGGAAAAGCAACAGAAAATGGCCTAAGTTCTTGGGCCCCTGCTACCCACATAAGAAACCTAGAAGAGGCTCCTGGCTTCGGCCTGGCCCAGCCCCCTGCCATTGTGGCTATTTGAGTAGTGACCCAGTGGTTGGAAGATCTCTGCTTCTTTCTTTGTAGCTCTGCCTTTCAAATAAAGAAGTAAATCTTTAAGAACTGTAAGGAAAATGGAAAATGGATCATATTCCTTAGAGCTCTTAGCATGAAGCTCTTAAAAGAAAACCTGCCACATAACCAGAAAATACCCTTCAAATATGTCTACTACTTTTTATTTTCATTGTCAGCACTCTGTTCCAAGTTATAAGTATCTGTCTCCTTAAGGGTCTCTTTTTCCTCTTTACAATTCAGCCTTCTAAACAGCATCCAAAGTAATTGTAATCATTTTAGAAATATGAACCACATAGTGTTACTTCCCTGGTGAAAATCTTCCAAGTTTCTCCCTTTAGAGCTGGAATTAAATTAAACTCTTTGCAGAGATCTGCAAGATTCTGCCTGATCTACCCCCCTTACATTTTGACCTAATCCCATTCATTCTTTATGCCACAGGGGCCACCCGTGCAGTTTTTCTATTCAAGACAGAGGCTTCAACAGGGAATCTCTTGACTTTGGACTTTTGCACCAGCAATGCCTTTTGTTTGTGATATACTTCATTAAAATGGATCTTCCCCTGGCAATCCTTAACTTGTTCCTGAGCTACTATCTCTATAGGGGTGCCTTCTCTTATTACTACATTTAAAGTAGCTTCAGCTTCTGAGACTGTCCTTCATAGCCTCTGCTATTATTGACTCATTTATTGTTTATCTCCCCCTAGTAGGATATAAACTGCTAAAGATAGGAACTTTGCCTCATAGAACATGGTATCATTAGCACGTCTGATAATACAGGCACACTGTAGACAGGCAATAAATATTTGTTGAATGAAAAATGCATGAAGTGTTGGAAATGCATGGTGGAATTTAAGTTTTCATCTTCTTTTCCAATAGGAATAGTGGCTTGAGATTCCTGGTAGATGTGATGGGAATGTGCAAAAACAATGTGATTTTGTGTACTTAACATGTAGAATAAGATGGTAAAAAATATTGCCAGTTTCACTTTGAGATAGAAGCAAAGGGATTTAAGTTATACCACCAGGGGCCGGCGCCATGGCGTAGGTTAATCCTCTGCCTGTGGCGCTGGCATCCCATATGGGTGCCAGTTCTAGTCCCAGTTGCTCCACTTCCAATCTAGCTCCCTGCTATAGCCTGGGGGAGCAATAGAAGATGGCCCAAGTCCATGGGCCCCTGCACCCATGTGGAAGACCAGGAAGAAGTGTCTGGCTTCTGGCTTCAGATAGGCGCAGTTCCGGCCGTTGCAGCCATTTGGAGAGTGAACCAACGGAAGGAAGATCTTTTGCTCTCTCTCCCTCTCACTGTCTGTAACTCTACCTTTCAAAATAAATAAAATCTTAAAAAAAGAAGTTATACCACCAAACAAGAACAAAATATAAAAGTTTCTCCAAGATTATAAAATATACATGAAGCTCTATTTTTAAAATTTCTATTCTAAGAGATGGATTCAAAGTTCTGAATGTATCAAAATTTCTAGTATTTGCCTATTTTTCCCCTCTATTTATTCTCCTTTTTTCTCCTCTTTGATGCTACAGCCAATTTCATTGGCCTGTTATTCCTATTTTTTAAAGCTTTGGCTATATTTGAATGCATGTGAATCTACTGATATTTACTAA
The DNA here is from genome assembly GCF_964237555.1 of Oryctolagus cuniculus. Lineage (NCBI taxonomy): Eukaryota > Metazoa > Chordata > Mammalia > Lagomorpha > Leporidae > Oryctolagus > Oryctolagus cuniculus. The sequence continues at coordinate 142,833,192 of NC_091437.1, forward strand.
TCAATATCAAATTCACATTTCATTTTTGGATGCATCATAACATTTTTATAGCCTTCTTAATAATGCTTCTTAGAATTCATATCATTTTTTTCAGATCAAGAGCCTGTTCTACATCTAGAGATACTTAGATCACTTTGCTCTAATGAATTAATGAGGAATGTATTTTAACTTGGTTACAGAATCTTGGAAGTCCAGGCAAAGACTGCTTTTGCCTTTCCCACAAAACATACCCACATCTCTTGTTTAGCAGTAGTGAAATAGACACACAATCTCTGAAAAAGCAAGTCCACAACCTGATTACCTTTGGCAACTATCTCAGGAAGACTACCCTGAAGTTGAAATACGGTTGAGAACTACAAGTAAACCTGGAGCCCTGATCAGTGTCTGAAACCTAGAAACCTCTGGACATTCAGTTGCTCAACCAATAATTTTCATTGATTGTTATAAAAAGAGCTTTGCTTTCCGTACTTGAAATCCAAAGAATCCCAACTAATATGGACCCTAATTGTGTTTAAAAGCATGTATGCAAATGTGTACATAAGGCTGTACAACAAAATATCAAAAATACATGTTTCTTAGAGGTAGTGATTTTTCTCTTCTTTGCACTTTTTTTTAACTTTTATTTAGCAAATATAAATTTCCAAAGTACAGCTTACAGATAATGGCTCCCCCCCCATAACTTCCCTCCCTCCTGCAACCCTCCCAACTCCCGCTCCCTCTCCCATTCCATTCACAAAGATTCATTTTCAATTATCTTAATATATACTAAACTGATCTTCTGTATATAAAGTAAAGATCAACAGTTTGCACCCACACAGAAACACAAAGTGAAAAATACTGTTTGAGTACTAGTTATAGCATTAATTCACAATGTACAGCACATTAAGGACAGAGATCCTACATGAGGAGTAAGTGCACAGTGACTCCTGTTGTTGACTTAGCAAATTGACACTCTTGTTTATGGCATCAGTAATCACCCTAGGCTCTTGTCACAAGTTGCCAAGGCTATGGAAGCCTCTTGAGTTCGCTGACTTCGATCTTATTTAGACAAGGTCATAGTCAAAGTGGAGGTTCTCTCCTCCCTTCAGAGAAAGTTACCTATTTCTTTGATGGCCCATTCTTCCCACTGGGATCTCACTCAGATCTTTCATTTAGGTCATTTTTTTTTTTTTTTGCCAGAATGTCTTGGCTTTCCATGCCTAAAATACTCTCATGGGCTTTTTTTGTTTGTTTGTTTGTGTTCGTTTTTTCTAATTTTTTTAACTTTTATTTAATGAATATAAATTTCCAAAGTACAGCTTATGGATTACAATGGCTTCCCCCCCCCCATAACTTCCCTCCCACCCGCAACCCTCCCCTTATCCACTCCCTCCCCCCTTCCATTCACATCAAGATTCATTTTCGATTCTCTTTATATACAGAAGATCAGTTTAGCATATATTAAGTAAAGATTTCAACAGTTTGCACCCACATAGAAACACAAAGTGAAAAATACTGTTTGAGTACTAATTATAGCATTAATTCACAATGTACACCACATTAAGGACAGAGATCCTACATGAGGAGTAAGTGCACAGTGACTCCTGTTGTTGACTTAACAAATTGACACTCTTGTTTATGGCATCAGTAATCACCCTAGGCTCTTGTCATGAGCTGCCAAGGCTATGGAAGCCTTTTGAGTTCACCAACTCTGATCATATTTAGACAAGGTCATAGTCAAAGTGAAAGTTCTCTCCTCCCTTCAGAGAAAGGTACCTCCTTCTTTGAAGATCTGTTCTTTTCACTGGGATCTCACTCGGAGATCTTTCATGTAGGGTTTTTTTTTTTTTTCTCTCTCCAGAGTGTTTTGGCTTTCCATGCCTGTCAGCCAGATCCACGTGCCTTAAGGGCTGATTCTGAGGCTAGAGTGCTGTTTAGGACATCTGCCATTCTATGGGTCCGCTGTGTATTTCGCTTCCCATGTTGGATCGTTCTCTCCCTTTTTGATTCTATCAGCTAGTATTAAGAGCCAAAGGGATCTCATGGGCTTTTTAAGCCAGATCTGAATGCCTTAAGGGCCGATTCTGAGGCCAGAGTACTGTTTAGGACATCTGCCATTTTTTGAGTCTGCTGTGTATCCCACTTCCCATGTTGGATCGTTCTCTCCCTTTTTGATTCTATCAGTTAGTATTAGCAGACACTAGTCTTGTCTATGTGATCCCTTTGACTATTAGACCTATCATTATGATCAATTGTGAACTGAAATTGATCACTTGGACTAGTGAGATGGCATTGGTACATGCAACCTTGATGGGATTGAATTGGAATACCCTGGCACGTTTCTAACTCCACCATTTGGAGCAAGTCAGCTTGAGCATGCACTTATGTAATTTCATACTTTCTATAGTTAATGTTAATGTAATTCAGAAAAACAGAAGTAGAATACTAATAATCATCACCATTTAAGTCCAAAATCAGATTAATTCTGGATGACCACCAACCAAATGAAATGAATCTTCAAATGGAAGGTAATTTATTGCATTTTTTTAAATGTTTCAGGGCCAGAAGTGCAAGATTAAGAATCAACATATTCAAATTAAAAATTTTCAAAAGTCACATTAAAGATGTGTGAGCATTTATATTTGTACCAGTAAAATTTGGTTTTAGTGTTGTTGCCGAGTTAAAGAGATAGTGTGTGGTGTAGTAGGAAAAGACATGGAAGCTCCCACCCTCCATTTCCTGGCTATTTTATCTCACACAATTACTTGACCTTTTCTCAGTCCAGAAACTATGAAGTTGAACTAAATATTATCTACAATCTGTCTGTGAAATTCTACGATCCTTTGAATGACTAAATCTAAAGCTTTATTTAGGGGTTAGAACTGACAGCTACTGCCTGATTTGGGAAATATTAGATTTCAAATCTCATTACAGCATTAAGTGATGAGTAGACATTGTCTACATAAGCAGTGGTAGGAAGCTTTATGGCAGTGGTTCTGAGTAAGGGCAGGGATCTCTGAGGTGTGTGTTTGTAACCGTGTTCACTTTTTGCCTCTGTTTAACCCACCCATAGTGTGGAACTCCAGCAGAAACCTGTGAATAAAGATCAATGTCCTGGAGAGGGGCCAGGGGAGCTGGAGGCAGGAGGCATCTATCACTGCCATAGCAACTCCAAGGCCACAGAGAACAGGGCAAATGAGGAAGTGCAAGCCAAGTGGAAACTCCGTGCTGCTTCGGCGATATGCTTTGTTTTCATGATTGCAGAGGTTGTGGGTGAGTACTTCTGAAGATTTTTCTGGTTAAACAAGCCAACAAACAGAACCTCACATCATGGTGTGAGGGTTATTTATGTTTCCTTTTAAAGTAAGATTTAATATTTGTTGTAAGTAACATACTCGTTGTAGAGAAGTTGGAAAAAATAAAATTCTTTACTATCCCACATTCAAGTGATAACTTCCCATAACATTATGGAGTAGTTTGTATAATAGGTTTTCTGTGCATAGCTCAGAGTTTGCCTTATTACTTTTACATAATTGAAAACATTGAATGCTTTTGATAATACAAACATTGTTCAAAATTTTTTCATGCCTGAACAATATTCTATATGCTCCATTATAATTTATATAACCTTTCTCTACTGGTAGAAATTTAGGGAACTTTTCCTGCTTGTGGACAATACTACAATGAAAAATCTTGAACAAAACCCTGCTTTTCTGGTTAATACTTTCAAAGAGATACCTAAAAGAAATAATTGGTTAATACAAATATTTTTATTTCTTGATTCCTATTACCAAACTGCTATCAGGAAGTTTAAAAAATTCATAGCTCTGCTAGCTATATTCTCCCATTAAATATTTAATAGGATTTATTGGGGTGGTGATTAAGATGTCACTTGCGACACCCAGTGTCCCATATCAGAGTGCCTGGTTTGAGTCCCAGTTCTACTTTCTACCCAGCTTCCTGCTAATGCATACTTTGAAAGGCATCAGGTGATGGATCAAGTATTTGGGTTCCTGCCACACACCTGAGAGACCCCAGCAGAGTTCTGGGCTCCTAGCTTTGACATGGCTTAGCTCTGGCTATTGTGGGCATTTGACATTTTTAATTAAAAACCTTTATTAGTGTATAAATGGATATTCATTTTAATTTATTGCTTTGTTACTTTTAGAATATTTTTGCAGGTTTGTCAGTGATATGTATTGACCACTGTTATGGATTTCTTCCTTGCCTCTTAAAGTCTATTGCTCATTTGAATTTTTTTCCTCATCTTTTTAAGAGAATTTTCTAATTCTCTATTGGTCTGTGGGAACTCATAGTTGGGATGTTTAATCTTTGTTGTATCTACTAGGAGTATGTTTCTAGTTTATTCACCTATAACATTTTGTTTTGGCTTTAACTGTACCAAATTTTCATGGAGATTATTTCTTTTACTCATTTAATATTTTAGTACTTAATAATCCTTCCCCATATGTTAAGATATATCTTTTTGTTCTTACTCAAATTTTTCATTTAATTTTTATGTTGGCTTGAAATATGGCATATTGTATGCTCTAAGGATTGAAAATTTTTTAAAATGGTTAACAATTTTTAGCACCATGTGTAGAATAATTACTTATTTCTCTCATTGATGTTTTTAAGATTTGAAAGAGAGTTACAGAGGTAGAGACAGAGAGAGAGGCCTTCCATCCAATGGTTCACTTCCCATATGGTTGCAATGGCTGGAGCTGTGCCAATCCGAAGCCAGGAGCTAGGAGCTTCTTCTGGGTCTCCCACATAATGCAGGGGCCCAAGGACTTGGGCCATCTTCTACTGCTATCCCAGGCCATAACAGAGAGCTGGATCAGAAGAGGAGTGGCCGGGACTAGAACAGTGCCCATATGGGATGCCGATGCTTCAGGCGAGGGCATTAATCCACTGTGCCACAGCACCAGCCCCTCCCTCATTGATTTTTGATGTTTATTCAATTTTTTAAAAGTATTATTTATTTGAAAAGGTAGAGTCACAGACAGAGAGCGACAGAGAGAAAGGTCTTCCATCCACTAGTTCACTCCCCAAATGGCTACAGTGGCCAGTGCTGGGCCAATCCAAAGCCAGGAGCCAGGCACTTCTTCCAGGTCTCCCATGCAGGTACAGAGACCCAAGAACTTGGGCCATCCTCTGTTTTCCCAGGCCATCAGCTCAGAGTTGGATTGGAAAAAAGAGCAGCCAGGACAGGAACTGGCACCCATTTGGGCTGCCGGTGCTGCAGGTAGAGGCTTAGCCTACTACACCACAGCAGTGACCCCTGTTTATTATTACTTTTTTTTTTTTTTTTTTTTTTTACAAACAAGGTTTCAATTCTAAGATTTTCCAATTCTTTGTCAGTAACATACTTAATATTTGTGTAATATTTGTTGTTTCCTTCTCATGATTATTCATTTACAAGAAAAGTAAAGGTTATTCATTTATATTTGTTGTCCTAATTAAACATGGGAATCATTTTGTTCAATTCTCCCTCAGATATAACCATGATAAAGATTTGTGTTTTAAAATTTATTGAAATTTTAGTAAAATTTTCTGTTTAGGTGTCAGTTTTCTAGGTTTCTGAATCAGAATTATACACGCTAAAATGGAACATGTAGTTTTAGTATGTTCATCTTTATAAAGAAACAAATAATTTAGTAAACATTGCAATCATTTCTTTCTTTTTAAGAACACTGTGGGTACCTCTCTGGCTTTGGAGATATTTTTGAAAATAAGTTTTGGATATTTTTGAGCATTTTCACTATTCATTAATATATTTAAAATGTCTACCTCAGGGCCGGCGCCGCGGCTCACTAGGCTAATCCTCCGCCTAGCGGCGCCGGCACACCGGGTTCTAGTCCCGGTCGGGGCGCCGGATTCTGTCCCGGTTGCCCCTCTTCCAGGCCAGCCCTCTGCTGTGGCCAGGGAGTGCAGTGGAGGATGGCCCAGGTGCTTGGGCCCTGCACCCGCATGGGAGACCAGGAAAAGCACCTGGCTCCTGGCTCCTGCCATCGGATCAGCGCGGTGTGCTGGCCGCAGCGCGCCGGCCGCGGCGGCCATTGGAGGGTGAACCAACGGCAAAGGAAGACCTTTCTCTCTGTCTCTCTCTCTCACTGTCCACTCTGCCTGTCAAAAAAAAAAAAAATAAATAAAATAAAATAAAATAAAATGTCTACCTCAGGTGTATTTGACCATTTTCCCAGTGCCATTCATCTTTCTGAAATGTTCAAATGTATTATTTTACTATGGAACATGATGGCCTTACATTGGACTTTAGTCACTTCAGATTTTGATATATTTTGGAAAATTATCAAATAATAAAACATATAACAAAGAACACCATGGTATCAACTACATGGTATACAGGACCATAATCTGCCATCACTGTTAGCATGTTACCTATAATTTTTTTAAAAAAATATTTTTGAGAGGCAGAGTTAGAGGAAGAGACAGAAAGTCTTCCATCTGCTGATTTACTCTCCAAATGGACACAATGACTGGAGCTGGACTGATCTGATGCCAGAAGCTAGAAGCTTCTTCTGGGTCTCCCATGCTTGGGTGCAGGGGCCCAAGCATGTAGGCCATATTCTACTACTTTTCCAAGCCATTGCAAAAAGCTGGATCAGAAAAGGACCAGCTGGGACACAAACCAGTGACCATATATGCTAGTGGTGCAGGTGGAATCTTAGCCCATTATGTCACAGCACAGGCCCCCTGTCAATATTTTTGTGGCTTTTTTTCCTATTATCAAAAGATTGTTGAAATAAGACAAAGTGGGAAAAATAGACTGTTAAGCACTTTTTGCATTATAATTTTTAGCAATGAGAATTTGCTAGTTTTTTTAGCTACAGAGTCTATATGGCTTATGACCTTTTATTTAGATTTTCATAGCTTTTGTTTTTTTTTTTTAATCTTGGATTTCCCGTGATGATATTATTTTTTTTTTAACTTTTATTTAATGAATATAAATTTCCAAAGTACGACTTATGGATTACAATGGCTTCCCCCCCATACCGTCCCTCCCACCCACAACCCTCCCCTTTCCCACTCCCTCTCCCCTTCCATTCACATCAAGATTCATTTTCGATTATCTTAATATACAGAAGATCAGCTTAGTATACATTAAGTAAGGATTTCAACAGTTTGCTCTCACACAGAAACATAAAGTGAAAAATAATAGATGATTTTTTTAAATGATGATGAAATCAGAGCAGACCTATTGTCATGTTTAATCCCAGTGAGAGTCAAGTTGGGAATTGATAATTTCTTTTTTTTTTTTTTTTTTTTTTTTTTAGAGGATCAGTTTAGTATGCATTAAGTAAGGATTTCAACAGTTTGCACCCCCATAGAAACACAAAGTGAAATATATTGTTTGAGTACTCGTTATAGCATTAAATCTCAATGTACAGCACATTAAGGATAGAGATCCTACATGAGGAGTAAGTGCACAGTGACTCCTATTGTTGACTTTACCAATTGACACTCCTGTCTATGGCATCAGTAATCTCCCTATGCTCCAGTCATGAGTTTCCAAGGCTTTTGAAGTGTAGAAAAGAACCTAGGACCCAGTTCAAAACAACTCTAGGGTTGGCAAATAACCATCTAGTCTAATTAATACCATACAATTTCTAGAGCCAAGGTTAGTCCTTTGAAGAAACTGACATAATAGCTTCAATAGAGTGGCAAAGACTTTAGTTCCAGTATGGAAAATTCCCTTGGGAAATCCACGGCCATCTATTCCAAAGGAGTATTCTTTTTATTATTGAAATTCCCAAGATTATGGATAATATGAATTGCTCATGTTAAGAGTTTGACCAAATGGGAAACCCAATAAAAGAATTCCTTCAAAATATGATTTGAAAAGCAATGTTCTTGGCACTCTTAACGATGTACTGGCACCACCTCAGGCACACACATCTCAGGAAGATGTATAAACTGACTTGTTTGCTCCACTGCTTTCCCCTCAATCTGTGTGAATGCTAAGGATGGTTGGTGTCTCTTCCAAGCCAATGTTTGATCAGTCTGAAATGAGGTATTCCCCCATTCACAAAACCCACTTTGACACCCTTGCTTATGCTCTGTAATTCTGCTTTAGGAAACTTAATTTTAAAATTAATCAAAATCGAAATCTTCATCACAATATGATGTTTAGATATGTGGGCTTTGAAATAGCTAAATTGAGCTTACTATTGCACATTGATTCTGTATCCTGTAACTTTACTGAGTTCATTTGCTAGGATTTTTTTAGTGGGCTCTTAAGAGTTCTCACCATATAAGATCATGTTATCTGTACCGTTTGACTTCATTCTGTCCAATCTGGATGCCTTTTCCTTCTTTCTATTGCTGAATTGCTCTGGCTAGGACTTCCAGTACTATCACACAGAAGTGTGAGAATGAGCATCTTGTTTTGTTGCTGATCTCAGAGGAAAAGCTTTCAACGTTTTTACCACTGAGTGTCCTATAGCTGTGGATTCATCATGCATAGCCCTTGCACTACATGAAGGTACATTCCTTCTACACCCAATTTGTTGAGTGTTTGCCACTTTGCTTTTAAAATGCCATTAATTTTTAGGTGGTAGAAAGGGCAGTTATTCATTTGAAGTCAATAAATGAACCTCTTTCCCTTTTTGTTCCTATAATTCATAGTCGGATTTGTAATCTGACTATAGAGTCAGATGTTGTCAATGAAGGAACAAAATGGATACTGAGTGAGAATCATTTGTATTTTGAACTGTATTGATATTGAGCCAATTTTACTAAATCCTGTTCTTATCTACTTCTGTCTTCAGAATTGCTCAGTGTCTCCCTTCTGCCTAGTTCAGTAGTTCACCATCTTTCCCCCCATCATGGTAGACAGCAAGCTTTACTGTGCACTGGGCTAAACTGACATGTGTGCTGTAGCTGGAAGTGACTGGTTCAGAGACTTGTAGCTGGAAAAGCCTGTGCTAGGCCCCGTATGCCTTCCCCAACTGAAATGAGATCAATATATTGGGATCCTTTGGCATCCTGGTCAATAAAAAATTTTGGCAATCAAGACATTCTACAATCTGACTGCCAAAGTAACTATTAATATTTACTCTGCTACTGCCATTCTTGATCTATATTTTAGCCAAATGTATTTAATCATTCTGTGCAAAGTAACCTTTGTGTTAGAGTACCTGTAGCATTTGCTTGTACCTTTTTGTTTGAACACAGAAGCCTCCTTTTTTCCCCCACACTTTTCAAAATCCTGGGCCTCTAATCAAGACCCCAGTTCACAGTTCACCTCCTCCCCAATGCTCTTAACTATGTCAGAGCAATAAGTTATTCTCAGATCACTTTTGGGAATGTGGGAGATCCTCCTGCAGGATATGGGATCTGACCAAAGCTTTGAAGAATGGATGGGAGTTAAGGGTGGCCAAATGGAAGATAATAAGGGTCTTCCACATAGAAGGGCCTGGATGAGTAGCTTTGAAGGATTGCCAGTGGGTAAGTCTGGAACAGGACAGGTCATTTGTACACTTAAAAAGTGAATCAAATTCAGCTGCCACTATATATAGCTGGATGATGTTTCTTGTTCAAACTTTCTCATACAATTTGCTCTGGTTGGAATTTTGGTCCTCTTGGCCTTAATACCTCAAGCTCAAAGGCAGGCTTGCAAGTTGGACCAGTAGGAGTGTCTGACTTTTGTAGGGAGGCTGAAAAAAATTTAAAAAGTTATTTTCTGTGTGGTAATTTAAAGATTCTTTTATTAATTTGAAAGGCAAAATTACAGAGAGGCAGAGGCAGAGAGAATCTTTCATCCACTCGTTCACTTTCCAAATGGCAGCAATGGCTGGAGCTGCACCAATCAGGAGCCAGGAGCCAGATGCTTCCTCTGGGTTTCTCATGTGGGTACAGAGGCCCAAGGACATGGGCCATAGCAGAGAGCTGGTTCAGAAGTGGAACAACTGGGACTCAAACTAGCGCCCATGTGGGATGTTGGCACCGCAGGCAGCAGCTTTACCCACTACACCACAGCAGTGGCCCCAAGAACTCTCCTTTACAAATACCAAGCTGAAATGATTTGGCCTGGCTTCTAGAGTCTCACCTTTCTTGCTGGTGGAGAGGGAGGATAGAGAACTGACCACTTGGTACAGTGAAGATTGGAGAAGAACTAAGGAAGGGCATTAAATTTCTTGTGTCCATTCTTAATGGTCTTTTGAACTTGTTGAATTGAGACTGCTGGCTCATGAAAGCTACTAACTCTTGGAAGGCCATAAGGGAATTACATTGCAGACGTACACATGTGTATCTGAAAAGAAACATACAGACACTGAGAACTCAGAAACAAGCCCAAGTCTGGGTATTACTGAATGAAAATGAGAATGGCGAGGGAGAGGTATCTGAAGCTGGACCAGTCAGTAGTGTTAAACACAGATGTGGGAAACACTATCACTAGACAGGAACACAGAGCTGGGTACAGGCTAGGGAAGATGGTAAATGTCTCAGTGAGGAAATTACTTCTTCCTAAGAGAAAGATATAGCTGAGTGATGTGATAGTCCCAACTGTTATTGATAAGAGTACCTACTTTTAAATAATTTTTATTTGAAAGGCAATGAGAGTAGAAGAGCAAGAGATGACTTCCACCTGCTGGTTCAATTCTCCAAATGCATGCAATGGCCAGGGCTGGGCCAGGCTGCAACCAGGAACAAGGAACTCAGTCTGGTTCTCCTACATGGGTGGCAGGGATCCAAGTACTTGGATCCAGCCATTGTCACTCCCCCTCTTCGTGGAGGAACGACACAGGACCCTGCGTTGTTCTTTCGTCTGCTTAACCCTCCCCGGGTTTGCTGCTGGTTCTTCCCGGGTTGGCTACCGTCCCTTCCACCTCCGTGGAAGGGCAGTTCCCCCTGCCACTTTCCCCACTTCCGCGGGGGAGCGGCACACCGCCGGCTGGCTCTCTCGGGGGCTGTACAGGTGTTCCTTCAGATAGATGTTCCTGGTGCATGGTGTCTCTCTCCTCCTTTATAGTCCTCTTCCACCAATCCCAACTCTGCTACCCACACGCCGAGTACGCTGCTCTCCTCCAATCAGGAGCAGGTCCTGCTGTTTATTGGTTGAACTGGAGGCAGCTGTGTAGAAGCTGTTTCCTCCTCTCCCAGCGCCATATTGTGGGAGAGCAGATGCATAGAATAAGTCTTAATTCCAGTAACAGTCTAGTCCGAGTTGCTCCCCACAAGCCATCACCTGCTGCTTTCCAGGTTGCACATTAGCAAGAAGCTGAAATCAGGAGCTGAACCTGGACTTGAACCTAAGCACCCTGATATAGGATAAAGGCATCCCAAGTGGTGTCTATACTGCTTCATCAAAATCTGCCAATGTTTATTTATTTGAAAGAGACAGAGGGAGCTCTCACCAGACGATTTACTCCCCAGATGCCTGCAACAGCCAAGGCTAGGCCTGGCTGAAGTTGGGAGTTCAGAACTCAATCAAGGTCTCACATGTACATGGCAAGGATCCAACTACTTGAGCTACTATTGCTGCCTTCTAGGGTCTGAATCAACATGAAGCTTGAGCCATAACCAGAGTTAGGAATTGAATCCTAGAACCCCAAAGTGGGACAAAGGAATTTTAACTGTTGGGCTAAAGGCCCACTCCTCTGTGTCCAACTGACTCGGATCATTATATTTTTTATGGTTCTCAGTAATAGAAATTTAAAAAATAGCGGAGCCAAGATGGCGGAATAGTGAGGGCGCGCACCGATAGTCCGGGAAAATTTAGTTTAATAAAAGGGGAGTTACGGTAGCCTCAGAAAAAAGAACCAGGAAAATATTGCAGACAAAACTCTTCTGGATCCAGTGGGCGTGAATCGGAGGACCTACTGGGAGAACAAGGTCGCCCACCGCGCGCGAAAGCCGAACCGCAGGACCGAGCCGCGGGACTGAGCCGCGGAAGCCGAGCCGCGGGACTGAGCTGCGCAAGCTGCAGGGCCTGCGCGCAAGTGCTCGAAGGGGAGTGCAACAGCGGGGAGACTTGGGAAGTCCAGGGCTCCGAGTCCACACATCGGCGCTGGAAGGGGAGCAGACCTGCGTGGAGAGCGTGGGAGCCCACAGTTCGGGACATCAGCGGCAGACTCAACACACCAGCGCTGGAACGCGAGGTGAGCCGAACCTCAATAACCCGAGACAACGGCAGGCAAGCGGAGAGAGGAGACTAGAGGGAACGACCCCCGGGGCGGGGGGGACTTCACCAAGCTAACTGGAAGAGAGAGAGAGGGAAAAAAAAAAAGGTGACTGGTACGGACACGGGTTTCTCTCTCTCTGCTCACCTCTCAAGGGCGAGCAAGACAAAGAGCAGGCGCCATCTTGGACATACGTCATAAGCAGAGCGACATCAGGTCTGCACCGGCCCTGAGCCTAGCAGTAAAACCTGACTCTGGGTGGGGCGAATTAACAGGAGATTAGGACTTAGTAAATTTATGGTGCTACTGAACTGAGACTGTGAAAAAAGAGACGGTGGGGGAGAGAACTCACGGAATTCACGTGAGCACTCTCCAGAGACGCTACAATTCCGTAACTTTGGCAACCCAGTGGGAGACTGAAGGAGAATTTGAGCCCACTCTAAGGGCCGAACAGATTCCCTGTGTGGTCCTTGGGAAAGAGCTTCTGATCTCTGGCTCCTGTGGGTATATCATTTGCCTGCTAACTACCTCCAACTTCGTTGAGCTGTGCAGAATAACTTCCCTTTTGAATCAAAAAAAAAAAAAAGAAAGAGAGAGAGAGAGAGGTTTACCACGCCTAACCTGGGAGTGTCACCTTTGGCACACCAAACAGAGCTCTCAGGCCACACCCATCTCAAGCCCTAAGGCTCCATCAAAAACAGATAGTCCACTTAATCTAGAGTCATAGTATAACAAGAAAAAGCACCACAGTGAAGAAACCAAATATCTCCAATATGACAAATAACAAACGCAAAAACCAAGGTAATAAAAACAAGGAAGTCACCATGAAGCCCTCAAAAGAAAAAGACACCCCAATTCAAGATTATGAGGATGATGACATAGAAGAAATGCAAGAAGCAGATCTCAAAAAATTGATAAGAACATTAAGAAGTTCTCAAAAACAAATTCTTGAACTACAGAAATCCTTAATGGACAAGATAGAAAATCTCTCTCGTGAAAATGAAATATTAAGGAGGAATCAAAATGAAACGAAACAACTAGTACAACAGGAAACTGGGATAGTGACTGAAGTGAAGAATTCAATAGATCAAATGAAAAACACAATAGAGAGCCTTACAAACAGAATGGGAGAAGCAGAAGAGAAAATATCGGACTTAGAAGACAGAGAACAGGAAAGGATACAGTCAGACCAAAGAAAAGAAGAGGAAATTAGGAATCTAAAACATATTGTCGGGAATCTTCAGGATACTATTAAAAAACCCAACATTCGGGTTCTAGGAGTTCCTGAAGGCATGGAGAGGGAGAAAGGATTAGAAGGCCTTTTTAGTGAGATATTAGCAGAAAATTTCCCAGGTTTGGAGAAGGACAGAGAAATCCTAGTACAGGAAGCTCACAGAACCCCTAATAAACACGACCAAAAGAGACCCTCACCACGGCACGTTGTAATTAAACTCTCCACAGTGAAACATAAAGAAAAGATCCTAAAATGTGCAAGAGAGAAACGTCAGATTACTCTCAGAGGATCTCCAATCAGACTCACAGCTGACTTCTCATCAGAAACTCTACAAGCTAGGAGGGAATGGCAAGATATAGCCCAGGTACTAAGAGAGAACAACTGCCAGCCCAGAATATTATATCCTGCAAAGCTATCATTTGTAAATGAAGGTGAAATAAAGACTTTTCATAACAAACAGAAATTGAAAGAATTTGTTGCCACTCGTCCAGCCCTGCAAAAGATGCTTAAAGATGTGTTACACACAGAAACAAAGAAACACGGTCATCAATATGAAAGAAGGTAAAGGAAGGAAACCAAGGAAGGAAAGCTCACAGCAAAAGATCACAGGGAATTCAAAGCATATATTAGAACTTATCTTTGGCAAATGGCAGGGCAAAGTTACCACTTATCATTAGTCACATTGAACGTGAATGGCCTGAACTGTCCAGTTAAAAGACACCGATTGGCTGATTGGGTTAAAAAACAAAACCCATCTATTTGCTGCTTACAAGAAACACATCTTTCCAACAAAGATCCATACAGACTGAAAGTGAAAGGCTGGAAAAAGATATACCATGCCAACAGAAATGAAAAAAGAGCAGGCGTAGCCATCTTAATATCAGACACCATAAACTTTACCACAAAAACCATTAAGAGAGACAAAGAGGGACACTACATAATGATTAAGGGATCAATTCAACAGGAAGATATAACAATTATCAATGTATATGCACCTAACTACAGGGCACCGGTTTATCTAAAAGATTTGTTAACGGACTTAAAGGGAGACTTAGACCCCAATACAATAGTACTGGGGGACTTCAATACTCCACTCTCAGAAATAGACAGATCAATAGGACAGAAGATCAACAAGGATACACTAGATTTAAACGACACTATAGCCCAAATGGATCTAACAGATATATACAGAACTTTCAATCCTACAGCTAAAGATTTTACATTCTTCTCAGCAGTACATGGAACCTTCTCTAGGATTGACCACATACTAGGCCATAAAGCAAGTCTCAGCAAATTCAAAAGAATTAGAATCATACCATGCAGCTTCTCAGACCATAAAGGAATGAAGTTGGAAATGAACAACTCAGGAATCCCTAGAGCATACGCAAACACATGGAGATTGAACAACATGCTCCTGAATGAACAATGGGTCATAGAAGAAATCAAAAGAGAAATCAAAAACTTTCTGGAAGTAAATGAGGATAACAGCACAACATACCAAAACTTATGGGACGCAGCAAAAGCAGTGTTAAGAGGAAAGTTTATATCAATAGGTGCCTACATCAAGAAATTGGAAAGGCACCAAATAGATGAGCTTTCTATTCACCTCAAGGATCTAGAAAACCTACAGCAAACCAGACCCAAATCTAGTAGGAGAAGAGAAATAATTAAAATCAGAGAAGAAATCAACAGGATTGAATCAAGAAAAACATTACAAAAAATCAGCCAAACGAGGAGCTGGTTTTTTGAAAAAATAAACAAAATTGACACCCCATTGGCCCAACTAACTAAAAAAAGAAGAGAAAAGACCCAAATCAATAAAATCAGAGATGAAAAAGGAAATGTAACAACAGACACCACAGAAATAAAAAGAATCATCAGAAATTACTACAAGGACTTGTATGCCAGCAAACAGGGAAACCTATCAGAAATGGATAGATTCCTGGACACATGCAACCTACCTAAATTGAACCAGGAAGACATCAAAAACCTAAACAGACCCATAACTGAGACAGAAATTGAAACAGTAATAAAGGCCCTCCCAACAAAGAAAAGCCCAGGACCAGATGGATTCACTGCTGAATTCTACCAGACATTTAAAGAAGAACTAACTCCAATTCTTCTCAAACTATTCAGAACAATTGAAGAAGAGGGAATCCTCCCAAATTCTTTCTATGAAGCCAGCATCACCTTAATTCCTAAGCCGGGAAAAGATGCAGCATAGAAAGAGAATTACAGACCAATATCCCTGATGAACATAGATGCAAAAATCCTCAATAAAATTCTCGCCAATAGAATGCAACAACACATCAGAAAGATCATCCACCCAGACCAAGTGGGATTTATCCCTGGTATGCAGGGATGGTTTAATGTGCGCAAGACAATCAATGTGATACACCACATTAACAGACTGCAGAAGAAAAACCATATGATTATCTCAATAGATGCCGAGAAAGCATTTGATAAAATACAACACCCGTTCATGATGAAAACTCTAAGCAAACTGGGTTTGGAAGGAACATTCCTCAATACAATCAAAGCAATCTATGAAAAACCCACAGCCAACATCCTATTGAATGGGGAAAAGTTGGAAGCATTTCCACTGAGATCTGGGACCAGACAGGGATGTCCACTCTCACCACTGCTATTCAATATAGTTCTGGAGGTTCTAGCCAGAGCTATTAGGCAAGAAAAAGAAATTAAAGGGATACAAATTGGGAAGGAAGAACTCAAACTATCCCTCTTTGCAGATGACATGATTCTGTATTTAGGGGACCCAAAGAACTCTACCAAGAGACTATTGGAACTCATAGAAGAGTTTGGCAAAGTAGCAGGGTATAAAATCAATGCACAAAAATCAACAGCCTTTGTATACACAGACAATGCCATGGCTGAGGAAGAACTTCTAAGATCCATCCCATTCACAATAGCCACAAAAACAATCAAATACCTTGGAATAAACTTAACCAAGGACGTTAAAGATCTCTACGATGAAAATTACAAAACCTTAAAGAAAGAAATAGAAGAGGATACCAAGAAATGGAAAAATCTTCCATGCTCATGGATTGGAAGAATCAATATCATCAAAATGTCCATTCTCCCAAAAGCAATTTATAGATTCAATGCAATACCAATCAAGATACCAAAGACCTTCTTCTCAGATCTGGAAAAATTGGTGCTGAAATTTATATGGAGGCACAAGAGACCTCAAATAGCTAAAGCAATCTTGTACAACAAAAACAAAGCCGGAGGCATCACAATACCAGATTTCAGGACATACTACAGGGCAGTTGTAATCAAAACAGCATGGTACTGGTACAGAAACAGAAGGATAGACCAATGGAACAGAATTGAAATACCAGAAATCAACCCAAACATCTACAGCCAACTTATATTTGATCAAGGATCTAAAACTAATTCCTTGAGCAAGGACAGTCTATTCAATAAATGGTGCTGGGAAAATTGGATTTCCACGTGCAGAATCATGAAGCAAGACCCCTACCTTACACCTTACACAAAAATCCACTCAACATGGATTAAAGACCTAAATCTACGACCTGACACCATCAAGTTACTAGAGAACATTGGAGAAACCCTTCAAGATATTGGCACAGGCAAAGAGTTTCTGGAAAAGACCCGGGAGGCACAGGCAGTCAAAGCCAAAATTAACTATTGGGATTGCATCAAATTGAGAAGTTTCTGTACTGCAAAAGAAACAGTCAGGAGAGTGAAGAGACAACCGACAGAATGGGAAAAAATATTTGCAAACTATGCAACAGATAAAGGGTTAATAACCAGAATCTACAAAGAGATCAAGAAACTCCACAAAAACAAAACCAACAACCCAATTAAGAGATGGGCCAAGGACCTCAATAGACATTTTTCAAAAGAGGAAATCCAAATGGCCAACAGGCACATGAAAAAATGTTCAAGGTCATTAGCAATCAGAGAAATGCAAATCAAAACCACAATGAGGTTCCACCTCACCCCGGTTAGAATGGCTCACATGCAGAAATCTACCAACAACAGATGCTGGCGAGGATGTGGGGAAAAAGGGACACTAACCCACTGTTGGTGGGAATGCAAACTGGTCAAGCCACTATGGAAATCAGTCTGGAGATTCCTCAGAAACCTGAAGATAACCCTACCATTCGACCCAGCCATCCCACTCCTTGGAATTTACCCAAAGGAATTTAAATTGGCAAACAAAAAAGCGGTCTGCAGCCTAATGTTTATTGCAGCACAATTCACAATAGCTAAGACCTGGAACCAACCTAAATGCCCATCAACGGTAGACTGGATAAAGAAATTATGGGATATGTACTCTTTAGAATACTATACTGCAGTAAGAAACAACGAAATCCAGTCATTTGCAACAAAATGGAGGAATCTGGAACACATCATGCTGAGTGAAATAAGCCAGTCCCAAAGGGACAAATACCATATGTTCTCCCTGATCGGTGACAACTGACTGAACACCAAAAAGGAAACTTGTTGAAGTGAAAGGGACACTATGGGAAACGGTGACTTGATCAGCATAGCCCTGACTGTTAATGAACAACTTAATACATTATCCCTCTTAGTAGTTTTTTTGTCTGTTCTACTTAATATGACTGATTTAATTCTGTAATTAATACACAGTTATTCTTAAGTGTTGAAATTTAACTGAAATGTGATCCCTGTTAAACATAAGAGTAGGAATAAGAGAGGGAAGAGATATATAATTTGGGACATGCTCAAGCTGACTTGCCCCAAATGGTAGAGTTAGAAACATACCAGGGGACTCCAATTTAATCCCATCAAGGTGGCATGTACCAATGCCATCTCACTAGTCCAAGTGATCAATTTCAGTTCGCAATTGATCATAATGAAAGGACTAAGAGTCAAAGGGAGCACATAAGCAAGTCTAGTACCTGCTAACACTAACCGATAGAATAAATAAAGGGGAGAGTGATCCAACATGGGAAGTGAGATACTCAGCAGACTCATAGAATGGCAGATGCCCTAAATAGCACTCTGGCCTCAGAATCAGCCCTAAAGGCATTCAGATCTGGCTGAAAAGCCCATGAGAGTATTTCAGGCATGGAAAGCCAAGACACTCTGGCAAAAGATCTCTGTGAGTGAGATCTCAGTGGAAAGAACAGGTCTTCAAAGAAGGAGGTACCTTTCTCTGAAGGGAGGAGAGAACCTCCACTTTGACTATGACCTTGTCTAAACAAGATAAGAGTCGGAGAACTCAAGGGGCTTCCATAGCCTTGGAAACTCATGACTGGAGCATAGGGAGATTACTGATGCCATAGACAGGAGTGTCAATTGGTAAAGTCAACAACAGGAGTCACTGTGCACTTACTCCTCATGTAGGATCTCTGTCCTTAATGTGCTGTGCATTGAGATTTAATGCTATAACGAGTACTCAAATAATATATTTCACTTTGTGTTTCTATGGGGGTGCAAACTGTTGAAATCTTTACTTAATGCATACTAAACTGATCCTCTGTAAAAAAAAAAAAAAAAAAAAAAAAAAAAAAAAAAAGAAAAGAAAAGAAAAGAAAAGAAACTATCAACTCCCAACTTGACTCTCACTGGGATTAAACATGACAATAGGTCTGATCTGATTTCATCATCATTAAAAAAAATCATCTATTATTTTTCACTTTATGTTTCTGTGTGGGAGCAAACTGTTGAAATCCTTACTTAATGTATACTAAGCTGATCTTCTGTATATTAAGATAATCGAAAATGAATCTTGATGTGAATGGAAGGGGAGAGGGAGTGGGAAAGGGGAGGGTTGTGGGTGGGAGGGACGGTATGGGGGGGAAGCCATAGTAATCCATTATTCGTACTTTGGAAACGTATATTCATTAAATAAAAGTTAAAAAAAAAAGAAATTTAAAAAATATCAAAATATGGCTATGAAAGCTGTAGTATATTTTAAATATTTGTTAAGTAAAAACTTAATGAATTTGATACAACATATTACATAGCGATGCTATTTATAAGATAATTCAGGAATTTTAAAAGATGTGAATTAATAGCATATAATGGTATAACCTAGTAATAGGACACAAGGCTGATGTCAGTTGAACATTTACTTTTTCTATTTGAAAGGCAGAGTGACAGAGTTGGTGTGCACAGGGGTTAGGGGTTGGGAGCAGGGCTGGACCAGGCCAAAGCCAGGAGCCTAGAATTTCA
Organism: Oryctolagus cuniculus; assembly: GCF_964237555.1. NCBI lineage: Eukaryota > Metazoa > Chordata > Mammalia > Lagomorpha > Leporidae > Oryctolagus > Oryctolagus cuniculus. The sequence goes on from NC_091437.1 coordinate 142,852,743, forward strand.
TTCTGGTCTTCTACTTGGATGGCAAGGGTCCGGATGCTTGGGCCATTTTGCAGTGCCTTCCCAGTTACATTAGCCAGGAGCTGAGTCAGAAGTGGAGCTGCAAGGACTTGAGTCAGTCTGATATGGTATGCCAGCATCACAGGAGGCGCTTAACCTGCTGCACCAAGATGCCACCCTGGACATTTCCTTCTTTCAGGCCTATCAGTATGTCTGTCTGCAGGAGAAGTATCCTAGAGACTTAAGATCATCTATCTAAGTATGAAGCATGTATGAATATGAGACCCAGGCCCACCTAATGGCTGCCCCACTGTCACCACTCCATAGGCCCTAAGTAGGGTCTGTTTCCAGGACTGAGTGCTGTCTGTGCCTCTCCTCTCGTTACATGCACTGGTCTACATACCAAGTATTCCAGAAATACAGCAGCTACTGTCTTAGTTCACGAGTTTCAGAATTCCCTTTGGCTATTTCTGCTACATCTCCATCTCCAGCTTCTCCCTCCAATTCATCCTCTGTATTGCTGACAAAGATCTCTCTTAAATACAGCCTGAACAAGTCATGGCCTTGACTCTAAATCATGGCCAGGTTCCCTTTTCCCATAGGTTAATATTCAAATTTCCTGGCTTGATATTTAATATCTCATTCAAGGGTTCCCAACCCACCTTCCCAATCTCATTTCCCATTATTTTTCCAATACTCTATACCCTCTGCTTTTCCAGGTTTCATGTTTTTATCTGTTTCTGTCTGTTCTTATCTCTTCCTGAAAAACCCTCATATTTTCTTGCTAATTTGTATCCCTCTCTTCTGTGAAAAGTTCTTCACTGCTCCCAATGAGAGTGACTCTCTGATCCCCTAATCTATTAAAATGTTGCAGTATAGTGAGTGTTTACTGAAGAGAGACTGTGGTTTGTTTATCTTTGTATATCCTATCCCTGGTACCATGCACAGTAAGGGCTCAACAAATACTGATGGGATGATTGAATTAATTGTCAATAATACTCCATGCTTTCAGAGCCAAATGCAAGTTCAGTCACAAACTGCCTCTTGCAAACAATTTACTCTATAGGATTTGACAGTGATTTCCCAGTGTTTATGATGGCTCTTATAAGTAGCTCTGATGATTGAAAAAATGATTCTCAGTTCCCAGGCCTCCATATTAATATGCTTCTTCCAAAGCAAGCCCTTTAACTTTCTCTGTTGATCCTGACTTGGCAAGCCTATTGAGGAAATCCTACAAGACTTCATTTCTTTGACTCGGTCTACATTTTCAGCCCAGACACAGAATCACCATCATTTACTGCTGAGATTGCCTCATGCTGCTTATCTGCGTGTGGTCATTCTTCAGGCAAGAAAAAAATGCGTTATAACACAGCTTTGGTATCAGAACCAACTTTGGCAGATAGGGCAACATTAGGAGATAATTGGAAGGACAGCTGATTTGTTAGCAAAATGTTGCTTTTCAGCTAATGAATCATTCCGATTTTTGCAGTGACAATTCAGTAACAAGCTTGAAGACTACTTCGCTTCAGACCATTAAACTTTGACAAACTAGTTATTAACTACAGCTAGAGCCAACAGTCTGTGGGGATTATTGCAATTATGAGCCATCTATGTAATTTTTTTTAAATCATTAGGCGAGACAAGGTGAGTCTGATGATGGAGGGGCTGATGACTGGCGGGCTTTTGCTTTGCAGTACACAAGGCAATAAACAGCTGCAAGGAGGACCAATCAGTCAGCAAAAGCTCTTTGCTGGGAAAATGTAAGAGCAAAAAAGGTTATTTCTCTCAACCAACTACATCTGTTCGTGGAAGAAAGGACAAAATTGTCCTTTAACTTCATGTGGCGTGGACATGTTTGCGAAGGAGAATTAGATGGGAATAGAGGAAGTACATTAGATGGAAGAAAAAGCAGGACAGGACATACATGGCTTGGGTTGTATTCTAATACTTTATTGGATTGTTGTTGCATTCAGGACACTCATTGAAAAGTTGCCTTCTCTTTCTCCTTTATTTATGAGGATCTCAAACTGAGATGGATAATATAAATTAGGGCATCAGGATGTGGTAAATATGATGGCAAACCTACATGTCAAATAAAAACACATCTGGTGTACCATATTATAGCACCTGATCTACACACAAGAGTCCAGGGTCCTCAGATTGGATTATGAGATCCTCCGAATAGGACAAAAATATACATCTCTCCAGCCTTACTGAATGTTTGTGCCCCAGTCTATCAGGAATGCTCTCCACGTGTGCCCCACACTTTCCAATCTTGGTTCCTTTGTTTCCCCAGGAATGGCCTCTACCTTGAACCCTTGAAATTTTTATATTCAAATTATATTAACCTTCTGGGTCTCTTTTCTGTCAAGTTGGGAGGAAGGGGTGGGTGAATTGATTCTAAGATCCTTTCCTTGAGGCCAGTGCTGTGATGTAGCAGGTTAAGCCACTGCCTGCAACTCAGGCATCCCATAAGGGCACTGGATTGATCCCTGGCTGCTCCACTTCTGATCCAGCTCCCTTCTAATGTGCCTGGGAAGGCAGCAGAGAATGGCGAAAGTGCTTGAGCCCCTATATCCATGTGGGAAGCCCAGATGAAGCTTCTGGCTCCTGGCTTTGTTCTGGCCCAGCCCTAGCTATTGTGGCCATTTGGGGAGTAAGCCAGTGGATGGAAGATTCTCTGTGTCTGTTACTCTGCCTTTCAAACAAGATAAATAAGTCTTTTTTAAAATAATCCTTTCTCTTCTGAAGTTTTGTGAATCTGGCTTTTTCACTACATTTGATTAGCATACATATGAGCCTAGTTGCATTCTTGAGTATTAACTTAGTGTAATATTGTGCAACTCCTAGGTGGGCACATTGCTGGAAGTCTTGCCGTCATCACAGATGCTGCCCATCTCTTAATTGACCTAACCAGTTTCCTGCTCAGTCTCTTCTCCTTGTGGTTGTCAACAAAGCCCCCCTCCAAGCGGCTGACATTTGGATGGCATCGAGCAGGTACGGTTCACTGATGGAGACAGAAGTAATGCCACAGAATCATATAGGAAAATGGAGAGTGCAAACCAAGCTTTGCCTAAATCCCCCTTAGAGGCACATTTCCAATGTGCAGGATAAAATAAATGTATATGTGGGAATGTGTGTTCAATATTATTTCAGCATACAACCAGGTTAATGTTGCTCCCTCATCTCCAGTGGGACAGTAGGAATGTGTGTATCACTCTAGCAGCTGCACAGTCCCAGTGTGTGCCAGAGACATGGCATTATTTATTAAATCACTCTGTATGCTTTGAAGAGAAGATGGGGTAAAGCTTTTGCCGTATTGCAACATAAGACACAGAGGGCTAAGACAGTTGCAGAAATGAAGAACTTCTCAGGGGTGTCAGGAGTAGAGTCTGGGCGTTCCTGTTCACAAGCAGCATTTAGCCATTCACGGAATGGCTCAGTTTAATAGCCTGCTCAGTCAGCAACAATAAAACATGGAGGATGAGGAAGAGCAGAGAGGGAGGAGAGAAAGAAATTTTGCTTTTTCTCTTTTCTTGGAGCTGATTTTTTCACTGAGTAATTGCTTGCCCTTGTCTGGGAAGTCACTTAAGTTAGAGTAAGTATTTAGTCCCTGGGAAATCCTAACTTTGGCTCATTTAAAAAATTTGTTTCCAATTCATCCTATCTCTATGTTCTGTAGCTTCATTTCTTCTGCACTTCCATTTTTTCTATCAGCTCTTGTCTCACCATACCTCTCTAACCACAGCTGTACAGTTAGACCTGCTCTACTTGTATACCGATTTGGAGTCTCATAGGTAGGAAGCCCTCCTACCTGTCTCTGGATAACCAGAAGTATTTGGGGCATTCAGGACCTCACTCTTGAACTGTTGCAAAGGGAAGTTTGAAGTCATCTGACTAATTAAATGAAACCTTTCCTGTGGAATCATGTGAATATTCCATGTTTTCCCACTGGCTGAGAAAGTCAATGTACAGGAGATCTGAGGTCAGGACGAATGTAGCCCACGTGGCCAGCCTTCACTGGAAGAGTTTCTAGTCATGACCACAGCTCATAGACTGACACCCATGGACTGTGGGCTCTCAAGTTCAGAATGATAGGATGCTCTAATTTCACACTGGCCAACTTACCACAAGTGTTTTGAATTGCCTTTCCTTTACTATTCAGAGAGAGGTGAGGCAATATACAGCAATAAAGAACTTGTGACAACGTGATCCGAGAATGCTTTTACAAGTTCCTGAATAGAGTTATGCTTGCAAAACAGGTTCCTTTGGCTGACCACACATCATTTATCTGTATAACATTACCTTTTCTGATGCCAGTGGTCAAGGCTGTTTAGTAAGTGCAGGGTGGATTGAAAATTTAGACATGGCTCGTCCTTTGTCATTTCGGCAATGGAAGTACCTGAGCACGGATATTCCAGAAGACCAGGTCTGTGTAACAGAACTCTGTGCCACAGGGGAAATGTTCTATAATGTGGCCATGGAGCACTCTAAATGTGGCTATTGCTACTGAAGAACCAGATTTTTAATTTCATTTAAATAGGTTGCTACCATATTAAACAGCACCTCTAGACAGAGAATAACCCAATGCATCACAGATTTGTCCAGCCAACCTGATGGCCTTGATAGCCTCAGTATTTTCCTAGAAATCATGGCGGCACTTTTCAGTGGTTCCTCATGTTTCTTTTGCTAACTAAACTACTTTTGGATTCCTGATTCTGTGTTATTCTAGATTTAGATCTTACTCTTGGTGTCTGAGCTTTATACTCGTCATTCTGGTCTCATCTCACCATATCTCTAACCACAGGTTTAAGTGTTGAATATACTCATATATCCTGATTTGGAGTCTTGTAGGTAGGATGCCCACTACTTGCCACCTGTAAGTCCAATCTCTGTTTCTGGCTAACTAGAAATTCTTGGGCTGACCCCCTTAAATTCTTGTGAGAGGGATGTTTTAAATAGTCTAATAACAAATTTATTGAGTATTTTCTTTTTGTTGTATTAGTTTCCTAGACCTGCCTCAGCAAAGTACTTCCACCTGGGAGGCTGAAACAGCAGAAGTATATTATCTCACCGTTCTGGAAAATAGGAGTGATCAAAGTAGCAGCAAGGTCACTTCCTTCTGAGGTCCGAGAGTGGAAAATCTGTTTGCTGCCTTCCTCCTCACTTCTGATTGTTTGCCAGAAACCTTTGTTTGCCATTGGCTTACAGATCTGCTTTAATCTCCACATGGCATGCCCCTTGTGAGCATGCCTATTCTCTAGATTGCCCTTTAAATAAATATACCAGCCGTATTATATTATGGATTGTCCTACTCCAGTGTCTCACCTTAATTACAGCTATAATGACCTATTCCAAATAAAATCACAATCTGAGGCACTGATACTTAGTACTTGAGCATGAATTTGGGGGAGACACAATTTAATCCATAACACATGCCAATGTCCTAATACATTTCAATCATTTTAGCACCTATTTAAATATGTCCTTGTTATAGCTACTGTATAGGTAAGGAAACCTAGGCTCCAATAGATTGTTACTTGTCTCAAGACATCTCACTGGTCACGGCAGATCTTTCATGCTCCGTCACACTTGAACTCATGTCCCAAACATTTGCAGCAGCATTTGGCATGGTGTGAGAAATGTTCCACAGATGGTTACTCAGATGATGTTAAGAGGCACATAGACAATAATTATACACACGCATAAGTATTAGAAAATATATACAGATTTAATATGTAATCTCATGGATAATTTGTTTAGCTAGAAGCTTAAGTGTAAGACACAAATTTATTTGAAGGAAACACTAAGTGGTCAATGAAAAAAAAGTTGGGAGGAAGTTATAACAGACATCAGGAATGTATATGCAAATAACCAAACATTGGGAAATAGTAGTTACCACAGTAGTTAGCAATACATTTCTCTGCTTTAAAAGGAATTGATATCTGAGATGTTTAAAGCAGGGGAGGACAAAAATTACAGGCTGTGCCTGACAGCTTACTCACTGCATGCTTCTAGACTCTGGTGGGTCCATAGAACCTACTTGCAAGGTTGCATGAAAGATTAGGATGGGTGCTAAAGAACTTCCAAGTGAGCAAGCTGTACTTGCCATAGTGGGCACATTAATATTTAAAGATAAGATAGTGCTTAATGTAAATGTCTCCACTCTTCCTTACTCTTGCGCTTACAATGCAGCATTGATAAGCTTCTGAGGTCATGACCATGTTTATAATATGCTGGGCTGGCAAATGAAAATCATTTTCATCAAGTGCCTTCTGAAGCCTGCCCTTTCCACTGTTTCATTCCAAAGGTGCTGGTACTGGCAAGTCATGAGCAGTTTATGGCAAAATGAAGAGTTTCTGAGCACGTTTTCCTTGTTGCATCTCATTATTTCATTTCCTAATAAGTTTCAATCATTTTAGCACCTATTTAAATTAAAATCCCCACAGAAAACAGTGAGGGCAGGCAGCAATTAATATTTCTGAAAATTTGCTGGAATTACTTAATATGGATCGTAATGAGTGCAGATGCTGGCATTTTATGAATGCAGCATTAAAGTATCTCAGTTTTTATATCCAGCCACACCTTTGCTTCATGATTCACTGAGTGAACTTGCTTGAAGTCTTTTCTTTTAGGGGAGTAAGGCACAGATCTTATGACTCTTGTGGGAGGAGTAGGCAACCTGTCAGTTACTGTGTGCTGTGTGTCTTTGTTTGAATCCCTAGAGATCCTTGGTGCCCTGCTGTCCATCCTGTGCATCTGGCTGGTGACTGGCGTGCTGGTGTACCTGGCGTGTGAACGCCTGCTGCACCCCGATTACCAGATCCAGGGGACTGTGATGATCATCGTTTCTGGCTGTGCAGTGGTGGCCAATATTGTGTAAGTCGCCCCCACACAGTGTCCGTGAGGCTTATCCTTAACCCTGTCTGGATGAAGACACCTTTCTTTACATGGTAGAGATTTGATAATGTATAAATGTCTCTGCAACTTAAAATAAAAGCTGATCACTCTGGTTTAAGTTAAAGGGTGTTTTAATATTAGATTCTAGGGGCTGGCCCTGTGACTCATCAGGTTAATGTCCTGGCCTGAAGTGCTACCATCCCATATGGGCTCCAGTTTGAGACCTGGCTGCTCCACTTCTGATCCAGCTCTCTGCTCTGACCTGGGGAAAGCAGTGGAGGATGGCCCAAGACCTTGGGCCCCTGCACCCACGTGGGAGACCCGGAGGAAGCTCCTGGCTTTGGATCAGCGCAGCTCTGGCCATTGCAGCCAATTGAGAGTGAATCATCAGATGGAAGACCTCTCTCTCTCTCCCTCTCTCTGCCTCTCCTGTGTAACTCTGACTTTCAAATTAATAGAATCTATTTTTTTAAAAGATTTTATTAGATACCATTTTTGAAAGATTCCAAGTATACTAGAAACTGGACTAGAATCTTTTGCTATACAAGATCCAATTTAATGCTTGCAATGCCCCTAATTTACAGACAAGAGAACTGAAGCTTCTAAAGGTTAAATACTTGGTCAATCAGGTAGTGTAGAATCAGAATTTGAATCCAGGTCCGCAGAAACAGAATTGAACTCCTAGCCATTCTGCTTTCTTCTGCAAGTTGAGTTGTGACTTATACCTGCTCAGTTTCTGTTGGGTGGGCAGATTATGACAAGCTCCTGGAGAGCTGATTTAGAAAGAATCTTAAAGTTTACTTCAGTCTGCCTTCTAGTTCAGGGTTATTTTTTGCAGCATTCCCATAAAGTGGTCAATTTGATATTTTATTCATATTTGAATAACACATAGTATTTGTATATTTGAGATTCAGTGTGATGTTTTGATTCATGTAAACATTGGGTAATGACCGTATCAGGAAAATTAGTATATCCATTGACTTAAATTTTTATGTTTTCTCTAACCTTTGTATATTTTAGCAGAACTAGTAGTAGGGAATTTCCTTAAAGGGTCTATTTTCTGTTTGAATAATTGTGATTGCATGAATATTCTCCCTTAAGCTATGTTAGCTGAATTCCCCTTCAGTTGCCACCTGATGGTCCAGTTCTCTTTTCCAACGATTTTCAAGTTGTTTTTATAGGAGATTGCGTGTCATTTGCCATATTAGCTCTGCTCTTTCCAAAATTTAACTGCTCATGACAGTTTTTTCTTTTTAGTCAGGACTTTGATACTTTTGGGTTAACTTTCTCTTTCTCATCTGATATTGATTCCAGGCAAACTAACTTTCTATCTATCCATCCATCCACTCAACTACCTATTATTGTTGGCAGTCAAAATTATTGTCCTATAAAAATTCCCTCATTCTTATTCCTGGAGTGTTTAAATATGCTAACTTACATGGTAAAAGGATGTGATGTTAAGATGGGGAGATTTTCCTCGACTATTGAAGTGGTTTCATGTAATGGAAAGGATCCAGAAAAGAGGAAGGCAGGGCGTCAGAAAAGGTCCTGTACTGCAGACACTAAAGATGGAAGATGGGGCCTGGAACCAAGGAGTATAAGTGTTTTCTAAAAGCTGGAAAAGGCAAGAAAATTAATCTCCCTAGAATTATCAGGAAGAACTTAGTCCTGTAAACCCACTTTAAAATTCTGACCTATAGAACTAAGATAATAAATATGTGTTCTTTTAAGCCACTAAGGCTTTGAGAATCTGTTAGAGCGACCATCTCGCATGTGGATTGAACATCCCTATTTGGAAAATCCCAAGCATCTCAAACTCCAAAATTTTTGAGCACCAGCATCATAATTTGCAAATATTCCAAAATCTGAAAAATGCTCAAACCTGAAATGCTTCTGGTCCCAGCATTTCAGATGAGGAACCAGTCTGTGTCATCTATTTATATTCTGTATAATTTTTTACTTTTTTGACAGGCAGAGTGGACAGTGAGAGAGAGACAGGCAGAAAGGTCTTCCTTTTACTGTTGGTTCACCCTCCAATGGCCGCCGCGGCTGGCGCGCTGCGGCCGACGCACCGCGCTGATCCAATGGCAGGAGCCAGGTACTTCTCCTGGTCTCCCATGGGGTGCAGGGCCCAAGCACTTGGGCCATCCTCCACTGCACTCCCTGGCCACAGCAGAGAGCTGGCCTGGAAGAGGGGCAACCGGGACAGAATCTGGTGCCCTGTCCGGGACTAGAACCCGGTGTGCCGGCGCCGCTAGGTGAAGGATTAGCCTAGTGAGCAGCGGTGCCGGCTGTATAATTTTTTAAAAAGAATTTATTTATTCAAAAGGGGGAGAGTGAGCAAGCAAGCGAGCGAGTACGCTCTTCTATTTGCTGGTTCATTCCCCAAATGTCTGCAATAGTCGGGGCAGGGACTGTCTGAAGCCAGGAGCCTAGAACTCCATCTGAACTTGGGCCATCTTTTGCTCTTCTCCTAGGCATATTAGCAGGGAGCTGGATTAGAAGTGGAGCAGCTAGCACTTGAAACAGTGCTCATATGGGATGCAGATGATGTCTTAGCATATCTGGTCTCTATGTACATATTTTGCAATGTAACTTGATCCATACTAGTAGGTAGATTTTTACATGAAAATAAAGATGATTGGAGTGTGGTGTTTTAAACAGTGGTAAGAGAGGACATTAGGGAAGCTCTGGATTTGGAGTAAAAGCTGAGCATAAACACTTTGAAAAGACGATCTCAGGTCATTATAATAGTCTTTCCTTTTGATGCTTCAGTTCCCCACCTCTCAGTTTGTGAATCATTGCTCACAATCTCTGAGCTAATCTATTGGAAGAATGGTGTTTGAACTTCTGTCACCGACTAGATCCCTATCTTCAACCAGTTAACTTGAAAATGTGTTTCACATTGGCACTGGAAGAAAAAGTGTGGGCCAATCAATGCAAATCTATCAACTCCAGGAAACAAATACTTCAGATTGCATGTCCTGCCCACTGTGGCTCAATAACAGTATCTTTGCCCAAGGAGAACAATATGTCCTCAAGGAGGAGGAAAAATTAAAGTATTAATAATTTCCAAAGAGTCATATCACAGAGATTGTGTTGATGCTACACAAAGAATACATCTAGTCAAGTTCTGCAACAATCTGGGACCTTAGTGATGCAGTTTGACTTTCAAAATAGATACCTTCCAAACTGTTTTTACTCAACTGTTTTTGAACATCGACCTTAACGTCACAGGTTCTTTTCATGCTCAGACAAGGGAGTTGAAAATCTCTCTGTGCAAATAGATATTTAGGAAGATGCCAAATGACTATAATTTCTTCTCCAAGAACTGGATTACCGATTTCAATCACTGCTAGTGTCTATGTTTAATATAGACATGTAAGAACTGTAATCTGGAAATAAAGCCATTCCTTGGGGACCAAAATCAGGAAAGTTCCAATAGAAGCTATAAATGGATTCTGCCATGAATGTTATAGTCAGAGCCTTGTGACTACTGCATGCAAAATTTTCTGTACTTAAAACATTCCCTCTACTATTAGCCTATTTGACTCTAGCATAATCATTTGAATTCAACTCAGCTACTGTGTCTGTTGCAATCACACTCTTCTGTTTTTCTCCCTTAGTACCAGTTCTACGCAAACTTTTTATAATTAGAATTTTCCACTTACGTTGTCTGTGTGTGTTTAGTCTCTGTTGTCTTCATTATACTTAAAGCTACATTGTGGAGGGACCACATCTGTTTTCACCCACATTTATAGCAGAGCTTTTAACAGTGTGTGGCATGAATCCCTAAGTACATTTTCTTTTTTTAAAAAATAAGAATGAGAATATGATGAGCACATGTAGCAGATACAGAAGAGAGTCTGTTAAATGCCAGCCATATTGGGCTGTGTAAAGAACCTTAAATGGTAACTTCTACTTGAGGGTGAATTTCTACCCAAATACTGATCATCAGAACTATTACGCAAGGATAAAATTTGGTGGATAGTACTGCTTCCACTTTATGATAGCCTGAGATTTGATACACACTTTACCTGCAAATAGATTTGGATACATAGCATTGAACAGTGAAGTTTTTTTTTCTTCACCTTTTCCTCCAAAATGTTCAGAAAGGGTCGTAGGCGAAATGTTCCTTGTTGGTAGTCAGTGAAAATGTTTTCACATTATCTTTGGTCTAATAGGCCTTACATTTGTAGATAAATAGAATCAGGCACTTAATTTATAATACCTACTACTTATCACTTTGGCTTGAACAGGAGATGCTAAACTTTGCAATAGTTTTATATGTATGTATACTGGTCTATTTATAACACTTTAATGTATTTTTGTCTCTGAATAAACAGAAGAATTTACATAGGCACAATACTGTCATTGCCCATTAGGAAACTATTCAAATCTCAGGTTCAAGGAAATGAACAAGATTTAAAAGTAAAATAATGGATTAAAAAAAAAGGTCAACCTTGATGAAATCCATGCCTCTTATTTTGCTGGAGCCATTTCTGCTGCTTTTTGTATTTGAAACCAGTAGATAATTAAGTTTCCACTCAAGCTCAACTTCAGGCCTAGCTGAAGACTCTCAATAAAGGAGACTTACTCTGTCTTGTAAAAATGCTCGACTTTCATTTAAGAAGCGATGCTTCCCAGTTTAATGTGAAACAGTAGCATTAGGTGGATGAAGAAGAAACCTGGGGTAAATCTTTGTAGTCTGTCGTGACAATTTTAAAATTCTATTTTATACTCGTGCTCATGTCCAAAACAGTACATTTTTAAAGGAAACACAGCTCAACTCTTCATTGTTTTGGATAATGCTTGCTCCTGCCACTCTGTCATGCTGGATAGGTTTTTAAAGGTTAACCTCATGTCCCAAGAACATTGTTCTCTTTCAGTTTAACTATGGTTTTGCACCAGAGGCGCCTTGGCCACAATCACAAGGAAATGCAAACCAATGCCAGCGTCAGAGCAGCTTTTGTGCATGCCCTTGGAGACCTATTTCAGAGCATCAGTGTGCTAATCAGTGCACTTGTTATCTACTTTAAGGTGAGCATGTTTAAGATTACCCATTATCTTCGTAAGTTCAGAAGCTTACCTGTATTAACAAATTATGTTTGCCTATACAAACCACTTTACAAGATCAAAGCAAATAAACACCCAAAGCCTAAAACTTTAGACTTTGCTAGTTTCCTAAGAATTGGGCTGCCAGTCTTTCAAGGAAGAAATTCAAATTTTGTCATGGTATTAAGATGGACAGCAATGGAGCTGAAGGTCTTAGTGTTCTTGGATTGTTAGGAACAGAAAAGATCTGACTCACACAAGCAAAAAAGTAGACTTATTAGATAGAATGTACCCCAGATCTCCAATATCCAAAAGCTCACCGACGCTTTCTCTTTAAATATCTTTTTCTGACCAAGTAATCTGTCAGTAAGTACTTCAGAAAGGCTAGCAAATGATGAGTGCGCGTTCTTCAAAAGCTTGAGATAAATAAATTTAAAAGCAAAGGACTGATAGTTCTTCCTTGATTTATCCTGTCCATCACTGAACAGGTAGCATTGTTCACAGGTAGTGCTGGACTTGACCTTGTCTACACAAGAGTCTGGAACCAATTTAAATGATATGGGATGTTCTCCCAAAAGACAGAAATCAAAGAAGAAATAGAGACAAGTTATCTAGGTGTCAGAAACTATCCAATTTCTGTCCCAGGTGCTATGTTAAAATAATTTTCCCTGTTCTTGTACTTGCTGAATATTCAAATACCTGGGAAGGGGAGTCTAATTTATCTTGCTGGGGCCTTGCACTGGTTGATCATCTAGGATAGGGTAGAGACCTTGATTCACTGTCCCTCTGACATTGCTCACAATGCAGGAAAGCTGACTTCTCCCTCAAAAAGCCAGGGTGTAATGCGAAGTGCAGCTGGGTCCCAAATGGGCTCCTGACCCCAAACAAAGATTCACCATGGCTCTCCATCTGGTAATACCAAGAAATAACAGTGTTGGGTTAGGGTGGTGGTGAGGGATAATGAAAGGAAGGGGCATTAGGCTGCCTTTGCATCTTAACTGTCCAATTTCCAGGGGCTCCCGCCGTTTTGTTTTTTTAAAGATTTTACTTTATTTGAAAGTCAGAGTTACAGAGAGGCAGAGGCAGAGAGAGAAGTCTTTTATCCGCTGGTTCACTCCCCAAATGCCACAACAGCCAGAGCTTCCTAGATCCCAAGCCAGGAGCTTCTTCCAGGTCTCACATGGATACAGGGGCCCGAGGACTTGGGCCATCTTCTATGGCTTTTCCAGGCCAAAGCAGAGAGCTGGATAGGAAGAGAAACTGGGACTTGAACCAGCACCCATATGAGATTCTGGCACTGCAGGCAGTGGCCCTACCCGCTATGCCATAGCACTGGCCTTGCTCCCCACTTTTTTTTTTTTAGAAAATCAAAATATATAAGTAAAAGACCTCCGAGTTCAGGTGAGGAAAATGGTTACCGACTGCTTTAAGTCTTAGGTAAACAGTTAAAAATCATGAGGAGTAATGAAATTGGAGAGTCCCCCTACAAAGGTGAAGTCGATGCTGAGATTCTTAGATAATTGAGCATAGAACTTCACAGGCAGAATACCAGGTGAGGACAGGAGCTGAGGTTGGGAAAGAGCAAGAATGACATTGTGGATAGATCAAAGATACTGAGTATGTGCCACACTTGAGAGGGAAAGAAATGATCTAACCCCAGGCAGTCAAGACCATGGTCCAGCTGATTATTGGCCGCATGTAACCTTGTACACCGCTTCTCCTCAATTATGTCCAAAAGTCTTGGGACACAATGGGCCTATTTGTGCAAGTTTTCATCACATACCATTTATTTATTCATTTCAGAGAAGTCAAGTCAAGCCCCTTGAGGGCACACTTAAGAGTTAGATTTCCCCCTGTGTTGTGAAATTAGGAGGACAATGTATCCTGTAGCATCCCTTCTTCCTTTCTCCAGTTGCTGGTAATTTAAAGGTGAAAAGGAGTGAGTCTTCAGAAGAAAATCTTGCCTCCGAGTCAGATGGCAGCAGGGTGGATGGGTAATAGAGAAGGAAAGGAAGGGTTTTGTTTGTTTGTATTTTTTTTAAAGCAGACTTTCTGGATGGGCAATATGAACTCATTTAACCAAAGTCCCTGTATTTTCCAGCCAGACTACAAAATAGCTGACCCAATCTGCACATTTATCTTTTCCATCCTGGTTTTGGCTAGCACCATCACGATCCTTAAGGACTTCTCCATCTTACTCATGGAAGGTAGGAGAGATGTTATTATCTCCGGGATCAATATTTTCTTTCCCATGTGGTCACAAGAAGGGGTGACTGCAAGACATGCAGTTAGTTTGTGTTAAAGGAAAAATTTTAACTCATGCAGAACTTTTGTGAAATTATTTGATTTTATTCATTTGGGAATAAATAAAAAGGAACTAGCTTCTGTTTCTACCCCTAGCAACTGTTCAATACCCCAGAGCATATAAACATTAAGTACAAACATAGACATGGGAGGATAGATTGTAATATTAATTGATTCAAAATATATCTGGGAGGACTACACAAATCTACCCTGCAGACAGCATAACTGAATATTTTACTTCCGTTGGGTCTCATGGCGCAAGAACACTAGGGTGACTCTGTTTACTCTTTCTACATGTGTTTATTGAGCTCCATCTCTGGGCTGGGTAGCGTTCTGGAAGCCAGAGTCAGAGTTGAGCAAAATAGGGACTAGCTCTGTCCTCATGGGGCTAATGTGTCAGTGAGGGGAGATTATTCAAATGAGACACAGAAACAGAGTGCTGGCGAGTGTTGAAGTGTGGAACCTCTGTTGGGGATTTGAACCTGGCCGGGGTAAGGACTGGTGGACAGACTTTGCCGAGCAAGTGGTATCGGCTGGCTCTCCATTAACCCAGATGGGGGAGGATCCCAGGCTAACTAACCTCATTACCACAGCCGGGGTCTAGCCTGGGTGATCCTCTGGGGTTTATGGAACCCCTGCATGGTCCCCTCAATCTTCCAATTACTCAGGAACAGATGACAAACTCAACATCAAGATGTTCTTTCTTATGCCTCAAGTTCACGGCCCACCTGGCCTCTCCCCATTCTCCATTTTTGTAGAGAAACTGCTGTTTCTGCCCTTTTCAGGCTACACTCGCATTGACAAAATAAGCACGCATTGTTTATTTTGTATCAGGCCAACCTCAATTCAAATTCTAGTCATGCAAGTTTCGGGCTGTGGGACTTTAGAGAATACACTCACTCCTCACTCCTGACTTTGTTTTCTCAACTCAAAAGTAGGAGTACACAACCTACACCGCAGTGTTGTTGGGAGTATTAGTGAGACAGATATGAGTGTCTGGAACAGAGTAGCTCCTCAGTAAATGTGATCTCTCCTCTATCTCATTGGGTTCACTAGGATACTGTGTACATGAAACTCGCTCATGGAAATGACCCTGTACTGCAAAGTCATCTCCACACCGCGCAAGTCCCAATTTTTTTCAAAGATTTAAAGTCAGAGTTACAGAGAATGAGAAACAGACGAGGTCTTCCACCCACTCTTTCCTGCCCCAGATGGCAGCAAAGACCAGGGCAGGGCCAGGCTGAAGCCAGGAGCTTCATTCAGGTGGTAGGGACCCAACACTTGGGCCGTGTTCTGCTGCTTTTCTTAGGCCATTAACAAGGCGCTGGATTAGAAGTGAAGCAGCTGGGTCATGAACTGGTGTCCATACAGGGTGCTGGCATTGCAGGTGGCACGTTTACCCGCTAAGCCACCACACCTGCCCCAAAGTCCAGATTCTTGACCACAGGCTGTGGCCATAGCCCTGGTGAGGCTGGGATACTGATGGCCTCAGAGGGATAAGATAGTCTTAACTGGAACAAATCCATTGTTGTCATTGCCAGGAAAATGGTACTTCAAGTTGGAGAACTACTGACTTGCTATACAATTTTCTTGGTATCCAGGTTATCTTAGATAACCTCTCCCTCTACAAGTGTTTTGAACTTCAGAAGTTTTTGAATTTTGGAATATTTGTGTATACATAAAGTAAGTTGGGGATGGGATACAAGTCTAAACACAAAATATATTTATGTTTCATTGTCACCTCATACACATAGCCTGAAGGTAATTTTATACCTATCTGTATTTGGGCTGTAACCTGTCACTCGATGTGAGATGTGGAATTTCCCACTGCAACACTCATGTTGACACTTTAGTTTGAGATTTTAGAATTTAGGATTAGGAATGCTCAGCCTGTGTTAAAGTATGTAGACATAAAGCACTGGATTATATTTCCTCTGTGATTTATTGTTCTATGGTCCATTTACACCACTATTCACACCAATTAAGGGATTCCTACATGATACACTAGGGGTTTGCATAGTGAGCATAGGGATAATTGAGAATCTCCAGATATTGCTTCGATGTTTCTTTTGGCTTTAAGCACTTTGACAGAAGGTGGGCATTCTCCGAGTGCAGTCAGTCACCCTGGTCACCCTCGGTGACAGCTCACAGTTCATCAGCTTCACTGCTGGTACCTTCAAGGCTTTCGCTACTGGCCAGTGCCCTAATTGTTGCAGATGATAGTGAAATGGACAAGAGTCAGATATCACTAACCAGCAACTACTGGGCTCTGAATGTGAGAATCTGGTTTGTCAAGTCACATGCATCTGTTTTCTGTCCTGAGGGCCGAGTGCTGGGGCTGCAGCTGTTACTGCTAATATGGAAATTGTTGACTCAAAGGCAGATAAAAGACACTGGTATACAGTGTGAAATGTCTCTATTCCACTTCTTCTGACTTAATACAGCTCTTCCCTGGTGATTATCTTTAATTTATTTAAGGAAAAGTGCAGAAACTGAACTATCTCAGCTAATTATTGAAACAGACAGGTAACTCCTTTCTGGGAGACACTTAATTTTCAAATTAGCTTTTTAAATGAGGTTATTAAGAAATACTTGTACTTAGAATTTTTAAATGCAGAGAAGTATAAAATAAGTTTCTATATACTTTTATCTTTGAATTCTCCATACTATTTTTCAGAATAACTTGTTAATATATTTCCAAAAATATTTTTCTTCTTATTGTTTGAAAGGCAAAGAGAAACAGACTGAGAAAGATCTGCTGGTTCACTCCTCACAGCCCCAACAGCCAGCGCCAGGCCAACCAGAAGTCAGGAACTGGGAACTCAATCTAGTTCTCCCTGCGTAGGTAGCAAGGATCCAAGTATCTGAATCATCACCTGCTGCCTTCCCAGGTGCATGTTAGCCAGAAGCTAGAATTAGAAGCTGAGCCAGGACTCAAACCCAGGGACTTAGCACAAGTGGCATTTGAACTGCTGTGCCAAATACCTGCCACAGGGAGAGGTTTTTTTTAAGATTTATCTATCCAAAGGCAGAGCAATACAATTCCCAAATAGCCACAATGATATATGTGCCAATGTTTGTGTGTTGGTATGTGTCCTTTTATTAAAAAAAAAAACGAGATATTATTCTGTATCTTGAACTTTTTCCGTTGACGATCTTTTGCATTAGCATATCCATAGATATTCCTCATTTTCTTAGTTGCAATTACTCCACCATATGGATGTATTCACATTCAGTGGACATTACAAAAGATGATATAATTACCACTCTCATATATATATTTTTTTTTTGACAGGCAGAGTGGACAGTTAGAGACAGAAAGGTCTTTCTTTTGCCGTTGGTTCACCCTCCAATGGCCACCGCGGCCGGCACGCTGCAGCCGGCGCACCGCGATGATCCAAAGCCAGGAGCCAGGTGCCTCTCCTGGTCTCCCATGCGAGTGCAGGGCCCAAGCACTTGGGCCATCCTCCACTGGACTCCCTGGCCACAGCAGAGAGCTGGCCTGGAAGAGGGGCAACCAGGACAGAATCCGGTGCCCCGACCGGAACTAGAACCCGGTGTGCCTATTTTACTGGATGCTTTACTATTCTTGCACACTTCTCAGCAAAAGAGATTACTGGATGTGATACAGTGTTGAAATCTGTGGAGGCATGCCTCTTGGTTATGTTATTTCCTGCAGGAGTTTAGTTAAGATGGGCTTGTGTTCTGCATGTGGGTAAAGAGATGAATGAGATGAGAGGCAAGGGTCCTGGGTGAGTAATAGTAGGCACTCAACGGGTCAGCTGAAATACCCCCGAGATGACACACATTAGACAGATAACTTTAAAAAGTTGATAACCAGATAGAGTACACACGAGAATGAACATTCTCCCATCTACTGGTTCACTCCTCAAATGTCAACATGGTTGAGGCTGGGCCAAGAAGCTGAGAGCTGGGAACACAATCCAAATCTCCTACAGGAATGGCAGGAACCCAATTACTTGAACCATCATCACTGCCTCCCAGGGCCTTCATTGGCAGGAAGCTGGAGACATGAACTGGAATGAGTAATTGAGCCTGGACACTGTGATGTAGGTCACAGGTATATAAACCACAGGTTAAATGCTGGCTCCGATAGCCAAATTTTTGACCACTATACCTGGACTATCATTTACATAATACTTTACAATACTCTGACGCTTGTCTTTTCCACCTTAGCAGTATTTAACTCCTCTCTAGCCCCAATTTTCTTCTTTCAGTTAAATAGGAACTGTAACTTTGATATCTAGTAAAGCTCTTAGGTCTGCTAATGAGACACTTTCTATACATAAAATGCTTATGGGGCTGGTGTTCTGCCATGGCGGGTTAAGATGCCACCTGTGACACCAGCATTCCATGTCAGCACTGGTTCAAGTCCCAGCGGCTCCATTTCTGATCCAACTCCCTGCCTGGCAGAGTAGAATATGCGCCAGTTCTCAGGCCCCTGCCACCCATGTGGGAAACCTGGATGAAGTTCCTGGCTCCTGACTTGGGCTGGCCCAGCAATGACTCTCAATATTGGCTGCATGTTAGAATTACCCATGCTGGGTCTTATCCCCAGAGCTTCTGATCCAATTAATCTTGGGTATACCTGGTCCTCAGAACTTCTATAAGTGACTCTGGTAATACTGATGTGCATTCACTGTTGAATACAATCCTGAAAGCCTGCAATCTGTTGGGAAGTCTGAAATGAGGCTAAAGCGTATTTATTATACTAGATGTCCCAGGTGTTTGTTTAGTAGAGGCTAAAAAGGAGTTGGACTTAGAAACATCTTATAGGTCCTCTTTTGTTGAAAGACTATTTCAACAAATAGCTTTACTACTGTTACACTGGTTGAATTATTTTAAATTCTTGTTTTGAACTGATGGGTGTTTTACTCTTCCAACTAAACATTAGCTCTTTCTGGAACTAGCCAGAGCAAATGGTCTCTCATCATCTAGATGGCAAACTTTGCAATATTTGAGAAGAATGACAACACTTCCCTTACCCTTCTCTTCTCCTGGCTATAGACACCCATTTCTCTTTGGCACAAAAAAATAGCTGATTGCCTGTCAGGCTTCCCCCTCTTCCTGTGGGCCCTGTAGTTTCTCTAGAAACAAGAATGGCAGTTAAAGTATTATGTTCTGTGACCCAGACATTGAATGCTGACTAATGTAGCTAAAATAATGGGAAATTTATAAGCCGAGTAATAAGATGGTATTACAATGTTAGGATCCTCTATTAACACAGTTCATTAAGTGACCTGTTGGATAACCAACATTTGTAAAACTCTGCAATTCATAAAGAGCAGATATTCTCCAATTTGCTCCACAAAGAGCTCTGATCTACATCATTCTTATCATACGTGTTTTACTACAAATGCATCTAGGATCAATGACCTTCCGCTATATGACTAAATTTAGTATAGTTGTAGTTGGAATACTAATTCAGGATTATTTGATATCAAACCTCATGTTATTTCATTTTGCTTTCTAGAGTGTATGCAAAGAGAATTAGGGAAAATTTAATACACCCTGAAAGCTGAAGCTGATTACTTGTTGGCTATTGCATATTAAATTCTGCAAACATTCTATGAAATTTGATTGATGGTAAATCCTTTGAAATGGGCGATTCTGGTTTGTAAACATTTGAAGGAAGAAACCAGCAGAGGGCAAGTGGCTATCTTAGGTCTTTGCAGCCTCTCTAGCCATTTCAAAGAGCTGTATTTAGTTGAATAACAATAGCCTCCCACTCTTTCTTTGTGTCAGGTGTACCGAAGGGCCTGAATTACAATGGTGTAAAAGAGCTCATCATGGCCGTTGATGGGGTTGTGTCTGTGCACAGCCTGCACATCTGGTCTCTAACAATGAACCAAGTGATTCTCTCGGCTCACGTTGCTACAGGTCAGTGAGTTTTGTAAGTTATCCTGGACAAAATATAATTGTCCTGTAAAGTCAGCAACTTCCTTTTTGTAGAGCTGCCCTCAGTGTCTATTGCCTGACAAACAACTGTAAAATGTTTTATGCTGCCAAGTGGCTTTAAAAAAACAACCCACTTGATGTTGTCATAACAGTACCAATGACAACTTTGTGGCTGACTGCAGAAGGCGGAGAAGATTCAGAACAAAGGACTACAATGCCTCCCCATGGTCAACACCTTGGACTCTGCAAATTCGCCTTTCTCTGTTCAGCTTGATGACCTATCAAACAGTGGAAAGAAACTCAGCAATAAATTGTAACTGAGTATCTCCTGTGTATACATGCTTTGCCTGACAGGCCCCATGATCAAAGTTTGAGCAAGCTGGGTTCCTTAGAGGGTGGTTAGAAATTCTGTAGCCATGTGCGACAAGGCTTTGGATATTGGTTTTATACTGAAAACTACTTTTCCAAGTAGAAGGTGATTTGTTCATGACAAGTCCTGGGGCTGGGAACACAGGAAGTGGGCAGTCTTTCCCTGCCTCAGGAAAGTGCTGAGGTCTAGGATAGGTTAGGCTGCTAAAATGACTCGAGGCAGTTTGTAGAGGCAGGGGATAGGGACACCAGCAACAGTCGTTTCAGGACTGCACTTTCTCAGACATCCTCATCTTCTCCAAGGGCTCCAATTTGGCTTCAGTGAATTCATAGCGTTCATGGCACAAATATTTCACAACAAATGGAAGAACATAAACAATGAGGTTACTATGGAGGGGACTTGACAGCTTCCTGTTACCACTGGTGGCGGGAAGAAAAGAACGGCTGTGAGGCTGCTGCTCTAGGAAAGGTCTGTAGCGAGCTCTAAATGCTCTGGTGCCGGCGACTGGCCTGGATATAAATTCTAATTGAATAAAAGACGGCCACCCAGAGACCCCCGGGCACTGGTGAACAGCACTGTAAGAAACAATAGGTCTCTCTTGGCCCTTTCCAGGGATTTTCTTCCCTTCCATATTCATCTCCTTGGAGTGCCAGACTCTAGAGGTAACTGTGGGCAGGAGAATCCCGGTGATGATGGGCTCCTTTGCTGCACGAGAATTTGCCGTGCCTTGCGTGTGAGAACATAGATGTTGGTCACAGTCAATGCGGCGAGTGCTGTGCCTGGGCCCCACCCCTCCATGTCGGAGGCAGAGCACTTGAAGCTGGAAGCTCAGTCATTCCTGTGTGTGTGCAATCAGTGCTAATCTTACTGTGGTTCTTTATCAACAGCAGCCAGCTGGGACGGCCAGGTTGTTCGGAGAGAGATTGCTAAAGCCCTCAGCAAAAGCTTTGCTGTGCACTCCCTCACCATTCAGATGGAATCTCCAGCCGACCAGGACCCTGACTGCATTTTCTGTGAAGCCCCCCAGGACTAGCTCAGTCACTGTCAGCTTCCCTCATTAGACAGGCTTTGTACTTGCTGCTTTGCAGTTTCTGTAACATACGAAATAAGAATTCAAAGGAAGAAATTTGAGAAATA
The DNA here is from genome assembly GCF_964237555.1 of Oryctolagus cuniculus. Taxonomy (NCBI): domain Eukaryota; kingdom Metazoa; phylum Chordata; class Mammalia; order Lagomorpha; family Leporidae; genus Oryctolagus; species Oryctolagus cuniculus. Next base: position 142,874,425 of record NC_091437.1, read on the forward strand.
TGACACTGTGCAGTGTACCCTTTACTCTTTATTTAGCTCCATCCACTTTGAATATGCATTCAGATCCATCAATCAATTGGATTATATACTCATCAGTGGCTGTGTTTAATTAGAGGAATGTGCGAATAGATTATTTGTTAACTGGGGCTGAAAGAGCAGCTGTTTGTAACCACAGGCAATAAATGGTTCATGTGCCATGAATAATGAATCCTGGGAAGGTGTGGTTAAAGTTGAACTCAGAAAAGTCTTATCAGGAATCAGTGTCAGGACAAAAAGAAAGGGGCCACAGAAAGTTTACGGAAAATGTGCAGTATTTTTTAATTCCATGTATCCATGAGATCCTCGCATAGTCACAAAATTCCTCTGAAACATGTGAAGCAAAAACTGGAACAGCAGCCAAGTTAGGAAAAAAAGAACTCGGGGTCTAACTCCCCATAGAACTTGACTCTCTCACTACTTGTATTGTGTGACCTGGGGCAACATCTCTTGGATTCCTATCAACATCGCTATTCACAAAATGGGGGGAAGAAATTATTTCTCAGCCTTGCATGTAAATTATGTTGTAATGTTTGAAATTGTTGAATTTTACTTCTCTGGAAAAACGTTGTGGACAAGATATATGAAATTGCTGCTTTTTGAGTGTTTTCATTTGGTAAACCTAATAAAAGAAAATAAGGAAGCAGAGTACTAAAATCTATCTCAGGTCACATAGAAAATCATTTAGTGAAAGAATACAGATATGAACTCAGATTTTGAATAATATTTATGGAGCACTAACTATTGTCCAATAACTGTACTGGGCTATTTAGCGGTGTTGCCTCATTTCATTTTAATGACCATTTGGGAAGTTGGAACTAATGCCATTATTGTCTAGACAAGAGCATAATACTCAGAGTTTGACTAATCTAACCAATGTTATTTATTCAGTCATTCAAAAAAACTATTTTTGATGCCAGCTGTGGCTGAGCATGGGTGAACCAAGCCAACATGACTTTTACCATCATGGAGTTCTTCCTATTTTGATGAAAAACATGCTGAAGTGCATACTATGAGTAGTGGCAAGTGATAGGAAGGAAGAGAGGCTGATTTAGATAGAAGGTCCATAGAATGTCTATGAATTGAGATCTGAACAGAGTAGATGCTAGCCAAGTGAATTGTAGGAGAAAGCATATTTTAGAAGAAACACCAAGAGGGGCTGGAGTTGTGGCATAGTGGGTTAATCTGTAGCCTACAATGTTGGCATCCCATATGGGCACCAGTGGCTTAAAATACAATCCAACTCCCTCTGAATGCTCCTAGAAAAGCAGAGGAAGATGGCTCAAGTGCTTGTGTCCCTGCTATCCACATGGGAAACCTTGATGGAGTTCCAGTCTCCTGACTTTGGCCTGGCGTAACTCTAGTCAGTCATCACAGGCATTTAGGGAGTGAGCCAGCAGATGGAAGATCTCTATCTGTCCCTCCTCTCTTTGTAACTCTGCCTTTCAAATAGATACATAAATATATGCATACAAAGTAGCAGCAGCAGCAAGAACATGAGTTTATACCCTGAAGACAGAACTTGCCATACTTGAAAAAAATCAAGGAAGGGCCTTGTGGACTAAGAGTACTAAGTAAGGGAGTGAGTTAAAGGACATAAAGTCGGAGACAAAAGCAAGGCCAAGTCAGAAGTTGGTAGAACTATTTTGTCCGAAGACCAATTTATGCTTTTAGAACATCTTTTCAAAAGTTCCGTTTCTTTTAGTTCAAGTAGTTTGTATTGACAATGATTTATTATTTCAGAAGTGCAGGCAAAAGATGATTCTGTAGTCTTCAAAAGGAAGGGATGGATGAATTGATGAGTTAAAAGCAAAGGACTAAAAGTGCTTCCTCGATATATCTGGTCTATCACTGGACAGGTAACATTGGACTTGATGCTGTCTACCCAACAGTCTGGCTAAGGAAAGAAAATTTGAACTAATTGAAATGGTTATGGTCTGTTCTTTCAAAATCCTTCCTCTGTAGAGCTGGAATTATGCTATTAGAAAATAAGGATATGAAAGAGGAGATTTAGCCAGTGCTGTGGTGCAGTAGGTCAATCCTCTGCCTATGGTGTCAGCATCCCTTATGGGTACCGATTCTAGTCCCAGCTGCTCCCCTTTCAATCCAGCTCTCTGCCATAGCCTGGGAAAGCAGTAGATGGCCCAGTGCTTGGGCCCAGGCACCCACATGGGAGACTGGGAAGAAGCTGCCGGCTTTGGATTGGTGCAGCTCTGGCTGTTGTGACCATTTGGGGAATGAACCAGCAGAAGACAGACCTTCCTCTGTCTCTCCCTCTCACTGTAACTCTTCCTCTCAAATAAAATATTAAAAAAAGAAAGACTGAAGGGCCTTGGTCAGTTAGGAAACTTCATGGTAGAAAAATGAACATGAGAGGGAATTAGAAATGTGGTTTCCACCCTTCTGCTTCCTTCCAGATCTGATCTTAGCTGGTTCTCAATTTCTTTGATGTTCAGAGTCCCAGGGGTTTCTGTCAGAATGAATTACATGGGATAATAAATGTGAAGAGAAAGGTTGAGTCTAAGTATATACTCATGCTCAGTAAATGTCCTATCCAGAGCTTTTTTTTTTTTGGGGGGGGGGGACAAGCATAGTGGACAGTGAGAGAGAGAGAAAGGTCTTTTCTGTTGGTTCACCCGCAATGGTCGCTCCAGCAGCGTGTTCTGGCTGGCGCACTGCGCTGATCCGAAGCCAGGAGCCAGGTGCTTCTCCTGATCTCCCATGTGGGTGCAGGGCCCAAGCACTTGGGCCATCCTCCACTGCACTCCTGGGCCACAGCAGAGAGCTGGCCTGGAAGAGGAGCAACCGGGACAGAATCCGGTGCCCCAACTGGAACTAGAACCCAGTGTGCCGGCGCTGCAGGCGGAGGATTAGCCTAGTGAGCCACGGCGCTGGCCCTACCCAGAGCTTTTCAACCTCAGCACTATTCTCACTTGAGACTGGATCATTCTTTGTGCAGAACATTCCTGTGCACTGTAGCATGATTAGCAACATCCTTGGGCCCCACCCACTAACTCCCTGTTATACTCCCTATGCTAGTTGTAAACCAAATGCACCTAACACCCAGGCATGCAAATACATGCAATCCTGCAGGTTATAAGAGAAGCAGCGAGGTGACATAGCATGTGTGTCTTGGAGCCTGGATGGCTGATTTTAAACAAGAAGCCAACAGGATAAGAGGTAATTTGTGAATGTTCTTTCATGCAGGATCTTTTTTATTTTCAGGTTCTCCATGAAGGTGGTAAGTGCACTTAATACAAATTGACTAGGACATTCATTGTTATAAGTTTTACTCCTAGAAAATCACTGTTTTACAGCTGGGACACACTTTCTTGCCTCCTTCATCAAGAAGTTTAGCCACAGTATATCTCCTTGAATCAGGCCCAGGCCTGGTTCTCTCCTTTTCCAACTCCTGAGCTGAGCAGATAAATTAGACTAAGGTCTTCTATACAGATCTGCCCATCCATCTCTTCCTCTCACTCCCTCCTTGTGCAGGGAAGATTGAATGTCTTGGTCTTAAGATTTAAATTTAAATAGTAAGAAAAGAAATAGACAGTTCAGTTTGACTTCCAATCTAGGCTGTGCATTTCAAGTCATGAACTATTTCACTGGGTTATTGGAGCCTGACTCAGACATTGGCCAAGTAGTACTTTGATGCATTTTGTTATTTTTTTTTCCCAAGGATAATTTTCTCAGAACCTCTGTAGGGAAGAGGGGAATAGGCAAGACAGGATTCTATCATTTAGAGTGCTTGGTCATTATGACAATATTCTAGTACCATTCAAACTTCAGCCCTCACCTCCAATAAGGATAGAGAACTGATTGTAAGCTCCTTTTGAATGCCTAACTCTGGTGGTGAAATATCCACTAGGCAGTTAGAAATTTGGTTACCAACTTTAGATCATTTCTTGGGATATTTTTCCTAGACTAAATTTGGACATATGTGTGAATAGATAGAGAGGTCTTTTACAACTGATATTTCCTTGTCACATTCTGGCAAAAAACTCCTTTTAAAAAAATTCTAACCTGTTTATTCCAAACCTTTATAATCACTAGTCAAATGAAAACATTTTCATCTACCAAAGGGCCCAAGCACTAGGATCAGCTAAGGAGGGCTGTTGTAGATATACAGAGACCCACAAACATCCAAGTTGACTCCAACATTGGTGCCACAGATAGTTTAGGTATTTATCTGTGAGAAGTTAATTCATTCCCTTCACTAGCATGATCCGAGTGTCTGCTTTGTGCTAGGCATTTTTCTTAGCACAGAGCTAGCAAGAGGAATTGGACACAGTGAGCGTTTCAGCCCTGATTGTAGTGCAACACCCCCCTGTGGAGAGCAAAGATGTGCAAGTTCATATCCTGGCAATTGGAAGGAAGTCAACAGGTCTGGTTTGGAACATGGGCTTCTGTATTTTCCTTAAGTTACCCAGAGATGATTCAAGAACAGTCAGGAACAATCAACTGCAGATTTCACAAAGTGACATTCTGCATTATGTATGCAAAGTTACATAGGCATTAAATAGATATTTATACAGTTATATATGGAGTTTATCCAGGTACATGAAGAGCAGTCCAAAGGGAAGACAGTGTAAGGTCCTCGTGTTTGTCCATTAGTTTTTAATTTGAAAAGCAAAATACTGGTGGAAATCTAACCTCTCAACTCTGAATTTTAAGACAGTATGGTGGTTGGTTTGTGTGTGCGTGTGTGTGTAACATTACTGCAGAACATTGTAGAGAACAGGAATTATGTCTTATGTGATTTTTATCATTCTGTAGAAGGGTGCTGAAAGCCTAGTGGGGATTCATAATTTTGAAGGCAATGACTCTGGAGCAATACATGGGTCTTGTCATTATTTTTCATTTACATTTGTATTTTGCAGAAATGCTGTGGGCCAAGAAAACATTGACAGAGGTCACATCTGTGCCATCTCTGAATCAATCAGCACTGCCGAGACAGCCACTTAGCTCTCTGCTGACAGCTCACCCAGCTTAGTGGTGACAAATACACTTGTCCCCCACCTCAGTGAGCACGCTTAGGCTCCCAGGATTAGAGTTGCTTGGGTTCCTAATGTCTCATGCCACATCTGGCTCTCCAAACAGAAGGGGCTGTTCATACCAAATTATTTCTCCAGTTTCAAGGACCACTGAGTGATTTTGCTTTTCCATATTTTCTGCAGGATAGGGCCCTGATGACCAGATGACCTAGCAAATGCTCATGTTCTAGTGTAATTGTTTGCATTGACTTCCTTTGAAAAGCCTTATTTAAATTTGATTTTATGTCAGAAACACACTGAACATCAGGTAACACAAGCAAGGAAGATTGGTGTATCAACCCAAGGAATTACCTCATGGCTTCTAGTGATTACAATCATTTCCCTGACAGTCTACTTCTTTAGACCGATTGAAAACTCTGGATGGGAGATGTTTTTGTGGTGAACTACAGACAGTCTGCAATTGACACATAATGTTTGTGTATATATATGGGGTTCAGTATGATAATATAATACACATATAGAATATACAATGATCCAATGAGAATAATTAACATTTATCTCCTTGAACATTTATCATTTCTATGTGTTGAGAATGAGGACTGTAAGATGGAAAAGCAGATGCCTCAGGGACTTGGTGCAGCATCCATCACCTGTGAAGGGCTGAGTCTCCCCTTGTCCCATCCTTGGCACTGCCACAACTCCAGGCCATGGATATTAGTGGCTTGGTATAGTAGAACTCTTTCGTGGGAGGCATTGTATTCTCTCTAGCTATCAAAACATTAATGACCTTCCATGTCTTCCAAAGTTAAGTACTTTATTCTTCTGAGTGTACTGAAATCAGGTCAACTTTATCATCACTCCCCATCTTTAATATATTTCTCTGTCATCTAGCATCCAGCTAAGATTTATCTAGGGTTCAGTGGTGATGTTAGGGACTGTTTAAAAGAATTTATGCGTTCCATATGTTTGGTTACAGATGGGAAATGGGAATGTTGGAGGACAGGAAGGAAGGGATGTTTATACATTAAGCATCCATTCAGAAGTTAGATTGCCCGAGTTTGAACCTCAGCTCTTCGCTTTATGAGCTCTGTGACCGAACTAATTACTGAGATGCTCCGATTGTCTATTTCCTTCATAATAAAGCCTGTCTATTCAGAATTTAACAAAACAGGACACTTAACAGGTTTGGACCTGTGCATAGCACATATTTAACAATCAGTATATAGTAACTACTACTACTATTATACACAAAAGTGAGCGTGTATATATGTGGGCACAAACACAGCATTTTAAATAATCAACTTATAAGAACTTCTGCATCATTGATTTTTGCCTCATAAACTCCTACAAAAGAGTAGCAAAATAATTGTTGCAGATAATGCTTTCTCTGAGATGGAGCTGAGATAGACACTTACACAGAGGGACTTATTGGTGAAGGAGTCATGGATTAAAAGGAATAGGAATAGTCAAGTCCCTTTCTGAAAGTCTCCAAATATGACTTTTCTCTTTGAAGTAAAAGCTAGGTGAGTCATCCAGAGCACATTTAACAAAAAGTACAGCTTTCTAGTTTAACGAAGGCAAAGTCATAAGTCTTCCAGGTCTTGCACTACTCTGGTTTTCTTTCCTCCATCCCCTTCCAAAGCTCAGTTTGCTCTAACTAGTTGGATAGCTTCTAATTTCTGAATAGTCAGTGGCGAATTTGGATCTTAATATCTGTTAGGTTTTGCAAGCCAACAACAACCTTTACTACATTGATGTCAAAAAGAAAAACATGCTTCCAGCCTTATACATTTTGTAGACTCCTGGAGAATGTTGTTCTGCAGTTCCATCGCACCCTGAAATATGATCCCAAGGATGCTGCAAAGAAACAAGCTTCATTCTCCTCAATTAGTCCTAAAGTGCCTTCAGGAAATGATTCTCAGCTCATCTCCCCGTGTTCCGTGTTTTGGATCACAGGGCAATCTGTTTAAATGACTAATTACAGAAATCATTAAAGACACCAAGCAAATGTTGTCTTTGAAAATCCACTTCCCAGGTTTTACACGTCCTGCTCATCTTGACAGTGATGAGGCCACTTAACGGGTCCAGCACAGGCGGATGTTAAAAAGAGAAAAAGGTGACCATATGCGGTTCAGTTTCCTAACTTTCAGATTTCACACTTAACGTTTGTCATTCTGTTACTGGGCACCTGTTTAAATTCTATTTTAAAATGTTAATGTATGTTGTTTAGAACAGAATCTGGAAAAAAAAGTTGGGGTTAAGACATCTTTATCACCAAAATCATGGCAGAAAATGTGTTTCCATGTTAGCAACAAGGACTCTAAGGAGAATGCAATCTTCCGTTCTTGATCTTGCATTGAAAAAAAAAAAAAAAACCCATTTGGGGAGCACATTGACCTAAGAGAACTGAAAGATGATCTAAGAATTGAGGGCTCTTTTGAAATCATCCTCGTCATGGATGCGAATCCTCAGTGGGGGACAAGGATGGTGATCAGAGGCAGTGGTAGCCCTTGACTATTGTAAAAACGAACTTGTGGTTCTTCGACCATAAAGGCCAGGAAGTGATGAGATGTCAAGCTGAATTGCACCCCTTTCAGGAGTGTCAATCAAGTCCTGGAGACAATGTATCAATATAATTGCCCTGCATTTCCTCTCTTCAAAGGGATACCCATTTGCAAAAACCATAATTGTCCTATTTACAACCATTAAAACCATATGGTTGTTGTACACAGTCTCATGGTACCATCAAATGCCATTTCCCTAGATCTGAAGAGTTAAAGAGTGTTTGGGGGTATTGCAGAAGAAAGGGCACCAGCTGGACTGAAGATTGTAAACCATGGTGAGTTAACCTGTACAATGGAATTAGGATCAGATGTGAATTTAGGGTCTTGTTTGAAGTTAAACTGCATCTTCAAGTGCGAATCAATAGAGATTTAATAAACTAATGCCGATGCCCTGGGTATTTTCCAAACCCTCCAATTTTCAGAGATGAAAAAAGGGTTTTGTTAGGTATACACTTTGGATTGATGTACAAGAATTTGTTATTGTCCTATGTTCCCCACTGAAACTGACTCTGGTGTGACAAAAGTCCATGACCAAAACAGTATGAATACTCTGTGTTGGTCTTCCTTTAGGACAATACTTTTTTATGGATAACTAATGGCCTAGAAGGATGAAGTCTGCTTTGGTTTTCGTTTCTACCTTCTCAGAGTTGAACACCTTGCATCCATATTTTGGAGAAAAGGACACTGCACATTTCCCTGCCTAGGAAGCTTTGGAATCATAAACACAAAGCAGACTCCCTTTCTGTTCAGTCTCCAGTCCTTTATAAAAGCTACAAAGAGGATGTTTCAGGATATAAGATTAGATAATCTTTCATGTTGACTAAAAAGGAAATTCTAAGAGATGCACTATGATCAAACACAGCTGATAAGGACGTAGAATTATTTTTCCTCCTCTTATTATTTTGGTGGTTTTAAATGCCCTAGAGTTTACCACTTATCTGTTAAGCAGAGGTGTTTCTACCTGTGTATAAACATTTGCACAGGATAGATGCTTTGAGATATACTTCTAAGCAGATCTCTAATGCATACCCTGAGGCTTTTTACTCATTCAATCCATGTGTTCATTTAATATTATTTTTGGTAAATGGCATGCCATATACAGTATTGGAGTATAATATTGTTTTAGATAGGCTTATATTTGTCAATAAGTTTTATATCAGATTTAAAATTTACTGAGTTGCTGAACCACAGGGGTCCTAAAAAAGCCCAATATTCATATACTAGGCATCAACGCTGAGAAGTAAACACACCTGCATTGCTTCCTCCGTGGAAGACATTCCATAAAGTTATTGCTCAGGTGCAATCAAATCATGGGATTAGTCACATTTCCTGGTGTAATTTTCCTGTTGAAGACTTTGGTGACATATTTCACATCACTTTCCTTCTCTGATTACTTGAATCATTGTACCTGCCTTGCACAGTGGCAAATATTAGGCAGTGGTGTGTCAGAATGGGGGTGTTAGCTCTGGGATAAATCTCAGAGGTACGGATGAGAAATGTCAGAGGAGGGGCTATGTGTGGGGTGGGGTCTGATTGGGAATTTGGTACTAGATCAGTTGAGTTCTTAAAAGCAAATATGTCAAAGAGGCATTTGCTTATGGAAGTCTGCAGGTCAGGAGCTAAGTCTGGGCTTCTGTTACAATAGTAGTAGTCTTGGAGGAGCCTCATAATCACCAAGGTGTCGGTGGTGATGAAGACTGTTCACTTGTAATTACATCATCTGGAACACTTAGCCTCTGAGGCAACATCGGCAGAGACTGAAGAGCAACACTGGCTTTTATCTGCATCTTAAACTTATCACCTATGGTGCCTTGAAACCGATTGCTCTCACTTTTGTCAGACTCCATTGAGCAAAACAGATTAAGTAGCCCTAACCTAACTGACAGACATCTGTGAAATAGAGGAGAGCACATGGACTGTTGGTGGGGACCAACTACCACTAACAGAGGGGAGAGATGCTAGAGTGGTGCACTTGAGTAAGTTACAAAGGATGGAGTCTAGTGTACAAGTAATGGACATGGCTCTAGATGGGATGGTTATACACAAAATGTCTACTAGAACAATTGTGATGGTAGGAGGGTAGATATGGAGGTAATCTGCCATTCTCTTCCGATTGCTTTATTTTTCTAAGTAGGAAGTAAGGTCATCAGCTGAGTGTGACAATGAAGGGGAAGGCAATGGAGGAGCAAGAGTGGAGACTTCACTGGAAGTCTGATACCCTGATTGAGCCAGTTATCAAAATGTTGTCTCCTAGAGCCCAACTCTTACACTTGGCTTCATGATGCTAGGCTGGGGCCTGTGGTGCCTATATTTCTCATAGGCTAACTGCTGCTTGTTAGGAGGCCCCAGAGAGGGAGATCAGAATCCCAGGGGGAAGCAAAGGAACTTTCTTACTCTTTCCTGCTTGATCCTCTCCCAGTCCATGTTAAGCCAACAAGGCTTCTTCACCCTGGCAGCAGCAATGCATCCCCATTCCAGCCATGTTTCCAGTTCTCAGTTTACCTAACACTGGCAGAATCAGCCTCCTCCTATCATACCATGCCAGAGAATCACCAGCATCCTGGACTCCTCTCCTGGAGTGCCAGATCCCGGCTCCATGGTGGCTGTCTCCAGGTTCAGATACCAGCATCAGTTGATCAGTGCCCCCTCCACAGAGGGTGGAATTTTGGCTACATTGGGAATTTACTCCCCTATGCTTCTGAAATCTATTAACTCCCACAAGTTCCAGGAGTATAACTGCTCTCTGCAATTCTCTTCATTTCAGTGTTCTTTGCCTTTTAGTTCTGCAATCCCTAGCTGAAAATTTTGTGAAATATAGAGAAGATAACTGAGTCATATCATTAGCCTGTCAGAGTATCTGCAAGCTGGTCAACCATTCTAAACCTCAGTTTTATTCTTAGTAAAGGAATTAGTACCCACTTTTGGGTAGTTGAGGATTAAATGAGAACCTGCCTGTGAAACATTCAGCACAATGCACTGCTGACAGTAAGTTCTTCTTTTGAGAATCCGAACAGATGGTCCCTCATCCAGAAAGCTCACCCTGACAGTCTGCCCACTGCCAACCACCCAGTCTTCAGACCTACTTTTCAACCACTGCTTTCTTGTGCTTTGACTTGTGTCACTTTGTCCTTTCTGTCACGATTTTTGTCTTTTCCCCCTTCCCTAAACAGTGAATTTCTGATCATCTTTGAATACTAAGACTTAGCACAGAGCCTTGGACTATTAGCAAACTACTTTATCTAGAAGATTAATAGTCATCCATAAAGAAACTGAGGTACCTTAGTCCTTTGATATGTTATTGTAAATAACAGGTTTCTTTGTTTAGACTCTAACCCCTGGTTCTAATACAAGAGCTGCATGGCTTTGGCCACATAAAGCAGATTTTTGTTTCCTGACAATAAAATGGGAATAATGACATCATATAATAAGTTTATTTTAGATAATCATTAGGTAATCTTTAATAATTTAGTTAATGTGACACTCATCTCAATAGCTGGCATATAGCATGGACTGAGAACAAAGTTTTTTGCGTGGGGCCAGCACTGTGTTGCAGGGGGTTAAGCATATAACAGAGCTCCCATTGAAATCTTACCTGTTCCAATCCCATTCCAGCTCCCTGCTATTGTTTCTGTAAAATCAGAAGATGGCCCACCCAAGTACTTGTGCCCCTGCCACACACAGGTAAAACCCAGAATGTGTTCTAGACACCTGGCTTAGTGCTGAATTTACACCCATCTGGAGAGAGAAACTGCGATGGCAGAATGGCATCATTCTGTTACATTCTCATTCTGTTACTCTGCCTTTCAAATGAAAAAAAAAATCTTTAAAAATGAAAGGGAAAAGGAAGTTTTTTTTCCCTCTGTACTAGCTTCATGTTGTTAAACAGGAAATTACAGACCATATGATATGATCATAGAAGGTATAGATTCTTAAAAAATATTGACCTTGTCTAAATATGATCAGAGTCAGTGAACTCAAAAGGCTTCCATAGCCTTAGCAACTCATGACAAGAGCCTAGGGTGATTACTGATGCCATAAACAAGAGTGTCAATTTGTTAAGTCAACAACAGGAGTCACTGTGCACTTACTCCTCATGTAGGATCTCTGTCCTTAATGTGCTGTACATTGAGTACTAGTTATAGCATTAAATCACAAACAGTATTTTTCATTTTGTGTTTCTATGTGGGTGCAAACTGTTGAAATCTCTACATAATATGCTAAACTGATCTTCTGTATATAAAGAGAATTGAAAATGAATCTTGATATGAATGGAAGGGGAGAGGGAGCAGGAAAGGGGAGGGTTGCGGGTGGGAGGGAAGTTATGGGGGGAAGCCATTGTAAAATTTATATTCATTAAATAAAAGTTAAATATTGGACTTATTTGGAGAATCAAATGTTAAATATATGCCATAATTATTTTTCTGGCCTATGTCAGAGGGTTTTTAAAAATGAGAGGTACTTGGGTAAAAGGAGAAATATTTTAAGAAATTGATAGAAATAAATAGGAGGTAGAGAAGGTAAAATTTTTAAAAAGGAATTTTATAAAAATGGGAATGAATGGGTAGGACAGTCATGATGCAAATTTGTAGGGCTTGGCAATATTTGGTGGGTATTTATGATAATCTGAATTCAATGTTAATACATGTAAAAGGCTTTGTGTAGTACCTTGATATGCTAGGACATTATTCCAGATAAAGAGAAATGCAAATTCCTTTCCACTCAGAGAAATAAAATAGATTGGAAGTGTAGGGTAGAGAATCATGTGGGTGGAACACAGGATCGGGGTTGGGATAATGTAATAAAATTTTTCTACAGGTTTTATATATGCTGGAAGGAGAGTATTGAAATATAAGGTAGAATAATATTTAGCCATTTTCATTGACAATGGACATAGTCAGAGATTTATGTAGCTGAGATACTGCTACAAATGGAGGGAATAATGTAACTCATCATCTAGTGAGACTTTATGATTGCCCATTTTGTGCCAGGTCCTGAAGTGGGCACAGGGATCCCGAAGTGGACACGGATTCTGAATGATGACACTTAGATTCCTGTGGGGAATGTGAATAATCAACCAATCAGAGCCCCAAAAGACAGATAGGGTCCAGCACCGTAGCACAGATTAATCCTCTGCCTGCGGCACTGGAATCCCATATGGGCACCGGTTCTAATCCCAGCTGCTCCTCTCCCAATCCAGCTCTCCGCTGTGGCCTTGGAAAGCAGAAGATGGCCCAAGTCCTTGGGCCCCTGCACCCACATAGGCCAGGAAGAAGCACCTGGCTCCTGGCTTCAGATTGGTGCAGCTCCGGCTGTTGTGGCCATTTGGGGAGTGAACCAATGGAAGGAAAACCTTTCTCTGTCTCTCCCTCTGTCTAACTACCTCTCAAAAAATCTTAAAAGACATTTTCAAATAGTGTTAAGCAGGAAGAATAAAGTGAAACAAGATGGTGTGGTAGTGTTGGGGATGGATAGGAGGAGACAGCTGCCTATAGAGGATGCTCCACACAGGTCCTTTATGAGGAGTGACACCTGGGCTGATCCTCTTAGGAAGGAGCCAGCTATGCAAAGTGGTAGAGAAGCGAGGACAGCATCTGTAAACCCAAGGTAGAAGAGCGTGGCCTCCTTAAGGAAAACAAAGGAAGCTGGAGTGCCAGATCACATGAGCAAGGGGGAGAGGGCTGGCAGGGGTGGGACCAGTGAGGCTGGAATGGGGGAAATGCTTAGTGACTCATTGCAAGGAACCAGAGCTCTCCAGTGGAAAGGGGAAACCATAGTAGAGGGTTGACATCCTGCAAAACATTTTCAAATTCAAAGATTTACCAAGTACCCAACAACCTTATAAAGAAATGCTTAATTAGCTAATTGACATTTGTTATTAAAACACAGAAAGCAAAGTACTGCATGGAGAAGCATAACTCACAACCAGAAGGATCCTCAGGTGGAGAGTCGGGGAGGGGCGATGGTTAACCCCAGTCCCTGCTCCTGAGATACGTCTCTTCAGAGACTTTCTGCCATCTGTTATCACTAACACTTAACAAGGTTGTAATAAAAATCAGTCTTTCCCTGCTTTTGTTTTCGTTTTAAGGGATGATTTTCTTCTCTGGGTCTTCAGAAGCTATTATTTTCCTTCATTCAGTCACCATGGTGCCCAGATGGTCTAAGTTATTGACCCCAAGACTCCTATCCTTTCTACATCTGCCCTAGGACAAGCTTGGCCTCCTTCCTGAGAGTGAATTTCCATATTCACTAACCCAGTACTTAGTGCAATACTCCTTTACAAGCCCTCCCCAGCAGCTGGTAACCACCATTATACTTTTAACTTCTAAGAGATCACTTCTTTTGGATTCCATATGTTAGCAAGATCTTGCAGCACTTTCCCTTCTATACTTGGTTTATTTCACTTGACCTGATGGCTTCCAGTTCAATCTGTTATTGCCAATGACAAGATTCCATACTTTATTATGGCCAAGTAGTACTTCATGGTGTATGTGTAACACTTGTTTTTGTATTCATTCACATTTAGCGTTTTCTTGTTCCCCATAAATCCAAGGGCTGGTGTCATGGCATAGTGGGCTAAGCTGTCACCTGTGATGCTGGCATCCCATTTTTGGCACTGGTTCAAGTACCAGCTGTTTCACTTCCAAACCAGCTCCCTGCTAATATGCTTGGGAAAGCAGAAGATAGCCCATGTGCTTGGGCCCCTGCACCCAGCCCATTGGGGAGTGAACCAGAAGATGGAAGATTTGTCTCTCCCTCTAACTCTGCCTTTCAAATAAATCTTAAAAAAAGGTATCCAACATCATGCCTAATATCTAAGTGATTCCTGAATAGCTTGTCAAATGAGTAATAAAGCAATATATAAACTTTCAAAATATAGGAGTAGGTTCATTGATACCTGTTTGGGCTCATAAGGAAATGGATTTTCAGGAGCAGCTGGGAATAGGTGGAAGTATAATGAGACACTTTTCAATATAGCAAATTCTGTCACTAAATTAGTCATAGTTGGTGCTGGGAGCTGTGTTTCTCCATAGATAAAGTGGGATTGAGAATCCTGGTTCTTCTCACTTCCCCTATGAGATCAAGTGAGATATTGTAGGCAAACACATCTTGCAAACTATAAATCACATGATTAGCTTTCACAATCCTTATTAACTGTGATAATTATTGTATTGCCATGTATTATAGAAATTGTACAATAGATATACCACTTTTTCATGGGAACATAGATGCAAGCCCCCTTCTGCAACATGTTTAAAATATATAAAATTCATATAAATGTTTGTCTGGATAATCTGCACATTCAGATTATTTGTTGACTATCTGGGGATAATTGACTATTGATATTTTCCTGTAATACTACTTGACCATGACATTTGGAAACAAATACCAATGGAGTGAAAATTGCAAATATAAATTCATAGAAGCTGATTTTTATGTTGGTAAGTATTATGTTCAATGCAGCAAATATTACTCTAGCAGCTTTAATGTGCTTATCACTGTATCTGAAGAAGTCAAGGGAATGCCACAGGAAAGGGGGCAGAGGGTCTGATTTGAAATTTTCCCAGCATTGCAGATAAAACAGGTCAAACTTACAATACTGGGTCATAATGGGAACATTTTGCCTTACTCACTGGGAATGTGGACACCATCTTCTCTGAAGGCCATTTTCCTGAGCTAAAGCAAACAGTGGAGTAAAGAAAGCAACTACAGGATGCATTTTGTGACTTAGAATAGAATGCTAAACACTAATTAAGAGTGGACAACTTCTATACTAACATTGCATCCAGAATTCAGGGCACCTTGAGCCCTTTGGTCTTAGGACAATTTTTTGGCAGGTAGGAGGTCAAGAACTGGGTGATTCTAGAAAGTGCAACTGGCATAAAAATCCTTCTCACTTTTCTAATTAGAGTGGGAATCTGGAATCTATCCAAGAAGTATTAATGAGATGGTAAAGCCATAACCCCTCAGTTGTGTTTAAGCCTCTTAAAGTAAGGGGTGTCAGTAGCATTTAATCAAATTACAGTTTTGCTATATTTTAAAGGAAAAGTCTGTTTTCCAGTGGATCAATTCATCTGACAGAAGCAAGATGAGGCAGAAGGAAATAGCAACATGATTGATAACAGGCACCAATACATTACATGCCTCTTTAGGAGGCATTAAATTCTTAGACAGGAGGGCTTGCAGAATCTTAATGTTCAGCTGATTACGAGCCAGGTAACTTGGTTTAGCAGAGGCCCATAGGTTTCCTCATAGCTCTGATTGCACACATCCAGAGGGTTGTTTGGGCTGTGCCATTCTCAGCCACACATCCATCCAGCTCCAGGCTTCCAGCTCAGTTCAGGTGAAAGAGGCTTCCCACACTTTGTGTTCCCACAAATGCTGTACCATCTCAGTGCACAGGGAAAATGAAATAATCAAATAACAATATCAGCCTGATCCTGGTATATCAAAAGTTGTGGACAGGGGACAGGAAGTACAGAACTGGCTGCTAAAGAATAGGGTCCTAACCTTTCCCCATTATAAGTGATAAGTGATATTATATTACCAATATAATAATTGTACTTGGCAACGTGTTGGGCACTGGGCTGAGAAACTGATTCTTATTTAACCAACAAATTTCATGACTATGTATGTAGACCTCCATGTTACAAATGAGGAACAGCTCGTGGAGTTTAAGTGCTTTGCTCAAAGGTTATAACAGAATTAAGATTCAAACCCAGATTTATTTAATTCTAAAGCATATACTTTAAAATTTTAATGCATAAAAATTCCATGTATTTTATATAAACAGATATAGGAATATAATAATTCCCACCCTTCCCTTCCCTCCCAAACTTCCTCCTCCTCCCCTTCCTATTCCCACTCTTAATTTTTAGAAAGATATTTTCAGTTTACTTTATACTCATAAGATTAATCCTACACTAGGTTAAAAAGTTCAAAAAATACTATGAAGGAAAAGCCACTGTTTAACAGTCAAGATGAGGGCTGTAAACTCTTTCGAAAGCACAATTCTGTACTATGGTTGCAGCCTGTTTATCATTGTGGTTACATGAACAACATGACAAGTTAATTGCAGGGCAAGAGGAAGCCTTCAACTGGGCACCAATGAAACCAAATTCCTCTAGACTTGAGGTGATGAAGGGGGGACTGGAGTGAAAAGATTGAAAATAAAAGTAAAGTCAACCTACATTTGTTGCATTTTGTTTTTTGAATCATTTACCCAAAGGACTAGTGAATTTTGCCTCACTTGAGAGTGTCAGTCATACTAATAATAATGGTGATGGTGATGGCCATATAGCTTCAGAGAAAATTTTCCCAGCTGCTGAATAAGACTGAAAATATTATCAAGGTTCATTACCTCTAGATTTGTAAATGCAGCCCCCATATGCTACATCCTGGAAACATTAAATGTCTTGGAAATGTGTTGGTCGTGAATATGCCTCAATTTATTCTGCCTAAAAAATAAGAAGCTAGAATTGTGTGAACTTCATTAGCTGTTGTTGAAATAGAAGCTGCAACGGATTTATTTGTGAATGTCAACATCTTTCACATTCCCTTATAGATTATCACCAAAACAAGTGGAATGGGGAAAATTAAAACCTTCATAGTCCATATTCAGTCACCCAGGGAGACATTTATAATCCACTGATTCCAGTATATGCATAAAGCTTTCAGCATTAGCTCAAACGGAGCAGAAGACACACGGGAAGCAATTGGAGTACAGAGAGAATTAACAGAACACAGATCCCAAAAAACAGATCTGAGACTTTTATTTCCTATCCTAATGGAGTACTAGAGATTTGCTCTCCTGTCTGGAGCAAATCAATTGACAAAATGTATGAAATGGTGGCTCCCAAGACATTGAACACCAGTCAATGAAGGACAATTACCCCTGAAAGACAGGGTATAAGATAGTGTGAACCCAGTAAGTTCCCTGGCTCTGGAACAGAGAAGGAAACCACTGGTAGAGACTGGAAGTCTTCCTGAGTAGGTGACACCGAGTAGCCAGAGTTTGCAGGGCAGTGTACTAGAGATGAGAGCACTGTGCAGAGATCTGGGACCTGCAGAGAATCTCCCTGACGTCCTCAGCTAAACGCTAATTAGTGCATGATAGTGACAATACTACTTAAGGATGGAAAGTACCATTAGAAAGAATAAAAGGAGATATTTCCTAACTCAGACAAGGCTGGGAACAGAGCCTGTTCCCAACAAGCAGGATAAAAAAATGAGTTCAGTAAGTTTGTGGTATAGAAGATCAATACAAAAGCCAATAGTTTTTCTCTGGACTATTAAGAAATAATTCCATTTATAATAGCATCCAAAAGAAAATATTTAGGAGTAAAGAAAGCACGGTTAAGACTTGTATATTGAAAACAACACATTGTTGACAGAAATCAAAGATCTGAATAAAGGCAATTCATTTACATGGATCAGAAGAGTTAATCTCGTTTAGATGGTACATTCTGCAAGTTGATTTACAGATTCAAGGCAGTCTCAACAGAATTCTACATGACTTTGTGCAGACACTGAAAGCTGATCCCAAGATCATGAGGAAGTATCAGGGGCCCAGAATAACCAAAACGTTGAGTAAGGTAGGATACTCCTTTCCTAATTGCAAACCTTACTTAAAAATGATAATTCAGTGTCACACTGGCATTAATACATTTAACTCAAATGAAGTGGAGAATCTAGAAGTAAATATTATGTTTTTTTTTAAACAAGAGTAGCAAGCAATTTAAAGGGGGATATTTTTTCAAAAAATAGTGAGGGAACAATTGGATAGCAAAATAAAATGGGACTCCTTCCTCACACCATACACAAGATTTCACTCAAAATGGATCAAAGATTTATAGCTAAAACTAAGAATCTTAGAAGGAAACACAGGAATAAATCTCAAAGTTGATTAGAGAATCCCTTCTCAGATACAACAACAGGAAACAAAGAAATAGATAAATTTGACTTCAGTAAATTAAAACTGTTCACATCAAGAAAAACAGACAGGGGCCCTCCTGGTGGCATAGTGGGTTAAGCTACTATCTGCAATACCTACATTTCATGTGGGCACCAATTCGAGATCCAGCTGCTCCACTTCTGATCCAGCTCCCTGCTAATGCACCAGCTAATGGGAAAGCAGTTGAAGATGACCTGATTGTATGGGCCCCTGCACCTAGAGGGAAACCCATATGGAGCTCCTGCTTCCTGGCTTCAGTCTGGTCCAGCCACAGACATTCCAGCCATTGGGGAATGAACCATTACATGGAAATATCTGTCTCTCCTAACTCTATCAAATAATAAATCTTAAAAGAAAAATGTGACAGAAAAACAATATTTTCAAAACATATCTGATAAGGGACTTTTATCTAGAATGCATATAGAATTCTTACAACTCAATGTGGGCTGTGTAGCACAGTGGGTTAAATCACCATATGGGATGCCTAAATCCCATAACAGAGTGCCTGGTTTGAGTCCTGCTTCTGCTACTCATCCAGCTTCCTGCATACCATGGGAGGCAGCAGATGACTCAAGTACTTGAGTCCCTGCCATCCATGTGTGAGATCTGGTTGGAATTCCTGGCTCCTAGCTTTGTTCTGACCCAACCCTATCTGTTGCAGGCTTTTGGGAAGTGAAGCAGGGTTGGAAGATCTCTAGCTCTGTTTTAAGCATTTATTTGAAATGGAGACAGAGCAGAGTGATATAAAGACCCTCCAATTCTCCATCTGCTGGCTCCCCAACTGGCCACAATGATCAGGGCTGGACCAGGTTGAAGCCAGGAGCTTCTAGGTCCTCCATATGGTGGCAGGAGCCCAAGCATTTCGGTCACCTACTGCTGATTTCCCAGGCACAGTGAATACAAGAGAAAATTTGAGATAAACATTTAAAAAGAATTTTGACAACTCAGTATTAAAAAATCATCCAACTTAAAATCCAGCAAAGGATACAAACAGACAAACATGAAAAGCTCAAATCTTAAGCCTTTAGATAAGTGAAAATCATAACTGTAAAATACTGCTCCATACACATTGGGATGGCTATAACAAAAAAGACAATCAATAATAAGTGTTAATGAGGTTGTAGCAAAATTAGAATCCTCCTACATTGCTTGTGGCAACATAAAATGGTACAGTTGCTTTGGAATACAATTTGGAAGTTCCTCAAAACAGAGTTACCTCTATGACCTAGCAATTCTATTTCTATGTGTATACCCAAGATAATTAAAATATACTTCCATTCAAAAACTTAAAAAAATTTTCCTAGTGATATTATTCATAATAGCTCAAACTGGAAACTATCCAAATGTTTATCAACTAATGAATATATAAAGTGTTATAGCGATTTAATGGATTATTCAGTAATCAAAAATGAAGTATTGACACATACTACCATATGTATCAGTTTTGAAAACATTACACTCCATGAAAGAAGCTAGTCACAAAAGGCAGAATTATTATATAATTCTGTTTAAATTGAGGATCAAGAATAGGCAGGTCTACGGAGAGTATATTAGCATTTTATAGTACTGAAGGAGGGGAGTTAATGGAATTGACTACTAATCAGTATTGGATTCCCTTTGGAGGTGAAGAAAATATTCTATAATTAGAATGTGGTACTAGTGCTCAATTCTGGGAATATATGAAAAACACTGAGTTGTACAATTTGAGTGAATTATGTGAATTATATCTATAAAGCTATCATTAAACATCTTCTGCCACCGAGCTAGCCACATGATTTTAATAGTTAAAAAATGGATGATGAAGGTCCTAATTTCTAAACATTACTTACATATTATGTGAAAAACTGTAGACTAGCATATACAGCATGCTGATTTTTGTGTAAGAATACATTTTTGTCCTCATTTCTGTGTGTCTGGAAGAATACATAAGAAACTAATAACAGAAGTCACCACTTTTAGGAAGCTCTGGGGAGAAGTGCATGAATTAGAGGGAGATTGAAACCCTTTCCATACACACGTGTATATGTATGTATATACATGTCTTTAAGTATATAATATATACACATATATATGCATGTATATAACATTTTAGTTTAGAACTTTTCATTTGGATTTGTGTTTTGAATACATTGCTTATTTAAAAATAAGCTTTGAAAACAATCATTTGACAACTTTAAAATAGTTAAAATAAAACTACCCCAGAGCTCTATAGATGTAGTACTTGAATTTTGCCTATTTCAAAAATATTCAACACACAACTAAACAATTTGCCTTTTCCACTACATTTAGTGTGGGGTAGAGTCTAACAGAATTTCAGACAGGCACAATAGCATGTGACGACAATTATCCCTGCTCCTGCTCCTGTAGTGGTTTTGGGGAAGCAAAAGCTCAGCATGTTTCTAACCTTCATCAAAGGTTGGCTGCAGTTGCTGAATGATTCAAAAATCACCCCAGGGCCCAAGATCTGAGCTTGACCTTGTGCATCTCACACTAAAATGATTAGTTTGTGATATCAGGAAGCAGAACACAGGCTGGCTATATGGCAAGAGAAGAAAACTTTCACTAAGTAAAGAGTGTATTAAGAATCCAAGGTTTGCCATATGGCAAGAAATGTGGGGCAGGGATATGACAGCTTAATGGAAGCTGCTGAAATACGGGCTGCCTCCCGTTTCTGCAGAGCCTCTTAAGCACAAAATGTCTAATAGGTACAGAAAGTACTTCTGCTTGTGTCGTTCACATTTGTCAAGAGGTCTCTGCCAGCTGTGTGCACCCAAGGCAGATAGATGCTCAGAAATTTCGTCTTGAATTCCTCGTCTACCCTCGCTCACAGCCAGCCAGCTGAAGAAATATGTATGGCAGATGCTTAGCAGTTCAGTGTCCTCCAAAACACAGAGCTGCTCATTAGAGGCAGTGTCAGGGTAAGTTCAGCTGGTTTCGGAGCCAGGCTGCCACGTGTGACTCCCAGGGGAGCTCTGTTTGTTGTCGGACATCAGTTACTGAAGTTTTCTAAGGCTGAACTTCCCCATCTATAAGATAGGGATGATCAGATTATCCACCTGGCGGGGGTGGAGTGTTACAAGTATCAAAAGCTAAGGCTTCCTAGTGTGTTATTTCTATGCCACACCCCAGCTTAAAAAAAAAAAAAAATCCTTCAAGTGACTTCTCAGTGCCTTTAAAAGCAAGTCCGAGAAGATTGAACAATGCATTCCCTCATGACCATCTTTCCAGCTTCATGGGGCACTTTTCTTCCAAAAAAACAAACACCACCACCACCAAACCACTCAGGCCACATTCCGTTTATCAGAACTCCCAAACTCCCAACTTTCTCCTTCAATAATATTGTATATTCTATTGCTCTGCCTAGAAGATTCTTGCCTTCTTTCCAGAAGAGCTAAGATCTGTCAACTCCTGATTTAAAAGACACACTGTTAGTTCTACTAGCTTTGTTTTATATATATATATATATATTTAAATATTTATGTGTCTGTAAGGCAGAGAGAGGAGAGAAGAGAGGAATAGAGATTTTCTGCCCAATGGTTCATTCCCTAAATAGCTGCTGCAATAGCCCAGTATGGGCCAGGCCAGAGACAGGAGCCAGAAACTCCATCCTGGTCTCCCATGCCTATGGCAAGTATCCAAGTTCTTACACCATTTTTTGCTGCCTCCCCAGGCACATTAGGAAGTTGGATAGGAAGGAGAGTAGTTGGGACTTGAATCAGCAGTCCACTATAGGATTCCCATTGCAGTTTTATCTGCTGTGCCATGATGACAGCCCCTATGCCTATCTTTGATCTCCTCCATGGTACTACTATAGCTTCCTGGACTTCTCTTTAGTAGACTTATTGCTTGTAATTACATAAATCTTTGCATTTTTGAAATGGTCCTCCCACTTTGTTGTACATATACTTGATGGTCACTATAAAACACATGTTTTTATTAAACACAGTTTTTATTAAAACTGAGCCAATAACAGCCAAATAAATGAATGAATGGAAGCCTCCCTTGTAGTTGGTAAGTTGTGCTATGCAATAGTAGCCCCTAATTGATCAATATGGACCTGGTGTCAGAAATCTTTAGAAGATATTAAATGCCAATACTTTAGCATGTTTTTGTTATAGACCCCAGTAACTGTTTATGTGCTTGTCTTCTCTATAAATCCTCAAAAGAAGAAGCCAGTGATTGAAATGCATTAAGTCAGACAAATTCTGCAAGGTTATTGAGTTCAAGATAAAAAGGTCAGCTATTCTATATTCTACACAGCCATTTCGTCTGGTGAACAAAATATTCACTTTTCCAAGTATAAACATAATACATAAACTCACCCAGAAGTTGACATTTTCAGGGTATTGCCATTTACAATTATCTGAGTTTTGATAATACTCAAGGTTATGATCACAGCACCTGACCTCCCTGTGCTACATTCCAGATAAGCAGTTCTGCCTACTATTGAATGTCACCTGTCACTTGGTTTTGCTCCTTTGCCCTAGTGGCTTGTCAAAATGCTATCTGCTCAGAATCGGCAGAGCTCAAGCTATCACATACAGTGTGACTTTCTGGCACAGCAGCATCTCAACTGTGTTAAGCTGTTTCAAGTTGGATGTGCGGTTCTGTATCAGTGTGCTGGCTTTCCCTGTCTTCTCTTGGTTCCCCCTACAAGTTGTAGATTGAGCAGCTGCAGGTAAAAACAACAGTAAGCTTGATCCAATGATTTCAGCATAGTTTTTGTGCAACATGTAAGTTAGCATGAGTTTAGTTTCTATAGAAACAGAGAGGGAGTTCAGATCATAAACTTTGGAGTAGGCTGGACCTAAGTACGATTCTGCCTCTGACATGTATTACCACCAGTGTGATTGATAAATCTGAGCCAATTTCTTTAGCTTTTAAAACATCTTAGAGATTACCAAAAGAACTTAGTGGAACAATGTATGTAAAGTGATCGACATGGTGACTATTACAGCTATTATGAATACTGTTATTTTTATCTCTACTATTAATTCTGAGCCTAATGAATTTCACCAATCTGTATCACCCATGGTGGGTGTCCAGAGACCCATGTCCTATAATGAAAAGTACCTGAACAGACCCAAACAAACTATTCTGTACTTTTTGGGGAGACCATTAAATAATTCTTCACACTCTTCATGCTGATGCAACTGTTGATGTTCAAATGATGCTGAAGGGAGGGAAGGCAGATGAAAAGTGAAGATAAAAGACTTGTGAATTGATTGTTATGCTTGAAAATTACATGGAAGCCCTCAGTGTCTATTTTGCAAATTAGCTTGCTTTTTAAATTTCCAAAAGCTCAATTTCACTAACTAGTAAGTCAACAGGAAGTAGGATTTTGGTGAGTCTTATATGTGCTATATATTCATAATAACTCACTTTATAAAGTTAATAGACATAATAGATCCTTCTTTATAAATATCTAAGCTCTTACTTGGAGGTTATTAGAATGACTGCTTGTCATAACTGTCTCAGCATGGTGAGAACAAAGCCAGAGGCTTGTAGGCTTCTGTGCAAGTGGTCCTTACCCTTGCCCCCATCCCACCGGTATCAGTAGGGAATGGTTCCCATGGCAATGGGGTAAGTGAAACAGCACTGCAACTCAGTGGCAGATGAGTCCATAATAAAGGTATTTCCAATCGATGGAGTGGCTTTTTCAAGTTTTAATCCATTTATTTTGGTATAAATGTAATCAAAGTGATTCCAAGTCTTGAATCTTAAATGTTCAACCCAGGGTGGGTTTTACCATTTGCCCCCAAAGATTCATTATGATGGGAATCTTTGTCCAAAGGGTAGTTCTATGGAGAAGTGCTATGGACTCTTTAAAGGCAGGGTCTTGTGGCAGGATGAGGAGATGTAGTTGGCAGAAAGAATGATCTTTTGAGTTCTCTGAGGGTTGTTATTAAAGGAAGCAAACTTGGCCTCTCCCATTCTGCTTCCTGGCTCTAAATGTGACCCCTAGTCCCAACACAGGCTCCTGCCTCTGCTGTCTGCCATTGGTCATGAAGTCCTTACCATATCCTTGAACCTCCAAAACATCGAGCTAAAGAAACCTCTCTATTTTCATAAGTAGCCTGAGCTGGGTATTAGGTTATCATGATAAAAAACTAATACAGTGGCATCATTTCGTGTACTTGTGGGTCTTCCCTACTCATTTTCTCTGGACTTGGGACCTACTGCCATGAAGATTTTTACCTAGTCTCACAGATAACTTCCACTTCATCAGAACTGCATCCTGGAATTTATATTTCACAGTATGTGCTACCATCTTAGGCACATGGATGAATTTATGACATCCGTAAATGTGTGCATGAGTATATGTACACACACATATATACATGCACCTATCTATACATATGCAAACATGATATTCACATACATATATGCAATATATATATTTCTACAACTCTTCTCAGAGGTGGGAGGGAGTCTTCTATAGCCACCCTTCTCTTCTGCTGTACTCAAACATTCAAGTTATTGTGTGTGTATGTGCATAATACGTATCACAGCCTGATAGTCATGATGTGAGTGCTAGGGTCACATCATAACTATAAAGATTCAGGTCTTAACTCTTTTCAAGCACCTCATTTGTAACAGCTTGTGCCAGGGAGCCAAGAAGAGACGTGGCTTTTCCACTTCTCACTTACAGGGCAGCGAGGTCCGAGATTGCAAGCCGGTTCTCCAAACGTCTCTTCCTTCGGGCTGCCTGGTCAATTCCAAGCCTCTGAGCTATTTGTGCCATTGGGATTATGCTTTCTCAACCTCAGTAGTTTTCTGTGGACTGATACATAGAAGTTTCCGGCACACTGAATATGACTTCTGCTGTCTTTGCTTTTTTGACATCAGGCAAAAACAACATGTTTCAGTCCAGATGGTGTCAGTTTAATCATTGGCACCTAATGTAGCATGATATACTACTGTTGACCAAAGTACATTCTGGGTAATTTTCTGAAATTTTTGCTTTGGAGAGAAGAGGTTGGAAAAAATATTTTAGTGGTTTGAAAAACTGACTTTTAGAAAACTGAAAAATATTGCCATTCTAATAGCATAATTAGTCAATCATTGGTATATGTATCATTAGATGTAATTGGCTACTTCACACATGTTTGTAATGTGCAAAACATGGATTTTTCCACATCCTGTACAGCCCTATGTAGTCTGGCTTCTGTTGACCTCTACAAGTATGTCAATTAGGTATTGTGGTTATGTGTTAAATAGGAGCAAACTATATGACATCGGTCAGAAAAAGAAGTGAAGTCCTCTCATATTGCAAGCTTCCAGAAGCAGGAAGTCCAAGCAGATGATAAACAAGTCATCCATGAACTTAGTCTCCTTTTATTGTTCTTGAATGAAATTTTTGTCCTCGTGACCACAAAACAGCTACTACATCTCCTGGTACTGCGTCTGTGTTTCAGGCAGGAGGGATGACGAAGCACAAAGGGCAAAGGCAAGCGTGTTGAGACTCCAATGTTGCTTTGATTCAGAGAAACAGGGGCTCCATAAGGAATTACACTTCATGTCATTGGCTGGGGCTGTGTCACATGACCACCTTCATACAAGGTACTCTTGCTAACACTTGGAACCCAACAGGACATAGCCAGCAGCAAACAAGGACAGAATGAGAGGCAATTCATGTCGGCCTCAGTAACTGCATCTTAACACCACTGTCTTTTCCCTTCAAAATAAGGAGCTCTTTTCGCTGAGCATCCTGGCTCTTATTTTTCTGGTTAGAAATTGCTTCCTCTCATCCGTTCCCAGAACTGGTTTCTGTACAACTAAGCTTACACTGTGTAACATGAGCCCCTCTCACCTCTAACCAGTCAATACTGAGCACATCCCCCTATTCTGTATCTCATGACCCTAGTCACTGTATGTAGTTGTATCATTTATGTGCTTACTTGTGATATCTGAAGTGTGAAATCTCCTAATCATCTCTACACATCTTTGTTGTCCATCACCATGTCTTTAGCACCAAGCATGTCAGATACCTGGCATGCATTAAATAGAAATTCACTAAATGAATAATTTGTGTTGAATATTCACAGGAGCCCTATGGAATAGGTTTAATAGTTCATAGTCAAGTGGCTACCTATCAGAGCCAGACTAGAACCTATGTCCTCCCCAGCTCCTTCTAGAAACAGAGCTTCTCACAGGAGGCAGCTACCTTGGTAGTTCTCAGAGATCTGTTTCAGGGCATGGAGGTCATGCTATTAACCAAGCTAACTGGTTTGTTTGCCATTTCCACAATATCCTGGAGTTACTGATGTTAGCACGCCTCTAAGAACACCAGGTGTTTTTTTCCATTTGATTTCTCCCAAAAATGCCAGAAGCCAGAGTGCTTGTGGTTTCCCTTGATTGTGAATGATGAGAAAAATTAAGTTCATCCTGTTGACCAGCAAATGGAGAACTCCAGTCCTTAACATGTTTGTCCATTAAGACTTTTCTCTCAAAGGTAAGGGAGTTATTCTCAGAGAAATTACCTCTTTTGAATTCAGGTGAGTTATTTTCAAGGATCATTCCTAAGTTGTAGTCAAACTGTTTTAATCATTGATCTTGTTTAATGAGACCCCTCCCTGCTACAACTGCTATCATACAATCGACAAAAGGTTTGGTCTAGATGTACAGGGTAGTGACTGCAGTTAATAAAACTGGGCTATACACTTGAAATTTGTTGAGACTTGAACTTCAGTGTTGTCAACACACACACACACACACACACACACTGAGGTGATGGATATGTTTGGTTACGGTAATCATTCTACAGTTTTTACATCAAAATATTACTTTGTACCACTTAAATGTATGTTTTACTTATCAAGTGTATTTCAATAAAATTGAAAGAAAGGAATTTGATCTTATTAGTTGTCAGTCTCATCCTCTTGCACCTATCCCTCTTGCACACTGGGTAGTTTCTTCAAACTCATTTTGAGAGCTCTGTGTTCCTACGACCATCCTGAAAACACTGTATATCTGGAAGATTTGTTATTACTGCTGTTGCTGTTTGTTTTTCTGCCATTCTATCCGAATCACCATTCGAATATTTTTAAGAGGACTTAAAATTTGAGTTTTCAGAGCTTTGTGTTTTAGAATAAGATATTAGAACAAGTTATTCAACATTTTTTGAATTACAAAACATTCACCAATTGGCTTGAAATGTTACATTTATCATGCATTAAATTCCTATTTTTATTTGATTCCATTTCTTCTCTTCAGCTCCATGTACATTAATATTCCTGTGTAGGATAAAATGTTATATGTACCATAGCCTTCTAATCCCATTATTATCTGGAAGAGCTATTTCTCCTCAATATTCTTTTAAAGAGCTTTCATACATTTACTCTCATTAAAAAGTATTTACAGAGAATCTTACCACACACCATATGCCATTCTAGGCATTGGAAAATAAAACAGAGCATCCCTTCCTTTGTGGAGCCTAGATTTTTGGTAGGGGATACAATTTACATAAAGAATATGACCCATTCAAAGGGAATTAGTAACTTAGACAAAACTAAAAAAAGAGAGAAACAGGTTCCAGGAGGCCTGGCGAGTTGAACTTTAGGTGAGACAGGACTAAGGTGACATTTGAGTGGAGATTTCAAAGAAGTGAGCGGTTAGCTATTTCAGGGATGAACATTCTATATGGAACAAACAGCAAGTGCAAAGTGGTTGAAATGGATATGTATCTTGTTTCTTAGAAAATAGCAGAGGCCAGTGGACCACAGGGAACAAAGTGAGAGGAAATACTAGGGGACCAGTTCAGAAACAGAAAGGAGGCCAGGTAGTGTCTGGCATGATGGCCATTGTAATGATGTTGAAGCTACAAGAAGCAGGAAGCTATGAGATGACTTTATCCAATAGAGAGACATGATCTAAATTAGGTTTTAAGAATGACCTGGCTTCGAGCCGGCGCCGTGGCTCAATAGGCTAATCCTCCACCTTGCGGCGCCGGCACACCGGGTTCTAGTCCCGGTTGGGGCGCCGGATTCTGTGCCGGTTGCCCCTCTTCCAGGCCAGCTCTCTGCTATGGCCAGGGAGTGCAGTGGAGGATGGCCCAGGTGCTTGGGCCCTGCACCCCATGGGAGACCAGGAAAAGCACCTGGCTCCTGGCTCCTGCCAGGATCAGCACGGTGCGCCGGCTGCAGCGGCGGCCATTGGAGGGTGAACCAACGGCAAAGGAAGACCTTTCTCTCTCTGTCTCTCTCTCTCACTGTCCACTCTGCCTGTCAAAAAAAAAAAAAAAAAAAAAAAAAGAATGACCTGGCTTCTATTTTTGGAGTAGACTCTAAGACCAGATAGGAGACACCAGTTTGGAGACTATGGCTATAATGCAGGTAGAGAAATGATGGTGGCTTGGACCAGAGTGCTGGCAGTTTTTAATGGAGTGAGCAGAATTTGAATATATTTCAAAGTAGAATTGGAAGTATTTTCTAACTGGATGTGGGATATGAGAAGTCTTAAAGCTCTAAACATATTTTTGTCTATACTGATAGAAAGTTGGAGTTGGCATTCAATGTGATAGAAAAGACTGCAGGAAGAATGGCTTGGAAAATCAGGTTTCTGTTTGGATGTGTTATGCTAACATATCTTTGGACATCTGAATGGAGATACTGAGTAGAGAGTGAGACATGCATCTGGAGTCATGTCTGGGCTAGATTCATACATTTAAGAGGCTTCAGCATACTGGTAACACATAAACAAGAGTTTTGATTGTTTTTATGAAATGCGTAGAAATTTTTTAATTGAAGTTGGATTATATGCATAGATTAGATTATATTGGGAAGAACCAATTTGATAAAAATATTCGGATCTGGCTGAAGAGCCCATGAGAGTATTATAGGCAGGGAAAGCCAAGCACTCTGGAAAAAAAAAAGACCTAAATGAAAGATCTGAGTGAGATCCCGGTGGAAAGAACAGGTCAAAGAAGGAGGTACCTTTCTCTGAAGGGAGGAGAGAACTTCCACTTTGACTATGACCTTGTCTAAATATGATCAGAGTTGGTGAGCTCAAAAGGCTTCCATAGCCTTGGCAACTCATGACTAGAGCCTAGGGAGATTACTGACACCATAAACAAGAGTGTCAATTTGTTAAGTCAACAATAGGAGTCACTGTGCACTTACTCCTCACATGTAGGATCTCTGTCTTTAATGTGTTGTTCAATGTGAATTAATGCTATAACTAGTACTCAAACAGTATTTTACACTTTGTGATTCTGTGTGGGTGCAAACTGTTGAAAGCTTTACTTAATATATACTAAACTGATCTTCTGTACATAAAGAGAATTGAAAATGACTCTTGATGTGAATGGAATGGGAGAGGGAGTAGGAGAGGGGAGGGTTGCGGGTGGGAGGGAAGTTATGGGGGGAAAAAGCCATTGTAATCCATAAGCTGTACTTTGGAAATTTATATTCATTAAATAAAAGTTAAAAATAGTCATCCCACTCAAGTTATATCTTCAATTTACGTAGCTATTCTTTTTAGCCCCTCAATCTAATGTTTTATGTCTTCTTCCTATAGATAGAAATGAATTCAACAAGAAATGTTTAAGTATTTCATCATTTTGTGTTACAAAATATGAATACCGTATTTTGCGTCAGAGTTTGGTAAAGTTGTTTATAAGGTACCAGAAAGTAAGTTTTTAGGCTTTGGGGATACATACATGATTCTCTCATATACTATGTGTATATGTGTGCTTTATAACTCCCATAGCATGTAAAAGCCATTCTTGGCTTACTGGAGCTGGCTCTCAGATCAGTTTGCCAACTCCTACACTGAGTAGCTGTATGTATTGGAAAGCTACTGACTTATACATATTGTTGTAACAGTAGCATTATTTAATTTTTAAAAAACTAATCTTAGTAGAGTAGGTTGATTCTGAGTGTTCTGACAATTATATGATCTGAAAATGCTAACTGTCTTTCTATCTTTATATCATTCTTTTTCTTACTAAAAGATGAGGGCTAGCATCTTCAAAACTGTTAAACAGTGCTGTTTTGTTACTAAGATTTATCTGAGTTTTGGCTGAAACTATAAAGTCATTTTTAGAAAGTGTTTGTCCATATATTAAGAGTTTTTCCAGAAATATGTAACTTTTATAGAACATTTTTGCCACTGTTCATGGTGATCTTGACATGTTTTTTCTTCTTTGGCCTGTTCAAATGTTAACTTGCTATTCCCGTGCTGGGTGGAATGCAATAGACAGGATATGTGTCTCCGTAGATGGAGGACCAGGTTGACACAGGAGCCTAGCTGAGACATTCTGCTGGGAGCCAAAATCCCACCTCTTTTCTTATTGGCAACTCTGGCACCATCCCCCTAGAGCAATGTTCTCCCTTAGTGTGCAGAGTCACCTGATAGGCTTGGCTTGTTAAAGCACAGATTACTAGGCCCCATGATGGAGTTTCTGGTTTAATAGGTCCAAGTGGGACTGAGAATTCGCATTTCTAACAAGTTCCCAAATGAAGCAGAATTGTTGGTGCTGGGACAGCAGTATGAGAGCCACTTACCCAGAGGAAGAGAATTTTTTTCCCCAACTTGCCCAAAGGAGTCCTAGCAGCTAATGAGAGTCTTGGTAGACCAGAACAGAATGTGAGCATTCAGACAGAGAAGAAATCATAGGAAAGGGTGTAAATGTAAGGTAACATACCAGGGAATGGGCTGATGCCTCAGTTTTTGTAGACTTCAGGCTATAGATAATTGTGATCTTTCAAAGGCTATCAGTTAAGGACCCTTAAGAAAAAGATTAACAGGAAGAACAAATTTTAAGAGGTTCATAGTGAATGAGTATAGGAATTTGAAAGTTGGTTAATGAGAGGAAAGGAACAAGTAGAAATTGAGAATTTATCTAAGGAATTTTGCAATAGATATTTATGGAGAATAAAATAGGGAACATCAGAACGATTTTTGAATGTGGCTTGTCAAGGAACAGAGGCAAGTCAGAAATGCCCACACCCCAGCAAGGTTGCTTTGTTTATTATGCTAACACTGACAAAAGCATTGAGTATGGTGTTCCAACTTGTCCCTGGATTTGGCAAGTACAGATGTAGAAAATCCATGACAAGTAGCACTGTATGGTTGGTATTAATAGATGTGTGGCTTCTTCTGCACCTTCACCTTTTAAATAGATGGTCAAGCATAACATTAGAAATACAGATGTTGTAACAAAGTTTTGCAGAAAACTTATTCAAAATATTTTTAGGCTGCTGAATGGAGAATCAAATAGTTCTACCAGCGAAAGATACTGATGTTCCCCTCACCCCCGTATGATACAAACTGACCCTCTACTTTACTAAGAAGGGAGACCAAAGGTAGCTATTTGCCAAGGTTGATGCTTTACAACTGTGGTTGAAATTCTATGATGACCAAAGACAAATGACTGAAGAGCTCAATGCAGGAAGTTTTCCCAAGCAGTTGTGGTGGGGAGTAAGTTTGAAAAGTTAGTTTTTGGTTTCTATAGAACTAAATCCCTAATAAATATTCTGAAGCCCAAAGTAATTATTATTGGGAATAGCAGTGCTTGATCTAGAGCCAAGACTATTGTGCCCATAGTGTCTGTTATTAGTTTGGGACTGGTTGTGCGCCTGTGTGCACATATAGATTCTGGACTTCCTATTGCTTTAGGTAAGTGCAATTTGCAATACTAGCTTCAATACTGCAAAGAATGGAACATTCTAATTCATTTATTACACAAAGTCAGATCTAGCTGAAAGATAGCTCATGGCTTTTGCATAATGATCAGTTATTTTCATACATACTGGTTTATTTGATTCCTCTAATAACCCATCAAAGCAGTCTCCTTATTGCCATGGAAATACTCTGGTCTAAGAATGAGCTAATTTCCAGTTGTGATTAGTAGTCATTCATCTTCACTGAGGACCTATTGTGAATCCATCACTGTACATGCAGTCTTAATACCTGTGAAAATTTCATGAAGTAGATACAGTGGTCCTTATCTGTAAGATATTTTACCCCCTGGTGATGTTCATCAGTGAAACCTATTTAGTGGTCATAGCTGGGAGTGAGAAGCTACAAGAGGGTAACTCCTGGCATCTCGAGTACAGGTGTACCTAGGCATCCTATAGTGCACATGACAGCCCCCTACAATGAACAATCTCTAGCCCAAACACTAGCAGTATTAAGATAGGGACACCTGTTTTTCACCCCATACAGTTGGAAATGGAGAGATAAAACCAAGGTTCAAAGAGTTAAAGTGACTTTCCATACACACATTCAGAGACGGTTGAGTCTGGTTTTGAGCATAGATTCAACTGGCTGAACAATTTCTTCTAGTTCTAATCCAATGCACTGACCACAAATGCATGTGTTATGACTTTGAAACATTCAACCTCCTGGTATCTGTTCTGATCTCTAAAAAGAAAGATGCAGTATTATTGTCTGCCTTGCCCTCCTGATTATTCTTTTTGTGTCAACCAAGTAAACTCACATTGGGTGTGTATGGTGGCATAGTGGGTAAGGCTGCTTTCTGCAATGCAGACACCCTATGGGTGCCAGTTCGAGATCTGGCTGCCCTACTTCTCATCCAGCTCCCAGCTGATGGCCTAGGAAAGCAGTAGGAAATGGCCCAAGTGCTTAGGCCCCTGTAGCCACATGAGAGATCTGGAAGAACCTCCTGACTCCTGGCTTTAGCCTGGCCCATCCCTGCCTGTTGCAGCCATTTGGGGAGTGAACCAGTGGATGAAAGATTTCTGTCTCTTCCTCTATTCACAACTACCAGGCCCCAAGACTTAGCTTTGCTTCCTGCTTTCCCTACAATGCTGATTCACCTCTCTATGCTTCAATGTTCTCATCTGAAGAAGGAGGTAAGAAAATTTTACTTCTTGGTAAGATGAAATTAGAGAGTTTAGAAGAATACATGGTACATGCTAAGTGTTAGCAAGTATTACTGTTATTTAAAAAGACATACTTCAGGGGCCGGTGCCATGGCACAGTAGGTTAATCCTCTGCCTGTGGTGCCGGCATCCCATATGGGTGCCGGTTCTAGTCCCGGCTGCTCCTTTTCTGATTCGGTTTTTCTGCTATGGCCTGGAAAAGCAGTAGAAGATGGCCCAAGTCCTTGGGCCCCTGCACCCACATGGGAGACCGGGAGGAGGCTCCAGCCATTGCGGCCATTTAGGGAGTGAACCAACAGAGGGAAGACCTTTCTCTGTCTCTCCCTCTCACTGTCTGTAACTCTAACTTTCACATAAATAAAATCTTAAAAAAGGCATACTTCAAAAAAGTTTACAGACAAATTGAATAAGTTTTGATGTAAAAAAAATTGAAATGCATGCATTTGAAAGGTTTAAGAAGTTCAGGAAAAGCATGTACTATACAAATTCATGCATGGGCTTCAAAATTTTTTGTACCAAAACTCTTATTTATCTCTTAATTATCTATCCCTTAAAATTTTTGAAGTTAGGTATATAATATAGGTATTTATATGTATTAGGGCAATATGTATATTTATATAATTTTATATACATCTATATAAAATATGTATATTATAGAGTATTATACATATTACATTTACATATAAATACCTAATTATGATGAAGTTTTAATTCATCCAGTTTTCCCATAGTACTTAGGATTGAGAATCAAGCCAAGTTCACAAGCCTACAGTCAAATCGCCTGTCAACACCTCGTTAATGGGAGCAAATCTATACTAAGCCTTATCAATTTGAGTGACGCATAAGATTGAACAATCTAACAACCACAGATTCCTTCCCTTATAGGCACCGGAGGACTAAAAATGAAATTGAGAATACAAAATCAGGGTGGATTGCCTGATATGGGGTTGGTTGCCTTGTAGACAAGCTGAAGAATGTACTCATTAAGAACTACAAAATGTTTTAGAAGAAAAATCCCCACAGTCTCAATTATTCTTCAAGAGCCTCACAGGATTGCAGCCTAAATGTACATGCATGTGGATGTAGCTCCTTCAGATTTTCATTAGCAAAATCTTCCTCTTAGAAGCTGTAGGAAAAAAGTTCTAAATTGATCCATTTAAGAGATAGAAGATCAATTTAATAAAGAAATTTAATCTCGGGCAGTCTTTAGTGAAGTGAAAATACCTGCATGACTTTTAGGTCCCGATTCCCAACAGAATACTGGCCTTGTAATGAACTAAACATAACATCACTCCATGTTAGAAATAATTTTATTGCCTCGATTCTGAACAGACACAGTGGCTGTGTTTTTCTAACCATCCCAGTTGAGAATAAGAAAATCATTAAGAAAATATAGCCCACAGGCAAATAGTCTCATCTGCAGTAATACTAAAGTAAAAGAAAATTGTTCATTTGTTTAAGATAGCTACTGAATGCTGAAGTTGTTTTATGGATTGGAAGTAAAATGGTGAGCGAGACCAATAAGACCCTTGTCTTCTCATGAGGGCAGACGAGATACCCAATAAAGAAATACATACATATAATTTCAGATGGTGGTAAGTCCAATGAAATAAGCAAATGAAAGATTAGAGTGTACCATGCATATTAGTTTTTCATCACAATGACAAAATACACAAGAAAATTAACTTCATAAAAACAAGTTAACTTTGGTTCGTGAATCTGGGAGTTCAAGTCCAAGATGCTATGGTCTTATTGTTCTGGTCTCGGAAAAAGGCAGTGAGAGAGAATTGCAGAGGATTCACTGGAAGGGTCACATGGTGAGGCAGTGAGTGACCGGGCCCAAAAGTCAGGCTTTTATAACAACCCTCTTGTGAGAACTATTTTCTGATGATGCATCCCCATGACCTAAGGCTCCCCACTATGCTTCAATTCTAAGCACCATAATTGGACTTTCACCCTTGTAGTATGGCCTGGGGACTTTAAGTCCTGTATGAATTTTTTTTTTTTATTTTTGACAGGCAGAGTGGACAGAGAGAGACAGAGAGAGAAAGGTCTTCCTTTGCCGTTGGTTCACCCTCCAATGGCCGCCGCTGCAGCCGGCGCACCGTGCTGATCCGATGGCAGGAGCCAGGATCCAGGTGCTTTTCCTGGTCTCCCATGGGGTGCAGGGCCCAAGCACCTGGGCCATCCTCCACTGCACTCCCTGGCCATAGCAGAGAGCTGGCCTGGAAGAGGGGCAACCGGCACAGAATCCGGCGCCCTGACCGGGACTAGAACCTGGTGTGCCGGCGCCGCAAGGTGGAGGATTAGCCTATTGAACCACGGCGCCAGCTCATGAATTTGAAAACCAAGTCATATTCAAACTATAGCAGCTGCAAAAGGTTGGGAGATGCAAGAAGAGATGGGGAAAAAAGAATACAATGAATAATGCTTTAAAATTGTTGAGCAAAAGTTTCACAATTTAGAAATTCAGGCCTGGCCACGAGGGAACTTCTATCCTCCTAGCTTTTCAGTTGTTAATGCAGCCTCAAAGTATCTATTTTGTCTTGATTCAAGATGACTGTAGAGGTCTAGCCACTACACCACCACACGGTGTTCCAAGTAGCAAGGTGGGCAAGAATAAGAACAGAAAAAACATCTTCCCCTTGGAAGATTTCATTGTATTCCTACAGGACACTGATTTCAACCACATTAGCCTGAGCTAAGTCATTTGGTCTTTTACATAGCAAGGGGACGGAAAAACGCAACCTTTTTTTTTTTTTTAAACACAACCTTTCTATCAGGTAGTAATGTGTCCAGTGAAATGAAAGATAGCAGTTTTTTCTGTTGAAAGAAGGGAAGACTAGAATTTGAATAGAAAACCAATAGGGTCTGCTAGGAGAGCTACTTTAGAATGGATAGTCATGGTTGGTTTTTTAACAGAGATAATATGGATATATCTGAGGGATGTGGAGGAACATTTGAACAGATCTAGGAAAAACATGAGTAAAATAGTGAGAGCAAAGGCTCTGGACTGGACATAACTGTTATGAGCCAGGAAGAAAGAGTTCACATAAGATTAGAGAGGCTGGCATGGACAGAGAAGAGTTGTTTGGATGCAATGGTAAATTAAATACTTGAAAATATGTAAATTGTTTCTGTTTAAAGCCCTCAAGTTTGTAAGACTAATGTGAGATGAAGGAAAAAGTATTTGAGTATTTAGAAAAATATATACCCCACTGCCTAATCCCTTCAGTGGAACACATGAACAAAAGGAAATAGAACATGTTTTTACTTTGGGGATGTTTGCCCTTCCTATCTACTCTGCATTTCTCTGTCCTGCATCAGTAATCACCTTGCTCTCCAGCTTCCCTCTGCATAGGGGCAAGAGAATGAGTAGAATGCAAGCATGAGATCAGGAAACAGGTGAGTGAGTTGGCATCTTTTTGTCTCCCAGCTGTGGGTTGGCTGATCTCCCTACTATACCTAATTCCTGTTGGGTGAGCGTTCCCTTACTTAATTTCCTCTGTATTGGTAATTACCTCTCACTTAAGGCCAGGAGTGGTCATGGTTCTTTACTATTGCCACCCCTTGGGTACCACACTATGCCTTATAGCTCCCTAAACTTTATCCTCACTTTTGTCAAGTCTAATGGTTAGACATTTTTCAGTGACTCAAGTTGAATGTGCTATGTATTTACTCACTGTGCAAAGCTGATACGGGTACTTTCAAAGTGCCAAGTACTGTACATTATCTGATTTAATCTTCGAAACAAAATTGTGGGGCAGGAATCATAATCACTGCTTTACATATGAAAACATCCACTTCTGAAATATTAACTTAGAACATGGCAGGGGGACCAGGCAGGCTGGCATTCCACTTTGCATTCTCTAACTTCCCCTTGCTTTTCACTATAAAAATATGACTTCAGCATTATTTTTCTCCTTTGCCTTTATTTCAGTGCTCAAGGCCTATATTATTTTTTCATTCAAGATTTTTTCTCCTCTGTTATTTACACTACATATGTGCATTTGAGGGACTTCTCTGTCAACATTTTTACAGATCCTCTGTGAAATGGAAGCACAAAGGCCATTGCTCACCCGCCACAGGTGCATAAGAGCAAAGAAAATACAGTTCAATTCTTGCAAGTGACAACCACAGATAATAGATACCATCAAACCAGGAATTTGAGAGTGGGTTGTAAATCAAAACAACAATACGCAATCAAACAGAGTAGGAGTGATAAAGGCTCTTCTCATCTATGCATTTATCTACTCTCAGCAAAAGGTGCTGGCTCTGGAGAATGAGCTCCTAGAAACACCAATTCTCATTGCTGAGCAAGGTTGGATACCGACATGTTATTTCACACTCCAGACATCATGCTGCCACTCTGATCTACGTGACAGCCTCTAATAAACACCCAGGATGGCTGTGGTGGAAGGGAGCACGTTCAACAGTGGTTAAGATGGGTAACAAGCAATGCAAGCATCCAATGGAGTAGAGGTTGATAGATGCCTGACAGCAAAAGGGTTGGTTGTTCCCTCATTGCACTGCCCTGAGAGGCTGGCTGTCACTTGTATGTCATGATAGGGATATGCTATTTAAGATTTAAGACCACTTTTATTTTGAAGGAGATTAAGTGGGAAGACCACAGAAAACTGAGTTTTCTCACTTGGTGCTAATTTACCTGGACACAAAATAGTTTATGGATTTTGGAGAATAGAAGCAGCTTGTATGCAGTATTTATTCTGCTTCTGAATTATCACTTTCCTGGTTCTGAAAATACAAGATTAATTAATGATCTGTGGTAAATAAATTTCCTCTATAATATTTGAGTACACAAAATCTCATATGGCTTAGTTTTCTTAAATCAGTTTAAATCTGGTTTTGAGTGTCTTCAGAGCCACAGTGAGATAATCTTTTCTTCTTAACCAAGGAGGTCTTTTCACTATGGTTATCCTGGGTCCCAAATTTTTGGCTTATGCAACTCATTCCACTGGAGCAAGTACCTTTGAGATTTACTGCATCAGCACTGTCATTCTGGCTACTCACACTCCAAGGTTTCATAGTCCATTCAAAAGTACTTAGCTGCATTGCATTGGTGCTAAACTGGAGCACATAGCATTCTGCTAATAGCTCCCTGGACCACTATTGGTATTTACTCCCTATTCCATTCCCTTTGAAATCCATGTACCATTCCATCCATCATACTAGATATTGCACAGCTGTGAAGCTCAGCTTCCTCCAAATCATGGAGTTTATCACTGTCCTCCTCTTTTTGGCCCCAAGACAAAGAAATACCCCTAAGGAAAGATGCACTAAAATCTTCTTCAATAGGGCTCTATCAAAGATCTATCACAGGCCAAATCTGGCTGAGGGCCTGTCAGCCATGAATGGCTTTTACGTTTGCTAGGAATGTTTTTTCAGATGGTTCTAAGAGTTCCCATAGAATCTGATTTTTCTTCTTGGCCCCAAATGCCTAATATATTTAATATATGATCCTTTAAGAAAAAGTTGGCCAACTCCCACCTCAAGATTGCCATCTGAGAAAGCTTGATGGTCTGGAATTTCCAGTTCTGATTCTGAAACAGGAAAGTCATTCGCAACCCCAATATAAGTCAGACGACAAATTCATGCCAGTCAACTTTGAGGAAATGAGGGAAGGAGGTTTTTCATAATTTACCTTAATAATCCTTAAAAAAAACCACACACACACACACACACACACACAAAACAAAAAAAAACAAAAAAACAAACTTGAGGCCGGTGCTCAATAGGCTAATCCTCCACCTAGCGGCGCCGGCACACTGGGTTCTAGTCCCAGTCGGGGCGCCAGATTCTGTCCCGGTTGCCCCTCTTCCAGGCCAGCTCTCTGCTGTGGCCTGGGAGTGCAGTGGAGGATGACCCAAGTGCTTGGGCCCTGCACCCATGGGAGACCAGGAGAAGCACCTGGCTCCTGCCCTCAGATCAGCGTGTTGCGCCGGCCGCAGTGTGCCAGCCGTGGCGGCCATCAGAAGGTGAAACCAATGGCAAAAGGAAGACCTTTCTGTCTCTCTCCTTCACTATCCACTCTGCCTGTCAAAAACAAAACAAACTTGGTACAGTAAGAAAATGGAACTGAATAAAGTATCTTGACAGATGATTTGGAACACTCTGCGGACAGGAGTGTT
Organism: Oryctolagus cuniculus; assembly: GCF_964237555.1. Taxonomy (NCBI): domain Eukaryota; kingdom Metazoa; phylum Chordata; class Mammalia; order Lagomorpha; family Leporidae; genus Oryctolagus; species Oryctolagus cuniculus. The sequence goes on from NC_091437.1 coordinate 142,913,971, forward strand.
TTATTTTTTCTCGTGCGTTGTGCTTGAGGCTCCCCTAGTTTTAATTTGGTCAACCATAGAAATGAATATAACCTGGTGGGAAATACGAAAAGTGGGAAAATAAGTACCTCTGGCCTTCTACAGCCAACTGCTACGAGGGAGGAAGGCACTCAGTCCATTCTCTGGTTGCAACTCTTCCATAGACTCTGGGGACACCTATTTTGCTAGAATTAAGGAAATTAAATTCAAGGCAACAGTGACTCTGTATTATCAGTCTTGCTTCTGGAATCACTAATATTTTACCACTAGTGTAATTACAAATTTTGATTTTTAGGATTTTATTTAAGTAAGATTTATTTATCTGAATTCCACTCAATAAAATACACTCAAGCCTCAGTTTAAGGGTTTTGACAATCATACACACCATATATCTACCACATACTTAGGCCATAAAAGATTTTTATTACTCCAAAAACTTCTCTTGTTGCAGTGAATTTGTCCTCCATACCTCTGATGCAGGCAGCTACTGACCTGATTTTTGTATATTAAAAATTTTAAGATCTATTATTTATTTGAAAGGCAGAGTGACAGGCAGGAGGTAGAGAGAGAGATCAAGATCTATCTGCTCGTTCACTCCCCAAATGGCTGCAGTTGCAAGAGGTGGGCCAGGAATCTTGAACACTTTGCAGGTCTCTTGTGAGTAGCAGAAAATTAAGCACTTTAACCTCTTCCACTATATTTCCAGGTACATTTCCAGGGAACCAGTTCCCAAGTGGAGCAACTGGTACTCAAACTGACCCTAAGATAAGGGAGGCTGGTGTTGTAAGCACCGATTTAACCTGCTGTACAACAGTGCTGGCCCCACTATACATTAGTATTGCCTGCTCTAGAGTTTCATTAAACTGAAGGATATAGTAAGCATTCTTTTGCTCTGACTTGTTTTGTACAGATTTTTTTCATCATTTATGGTATTATGCTATTTATGATGTTATGTGTATCTGTCTTATTCATTATGCTAATTGTCATGAATTAAGCTGCCATGAACATTTGAAACCCAGTTTTGTATGGACATTTCTATCTGGTTAAAGTCTTGGAGTTGAATTGTTGGGTCATATGATAAGTCTGTTTACCTATCTAAAATGCTGATGCATATTTCCAAAGTGATTGTTCCATTTTATAGTTCTGCCAGTGATACTGAAAATGCTGAGATTTATGAGATATCAGTTTTGGCTTTAACTTGAATTTCATTGATGATTAATGGCATAGAGCATCTTTTTTCTTGTATATTGTCTATTTGTTTTTATGTGATATATTCAAGTCTTATGCCCATTTCTGTCATCTTAAGATATAAGAGTTCTTATGGATTCTGGGTACAAGTTCTTTGTCAAACATATCATTTCAAATATATCTGCCTAGTTAGTAGTTTGGGTTTTCATTTTCTTAAAGCTGTCTTACAAAGAGAAGTTCCTAAATTTAATGGTTTAATTTAAGAATTCTCTTTTACAATTTGTGCTTTGAAAAACTTTGCCATACCAACTTTTAAAAGTTGTTCTGTGTTGTCAGAATTTCACCTCCATATATCTTAATGTATCTCCATACATATCTTAGTCTCCACACATACTTAAATGAAAATAGGAAAAATAGAGCAGAACATTAGGAGACAGAAAATATAAGCTAAAATACACTAAATTGAAAGGCAAAAAAGCTAAACAAAAATAATCAAAATACATCAGAAATTGGAATATTAGTGGAGCAAACTTTCTAGTATAAGACACATATCCACATCTTGTTTAGTGAAGTAAATCTGCTTCATTCATTATCGTATTCCTAGCATATACAGTAAGACAATGTTTATAAGGAATCAGATTATTACTTTAATGCTTGGTTGAGATAAAATTGAATAGAAAAATTCTCATATTTTTAGTCTTTTTGAACAACCTTCATGCTGTTTTCCATATGATTCTAATTTCCTATTATTTTAAAAAAGAGCAGTATATAAGAGTTCTCTTTCTACATCTTTCTACATCATAGCCAGCATTTGTGTGTGTGTACTTAGGGTATATATCCATAGGAAATAAAATCAGGACATAGATACCTGTATTCCCATGTTTATTGTAGCATCATTCACAATAGACACATAATCAACTGAAGTGCCACCAATGGATGAACAGGTAATGAAAATGTGATATATGCATATTGAATAATATTCAGTCATAAAAAAGGATGAAATCCTATCTTTCATGGCAGAATGAGTGGAACTGGGGGACATTATGTTAAATGAAATAAGGCAGGCACAGGAAAACAATGTTTATTCTTACTTGTATATGAAAGCTAAAAAAGTAGATCTCATTGTGGTTACTAGAGGCAGGAATGCATAGGGGAAAGGCAAGATAGACGAGAGATTGAATAAAGGGCACTAACATAGTTAGATAAGAGGAATAAGTACTAGTGTTCTACAACAGGGATGATGACTATTGTTTACAGTCAATTATACATTTTATAGAGAACCAGGAAAGGCTATGTGAGCTCCAAACAAGGAAATGACGACTATTTAAGGAGGTAGAAATACTAATTATTCTGATTTGATCATTACACACTGCATACATGTACCAAAAACACCACATACTACTCCATAAATAGGTATAATTACTACATCTCAATAATAAATTTAAGGCCAACTGTTGTGGTGCAATGGGTTAGACCACCACTTGGGACACTAACATACTACAGAGAAATGACAAGGGACATCTGACAGAAGGAAAATGGTACTGTACAAAGGTGTATCTACATGAAGGAATGAAGAACAATGGAAATGATAAAGTGATTAATACGTACATTTTCTCTAAATTATTCATGAGTGGCCATTTAAGCAAAAATAATCACAATAGATTATGGAGCCTTAACATATGTGAAAGTGAAATGCATGGCAATAAGAACACCATGATCTGGAGGGGAGAAACAGATGAGTACCATTAGAGCCTTCTTACATTGCTCTGTGAAGTAGATGGTATCTGGTGATGGTAGACGTGATAAGTTTAGGACATTTACCATAAACTCCAAGGTAACAACTAATAAGAATTATAGTTCATAAGTCAATAAAAGAGATAAAATGGGAACATAAAAATATCAACTAAACCAAAGGGAGCAGAAAGAGATGCAAAAAAGAAAGCAGATGGGAACAATAGCGCAAAAAATGATAGATGGAAAAGTACTCTTATCTGTAGTTGCATTTCTGGTGGTAGGGAAAGTACAATGGAATAAAACCACTTCAGGAAATGGCTTGTCAGTTTTTCAAAATTTTAAAAATATAGGGATGGAGTTGTGGCAGAGCGTTAGACTGCCATCTGCAATGCTGGCATACCATATGAGCACTGGTTTGAATCCCAGCTGTTCCACTTCAGATCCAGCTCCCTGATAAAGTGCCTGGGAAAGCCACAGAAGATGGTCCAAGTATTTGGGTCCCATCGCCCACTTGGGGGTCCAAGATGGAATTCCAGGGTCCTAGCTTCGGTCTGGCCCAGCCCTGGTTGCTTGAGGTCATCTGGGGAGTGAACTTTGGGATGGAAGATCTGTTTCTCTCCCTCTTTGTATCTCTGCCTTTCAAGTAAATTAGAAAAATGATTCTGTGATCCAGTCTTCCAAATGAAAGTATATATAAGTATATATCAAAGACTTGTTTATAAATATTTAAGGTAGATTTGTAATAGCCTCAAATGGGAAACATCTCAAATATTCACTAACAGTTGAATGGATAAATAAACTGTGGCATATCTGTACAATGTTAATACTCCCCAGGAATAAAATGGAATGGACTAGATATACTTAAACATGCATAAACTTCAAATTACATGAGTGAAAGGAGCCAAGCAAAGTGAAAAACATACATGGATTTCATTTATACAGAATTCCATAAAGCACAAGCAAATGCACAGTAACAGAAAGGGTACCAGTGGTTACCTCAGTATGTTTTAGGTGGGAAGAGATAAGATACAGAGTTTTAGGCCGGCGCCGTGGCTCAATAGGCTAATCCTCCACCTTGCGGCGCCGGCACACCGGGTTCTAGTCCCGGTCGGGGCGCCGGATTCTGTCCCGGTTGCCCCTCTTCCAGGCCAGCTCTCTGCTATGGCCAGGGAGTGCAGTGGAGGATGGCCCAGGTGCTTGGGCCCTGCACCCCATGGGAGACCAGGAAAAGCACCTGGATCCTGGCTCCTGCCATCGGATCAGCACGGTGCGCCGGCTGCAGCGGCGGCCATTGGAGGGTGAACCAACGGCAAAGGAAGACCTTTCTCTCTCTCTCTCACTGTCCACTCTGCCTGTCAAAAAAAAAAAAAATACAGAGTTTTAGGGGGTGATGATATGTTCTTTGCTTGATCAGGATGTTGGCAAAGACCTAATACAAGACTTACTAAATTGCCCAATACAAATATGTACAGTTTTTATATAAAAAGCTATTTTTAAGAATGTCAATTACTATCCCTTCCTAATATCCTATATAAAGAAACTCTCCAAAAGTTGTGTTTGGATATTTCAATGATTCTTTGTCAGTAATTGAAAGAACTGATAGAAAGCAAAACATTTTCTTAAAATATTTGACAAGTTGTTCCAAGAATGTTTGGCATATATCAGTTTGATAGTATGTTCTCTATAATATGGAATATTATATGCCTTGAACATATGTTGTACACAATCTAATTTTAAATTCTTAGTCCATTATAATCCATTAAGTTATTTTTATGTTATAATATGTAATAGATTGATTTATACAACTAGAAAAGTTAATTTTGAAGCAACAGTTAAGGTTTTAGAAAATCATAATCATGAGAAATTTGAGAATTAGGCAAGGAGAGAAAGTTTGCATTTGATATATTTGTTTTGATTCTTTTATATTAGCCATTTCAGTTAAAATCTTGTTTAAAATTCCATTCCTGGCAGTGAGATGTAGTACATAAGCAGGAGAACCATCTGGAAGCAAAGTATCCAGACACACAGAGGACATTGGATCTTCAAATGCATGGATGAGGGCCCAGCACTGTGGGCAGTGGGTTAAGCCACCACTTGTGATGTTGGCATCCCAAATCAGAGTGCCGATTCTTGTCCTGGCTGCTCTGCTTCTGATCCTCCTTCATGCTAATGTGCCTGGTAAGGCAGCGGTGAGGGTCCAAGTACTTGAGCCTGTGCCACCCACATGGTTAGACTAGGATAGAGTTCCTGGTTGCTGGCTTCAGCCTGGCCCAGACTCAACTGTTGGCAACTACATGGGGAGTGAACCAGTAGATAAGATTTCTCATTGTAGCTTTGTATTAAGCAAATAAATCCTTCAAAGTTAAAAAATGTATAAATGCTCATGGAAAATTACAAGAATTTCTAGGGGCATCCCAGAAACTGAAAATTCAACAGCTGTATTTGGAGGGGAATCAGAGCTGGCACTGGTCTGTAATTCAAGTCGGTAAGATTTAATAAGCACATAAGGGCAGGAGATAAGGCCTTGACAACATCACAAAATAGGTTGGCATTCAGCTTCAAAAGGCTGCATACAGTTGAAATACTTTTTCAGCATCACCAACAGAAAAAAATGATTTGTGTTTTCACCTAGAAATTGGGAGAAGGATCACTTCTAAAATTGAGAGCCATCTATAGTTGAGGTTTCACTTTTCATTACCTGTGTTTTCAAGAAAACACTCAAGCAGGCATTAATGCGAGAACACTGCAGGTTAGTAATAGCACTTAGAAGAAGGAACATCTAATGTATTTCTTGGGACACATTCTAAAGTCAGACCTCCCCAGATTTCCATGAATGACTTAGACATATTCACAGACCAAAATTATGGAGCTCAAAAGAAAAGAAAACCAATGGACTGATAACATACAGATGAAAAAACACTTTATAGATGATTTTAATTGGGTAAACACATGAGCATGTTTTTTGAACTATGATCTTTGGAAAATCATTTTTGTCATAAAACATTTTTAAACTTATGAAAAATATGAACTTCATGATCATGTATTTCCAATGTTGGGAGTTGATTTCACACAAATTTCTCCATTTCATAATTAGAATGTTCCAGGTCTCATCTATTTTTGATTTACAGTAAGCATATAAACAATGTCTCATTAACTAAATCAAATTAATTTTAGAAGATTTTATTTTATAAGTCAGATTTACACAGAGAGATAAAGAAGAAAGAGAAAATCTTCCATCCCCAGATAGCCACAACAGCCTGGGCTGGCCAGGCCAAATCAGGAGATTCATCCAGGTTCCCCCATGTGGGTGGCAGGGACCCAAGCACTTGGGCCATCTTCTGCTACTTTTCCCAGACCATTAGCAGGGTACTAAATTGGAAATGGAGCAGCCAGGGCTCAAACTAACACTAGTATGTGATGCTAGCATTGCAGGTGGTAGGTTTACTCCCTATGCCAAAACACCAGCCCCTATCTAGATATTTTAAGAGATTATGAGAACCAATTGAAACGTGTAATGAATTTTTACTATCTAATGTTCATTTAGTTCAAAAATTTAAATATGGGACTTTTTAAGCTTCTCTAATAGCAATTTTTGAAAGCTCCATTTGTAAGACATTTGGCTTTGCCCATTTATCTTTTGCATAAAATTGGTGCAACTTGGTAATGACCTTGCTTATTTTATATTAAGCACTTAACTTTGCCTGCATATTAAGTGGACTTAGGATTCTTACATATTTCTTTTAGCTGCTGTGATCTAATTGTGATTTATACTCAGTCTACCTTTCTGACAACTTAGGTGAGTTCAGCTTCAAGGACTTCACGCATTATTAGCTATGGACACAAATGGTTCTTGGCAGAGAAACAAACAAAGGCAGGTTTACTGAGGCCTATTTCTGGAAACCACGTGGATATACATACAGGAAAAGGAATCTGTCTAAATCTTCCATGGTTCCCCTATTCCACTCAAAATTGTGTTTGGAATGACCTATGTGAGAATAAAGCAAAGAATTACTCCAACCTTGGTACAAGGTAGATTGGAAGTCCCAATCTGTCAGGTTTGAATTTCAGATATTCATATTTGCCATTAAAAGCCCTGAAGGGCTGTAAAGAAGTATATGGCCTAGGCCCTCCAATTCTCTAGTTGAGTTGATTTATTGTTTATATAACTTCATAGCAGCTTGACTCACCCATGGTGATTTTAACAGGGCATAGTTGGTGGAACTGGCCCAAGTTGAACTATAGGGTAACTAGGATGTGTTTTCTGATCCCACAGGCCCTCCATGTAAGCCAATTCCCCTGATCTCTTTCAAATCAACAAAATACAAACAAACAAACAAAAAACCACACCAAAACTTACTGGCATATTCCAGCATTCTAGTCTTTATGTGTGTTGAAATTATAACTATGGAAAAATGCAGATTAAGTTTCTAATGAAGAGGGATCATGGCTCCGAGAGGGAGTTGTACAGGGTGCTCTGGTGAGCACATAGACAGGGCCCCATATGGATCTTGGAGGATCAGTAACGAACTCCTAGAGGAGATGACTTTGGGCAGAAACCTGGAGTAGATGTGAGCCACGTGAAATGAGAGTGTGTTCCAGGTGGACAAGTGGCCAAAGTGAGATAACTTGGCATGTTTATAAGAGGATGTAGTTTTTGCTAAGCATTCATTGCAACACCTTAAGCAGCTCCTTCAGAAATGCTCAGCAGCTGCTGTTTTCAAAAACATTGCGTCTTAACTATCTGATATTGGCAAACCAATGTTGACAGGTGGCTTTGGAGCCTGGCACTTCTAAGACATGTATAAGAATAAGTTCATTCCAGAAGGTTGTAATAACGTTACTAGTGTGGAATAATTTTGCAGGGAACTTCTTAGGAATGTGTTCAAAATTTATGTTCCAAGTTCCATTCTTGTGACTGGTCCTCCACGGAAGTGTAAACCACAGAAATAGGATCCTCCTCTTGATTCATTTCTAGTGTTCATTTGGTCCCTCTGGCAGCAAAAATTCTGCTGGACACCAGAACTACAAATTGGGATAGGAAGAGCTTCAGCAGGGATGGCCACTCAAGATTTGCCTCTACACATTTTCGTGACAAATGTATTACATTCTTTTTAAGTGACGGTTGCCTCACTTTGTTTTTTGGCACATTGAACATTCACTTATTCATTCATATTTAATAGGAAGTCAGACAAGTTCATTTTTCATGAGGTTTATAGCCTATAAACTCACTGAAAGACTCATAAAAATCACTAAATAGAGAAAAATTAAGTAATTATTAATGTGATGAAAGTTGTCAAAGTTCCAGAAAGGCCCTATAAGTGCTTAAAAGGAGTCTACCTGTTGCTTTTACCCAGCGAGATCATAAAAGGCCCCTGTTTTAAACAATATGTTTTTATCCCAGAATTATAAAGAGGGAGGGGCTATAAATAATGAATTCTAGTATTGACTAGTGAGAAATGGCAGAAAAAAGGGAATGTTGGAAGAGGAGGAAAGATGACCTTGGTGAGGAAATTACACATGCAAAGAGCTGAAGAGGAGGAAGGCTACAGGGTGGGTGGTAAGTCGTGGTTGAAGATGTGACAAGTAGGCATGGCTGGATAGCAAAGCTCGTTTAATCCTCAAAACATCAAAAGTAGTAAGTGCTAGCATCAACTAAAAGGCTACTCAGAATATTTCCACAGGGGATCTGTTTGGCCTCTGAGACATCTACAAAACTGAAACCCCGAGTGTTCCCCACAACCTGTTGCTTCTGCAGATTTCTTAGTAAATAGTATTTTCATAAGTCCAGTTGCTCAAGACAAGGTCATTGATTCTTCTTTCCTCACACCATATATGTGTCAGTAAATCCTGCTGCTTGTACAGTCAAAATATACCCAGGATTCCACATTGCTCACCACTTCCTTGGCCCAGGCCACCCTCAAAACTAATAGAGCCTATTTGGCCATCTCATTTCTGTCCTGGATTTTTCTTGTTTACTTCTGTTCTCAAAGTGGTAGTCATAGTGACCCTTTTAATCCCTGAGATCACATCACTGTGCTCAAAATCTTCAAATAGCCTTATGCTTCACTCAGTGTAAAAGGAAACTGTAGAAAAGATGGCAAGCTCTTGAACTTCATCTTCAATTACTTTCCCGGTCTTCCACTTGCTGCCACCATGCTGCGCTCCTTTGTTTTCCTGGAACTCACACATGCTCCCACTCATGACTCTGACTCCATTGCCTTTCCTTCAGCTGTCTTCTAGGCTCATTGCTGGTTCTGGTCTCTGCTGCATCACAGTCCCAGATCTTCCCAGGCTCCCCCTCCTTAAACTTACAACTCCTTTTTTAAAAGTTATTTATTTGAAAGTCAAAGTTGTAGAGAGAGGGAGAGAGAGCTTCCATCTGCTGGTTCACTCACCAGCAATGGCCAGGGCTGGGCCAAGCCAAAGCCAGGAGCCTCATCTGGGTTTCCCACGTGGGTGGCAGAGCCACAAACACTCGGATCATCTTCTGCTGCTTTTCTCAGGCCATTAGCACGAAGCTGGATTGGAAGTGGGGCAGCTAGGACTTGAGTCTGTGCCCTTACAGGATGCTGGCATTGCAGCCTGTGGTTTAACCCACTAGGCAACAATGGCAGCTTCAAAGTCATAACTCTTATGTACTCCTGTTCTCCCTTTTACTCTTCTCCATAATACTTAGTTCAATTGATTTTTAACAGTTATTTAAAGCTTAGTAGAATGTAAGCTGATTTAGGGTGAAGATTATAAATTTTTGTGGGTTTTTTGGGGGGTAGAGATCGATTTATTCTTAGTCTCTAAACTACAATAAATACTCAAAACTTGCTAAATTATTAAGTTGTCTTTAGGTTTTCACAGAGGGTCAAAGTCAGATGTTAAGAAACTTACTCAAGTTCCCACAGCAACTTGCAAGCCATGCTGATCTTGGTGGGTGGCTAACAGAACGGCAGGCTTTCACACTGGGCCACATCTTAGAAATATCACAGCAGAATCAGAGTAGAGGGCTGAGGGAGGTCAGTGGAAACTCTTGGAGCCCTGTTTTAAACGGAGGGAGAAGATAACCCCAGAAGGCTGCTTCACAGGGGATAAAGCTTCTGTCACTTCCAGCCAGCAGGTCAAGGGCTCTTCCTGCCATTTTTTGCAGGGACATTGCCTATTCCTCCTCTTCTTACTGGTAAGGAATTCCCTTTAAAACCTCAAACAGGATGGAGTGGCAGGTGGGGGGCAGAATTATTTTGGGGTCTATTATGGACTGGGCACCACTGTGTGGAAGGAATGCTTTGAAGACTTGCTTCTGAGAGGGCCCTCTAATGGTCCCATGGGGTTTGCCTTTTACAGGCTTTATGGAAGGATAAAGAAACACCTTTCTAATAAAAATTACCTATTCTGCTTTGACTGTTTCTTGATAAATATGTGTGAAATTTTAAATCTCCTTTCAAAGAGAAAACTGATCCTTATTCAATGGGATTCAATGAAAAAAAAAAAACCTCAATTGGAGAGAAAGGGGATTTATCCATTGTCAATGCGTCTTTATATAGGGAGACAAGCTTTGATGTAACTGATAGCTTGGTTATATAATAGCCCAAGAATACAGAAATGGCATGTGATGTATTATGCAGCACTTGAGACCAAAAGTTTGCTTCTCTTAGACTAGCATGAAAGTTCAGACTGAAAGCTTTTGTTGGAAAGAACTTCCTTTATAATAAATCAGGAGGACCTGAAAAGTTATCTTCAGTAGGCACCTCATATGTAGGTTGGAAAAAATTGTTAACTCATTAAGCTTAATGGCCCCTGAAGCATTGCAGGATGCTACAGAAGCTAAACCTTTAACAAAGAACTTCACTTCTAAGGAGGTAGTATTGAACCTACAAAAGAGAAATTCTTCAAAGTGGAGATTAGAAAGCTGAACTACTATGAAAGAGCCCAAGCAGAAACTAAGTCATTCTTTACTAAGGGTAGCTAACAATTCCACGGATGGATACTACAAATTGTGTACACGAGGAAAAAAAAAGCTTAATAATGGTCCCCTGGTTAAAAAATAAGTCTTAAAAGGCCATCTCAAAAAGGTCTAGAAGAAAACTAATTAAACTGGGAAGTCCTTGCAAGTACGTTATCTGAATGTGTGTATTGTATAAGCATTATGTTCATCTTGGAAATGGTTGCAAATCGACAGAAAAAGTAGTGAAGAATAATAAACATGTCCTTGACCCTGTAGTCTTCAATAGTGTACCAATAAAACATCGAAGAATTGTAGTGGACATGCAGTCCAGCATATACAATATACAACTCAATGCAAAAGTGAAACATGGTGGCACATAAGGGCACATTTCACATTAAATGCAATAAAGTTCTGCTCAGTGCCTGGCTAATAAGAGCTCAAACACTTCATGATTATAATTCTTATTCCAGAGTAGACTAAGCTTTGTTTCCAGATTTATATGTACTATTTAATTATAAACAAGAGGCTAAAAAATAATCAAAGTTCAATATCAACAAATTAGAATATTAAGAAATCTAGATGTAAGTCAAAAGAATCCAATTTCATATTTTCCTACAGATAATGCCTTTTGTCTGACCAATGGAAACCAAATCGAACTAGGCATCAGGCAAATATATGGTGTACCTTACATTGCATCACTTTTCTAATAGTTCAGATGTTTGTCTTAATTTATTATGGCCAGACACTCACTTCCTTTTCTTGTCCCATCTTTTCTTCTGACATTGAAGCTCAAGCTCCCGTTTGTCATTCAGAGATATATTACTTGTCTCATTCTTGTCCAAATTATTTGCGAAGATTCTGTAATTTAGTATGGGCAACTTGGGTGACTGCTAGAGTTAAAATTATTGCTTGCCTAAGGTTTCATTTTGGAATCCTGATAAGTCATTTCAAATGTAAGCCATGTTGAGTACATTTCAATTTATTACTTTTTCTAAGTGAACTAATCTAAATTAAAATCTCACAGAATCAATACCTCATTTTTATCATAGAGCATTCCGATTCTACCTCCAATCACTGATTTATCCCTTATGTGGCTTGGAAATTTCTAGCAATGAGGAGCTTCTTCATATCATATTATGGAAATGACACATTTTGTAGCTTCTTGTCTCATAGAAACTCAAGTTCAACAGCAAATGTTGTCTTGCTTTAAACCCCTTCATTTTAATTTTTTCTGTAGGTCATTCCTATAACTCCTTATCATGAGGATTCTGATGCTTATATGTTCACAATGTACATAATTACAATCTGAAAACTGCCACTGTCCCCTAATTTGTTTGGCTTATTTCTCATTATAGTAATAGCCACCAGCCTAGACAAATGGGTAGATATTTTTCAGGTTTTCCAAATGCTATTCAGTGCTGTTCCTATAGTGTATTCATTTTGAATATTTCCTTTTGGTTTGTAAAGGTCTACTGTGGACTTGGAGGTATTGAAGATTTTTGAATGCACAAGCCGTTCTAATATATTTTCATTTCTAGTGACCTAGAACAGAACAGAAGCAAAAAAAAAAAAAAAAAAAAAAAAAAAAAAAAAAAAAAAAAAAAAGCACAAGGGGAATTTATTCTCATGACAGAGTGTGGAAAAAAGTTTTCAAAGGATTTATTTAGTCCGGTCTCGTCTTTCCCATTATTCTTTTATGTCCCATTTGTATTGCATAGTCTATGGCCAATCCATAAAAGAATAAAAAGGCCCCACTTTATGCAGCCATGTACTAGCACGTCTGCATAAAATAGATGATGCATATATTTTATGTCCAGAATTCCAAATAGTCACCCATATTTCTTTTATTCCCCCTCTAAGTTTAAGGTTACGTGCATAGTTTTTCAAGAGCAAAAGATCATCAATGCATTTACTTCATGAGGGCGGGGGCTTATGTGTCTTACTCATGGATGGATCCCAGAACCTATGGTGGGTCTTGGCACAAAACAAGATCAATACATGTTTAGAAGTAATCTTTATTCTCTATTTACTATTAGTCATTATAGACAGGTACCCATTGGTATTCCTATTACCTAAAATTCTGAAAAAGATTTTTTAAGAAGTATCTCAATTTTCTGGATCTACAAATATATAGGTTTTAAGGATACTACTACAGTTTCCACCTGGAGAAAAAAATGAACTAAAACTCAGTGATGTGGCTTAGTGAGAGTAGGCTATAGGTTAAAGCAATGGTACAGAAATATTGGTGAGGTAAGCCAGAGGTTGAGAGATACCCTGTAGGTTCTATGCCAACTCAGGCATATGGCATCAGGGGCTTTGTCATATAGTCTTAGGCAACTGGAACAAGGATACAGGGTTCATAAATCTGTTAAGAGGAAATAGTCATTGACTCTCATAGCTGAAGACAAAGCTTATGAAGAATCAAAAAGATAAATAATGGGAGCAGGCATTATGGTTGAGTAGGCTAAGCCACAACTTGGTACACCTATGTCCCATGTTGGGGTGTCTATATGAGTCCTGGATGACACTCCATTTCTGACCCAGCTTCTTGCTAATGCATCCTGGGAGGCAGTAAATGATAGCTCAAGTGCTTGAGCCCCTTCCACCTTTGTGGGAGACTCAGATGGAGTTCCTGGCTCCTGCATTTGACCTTGCATAACCCTGGTTGCTACAGGCATTCAGGGGATTAAGGAGTGGATAGAAGCTCTTTCTCTCACTCTGCTTTTTAAATAATTAAATCAATAAAAACAACACAAGGCCAAATATGGCAAATGTCTAATGAAATGAGGCAGAAGAGATCATACAGGGCTTGAACAGGTAGAGGAAGCTTCTGGAAAATTTTGTTCAGGATTGAGCCCTGAAAAATGAGTAGAATTCTTATAATTCAAGAGGAAGAACATGAGGGTGAAGAAAGATGAGAAAGAACATCACTTATTTGAGAAAGAAGAAACAGTGTCCGCTAGCGATATTTGCCTGGACCAGTGACACAAAGGGGTTTGTTCTGGAAGGTATTCAGTAATATACAGTTAGGCCAGGATTTATGCAAATATCAGTCATAATGAGAACTGGATGGGCTCAGGATTTTCCAACACACATGAAAGATGATCATGTTTATAAACAAGAATATATCTGGTCTCTGATTGCAAATGAGTCATTTGGCCAAATAGTGACTGTGGAATTGTCACTATTGGAATAAGAGCTGAAATCTAAGTAGAGCTGAATCAACACATGGATCAAGAATTCCGGTTCTCTGGTCTATGTATTTTTTTTGTAAGAAGTCAAGAGCAGAAAATGGATAAGGAGACTAAAAGCACAAGACAAAGGGAAATGTAAATGATTAAATACTTGGTTACTTAAGCAATTAATTCAGCAGTTTCCGGGGCCATCTGAATGCAATTCAGGATAACTACACACATCATCTCCCCAAATCTCCTCAGCCAGGAAATGTACATCTAGAACCAGAATGTTAGCAGGGCCAAGTAGAATGCTGGTTTCCTTAGAAATACAGCCAGTGGGGCTTGGTCTGTCCTCTTTCACTATGGAGAAATCACGAGGTTTCCACTGAAGACACGAAATGATTGAACTCTGATCTGCATGGAGCAAATTCATGATGGTCAAGAGGTTGCATTGTGACTGATACCTCAAGGTTGGATAAAGACCATGCATCTCATACTTACAAATGAATCTGTATAAAGACAATAATCATGCTAGGTATTAATTTATGAACAAAGCATTTTGAATAGCAAACACTTGCTACCAATTTAGATATCCATTTTTAGGAGTTTAATTAAAGACTTATTTTATATATCTACTATGACAATGATTATGTAACCTTTAGAAAGGTGAGGGCCAACAGCATTTGGTAGTAGTTAAAGATACTTCTCTGGATTCCCACAGTCCATATTGTCCTGGCTCTGCTTCCAATTCCAGTTTCATATTAATGTATACTCTGGGAAGCAGTAGGTGATAGCTCAGGTACTTGGGTGCCTGCCACCCAGGTGAGAGATTTAGGTCAAGTTCTAGCCTCCTGGTTTGAATTGGCCAAACTCGCTATTGCAGGCATTCAGGCAAGTAAACCAACAGATACAAAATCTTTCTCTCTGCTGTTCAGAGAAAAAAGGGCAAAGGTCTATGAGATGTTAGTTGATGTTCTTTGAAGAAAAAAGAAAAATACCCTCTAGTTTAAGCATGCTTGAGAATCACCGAGTTATACTATGGTACTGTATTAAGCCAACCTACTTATTACTTGGTTTCTGAAAACCTTTTAACATGTGAAGGGACATAGGAGCATAGAGGGAGGTGGAATGGATAAGCTGTACCAATATGATTAACTTCCTTAGGGAAGAAATATACTCTTACACCTAACAGTATTTTTTTTTTTGACAGGCAGAGTTCATGAGAGAAAGAAAAGTCTTCCTTCCATTGGTTCACCCCCCAAATGGCCACTACGGCCAGCATGCTGCGGCCAGTGCACCACGCTGATCTGAAGCCAGGAGCCAGGTACTTCCTCCTGGTCTCCCATGCAGGTGCAGGGTCCAAGCATTTGGGCCATCCACTGCACTCCTGGGCCATAGCAGAGAGCTGGACTGGAAGAGGAGCAACCAGTACAGAACCAGTGCCCTGACCGGGACTAGAACCCGGGGTGCCGGCGCCACAGGTGGAGGATTAGCCAAGTGAGCCATGGCGCTGGCCCACCTAGTACACTATTTCAAACAGTGACAATGTCAGTATTGTTAAAGGTCTGAGGGCTTTAATTTTATTATGAATGGGAAATATTGATCATCATCCTCTGCAAAGTCAAAGAAAAGCAAACTTCGATAAACTCCTAATTCTGGTTAACCATGGTATCCAATTCAGATATAAACATGTATTCATTTTTAAGGATATCACTTAGAAATCAACGTGAAAATATGTACATTCTGGGCAAGAGCAATTAATTTTATTTGATCAGCATCCCATCCATCACTGTGTAATGTATGCAGTCTAATGCATAGGAAGATACAAAAGTGAATCTAATGAGTCATGGAAACCTAATAAGTATGCTTAGTGCATTAAACCCTTTCTGCTAACCCTTCCCCTTAACCTCCCAGCAGATATGGCCCAAATAATTGCAGGTGGCCCAAATAATTCCAGGTAAACAAAACCCCTTAATCATCTTTAATATTTAAAAGGGAGAACAATATAGTTAATATGCATAACAATTTAAAAATATGATCTCATTTTTCTATGTGCTAAACTCAACTGTATTATTGTTTGCACCAAGGCTGTTAAGTAAGGAAAAAGATGAAAATTTGCTCTCAACTGCCAGGCTCCTATTAATTGTAGGTATTGTGTGTCCTATTGAATTAATTAAAAAATAAGGTCACAATTACCATTCAAATATAAAAGGGCACCTGCAACTTGGAAAGTTAACTTTCCAGTTGATATTTGAATTTAGACTAAAAAGGGATCCTACTTACAGCCAAATTGTAAGAACACATCTTATATGAACACACCAAGCATGGGCCAATACAAATGCAGTGAAATACAAATTCCAAGTATGGGTCATTTATTTACCATGTCAGTAAAATATTCAGTGGCCTGTTATGAAGGAAATATTGGGCTTTAGGCCAAATGATTGTCTCAAATTTTTTGTAGTTTGTAACCTTGTGAAATTATTTACTGAGTAATTAAGGCTTCTACTTCTGTTTACTCATCTCCTAAATGTACCTATCACTTATTAAGCATTTACTATGTGTTGCTAACTAGGCGATCCCTTTACAGGCCTTACCTCAGATCTTATGATCATGAGGATCATATTGCATGTGAGTTAACAACAGAAACTACAAGACATTAAATAACTACCTTGTGTAACCCAGAGAATATGGTAGAGGGTGAATTTGAAACCAGGATTCATGCTCCACTGACAAGTTTTTCAAATTCATTTATGTATTTGAAACATGAGACAGAAACAGAGGGAGGAAGGGAGAGAGAGAAACATACTTCTATCTGCCGTATAAATCCTCAAGTGACTCCATTAGCCAGAGATGGGTGAGACCAAAACCAGGAGCCAAGAAATCAATCCAGGTCTCATGAGTGACAGGGACTCAACTGCTTGAGTCTGCCCTCCAGGATGCATGTTAGCAGGAAGTTGGAATGAAGAGCAGAGCCAGCCCACTTAAGAGATGGGCCAAGGACTTCAATAGACATTTTTCAAAAGAGGAAATCCAAATGGCCAACAGGCACATGAAAAAATGTTCAAGGTCACTAGCAATCAGGGAAATGCAAATCAAAACCACAATGAGGTTTCACCTCACCCCGGTTAGAATGGCTCACATACAGAAATCTACCAACAACAGATGCTGGCGAGGATGTGGGGAAAAAGGGACACTAACCCACTGTTGGTGGGAATGCAAACTGGTCAAGCCACTATGGAAATCAGTCTGGAGATTCCTCAGAAACCTGAATATAACTCTACCGTTCGACCCAGCCATCCCACTCCTTGGAATTTACCCAAAGGAGTTTAAATTGATAAAGAAAAAAGCGGTCTGCACCCTAATGTTTATTGCAGCACAATTCACAATAGCCAAGACCTGGAACCAACCTAAATGCCCATCAACGGTAGACTGGATAAAGAAATTATGGGATATGTATTCTTTAGAATACTATACCGCAGTAAGAAACAACGAAATCCAGTCATTTACAACAAGATGGAGGAATCTGGAACACATCATGCTGAGTGAAGTAAGCCAGTCCCAAAGGGACAAATACCATATGTTCTCCCTGATCGGTGACAACTGACTGAACACCAAAAAGGAAACCTGAAGTGAAATGGACACTATGAGAAATGGTGACTTGATCAGCATAGCCCTGACTGCTAATGGACAACTTAATACATTATCCCTCATAGTATTTTTTTTTGTCTGTTCTACTTAATATGACTGGTTTAATTCTGTAATTATCACACAGTTATTCTTAAGTGTTGAAAATTAACTGAAATGTGATCCCTGTTAAACATAAGAGTGGGAATAAGAGAGGGAAGAGATGTATAATTTGGGGCATGCTCGGGCTGACTTGCCCCAATTGGTAGAGTTGGAAACATACCAGGGGATTCCAATTCAATCCCATCAAGGTGGCATGTGCCAATGCCATCTCACTATTCCAAGTGATCAATTTCAGTTCACAATTGATCATAATGAAAGGACTAAGAGTCAAAGGGAGCACATAAACAAGTCTAGTATCTGCTAACACTAACCGATAGAATAAATAAAGGGGAGAGTGATCCAACATGGGAAGTGAGATACTCAGCAGACTCATAGAATGGCGGATGTCCTAAATAGCACTCTGGCCTCAGAATCAGCCCTAAAGGCACTCGGATCTGGCTGAAAAGCCCATGAGAGTATTTCAGGCATGGAAAGCCAAGACACTCTGGCAAAAAGATCTCTGTGAGTGAGATCCCAGTGGAAAGAACAGGTCTTCAAAGAGGGAGGTGCCTTTCTCTGAAGGGAGGAGAGAACCTCCACTTTGACTATGACCTTGTCTAAACAAGATAAGAGTCGGAGAACTCAAGGGGCTTCCATAGCCTTGGAAACTCATGACTGGTGCATAGGGAGATTACTGATGCCATAAACGGGAGTGTCAATTTGTAAAGTCAACAACAGGAGTCACTGTGCACTTACTTCTCATGTAGGATCTCTGTCCTTAATGTGCTGTACACTGAGGCTTAATGCTATAACGAGTACTCAAACAGTATATTTCACTTTGTGTTTCTATGGGGGTGCAAACGATTGAAATCTTTACTTAATGTACACTAAACTGATCTTCTGTAAAAAAAAAAAAAAAGAAAAAAGAAATTATCAATTCCCAACTTGACTCTCACTGGGATTAAACATGACAATATGTCTGATCTGATTTCATCATCATTTAAAAAAAAATCATCTATTATTTTTCACTTTATGTTTCTGTGTGGGAACAAACTGTTGAAATCCTTACTTAAGGTATACTAAGCTGATCTTCTGTATATTAAGATAATTGAAAATGAATCTTGATGTGAATGGAAGGGGAGAGGGAGTGGGAAAGGGGAGGGTTGTGGGTGGGAGGGACGGTATGGGGGGGAAAGCCATTGTAACCCATGAGTCGTACTTTGGAATTTTATATTCATTAAATAAAAGATAAAAAAAAGTGAGACATAAATATGAGCTTAAATTCAAACCACTATGTAATATAAATTTTCTAGTATCCACATTAAAAAAATAAAAAGAAACAGATATGAAAAAAAAAAAAAAGAGCAGAGCCAGGACTCAAATCCAGGCACTCAGATATGGGCTGTGAGTGTCAAGTGGTGGCTTAACCACTGTGCCAAATGTTTGCTCCTGATAAAAGGTCCTGAAGTGCTCCCCATTGATGAAGATAGATAATGTTTGTCTTAACCATCTCCCAAGTTTCCATGATGCTTGTGGAAAGCAGTATTTTCCAAAAATAGTTATACCAATATCTATCCCATTCTACATGCCCTTCTTATCAAGAATTCTCCATTGAAAGGTGAGGTCTGTTGTCCCTTCTCATGTCTGGATTTATTTTACATCCTAGACTAATAGAATGCAAGAGAAGAGATTGATGCCTTCCTATGGAGTCAGAGATGGCAATCTCTCCCACCCCCCAACACCAAATATACACCCTTTGCCTCACATAGGACCTAACAAAAAGCCTACTCAGACCCCAAACTTAGGATTCCTGGTTTAATGCTCTTCCTACTCACTGACTCTGCAGGTATCACATACCCTCTAAGTCTCCTTTAATTTCCCATCAAATCTGATCTATCCTATGCTCTATTCCTTTACATCCTGGTCTCTCCCATGGTTAAATAAGATAACATGAGGCCGGCGCTGTGGCTCAATAAGCTAATCCTCCGCCTGCAGCACCAGCACACTGGGTTCTAGTCCCGGTCAGGGCGCCAGATTCTGTCCCGGTTGCTCCTCTTCCAGGCCAGCTCTCTGCTGTGGCCTGGGAGGGCAATGGAGGATGGCCCAAGTCCTTGGGCCCTGCACCCGCATGGGAGACCAGGAGAAAGCACCTGGCTCCTGGCTTCAGATAAGCGCGGTACGCCAGCCGCAGTGGCCGTTGGGGGGTAAACCAACAAAAAGACCTTTCTCTGTCTCACTGTCCACTCTGACTGTCCAAATAACATCATTCAACTTCAATAAGCTACAAATAATTGAAAATATGGCCATTTGAGTACTGCCTTAGAAATTATAATCTTAGAAGTGATTGGTGTGAGGACTTTCAGCACAAAGGTAGGCTCTGACAGTTTACCATTTAAGTGCAGGACTTCTGATGCTTGCAAATCACATTACCCATCAGTTCAGATTAGAAAAGGAAATTCTAGGCAGAGGGTACAGCAAGTGAAAAGGCAGGAGGACTTGATAGTGCTGGGCTGCATATTCCAGGGAAAGAGTCATGGACAGAGTAGGGTGATCATCTCCCTGTAGATGATTTAACTGGCATCATAAAGACCTTGCCTCAGGGAGCTGTCCCTCAGCTTCAAATACTGTTAACCTGGCCAAATTATCCCTTAATGAGTGTCATACCACCTTTCCAGGTTCCCTCATACTCTGGCTTCTCATGAGAAGGGCAATGTGCCCCGATTCTGTATCCCAAGGCAAAGTCCAATTTGAAATTTGAATTACCTTATGGAGGCATCTTGGAGCTTTTTACAGAACTCAAATTAGCTCCCTGTTTGTTGACTCAGATGTGGGAAGAAATATGGCTTTCCCAAGGGTGAAACTGAACTGTGTAGAGTAGAGGCACTAGAACAATTGATTTCAATTAGTCTTAAATAGTAGTAATGAATTCTCAAAAAGCGCTCTTCCCAAAATGTCCTTCAGCTTATAATTTATTTCCACTCTGTTCCCTCTTCAGAGGAAACCTTTAATGGACTGTCTTTTTGCAACAAATCTTAATATAACAGTTAATATGCAGACGAAGTGACCGAGTCCCCTTGACACATGTGTCTGATTTCCATTTAGTAGGAACGGGAGGGAGGAGGAAGTACTTAAGTGAGATGTGGTCCCCTCCTCCATTGCAAAGCGCACGGTCTGTCTGCATTGCAAAGATTCTTTTATTAGTTTCTTACAAATCTCTCAAAAGCAGCAAGTTATGGGCCATCTTTTTCAATCCTGCTGAAGACAATGTCTAATAGAATTTCACAATCCATAATATGAATATTATTCACACTTGATATTTTATGGTATATAAGATTTTAGTCCTTTTACTTAATCTATTTCAAGATAAACAATGTCATGATTCTGTAGCTCTACTTTCATTTTTTGTTTAAAATATCTTGGGCCCTCTTCCTATTTTTTTTTTTTTTTGCCTTATCTCCAATTTCCTGGTGAACTACTCATTAAAACATCCATTAAGCTTCATTAATCATTCGGCCCCAAGCCTTCTTGTCCTTCTCAATTCTGATTCCAGATTTTATTCTTACATGTTTCTATTTTATTTTTTCCCTACTTTCTATGAGATTTAAAAATCATGCTCACCAATATTGCTGGGGTCTGCCTACAGAGAGGCGAGGATTCAGACCTCATGAACTGGATGCCCTGAGTGCTAGAGACAGTTGCAGTTCAGCAATATGACTGCCAGGGCCAAGACTAGGGCTTGGAAGGGAGTGGAATGGCATGTGAGTTGAGAGGCGAAGGGAGCTAAGAATGGCTGAGTGACAGTGCAGGGCCATGGGAGCCCAGAAGAGATGATCTGGCCAAAGACTTAGGAGTAGCCTCTTGTAAATAAAGCTGAGTGTAAGAAATTTTGGAGCATTTTGTTGTGATGTGCATTGTCCCTTCATTAAAAAAAAATCTATGAAGAGATGCTTTTTTCTTTAAGTTTTCTTATAACTCAGGTGTTTGTGTTTGAGAGTGGTGTGAAGATAGAAACTACAGTAATCAAGGTAACAAACATTTGAAGGAGTTCTGTCTGTCTTATTGTTCCTCGTAGCCTTTAGCCAATTTTGGCCAACAAGACCACCCCACCAACCCCACTGAAGACCCTGCAGTGGGCAGGGATCATCTCTGTATTGCACTCCCTTGACAGTCTATCATACAGACCTGGCAGTGATGGTTCAGGGAGTCTTGGTGGGCATTCTTGCTTTATTGGCTTTGACTTCTGGTACAGGTGCAATTTCTTGGCTGTGCTAAGGATATTGTTTATTACATGTAGGAAAAAGAAGTCATGACTAAAGAAAGCAGTGAGGCAAGAGTGTGATTATTCAGCTTCCCAGCCTCACAGATTACATCTTTCTGTCTCAGGGATTCTTTCTCCTCTCAGGCAAAAGGTCCTGAAATGCTGTCTGCTGCTCACCATAGCTGGCACATTGATTTGGCTATCTACATTTCTAGAACATCACTGAAGTCCTTTTCCTTATTTGTCCTCATGTATAACAAAGGAAAATTGTCACTCTGTGTGTTAAAAGACCTTAGACTCCTGAGCCATCTACAATCTCAGCATCACTCCTTGGTTAGTTGCAAGTAAAAGACTTCATGTGTAGCATTGGCTTTAAAAGCAGGAAAGACTTTCAGCAGGTGTCTAGCGAATGACGTAAGATATTTCTAGCTGACAAACACTTTCAGTCTGACAAAAGCCTTGAACGAGATCCTGATGTGAGGTTGAAGCTGGTAGATGGTTCCTACACCCATCTCAGCTTTCTCATTACCGCCTTCCTAGCCTCTATCCCCTCACTACATGGCTGCATGTCCTTGGGCAAGTTGCTAAGTGTCTCCTAGGGTTATATTCTGCCAAAGAGTGGAGAAAACAGGCCCTGCTGAAGACAGTTGGTGTAAGGATTAAACAAAAGGTTGCATAGGAAACCCTTTGTGCCATGCCTGGAACATGGCAGTCTGATAAATGTTGCCATCACAGTTTGCTCTTAATGGCACAATTAAGACAAAAGATCTCACTCCTCATCTCTGCTCTTCCATTTCCCTACACAGGAATATGTAGTCTGTTCTGGCTTTGCTTGGGCTCATCCCATGGTGTATTTTTGCTCTACTATTGTTTTCACTATTCCTCTGCTTGCTGATTCTTACCACCACCAGCCCAGCCCAGGCAGCAGCCCCAACCTGATCTGCTACTCTCCCAGCCAGCTCACACAGATGCACACATGCACAGATGGGCACCCAGACTCCTCCCTGCAGTGTGGAACAGCTTTAAGCCTTCTTATCACACGGTATCATCTGGTCGTCCTCTGGCATGAAATGACTGTCTTAGCTGTGGCCTGATCTCTTCTCCTTTGCCTTTTAGACCTCACTTTGCTCTGTCCTTCTCTGCTCTTTGAAAAGGAAAGCTCTTCCCACATTTTCTCCTCCCTTGTTTGCCTTGCAAGCTGACTTTGTCTCCATCTTTCCTCTCTCCTGCTCCTGCCTCCCTACTGACAGAAGCCTACTTGATTGCATACTTGGGTCTGCTCCATCCAACTGTACCAGTGAGCTCCCTTGTTCCCTGCCTCATTTTGAAAGTTTTATTCCAGGATTGAAGTATCATACTAATGCCTGTGGCAGTATCAGCATCTCATATCAGTCTATGGCTACAACAGAGTGCTATTGGAATGATATGGGCAGCCAGGTGCCACCGACAGCACCAATCTGAGGGCCCTAATCCCCAGTCAAGGGCTCCACAAGACCCACAGTGATGATGCCAGATGAATGAAGGCCATCTGTACACCCAAGTCTGGCCAGGAAGGCAGTAAAGTCATGGTGCTTGGTATTTAATTTTAATTTCCCCTGAATAACCCAGAGTGAATTTTGTAATTTGCAGTGTTGTGAATTTTGTCAACATGTAGGGAAGGAAAACACTGTTTACCCAGTGCACTGTGGCTAATCATACCCTGGCTGTCTTTCTGATTGCTGATTCATTTTGTTCAAACTTACAAAGACCAAAAACATATTCCAAAGAATGTTTGTCTAGACATGCTCTTGAGCCAAAGCAAAGGCTGAGCTACTAAGGATAATTGGGCTCAGTGAAAATGTGCTGCATCTGGGGAAAGTAAATATATGGATATCAATGGAGCTCATAAGTATGGCTCCTATGGAATCAAGATATGAGCACTAGAGTCAAACTTTCCCACACTCCTGGTCATTCCAGACAATGACCTCTCTGCTATGTGTTTCAATGGCCATTGACAGCAAAAATTCTGCCAACTGGAGAATTCTATTAACCAGAAACCCAAGAACTGGTGCTTTTTATGTATGTTATATATACTGAATCCATAACTGTATAAAATTATTTGACACAGTATATTAGATATAATTTATAACTATTTTATACAAAATATATTTCAGGTATAATATAGGTGTTTTGCTAGTAAAGTCAATATGTAATATATAACATATGGGGTTATAGTAAAGAACTGGTTAAGTTAAATTATGAAGTGACCTCTAATAATTTTAGAAATTCTTTCATCAATCCAAATATTTGAGAAAGTTCTGATAGAGCCTAGAATACCAAAGTGTGGTCAATTGTTTTCCATGTTATGGATTTTTTGCATTTTAAACATTTAAAGGGGTGTGTGTATGTGTGTGTGTGTGCGTGTGTGTGTGAGAGAATCAGATTTGGTTACTTGCTCTTTGTAAGATGCCATATTAAATATATATGGATTCAACAAGCAATCTGTGCGAATTTCATCTGTTTCTTTTATCTGCTCAGTGTGTCCTCTGTGAATAGTGCCCCAATCTTTGAGGAATGAAACTTCCTAATTGCAAGCCCCATGGTGTAATGTTTTTTGAAAGTTTTTATTTAATAAATATAAATTTCATAGGTACAGCTTTTGGAATATAGTGGTTCTTCCCCCATACCTGCCCTCTTACCCCTATTCACATTCTACTCTCCCAACTCATTCTTCATTAAGTTTCACTTTTAATTATCTTTATATTCAGAAGATCAACTCTGTACTAAGTAAAGATTAACAGTTTGCACCCACACAGACACAGTATAAAGTACTGATTGAAGACCAGTTTTACTGTTAATTCTCATAGTACAACTCATTAAGGACAGAGGTCCTACATGGGGAGAAATTGCACAGTGACTCCTGTTGATTGAACAGTTGACACTCTTATTATGTCAGTGATCAATGAGGCTCTTGTCATGAGCTGCCAAGAGCTGTGGAAACTTTTGAGTCCACAAGCTCTGACATTAGACAGGACCATTAAAGTGGAAGTTCTCTCCTCCCTTCCAAGAAAGGTACCTCCTTTGATGGCCCCTTCTTTCCACTGGGATCTCACTCAGATCTTTTATATAGGCCATTTTTTGCCACAGTATCTTGGCTTTCCATGGCTGAAATACTCTCATGGGCTTTTTAGCCAGATCTGAATGCCTTAAGGGCTGATTCTGAGGCTAGCACGCTCTTTAGAGCGTTTGTCATTCTATGAGTCTGCTGTGTGGCCTGCTTCCCATGGTAGATCATTTTCTCCTTTTTAATTCTATCTGTTGTTATTAGCAGACACTTGGTCTTATTTATGTGATCCCTTTGACACTTATTCCTATCTTTATGAACAGTTATGCACTTAAAGTGAAATACGTTTGTTTAAAGGGTATATGCTTAATCACATAGTTTCCACAAATACTTTTTCTTGGATTGCTTGCAGATCAGGTGATCATTTTCTTTAATCCAGTCCATCCTCCCCACAAATCAATTAACTTGAAACACTGGGGCAGTGTTTCTATGAAATTCATAACCTAGTTGGTTTTCCTTCATTTCTCTCAGTCTGCTCTTCCTCCTGTCTTATGTTTTCTGAGAGTTCATTATTGGTGTATTTGGTTTTCTGAAACCTCTGTGATATATACTGTCCTTAATCAGAAGAGCAAAGAGAATTAGTAGTTTGAGACACGGAAGCCTGTGAAGTAGACATTCATATGCATGCCACTGAAGCTCCCCTCTTCTGCCATTTAGATAATTTTTAGATAATTTAAGAGCATACCCAAGCTCTCTCTTTCCCTCAAGCTGGGAGATTTGGTCACTGAGATAGCCTGAAAGTCCTCATGAGTGTTACCTAGAACCTACCCCAGTCTGGAGCCCAGGACTGCGACAGCCTGGGAAATAGGTGGCCTATGTGAGTACCAGGCAATGGCCTCCCTATTTAGGGACCCCCAAAGTGTTTCTTCACTTATGAATGAACCATTTTGGGCCAGCGCCGTGGCTCACTAAGCTAATCCTCCGCTTTGTGGCGCCGGCACACCAGGTTCTAGTTCCGATCGGGGCGCCGGATTCTTTCCCCGTTGCCCCTCTTCCAGGCCAGCTCTCTGTGGCCAGGGAGTGCAGTGGAGGATGGGCCAAGTACTTGGGCCCTGCACCCCACGGGAGACCAGGAGAAGCACCTGGCTCCTGCCATCGGATCAGAGCGGTGCACCAGCTGCAGCACGCTGGCCACGGCGGCCATTGGAGGGTGAACCAACGGCAAAGGAAGACCTTTCTCTGTCTGTCTCACTGTCCACTCTGCCTGTAAATAATAAAAAATGAACCATTTTCTCAGTTTTCATAGTGTGATACATCTATCCTTCTAATTCTCTCATCCTATTTATACGTGTCTCACATTTATTATACAACATCTTTGGAAACAGAGCAGGCCTAGTTGCCTTATTTGACAAGCACCTGGCTTAGGTTGAAAGATAAATCTCTCTTACCTTCCCCCATCCTATTGCCCTACATCCTACTATCATTCATTGGGAATTACTTCTGCAAGTCTGCACTGTTTTTGGTAGCTCTAGAGAAGAAACAACTATCTTCTGTGTCTAGACAAAATGCTTCCCTGTGTATCCATCATACTACATTATCAGTAAATTCTTGAAACAAATACTGATAGATCTTTAATAGAAAATTAAACAATTTGGCATCTAATACCATGAGCTTAAACTTAGACTGATTTACTGTGTAACCTTGGGCAGGCTTTCTCTTCTCTGGTTTTCTCATCTGTAGAATGGGGACAAGTAATGATAGGGTAATTGTCTTATTTAATTCTCACAACTGCCTTGGGACAATCTGAAAATGATTACCTCACATTAGACCTACAAAGTGCTGCACTATTGCTAGTCTTGCCTGTAGCAATTTAATACCTATCTGTGGAACTCAACATTCATCAAGAATCTACTGCTGATTTTGTCTCTGGGTTACAATGATGAATAAAACAGTCTATTCTTCAGGATAAAGCAGTTAGCCCAGAGAAAAGCTATACAATCATTTATATAGCTTGTAGTATAGAGACAGTAACAACTATTAACATTTAATACTGTACCAGATTAATATTTTCAAAAACTTATGAGGAAGGTGCTATTACTTTACATATTGCTGAAGAAATTGAGACTTAGAAACATTAAATAACTTTAAATCTGTCAGAGTCCAGGAGTTGTGCTCTTCATTTCTCCCTGCTGAGGGCTGAGATGGGAAGGACAATCTATACGTGGTGGGAATGATGTCTAACATCTGTGATATGGAGGTGATGGAAGCTGGGTCCTGGCAGAAGGCAGAGTTATCAAAACAATGAGGTGAGCAGGGGCTCCAAAGCATGGGTGCAGAGGTTGGGAGGCAGTGACAGCAGACTATAGGTCCACTGGGAACAGCCTGGTGACCAAAGCTAAGGTGCCTGGATTCTGGGCATGCGGAGAGATTTAAGAAAGCCAGTATGTGACCAGAAACAGAAGTTTGCCAACGCCTGGCCTCAAGGAGATCTCTGAACAAAACTCCAGAATAAAGGCAGTGAGTCCTTTGAGGAAACAAGAAGGGGCACACAAGGTACCAGGGTACCACGTTTACTTGATTATTCGATAACTTGTCTCCTGCTCTGGATTGTTGACTTCTGAGTCAGTGCAGTGACTATGTTAATGTTGCTCACCGATTTTAGATTCTAGTTTTATTGCTTAACCTTTTTGATAACTAGAAGTCTGACAATGCAACAGACATCATTCACAGTCAGGAAGTCAAGACAAAGGATGCTGGGTTTGTCCTCAGAGGGGGATTAGCTGGGGACAGGTAAATGGTGAAGAGTGTGTTGGGCACATTGCTGAAGCAGCACTGACGGGAGGCATCAGACGTTATGGTGCATTTAGAAAGCCTCAAATAAGTTGGCCTGGATAGAGCAGGGCTTCTCAGTTTCAAAACTGACATTTTGGTCTGCATAATTCCTTGCTGTGTGCAGTGTGGGGTGTTTAACAGTTCCCTGGCCTTTGCCCTCCAGATGCCTCTACCATTCTTGTCTCCTCCCTCTGTTGTGACAACCAATGGTGTCCAGAGGCATTGCCAAAAGTCCTTCGGATGGCAAAATCCTGCCATTCCCCATCCAATTCCAAACCACTACCAGAACATTGCAGGTGAAGGGAAAATATGCCGCTAGCAAGAAAAGCAAAAGGGATATTTAAGAGGCATTGGATGTCATGATCAAAGAGGAACAATGGGATTAGTCAGAGCCTAGTGGAAAATTCTTGAGGGATTTCAGGAAAAATTGCTTGGCATCTCTGGCTTGCAGAGGCTCAGGCTATCCTATGAGAATAGGGGTGCCAATCCTCTAAGACAGGATGCAAGCTGAAAGGACACCCCTGCAGGAGAATGAGAAGGGAATTGAGAGCTGCTTAGGAGGGGAGAACCAATAGAACTTAGTTCTGGGGGAGAGATGGTGTCAGCATAGATGAGAGGAACCATTCTCCCAGGATTAAGGAAAGGTGAATCAAGATGCTACTGTGTGGAAGGTGAATGGTTAATTCACAGGAGGAGGGCACTAATCAAATGAACAAGCATAAAGTGAAAATGGCAGCCCCAGTGAGGAAAGGCTGCCAAAGCCAGCAAACACAAATGGAGAGCAAGGCGGGCAGCGTTGGTGATCTGCTCCTGGAGATGGAGTAACAGCATTTGGGGATTCAGACAGAGGGAAACAGATGGTCCTCCCAATGTCCTCGGTCACTTGACAAGCTGGATAAATAATTGTTGCCAGGGAAGAAATAAAAGCAGGATTGTGCCAGTAAAAGCTGCTGCCATGGCCTTTGGTTCAGGGCATGCTTCCGGAGGCGAGGAAAAAGAAAATACAGAGTGACGGAGGGAAATCAATTAGCCCCTCGCAGATGGGCCTTTGACATCCTAGAGCCTGTTATTGCTACTAATCTGGGAGGTCCAGGAGGACAGGAAGAGAAAACACAGAGAGTGGTGTCCAGAGGTTGGCGAGATGACCTGACAGCAGCTGGAGTGCCTGAAGAGACCACAGAACAGCTGTGGGGGGTGGGACAGGGACCCAGCTGCCAGGCCTGTGCCTGGTAGCTCATCCAAATCCCCTGAGGGTGTAGAAACTCAGGTTCACAGAAATGGACAGGATGGGAGGGGTCCCCAAAATTCTACCAGCTGGAGAAGTCCCAAGTGCATGTGTGTATGAGGAAGGTTCTAGTGGGGTTGAAGGAAATGGGTGGATTTTCTAAGGTCAGGCTGTTTAATTCCAGTTGAAGATATTATTTCCAGAAGCATATTTTGTGAAGATTTACATTTTGAGTACTATTTAGCCCAATTAAGTTAGAAAAAAAAGTACAGAAAACAGAATTAAATGTGACTACTTCTATATAAGTGATGTATGATAGACCCAGTCCTCAGGAAATGCTCAACAAATTGAGGTAGAGGTGGTGGCAGAAGGAGGAGAGAACAGGATGGGGCAGATGGAGAAGAGGAAGGAACAGATGAAGCAGCAAGAGGGGCGGAGGAAGGGAAGAAATACGTTGGAAGCAAAAAGCATTTATATATGTATAATATATATTTTGTATAATATATACTTTAACAGAATATTTGTCAAGTCAGAGCCTGAGGCAGTCATTTAAGCCTTTGATAAGGGCTTTTATCATTTATAATTGAAATATTGACATATCTTAGGCATGTGAAGATGAGTTCAAATTATTTTCTTTTCTGAATTTGATATCAAAATCACACAATGCCTAAATGATGCTTCAAAAGCAATAGCTATAAGAAGCTCTTTGCATTTTTCATAGCTGTTTACATGGTTTTATTTGATCCTAATAATAGTTCTGAGAGAGGAGGAAGTATTAATATCTTCATTTTTTGCCCCAAGTGATGTGGTAATGTAATCTTAGAGTCTTTTGAATCTCCCAATTTTTCCCAGCCAGTTGGGTGAGGGTTGGGATTAAAAGAAATCCGGCCTTTTTATTCTCAATCTGATGTTACTTCCACTATGCCATAATGCTAAAAGATGGGTTTACATGGTCAGAATCATAAACCTAGAACAAATGTGAGAATCCTGTCAGTTGCCTGACCACATCTTTTGATAAACAAAGTCTCAATCAATTGGCCTTTCAAATAATTCAATGGACTAAAGCCATCCCGTTCCTAATGTGCCCTATCTGATTCCATCTACCAGAATATATCTTTGAGACCAATATATCTTCTCTTCTAGCAAGTTCTTCATTAACTACCTTAATTAACATCACTTTTTAGACTAAAAGTTTCTCAATTTGTTGTACCATGTTGGGTTGCACTTTTAAAAAAACAAAAACTCAGTTGTTTTAGTTATTGTAAAGTCTTTTTCAAATTTTAAAGAGCTCTTCCACCACTACCCACAACTGTCAGGGCTAAGGTGGGCCAAATTCAGTAACTCAGAACTGCATCTGGTTTCCATGTGGGTGGCAGGTACTCAAGCATTTGAGCCATTAACTGAAGCCTCCCAGGGTGCCTATTAGTAGGAAGCTAGAATGGGGAGTGGAGCCTCAAATTCAAACCCAAGCACTCTGATGTGGAATACAGGAGTTCCAAGGGATGTCTCCATGACTATAGCACTCACCTCTAGCAAAACTTTGATACATTTATATAGTGGGAGAAGTTAAATATTAGAACAATTTGAAGTTATTTTGTAGGTAGAAAGGATATTGTACCAGCACGTTCATGTGGCTCAGCATACTCTTAAGTATCATTGTGTGGAGATTATTATTTTCTTCCATTTTTCCTTCCTCTCAATGAACTATGCTCAACTGAGCAAATTTCTCATCTTGGCTCCAAAACAAAAATATGATCACAGAAAGCAAAGGAAAAATATTTTCTGCCTTTTAGGTCTCAAAAACCTGGGATGTTAGGGAAAGAAAATGGACTTAAAAGAACAGAAACATTTTGGAAGAAGCATTTGGGTAAGAGTGAGATCTTCCAGTCACTTAGCTAGGAAGAAGTTTGTCAGAGTAGGGAAAAGGTTAGGAAACAAATTGAACAAAGAGTAAGTGTAAGCCCTGGAGTGTGTGTGTAAGTGCTCTGAAACAGAACCTGGCCTGAAGGGAACACAAGTTGAGATTCAGGTATACAGATCTCCAGGCTCCTCTCAAGACAGCACCACCCATCACCAATGAATAGAGGCTACAGGGAAGCTGAAGCAACGCCCAACATCTGCTGGGATGGAGAACACTCAGTGGTGCCTACCTCAGTGATATGTGTACTGTCCTTTGATAGTCATCAGTGTGCCGCTACTTGATCACCCAGAAAGGAATAGCTTCTCTCTGTGCTCTGAGAACCTACATGAATTCTATGTCCCCTCCTTATTGACAAGTCCCCCTTGTGTCAGGAACCCCAATTTCACCCACTGTCTACTCAATACATTTGCAACATGCTTCACCCATTCACCCTAGGCAGCAATGTCTTTCAGGGTCACTATTCCCATCTTGCACTTGCATATGAATTTCCAAAGCCCAAAGAGCTTTTCTATCCAATTTTCCTTTAGATTTTTCCAACAGATTCTTCAAGTAAATCAAAGAGATGTTAAAGATGAAATTATCTTTTTAACTTTTCCCACTGAGTCTCCACCAAGGACCACTCCCTAGCTATTGGGATATAAGAGTTCTCACCCATTTCAAACCTATGTTCAGAAAAGAAATAAACTCAGTAACAGTTATGTTATAGATGCTCCAGGGAGATCAGTCTGGCCTTGCTGTGCTAGATAGATGAAGTATTGGAACACAGGTTTTGGGAAGCTTATTTAATAAATGTAAATTTACAAGGTACAACTTTTGCATTGTTGTGGCTTTTCCCCCCATAACCTCCTTCCCACCCACAGCCATCCCATCTCCCACTCCCTCTCCCATCCCACTATTCATCGGGATTCATTTTCAATTATCTTTATATGCAGAAGATCAACTTAGTATATACTAAGCAAAGATCAACAGACTGCACTCACTTAACCGCACAAGATATAGAATACTGTTCGACTAGTTTTACCGTTAATTCACATAGTACAACACATTAAGGACAGATCCTACATGGGGAACAGGTGCACAGTGACTCCCATTGTTGATTTAACAATTGACAGTCTTATTTATGGCGCCAGTAATCACCCGAGGCTCTTGTCATGAGCTGTCAAGGTTATGGAAGCCTCTTGAGTTCACCAACTCTGAACTTATTTAGTCAAGGCCATTTCACAGTGGAGGTTCCTTCCTCCCTTCAGAGAAAGGTGCCTCCTTTTTTGATGCCCCGTTTTTCTGCTGGGATCTCATTCACTGAGATCTTTCATTCAGGTCGTTTTTGCCAGAGTGTCTTGGCTTTCCATGCCTGCAAGACTCTCATGGGCCTTTTAGCCAGATCTGAATGCCGCCCCAAGTATTGATTCTGAGGCCAGAGTGCTGTTCAGGGCATTTGCCATTCTATGAGTCTGCTGTGTATCCTGCTTCCCCCACAGAATCATTCTCTCCCTTTTAATTCTATCCTTCATTATTTGCAGACACTGCTCTTATGTGAAATCTGACACTTACCCTATCTTTTTGATCAATTATGTACTTAAACTTATCACTTTAACAAGTGAGGTGCCATTGGTACATGCCTCCTTGATGATATTGAATTGGAATCCCTTGGCACGTTTCTAACTACCATTGGAGGTAAGTCCAAGTGAGCATGCGCTGAACTGTATCTTCTCCCTCTTATTCCCACTCTTATATTTAACAAAGATCACTTTTCAGTTAATTTTAAATTGCTAAGAATAATTGTGTTAAAGAGTTCAACCAATGGTATTAAGTAGAACAAAAATACTAAAAGGAATAAAATAGTTGTTCAACAGTCAAGACAAGGGCTGATCTGGTCATTGTTTCTCATACTGTCCATTTCTCTTCAACGGGTTTCCTTTAGGTGCTCAGTTGTCATCAATCAGGGGGAATGTATGATATTTGTCCCTTTGGGACTGGCTTAATTCACTCAGCATGATGTTTTCCAGATTCCTCCATTTTGTTGCAAGTAACCGGATTTCATTTTTTTTTTTACTGCTGTATAGTATTCTATAGAGTACAAATCCCACAATTTCTTTATCCAGTCTTCTGTTGATGGGCATTTAGGTTGACTCCAGGCCTTGGCTATTGTGAATTGAGCTGAAATAAACATTGAGGTGCAGACATTTTTTTCCAGTTTAATTCCCTTTGGGTAAGTTACAAGGAGTGGGATGGCTGGGTCATGTAGTAGGGCTATATTCAGGTTTCTGAAGACTCTCCAAACTGTCTTCCATAGCAGCTTTACCAGATTGCATTCCCACCAACAGTGGGTTAGTGTCCCTTTTTCCCCACATCCTCGCCAGCATCTGTTGTTAGAATGGCTTACATACAGAAATCAACTAACTGGGGTGAGGTGAAACCTCATTGTGAGCTAGAGATCCTGAGCATTTTTTCATGCGTCTGTTGGCCATTTCAAATTCCTCTTTTGAAAAATGTCTGTTAAGGTCCTTGGCCCATCTTTTTATTGGGTTGTTTTGTTGCTGTGGAGTTCCTTGATCATTTTATATTCTAGTTGTTAATTCTTTATCAGTTGTGTAGTTTGCAGATATTTTTTCCCATTCTGTTGGTTGCCTCTTCACTTTCCTGTTTCTTTTGCTGTAAAGAAACTTCAATTTGAGGTAATCCCATTTGTTTATTTTAGCTTTGACTACCTGTTCCTCTGGGGTCTTTCTCCAGGAACTTTGCCTGTTCCAATGTTTTGAAGGGTTTCCCCTATGCTCTCAATTTCATGGTGTCATGGTGTATATCTAGTTCTTTGATCCATGTTGAGTGGATTTTTGTAAATGGTGTAAGGTAGGGGTCTTGCTTCATACTTTGACATGTGGACATCCAGTTTTCCCAGCACCATTTGTTGAAGAGGCTGTCCTTGTTCCAGGGGTTGGTTTTAGGTCCTTTGTTGAATGAGTTGGTTATAGATGTTTGGATCGATTTCTGGTGTTTCTATTCTGTTCCATTGGTCTATCCATCTATTTTTGTACCAGTACCAGGCTGTTTTTATAACTGCTCTGTAGTATGTCTTGAAGTCTGGAATTATGATGCCTCCGGCTTTGTTTTTATTGTAAAGGATTGCTTTAGCTATTCATGGTCTCCTGTTTCTCCATATGAATTTCAGCATCATTTTTTCTAGGTCTGAGAAGAATGACTTTGGTATTTTCATTGATATTGCATTGAATCTATAAATTGCTTTTGGGATAATAGACAATGATGATATTGATTCTTCCAATCCATGAGCATGGCAGATTTTTCCATTTTTTGGTGTCTTCTTCTATTTCTTTCTTTAATGTTTTGTAATTTTCATCATAGAGCTCTTTGACATCCTTGGTTAAATTTATCCCAAGGTACTTGATTGTTTTTGTGGCTATTGTGAATGGGATTGATCTTAGAAGTTCTTCCTCAGCCACGGCATTGTCTGTGTATACAAAGGCTGTTGATTTCTGAGAATTGACTTTGTATCCCTGCTGCTTTACCAAACTCTTCTATGAGTTCCAATAGTCTTAGAGGAATTTATTGGATCCCCTATATATAGGATCATGTCATCTGCAAATAGGGATAGTTTGACTTCCTCCTTTCCCATTTGTATCCCTTTAATTTCTTTTTCTTGCCTGATGGCTCTGACTAAAATTTTAGTACTACATTGAATAGCAATGGTGAGAGTGGGCATCCCTGTCTGGTGCCAGTTTTCAATGGAAATGCCTCCAACTTTTCCCCATTCAATATGATGCTGGCCATTGGTTTATCATAAATTGCCTTAGTTGTATTGAGGAATGTTCCCTCTAACCTCAATTTGCTTAGAGTTTATCATAAAAGGGTGTTGTATTTTGTCAAATGCTTTCTCTGCATATTGAGATCATATTTTTCTCAATTTGTTAATATGATGTATCACGTTGATTTTCGAATATTGAACCATCCCTGTATACCAGGGATAAATTCCACTTGGTCCGGGTGAATGATCTTTCTGATTTGTAGTTGGATTTGGTTTGCCAGGATTTTGTTGAATATTTGCATTTATGTTCATCAGGGAGATAGGTGTGTAGTTTTCTTTCTGTTGTGTCTTTTCCGGGTTTAGGAATTAAGGTGATATTGGCTTCATAGAAAGAATTTGGCTGGATTCCCTGGGAAGCTTTTGAAATAATGTAGGTATGAGATCAGCATCATTTGTTGAAAAGTGCATTGCTATACAGGCTGCAAAAATGAATATTTTGTGATTTGTTATATAACTGGAATAGTAAAAAGTAGTTTACTCAGACATTTCTTATTCTTTGGAGCCCGATAGAAATACCGGGTCAGAAGAGATTTATGAAACATATTTGAAAGTCTAAGACTTGAAAGAAGCAAGATCAATTTCATGTAGATTGTTTCCAGTTCATTAATACAAGTTCCCTCTACTTTAAACTCCTTCCCAGGTGGCATTCAGCAGATCAGATCCCTCACATGAACTGAGATGGTAAGAGACTCCAGCTTCATAATTATTAATGAAATTAAAATTGACTTTCAGCAAAAGTTCAAATTGAGGAAGTCAAACATGGAAGGCTATGTAAAACTTGCAACATATTCAGAAGCTTTGAAGGCACATACTATGGTTCAGAAACTGCAAGACTAAACAAATACCCCCCACCCAGAGGTACAGTGGGCTGTAGGCACAGCTCATCTTACAAAGCACTTGCACAGTGTTTCCGGACTTTTATTTTACCCTTCCATGACAGTTATTCAAGCCAGAATTTAGGTCTTATCCCTTCAACTCACTCTCTCTATATATATCAATTGATCAGCAACTCCCATAGTCTAATGTCTCTCCAACTTTAGCATGCACCAAAATTACTCAGTGAGCTTAAGACACATGCTACTTGGTCTCAGCCTCAAAATTTCTGGGATAGGGCCTGAGAGTTTGCATTTCTAACAAATTCCCTGCTGCCAATTCAGACCACACTTTGAACCCCACTGCTGTAGATGGATTCCTTATCATCCTTTCATCCACCGTAGCACCAGTAGCCTTCTCTGTATAGCTGAAATCTTGGCTTCTCCCTAATTATCCCCAGGGGTTACCCTCATCTGCCTCCTATGCATGGATGTAGATTATTGCAAATGTTGTATGCTCCCCGCCACACATCCCAGATTTTCTCTGTAGCTTTCATGATGCAGATTCTTCAGTAGTCTCTAGAGAGGCATCATTGGAAATAAGTTTGACATCTTACATGTCTGAAAATGTCTTTATCCTGATGCTTAATAATTTGGTTCAAATATGAGTATTAAGTTGAATACAATTTCCTTTCAGATTATTTATCTGAAGTTCAGAGTTGCATTGAGAAAGGGAGAGGGGAAGAGACAGGGAGAGGCCTTTCATCTGCTGGTTCACTCTCCAGATGGCCACAATGACTAGTCTGAAGTCAGAAGCCAGCAGTGTTTTCTGGATCTCCCACATGGGTGGCAAGGGCACCAGCACTCAGGCCATCTTCCACTGCTTTTTCCAGGCCATTAGCAGAGAGGTGGACCAGAAGTGGAGCTTTTCGAACAGGCGCCCAAACAGGGTGCCAGCCACATGCAGTGACTTTACCTGCTCTTCACAATGCTAGTATTGACTCTTCAGATTTTTGAAAGCACTTTTCTGTTGCCTTCCAGTTACCAGCCTTTACTTTTGATGAGATCTTTTGACTGTTACCTTCTATTTTCTGGAAAATTGTTAGTATATTCTCAGTCCACAGCGTTCTGAAGTTTCTCTGTGCTGGCATGAGTCTGGTTTTGTTCATTGTGTCAACTACTTGATGAATTTTATCTAAAAGCTGAATATTTTGGTTGTGGAAATTCTTTATTCTTAACTTATTTTCATCCATATTTCTATGTTTTCTGTGTACATAAGTTTCCGCATATACTTATATATACACACACATGTGTATAGATGTATAGTGAAACTAACACAAAACTCATTACAAAAAAATGAAGGAAAAAAGTAAATGAAGAGGGCACCGATTCAAGTCCTTGCTCCTCCACTTCTCATCCAGCTCCTTGCTATGGCCTGGGAAAGCAGAAGATGGCCCAGGTCCTTGGGCCCCTATACCCACATGGGAGACTTGGAAGAAGCTCCTAGCTTCAGTTCGGTGCTGCTCCAGCCATTGCGGCCAGTTGGGGAGTAAGCCAGTGGATGGAAGACCTCTGCCTCTTTCTTTAACTCTGCTTTTCAAATAAATAAATCTTTAAAAAAAAAGTCAAAGATAATTTGTGTGTTCAGCCATATTCTAGTACATGGACATCCACATATTTAATTGCATGATATTTTCTATAGGATTTTTGCTTCATATTTTAAGTGAATTTTTTGCCTAAATCCCCCAACACACACACAATGCCCTGTCTGATTTAGATATCAAATTTTACTATACTTTTAGCATGGGATGGGAGGAATTTTAATTTCCTATGTGTGCTATACAAATTGCCACAAACTTGGCAGCTTAAGACTAAAATATTTCCTCACAGTTCTGGAGGCCAAAAGTATGAACTGTGGGTGTCAGAAGATTCTGGAGTGGAGGCTGTTCCTTGCCTCTCAGTCTCTGGCGGTCACAGGCATTTCTTAGCTTGTCCTCAGATTACTGCAATCTCTGCTTCTCTGATCATATTGGCTTCTTTTGTGTTTCAAAACTTTCAGGACATACAAAAGTGATTGCTGTTAGGGTCCTCTCGTCACATCAAGGTCCCTAGAGAAAATCACGTCTTTTACCATACATGTCAGGTTATACCCACTGTTTTCCCATCCCATCACTAATATCCACAAATTCTAGGAATCAAGACATGCATAGATTTTTGAAAGGCCACTATTCAACCCTTTAAGAATGCTAATTTCTTATTTTATATCCTGAAGTTTCATAAAATAGAGATGAACTATTCCATGAGAATTTCTGTAAAAATACCCTATAATAATTTTGAACTATGTATATACAACTAGTTATAATGAATCATTTATAATTATTAATGTTTTAAATCTTCAGTCAGTTTTGGCTACATTTGTTTTTCTAGAAGATAGTTTAAGTTCTGTATGGGGCATTTAGAATATTCAGTTATGCATTTTCATTGCTGCCACATATTAAATTTATTCTTTTCATGCCAAGTGCTATGTGAGAATTCCCTACAATTTATAGGATAAAGTAGACAAATCTTAAGATTAGTCCAAAAAATACTTGATTTGTTAATAGAAAATTAGGTGTTTGTAATTAAATGTTTACTCTTACCATTTTTCTTTCTACTTTGAGTTATTTGACTGTTCATTTTCTAACATCTTGTATTCTTATTTCAGTGCTGTTACTCATCTTCTTAAATGCATTGGATGCTATAAAGTTTACTCTAAATATTAGTTTGTATTTGGGAAGTTTGACATGTAGTATTGTTAAATTTTCATTTGAAATATTACGGTATATTCTATAACCCATGCATTTAGAAGTATGTTTAAAATTTTCCAAGTACTTTCTCAACAGGTTAATTTTATTGCATTGTCATTAGGTAGTGTGATTTCTAACTTTTTTAAAAGATTTACTTATTTGAAAGGAAGAATGAAAGACAGAACACTTCATCTGCTGGTTTACTCTCCAAATGGCCACATGGCCAGATCTGAGACTGGTCAGAAGCCAGGAGCTTCTGAGTCTCCCATGTGGATGGCAGGGTCCCCAAGGACTTGTACCATCTTCTGCTGCTTACACAGGCATATTAGCACGGAGCTGGATTGGAAATGATGCAGCCAGGACTCAAACTGGTGCCCATATAGAATGCCGGCACTGCAGATGGTGGATTAACTTGCTACACAACAGCGCTGGCCCCAGACCATACTTTCTCACAGAAGCGTTTTCTCGACTGTCATCAGTGGGATGCTGACATCACAGGCTGCAGCTTTATCTGCCACTCTACAATGCTGGCCCCTCTATGATCTTTAAATCTTGTTCTGCATTATAATGTAGACTAATTTTTGGTCTCAAATTTTGGTCAGAAATGATCCCTATATAATCAAGCATATTATGTATTCTGTAATTTGTGTGTCAGTCTAATATATTTTGATTCAACTTTGTTAAAAAATTTTTAGCTTGATTTTATGTCTGTACAAGTTTTGTTTTTCTAACTAGGCTCTAGCAAATTTTAAGGAAAAATCTTGTTTGGGCTACTGCTTATGTTCTGACATGCATCTAATTATATTAGAATTCTCTGGATCACCAACAACCAGTATGCACACCCTATTATATTTTCCATATGCTGTGACCAATTCAATGTTATTGTCATCGTCATAG
Source organism: Oryctolagus cuniculus (assembly GCF_964237555.1). NCBI lineage: Eukaryota > Metazoa > Chordata > Mammalia > Lagomorpha > Leporidae > Oryctolagus > Oryctolagus cuniculus. Next base: position 142,953,340 of record NC_091437.1, read on the forward strand.
CAGACACCCAGTTTGGCCCACATCAGGTCATCAGTTGTCAGAAAGGATGACTTGCTGGTGCCGCAGCTCAATAGGCTAATCCTCCGCCTGCAGCGCCGGCACCCCGGGTTCTAGTCCTGGTTGGGGTGCCAGATTCTGTTCCGGTTGCTCCTCTTCCAGTCCAGCTCTCTGCTGTGGCCTGGGAAAGCAGTAGAGGATGGCCCAGGTTCTTGGGCCCTGCACCCACATGGGAGACCAGGAGAAAGCACTTGGCTCCTGGTTTCAGATCAGCGCAGCGCACCGGCCGGCCGCAGCGGTCACTTTGGGGGTGAACCAACGGAAAAAAGGAAGACCTTTCTGTCTCTCTCAATGTCTAACTCTGTCAAAAAATAAAAAGGATGACCTGCTTCACTTTACCTCATCTAGACATCTACAAAGTCTGCTTATACCCCAGCATGTACCCTCCAGTTCCACAAGTTGGAGTCTAGTCTTAGACTCTGACTTTCTTCATCTTCTTGGCGGCTCCTGTCTTCCTGCTTTAGAGCTAGGCAGGACAGCCTCCAATCAAGAGCAGCCATAAAGATGGCCAGGGAGTGAGAAAGGATGTTAAATCAGATAAGTCTAACATTTAGATATTTAGTATATTATCTGGCCCATAGTAAGTGTCCAATAAAATGCAAACTGATTGTTATTATTTTGAATTTTTGCTAGAACTAGTCTAAAAGTCTTTCCAGACGTTTTACTAACTGAAAGGTCTTGGGAAAGAGATTGCATATTCCAGTGCAATAGTGCAGTTTACTGGTACACAGGGAGTTTAATTATGTGCCTTCCTGCTAAAGCCTTTAGTGGGAAGTCAGAGCACCAGCACGGTGGGAAATTGATTGATTGGCTCAATCAAGATCATCCTCAAAGACAGCTCCAAAAAGATATCCGACAGCTTGTGGCTGAGGAAATCAGTCAGCCTTCAAGAGGAGGAGTCAGGTGGGGGGGGGATCATTTTCTCTGAATTATTAGTTCTGTACAAGAGGGATGTTATGTGATAACCTCATGGAGAATCCTTCCTCTGACTCGCTGAGCTTTCAAAAAGTGTTTTTCAAAGTTCACTGAGAAGATTGTTTTATTTGCCCTTCAGAACCTCTTTTAAGCATAGAACACTACCACAGAATAAATCAATTTATGAAAATATATTGCAGGGGGATCATTTTAAGGCACTGGTTCTGCATATGGATGGGTCTATTTCATGTAACCAGGTAATGGAGGAATAGCCCAACTGCCCATGTTTCCTAACCCTGAGATTATAGTACAGATACCTATGTAATACACGTGGCAGACTTCTAGGGCAGAAAATCCTTGTCTCCATTTGTGCCCAATTAGATGACTTACCAGTGAGGATGACTGAAAGCAGAACTGGGAAGAGGATTTTTAAGTACCCGAGTCGTTACCTCTAGAACATATGCCTGTATACACACACACCCCTTCCTTTTCTGCTTCTTTCAGTCTCTACTAACAGTGTCAAGAAAATGACCCTCTCACAAATCAAGCTCATTTCCTTCCTGGGTAGCTATAACAGCCTTAAAAAAATCCTAATTCAATCATTTAAAGTGTTAGACTTAATAACTGTGTCATCAGCTTTTACCAGCATGTCTTCTATACAGCCATCCAAGGTCTTGCGAAAATCTTGCCCAGGATATGATTGAGAGCAAAGCTTGCAGTGTATCATTAAAGACATGCTTTTTAGTTCTGTACTTTGCAGATAGTCATTATAGGAAGCTAAAATTATATCAACAGTTTCATGTAAGACAATTCCAGGGTTCCCCACCATTCCATCACTGTCTATAAAGTATCTTAATTAAAAGATCTGGTCTGGCTAGTCCTATATATTTTTCTGTACTGGTTCATTTTAGTGTATTTTACCAAAATATTGGCCTGTTGTAGAATAAGAGCTAAAAACAACTCTTATCAAAATACTTTGTGAAAAGCTCTTCTACAGGATAAGATCTCTGCTTGGTATGATTGACAAGGTCATTTGTGTCCTGGTCATTGGCCAACTCTCCAGTGTCACCACCTGCCACTCTTCATAGCGTTACTGTGCTCTGGCCACACACAAATCACAAGTGCTAGCCCCTTTTCTTGGAATGCCTGTTCTCAGCCGACGGCTAAATGTCTACTCATGAATTCAGCCCAACCTTTCTGTATGAGGCATGATCCTTAGTTGCAAGTGATAGACAAATCACAGGAGAAAAATTATGGACAGAGGTGGAGCTGGCTCTGAACCCAATGGAATTCAAGCACCTGAAAATTTTCAGTTCTTTCACACTCTTCCCCTCTGTCATCCTGCTATTCTTTGTCCTACTTTCCTATTACAGGGGGACTTGCTCCATATAATAGAAGATATTATGAAACCCAAATTGACAAAGCAAGAGGAGAGAGATGCTGCCTTCCTCCACTTCAGGTAAAAATCATCCCAGAAAGACTTACAATTTCCAGTTGGATCAAGTATTCCTTTGACTTTTGGACCCATTTCTGTGACCAAGAGCGCTCTGCAGTCCAACTTCTACCTTCCATCAGAAGGATTATTCTAAAGTATAATTACAGTCACAGCTCACTTCACCTTTCATTTGCAGTAAAATAAGTCAAAACATTTTCTTCTTCAGGAGCAATGTTTGCTTTTTTCCCCTCCACTCTTACTGCTGGAATGATAAATACAACCATTTCTTCCATTTGTGCCTTTCCTAGGCTAAAATGCCTAACAGTCCATGCAGTGAATCCGTACGCTCCTTAAAATTGACTGAGCTGTCACCATCTCAGCAAGTTTTGATTGTCTCTAAATAAAGATGCCATTTGCCGAGATGCCGTTACATTTCATATTTTTGTTGATGAACTTGTAACATTCTAGTATGGTAACATTTTTTTCCTCAAATGTTTTCTATGAAGTTCCGAGGTTTACCTTCAATATCTAATGTCATGTCTGGCACATAGATGTTCAATTTGGTGTTAAAGATGAATAGTAGCACTGCACTCCTTGAGTGACAGATATCTGTTTATATATCTTCCTTTAATACTAAAGCTTGACTGTAGACAGTTCATTGGTACATCCTCAGAGTTCAGCACAGTGTGTAACATGGTGATCACTAAATGAGTATTCAGGATAATCAAGTGAAGGAACAAGTTAAGTGATACAGAGGGAGCATCTTCAATAGTACACCAAGTTTTTATTTCCTAAAGCAAATTGATTGGCATTGTGGTGTGATACAAGTTTGAGATTTTCTTTTCTATAGCTTGTCATGCTACTTGAGAGGATAGGTAAGCGGGGGGTATTTAACTAACAGACAAAAATTGGTCATTGGAGACTGCAATAGCTGAAGATCATGGCTGCATTCTATTTCAGTCTTCATTAAATAACCAGTCAAGTCAACTCGACTTCCTTTGTAATACTTGGGATCCAGAATGCAGAGATATTGTACTCTGTATTCATAGATAACTATCAAGAAAGATGCATCACTAAAAGAGCCTTCCACACAGGTTCTTATGAGGCATAAACAGCCAGTTAATGATCTGCTTCTACAGAAATATTCTCTGCAGGAACTGTGTGTACATCTTGCATATGGGATTGGTGTGGGCAGCAAGAAAGGAGAGATTCAACATTGTGAATAATAACAGTCAGACCATGATAATGATTGCTATGGTGATGAACCTTTTCTGTCTCTAAAACACACCTAACGTGTCATTAGTCATTTCCACAATGTCAGGCTGGCACAACCTGAGGAGCTATTAACATCTCAGACACACAAGGAAGAACTTTACCTTAGCTGTTTATTCTTGCTAAGCAAAAGCTGAGAACACTTGCTGAGGTCTTTGTAGGGAGTTTGCACAACAGGAGATTGGAGAGCAGACAGACTTGCCTTATGGTCATCACGTGTCCTGTTTAGAGACATGCTGCAGTATGATTAGAATCAATCACTTTGGAAGGGGCTTTGTAAGAGCAGGATGCTTTAGCTATCACTGAGCATTCTATCTTTTATAAAGATATTTGATTATTTTCTTGGTCCCCTGTAAAGCCCTCTGGAGAAGGTTCACTCTTTGATCAGTACATAGATGGACATAGCGATGTTTTAAAATGTTTATTGTGCTCGAGTCATTGTGTGCCAGAATGCCTGTGACCTCTAGAGAATAGCATGCAGAAGAAACAAAAAATTTTTACTACTATTATTTATTCATCTATTACGATTATGAGATTTAACAATACCAATAGAATCAAGATTGTCACATTGCCTAACACATTGTAAATATTCAAAATCATTTTTTGAATGAACTAAAACTATGGTACGTGATCATAAATACAGTAGATGGAGTAAAATCCTGAGAAATAAGAAATGAAAATGAACACTGCATCCAATCTCCAGTATTTGATGCTTTCCAACCCATCAGCTGTTCAACTTTGAGTGTCTTGGTCCTCATTGTTCCTTCTACTTTGAATGCCTTTCTCCACTTGCTCATATAATACTTCCTGAATTTTTTATCCAATTTCATCTCTCCTAAGCCTCACCCTATATAATCTGACTATTGGCAGAACTAGTTTTTCCTCCTCACATACCATTCCAGTATTAACCAATACTAGCCACTAGCCCACTAGCCATGGTGGGCTGTAATGTCTGTTTAGAATTTCAAGTGACTCTCCCAAAGCCAGATGTCTCTTATTCAACCTTGTATTTGCAGTGCCTGCATAGAGTGAGGACTCAATAAATGTTGGTCAAAAAAAAAATGATTTCATTCTAAATGAGGAAAGATCCAGATGCAGCCAGAATTTACATATTGGGAACAAAACCTATTACCTGAAATCTAATTGCTTAGAACCCGTGAGCAAATACATGGTTGCCACTGAAGACTTGTCATGATTTAAATTCATGTTCTTGCTTGTCCTAAGGTATGGGCAGAGACTATAAGTGTACTGGCATGCAGGAAGATTCCTGAAGGACATCGAGTTCAGCAGTTGAGAGTTCCTAAGAATGAGAGGGTTCAGAGACGTGACAGAAGCAGGTGGGAACAGAAGTAAAATCGTGTTCCCATTCGGTTCCACTGGGTCACTAACACACAAGAGAGAATGTCTGTTGTGCAAATTAGTCTCCACAGCTGGGCGAAGCAACTGAAGATCTGTGTGCCATTTTGAATCAGGACCGTACACTAGGGGGTTGGGAGTGGGGGTGGAAGTTCAGGTTTTGCTTCCCACCACATATCAGGCCACTTAGCAGGCACTCAATAAATTCCGAATGAACGGAAGAACAGGAAAGCAAAGCAATTATGCTGCCGGAGTGAACTTTCCAGGTCTCCTCATGAAGTCGTGGGATTTCACGTTTTAGCTAGGTTTATTTTTACCTCTGAGATCTCAAGGGTTGTGCTGGAGGTAAAAACAGAACTTCACCAAAGGGACAATTCTATGCCGAGTCTCGTCCCTGCCATTCTGTGTGGTGAAAAGAAATTTTCTAAGAGGTCCCTCCAATACTTCAAATCTCCAGGCAGCCGTACTTCAACTTCTGTTAATATATAAGATTCCGCACTCCCCACACACACACCGCCCCAGTCTTCCTCTGGGCTCTCCCCCCAGGGTGACTTGCTGAACTCCACAGCTTTTCTGTCTCACCTGTGTTTGATCTTGCACACACTGAACTGCAGTCCTTGGCCTTGGACTAGCGACAACTTCCAGCACTTACATAAAGGCTACTTTGAGCACTCTGCCAAGGACTTGGGAGACACTTTTTTCTTTTCAAAGAAACAAATACATTTGGTTTCTAGACTTAGCATGAGGCCAGGCCAAAAATATTTTTTCTACCTGTTCATTTTTCCCCGTCTCAGTCTAGAATGTAACTAATTATATACAGGGGTTGGGGAAGCAGCAAGCAAAGTCACTTCTTTATACATACACACTATGCACTAGAATGATATCTAGGCCAGGGTTGTCTTCCAGAAATACAAATTAAAATAATAGCCTCTGCCTGCATGTCAAGACTAACAAGCTTTAAAATGTGGTGGTGACAGGAAACAGTTCACAGGCCCTGGGCTCATAGTTGGTAAAAACATACTCTTTCTTTTTGGGCAATAGAAATCAATTTCCTGAGGGTTGACACATTGTCCCCAAATGCCTTTGATGTTGAATCCTTGGAGCATCTACATAAAATAAGGACTGGGTGCCAGGATGGAACTTTCTTTGGCCATGAAGACAATTTGAGCATAAGGTTTGCTAACAACAGCACTGCAGTCGGTTCTAACACTGAGCTGTGTTCATTGCTTCCTACATCCCAGGCACGAATGAACAGACTGTCACTAGTGACCAGATCAGGTTAGTCGATAAGAATAGGAAGGCATGTGTCTGATAAAATTCTAAGATCAGGTCACCTGATCTTAAGTCATCAGTTACATCTTTTCTACCTACTGACCTCTAGAGCTTTTCCTAGTCTGGTATTAGAGGTCATGCTATTAGATTTGTTCAATATTTTTTCCTAGTTTCATATTACATTTCAAATTTAACAACTTAAGTAAATGATTCTCTGCATGTGTATTGTGGGCCCAGTGTTCTAATAAGAGCTTTAGAAACATTTCTCATATTCCTCAGTCAAAAAATTTGTTGAGCACTTACTATGTGCCATATATTATGTAACCTTATCACAAGGGCCTGAAACAGAGCTGAAATGCTGGTAGACACACACGGACAATATTGATGTGTGACTCATTAATGCCATAAAATGAGAAAAATAGAATCGGGTAAGTGTATTGGGAGACGCAATCTTCAAAAGTCTCTGAACAATTACCTGAATTATCAAAGGCATGAGACAGTCAAACCTCCACAGAGAGGCTCTGCCAAGCATTGACAAGGAAACTCAAATCCCTTAATAAGCTCCCATGTGGTACATTTGAGAAATAGCTGGAAACAATGGAGGAAAAAAAGTGATAGGGGATAAAGTTAAACAGAAAGTTAGGGAACTAATTGTGTGAGGCCTTGGAGGCCATAAAAATGAGTCTGCACTTAACTCCAGAGATAAAACATATAGGTAGGGCTCTGGCTTAAGTATTGCACTGGCTGTTGGGTAGAGTGTAGATAGAGTAAATGGAAACAGAAATAGTCAGGAGGCTCTTGCAGAAGTTCAGGCCTGAGAGACTGGGGTGCTAAGGTGGATTTGGGATGGATTTGAACTTAGAGTTAATGAGACAAGCTTCGGATCACATAATCATTCTTTGATTCTTTGATATGAAGAAACCAAGATGCTATAGTGAAGTTGTGATGTATTAGGAGACAGATCCAATAATTCAATTCTGTAATAATCCAGAGAGGGAGTACAAATTGAGATAGGAAAGTCTGCTTCCACTGCATATTCAAGAGAATTCCTGTGATTGGGTAGGTAATTTGGGCTAAAGAGGCTCCACTATTTTCTCTTCAGTTATTACCTGATAATTTCCAAGGAAAGTTTTCATCTTGGCTGACTTTCAGATAATAGCTTCATGATCCCTTCATCCGATGTGTTTCTACATTAAGGAAAACTCAGACTGTTTGCTTCATACTTAAATTGTTCACATTACTATTTGATGTTTGCATCTCTCTCACCATCGCCGATAAGTTACCCCAGGAAAAAAAAAAAAAAGCGACTTTTACTAACTTGCATAGCTGCTTTTGTTGCTCTGTGTTGACAAAGAATGCTGTTGGCAAGATCTGATGCAGCTGGCTGTTTGTTTTCTTGGAAGACCCAAGGTGAATATAAATAATTCAAGATAGCTTTTATGCTCTGTCAGTATCTGGGTGACAAAATTAATGGAATCAAGCTAAGACTGAAGAGGGAGAAATATAAAAGAATTTGAAGGGAAACTTAAATTTTGATTTGGCATAACAAGTATTTATTGAGCTCTCACCATGTGCAAGAACTGAGAAGAGAACTAAAAATCTGTACTAGTATTTACTGACTGCTGTGTGACTATACAGTTATATCCAGAAAATAATTCAATATGTATAAATATCATTTTAGAGATGAGGAAACAAATAGAAATAGAGAGGTTAGGGAAGTTGTTCTTACTCCTATATCTCGAAAATGGCAGACAAGTAGCCTTGACTTATGTCTGCTTGACTTTGAAGGTCATGATCTCAATGCCCATGGGGAATGCTTCTCAGTTTAGACTCTTAAGGGGTTCAGTATTTGGTGGTGTAGGATGAAGAAATGCTTTTAACAGCCAATAGTGATTTAGGGACATCAAATAAAGTTAATGCAAGAACTGTCATTTATTTTGGGATTCAGTAAAAAATAGATCCAGGCCATTGTATATTGTTTGGATTTTCCAAGTTGCCAAGCAACTTTTTTGCATTTTTACTTATGATATATGTAATTTATAAAAATGTATATTGCATATAAAATATGTATTAAATTATGTTAGGCACATTATACTGTTATACATATTTGATATTTTATATAACTATTTGTAATGTTTTTGATATGTCACCATATTTCAATATGTACACCATATATATATTTCTTTCATAAGATCAACTGGTTGACTTGGTTTCAATGTTGCGTAACAAAGTACCAGACTAGAAGACAGAAAAAGTGAGTTTATGTAAGTTTCAGGCCTTTAGATTTCTCAGGGTCAGGTGTTCTCTAGACCACAAAACAGTTGGATTAAATATTTCTAGAATCCAGAATAGACTTTTGGAAAAAGATGTACTAATGGCCAACGAGGTCTCAGGTTTCCAAAAAAGACAGACTAATAAAAAGGTACTCAACACCACTGATGATCAGGAAAATATGGATCAAAACCATAATGGGGCTATTAGAAAAGCCCGAGAGGCTGGCGCCATGGCTCACTTAGGTTAACCTTCTGCTTGCGGCGCTGGCATCCCATACAGGCGCCGGCTTCTAGTCCTGGTTGCTCCTCTTCCAGGCCAGCTCTCTGCTGTGGCCTGGGAAGGCAGAGGATGGCCCAAGTGCTTGGGACCCTGCACCCACAGGGGAGACCAAGAAGAAGCACCTGGCTCCTGGCTTCAGATCAGCACAGCGCGCTGGCCATAGCGGCCATTTGGGGAGTGAACCAACGGAAGGAAGACCTGTCTCTCACTGTAACTCTGCCTAATTAAAAAAAAAAAAAAGCCTGAGAGATAATAGCTGCTTGTGAGCATGTAGGCAAGAGGGAACTCTTGCATGCTGTCCATTGGAATGTAAATTGGTAGTCATTGAGACCAATATGGAGGTTTCTTAAATAAAATATGGAGCTACTATATGATCCAGCAATCTGGCTATGGAGTTCATAGCCAAAGGAGTTGAATTCAGTTTATTGAAGAAATGTCTGCACCCCCATGATCACTGCAATGTTATTCACAATAGCCAGGATAGGCAATCAACATAAATCTCCATCAACAGACCACTGGGGAATGAAGTACTGCTCAGCTTGTACAAAGGAAATCTTGTGATTCGCAATGATGAACCTAGAGGACAATTGGTTAAATGAAATAAACTAGGTAAAGAAAGGCAAGTAGCACACGATCTCACCTATATGTAGCATGTAAAAAAATGTTAAATTCAGAAGAATAGAATGGCTACTACCAGGGGCTGAGTTGAGAGTAGAGTGGGCAATGAGAAGATTGCCTGTCTAAAGATGGAAATTTCAAAAGGAGAAACAAGCATGGGACATTATTGTAGAACATGTTAACTCTACTTAATAATGTATTCCTTGAAAAATTCATTAGGAGTAGATTAAGTGGTCTCAACTCAAAACATAATGTGAAGCAATGCATGCTAATTAGCTTAATTTAGCCATTTCCTGTTACTCCCCATCTTCGTGGAGGAACGACACAGGACCCTGCGCTGTTCTTTCGTCTGCTCGGCCCTTCCCGGGTTTGCTGCTGGTTCTTCCCGGGTTGGCTACCGACCCTTCCACCTCCGTGGAAGGGCAGTTCCCCCTAGCCACTTTCCCCACTTCCGCGGGGGAGCGGCACACCGCTGGCCGGCTCTCTCGGGGGCTGCACAGGTGTTGCTTCAGATAGATGTTCCCCTTAGATGTTCCTGGTGCATGTTGTCTCTCTCCTCCTTTATAGTCCTCTTCCAATCCCAACTCTGCTACCCACACGCCGAGTACGCTGCTCTCCTCCAATCAGGAGCAGGTCCTGCTGTTTATTGGTTGAACTGGAGGCAGCTGTGTAGAAGCTGTTTCTCCTCTCCCAGCACCATATTGTGGGAGAGCAGATGCATAGAATAAGTCTTAATTCCAGTAACAGTCTAGTCCGAGTTGCTCCCAGTTGCTCCCCACAATTTCCCAGTGTATACACACTTCAAAATGTGCTGTACCTGAAAGATATATGCAATGTTTACCAATTGAAGTAAAATTTTCTCCAGGATAACTTCCAGCTCCAAATTTTTATCTGGATGTGAAAAAATGGCTAGTATATTCTTCCAGTTGGTGACTGTGCCCTCTGTGTTGGCACAGAATGTAAGCACCCTTCTAGTTATACTTATCTGCAGTCAACCCTTCAACTGTGCTGCCCGACAAGTGTGGTCTAGCTCCAGCATCTGGTACATAGTAGATGCCCAATAACTGAATATTACTGGCCTTGGACAATACCATTTTAGATGTTTCCACCTCAAATCTTATTGGAAAGTATCACTCAAAACTATGCTTCATTTCTCATTTCAAAGTAGTTTATTTCCAGCTTAATACAAGTAAATTGTTCCTGTCAGTTGGGGTTTAGGTTGGAATCCCTTGTTGGAGTGCTGCTAAAAGGCTTCTTAATTACTACATATTTATCCTTTCAACAAGAAATCTCAAAACGATTTACTAAGAAAGCTACTACTTCACATTTTTGGCTGAGGTACAAAGAGATCAGGAATTTATTAAAGGTTAATAAATTATTCACTGATTGGGACTTGAACTTCTGAGCCCCAGCATCACAGCTTTCTATATAAGCCCAAAAGAGCATGCAAAAGACACTGTTCAGAGATCCTGTGTACCCACTATCCTTAGCATAATCAGTTTACCTGTGTCAATTTCATTACTGTTCATAAATAGGGATGCTGCCTCATGGGAAGAGAAAAGCTTCCTTACTTTTTCCATCTTCAGGCAGGGTAATTCAGCATTCAAATCTGTCCTGAAAGGGCATAGGCTTTCTGTCAGCAGACTCTGAGAAAGGAACGAACTCTCTGCAGCAGCCCCTCTGGGGTTTGATTGGGGTTGAAAGTGTCCCGAGTTGGGTGTTAGACGTCCCTCAGCCATTCATTCTGGCTGCCTTCTTCATCAGAACTGTGTTTGAAAATCCCTTTATCTTCCTTTGACCCTGCGAGGCTGCTACCTAAAGGAATACACTCTAATCCTCCTCAGACTGTCTGGAGAGATTTAGCTCTCCATCAAAAGGCTTTCAAAGAAAAGATTTTCAGCAGTCCTGGAAGGGAAATGTATTGTTGTCTACAAAGAAGTGGGTCATATTTACTTGTTTGTGAGTAGCTTACACATACAAGTTTTTCAAAGCATCTGCAACATGTATACACAGACAAGTATATAATATGCATGTATGTGCACAAGTATATATATGGTTGTCACCCTTTCAATATTTTGGTATTATAGGAAGATAATCAGGTTTGAGTGAATTTAAATAAGGCCAACTGCATGTTCCAGAAGTTCTTGAATTAGGGAATATTCAGTAGCACCAAAGAGACGCTCCTTCACTGCTTTCTAGCACCAAATAATTCCGATTAAGGATACTGTGTGTAATGAAGGTCCTAAGGGAATTTGCTTTCACTTATAGCAATGAGTTTTGGCTTAAAAGTAGCTCAGTTGCTTATTAACAGAGTGGATTTTCTTGGCTATGTTTTTAGATGACTCATTCCTTGTTTCACCATCATTTGGAATATTCATTTTATAAACTTTTAAAGTTTGCATCAAAAGAAAACAAGCCAACTGTGTTTTGGAAACACACCCTTTGAAATCACATCTCACTGTAAGTCCCATTTTGCTACTTGTTCCGTGAGTGCATGTGGGGCATTTCTTCTGAAACATTAGATTTCTCTTCTGTAGGAATGACTACAAAATGCTTTCCTTAAGAGACTGCTGTGTGAATGAAATATTTATGCATGGTACCTAGCAGCCAGGTCTTCTAGTTTCCCCTAAATGCCAAGTAATTAAAATTAGAAGATTTGCTGTTATTTATCTCCTTGTTCTGTTTATTCATCTTTTTCTTGGTCTCTCCCCGTGGTCTAGATATTTCATCTCTTATTATGTTTCTCTAAAAATGCATTTTTTAAAATGTGACTGATGATGAATCAGGAAAGAATATTTGGTATTTTCTATCCCCACAGGAAAACAAAGCCAAATGGCAACTACTGGAAAAACAGCCACTTCCTCATGACTCCAACATGATCACTAAAGATATTTTAAACTCAGTTACCTAAGTCAAACAGTAGAGACAGACATCACTTTGGGAATTAACACTAACTAAAGCAAATTACATTTTCCCATCTCAATAAACTCCTTGGTATCAGTTGTGAGATCTGGAAAAAAATCTGAGGTATCTGGTAATCCACTTCAACAAAATAAGAAAGTATTGTTACAGGACTACTAAAATGGCACAAGAATTAGAAAACTTTAATAAGTTGGTCAGTTTATGATAGTTTTTGGCAGTTAATTTTTTATTTCCCTGGTATGTTTCTAACTCTACCATTTGGGGTAAGTCCGATTGAGCATGTCCCAAATTGTACGTCTCTTCCTTCTTATTCCCACTCTTATATTTAAACAGGGATCACTTTTCAGTTAAGAATAACTGTGTTAAAGTGTTGAAACTTAAGAGTTCAACCAATAGTATTAAGTAGAAAAACACAAAAATACTAAAAGGGATAGAGTATTAAGTTGTTCATCAATAGTCAGGGCAAAGGCTGATCAAGTCACCGTTTCTCATAGTGTCCATTTCACTTCAACAGGTTTCCTTTTTCGTGCTCAGTTGTCACCAATCAGGGAGAACGTATATTTGTCCCTTTGGGACTGGCTTATTTCACTCAGCAAGAATTTTCCAGGTTCCTCCATTTTGTTGCAAATGACTGGGTTTCATTGTTTTTGACTGCTGCTGTATAGTATTCTATAGAGTACATGTCCCATAATTTCTTTATCCAGTCTACTGTTGATGGGCATTTGAGTTGGTTCCAGGTCTTAGCTATTGTGAATTGAGCTGCAGTAAACATGAAGGTGCAGACTGCTTGTTTGTTTGCCAATTTCATTTCCTTTGGGTAAATTCCAAGGAGTGGGATGGCTGGGTTGTATGGTAGGGTTATATTCAGGATTCTGAGCAATCTCCAGACTGACTTCCATAGTGGCTTGACCAGTTTGCATTCCCACCAACAGTGGGTTAGTGTCCCTTTTTCCCCACATCCTCGCCTACATCTGTTGGTAGATTTCTGTATCTGAGCCATTCTCACGGGGTGAGGTGAAACCTCATTGTGGTTTTGATTTGCATTTCCCTGATGGCTAGTGGTCTTGAGCATTTTTTCATGTGCCTGTTGGCCATTTTTCTTTCCTCTTTTGAAAAATGTCTATTGAGGTCCTTGGCCCATCTCTTAAGTGGGTTGTTTGTTTTGTTGTGGAGTTTCTTGATCTCATTATAGATTCTAGTTATTAACCCTTTATCAGTTGCATAGTTTGCAAATATTTTTTCCCATTCTGTTGGTTGCCTCCTCACTGTTTCTTTTGCAGTACAGAAACTTCAATTTGATGCAATTCCAATAGTTAATTTTGGCTTTGAATGCCTGTGCCTCCGGGGTTTTTTCCAAGAAGTCTTTGCCGGTGCCCGTATCTTACAGGGTTTCTCCAATGTTCTCTAATAATTTGATGGTGTTGGGTCGTAGATTTAGGTCTTTAATCCATGTTGAGTTAACTCATTTTTAATGTAGTCCAAACAAGAACTTCTACCTTAAATGATCATGTCAGCTTCATGGTAGAATTTAAACCTCATCAGAAACAGGTCTTATCTATATGAAATGACTAATGAGTCTTTCAGAGTTCAGTTTGCTTATTATTGAGGTTTTGTGAGAATCAAATTCCCAGATGACAGAAAAGTAGAGATGACTGGAGATATAGTCTATCCTAGAACACAAGAAGAGTGATGAATGATTGTTTCTAGTAGGTCATTTTAAGGTCATGAATCATGTTTCTTTGCTTGCAAGTAGGAAACTTCAATTCCTTGATATTGATGACTCTGAAGAATTCTTCCCTGGCTATTCAGCAATTCATATGCAGATAACCAATTTGTCTTGATTTGATCCTTCTTTATTTCCCCTCAATGAGGATATAACTATATGCATCTTTAAATGATAAAGCTATACATAATTTGAACATCCAATAAAGTCCTTTCCTATGCTACAGAGGGCAACCTCTGTTTGCTGTTATAGGTTTTCACACTTTCAGGGATATAGTATTTTACATGGTTAAGTTAATGTGATTTTTGGTGATTTACTTAAAGATAGGATTCACAAGAATTCACAGGTTTAGTGCGTATCCAGTGACATTAGAACCTATAGGAAACAAAACATTTCCCTTTCCTAACTCTAAGCAAATGACAATAGCAGACTCAGAGCCATTGTTTTCACTGGGAGACACTGTGAGATAATTACTACAGGCAGTCTGTTTAGTAAGACAAGAGGATGCAGTTTTGAAGGCTACTTATTGGAAAGAGCATATAAGAATCTAATAAAGCTATAATACAGCAACAATCACTTTAATATTAGATGTTAAAGAGCATCAAGGAAGATTTATATCTTCTCTTAACTTCACCCCGAGATGGTTTCAGATTCAATTGCTGGGTTGTTTTAGAGAAAACCAGAAGTTCAAAAAGGAGAATGTCTTTCAACAGACTTAGGATGATTTAGAGTAGTTTTAATCATCTGCTCTCTCCAGGAAGATTGATGTGACTTAGAAATCAGCATGAACACTGATTTCATCCTTAGAGAGGAGAGATGCTAAAAACTCATTATGAACAAATGCATTTGCATGGAGCCTATTTCACATTCATAGAGCGAGCAGAGATTCACAACATAGAATCAAACAGCATTTAGAATGTAGAACATGCTATGGCTTCTAATGTAATAAACAATTCTTAGAGCCTCAACTCCATTAGCATAAATAAGCTGCTCTCTAACTGGAAACTTAATACTCATCTTAAACAAATTTATAATCTGCATGTTTATGTAAGAAAGTACATTTTAAGTAAAACAGTGATTTCCTCTGTCTGCTTGGGGATTTATGAGCAATGTCTTTATTTTCTGTGTGTAATCCCTCTTCTACTTCACTTTTCACATCCTGAATTTCAGCCAGGAGAGACTATTCCCAATTCTCTACCCGTTGAATGTTTTACGCTCTTTGAGCTGTTGCTACCACTTCCTCATCTACCTAGAATTCCCTTCTTACCATCCAGCATGCATACATCCTAATTACCCTTAAAGGCCCAGTCCAAATATTACCTTCACTTGTCCTTTCAAAAGAAAGGTTTATAATCCTTTTCGAATTCCCATAGCTTTAACATATGCAAAGTGATATGACTAATATAGACTAGAAAATGATATCATTTATTTCCCCTATTAATCCCTCAAAGGCAGGATTGATTCAAAAATTTATCAAAAAATTATATCAAAAATTTGTATCTCCCAAAAGTACTTAAAATACTGCTTAATAGACTTCCCTGAAATTCATCAGAAGCTGAAATTCCAATTACTGATGCTCCTTGGTGCATAGGGGAAAGTATGATTAGGTTCCACCTATTTATTGGGTGTCTACTATGCCCCCAATACTGGGAATACACAAATGAATGAGATCACTTATATTCTATACAATTAGAAAGCAAATATTAGTACAAAAATTAAAATAAGGTGCCATGGTAGTGAATGGCTGAGTGAAGGGAGAGTACACAAGCTCAAAATCAAGTCACAAGGAGACAGCCAGCTGTGTAAAGATCAGGGAAAAATAGCATTGCAAGAAAGTTCAGTCAGAATTTAGCCAGGAAACTAAAATTCATCCCAGATATCTCAAGCAGAAACAGATTTAATAAAGGTAATTAAAGGCTCCAAAAATATTTGACAAAACTGTGGGCTCAAAAGTCAGAATTTAGCCCTATCAAGTATACGGAAAATAAACACATGTAGGAATTAAATTTTAAAAACAAAGAATGTTAATTGCATGAGGACAACCAAAAAGCAAATATGGGCAAGAGAAAGATTTGAGATATGTGGTACTCACAAAGTCTGTAAGGGATGGGACCCAGACCACACTTCCATGGCAGTAAACACATTTCATGAAGAGTTACACAAAATAAAGCAGAGAATGTTGGAATAGATGTAGATGACCTTGTAGGTTATGGATAGGGAAAGGAAAATGTTCCTCTTTAGCAGATTTTAATCAAAGTGATGTGTGAAAGGAAATCACTAGTTGACAATGTCAGGAAGAATAGGTGCAGGGATTTGAAGTGGGAAAAGAACCTAGGAAAGTCATTTGAGGGGAAAAGTAAGAAGTTATGTAAAGCCAAATGGCAATAGTGAGTTCTCACGTGATTTGGAATTCCGATTTTAAGATGAGAGTAGTCATTGCAAAGTTTTTTCCTGCACAGATGTTTACCTCCTGGAGTGCAGGATGAGATAGGCAAGTGGTTTGGCCTAACAAAGCTTGAGACTTTGTCAAGTGAGCCCAAGGTAGGGAGAGAAGAGAATACTATGAGGAAGTTCAAGTGTTAGCAAATACCTGATAGTAATGACGAACAATGGGAGCTTGAAAGGAGAGATGTGAAAATGTAAGGAGGTTAATAGAAATGAGTGGTAGCGTCTAAATTGCTAGATTCAGAGTCCTGGTGTGTGCTGGAAGTACAGCCAAGAGTGATTCAGAGCTAGGGTGAATGTTGAAGAGGATAAGGTCAATAAGTTCCTATATGAGAATCGGTGATCTCAGTTTTTGTGAAGTTATATTAATATGAAAAAACAGTCCAGCGCTGTGGCTCACTAGGCTAGTCTACCTGTGGCGCCAGCACCCCGGGTTCTAGCCCTGGTTGGGGTATCGGTTCTGTCCTGGTTGCTCCTCTTGCAGTCCAGCTCTCTGCTGTGGCCCAGAAAGGCAGTGGAGGATGGCCCAAGTGCTTGGGCCCCTGCACCCACATGGGAGACTAGGAGGAAGCACCTGGCTTCGGATTGGCGCAGTGTGCCAGCCATAGCAGCCATTTGGGGAGTGAACCAACCAACGGGAAGGAAGACCTTTCTGTCTAACTCTGTAAAAAACACACACACACACACACACACACACCACACAACCCACCCTGCTCACTCTTATTTGTGATTCAAGCATTCTGTGTGTCTTTATATACTAATGTTTACCTTTTCAAAATGAAGACTTGAACTATAAATCAATAGGATCAATATAAGGTAAAGTAGATGATAGCAAATGGATTATGATTCATTTCTAAAATGTTTAGGAACCAATAGGAGACCCTTTCCTTGAACTGAAACACCTGAAATAGATGAACAATTATGTATGAAATAACAGACTAAATTTCAGCTCCAGGAAAACTCATTGAAACTAGGTCACAACTGAAGTTCACAGAATCATAAACAGGAAATCATTGCCTTATGCCTCAAACGTTGAGTTCCCACGTTGATAATGATGCTCGATGGTAATTATGACACTTACTGAGCACTCATTATGTGCCAAATACTTAACACAGGACTATTTTTTCATTTAGCTGTTTCAACCTGTTTTATAGATAAAGCAACACAGGCAAGATAAGTGAATTTCTCAAGTAAACAAAGCTAGTAAGCACAAAACTCTTGACATTGTACTCCAGAAGTCTATATCTTAATGAGTACGATGCATTACCTTCAGTCTAACATATCCTAGAGACAAAGGCATCTGTTCATATCACCCAAGTCAATCTAGTCCTTCCTATTAGCTAACTACAGATGGGCCTGCCACGATTTACAATGGAGAAAGCAAAACAAGATTCATCAAGATAAGAGAATGGACTGGTCACATATATACTATATGGTCTTGGGCAAGTGTCTCATTGAGTCTAAGTTTAAGATTTGAAAGTCAGAGTTAAGTAGAGAGGAGAGGAGAAGCAGAGAGAGGTCTTCCATCTGATAGTTCACTCCAATTGGCCACAATAGCCGGAGCTGTGCCGATCCAAACCAGGAGCCAGGAGATTCTTCCAGGTCTCCCACACGGGTGCAGGGGCCCAAGGACTTGGGCATTCTTCTACTGCTTTCCCAAGCCATAGCAGAGAGCTGGATTGGAAGTGGAGCAGCCGGGACTTGAACCAGCAACCATATAGGATGCTGGTGCTTCAGGCCAGGGCGTTAACCTGCTGCGTCACAGCGCTGGCCCCAAGTCTAAGTTTTCTTATCTGTAAGGACAAGGAAAAAGTCTGAATGCCCTTACCAGCATTAGCAGAAAAATGAAATGAGACAACTGCAAAGTTCCTGGAAGATGTTACTCTCCTTTGTCAATGTTAAGGGAGTGTGTCATGTTCATCTTTGTTTCCTTTTAAGTACCTTGCAGATAATAGACCATGGATGATCAGTTGATGACCAGCTTGATGTTATGATAGGAGAGAGAAACAGAGCTAGAGATATACCTACAGATTTATATGCTCCAGACCCATTCTTCAGCCCTTTCGAGGCTGGGCAGCATTGCCTGGCTAGTTTTGGTTAGTGAGCCATGAGTAGAATGATGTGTGTGTATGTGAGTTCTAGCCTAGAGCTTTTAAGAAGTAACATTCTAGTTCTCATTCTGTTACAGCAATTGTGGAGGACCTAGGCTGAAACAAAAGAGCCACAGGATAGAAGCAGCCAGGATGACAGTCACTACAGGGAAGAATCCTGCCCTGAATTTACAAGGTTTCCTCATGACTTTGAGGTATGATTTGATTTTATTGAGTTAATTGATTTCTGCAGCATAACCATGCTTATCTTGCCTCATCCAAGTAGCATTGCTTTTTGGCATATCAAATTGATGATTTCAGAACTGGTCTCAAAATTATGAATAATGCCGATAAGGAAAAACAAAACTTGAACAGAAAAGGTGATTTAGATGAAATTTGGTCATTTCAGCAAGATTCAAAGAACAAGTCATAGAACACAATTCAAAAGGTACCATCTGGTAGCTATGATAGTCATAGTCCAGAGTATTAGGATATTTTATTAGACCTCATTTTATCACAGACCTTAAAATCTTAAGTGTCATTACCTTCAACTCTTTTGTTTATGAAAGACTGAGGCTCAGAGATGTTAACAGGGTTTCCAGGAGTGACTCAGCTACCCTGGGCCAGTGCTGGCCTTGAATACCCATCAGTTCTCCATCAAGCCAGTGTCTACATGCAACCCTACATTCAAGAGACTTTTCCCATTGTTGGCTCCATGAGGATGTCTATGTGCTCTGAAAGAGTTAATGTTTTTCAAACTGTTATTTTTAAGTTCTACAGAGAGCTACACTGAATAAAAGCCAGCAGAGTATTCTATTCATTCCTTGTAGAGAGTGCTCAGCCAGAAAATGTTATAAGATGGAAGTTATCCAGAGAGTCTCAGTGCAATACTTACAGAGGGAAAATAAAAAGAATTCTAGCTACCCAATTGAAAAATTTACATAAGTCTTTAGAGTATTGATGCCAGTAAAGTCAGCAGTTCTCCCAAGAGGAGAATGGGATCATGCCTTTATTCTCTTCATATTTTATTTTTGAAGTGCTACCACTAGGTATATCTGAGTGAGTCAGCAGAAAGTGAATCTTATTAAAGGGCTGGTCTGTGAAACAGTGTTTATCACATGGTGATTACTTATCTGTTTGGAGCCATTTTCAAGGTTTTCTGCAATGCCTAAATCTTTTCCATTGCTGCTCCTCCCCCACCCAAACCTACTTTTAAAAAGTAGTTACAAAGCCCCTACCTAATGTGCCAAGAAATTCTTATCTCCCTGCAAAGAACTGGAGATTTGGTTATTCAGAGCAATGTGAACAGCTGTCAGTTCTACAATGTGGTCCCGCTTCTTCAGAGTTTCAGGTGTTTGATTAACCTAGGCCTTTGCACTAGTAATGCCTTGTGGGCAAAAATAAAACAAGGCCAAAAAAAAAAAAAAATCCCAACAAAAAGCCTGTGGTTACAAGTGATTTCCCCAAGAAGGCATAATATGCAGAAGTATCACATGGTTGGCAGAACGGCAGCAGTTTCCAAGAGACCCTGGAGTAAACATTGAGTATATGTAGATTTTCATATTTTCAGTTTTCTTATTTGGTTTATCAGTGATTTTTTTCTTCATTGAAGAAAAAACCGTAGTTCAAAAGGATAGAGAAAAATTGGTTCTAATTACCCCTGGAATTTCCAAGTCATTAAATACTATGTAATCACCAAGATTCTGATTGAAACTTCCCCTTCACTATCTTTAGGACTAACGAGGACATGTGGGCTGGTGCTGTAACATAGCAGATAAAGCTACTTCGTCCAGTGCAGGCATCCTACATGTGCACTGGTTTGAGTCCCTGCTACTCCACTTCCAATACAACTCCCTGTTAATGGCCTGGGAAAGCAAAAGATGTTCCAAGTCCTTGGTACCCTGCACCCATGTGGGAGACCCAGAAGCTCCTCCTAGCTCCTGGCTTCAATCTCATCCAGCTCTGGCCCCTGTGGCCATTTAGGGACTGAACCAGTGGGTGGAAGACCTCCCTCTGTAATTCTGACTTTCAAATGTAAAAAAAAAAAAAAAAAAAAAAGACGGGGCACATGTATTCATGCCGATGTGTGATTTTAATTTCCAAACTTTTTCTTCATTTATTTGACACAGAGTTACAGACAATGAGAAAGGTCTTCCTTCCGTTGGTTCACTCCCCAAATGGCCGCTACGGCCAGCGCTGCATCGATCCGAAGCCAGGAGCCAGGTGCTTCCTCCTGGTCTCCCATGCGGGTGCAGGGGCCCAAGCACTTGGGCCATCCTCCACTGCCTTTCCGGGCCACAGCAGAGAGCTGGACTGGAAGAGGAGCAGCCGGGACTAGAACCCCGCACCCATATGGGATGCCGGCACCGCAGGCGGAGGATTAACCAAGTGAGCCAGGGGCCAGCCCCCAAACTTTTGAATATATACCAGTTATATTGTTGCAAGTATCCCAAAGTTTCCATTTGCATTGTTTTGATTAGTGATAAACATTTTTAAATGTTTAGATTTGTTTTGAAAGGCAAGAAGGGAGAAAGATGTGGAGAGCACAATATTCTTCCTTCTAAATGCTTACACCAGTCAGGGCTGGGCCAGGAGCCCAGAACTCAATCCAGATTTCCCATGTAGATGTCATGGACCCATCTGCTTGAACAAGCACCTGCTGCCTCCCAGGGTGAGCATTAGCAGAAAACCTGGGGTTGGCAGCAATGCCAGGACTAGAACCCAGGCACTATGAATGAGACGTAAGCATGTCAAGGGTTGTCTTAACTGCTGCACATCATGCTTGTTATGTGATTTGCATTTTGCTAGTTACTTTTATTTGTGTGTTTTTCATTGATTTATAACATTTCTTTAAATATTCTTAACCTCTAGTATATGTTAAGCAAGTAGTTTCTCCAGTAAGGTCTATACATTTGAACTTTCTATCACTTCTCTGACTATGCGAAGGTTTTTGGTTTGTCTTGCAGCCAAGTGTGTTGGTCTCTTATGTGTTGGTCTCCTCTTATGGCTTCTGGGTTTTTTGTTCATGCTTAAAGACCTCCATTACAAAATATAAAGCTGTCATTCTCCCAAGTTTTCTACTGGTATTTTTCCAGGTTTCCCTGATGTCAACTCTGTGTAGACATTCAACCATATTGCTGGCTTTAAACCATATTGGTAAAGAATATAAATAGAGAGGAAGGCTGCTTTGAGTCACATTCTGGCTTCATTTACTACCAACTGCATGACCTTGAACATCTGGGAAGAGATGTGATAATTCAGAGTTATCAGAATTCATTTATTCCTATGAAGTATTTAGAAATGGTGTCTCACGAATTAGCTAGGTAAAGTTACTAGCATCTTTTGTGTGAGACTAGCCCAGGCAGAGTTCGACATAGAATCAAAGTTTTGCAAATAAAAAGTTAATCGATTTCTTTACAATTTTCCTCATTCTGCCTTTTCATGAATTTATGAGGACTGTGGCCAAACTTCAATCATTTTTATAACTCTTTAGCACAAATAGTTGTTCTTATTCTGTTGATCTTAGGGCTCTTAGATGCAATATTAAAGGACTTTGCAGATGGTTTAAACCAACCTGCAAGAGGCTAAAATGTGAACCTCCTTCATACACCCCATTATGACCAAAATTCTTTGAAAAGCAATGAACATTTGTTAGCCTTAATGTGTAAATAAGGACCTTAAGTCTTTTTCTCTCAAGTTTTATTGATGTGTTCTCATCTTAAGGCCCCTACCCAGACATTCAACAATGATTTGCATGGTTATTGAAAAAAGCTCCCCCCTGCTTGGCACCAGCATCTCACAAAATAAACCATGGAGTGACGGAAGTACGTTCTTTGCCCTGGAGGAGCTTACAGCTTAAGAGGATGAAATTGAAAGACATAGCAATACAAAACCCCCAAGCTCTATTTGACAAAATTGCTAACGTTAGAGAACTGAAGCCAGGAACTACAGCAGTGTACAGCCCAAGTTATCAGATATCCTCTCCTTCCAGCTCACATCTTAGAGACTCAGCTGATTGCTTCAGCTCCATCTGCCATTCACTGCCCTTTGGCCAATGAGTGTAGAAAAGATGGACTTTTCCAAGTCACTCCTATATGTTCTTTCTAGCCAGAGCAGTGAGGCTCTTGCGCTGGCCATTGCAAAAGATACCCGTCTTCCATATGTGTACCAGAAGAGTTTTGAGAAGCCCTTCTGAGGACCTGAACACCAGCTATTTCTCTTATTTCTGAATTGAATGTCACAAGCTCAACATGACCTTGTTTTGTTTCAATTCCTTCCTGTGGTAACTGATTTTTGCTTGGTAGATGGACAATCCCTAACTAGAGAAGATGGTGGTTATGAACAAAGGATAAAAACACTACCATTTCTCCAAAATAGCATCCTGACTAAAACTAGTAGACTTGGGGCAACCAGTGGGCATGTTGTGTGAAACAGACAAGTAGGTTTGCTTGGCTGGAAGTAGAGAGGCATTAGTAGGTCAGACCAATTTTGTGGTAAGAACAATTTGAAAAGGACCTGGAAGCCTGTGAGTAGACATTTGGGTTTTATTTTATGGAAAACTTGTAGCTTTATATTTACTTAGAAAGGGAGTATTCTGATCAACATGACACTTTGGTGAAGGTATCTCATACTTCATATCAAAGCAAGGATGTGTAATGTGAAGGGTAAGAATGGGACAGAATGAGAAATATGCCACTTGGGAGTCTGGCAATATTCTGGGAAAAAGAGGCTCTGGCCTAGCAAGGCTTACAGACCACATGAAGGAATAGATGAAGGAGTGGCTTAATTGGAAAGCAATAACCAATGAACTCTAAACATTCAATAAGTTAGAAAATACAGCAGAAAAACGCATTCAGAGAGGTAACCGAGGAACTCAGAGATAGGATATTAGTATCCTAGGGCTATTGCAAGAAATCATTACAAACTTCAAGACTTGAAGCAGAAATGGATTATCCCAAAGCTGTGGAGGCCAGCAGTGTGAAATTAAGGTCTCAATAGTATTTCCTTCTTGAGGCTTGGTGGCAAAGTTTGTTCGTCTCTCTAGCTTCCGGTGGTAGATAGCAACTTTTGCTGTTCATCACTCATATGTGCCTCTGTCATGTGGCTTTCTCCCCATGTCTTGATCTTCCCCATTTTCTGTCTTCAGAACTACATTGGACTTAGGGTGCCATTTAATCCTCCCCTACCCTCTTCTTCCTCTCTACTCCAGGCATGTAACCATGGAGTGTGGAGTTACAGTGACCAAAGTTTGAACATGAGGCAACTTTTTGGATGAAAAATAAATTGTTAAACAAGGGGTAACAGAAAGAAAAGCACCATGGGCCAGAGTTGCCAATATTGAACTTCTGCTTCCATCCATCCTAATTCAGGACTATCTCATCAAGATTACTTTAAGTCTGTGAAGACCTTTATGTTTTAAACATGTCATTCTGAGGTTCCAGTGGACTTACATTTTGGAGAGCCAGTGTTCAGCCTACTACAGATTGTTCGGAAATACTCAGGTGAGTGTGAGACTGAAGAGAGGGTCCACGCTGAAGGTCATCAGCATTTGAGTGCTGGTTGAGACTGAAACAATGGATGAGAATCACAGCACGAGGCAGCCAGGGAGCCAAGATCAAAGCCTGGGAATATTAATATTTACTTGACAGTAAAAAGTTGTCTGCAGGGGCAAGAAGACAAAGACATGTTGCTTCAAAGAGAATCAGAGTAGCACTTTTATGGGATTTCTATAGCCATAGGTAATGTCTCCTATGTTCCAGGCACTTTAGTAGTTGTTTTGATGTATTTAGTTCCCCAAAACAAGTGTTCATAATAGGTATTTTAATCTCCATTTGGACCAATAAAGGCTAGGGAATTTTAAATAACTTGAACAAGATTCAAGAGCTAATTAGTGATGAGCTCAGAATTTGAACCCATATCTGTTCAATTCCAAAACTATTAGTTTTCCTTAGTATTGCTTTATAGCATTTCAACAAGGGGAACATTTGAAAATAGAGGAAGC
The DNA here is from genome assembly GCF_964237555.1 of Oryctolagus cuniculus. Lineage (NCBI taxonomy): Eukaryota > Metazoa > Chordata > Mammalia > Lagomorpha > Leporidae > Oryctolagus > Oryctolagus cuniculus. The sequence goes on from NC_091437.1 coordinate 142,977,999, forward strand.
GATTTAAGATACCAGGCATGATTTTGAGTTGGTACCTCAAATCTGTTAACTTGTCCCTACATAGAATTCTATTTGAGGAGACAGTGGAGTATGGTGGTGTCAAGTTTAATGAGTTGTCTCGTTTTTTCCTTGCAGAAAGTCATGTGACAGAATGGTGACCAATGAGATACAAACAGAAGTTTCCAGGTTCAAAAAAAATCCTTAAGAGTTTTCTAAGCTGGAAGATGCCCTTGTGATCCACCCCCTTTCTTGCTAATTCCAGACATGTATTTGATGGCTGGAGTTACAGGGACTTTTTTGATTATGGGGCAACTGTTTGGATGAGAGTCAAGCATGAAACAGGGTGAACAGAAAGACCAAAGGATCTGGGTCCACTGTTGCTACTTCTGAGCTTCTGTACCAGCTCTTCCCAGGAAGAATGCTTCGTCTTCCAAACTCAGCGATATGAGAGGAAAGAGTCCCCTAACTTGTTTCAGCCATTGTTTTCCTGGACTCTGTTATGAGCCACACAAGTACTCCGTGAAGTGGTCCCTTCCCATAGTCCGAGATGAAAGGGAAGGACAAGAGGGCAAAGTGATTACACAGAAGTTTCCAGACAGGGGGAAAGATAGTTAAGGGATATTAAACTCATGACTTCAACTTTTAGAATGAAGTAAGAGGCAGGAACTACTGAAATTGAATATGGTAGGACTTGAGGTAGGGAGATTTTTAATCATTTTAATGGTGTGCTAGAATGAAATACTGTCCTAACTGCTGATCTAATATACTTTGCCTACTTTGTGTTATAACCTGTCTCTGGGAAAAAATGGGTAGCATTTCTTCCATACCGAACATAAAGAACATTTGTTTTTTGTAGTTGTGCAGACTAATTCCATTTTGGAAGCTCATCGTGAACCTTTAATTTTTTTAGTGGTAATAACCTGTAAGCCAGTTCAACCTGAAGAACATTCCTTTTTTATACTTCAAAAGTGCTAGTGGGACCTTACTTGACCTAAAAAAAAAAAAAAAAAAGGCTTCAAAGTGGATCTGGACGCAGTTTGACAACAAGTGAAACTTTGAGGGAAAACATTAGCTGTCACCCAAAAGAGCCTCTTCTTCAGCAGGTTGAAAGTGATTGAGATGAGAAGATGTCTCGAAAATGACTGAAGTTTTCCACTTACCTTTGACTTATTAAGTGCTTAATTCCTTAAGTCAATTTTCAGTATACCTGGACTAATCAATATCCTCAAATTGTTATCATTAACCTCTTGGCTACCATCCCTACATGCACTGCCTCTTGATTTATGCCCAAATGAGGGAACTTGTAAGGTGAATTTTTATTTTTATCAGAAATGGCTTTGAGATTCTGTTGCGTTATTTTCCTAACAAGGTTTCATATTCATAGGAATATATCTTCTAGAGAAATTTTCTCCCCAAAGTGCTTTGATAGTAATCATTCAACCTGCGGCTTTAACATACACAGCATTGAAAAACATGGGAGAGAATCATTGTGAAATCTGCATCAAATAAAGTGACATACTAATATGCACATGTCAAGACTAAAAAAGAACAATGTTAAGATTACACATGCATCTTGACTGAATTTTTCAAAATCACTTTCTAGTTCTTGGCAAACTGTCAGGGGTAAGGATAATGTCCCACTCATCTTTGTGTCCAACATCAAACTGACACTGTTCCTACCATAAAGCAAAGCCTCCATAAATGTGTATTGAATGAATTCTAAGTAACTGATAAATAGATGCTTAACACAAAATTCCTTCCACAAGCAAGGCCTAGGTGAGGCATTGGGCACTGGAATAGAACCAAAGGCTACGAAACCACAGGTTCTACCCAGAGCTCAAAAACACATGTCTAAGGCATTACACACAGCACCATGTGATCAATGCTTCAATACAAGTAAATATCAGATACAAAGGGAGGATGTAGTAGGAAACAATGTTGGAATTTAGAGGTTGATGGGAATACTAATGGAAATTCTAAAGCAGTTGAGTTTTTTGTTTTATATTGGTAGTGATTGGTGGTGCCAGTTACCAAAATATAGAATACGGAAGGATATACAGGAACAAAAGGCCTCGAGTTTTAGGCACACTGAAGTTAATACTTCCAGGGAGATGTGCAGTAGGAAATAATGTCAATCTACTCTAGAGAGATAGGGCAGAACTAGAAACAGTATAGGGCATCCTTAAGCCCATAAAAAGGGTATTTAAAATCCCAGCAATAAAAGACCCCCCAGGAGAAGCATGTGGAGCCACCTACTTCTATGGCTGGGTCAAATGACTACTTAAGACAGGTAATATCCCAGCCTCAATGACACATGACCCACCAACACCCACACTACCCTGCTTTCTGAATGGCTGGCTGCATAGGCCTTGATTTTCTAACCATATTTGTTAATGTAACAGAAGGCTTTGTGCCTCCCCAAACCTAGTCTTTTGGGCAGGTAAATACTCAATGTTTGTCTAAACCATTTTGAAAATTAGATAATGCAGGCTAATAGACAAAGTTTTTGCAGATGGTACTCCACAATTACTATCATCCCAAACACCAAGTATATTCTTTAAAAAAGAAAATTCCTTTTTTTTTTTTTTTTTTTTTGACAGGCAGAGTGGACAGTGAAAGAGAGAGACAGAGAGAAAGGTCTTCCTTTGCCGTTGGTTCACCCTCCAATGGCCGCCGTGGCCGGAGCACCGCGCTGATCCGATGGCAGGAGCCAGGAGCCAGGTGCTTTTCCTGGTCTCCCATGGGGTGCAGGGCCCAAGCACCTGGGCCATCCTCCACTGCACTCCCTGGCCACAGCAGAGAGCTGGCCTGGAAGAGGGGCAACCGGGACAGAATCCGGCGCCCCGACCGGGACTAGAACCCGGTGTGCCGGCGCCGCAAGGTGGAGGATTAGCCTAGTGAGCCGTTGCAAACAGAAATTGAAAGAATTTGTTGCCAATCGTCCAGCCCTGCAAAAGATGCTTAAAGATGTGTTACACACAGAAACACAGAAACACGGTCATCAATATGAAAGAAGGTAAAGGAAGGAAACCAAGGAAGGAAACCTCACAGCAAAAGATCACAGGGAATTCAAAGCATATATTAGAACTTGTCTTTGGCAAATGGCAGGGCAAAGTTACCACTTATCATTAGTCACTTTGAACGTGAATGGCCTGAACTGTCCAGTTAAAAGACACCGATTGGCTGATTGGGTTAAGGAACAAAACCCATCTATTTGCTGCTTACAAGAAACACATCTTTCCAACAAAGATCCATACAGACTGAAAGTGAAAGGCTGGAAAAAGATATACCATGCCAACAGAAATGAAAAAAGAGCGGGCGTAGCCATCTTAATATCGGACAACATAAACTTTACCACAAAAACTGTTAAGAGAGACAAAGAGGGACACTATATCATGATTAAGGGATCAATTCAACAGGAAGATATAACAATTATCAATGTATATGCACCTAACTACAGGGCACCAGTTTATCTAAAAGATTTATTAACGGACTTAAAGGGAGACTTAGACCCCAATACAGTAGTATTGGGGGACTTCAATACTCCAGTCTCAGAAATAGACAGATCATCCGGTCAGAAGATCAACAAGGATACAGTAGATTTAAACGACACTATAGCCCAAATGGATCTAACAGATATATACAGAACTTTCAATCCTACAGCTAAAGATTTTACATTCTTCTCAGCAGTACATGGAACCTTCTCTAGGATTGACCACATACTAGGCCATAAAGCGAGTCTCAGCAAATTCAAAAGAATTAGAATCATATCATGCAGCTTCTCAGACCATAAAGGAATGAAGTTGGAAATTACCAACTCAGGAATCCCTAGAGCATACGCAAACACATGGAGATTGAACAACATGCTCCTGAATGAACAATGGGTCATAGAAGAAATCAAAAGAGAAATCAAAAACTTTCTGGAAGTAAATGAGGATAACAGCACAACATACCAAAACTTATGGGACACAGCAAAAGCAGTGTTAAGAGGAAAGTTTATATCAATAGGTGCCTACATCAAGAAATTGGAAAGACACCAAATAGATGAGCTTTCAATTCACCTCAAGGATCTAGAAAACCTACAGCAAATCAGACCCAAATCTAGTAGGAGAAGAGAAATAATTAAAATCAGAGAAGAAATCAACAGGATTGAATCAAGAAAAACATTACAAAAAATCAGCCAAACGAAGAGCTGGTTTTTTGAAAAAATAAACAAAATTGACACCCCATTGGCCCAACTAACTAAAAAAAGAAGAGAAAAGACCCAAATCAATAAAATCAGAGATGAAAAAGGAAATGTAACAACAGACACCACAGAAATAAAAAGAATCATCAGAAATTACTACAAGGACTTGTATGCCAGCAAACAGGGAAACCTATCAGAAATGGATAGATTCCTGGACACAAGCAACCTGCCTAAATTGAACCAGGAAGACATCGAAAACCTAAACAGACCCATAACTGAGACAGAAATTGAAACAGTAATAAAGGCCCTCCCAACAAAGAAAAGCCCAGGACCAGATGGATTCACTGCTGAATTCTACCAGACGTTTAAAGAAGAACTAACTCCAATTCTTCTCAAACTATTCAGAACAATCGAAGCAGAGGGAGTCCTCCCAAATTCTTTCTATGAAGCCAGCATCACCTTAATTCCTAAGCCAGAAAAAGATGCAGCACTGAAAGAGAATTACAGACCAATATCCCTGATGAACATAGATGCAAAAATCCTCAATAAAATTCTCGCCAATAGAATGCAACAACACATCAGAAAGATCATCCACCCAGACCAAGTGGGATTCATCCCTGGTATGCAGGGATGGTTTAATGTGCGCAAGACAATCAATGTGATACACCACATTAATAGACTGCAGAAGAAAAACCATATGATTATCTCAATAGATGCCGAGAAAGCATTTGATAAAATACAACACCCGTTCATGATGAAAACTCTAAGCAAACTGGGTTTGGAAGGAACATTCCTCAATACAATCAAAGCAATCTATGAAAAACCCACAGCCAACATCCTATTGAATGGGGAAAAGTTGGAAGCATTTCCACTGAGATCTGGAACCAGACAGGGATGCCCACTCTCACCACTGCTATTCAATATAGTTCTGGAGGTTCTAGCCAGAGCTATTAGGCAAGAAAAAGAAATTAAAGGGATACAAATTGGGAAGGAAGAGCTCAAACTATCCCTCTTTGCAGATGACATGATTCTTTATTTAGAGGACCCAAAGAACTCTACCAAGAGACTATTGGAACTCATAGAAGAGTTTGGCAAAGTAGCAGGGTATAAAATCAATGCACAAAAATCAACAGCCTTTGTATACACAGACAATGCCATGGCTGAGGAAGAACTTCTAAGATCAATCCCATTCACAATAGCTACAAAAACAATCAAATACCTTGGAATAAACTTAACCAAAGACGTTAAAGATCTCTACGATGAAAATTACAAAACCTTAAAGAAAGAAATAGAAGAGGATACCAAGAAATGGAAAAATCTTCCATGCTCATGGATTGGAAGAATCAATATCATCAAAATGTCCATTCTCCCAAAAGCAATTTACAGATTCAATGCAATACCAATCAAGATACCGAAGACCTTCTTCTCAGATCTGGAAAAAATGGTGCTGAAATTTATATGGAGGCACAAGAGACCTCGAATAGCTAAAGCAATCTTGTACAACAAAAACAAAGCCGGAGGCATCACAATACCAGATTTCAGGACATACTACAGGGCAGTTGTAATTAAAACAGCATGGTACTGGTGCAGAAACAGATGGATAGACCAATGGAACAGAATTGAAACACCAGAAATCAAACCAAACATCTACAGCCAACTTATATTTGATCAAGGATCTAAAACTAATTCCTGGAGCAAGGACAGTCTATTCAATAAATGGTGCTGGGAAAATTGGATTTCCACGTGCAGAATCATGAAGCAAGACCCCTACCTTACACCTTACACAAAAATCCACTCAACATGGATTAAAGACCTAAATCTACGACCTGACACCATCAAGTTACTAGAGAACATTGGAGAAACCCTTCAAGATATTGGCACAGGCAAAGAATTTCTGGAAAAGACCCGGGAGGCACAGGCAGTCAAAGCCAAAATCAACTATTGGGATTGCATCAAATTGAGAAGTTTCTGTACTGCAAAAGAAACAGTGAGGAGAGTGAAAAGACAACCGACAGAATGGGAAAAAATATTTGCAAACTATGCAACAGACAAAGGGTTAATAACCAGAATCTACAAAGAGATCAAGAAACTCCACAAAAACAAAACCAACAACCCAATTAAGAGATGGGCCAAGGACCTCAATAGACATTTTTCAAAAGAGGAAATCCAAATGGCCAACAGGCACATGAAAAAATGTTCAAGGTCATTGGCAATCAGGGAAATGCAAATCAAAACCACAATGAGGTTTCACCTCACCCCGGTTAGAATGGCTCACATGCAGAAATCTACCAACAACAGATGCTGGCGAGGATGTGGGGAAAAAGGGACACTAACCCACTGTTGGTGGGAATGCAAACTGGTCAAGCCACTATGGAAGTCAGTCTGGAGATTCCTCAGAAACCTGAAGATAACCCTACCGTTCGACCCAGCCATCCCACTCCTTGGAATTTACCCAAAGGAATTTAAATTGGCAAACAAAAAAGAGGTCTGCACCCTAATGTTTATTGCAGCTCAATTCACAATAGCTAAGACCTGGAACCAACCTAAATGCCCATCAACGATAGACTGGATAAAGAAATTATGGGATATGTACTCTTTAGAATACTATACCGCAGTAAGAAACAACGAAATCCAGTCATTTGCAACAAAATGGAGGAATCTGGAACACATCATGCTGAGTGAAATAAGCCAGTCCCAAAGGGACAAATACCATATGTTCTCCCTGATCGGTGACGACTGACTGAACACCAAGAGGGAAACCTGTTGGAGTGAGGTGGACACTATGGGAAATGGTGGCTTGATCAGCATAGCCCTGACTGTTAATGAACAACTAAATACATTATCCCTCTTAGTAGTTTTTTTTATCTGTTCTACTTAATATGACTGGTTTAGATCTGTAATTGATGCACAGTTATTCTTAAGTGTTGAAAATTAACTGAAATGTGATCCCTGTTGAACATGGTGGTGGGAATGGGAGAGGGAAGAGATGTATAATTTGGGACATGCTCAGGCTGACTTGCCCCAAGTGGTGGAGTTGGAAGCATACCAGGGGATTCCAATTCAATTCCATCGAGGTGGCATGTACCAATGCCATCTCACTGTTCCAGGTGATCAGTTTCAGTTCACAGTTGGTCATGGTGAAGGGACTGGGAGTCAAAGGGAGCACATAGACAAGTCTAGTACCTGCTAACGCTAACTGATGGAGTAAATAAAGGGGAGAGTGATCCAACATGGGAAGTGAGATACTCAGCAGACTCATAGAATGGCAGATGTCCTAAATAGCACTCTGGCCTCAGAATCAGCCCTAAAGGCATTCGGAGCTGGCTGAAAAGCTCATGAGAGTATTTCAGGCATGGAAAGCCAAGACACTCTGGCAAAAGATCTCTGCGAGTGAGATCCCAGTGGAAAGAACAGGCCATCAAAGAAGGAGGTACCTTTCTCTGAAGGGAGGAGAGAACCTCCACTTTGACTATGACCTTGTCTAAACAAGATAAGAATCAGAGAACTCAGAGGGCTTCCATAGCCTTGGAAACTCATGACTGGAGCATAGGGAGATTACTGATGCCATAGACAGGAGTGTCAATTGGTAAAGTCAACAACAGGAGTCACTGTGCACTTACTCCTCATGTAGGATCTCTATCCTTAATGTGCTGTACATTGAGATTTAATGCTATAACGAGTACTCAAACAATATATTTCACTTTGTGTTTCTATGGGGGTGCAAACTGTTGAAAGCTTTACTTAATGCATACTAAACTGATCCTCTGTAAAAAAAAAAAAAAAAAAAAAAAAAAAAAAAAATATCAATTCCCAACTTGACTCTCACTGGGATTAAACATGACAATAGGTCTGCTCTGATTTCATCATCATTTAAAAAAATCATCTATTATTTTTCACTTTATGTTTCTGTGTGGGAGCAAACTGTTGAAATCCATACTTAATGTATACTAAGCTGATCTTCTGTATATTAAGATAATCGAAAATGAATCTTGATGTGAATGGAAGGGGAGAGGGAGTGGGAAAGGGGAGGGTTGTGGGTGGGAGGGACGGTACGGGGTAAAGCCATTGTAATCCATAAGTCGTACTTTGGAAATTTATATGCATTAAATAAAAGTTTAAAAAAAAAAAAAAAAAAGAAAATTCCAAATTAGCTATGGGAACAGAGATAGCATAAAAGAAATCAGGCATACTCTATGAATTTTATAAAAGTTCCCAGCCAGGAAACCAGGTTTTTCCCTTAAGATAGGTCCTATTATGTAAGTCCAAATGCTGTGAAAATTCTGAGTGAAACTCTTCTTGGTTATATTTATTCTTGTATCCAAACTTAAACTTTCACTTTTCTAGAACTGAAATGAGATTCTATGATCTTTAATTTCTCAAGTCTCCTTTCATTTCCCTTTTACCTTGATGTGTATGCCACGAGTAATTTTTCCTCCAACCTTCATGAAGGGTTGCAGTTTATACAGAGGATGCATTGTGTCCTCACTGACAGTGCCATTGTTCGCTTAATTCCCTCAATTTTGAGAATACCAAAGAGTAGTGATTTACTGTATCAGAATTTCTCAGAAGTATTCCACAGAATACGTACAGAAGGACTCTATTCTTAAAGACACTTGAATTTGCCATGAAGAATAGCTATGCTATAGAAATTTAAGGATTTTAGTTTCTATTCACTGAGCAAGTTTTCCCCCACTAAATGTGGCTTTTCTGGCCATAGTTTGCAAAAATTTAAAGTATTTTGCAAAACTGATGAAATCTTTACTTTATACTAAATCGATCTTCTGTATATAAAAGATAATTGAAAATGAATCTTGATGTGAATGGAATGGGAGAGGAAGTGGGAGATGGGAGGGGTGCAGGTGGGAGGAAGTTATGGGGGGGGAAGCCATTGTAATCCATAAACTGTACTTTGGAAATTTATATTTACTAAATGAAATATTTTCAATTTTGTTTTTAACTTTCATCTTATTTAATGACACTTAACATTTGAATGTCACTTTAGAACAAACAACCTCATTCACAGTTCGGATTTGTGCCATAAAATTCAGATACTACCCTGAAACTGGAGGGCAAAAACTCTTGGTGAGGGAGTTGAAGATTCTAGCACATGGCAGGGCTCTAGTACTCAATAGTGGCAATCACTCTTTTGCTCAAGTTGAATAATGAAGCAGTCATGGGTTTTTGTTGTGTCTACCTAACACCAGTTTCTTCTGGCAAAAACACGCCTCGATGTGATGGTGTCACTCCCATGCCTACTTTCATTTCATATAGTTCAAGTGGAGTTGACTTCCCCATCTAGTCTTAAGAGTAGATAACTGGAGATGAGCCAAAGACTGGCATTATTCTGGCCATACTGCTTGATTTAAAGACAGGCACATCATTCAAGCCTGACTAGTAACACTCAATCCTAGATTTTTTAGGAAATCCTCCAACATAGCCTTCATAATGGTCATTCTAAAGGATTATGTGGTATCTTTAATCATAGTCTAGTAACTTTCATTGTAGTCAAGCTTGAATCTCAAGTTTTTATGATAGCCTATTAAGCCATCATAATCTAATTCCTACCTACCTCATTCATCTGTTTGTCATCTTTAAAGATTTGAAAAAAAAAAATCAGTTACACAGAAATCTTCCATCCACTGGCTTACTCCTCAGATGGCTGCAACAGCCAGGACTAGGCCAGGCCAAAGCCAGGAGCCGGGAGCTTCTTCTAGATCTCCCATGTGGGTGGCAGAGGCCCAAATATTTGGGTCATCTTTCATTTCTTTTCCAAGGCCATTAGCAGGGAGCTAGATTGGAAATGAAGCAGCCAGGACTTGAATCAGGGCTCATACGGGTTGTTGTGTTACAGGCACCAGCTTAAACCACTACTCCATGACACTTGCCCTTAATATGTAATTTCTTGATATTCACTTTGCTCTATATCAGACAGGCTGTTGCTGGTTCCCACCTTAGAGACCATGTACTTTTTTCTATTTGAGATATTCTTTTCTTAGATCATTCCTTGGTTGCTTTGTTCTCAAAATGATGTATGTTTTTAAGTTGAATGTCCCAACGTATATAGGCCTTCTTAGATGACCAAAAAAGTAGCTATCACATTTATTCTCTATTGCATTATCCTATTATCTTTTCAGATTAATTACAAAATTTTGTTTGCTCATGCCTTTATTGTCTCTATCAACAGAAAGTAATTTGAGGCTATGGCATTAATTATCTAGTTCACCATTGAATAGATTCCATGTTCCCGGTGTCCCAAGCTCTCAGAATCTGCTTGTTGACCAAGTTCTTTGCGGGGCTTGCTTGCTAACCTAGTGGAAAATAAGTGAGGAGTTTCTAATGTCAGTTTCTCAGCCAACAAGGCCAACATGGGGATAAGGAGAGCTGAAAATAGATTTTCAATAGCATAATTGAATCCAGGTACCTTCATATATTGGTGATACAAACCAATATGTTCCCCTTCATGCTTAATTCACTTGGAGTTTGGTTTCTGTCTCTTGTAGCCAGCAGAATCCTGACAGGAAAGCATGTGAAATAACTTATGAAGAGCAACATACTCATCAGGGCTGGGTTCTTATATAATGTCCATTTCCTGTCACACCACACCTCTTTCTATATTTGTCTTTAGTTGGCCAAAAAGGATTAAAATAACTTATTTGAGGACATTCAGATGATTCAGCATTGGAAACTTGAGATTTGTCTGAAAAAACGTGTAGCCAGAACTTTTATTGTTATTGCAAAGGTGAATTGGTTGGGGACCTCTCCTAAATGTGATAGAGTAGTTGTGCTGGACATATTCTCCCACCAAAATAACTATAGTGTAAAAAATATATAAGGTGACTATTTAGGCACTGTACAAAAGATAACACTGCAATCTAAAGGAAGTGAGATAAGTGGTTGACATAGTGATTAAGAAGGCAGTTTTTACCTGTTAAAGTGAAATGAACACTATGAGAAACGGTGACTTGATCAGCCCTCACCCTGACTGTTGATGAGCAGCTTAGTATGTTATCCCTCTTAGTACTTTTTTTTGTTTGTTCTACTTAATACTTTTGGTTGAATACTGTAATCAATACACAATTCTTCTTAAGTGCTGAAACTTAACTGAAAAGTGATCGCTGTTAAATATAACAGTGGGAATAAGAGAGGGAAGAGATGTGCAATTCGGGACATGCTCAAGCTAACTTGCCTCAAATGGTGGAGTTAGAAACATACCAGGGGATTCGAATTCAATCCCATCGAGGTGGCATGTGCCAATGCCATCTCACTAGTCCCAGTGATCAATTTCTGTTCACAATTGATCGTAATGATAGGACTAAGAACCAAAGGGATCACATAAACAAGAATAGTGTCTGCAAATACTAGCTGATAGAATAAAAAAGGGAGAGAATGGTCCAACATGGGAAGTGAGATACACAGCAGACCCATAGAATGGCAGATGTCCTAAACAGCACTCTGGCCTCAGAATCAGCCCTTAAGGCATGCGGATCCGGCTGAAATGCCTATGAGAGTATTTCAGGCATGGAAAGCCAAGACACTCTGGGGGAAAAAAAAACCTAAATGAAAGATCTCTGTGAGTGAGATCCCAGTGGAAAGAATGGGTCAAAGAAGGAGGTACCTTTCTCTGAAGAGAGGCGAGAACTTCCACTTTGACCATGGCCTTGTCTAAAAATTGTCAGTGAACCCAGGGGGCTTCCATAGCCTTGGCAGCTCATGACAAGAGCCTAGGGTGATTACTGATGCCATAAACAAGAGTGTCAATTTGTTAAGTCAACAACAGGAGTCACTGTGCACTTACTCCTCATGTAGGATCTCTGTCCTTAATGTGCTATACATTGAGTACTAGTTATAGCATTAATTCTCAAACAAACAGTATTTTTCACTTTATGTTTCTGTGTGGGAGCAAACTGTTGAAATCTTTACTTAATGTATGCTAAACTGATCTTCTGTATATAAAGAGAATCGAAAATGAACAAAAAAAAAAGGCAGTTTTTATACCTACATCTCATAAGAGTGCCTGGATTCAAGTTCTGATTCCAGTTTCAATTCCAGCTTTCTGTTGACATAATTTGGTCCCTGCCATTCACATGGGAGAATGGATTGAATTTTCAACCCCCAATTTTTTTTTGGCAGGCAGAGTGGACAGTGAGACAGAGAAAGGTCTTCCTTTTCTGTTGGTTCACCCCACAATGGCCGCTGCAGCCAGCGTGCTGCGACCGGTGCACCGTGATGATCTGAAGCCAGGAGCCAGGTGCTTCTCCTGGTCTCCCCATGTGGGTGCAGGGCCCAAGGATTTGGGCCATCCTCCACTGCACTCCTGGGCCACAGCAGAGTGCTGGACTGGAAGAGGAGCAACCAGGACTAGAACCCGGTGTTCCGGTGTGGAGGATTAGCCTATTGAGCCATGGCGCTGGCCATCAACCCCCAATTTGAACTTGTCTCAGCCCAGCTATTAAATATTTGGAGAATGGACTGGTAGAGAGGAGCATGTATTTAGTCTCAAATAAGTGGATGAAAAGACATAGAAGAGAAACATGCATGATGTGGATCACAGCCTTAGTCTTTGTGCTGCAGAATGCAGGGGGTTGGGAGGTGGAGAACCCAACCAGAGTGGGGCTCACTGAACTAAGGAGGTAGAAATTGTAATTACAAGTTTCTCAAGTGGCTGGAATTTGTAAGGCAAGATCCTGAGATTGGGAGTTAGAAGAAAATGGAGTCATGGGGTAGAAATTACACTGAGATTCAATATTTGCATAATATAAATGGAAAAAATACTCACTAAAGGGCATTTATAGTTAGAAGACCCAACTATAGCCACCTAGAAGAAATCCTTTTGAATGTATTAACTGACAATAGGAAGGTATTCAAGCAAACAGCAAGTATTAGAAAACTACAGTGATCACTATTTAGACCAAGTAGATTTTGAAACAAGTACTTTCAGAAATATTTAAATTTAAACCATAAGTTAATGCTTCAATGTTACATTTCAATTCAACCCCATGGAGTACATACTTTGCTTCCTTTCCATATTTCTAGCTCCCTTCTCCAAGAGTGAAGAGATCTGGTTACCATTCTCTAGAATGTGTTACTCTATTATTTGAACCTATACAGAGTTTAAGAGTTACTAGCAAATATCACTATGAAGAACAAGCCAAGAAGGCTGGTGCTGTGCCATGTAGGCTGAGACTCCACCTGCAGCACCCGCATCCTATATGGGTGCAGGTTCATATCCTGGCTACTCCCCTTCTGATCCAGTTCTGTTACAGCCTGGGAAAGCATGGAAGATGGCCCAAGTGCTTGGGCCCCTGCACTTTCATGGGGAGACCTGAAAGAAGCTCCTGGCTCCTGATTTTGGGATCAGCTCAGCCCTGGCCATCATGGCTATCTGGAGAGTGAACCAGCAGATGGAAGACCTTCATGTCTCCCTCTCTGTAACTTACTTCTCAAATAAGTAAATCTTAAAGAAAAGCAAGTTACTGGAGCAGGAAATATATAATTTGAACCAGAAGCATCTTGGAACATAAGGAAGTATTCAAAACCCAATCAACCAATCAAAATCAAATTGATGGAGGTATGTCAAAGGGACAGAGGAGCCAGCTGAAAGTTTCCAGTGACCAAAGTGGGATTAATTTAACAAAATAAAGTGTTATTGTGTTGCTGTGGATTCGTTGAGAGGAGGAGCGTGGTGGGGCAAGAGGCACAGAGTCACCACACAGACTCCAGGAGTGGGGTGAAAGTGGGCCAGAGGCAAGCAGCCCACAGACTCGTTTATTTCAGTTGGTACAGCAGCTTAAATAACCAAGGCAGCCAATCTGGTTAAGGAGTGGTTTATGCCTTAACCAATCACAGCCTGTTGCTAGGCAGTATCCAAAGTCATCCAATCACAGCCTGTTGTCAGGCAGGCTCCCTTGCCATGTGGTTTGCAAAGCCATCCAATCACAGCCTGTTGCCAGGCAGGCTCCATTGCCAGGTGGGTTTCAAAGCCATTCCTGAGTAACTGATGCTCGCTTGCCAGCAGCCATCTTGGCATGGCCTTCTCATTCAACTCCCCCTTTTCGTTTAGTTTTGAGCAACGGGAGGCATGATTCTTGGCCATACCATTGTTAACCCCGTTTCCATGTGGTCTCCGTATGCAGCTGTGCCTGTCTTAGGTTGTCCCCAGGGGATCTTACCCATCATTGACTAACCAACACTCAAAACGGGAGACCACAGGAGTGCTTGTTCAGATAGGGGTAGGAATGAGGAACAATGGTAATCAGGAATGGCATGACTGCACACAGGCTGTGGGCCATTTGGGTGGCTGACCAGAGCTAGTTGGGTATAGAACAATAACGGATGTGGCTATGGGCAGTTTCTCAGGGTAGGATGATAGGGCAGGTGTGTCTGCTAACAAGGTGGACTCTGTCTTGTTCAGCTGCTTCTGGTTGGCTGTCAGTCGCAGGCTTGATGTTTCTGGCTGGTACCCAGATGGGCTGTCCTGCATTCTCTGGAAAGACACAAGCATATCCTCAACTCTTGGTTAGCAGAGGGAATGGTCCCTTCCATTCTCCTGTCAGGGAGTCTTTCCATAGGGGCTGGGGTCTGGGATGGGAAGGATCCCCAGTGTTTATAAGCTGGGATGATCTCTTGGGAATCAAAAGAAAATTGATAGTGAAAAGGACCTCAAAGCAAGCTGTGGGTCTGGGGGCATACGATTGTCTTTGTAAGAGATCTTTAATCATCCTATGAGTTCTTCCAATGATTGCCTGTCCCTGTGGGTTGTATAGGATACCTGTGGCAGACTATGTTCCAGGATTTCAGGAAGGAATTAAATTCCTGTGATGTATATGCTGGTCCATTATCAGTCTTTATGGTTCAGGGGACACCAAGGACCAGCATGGCTGACTAAACCACCTTTATCACATTACTAGTCTTTTCTCCAGATTGGACTATTGCAAATACAGCCTTTGAATAAGTATCTACCACCACATGGACAGACTTAAGTTTACCAAAGGAGTTAATGTGGGTGACATCCACTTGCCAGAGCTTATTAGGAGCAAGGCCTCGTGGGTTCACTCCTGCTTGTTGCAGTGGGCCTAACGGGGTGAGGGGTGCACAATTCTTGCAAGAATGCACTAGGTGTTTGCATTGGCTCATTGCTAGCTCCAGGAAAATCAATTTTATGTTGCTTGCTGACACGTGAAATTTGATGTAGAATACAGGGCTTGTTCTAGGTGTCCGATGGAAGCCATGTCGCAGGAGATAAGATGATCAACCTTTCTGTTGCCTTGGAAAATAAAACCAGGTAACCCAGTATGTGATCTTACGTGTGAGATACCATGGGTATTTTCTGTTCTCAGTTAGCTCTTTAAGTGTTGTGAACATCTGGTCAATTGGATTATTGGTCGGTTTAAAGACTGCAAAAGGGATTGTCTTTGCTACCTGTACTGAGTATTTGCTGTCTGAAAATGTATTTACTGGCCCATCCTGGCTAAGGAGTAGAATCTTGACTATTGCCCTTATTTCTCCCAACTGTACTGATCCCCAGTGGGGCTCTACATGGATCTTATTTTTCCATTTAAGATTTGATCACTATTCCAAACAGTGACTTGTTGGTGTCCATAAACGCACATGGTGCCATGGGTATAAATTGATTATCAAGGAAAGCATGTTTTGCATAGTCTATTTCTAAGGTTTGTAATGTCTGGAGTAGTGTGTCCACTGGCAGGTGATTGTCAACCTGTCCTGGGGAATTTATCATTAAATTTGGAAGAGCATGCTATTCTGTATCAATGTGGACAGTTCTAATTGTCTTTTTGACAGGCAGAGTGAGGGACAGAGAGAAAGGTCTTCCTTCCGTTGGTTCACCCCCCAAATGGCCACTATGGCCAGTGCGCTGCCCGATCCAAAGCCAGGAGCCAGGTGCTTCCTCCTGGTCTCCCATGTGGATGCAGGGGCCCAAGCACTTGGGCCATCCTCCACTGCCTTCCTGGGCCACAGCAGAGAGCTGGACTGGAAGAGGAGCAACCGGGATAGAACCAGTGCCCCAACCAGGACTAGAACCCAGAGTGCCGGCGCAACAGGCAGAGGATTAGCCTAGTGAACCACAGCACCAGCCAACAGTTCTAATTGTGAGGACCACTATGTCTGGCTCTGTGTTAAATATCTTATTGGCATAATATCTTAATTAAGTCTCATCATAAGGATGGCATCTACTTTAACTATTTTACGACACTCCCTCCAGGCTATGTAACCCAAGAATTGAAAAGGAGTAAAATGTACCTTTTCTGTGGCAATAGACAAACCCAGGAATTGTAAGTTTCTTACTGTCTCACTTAGACCTTCAGAGTTGCTGCATTCTCGTGAGCAAGTAAGATATCATCCACATAATATATGACCAAGCACTGATCTTTAAGTGTGCTGGTTGCATGAGAAACATATCTTTGGCAAATGGCAATGCTATTTTTCAAATCCTGTAGTAGCCTATATTTTCCCTGTTTCTTTGGTATCACAAAAATGGGCATATTGTGAGGGCTACTAGAGGGCTCTATGTGTCCCTTTTCCAGTTGTTTCTGTACAAATTCTCTAAGGATGCCAAGTTTGGGTTGTAATATTGGCCACTGCTCTACCCAGATGTTTCCTCTACCAGTCAATGGTGATTGGGTCTGGCTTTTGTTTAAAGTGAGCAGTGGCCCCTAGAATTGGGGGTAAATTTTACTTGTAGGCTTTCCATTAAAGCTGTTGGCTCGTGGAGATTTGTGATCCATAGTAAGGACCACTTGCATTTGGGAGAGCACATCTCTCCCCCATAAAGTTATGGAAACCTCAGCAATTAGTGGAAAGATGGTTCCCATATCTCCAGGTCATCACGCCTGTAACATGGCGAGATGACAATGATCAACCAATTTTAATTCTCCAACACCTTGGAGGTCAGGCCTGGGCACTGTCTTCCAATGTTGAATTTTTCTTGCGTCCCTAACTTTAGGACAGTGGCATCTGCCCCCATATCAATTAAACCCACAAAGGCCAATTTTGGCCTCGGATTGAAGATAGGCATTGACCAGTTAATGGTGGTGGGACTCCCTCTTACTTGCTGGGCTGAGGGCCACCCTGCTGGAAGTTTAAAGGCTTGGTCTTGCAATCTTTTGCCCAATGAAAGCCTTTTTTACATCTGGGACACAGCATTTTGGGCTTGCCCCGTCTGTCAGCATCTGGGCAGTTTCGCCATAGGTGTCCTGTTTCCTGACATCCAACAAACTGGAGGGTCATTAGACTTCCTTGTGTTCAGTTTGTTAATGGCCACAGTTAGGGCCTGTATGAGTGTATCGGCAGGGTTTACCTCCTTTGTGGCTACTATCCATTTAGAAAAGTCTTCATTATGGACTGGGGTGATCACAGCTTTTGCCTCTTTGGTAGCACCTTCCCAAGCTAATTGTTTGACCAGATTGTCTTGATCAGGGCCAAGCAGTAATCTTCTCTACTGCTTCCAAGACTCTGGCAAGGAAATCAGGGAGCCATTCGCCTGGGCCTTGAACTAAGTTTCTAAAGAGCTGACTATAATTAGGAGGATTTATGTTTAAGGCTCTAAGTGCCAAATCTCTGACCTGATCAAAATAGGCAACTACTCCAATGTGGGCCTGTTCATGAGGATATGCAGGTGCCGTGGCCTTTAAACATATCAAAAGGTACTGCAATTCCATAGGCAGCATTATTCCTTGCCACAGTTTCAGCCTCTTCCTCATAAGAGGCTTTCCACTGTAAGAACTGTGGTCTCGACAAACATGCCTTGAGCAGTGTAGCCCAGTCAAAATGAGTTTGAAGGTTCACTGCTCATTGTATGAGCACCTGTTCAAAGTAGGGAGAGTCGGGGCCTGACTCTTGAGAAGCCTTTAAGCATAGTAAAGTCATTTATGGGCGTTGGAATCCAGGGCCTGAATTCTGTCTGCTCCTACATTAACAGCAAACATGCAGGTGGGATGGGGTCTAGCGGCTGCCCTGAGAGCCTGGGATACCCAGGGACTGCCACAAATGTAGAGATCCTCACTGGGTGGGGATGGGATGACCTTGCATGGGTTATTGTCTCGAGGTTGTCTAAGTCTTGAGGTCGTCCCACGGATATGTAGAGGGTGGCTGACTAGGCATTGCTACAATGACATTCACTTTCATTTCACCACAGTACTGTTTTGTGGTCCAAAGTAAAAAACCATAAGGCTATATTGATTTTGATTCCAAATAAAGTATGTGGACAGTACACCCTCAAGAACAGGACACACAGTGAGGGCTTCTGATAGTGATCTCCTTCCAAAGAATACAATATAGAAAGGAGGACTGGGGGAGTAAACACTGGAGAAACCCAATCAACCCTTCTGCAAGGTAGTCAGTGAATTTCAACAGTGATCAGTTATGTTGATAACATGTACTCTCGATATGTGATGAAGACATCACTTTCTCTTTGCAGTCTTCCAAGAAACACAACCAGGCTATCCATAAGAAAAACATAAAACTTGTGCCTATAGAGAAACACTTTAAAATATCTGATAAGTACTCTTCAAAACTGTTAAGATCATAACAAGATTGAGAAGCTGTTACAGTCAAGGAGTCCAAAGGGACGTAACAACTAAATATAACTTGGAATTCTAGAAGGGCTACTGGAACAGGAAAGGAAAATTAAGGAAAGCTAAGGGATTCAAATAATTATGGGATTTAACATTGTATCTATATTGGGTCATTGGTATGGTATGTGTTAAAATCAATGTAAGATATTAGAAACAGGGGAAACCAGGCTTGTGGAATATGAGAACTCTGTACTGTTCTTAGAGTTTCTGTTAATCTGAAGCAATTCTAGAACTAAGTGTATGTTTAAAGATACCACTGAATAGTATACCTTCAAAATAGATAGTAGTCTTTCTCTAACCTATAATATACATACCTGTTTTCTATTATCAAAAGCAAAGTTACCAAACTGATGGGATTAATAATTTTTGAAAAAATATGGAGGGTCCTCAAAAATTCATTACATGTTATAAAAATCTATGCATAGGTTAATTTTTGCTGCAATAAGATACTCATTACCTTGCTGCAACCCTAGCCTGCGGCACTAAGTAGGAGATATCGATTTCAAAGAAACTTGTCATAGCAACATGAATCTAAAAACTGAATAAATAGGTTGATAGCAAAACTTATTGTTTGGAAGAAAGGCAAAAATCACTGGTGCTTTATGAAAAGTTTACAGGGACAATGCCCCAAATAAGTCAGCAGTATACAAATGGCTAACTTGTTTTCAGAAGGGACAAGATGATGCTAAAGATGAAGTCCACAGTAGCAGGCCATCCACATGAATTTGAAGGAAATAATCTTATTTACTCCCTAATTGAAACTGATTAGTAGAAACAGTCAACATTTTAACTCATATTTGAATAAGCATTCATTTGGATAAATTCTCCTCAATGGCTGACAAAACTGTTGTGCCCAGATCAGGTGCAGGAAAGATCAGAACTTTTAATGGAAAGTTGAAACAAATGGAATTGAGATCCTGAAGTACTGATTTTAAGAATTGGATGGGGGCCAGCACTGTGGCGCAGTGGGTTAATGCCCTGGCCTGAAGCGCTGGCATCTCATATGGGCGCCAGTTCAAGACCTGGCTGCTCCGTTTCCTCTCCAGCTCTCTGCTGTGGCCTGGGAAAGCAGTGGAAGATGGCCCAAGTCCTTGGGCCCCTGGCACCCACATGGGAGACCTGGAAGAGGCTCCTGGCTCCTAGCTTCGGATTGGCACAGTGCCGGCCGTTGCGGCCAATTGGGGAGTGAACCAACGGATGGAAGACCTCTATCTCGCTGCCTCTCTGTGTAACTCTTTCAAATAAATAAATCTTAAAAGAATTGGAACAGGAGGTGAAACAAGGGTTTATCAGTACTTTTCTGAAAACAAAGCATGATCAAAGCATGGCTCCAAGAGGTAGAAGTGATTAAGTCTAAGTAGAGCAGATGGGTCAAGAGCAAAAGTCACGGCAACAGTTCTTTGGGATGTTCATGGCATCTTGCTTGTTGACTTTCTGTCCGAAGAATAACATCTGCTTATTCAGAGTGTTCTGAGAAAGTTATTCAAGGCTATAGCACAAAATCTCCCAGAAAACCTTCAGAGAGTCCTTCACCACAACAATGCTCCTGCTTATTACTCAGATAAGTGCCAGTTGAGTTTGGATGGGTAATCATTAGGCTCTGACACTACAGTCCCGATTTGACTCCTTCTGACTTTTGTTCCCTGGTCTAAAAATCTTTAAAAAGACACCCAGTTTTATTCAGTTAGTCAGGTATAAATAACTTGGCATCATTAAATTCCCTTTACCTGTGGACTAACTGGCTGGTATCAATGGTTTTGAACCTGAAGAAGCCTATGTTGAAAAATGAAGTCCCTATCTTAATATTTATCTTCTAATTGTTTCTTCTTGAAGTTTTTGAAGTACCCTCACGTACATGTGTTACATGCATGCCTGTATAGTCTATCCTAACTTTCTCCACTAAAGGTACAAAAATGACAAGAGCGAAGAGCATACCTAATGTCTAACTTTTGCTTTTTAAAGGAGAATATAATTTAAAAGATGTTATTGGAGAAAAGAATCTGAGGCTCAAATACAAGATAAATATGGGGACATTCTCCTGTGGATAAAGCATTCAGAAACAATGAGGTTATATTAACAGAACATACAAGAAACTTGAAAGGACACCCACTGGTCAAACCAGTCAATATAAGTGAGGATAAGTGATTACACATTAAGTAAAATAATTGATGAGTCCCTACTGACAAACCGGATTTTTCTTGTAGTAGGATGCTACCTTAAGATCTTATAACATGGAGAGAAAGTGATATTTAAGAAAATATTGAATACTAAAATTAGTTCAACATATAATTGCATAGATCAAAGTAATTATTAGTAAGTTACTTACAAAGGGTCAAAGGGGAATGTAGACCTTAGACATTTTACAGAGTAGAAAGCTGGAAAATAACCAAGTGATCCAAGGTAATAGCATCAACAGTGGGATAAACCAACATCGTATGCCTCCTGATATAATGCCCTTGAGGAAGACACATTATTGCATATCCGCCATTTCCGAAGAAAAAGTATTTGGTTTTATTTCTTGGTTAAATTCAAGTACAAATTAAGAAACACTGAAAATAATCATGTGGTCAATTCTTAAACCAGCATCAAGAAAGAAATCCAGGTCAGTGCTGTGGTGCAGTAGGTTAAGCTAACTGTGATGCCAGCATCCCACGTGAGGACTGGTTGGAGTCCCAGCTGTTCTGCTTCCTATCCAGCTTCCTGGGAAAGCAGAAGATGGTTAGACTCCTGTTACCTACATTGGAGACCCAAATGGCCTTCCAGGCTCCTGGCTTTAGCTTAGCCCAGCCCAGATGTTGTAGCCATTTGGGAAGTGAACCAGTAAATGGAAGATCCATCCCTCCCCATCTCTCCGTAAGTCTGCCTTTCAAATAATTAAATCTTTAGGAAAAAAAAAAAGCCAGGCTAAGGAGCTATTACAGATTGAAGGAAAGTAAAGGGACATGGCAAATCAATACAATGGAGGATTCTGGAGAGGATCATGGGCTACAGAATATAATATCTATAGTAGGTCTATTGGCAGAAGCAATAGAATTAGATCTCACTGGATGATGTAGTATTTTATCAGTACTAAGTGTCTGGATTGATAATTACACAGCAGTTATGTAAGGGAATGTATTTGGAAGGTGGATTTTTCCCTCAAGCTTTCAGATGAGAACTTGGCCTATCCAACACTTGGATTATAGCCTTGTGAGATCCTACACAGAATCCAGCTGAGTTGGCTCATGTTGTTTGTTGCAATTCATTACACAGCAATACTAACAAGCACAACCCTCACCTTACACACATACACAAATATACATATATACATAGTCACATAACTGATAAAAGATGACTAACAAAGTGCTGGAATATAATTATGGAGGAAGTGAGGCTGACAGATAATCAGGATGTTTAAAATACAGTTCTCTTCAAGATGTGCTTTGTATAACACTCAATTTGAGGTAGGATTTTAGAGATAAAAGATAGCTGCCCAAAGGCGAGGAGCCAAGAGTATACACCCTCTTTGATCCTCACACACAGAATAAGACCTTCTGAGAGCACTTAAGAGGATACATTCAAAGTAGTCCTTGGAACCAGGGAACTTTTAGGACAAGTGAGAATGGAAATGGAGACAAAGGGTTTTAATTCAAATGAGAAGCTACTTAAGGATGTAACCAAATTAGATAAAAAGTTCTTGATTTTTGCTGCTTTTTCTTCCAGGGGTTCAAAATGCTTTCATGGTCATTTTTACATTTATTTTCTCACTGGCATTTCCCCATCCTTATAAGCCTAAGGTTAAAAGTTGTCACCTCTCCCCTGACCACTGGGTTTCTTTCCAGGTTAAAGGAATTTTACACTGACTTCTCTAGTCTCAGACCCCTGCCCCAACCCACCCTCATGTTCTGGAGATAATATCTACAATTCAGTTACAATCTGCTTCGCATGCTCTTGTCCATACTGTCATCCCAGTAAGTTTTCGTTTACCCTTCCAATGTCCACAGCAGAGTTTGATTTGCGGCAGTCCTGGAGAGGAATGGTTCCAAGTGAACTCCTCTTTGCTTCTAGTTTATTATACTAACCATTCCCGATTAGGTCACTATTCACAGCAGGAAAGATACAGAAATGGAAATTTTTAAAAGATTTACTTGAAAGTCAGTTACAGAGAGGAGAGGCAGAGAGAGAGAGAGAGAGAGAGGTCTTTCATCCAATGGTTCACTCCAATTGGCTGCAATGGCTGGAGCTGTGTGGATCAGAGGCCAGGAGCCAGGAGTTCTTCTGGGTCTCCCACATGGGCGCAGGGGCCCAAGGACTTGGGCCATCTTCTACTGCTTTCCCAGGCCATAGAAGAGAGCTGGGTCAGAATAGGAGCAGCTGGGTCTAGAACCGGTGCCCATATGGGATGCCAGCCCTTCAGGCCAGGGTGTTAAACCACTGCGCCACAGCACCAGCCCCAGAAATGGAAACTTAATATGCTTTGAAGACTGGTAGCAAAAGTGAATCAATAAGTAAATGAATCAAAGAAACAATATTGGAATAAAGACTGGATTGTAAGTTCAGTTTTGGTCATTCAATCTTCCGGTGCATTGAGAACTGATGTTAAAGTGTTAGACATTCTTCCTGGCTTAAAGTAATGTATTCTTCCATTAGGGGGACTTACTATTTGTCATTTCCCTTTTTTATAAGCAGCTTTGAGACATATTTCACATGTAATTCAACTCTATGTATACTAAAAGTCATTAAATTGAACAAATTAGAGTTGTGCAACCATCACCACAATCTAATTGGTGTGTTCATAGTTGGTCATTTTTACTTTTTCATTTATGTATTTACCTATTCGATTATTTAGCATTTCACTGGACAATTCTTGATATAATAGGTGGTCCTGCCTTCAAAACTCCTGAGAAAACCAGACATATAAAGAAGCAATTACAATACACATGATATATCCTGTAATGGGCAAAGTAATTTGTGTTGCAAGAGGACCTTGGTGATGGGTACACAGTCTACTGATGAAAGTCAGAAATGTTTCTGTAAGAAATATGGTCTGGGACCAGCGCTGTGGTGAAATGAGTTAAGCTGCCATCAGCAGTGCCAGCATTCCATATGGGCATTGGTTCAAGTCCTGGTTGCTCCACTTCCCATCCAGCCCCCTGCTAATGTGCCTGAAGAAGCAATAGAGCACGGCCCAGGTCCTTAGGTCCCTGTAACCACATAGGACACCCAGAAGCAGCTTCTGGTTTCAGCCTGGCCCGGCCCTATCTGTCACGGTCATTTGGTGAGTGAACCAGTGGGAATAACTATCATTCCCTCTGTCTCTGTAACTTTCAGCTAACTAAAATCTTTAAAAATCCGACTTTTCCACGAATGTGTAGAGCAGTTTTATTGATAAATTCAAAACCTAAACCAAAAAAACAAAAACACTCATTCACCAAGTGAATGAACTGTCAAAGTCCTAATACCTTAGTAACAGAGGAATGAAATAGCAGTGCACACAGCATGGGATGAAGTCTGTTAATACAGGTTAATTTTTTGTTTTCAAAACGGCTCTGTGGCCATCAGAGGAGATGGGAGAGGATTGTGAAAAGGAGTGGTAGAAACATTCACAGTCATTATGGTAGTGATGACTTCATGGGTGATTACATGTCAAAAATGTATCAGATTGTGGGGACAGCACTGTGGCATAGTGGGTAAAGCCACTGCCAGCATCCCATATGGATGCCGGTTCGAGTCCCAGCTGCTCCACTTATGATCCAGCTCTCTGCTATGGTCTGGGAAAGCAGTAGAAGATGGCCCAAGTGCTTGGGCCCCTGCACCTCATGGGAGACCCAGAAGAAGCTCCTGACTTTAGATCTGAGCAGCACCGACCATTGTGGCCAATTGGGAAGTGAAGCAGTGAATGGAAAACCGTTCTTCCCTTTGTGTAACTGACTTTCAAATACATATTTAAAAAGTATCAGATTGTGTATTTTAAACATGGTCTATTGTATGCCAGTTATACCCCCAAACAGCTTTTTAAAGGGTATCCTTGTTTGAATTGTGAATCATAAGATCTATTAACAAAGACCCTGGTACCTAGTGAGTGCTGGGTTGGGTATTAGTTTGAGTGCCAGGGTTAAGATGTTTGTACTAGCATAAACCTACCTATAGTAGTTAGAGGTGTCCAGGAAAAGAAATGAGATCTGATCTGCAGATAGGCCCAGACAATTCAGTTAAGCAGCATAGTTCAGAGCTGAGAACTTGAGTTTGAGGAGTGGGAAGACCTAGGCTAGAGATTCACACTCTGCCATTTCCTAGCCCAACTCAAATGTTTTCTCCCTTCAAAACTTATACCTGGTTCTGAGTTAGTCATAATTTCTTCTGTGTTCACTCGGCTTTCTGTGAACTTCGGTATTTTCCCCTCACAGAATGCAACATTTTTAAATCAGATAGCAATTTCAAACTAAACTTTGTCCACACAGACAATATGATAGGGTTGCACAATAAAAGTTGAAAACAACCCAGAACTATGAAATAAAGTGGCATGCAGTCATGGGGATGATTTAAATCATGAAAAGCATATTTCATATCTGTAAGAACCATAGTTGCATAGTTACTGTTTTATTACAAAGTGCTTAGTTATAAGCATTGCAGAAACATCCAACATGAGCAGAAAATTAGAAGGTCCCTTCTTCCTACATGCACAGAGTATGGGGGTGAATCACTATGCACAATTCAGTTGCTGCCATCCTTAAGAGGGTTGCATTCAGGAGAAAATTGGAATAATCTGGAAAATGGAGGGTTCAAATATTTTATGGGTAAAAAAGAATGACTTTCTTATGAATAATTTAAGTAAATGTCACATTTAAGTAATTTCAAATAACATATCTTTCTTAATGCTAGTGGAATTAGGAAAGTTTTACCTAATCACTGTCATCTTTTAAAAGCTTAGAGTTTTCAGTTCAATATAAATCTTTATGATAACTTCATCATTTTCTAAGCCTGGAACAAAGCTCTTCAATACTTTTAGACAGAATTTCCTATGTAGGTGAACCATTACACTTAGAACCTGGTTTCTTTCTTCTGGGAGATATTATAAATTCATTTTATGGATTTTTTTCCATTACAGTAGTCTTAAGTCACTAGGATTATAAAGTTTTAAAATATAGAACAAATCATATTATTTAGTCCAGTTTCTTTAAAATCTAATTTCCTCATCTGCTATAAAAAGATAATGATCAGATTCAACTCACATAGCAATTGGCGGCAATACTTGGTATAGCATCCTAGGCTCCCAAGACTCAATTTCAGTGCATCTTCCTGACTGAGGGCAACCCCACAGAACCAGGAGCAAGAGTTGAGTTTTTTCTTCACATGGCAACAACTGATTGAGAAATTGATGTAAACAAGGTGGATAGTTACTTGAGCTTTTCAGATTATTCTGGTGACTATTGTTGCCTAACAGGTTACTCTACAACACTGCAGCCTAAGATATCATTGTGTTTCGCTCATGATTTGAGTTCAGGAGTTCTGGCAGGTTTTGAATGGATGGATAGGACTAGCAGTCTGGCAGTTACAAGACTTCTGCAGCTGCAGACTTCTGAAGACTACATGGTAGGACTTTCAGGAGGACTTGCTCCTAGGTGACAGTTGGTGCTGGCTGCGTCTATGCTGGAAACCTGGCAGCAGCTGCTGGCTAGAAGGGCTTACACAGGGCCTGTGTAGCAGGGCTGTCTAAAGCAGCCATCTCCTGGTGGCTGACTATCCTAAACCAGTGGCCTGAGAAAACCACACAGAAGGTGCCAGACCTTTTCATCCCTCAAATCAGAAGTTACACAATATTGCTTCCACTGCATTCTCCTCCTCAGTGAGTTACCAAGGCAGGGTTAGACACAGGGAAGAGAGGGAACCCACTTTTTGATAAAACTTAAGGAATTGGCAGGCATGTTTTCAACTTGCAACCTGATCATGGAGAAGTCTTCGGCAACCTAGGGCATGTGATGGAATAATAGGATAAATCTGTCAATTCTATTCAAAGAGACCTTGAAAAACATCTGTCACCCTTATAAGCTACAATAGAAAACTGATTAAGAATGATCAACTTCAAGATTGCCTGGTTTCCAAGGCAATGGGATTGATATTCAAGGTAAAGTTCTAAGGAGATGACTTCTAAAGGCAAAATAATAATCTTCAAAGTCCGGAGCTTGAGGTACAAATCAAGGGCATACTATGAGTTGATGAAGTACCAAGAAAACCTTTCACTATTCCCTCAGTGAGTGTGATGAATTTTTATTGGACTATGGCGCTGTGT
Source organism: Oryctolagus cuniculus (assembly GCF_964237555.1). Taxonomy (NCBI): domain Eukaryota; kingdom Metazoa; phylum Chordata; class Mammalia; order Lagomorpha; family Leporidae; genus Oryctolagus; species Oryctolagus cuniculus. The sequence continues at coordinate 143,005,045 of NC_091437.1, forward strand.
CAATTTGTATGGCATTCCACGGAATAAAATGCAGAGGTTGGTGGCTAAGTTTCAGATAACAGATGATGATCTCATTGCAACAGTAGCTCTTGAATGTCTTTCGGAAACAATCACCTTGGAGACAGTGGCAAAAACCTTATACAATTCTAAGGTAAAAAAGTGAATATTTTCAAGCGTCTCATTTCTGAGAATGAGAATTCAGAGCAATTTTCAAAGGCACCAAAAAGGCCCCAAATGCCTCTTAGCATTTAAAGTTATACTTAGGAAACAAAGATCAAGAGAAGCAACTAGATATTTACTGGAGAATCACAATAGGGAATTGATAGTTCTTTCCACCTCCAATTTCTTAACCTTTCAAAAGATATTTAGAAGTATGTTGGAAAATATAATGGATGTGGTTCAACATAAGGGAATGAATTCTCATGCTATGAGGAAAGGAACTATTTGTAACAGTCAGAGGTTCTGGACTGGAACAGAAAAGCCAAGCTGGCCTCAATCACATACATAGGGCATTGGTGCCAGCTCTGCGATGTGACATCTTGTTCCTCCTATATTTTGGCCTCAGCAGTAGAAAAATGGTCTGCCAAAGATGTCCATTCTTCCATAGCCTTGGAAACTCATGACTGGAGCATAGGGAGATTACTGATGCCATAGACAGGAGTGTCAATTGGTAAAGTCAACAACAGGAGTCACTGTGCACTTACTCCTCATGTAGGATCTCTGTCCTTAATGTGCTGTGCATTGAGATTTAATGCTATAATGAGTACTCAAATAATATATTTCACTTTGTGTTTCTATGGGGGTGCAAACTGTTGAAATCTTTACTTAATGCATACTAAACTGATCCTCTGTAAAAAAAAAAAAAAAAAAAAAAAGAAAAGAAAAGAAACTATCAACTCCCAACTTGACTCTCACTGGGATTAAACATGACAATAGGTCTGATCTGATTTCATCATCATTAAAAAAAATCATCTATTATTTTTCACTTTATGTTTCTGTGTGGGAGCAAACTGTTGAAATCCTTACTTAATGTATACTAAGCTGATCTTCTGTATATTAAGATAATCGAAAATGAATCTTGATGTGAATGGAAGGGGAGAGGGAGTGGGAAAGGGGAGGGTTGTGGGTGGGACGGTATGGGGGGGAAGCCATAGTAATCCATTATTCGTACTTTGGAAACGTATATTCATTAAATAAAAGTTAAAAAAAAAATAAATAAACCTTATATCAACCTTTAAAAAAAAAAAAAAAAAAAGATGTCCATTTTTCAGTCCTTGTGACTTTGGCAATATGAATCTCTTGCTTCACATGACAAATGAGACTTTGTAGAGGTGACTAAGTTAAGGATCTTGAGATGGAATATTATTCCCAGTCTTGCAGGTGGGCCAAGCTGATCATAAAGGTCTTTATAAGAAAGAGGCAGAAGATCCCGGGTTAAAGGACAGGTAAAGATGCCAGCAGTGGTCAGATCAATTGATGCCAGGAGAGGGCACCAGCCAAGACAAAACACACCAAGGCAACAACAACCACCACCCACACCAACAGCTACCTATGGAAGCTTCAAAAGATGTGCAGATGGGTTGTGCCTTGGGGCCTCTATGAAGGAACGCAGGCTTGTTGACATTTTGCATGGTCAAGCATTTTGCAGAGTCCATGTAAGAGGGACTGCGATTCCACATTTTGATGGGTAACATGACAGTTTCCTTGCTTACTGGGATGGGAGGAATTTGTGGCCATTAAAAATGTTGGTCTCTGGATTTGTGAAGTGCTTTATGTGAGTGGCTTTGTGCTTTGACAACCTTAACCTTTGGATTGAATCTTAGCCTCATCTTTAATGTCCAGATCTTTCAGATCTTCATCATTCAAATATTCCATGTTGTCTAACCAAAGCACCATCCAGAATAACTGAAGCTGTGGTTGATTATGAGTTCTTTCGCTGCCTCCTTTTGCCTTTCTTCTACTACCAACTGCTGTCTTGTTCTTTTCCTTTGCATCACTACTTCCAAATGAACTTCAGATTGCTAAGCCATTAGAACATCTGAAATACCGAATCTAAAGTGCTTTGAAGTCCTTTCCCTTGGAGAAAGTTACTTCATGTGCACTTTCATGTGGTACATGGTTTTTATGACTCAGTTTGAAGATACTCATTTGCAAGAAATGCAATGCCTACTGCCAAGGCCAAGAAGCAGGTGTTATTAGACATTGTTTCCTGTGTATTTCAACTTGAAGGATGGGACTTAGAAGACTTAAAGAAGCAGAAAGAACTCCGCTCGAAGTACAAATTTGCATTTTCCTTCAACATTCAAGTGAGAAATAAGATACTTTGGAACTCTCACCTCATTAACAGGATGTGTAGGTAAACACAAAGTCTGCATTTGGATACATTCAAATACAAGAACTTGCAAGTAGATCTGGGGAACACAGTGATAAGAGAATGTTACTTTCTTGCCAAAAATCATTAAGATGAAGTTCATAAGTTTTAATTGCCACATTTCAAGTTTGTATTGATCCAAGAAGACTGAGTTTCTTAAATAACTTACTATGTTTTATGCAATGGTTACATATTTTACAAATTGGTTTTGGGTTGATGAAGCCCACAAGAAGTTTTTCCAAAGTCAAAAGACAGACATTCAGACAATGTTTGTGGCCAGGACTGACTAACCAGCAAGAAATCTTAGAAGGGCATGATCTTGGAATGGACTTGCCATAACCAGAGGCCTCATCTTCCAGCTAACAGGTTCCAGAAACTGGATTTTGTTTCCAGTAACTTTCAATTTCTTATCAGCTATCTTCCTTCTTGGTCTTAGCGAACTTGACCACTGAATTAAAAGGCCATCCTGCTAGCTTCCATCACAAAGGATGAGTGTTTGAGGTGATGGATATGCTAATTACCCTGGTTTGATCACTACATATTCTAAACAAGTATTATAGTAGCATACTGCCCCATAAATGTACACATTGTGTCAATTGAAATTAAGAAAATTAAGATGCAGTTGGTAGCACATAAGAAGGCACTCAGAGGCATAGGATTTAAGTAAAGATTCTTAAGGCTTCTGATGCCATGATGGAGATTAAATATGCCTACTTCCTGAAAGCATTCACCTGCTTAAGAGCTAAATGTCAGATCTGCCAGATTCGGGAACAGGTAGATTCCTTCTGTTTCCATGTTGCTAGACAGTACATCTCAACTTCTCTATGTCTTAAATATGTCAATATTATTGAGTAAGCCATAGCATAGTGAAAGATTAACAAATGCATGCCATGTGTCATTACCCTTCCTTCCTAAGCAACTGCTCACTTGAAAAACACCTGTTTCCCACTAAGTCTGCTGGGCATTGCACTCCAGGCAGGAACTTGTAATCCGAGTTGATCCATGAGGTGAATTATAGCAGGTTGGCTCCTCTGGGGCAGAGGCTCTGCCTAAGGGACCTAGGACACTACCCCTGTCTCTCATTAGGTGCTTATTTTCTTTTACTATGAATACACTCAAGTTCTATTTCTGTAATGACCCAGGCAGCAGATCCTCATGATCCAGTTTTTTCTGTTCAAGGATACTCACAGCTGCAGAGTTTCTCCACAAATGTGTAATCCCAAGGGAAAGGAAAGCTTAGTGTGTTAACACAGGTTCACATTCATTATACTTGTGTTTTCTTGTCCTCACTAGATCTTAGGCATCAGGAAGAAACTGCTTATTTTGTCAACTCTTAGCGTTCACACATTGGAGCTCAAACGTCTAGTAAGGGCCTATGGAAGAACTTCAAAAAGTTTGTAGAAAATGAAGAGTTGAAATCTGTGCATAATTTTTTGCATAATATGTATTTTCACTGGCCTTTGAGACTCCTATTTCAGACAGATTCTTAAACCTCCTAGCGACAGTACTCAGATGGGTTAAACCTCAGGCTGGAATTCTCTTAGCTTTTTGCCAGTCTCATACCTAACTGTGCTTGAGAGACCTTGTGTTCATCACAAGAAGGCTTGCCTGCTAATATGTCCTGTATCTACCCTTATTGTAGCAACTATCACCCATCTTGATTGCCAAGTCCCCATCTTTTCTACCCGAACTGTAGGCTTTTGGCAGGGCCTGAATACATCTTATTTATGGTTGTATCCCTAGTGCTTAGATCATGGTGGGAACTACACACACTGAAGCAAAGAGATGAATGAACACACACAGATGTGGCAGAAACAGGGGTTATTAGAAGTAGCTTTGCTGACCTGTCACAGTCTCAGAAGCAGCTAAGACTCCTGGCTCCCAGACATGTTTAGGGCCTTCAAACAGTTGTTGGTGCAAGACTTTCAGGCCACCTTAAAATAAAGTGAATCTGTCATTTTATGGATCCATTTACTAGAGCCCTATAGGAGAGTATTCAAAGCCACCCACCCTGGCAGTCTTGAAGTTCTACAGCAGCATCCACGACTACAATTAGAGTTGAAGAGGAGACAGGGGTCAGTGGCCAATCAATCAATGCACCTTCTCCCCCACCCCCCTTGCTTGGAAAACTCGGAAGAATGCTGAACCTGGCAGCAAACCGTGGTTCTGATTTTAGGCAGTGCACTCCTGCCATCTAGTGGTTCCCTCACACTTTCCTTACGTGCATTCTGCAGAAGTGGATTTCATATTCTGAGAACCCAGGAGGAGAACCAAGCCGAGGAAGGCAGACTTGAAACGGTGCTCCAATACAATAAAAACCACCTAGAGGATCACAGTGCGATGTGGGTTCTAGTATCAATTTGACTTTTGAGATCATCTTGAGGGGAACTGAATGTAATGTGAGGTCTAAGTCTTGCCTTCACAGTGCCAGTCTGTCACAGTGACCGTGAGATTTGAGAACTGGCTTTTATTTCATTGGGAAATAGGAAGTGATTTACTTTTATCACATATTGAATGTCTTTCCCCCTGTCCTCCCAGAAGATTCTAAATGTGCACAGACATCACCCAGAAATAAATTTACCCACATACTAGTGAACTAGAGAACCACAAAACTGAAAGAAAAAAATGCTAAGCATGTTTTTTTCTGCTCAGCACAGGAGTGCCAAACAGCCAACGATGACACTGCTGAGGTTTAACAAAGAAACGTCTTGTGGAGCAGGACTGACAATGAATGACAGTACTCCTGCATTGGGTTCCTGAGAGAAGTTGACTTTACTTTTTTCTCCTTTCATGGTACCCCTAAGGTAGTTCATTAAGATATTAATAGCCTCTGTCTGCTCTAGGGTGGTGAACTGAGACAGACCCAGCTGCACAGAACACATCAATGTTGCAAGTGACACATATCTCACCTGCTCTTCATCTAATGCCTGAGATAACTGGTTCTGAAATGATTCTGAAGCCAGCAGAGCTGCCAGCAACCCATCCCTGTAGCAGCAACAATTCTCACCCCCCAGTTCCAGAGACAGAATTCCTCAGGCAGGAAACACTCATGTAAGTAGGAAGGGGCTTCAGAAGACTCACGGACAATGGAACCAGGAGATAGTGTGCAGGGGCAGGTGCTTGGTTGCAGCAGTTGAAATGCCACTTGGGATGTCTGCATCCCATAATCGAGTGTCTAGATTTGAATCCTGACTGCTCCAATACCAGCTTCCCGGTAATGCACATCCTGGGAGGCAGCAGGTGATGCTCGAGTGCTTGGGCTCCTGCCATCCAGGTGGGAGACCTGGGTTGAGTTCTAGGCTCCTAGCTTTGGCCAGGTCCAGCTCTTACTGTTGCAGACATTTGGAGAATGAACCAGTGGATGGGAGATGTCTGCTATTCAAAATAGGAGATTTGAGGAAGTAGTGCCCATGATTTTTGAAGTCCCCTTGTGTACTTTATATTACATAACGTTAAGAGTTCTCTTGTACATTAAACTTACATCATGACTCAATAACCAATACCAAGATGACCACAAGGACCCTGCAGGGTATTTTAAAGTTGGCTTGCTAATGCTTCACTGTTGTCATATGACCTTCAGCTGACGCTTGCTAACATTTACAAATCCCACTTAGTCTTTTCACAAGAATCCTCTTTCCACATTGTGAAGTGGGTTTGTTTTGCTAAATGTGCAACATTTAGAAGGTTAGAGACTACCTGTTTAAGCTCAACTGGTGAACTAAAAATGTTATAAAATTTTCTTGTGGGGAAAAAACCCTACCCAAGTATTTGATGTGTTAAGGTCAATTGCTCATTTAAAAATGTGAAGTAGCTGCTTTGCAGAGTGGACGCAGTTTTGCATCATGAAGAATCACCTTCACATTGGCAATGCTTCCGAGCAACACCTGCGTTTAGTATACAGGAGTACATTGACCTGATCGTTACAGATTGTGTGTAGAAAGTCACTGTATCTCTAAAATACACATTACATGTCAAAAATAGAGGCAGGTACTGTGGTGCAGTGGGTTAAGCCACTGACTGGGACTCGTGCATCCTCTATCAGAGTGTCTGGTTTGAGCCCCAGCTTAGCTCCTGCTTCCAGCTTCTTGCTAGTGCACATGCTGGGAGGCAGGCAGGAGAAGGCTCAAGGGATTAAGTCTGTCCGTGTCACTCAGGCAGGAGATCCAACCGCAGTTCTAAGTTCTGGGCTTCATCTCAGCCCTGGCTGTTGCAAGCATCTCCCTCTCTGCCTTTCAAACAAACAGAAGCAAATAAGATGTTTCAATAGATACATATTTAAAAAAAAAAAGGGATACATGTTGCTAGGCCAATTAACTACTCTTTCTGGAGCAAAGAAAGTATGGACTATATTCATGTTTAAAAGATACTACTCACAGTATCTCAGAAGCTTCGTTTAAGATAATTCACCTCTGCCTTGCGGCGCTGGCACACGGGGTTCTAGTCCCGGTCGGGGCGCCAGACTCTGTCCCGGTTGCCCCTCTTCCAGGCCAGCTCTCTGCTGTGGCCAGGGAGTGCAGTGGAGGATGGCCCAAGTCCTTGGGCCCTGCACCCCATGGGAGACCAGGATAAGTACCTGGCTCCTGCCATTGGATCAGCGCAGTGCGCCGGCCGCAGCGGCCATTGGAGGGTGAACCAACGGCAAAGGAAGACCTTTCTGTCTCTCACTGTCCACTCTGCCTGTCAAAAAAAAAAGATAATTCAACCATTTCTTCCAGGGCAAGAAAGTGGTTTGTCATTTTTTAAATTTTTTAATGAATATAAATTTCCAAAGTACAGTTTATGGATTACAGTGGCTTCCCCCCCTCCCCTCTCACTTCCTCTCCCCTTTCATTCACATCAAGATTCATTTTCAATTCTGTTTATATACAGAAGATCAATTTAGCATATAGTAAGTAAAGCTTAACAGTTTGCACCCACACAGAAACAAAGTGAAAAATACTGTTTCAGTACTAGTTATAGCATAAAAAGGGAAAGATCCAACATGGGAAGCGTGATACACAGCAAACTCAGAATGGCAGATGTCCTAAACAGCACTCTGGCCTCAGAATCAGCCCTTAAGAAAGTTTAGACAGCTTATTCCTAAAGAGCTATACTGCTAGTCATAAAACAGGAACAGATAAATTCCAGTAAAAATATAGATTAAGATTTTCAACTACAAGAACTACAAAAAGAACACAGCAGCTGGTGTTGTGCCATAGGTTAAACCACCACTTGTGACTTTGGTATTTCATTTGCATCCTGGTTGCTCTACTTTGGACCCAGATCCCTGCTAATTCATGAGGGAAAGCAGTGGAAGATGGTCCAAGTGCTTGGGCCCCTGCACCCAGGTGGGAGAACCCAGTTCATGGCTTCTGGTTTCTGCTTGGCCCAGCCCTAGGCTGTTGAGCCCTTTGTGGGAGTGAACCAATGGATAGAAATGCTCCCTCTTTCTGCCCTTCAAGTAAAATAAGTCTAAAGATAAAAAGAACAAACACCACCTAAATAACACACTTTGACTATGGCGAGACTTTAGGCTCCTGTTAATTCTGCAATAGGGAGCAATTAACAAATAGCTTAAATATATGGCTGTACAAAAGTGATTCTTAACAGTCAGGTGTGATATTTGAATGGCATTTTATGAAATGGAGGACAAGATAGTCCAAGAATCAGAAATATGCTTCTGCCGATTCCGGCCACTTGTCCCTCACCTCTGATGTCTAAGTCTTTGATTGTACTGTGCCCAGCCCCATAGGTCATTCCTAGCGGTTAACAGGCCAATTCACACTTGAATCTAATCTTCATTACCTAATAAGCTGTTTGAGCAGATTACTAATGATCTGTGCCTGCTTTCCTTATTTGTAAAGGAAGATAGGTTAGAAGATGCAGTTTTTGTAAGACATGCTATTGAATATCAGGCATTCCGTTAGTTTTACCAAGTCAGTCACAACTTCCAAGGACCTGGAAGGCAACAAAGAATAGACTCTGACCTGGACCTTAACGTCTATTTCCAGCCAGCTGATGGACAAGTTGTAGAAAAGCTTCCTTGGGCAGCAAAACAGGTCTACACCCACTTACTGTCAGGATCCCTGTCAGCTGTGGCAGAGGGCTATGTAAGTACATGAAAACATGAACTTTAGTAGCCTGCAATGGAAGAGTGAAACAGATTTAGAGACTGCAGAAGCAGGAACTGCTTAAAGAAACCCTTGAAGTTATTGGAATGCTGGACTCAGTACTTAGATGAGGGACTCTACCCTCTGACAAGCTAGCTATGCAAGTTTGATGTTGTAACCTCTTCGGTGGTTGCTTAATCACCTGTAGGATGGAGGTGACACAGGTGCTACCACTTATTCCATGCTTCTAATATGCCAGGCACCTTCCTCCATTTTAACTCCCCACAGGGTTACATCAAGATGAAGGCACTGTTGCTAAGGTTCCCAGTACATAAGCAAGGAAACTTGTGCTCAAAATAGCGAGTTCAAGGTTGCACAGACTTAGGGAGGTTGATCTGAAACCTAGCATTTTAATTCTAGAACGTACTTGCCTACAGATAGCTACACTGCTTTGAGTCAGAAAACCCGCGGTTTTATTTAGCTTTTTGTTTTAACGTTTTCTTAGCTGAAAGGCAGAGACAGGAGTCCTCCATCCCCTGATTCACTCCCCACATGGCTGCAATAGCCGGAGCTGGGCCAGGCTGAAGCCAAAAGCCTGAAGCTCCATCCAGGTCTCCTATGTGCATAGCAGGTGTCCAAACACTTGGGCTATTCTCAGCTGCTTTCCTAGGCACATTAGCAGGGAGCCAGATTGGAAGTGAAGCAGCCAGAACTTGATTCTGCTTTCATAGAGGATGCTAGCATTGCAGGCAGTGGTTTAACTCACTCTGCCACAATGCCTTAGTTCAGGTTCTATTGCTCATTTGCCTTAGTGGACCTTGATTTTCTGAGGGTTCTGGACTAGAACTAGGTTCTTCGTAGTTTATCTCAAATACCCCTACTGGTCAGTTTTGTAATAAATTTCTAGGGGTGGGGCAGCACTGTGGTGTAGCTGGGGTAGCCACTGCCTGCAATGCCATCATCCCATATGGGCACAGTTTCAGGTCCCTACTGTTTCACTTCCCATCCAGCTCCCCACTAGTGCACTTAGGAAAGCAGCAAAAGGTGGCCTAAGTGCTTGGGCCCCTGCTCCCACATGGGAGACCTGGAAAAAGCTCCTGGCTTCAGCCTGGCCTAGCCCCAGCCATTACAGCCACTTGGGGAAGTGAACCAGTAGGTGAAAGATCTCGCTTTTTCTGTCTCCCTTCTCTGTAACCCTGCCTTTCAAATAGAATAAAATCTTACCAAAAAGGGGAGGGGGGCTTCTAGGAACACAGAGGTCAGAGAGATTGCAAAAGCTAACTATTGATTCAGGGGAAAACACTGGTGTGATTACCCACAGGTGCCTGCCAAGGGCACAGCTCACACTTGCCATCCCTAGAAGAGGCAAGGACCCCTGGTCAGTGTTAATTCAAGGATTCTAGCTAAGAATTACCACGCTTTACTTGGACCAGACCCATTCCCAACTCTCCCCCAGAATCTCCCCAAACCCTCTTCACTCTTTAGGTCCTTCTTCCCTATGCAGACTCTCTAGTTAAGCAAAATAGCCCCAGCTACTAGGCATTACTGCAAGTGAGTTGTTAGCCCGCTTAGACCCTCAACAGTTTGAGCTCTTTGCTACCACAATTCAAGTTGAATTAGCTTCCTCAAAATACAGGATTGACTAGGAGGGTGTTGGAGTAGCTCATACAAGAGCTGAGTGTCCAAACCACAGGCAGGGGTACTGCTAGGATCTGGCAGAAGCTGGAATTCAGCCAAGATCTTGTCTCTCAGGCCAGGCCTTTCTGTCTCCCCGCTTCTGTCTGTCCAATGCTATGCTTTGCTATGCCACATAGTGTGGATTTCACTAGAAGGGAAAGACAACCTGTGTCTGTTCCCAAGTTTTTAAGCATCAGGGAAAGAACTGGGAACTATCCTGTCTTGAGTGGCCCCTGGCTCTTTATCTTGAATTAAAAAGGAATTCAAGAAAGAAAGGTAAGCAGAAACTTACTTAAAGCAAAGTTCACACTCAGGAACTGACAAACACAAGCAAACCACCTCCCCTCCCCTCCCAAGATAAAGGAGCTGTGCTTAACAAGGGCAGGGCCATCCTTTTATAGGATCTGGAGGCAAAGGGCGTGGTTCTTGGGCGTGGCTTAACTGAATATTCAAATATGATGGAGTTTGGGGCGGGACTCTAGTACCACCCATTTCCTTGCCCGTCCTTAGAAATCCCAGCAGCATTATGGCATCAGGCGCTTGATGGGAGTGGAGCGTGTTCACCATGGTAGTTTTATTATAATGAGATTATAATGAACTAAAGGTCATAGCAGACATTCACACCCAGCTGCATTGGGTATTCTTTTGCCCAGCATCAGTTGTTAAGCAGTAAAACCCAAGCAGCTGTGGTCTGCAGAGAAGGGAATGGGATTTGGGTGATGTAGACAAGGGTGCAGCATCTGTGAGTCTGCAGCATGGGTGCTGGCAATCTCAGACTCTGCTGGCTGCTTCCTTTCCTACACTACATCTTTTGATCTATAGTGGAAAGGAATGAGAAGCATGGTCATATCTGAAGATGGACCTTCTTACAGGACTTTGTGAAATAAAAATTGGGAGAAGGGAGGGAAGTTCCCAGAAGAAAGGGGGAAGAAGAGAAATTAGGGAAACCAAATGGAAGTTTCTATGGAAGAAACGACAGGGTAACACAGTACATATTCATTATGTCTTTTTTCTTTATCAAACAGATCAAGCATGATATGAAACTTTATCATCTGTAGAACTAGGATGATCCCCCCCCTTATTAAGATCCAGAAGGACAGCAACTCAGATACTTTAATTACTTTGATTGTGGAGGTGAAGGAGAGCCTTGCTTTTAAGCGAACCTTGCATTTATCCATTAATTGCATCAGGAAATTGAAGAGACGCTTTAGTTTTCTATTTTATTATCTCAAGATCTATTGAATAAAAAGTATTCTTGCTTCATTAGCAGTAAAATACATAGAAATAACAATGGATCATTCTATGTATTATTTCCTTATTTCTGGTCTTAATTACTATATTTAATAAGGAAAGGCCAGGTTCAATAAGGGATGCATCTGGTTTCAAATGATGAATTGATTTTTATAGAACTCACATGCGAGCAATTCTTTGGGAAATTAGACAAGACACCCATGAATCACAACTCCCTGCACACACTCCCCAGCTCTCCCCACTAGTTTTGCTTTCGCTAATCAGCTTCAATTGACTACCGGGGGCATTTTTTTCAAAGGTGCATCGCTTGTGTCTCACATCCTGAATTAATGCTGTGGGTAATTAGCTTCAGGGACTGAGGTCTCTTTCATCTGCATGCAAGTCAACTAAATGGTTTTCCTTTGCTGCTTGAAGTCTCTTCCTTTCATTTCCTCTTTGACTCTCCTCCCAGGCTGCTTTAATTGGGATGTCAAATTGTATCATTCTGTAGGGAGCTGAACTTTTTGAGATCAGTCCTGGACAGACTTTCCTTGAGTTGGAGTGGGGGGGAGCATTTTTCTTTGTAATGTCATTTCTAATTCCTAGGGGCAGGAGATGAATTAGTTTGTGCATTTACAACAAGGAGTGAGCCTTTTTCAGCTGCAGATGCTGAGGATCTGGATGAGAACATGGAATCAGTAGGAGAAAAACACAAGTGCAGGCCAAGATAGGCAGAGCCAGCTTGAAGGACAGAAGGACATTCCTTGTAAAAGGAATGGCAGCCAAAAAAATAAAACCCTGTGGATTCGTGTTGCCAGGAAATTTAGCCACTTAAAGACAAAGATGTGTCTTATTTATTGCTGTATCTCCAGAGACTGGAACAGGGCTAGAAAATACCCAGTGTGTTTGCTGCCACTACTACTTAATCCTTTCTCCATGGCTGGCATGGCTAATCACTCATGACACTTACCCTCCAGCCCACGTGTAGGTTCAGATTGCTACAGGCAATAACCACCAATTGATCAGAGCTGGCACACAAGGTGGAACCTATTTGTAATCCCTGGTCTAGAACATGGTAAGTGTTTAATAAGTACTTGTTGAGTGAGCAAATAAATTAAGGCATGTTTCTAGAGATCACAGGACTTTGTGCTACTCCCTTCCCTGTAATGTAAAGTGGCTTCCAAGGAGTCCCATGCAATATTATTCTTTAATCTAGGCTCACCACATTTCCCTCCAATTTGATCTAAAACACAAATAAGGAAATATATTTCCCTCAAAGTGTTTGTCACAGCATTCAGACACAGCTGGGCATGCTGGAGGACTGATGAAGAGGCTCTGACAGCCTCGAGAGTTGAATGCAAAGGGCAGAATTTAAGGCCAGAATAGAAAGGAAGGAAGATCATGGATATTGGCTCCCATCCCCACTATGCCTACATCTGAGGACAAGTGGGTTGCAATGGTAGGTTGAGTACAAACTATAAAAAGCCACTTGAGTAAAGCAGCCATCATGTGGTGCAGGGGTCAGCCCTGGGGCACTGAGCAGCAGTGGGGTAGGCTGCCCATAACAACATCTTCAACATACCTGTTTTGTCAGCACTAGTGTGGAGAGCAAACTTTTTGACACCTTCCATCCTTACCCTAAATAGAAAACACCTAATGAGCTGCTCCTTGTAGGACACATCCCTACAGCCAGCTGGAATAGGACAGGGGGGCACACAAGAGGACAAGGTCTCTCACTCCAAGGTGAATTACTTGGGGACTCAAATAACTACTTGGGAGAAATATTGGGGTACTGTGTAAGAATCTATATCAAGCATTTGGGGAGATGAGAAATGATCTCATTGTTGCAATATCCATTTATCTTCCATGAACTAAGAAATTCAGGTTGAAGGCATTTTGAGGATCTGCTACCTCAAGGACTTTGAGTATAAAAGACTGCAGGAACAACACACACATACTTCAAAAGAGGGATAGTTTTCACTTCAGAGCAGCTTGATCATCAAAACACATTAATTTAATGCCTAACAACATGCAGCATTTGACTTGCCAGAAAGAGAATACTATAGAATTCAGACTCAGCACTCCAGGAGTGTGTGCGGATTAAGAACACCTGTAGCCATATAGTGGCCAAATAAAAGGCTCAAAGCAATGCAGGGAGCGCTCATGCAACATTTCTATCACATACAGGTCGTTTCGCTAAGAAGATTGTGAGCTTCTTTCAAGCACATGAATATATCATCCAATTTTCTGGACTAAAATAAAAGCTCAGCTATTCAAAGTGACAGGAGCCAGAACTGCATGCCTGTAGGAGAATCAAAGGAGTCTAGAAAATTTGATTAGCTCAGTTTTCCCCAGTTCTTTAGAGAGGCTTTAGAAACCACAAGTACTATCGAAAAAACTATGTAATAGCCCAGGTAGTAAATTTGGGTTGAAAAGATCTTTCTGACCCTCCCGCGTTTGTTTTTGAAACCTCCTCTTAACTGAAGGCTCAGAGACAACGGTTTCAGGAAGCCTGCAAAGCACAAAGAAGTTTCTATAACCTCCAAACTTCCACCCCATCAAGGAAGCAATGAAAAATCAGGATTTGCATGAGAAACTTTAGTGTCCTTGAATCAGTCCTCATCCTCTTCTGGTGAACAAAATGATGGGAGCCAGTGTGACACAGAGCAATTTCAGCCTTTGGTTTCCTGCAAGACATAGGGAGAACTTGTTTCAACAGGGATTGCTGTGCCCCATCCCTGGAGGTTCTGATTCAGTTGGCTTGGATTTGGAACTAGAAGTTGCCTTTCTGACAAATTCCCACGTGGTGCTCATGCCACTAACAGATGACCACAATGTGAAAGCCACTTGTTAATGATGGGTCACCACTGTATCACTTCATTGGTTCCAAAATGATGACTTTTGAATGCACCATCTTTGTGTGTGTTAGTGGGAATTATTCTGGATGGAAGAGTTTTCCTATATCTGTGAAAGTTATGTGATAACATTTAAGTACAGACCAAGCCGGGAAGACATAGCAGTTTAACTCTCTTAATGACTGGGACTCAGCCACCTCCAATGCTATCCAGTGAGCTTTCTCTCCCCTAAGTCATCAATCAGGCTACTCATACCAGGTAAGGAATGGATCTATGGATCTTTCCTCCCACCCTCATCTCCCTCGCTTTCTCTTTCTCTCCCTTTCCCTCTCCATCAGTTTCTCTCTAACTCCCTCTTTTAATCTCTGCCTTTCTGTTTTCAAGCCCCTCTCCAATTAGATTAGCAAATGCAAGTGGATTATTTTCTTGATTTTCTAAAATATAAGCTTTGAATTTTATTATCAGACTTTTTTTGTTATAAATGAATGTTTTTATTCTTTTTAAATTCTTTGTCTCTCTTTCATTTTTTTGCTATTTGTATTGGATGTATAATCTTTTTTAGTGACTTGGTGTTTAGAGCTATGGATTTTCCTCTTACTGCTGCTTTAGAAAAATCTCACAGACACTTATAAATCCATTTCCATTATTTTTTCCCCTCTTGAAATTCTCCTTTATGTTTCCTCTTCAACATGTAATGAAATACTTCAATAAAATACAATAACCCTGACAAAAAGATTTTACTTATTCATCTATCATTGTTTATGTTGTTTTAAATATATCAAATTAATGTTATCATCTAATAAAGTCATAATCTTTGCTTTAAACAATTATATTTTATGTAACAATGAGAAATATATTTATATTTATGAGCATAGTATATACATAGATGTGCACACCTCCATACTTATGCAGTCTCTTATACCCATGTTTTCTTTTATATACTCTTTCTTTATATAAGTCTGCATTACCATTTGGTGTTGTTTCTTTTAATCCTAAAGAATGTCTTTTAACATTTTTTAGGGTAGATCTTAAGTCAATAAATATTCTTTTTTGCTGATATAAAAATATTTGTTATTCCTTCATTTCTGGAAATAAGCTTTTGCTGTTATTATTTGAGATTTAGAATTCCCTTCTGATTTTTTATAGTTTCTATTTTTCTATTTCCTGTTCAGTCATTGAGATGGCATTCTTTTAAGTTTCAGTTATGCTTTCTTTTAATTATTTGAATATATTTTAAACAATTGCCTTTAATCTTTACTGAATCCATCAAGGGTGCTCTCAAAATGTAGACTGCTGTTTTCTTAACCATGGATGATATTTCTCTATTTTCTTAGTTTGTGTACTAATTTTACTTGAAAACTCTACCTCTTGGGAAATATTTTGAAGCATCTCTGGATTATGGTATAAGTTTCAGAGAAACATGATGTTTTGTTCTAATAGAGAATTAATTTGGACTAAAACTGAAATGTCTATGTCCCTTATACACTGTTTTTTTAATAGAAGGTTTAAGATTTATTTTGTATCAGGTAAGTTATTTTGACCTATTGCTATAAGTATTTGCTCTATCCCATTGAAATTTTTTTCTCATTTGGGATCTCCAATTACACATCTGTTGTTTCTGTTCTTTCACATATTATTGAAAAATTTGTCTCTTTTTTTCCAGTTCCTCATTTTCATACTATTTCTCCTTTAATATGTACTTCCTATACTATGCTGTCTATACTGCCTACCTAATTCATTCTTCCTCTGAATATTCTAGCTCATGTCTCATTTCTTTCAGCTCTTTTCTTCTCTGATGCCCAACTATGCCATTTCTTGTTTTATTCTCCTCCCCCACTTTTCTTTTATTTAGACATCCTCTTAATTTATTTTTATTGAATTTGAAATATCTAGCTTCAGTTTTAATTGTCTTGTGGACAAAAATGTGAGGTTTTGTTCAATATTGTCTATGAAAAAATGTTGCTTCCTTTTCATTTTTCATCTTATAACATTTTTGTGTTTTTTCTTTTAATCTTTACTTGACACTTTGAGGAGAAAGTTCTCTCGTAGAAGTTGAAGATGGGCCAGGAAACAGCCCCAGATTCATGGTACAAGGGATCTTTCCTCTTTGGTTACTGAGAAGTATTAAAAATGTGGCGCTTTTGTTTATATATTTCTCTGTTTCCCTAAGCTAGGTCTGATTCAGCAAAGCTTCCTTTTTTTCTATAATTTTCTCCTTTAGAGTTAAATGGGCTTTGACTTTGCTGTCCTTTCCTCTATTTCTGATTTTCTATTTTACTTCTCCTCTTTCTTCACTTCTTGCTCCTCCTTCCTCTTCTGTCTATGCCATCTGGAACACCCCCAGTTCCACAAGTATTTTAGCCTTAACTGTCACTGATCAACAGAGTTCCAACTTAGGTAGACAGGAATTCTGTTTTAGGCAGTATTTTCAGGGTAGGTTTCCATGCTCATAGGAATTCTGTGCTATTCTTTCTCTTTGTCACTAGTGCTGCTGAACTGCTGGTCCCTAAAGGCACTGATCTTTTGGATTGAAAAGTTAACTTAATTCTTGATAGCATCTTGTTGCAGCCCTTCCTGAATGACTATCAAATAGAAATGTCTAAGGCAAATCACATGACATACATGGCTCAAGGAAAAGATCTCCAAACATTCCAATGAGCCTTCATTTCTCCAATAAAATTATTTTCATCATTCAGGGCCCAGGACAAATGTCCCTTCAGGAAGCTTGCCTTAATTCCTGTGATTCCTGTCACTTGCTAATCTCAGTTTAAATTCCTCCTCTGCACTCCCATGGTATTCTTGTTACTTACCTGTTTGACACTTTTATTGTGGACAGTTTTATCTTTTATTATAACTTTTATATTTCTATAACTATTCATGACTAGAGTTCAAGTTACACCGAGACATGTATATATATCCTAAAATCTCTTCATATCTCTAAAGCCTATTAAGCTTGCACATTTTTTTTTTTTTTTTTTTTGACAGGCAGAGTGGACAGAGAGAGAGACAGAGAGAAAGGTCTTCCTTTGCCGTTGGTTCACCCTCCAATGGCCGCCGCGGCCGGCGCGCTGCGGCCGGCGCACCGCGCTGATCCGATGGCAGGAGCCAGGAGCCAGGTGCTTTTCCTGGTCTCCCATGGGGTGCAGGGCCCAAGCACCTGGGCCATCCTCCACTGCACTCCCTGGCCACAGCAGAGGGCTGGCCTGGAAGAGGGGCAACCGGCACAGAATCCGGCGCCCCGACCGGGACTAGAACCCGGTGTGCCGGCGCCGCTAGGCGGAGGATTAGCCTAGTGAGCCGCGGCGCCGGCCAAGCTTGCACATTTTTAATTAAATATTTATGAGTACCTACTGTGGTTCAGACACTGGTTATGGGTGCTCAGAATTCACAAGTAAATTGAAATGTATCTATTTGACAGACCCTGAGAAGTCACTGTCTGCTGCTAAGATTTCTACTACAGATGCAAGGAAAAAATATCCTTGACCTTCTTTCCCATCTGATCATGACAGCTGAGTGCGAATAGGAGCTACAAGAAGAACTACAGTATTACAAAGGAAAGCATAGAGAAAAACAATTTTTGCAAGAAATAACAAACAGTGAAGAGCATGTTTTACTCGCAAAAAAAAAAGGAAAAATTTTAAGTTTCAAAAATGTAAAAGAAAAAACCAAGCTCTGTCCTCTTGAAGTTTTCATGTTAATGGGATAGTGACCACCAGTAGAATGCTTACTAAATGAGAGCTTCAGTTCTAAGTGCTTCAGACATGTGTTAACAACTCTTATCCTCATAACCACCACAGAATGTAGGTTCAATTATTTTCTTGGATTGAATTTTCTAGAAGCAGCCCATAGACAGGGATTTAAATACAAGTAGTTTATTTGGGTAGTGATTTCAAGAGAAAGAGTAGGAGGTAAGGAAGTGAGAGAGAGAAAGAAAGAAAATAATAAAAGTTGGGTTGTCAGATCAGTTATCATAATGAATGAGTTTAAACTCATTGGGAAAACAAGGGGATATTTGCAGAAGAAATTTGAGTCATCCCAAATTAGAAGTGAGGATGATGAAGTGCTTATTAAAAACTCTGCATCTATCATTGATTGAAAGCTCCTAGTGTTCCTCTGGGTGGGTGGAGCACACTACTATGGCTACAAACACAGCACACAAAAGACTCTTGGGCAGAGTTTCACAGGTCCTTCACAGTCAGCAGGTTCTGGTATCTGCAAGCAGATGCCTTGAGGATGAGGCAAATGTAGCAGTTTGCTACAATTGTCTTATCCATTTTACAGATGAGAACACTGAAGCACAGAGATTAAATGACTTATCTAGGAATACAGACCTAATAATTGCTGAGTGACAATGCAATTCTTGAAGTCTGGCCCCAGAGCATGTACTCTTAACCATTATACGGTGGCACTTTACGGTATAGAAAGAAAGAGATCCAGAAAAGGAAAAAAAAAGGATGAAAGGAAAAAGGGAAGGGGAGGGTCAGAGTTGCTCATGAACACATTTTACTTATGATTTGGTTTAAGTTTTCAGAAAGTAGAGTCCACATCTTATTCATATTTATACCCTTCCTCATCCCTCCAACTAGTCCTACAACTCAGCCTTTACACACCCAAAACACATCATGCATAATACCTCATATACAGTGCATCTTAATAAACATATGTGATTGAATAAGTAAATCTATATCAAAGGGACTTCACATAAGACCTTTACTACAGAATTTTTATATTGAAAACTATAAAAAAGGTGTTCCCAAAGATCACGAAAATGTGCTTCATGAAAAAAATCATGCATGGATTTCAAAATTTTTGCACCAAAATAAACTGATAATTCCATTTTCGACTAATGTTTTGAAGTATTCTTCTATTTTCAATTTATTGATCAATGGAGATCAGCAGATTTTGGAATCAAAATGATTATCACAGATCACTTATTTTCAACACTCCATAAAAGGTGCTTAATAAATGTGTTCATATTCATACTATTGAATGACATTTCACTATTCACAAAAATGTTTCTGCGTTCCTTATTTTATTTCTTTCTCTGTAAGTTACTTCACTCACCTACACCTTAACTGCTATACTCTCATTGCCTGAAAACTATATAGAAGAGGAAAATAAAGTTCACTGCCAAAAAGGGAAAATAAAGGTTTTTTTTTTTTTAGGTAATTTTTCAGCAAATATTCCCTCTCTTTTCTCTGCCCCCACCCCTTTCTCAGTGCAGTGTGTTTTCGTAGTCCACTGACTTAAGGTCACATTATTTGCTTTAGTCAAAGGAATTCAAGCAAAGCTGACTGTGTGCCTATTCCAAGATAAGGCTTTAAAAAACACAACACTATTCCCCAGTTCTGTTGTATTACCACATTTTATCATGTGAAGAGCATGCCCAAGATTTTGTACCATGACCTTAAGTCCTAGGAGGAAAGATACAATGAGTGGGCATGAACCTATTCTTTAATCTGAATCAGTGTTGGGCTCTGTTGACCTGCAGTTCTGTGAGCAAGTAATGTAGATACTTTTTTTTTTTTTGAAGATTTATTTATCTATTTGAAAGTCAGAGTTAGAGAGAGAGAGAGAGAGAGGTCTTCCATCCACTGGTTCACTCCCCAATTGGCTGCAATGGCTAGAGCTGCACCGATCCAAAGCCAGGAGCCAGGAGCCAGGAGCTTCTTCCAGATCTCCCACGCGGGTGCAGGCGCCCAAGGACTTGGGCCATCTTCTACTGCTCTCCCAGGCCATAGCAGAGAGCTGGATTGGAAGTGGGGCAGCCGGGTCTCGAACCAGCGCCCATATGGGATGCCAGCGCTTTAGGCCAGGGCATTAATCCACTGCGCCATAGCGATGGCCCCGAATGTAGATACTTATGAATAAAAATAATGTTTGCTATTAGAAACCATTGGGATCTGGGATTTTTTATGCAGTGTGAAGTGTTGGCTAAAGTAGGTATGCTCTACTTCAAGTTTTCTTGTGTCAATGCTTAGAGACCCTTAGCCTCTCCAGACATTCCCCACCTGAGCAATGAAGTCATGTGATTGCAAACAGAGGTTTTAGGTATCTCATTCCACAGAGGATTCAAGACTGTTGGAAAGCCACAGGATAGTCCAAAATGCAGGTGGTCATGCTTGCCAGTGAGTATATGCCTCATTAACTCTAAATTAAATTTCACGTGATTTTCACTTGATTACCATATCCTGAATGAAATAAAATTAAGTTTCTAATAATTAGACACCAGTTTCTAATGTGTTTATCTTTACCATATGCTTCCTAGCTCTGCTAGGTTGTAAGCCTCAAATCCATCAACTAATAAATCGTTCCTTAGGTTTCACATTAGGGACCAATTAAAAGTATCAACATGTTTTTTTTTTTCCCCATTGTAGTGAGTTTTACCTCCAGCTGTTGGAATTTGGGCTTCTAAAAGTATGAAGCATGATTACCCAGGGAGAGAGCGCTTGAGACAAGTGGAGGAAAACAGAGTCTGTTGGAAGCTTGTTTATGCAAGCTTAGTGGTTCCACCTTCCCCACTTCATGCAGAGGGCACATGCTTTACTGAACATGTGGTAAATAATACAGCTGGCACCACAGCAGGAAAGGTACCGCTTCCAAATCTGGAGGGAGAGCTGCCAGCAGACAATCCAAGGGCTGGTAATTTATCACTTTTGCAGACACAGCTCCTCTTGAGGGTCTCCTTTTACATCTCCTGTTCTGTGAACCTTTCCACCAAAGATTTGGATAAATATTTTCCAGATGGTATCAATCATAGTGTTACCTACTAATAGGAATCAAGGAAAAGTAATTGAATTAATTAGCAAGTCAAAAAGGATAGAAAGGAGAATCTTACATGAAAGAAAAGAGGAGAACTTGGAGCTATTCAATTTACCTTGAGTCAAGGTCATTCAGGGTAAAAGAGGGATTGACTGGACAGAAAAAAACCCAAGAGCTGGCCAATGATATGGATTCTCAAATTGACGGGTTTTATATTCTACCAGAGGCAGGTTAGAATCTCACCCCAGTGCAGTTTCAAATTAACTATACACAATGGACAAATAACAGGGTAGGTTAAATAGTATTGGGTACCTTCACTTAGATGTGAGGCACTTGGCAAAGTGGATACCAGTTGATAACTCACAAAAAATGTTCACCCTGTCTGTAGTCAGTTGAATGATTGCCACTACTCCTCAGCCCCTCCCTGCATCCACACCATCTCCATGGCCCATCTTGGGCAGAGTGCTGTTTCCTACCTCTTGCTTGGGCTTGACCCTATGACCGGCTTTGTCCAAAAATGTGGATGGAAGTACCAATGGATCAGTTCTGAGGCTAGGTTTTTTTTTTAAGATTTATTTATTTATTTGAAAGAGTTTTACACACAGAGAGAAGGAGAGGCAGAGAGAGAGAGGTCCTCCATCTGCTGGTTCACTCCCCAGTTGGCTGCAATGGCCAATACTGCACTGATCCGAAGCCAGGACCCAGGAGCTTCTGACCAGATCTCCCAAGCTGGTGCAGGACCCCTAGGACCTGGGCCATCTTCTACTGCTTTCCCAGACCATAGCAGAGAGCTGGATCGGAAGTGGAGCAGCCAGGATTCGAACTGGCACCCATATGGGATGCCGGCACTGCAGGCAGCAGCTTTACCCACTATGCCACAGCACTGGCCCCCTGAGGGTAGGTTTTAAGAGGCATTGATTGTTTCTACTTGTTCTTTGCACCTCCATCATCATCCTCATCATCTCTCTCTCTCTCTCTCTCTCTCTCTCTCTCTCTCTCTCTCTCTTTCACACACACACACACACACACACAGAGTATACACACTGATTGGTATGCTGGTCAAAGAAGGAGAATGAAAGATACACAGAACAGGGCAACCCGAGCCAATCTGCGGAGCCTCCAAACCAAACCCAGAATATCAAAGCCCCTTCCTATGTGCAGGCATCTGAATGAAGATAAGTAATGGTTGGTTTTAGCCACTAGGTCTTGAGCAGGTTAGTTAAAGTTGCAATATTTCGCAAATCATATCATCTCATATTTCTATTCTGAGTTCTAATTGCATCTGTGCCCAAGACTTAATGAATGAATAATTTTGACAATCCTGATCATAGAGATTAGGCCTGGAACATAATAAACTTGAATATTTCACAGAAATACTTACTATATACATGGCTTAAATATTAATCTCCAAATTTAGGTGTGGAAGAAAAGTAGCTTTTTTTTGACCAGACTTTTTTTTTTTGCTGTTACTTATATTACAAATTCTTGTATTCTGCTAGATAGCATGAAAATCTGTTAGTCAATACAGGGTTTTTCCTTCCTCCAGGGTTTTGTTTAACTTCTGCAGATTTTTCAAGATAAGGATGTACAAGGGGTTTGGAGGGAGGATCTGGTTATTCTGTTATTCTCATTCCTCCTTGTTGATCTCTGTAATTCTGTCTTAGTCCAGGTCAGCAAGATCTGGAGCCTGATTCATTCTCAAATAGCCTTGTTTTGGAGGACCACAATTATTCTCAACTGATGGAAGCTTGCAGCTGCCCTCAGACATGCAAGAGTTGTCCTAAAGCCTCTGCATCTTGTTGGGGAGAAGGGCAGGAAAGTGCACTGATTTAGAACTGGATTGCTTAGACGCATGTGCACATTCTACTATAGGCTCTCATTGTCTCTGGATTCTCTCAGGGAGCTGGATGTGGATCACTTCTGTATGGATGCCCGGGGCCCTCTTGGGACCTGCCATCCCTTCTACCTCCTGGATTTGAAGTAGGCAGGCATGCAGGCTAAAATTAGATTTGTGAACTGGAAGACCACACCTTCGCCACGCCCCTGTGTGACCTTATGCCCCTACTTGATGCCTTCGCCACGCCCCTATATGGCCTCATTTCTGACCTGGCCACACCTGGGTGCCCACCAGCCAATCAGGTTAATTAACCACTCCCCTTTGGAAGTGGGTTAAAAGCTGGGACACGATGTGGTCCCAGCCCACTCTTCTTCCCTGGCCTCTTGTCAGGAGGGGGCTTGCTGTAGCCCCGTGCCTCCAGGGCGCATGGCCTTCTGGCCATGTGCTCTAAGCTTCCTGGCCCAGATGCAGGCCTAGATGCTCTTCCATGTGGCTGGTTCCTGGTGCTTGGTATAAACCCCTCTTCACCTCTTTCTTAAATAAAGCTCTCACTCTACTATGCATCTTTCTCACTAAATAAAAGCTTAAAATGTACCATGCTGCCTCGTTTATCTGTGCCGATATTTAGAATTCTTCTCTAAATATTAGTCAAGAACCCTCTCGGGCTTATTAATATTGGGGATTTAGTAATACGCCCGTGGTGAAATAGTAAGGCTCCCCAAATTCCAGTAGCACATGTGGCACCCCGGATAGCATTTCTAGGAAACTTTAAGGGGCCACATTTCAGTGTAGATTTTAGGGGGTCTTGTCCGATTTCAGATTGAGTATGGAGTGAGGCAGGATGCCCCAAACCCTTCCTCAGTATCCCAAATAAATACTTGAAATATTTCTCATTGACATCATAAATAAGAGTGTCAATTGTTAAATCAACAACAGGAGTCACTGTGCACTGACTCCCCATGTAGGATCTCTGTCCTTAATGTGTTGTACTATGTGAGTTGACAGTATAACTAGTACTCAAACAGTATTTTATACTTTGTGTTTCTGTGTGGGTACAAACTGTTGAAATCTTTACTTAGTATATACCAAGTTGATCTTCTGTATATAAAGATAATTGAAAATGAATCTTGATGTGAATGGGATGGGAGAGGGAGTAGGAGATGGGATGGTTGCAGGTGGGTGGGAGGTCATCGGGGGGAAAAGCCGATATAATTCAAAAGTTGTACTTTGGAAATTTAAATTCATTAAATAAAAGTTAAAAGAAATATTTGTTCTCTAAATCTTTGACCATGGGGGACTTTTTCTAGTATCAGATCTGAAGAGTACAGCTGTATTCCTTTCTACCATCCAGAGACCAAGATTTTGAAAATCAAAAGCTGGGGAAAAAAATGTTGTTTCCATATTATGTCTGGAGTATACCTATCCAGACAAGATCTTTATGTGGTCTCAGTGGGGGAAAGAGTCAAGAAGCCTATAGGTAATTCCAAGAGAAACTACCAGCAGACTAGTGAACACTTTAAAATTATTTCCTTTGCAGTTCTATGTGTCTGTTCTATGAAATGTAAGACATAATAGGCAAGATACTACTTTGCTTATGTGTCATGTTGGAGTTCTCATATATTCTGTTGCTTAACTCACAACACTGGGTAAATAAGTGAGTTTAACTAGCATTTGTATGTTGACTCTTTGTGCTAGTTATGTTTTTCTGTTTGTTTCTTTGACTTTTTTTTATTCTGAATGCTTATTCACTGGCCCAGCTGTGTTTATGCCTAGACAAACTAAGGAAGTCACCAGCTGTGACAGATGTGTTCCATTGCCCAATGCAAGAAAAATGTAATGAAGCATATTAAGGTCATCTCTGTAAAGCATGACTATGCTGACATCTTATGGCAAATGGTGACCCTCTGAACACTTATCTAGCAGTAAATTATATTGCTTACGTTATAATGGCCCAAATAAACATGTGTGAAACTATTATTTTTGTTGTATTTATAGCCAAATAAAATCAGGCAGTGATCTCAGCCATGGGTTGGCAATTAAGCCAATTGAAGCTGAGCAAGGGTTGCTTTTGCTACAAAACATAAACAAAAATCCAAGTCTACAGTAGGTTCTGAAAGTTCCAGTAGAACACAACCTTTCAGAGAGTAGAGACTGGAATGAATAAACTGGATTCCTAGAACTGACTTCAAGTTGTGTGTGTGTATCAGGACATGGCAGATTTCCTATATGTAGTACCACCCGATAGGATGCTCTTTTGATAGCTATTTCCAATCTATTGTTTGTCAAAACATCAATATCCATGAAATATTTCATAACTTCTGTTTTTTTGGCCACGATTGAGCACAAAGGAAAAGATTGAACACAAAGGAAAGAATTTACCCTGTTAACTTAGAAACTAAGTAAACAAAATCTGAAATAATGGTTTTCAGACATAGGGTAACAGGTAATGCAGGAGAGCCAGGAAGAGACACTAATGAGTTGAACCTTGTACTTTTCCAACTTATTTTCTGGAGGAAGTTCTCAGGTGAATTTGCAGGGAGTGGGAATCCAGACAGTGCCCAGCAGCCTCCCTGAGGTGACAAGAGAGATAATGGAGGATTTGGGCAGCTCTTTAGGGCTCTAATTTACAGAGAATGATCCTAGATGAGAGAAGAGAGGGAGGAGAGGCTTGTGCAGAGGCTGAGTTCTGGGCGTTTGCACAGGGTTCCTTTTCAGACCTGAATTGAATATTGCTCAGTGCACAATATGAAGACACTACGGTGGGCCAGGAAAGGAACAGCAGAAAGGATCAAAAGGAAAGACTCCTGGGTTTCACCCAGGGCACAACTAGTTCCTGCTCCTACCTGCTCGAGAAGAAACAGCTCATAGCAGGAAGGGTTTTCAGAAAGCTCATGGAAATACATATAAAGAAATAACAAAGTATGAATTCAATTCTTTGGTAACAAAATAAACACCTTCTAGTTACACCTTTACATGAACAGTTAGAGTACTCTTGTGGGGAGCAGGTAGAGTACTCCAAAGATACAGCTTCTGCACTGGGGTGAAAGTGAGTAAAGGCTGTTCTGTTCCTACCTTAGAATCAATCCTTGAAAGACTGTCAGTCCATTTCTAAGTCACTAGAATAAAGACAAAGAATATTTAAAGGTAGACAAAACTATGTAGCAAACAATAAAGTAAAATGCACAATGTGTGGCTCCAATAAAAAAAATTACAAAGCGGTACAATAGGCAGGAAAATATAGTTCATCATTAGGAAAAAACCAATCAATAGAAATGGATTAATGCTAAGACATGCTAAAAAGAGTGGACAATAATATTTAACTATCAACTGTAACTATGTCACATATATTTAGAACAATGAAATATAGCAAGAGGAGCTTAAGCAGAGATAAGGGAGGTATAAAAGGACCCCAATATAAACTTCTGGAAATAAAAATAAAATTTCTGAAAGGAAGAGAGATTAACAGCAAAGAAATAATTCAGAAAAAATTAATATATAGGTAGCTATTAAAACTACATAAAATTACAGAGAAAAAATACTGAAAAGAAATCAATGTGAACTATGAATGATGTAAAGTTGCCTAATGTATATGTAATTGGAACCCCTAACATGGGAGTAACAGAAAAACATTTGAGGAAATAAGGCCAACATTTTCCAGAATTAATGAAAACTATTACCCAAAGATACATGAAGCCTGGTGAAACCGAAGAGCAATACAACTACTCCAAGGCACAGCATTAGAAAATGTTAAAAATCAGTAAGAGAAGCCTAAAATCAGATAGAATGGACTCAATCAAAACAGAAAAGGAATACCTGTAGACTTCCTGTTGGGAAGACCATGAAGCAGCAATTTATTTATTTATTTATTTATTTACAGGCAGAGTGGACAGTGAGAGAGAGAGAGACAGAGAGAAAGGTCTTCCTTTACCGTTGATTCACCCTCCAATGGCCGCTGCGGCCGGCGCGCTGCGGCCGGCGCACCGCGCTGACCTGAAGCCAGGAGCCAGGTGCTTCTCCTGGTCTCCCATGCGGGTGCAGGGCCCAAGCACTTGGGCCATCCTCCACTGCACTCCCGGGCCACAGCAGAGAGCTGGCCTGGAAGAGGGGCAACCGGGACAGAATCCGGCGCCCTGACTGGGACTAGAAACTGGTGTGCCGGCGCCGCAGGCAGAGGATTAGCCTATTGAGCCGTGGCGCCAGCCTATGAAGTAGCATTTTCAAAAACCTAACAAAAATCTCAACTTAGAGACTGAGAGACTTGAGGGACATCATCAGGAATGCCAAAATACACACAATGAAAGAACATAAAGACAGAAGCAGAAAAAGATAATGGCTAATCACATCCAAAATTTGATAGAAAGCATTAACTATATTCCTCAGAAGCTCAGGGAGCAACAAGTAGGTAAACATAAGGAGATCCACATCCACACACATCATCAACAAACTATTAAAATGTAAAGGCAAAGAAAATCTCAAGCTGGTCATGTACAAGGGATTCTCAATAAAACTGATAGCTGATTTGTCAGCAGAAACTATGCTGGTCAGAAGCAACGGGGTACTGCAAAGACTGTCAACGGGGAATTGTAAAACCAGCAATTTTATTATATGAAAAGTCAAAATTGTTTATTTTTGTTCAATACTGAATTTGTTATTACCAGTACTGCCCTATAAGAAATACTAAAAATACTTCTTCAGAATGGAATGAAAGAACAGAAACTATAACTCAATTCTGCATCAAGAAACAATGAGTCCCAGTAAAGAGAATTATATAGATAAATGTAAAAAACAGTATAAGTGCATTTTTATTTTAAAAAATCTATACAGTGTCTGGCACTGTGGTGTAGCAGATAAAAGCTACCTCCTGCAGTGCCAGCATCCCATATGGGCACCAGTTTGAGTCCTGGCTGCTCCATTTAGATCCAGCTCTCTGCTTTGGCCTGGGAAAGCAGTGAGGAAGTCCTAAGTCCTTGGGCCCCTGCACCCGCATGGAAGACCCAGAGGAGGATCCTGGTTCCTGGCTTAGGATCAGCTCAGCTCCAGCTATTGTAGCCATCTGGGGAGTGAACCAGTGGATGAAGGACCGATTTCTCTCTCTCTGCACTCCCCCTTTCTGCCTCTGCCTCTCTGTAACTCTGCCTTTCAAATAAACAAATAAATCTTTAAAAATTTTATACAAAGCAAAGCAATAATTACATGTTGGATAAAATAATTTTCATGGCACTAACAGCACAAAGGCAGTAGGGTCAAGTGAAATAAGCCAGACCCAAAAGACTGGATTGTATAAGTATGGTGCCATTTAGATGAAAAGGCCCTCATGGGCCAATCCATAGAGATGGAAGGTAGGTTAATGATTGCTACTGGCTGGTGAGAGTCGGGAATGAGGAGTGATCACCAATGGAAATGGGGTTTCTTTTGAGGATGAGTAAAATGTTTTAAGATATTATAATCACAGTTGCAGGTTACATAACTCCTTGACTATACTAACAACTAATGACCTGTACACTTTCTTTTTTTAACTTTTATTTAATAAATTTAAATTTCCAAAGTACAGCTTATGGATTACAATGGCTTCCCCCCCATAACTTCCCTCCCACCCTCAACCCTCCCATCTCCCGCTCCCTCTCCCATTCCATTCACATCAAGAGTCATTTTCAATTCTCTTTATGTACAGAAGATCAATTTAGTATATATTAAGTAAAGATTTCAACAGTTTGCACCCACACAGTAACATAAAGTGTAAAATACTGTTTGAGTACTAGTTATAGCATTTATTCACATTAAACAACACATTAAGGACAGAGATTCCACAGAGGAATAAGTTCACAGTGACTCCTGTTGTTGACTTAACAAATTGACACTCTTGTTTATGGCATCAGTAATCTCCCTAGGCTCTTGTCATGAGTCGCCAAAGCTATGGAAGCCTTTTGAGTTTGCCAACTCCGATCTTATTCAGACAAGGTCATGGTCAAAGTGGAAGTTAACAGTGACTTGATCAGCCCTTGTCCTGACTGTTGATGTACAACTTAATACTTTATCCCTTTTAGTATTTTTTTTTGTTCTACTTAATACTACTGGTTGAACTCTGCAATTAACACACAATTATTCTTAGGTGTTTAAATTTGACTGAAAAGTGATCTCTGTTAAATATAAGAGTGGGAATAAGAGAGGGAGGGGATGTACAGTTCGGCACATGCTCAATCGGACTTGCCCCTAATGGTAGAGTTAGAAATGTGCCAATGTGCCAGGGGATTCCAATTCAATCCCATCACGGTGGCCTGTACCAATGCCATCTCACTAGTCCAAGTGATCAATTTCTGTTCACAATTGATCACACTGAGAGGTCTAAGAGTCAAAGGGATCACACAAACAAGACTAGTGTCTGCTAATACTAACTGATAGAATCAAAAAGGGAGAGAGTGATCCAACATGGGAAGCGGGATACACAGCAGACCCATAGAATGGCAGATGTCCTAAACAGCACTCTGGCTTCAGAATCAGCCCTTAAGGTATTCGGATCTGGCTGAAGAGCCCATGAGAGTATTTTAGACATGGAAAGCCAAGACACTCTGGAAAAAAAAAAAACCTAAATGAAAGATCTCTGCAAGTGAGATCCCAGTGGAAAGAACAGGCCATCAAAGAAGGAGGTAACTTTCTCTGACCTGTACACTTTAAAAGGGTGAATTTTTAAAAATTGGCTGATTTTGAGATCCCAGTGGAAAGAACAGGTCTTCAAAGAAGGAGGTAACTTTCTCTGAAGGGAGGAGAGAACCTCCACTTTGACTATGACCTTGTCTAAACAAGATAAGAGTCGGAGAACTCACAGGGCTTCCATAGCCTTGGAAACTCATGACTGGAGCATAGGGAGACTACTGATGCCATAGACAGGAGTGTCAATTGGTAAAGTCAACAACAGGAGTCACTGTGCACTTACTCCTCATGTAGGATCTCTGTCCTTAATGTGCTGTGTATTGAGATTTAATGCTATAATGAGTACTCAAACAATATATTTCACTTTGTGTTTCTATGGGGGTGCAAACTGTTGAAATCCTTACTTAATGTATACTAAACTGATCCTCTGTAAAAAAAAAAAAAAAAAAAAAAAAAAGAAATTATCAACTCCCAACTTGACTCTCACTGGAATTAAACATGACAATAGGTCTGATCTGATTTCATCATCATTTAAAAAAAATCATCTATTATTTTTCACTTTATGTTTCTGTGTGAGAGCAAACTGTTGAAATCCTTACTTAATGTATACTAAGCTGATCTTCTGTATATTAAGATAATCGAAAATGAATCTTGATGTGAATGGAGGGGAGAGGGAGTGGGAAAGGGGAGGGTTGTGGGTGGGAGGGACGGTATGTAGGGGAAGCCATTGTAATCCATAAGTCGTACTTTGGAAATTTATATTCATTAAATAAAAGTTAAAAAAAAATTGGCTGATTTTAATTAAAAATATATAGGCATGAAATCGACATTTTGCAATTATGATTATTGTTTTTAGCCCTTGTTTATACTCCTGTGGAACTGTGGTCTTCCTAATTTTTACTTGTTGAACATTATGGTTACTGGTGATTTAATCCTATGACTATGAAGTGTATTAAAATTATATCTTTGCAAAAACTGATTAAGAGAAGGGAAGGAGGGCAGGAGATTGGTTGGGGTGTGTGTGAGGCAAGTGTAGTTGTCTTCTTGAATGAGAAAGAGCAAGGGAATAGTGAAAAGAGGGAAAAAGACATTAGGGTGAAGAAAAAATATGATGTAATTGAACATTTTATTTAGGCATAAAAAATATTTGGCTGTGATTATTGACATACAAATGTGATGGAAACATTAAGTCAGAGGATGCCAAGTTTTGGAGAATTGTTTTTATTGCAAAGAAATCCCAAATGAGGTCTAATAATATGACTGTTTTCTTAGTTTCAGACAAAGGTAAACCAAACGGGCATGGGTGGAACTCCAACTTCAGATACAAAGAAAGAAGAAACTTGTAAAGAATGAAGCAATGGACAAAGCAATTCCTCTCTGAAACAGTGAATGGGAGTTGAGTCACTGAACTCACCTACACTTGGAGTAGAGGACTTCAGTATTTCCAGCCAGAATGAGCCATAATTTTTGGTGACACATGACTTCCATGTGTCTTCCATTCTTTGCTTTCATAAAGGGGAATTGAAAATCTTCATTCATTTTATATTTGTATGTTTGGGGGTATAAATGTGTATGGTAACTTGTCTTTTAGTGCCATAGGTCACTGGGCTAGAAGGAATCCCATCAGGACGTGGTAGAAGACAACAATCATGTGGAGATGCTGGTGGTCATGGAACTGAGTGTACTGAATGGGTGGGACATAATGTGTCTGCCGAGGTAGTAGGTTAGTTTGCTCTATTTTTGAGAGGAAAATTGTGGCAATAAAAGATCAGAGATTTCTATGTTCATCAAAAGCAATTTCTTTTTCCTCCTCCTTTGCATTATATTTCTAAACTTTCCTTAGAAAGAGGTGAGGTCAAATAATCTAAGAATATGTGCAGGAATGATAGTGATTTCTTTTTTTTAAGATTTATTGATTTATTTTATAGGCAGAGTTACAGAGAGAGAGAAACGTAGAGACAAAGAGAGAGAGAGAGAGAGATTCTTCATCCATGGGTTTACTCCCCAAATGGCTGCAATGGCTGGAGCTGGGCCAATTCAAAGCCACGAGCCAAGAGCTTCCTCCAGGTCTCCCACATGGGTGCAGGGACCCAAGCACTTGGGCCATCCTCTGCCACTTTCTCAAGTGCAATAGCAGTGAGCTGGATGGGAAAACAGAGTTAATGGGACTGGAGTTGACACTCATATGGGATGCTGGCACTGCAGGCAGCAGCATTATCCACTATGCCACACCACTGGCCCAGTAAGTGATTTCTAAAACCTCTTATTGTCCTTCCCTCTTTCTTTCTTCTATAATCTGCCCACTGAAGAGAGACACCCTGGACCTACAGGAAGACAGAGCAGCAAGATGGAAAGTGCCTAGGTCTGTGTGTTGCCTCGTGAGATCAGGTAGACCAGATCTCCCAGAATAGGGAGCCTCTCATCAGATTGTTGTGTGAGGAAGAAATACATTTTTATTTAACTCACCAACACAGTTTCATAGTCTACTATATTTGGTAAATGCTAGATCTTTAAAAGGAAATTGATTTTTTTGGGGCCTGATTTGTTAATGAACATGCTACATCTTCACAACACAAAATTCGTGATTTTCCAAGTTTGTGTAATCACAGAAGTCATTTTTTCACCTGGCCTCTGGACTGATGAAAATTTCTCTCCTAAAGAAGAAGGAAAAATTAGCTCAGTTCAATGTTTTAGAAAATAAATGCTTTTAGCCGGCGCCGTGGCTCACTAGGCTAATCCTCCGCCTAGCGGCGCCGGCACACCGGGTTCTAGTCCCGGTCAGGGCGCTGGATTCTGTCCCAGTTGCCCCTCTTCCAGGCCAGCTCTCTGCTGTGGCCAGGGAGTGCAGTGGAGGATGGCCCAGGTGCTTGGGCCCTGCACCCCATGGGAGACCAGGAAAAGCACCTGGCTCCTGGCTCCTGCCATCGGATCAGCGCGCTGCGCCGGCCGCAGCGCGCCAGCCGCGGCGGCCATTGGAGGGTGAACCAACGGCAAAGGAAGACCTTTCTCTCTGTCTCTCTCTCTCACTGTCCACTCTGCCTGTCAAAAAAAAAAAAAAAAAAAAGAAAGAAAATAAATGCTTTTAGGAAATGGAAGCCTAGAAAATACTGCAAAGATAGAGAAGGAACACAGAGGATGAAGAAACATGAGTGTTTGTATAAAAATTTTCTGGTGGAAAAGTTTCAAGAGGACAAAAACAACACTTCCCAATATCAAATGCTCACAGAGATCAAGGACAGTAGGAGGTCGCTGAGACCCTGGGAGTGCATGGTACAGTTAATAAGGCCAGGGCTACAAAGGGAAATCGTTATCCTGGGGAGGATGCATTCTCTCAATGGATATTATAGTTTTCCTTTCATATGTTCAGCAAGTAATTGCTGGGTACCTACCTGCATAGCAGGCTTTATACAGAACCGCAGCACATGATGACAACTAAGACAACCCCAACACTGAGGGAGGTTGCAGCCCACAGAGGAGTTTACAGAAAGAAATATCTCAAACCACATAAGATCATCATTATTTGGCCACAGTTTAATTGAAGAAACCCTAGAGGTTATCCAGCTACTTAAATTTTGTTTGTTAAGCAAATTTTGGCTTTCTCTTTATCTGCTTGTTGAACTTGTTCACAATGAGAGGGAGCCTAATGTGAACAACATTATTTTCACTATCATGCTCATTTTTTGACATCATGATTTTATCTATCAGTTTCCTGGAAATTTAGTTATTTTGAATCTGTCCTTGGGGGCTAGCTTTGTGGCATAATGGTTTAAGCTGCAGCCTGCAATGCTGCCATACCATATCAGCACTAGTTCAAGTTCAGGCTGCTCCACTCCTATCCAGCTCCCTACTAGTACACCTGTGAAAGCAGCAGAAGTGACCCAATTGCTTGACCCTTGCCACCCATGTGGGAGACTAGGATGGAGTTCTGGACTCTTGCCTTCAACCTGGCCCAGCCCTGGCCGTTAACAACCATTTGGAGAATGAACCAGCAGATGAAAAATTTCTGTCTCTGCCTCTTTCACTCTCTCTCTGCAACCCTACCTTTCAAATACATAAAGCTTAAAAAATCCTTTAGGATCAATCTATTAGAGAGTGAATAAAATGGACTCCTATATTCTAGAAAAAGCACTGCCTGAACTCATAGCTGACTCTTTTTATCCAGGGCTTCTCTTAACGGCTTCACATCTTTCTTCTCATATCCATGAGCACAGGCCAGATAACCTTGCTGAGCCTCAGTTCCCCATCTATGAAACACATCATATTAACATTCTGCACGTTCACATCATAGAAACCTCAGAATTTCAAGAGATTCTAGAGGCTACTAAATACACAGCACGTATGCATGCCCACAATGGTGTGTAGGCACACATACACATGAGTCAACGCATTGTCACACACATTATAATTTTTATTGTATGCAAGCAATCATTTTCCATCCTCATATTAAATAAATTGTCATTGGTTATATTCTCATTTCCAAAACTTGAAATTAACATCAACCCATTGTCAGTTTAATGTCTTTCCATCATACCACTCCAGTTTCAAAGAGAGGTGACAACAAAGGCTGGTGACCATGTGGGGCCATGTGGGGCGTGGTTGTTAAGGCACTGGAGAGCACATGAGCCTGACGGAAGCTGCCTCAGCTCCTACTGAGATCATGGAAGCAGCATATAGGTTGGCTCCATGGGTCTCTCAAACCTGGAGCCTTATCTGGGGTTTTGGCAGACTCAAAGGTTTCTGGGAATATATTACAGTGGAGTGATTGAAGAAGCAGAGAAGCAATCACTCCACTGTGGTTAGAACTTTGTTTTCAAGTCAAAATTACAAGACAGGTGAGTAAATTTTACAAATAAACAAAAGATAAGGAATCCAGGTAAACATCTGCCATTAGATTTCCACTCACACCATCAGGCAAGGTTAGGTCCTTGGAGTAGAGATCTTACAGTCTAAATTCTAACCATATAGGGTCAAAGCAAAGTCATTCTCCATAAATTAGCCAAACTGCAATGCCATTTGTTGTCCAGAATGATCCTCACAAGGAGTAAGTATCTGAAGTTGCTCTTTAACCTATTCCTGTTTTGCCCACCTATGTGATCTTTAATCTTCAGGGAAAAGCACTCTGTGACTGATGCTACTGCTCTAGTTTTTGGACTGCAATTCAGGAAAATTTCATAATTTGTCCAGATTTATGCAGCAACTGAGTAGCCAAGCAGAGGTCTGGATATGTTTCATTGGATTCCAAGTGACCCTACATGCTGCACGACTTGCTCTACTCTCTCCAAGATGACACAGGTGCATGAGTTTTTACCTGAAGGTCAAGGCTCTGATTCACCTTGCCTTATCTGCAGGGAAGAAAAATATTGTTTACTGGTCAAAACTAAGTCACAGAGCTTCAAAACCGTTTACTTACAACATGATAGAATAAACCCGAGGCGATATGTTACTAATATCTGCAGGGAAATTGTGTGGTCTCCAGATTTCTAAATGTTACTCCCTTCATTGGGAAGGTAACTCACCACAGAATGCTCCTGCAGATGGCAATGATAAATATTGAACTAGATAAGCTGTTTGGGAAAAATACAACCTATTGAGAAAGACTGTTTAGTACTGGTCTACAAACCTTTCCATTTCAGGACATTTAACAAAGAAAAATCCTATGGTTCTGTTTTCAGATGATAAAAAAAAAAAAAATCTCAGAAATAGGCCACACAATGTAGACCATGAAGCAACAGCTCCTCCTACAGGATCAAAGTGAGTAGTTCCAAAGAGTTCTTGTTGGATTCATTTTTAGAAAATGAACCAGTCCCCAAATGTGGGTTTTTTCTTCTGGGTTTGCTCTCAAGCCTCTGTCCCAATTCAAATGCATTGCTCCTCTTTCCTAGATGTCTAGAAAGCTGCTTTGCTTTATCAGAAGAAACTATCAAGGTTGGATCTAGCCTCACTTCACAGTATGGAAAGCAGCTCCTGTTCTTGGAGCAATTTCAACAAGGAAGGAAGACATTTTAAAGCAGCCTGCACGATGTTGGTCAGAGGGGCCCAAGTCTCCCCAGTAAGAGAGCTTTGTTGTGAGGACATTAGGCAAGATCTGAACTCAGTCCATTCTGTATAGTTACTTGGAAACCCCAGCCCCTGTTGTCACCTGCAGCTTTATTTCTGGTCTGGCCACAAGATGGCACCGTTCTCCAGTTGTTAACACCGCACCAGGCAGGGCCCCAGGGTGTGACGAAGTGCAGTAGGCAAAAAACTTGGCAAGAACATCACCCTTCTCGCACCAAACCTTTTTGTTGCTTTATGGTGAATGGGGAGGGTAAAGGGTACATTAAGTCAGCAAGCACTTCTTTCAAAGGAAGCTTGCTACATAAGGAAAACAAAAGGCTTGAATTCTGAGCAATTTCTCAATTTTATTCAACATTTAGGCACAGTTTCTTTCAGATTGGCATCAGAAACTATCACTACGGAAAAAGACTCACACCACAAACCATTTTTAAAACCGCTCTTATTCTGTTTTACTATATCCATGAAAAATAATAGTTTTGGTTTTTTCCTTTGGAAAAATTTCCCCAAGCTAGTGATGAGTTTTCTTTTTTCTTTTTCTTTTTTTTTTTTTTTGTCTTTTGGGACTGGACAGATGAGCTGGTTGGTAGAATTTCAACTGTGGCTTTTTAGCTAGCCTCAATTGTAGACTCAGGACATGGATATTCAATATACACATAAGACACACACAAACACATGTGTGCACACACATACACATGATACATACAAACACATGTGCATATGCACATATACATGAGACACAAACATGTGTGCATGCACACACAAATGTGACACGCATAAAGACATGTGTGTACACAAGCATACACAATATGACACACACAAACATGCGCATGCATGTACATACACATGCAACACACAAACATGTGTACATACACATGTGATACAAACACATGTGTGTACACACATGAATGCCCTTCCAGTGACCTACATTATAGCCTGAATCCTCTGTCCCGAAACCTCGCAGCTGAAAACCTTGCTCTTCTAATGTGGGATTCCAGGGCCCAACTGGTGGCTTAACCTATGTCACAACACCTGCCCTAGCTCCCTGCTAATGCTTCTTGGGAAGTGGCAGGTAATCACAGAGCAAGGAAGAAGTCAGGACACAAGAGAGACATCTAATGTGCTCTGGTATTGAATTGGCAGGAAGCTGGGGGCAAGCTGTCAGGCACAAACGGCCTCATTTATTTCTATCTTTGCAATTGAAACTTGTAAGTGAGGATATGAATCCTAGCTTCTTTTTTAAAAAATTATTTACTTATTTATTGTTTTCCTAGTTTTCACCTGCTGAATATTATGGTTAGTGGTGAATTAAACCTGTGATTATACAGTGGACTGAAAGTATGTCTTTGCAAATTAAAGAGAGAAAAGGAAGAAGGGGGAGTGAGGGTGAGAGAGGGTGAGGGAGGGAAGTGTGGTTGTCTTCTTAGAACTGTATCTATGAAATAAATGAAATCTGTTCTCCTTATATTAATTTTTAAAAATTTAAATAAATTTAAAGAAAAGATTTATTTATTTATTTATTTGAGAGAAAGAGAGAGAGAGACCTCTCATACACTGCCTGCAACAGCTAAGACTGGACCAAGATGAAGCCAGGAGCTGGGAATTCTAACTGAAATCTCATATGTCAGAGGCAGGCAGGGACCCAACTGCCTGAGCCGTCACTGCTGCCTCCCAGGCTGCATATGAGCAGTAGGCTGGAAATGGGAGCAGAGTTGTGACTTGAACCCAACGACACTGATATGGGATGCAAACACCCAAACAAGGTCTTAAGCACTACACCAAACACCCAACCTTTTCCGTGTGTTTTCATTGTCACTAGCTAACATTACACTTCCCCGAAGGTAAGGATCATAAACGTCTCTCAGAACTGTTTAAAATTCAGAAAGGTGCCACCGGGACTTGGCCCAGAGTAGAAACAGTGCAGGGAGAGCCTCACAGATCGGTGCTCACAGCAGCGACAGGTGAGAAAGCACCCAAAGAGCTGAGGGACCCAAAAGGAAGGGCAATCGGGGATGCAGAAAGCAAGGACCTTGGGGCTGGGGATGCTGAGAGGTGGCAGATGGCAGCAGTGGGGACCAGCAGGCGGTCCAACAGATAGGCAAGCCCATGGTAATTTGGGGACATCAAAGCAGGACACCAGTGACCAAGAAGGACCTGAGAACTCTCCCTGGAGGTCAGGGATTAGCTAGAGGAAAACCCTTGCCAGGGAAGCCATGGAGTCCCTCTGCTGGTTTGAAGACAGGTAGCCCACACCTGATCTGGAGATGGCTTCAGAAACAGGAAACAGAGGGAGAAATACCTGGAAGAAATGAAATTGTTGCAGGCGCTGTGGTGTAGCGGGTAAAGCTGCCGCCTGCAGTGCTGACATCCCATATGAGCGCCAGTTTGAGACCCGGCTGCTCTACTTCCGATACAGCTCTCTGCTATGGCCTGGGAAAGCAGTAGAATATGGCCCAAGTCCCTGGGATCCTGCACCTGCATGGGAGACCTGGAAGAAGCTCCTGGCTCCTGGCTTCAGATCGGTGCAGTTCCAGCCATTGCAGCCAGTCTCTCTCTGCCTCTCCTCTCTTGTCGCTCCCCGTCTTCGTGGAGGAACGACACAGGACCCTGCGTTGTTCTTTTGTCTGCTCGGCCCTCCCCGGGTTTGCTGCTGGTTCTTCCCGGGTTGGCTACTGTCCCTTCCACCTCCGTGGAAGGGCGGTTCCCCCTGGCCACTTTCCCCACTTCCGCAGGGGAGCGGCACACCGCCGGCCAGCTCTCTCGGGGGCTGCACAGGTGTTCCCTCAGATGTTCCTCTTAGATGTTCCTGGTGCATGTTGTCTCTCTCCTCCTTTATAGTCCTCTTCCACCAATCCCAACTCTGCTACCCACAAGCCGAGTACGCTGCTCTCCTCCAATCAGGAACAGCTCCTGCAGCTTGTCAAGTTGGTGAGAGGCAGCTGGGTAGAAGCTGTTGCCTCCTCTCCCAGCGCCATATTGTGGGAGAGCAGATGCATAGAATAAGTCTTAATTCCAGTAACTTAGTCTAGTCCGAGTTGCTCCCCACACTCTCTCTGTGTAACTCTGACTTTCAAGTAAAATAAATCTTTTAAAATAAATGAAATTGTTCTAGTTGGCAGTTTTGATGGTCTGCAAAGTGCATATTGAGTGGGGAGGAAGCTGGCTTGCATTGCTCCTGAGAGCTGACTGCATGCATCTCTTTCCAGCTCCATGCTCAGTATCATCATCTTGGTGCCTTGAAATGGGCTATGGTAGGGAGATGTATACCACAGAAACTGCAAAGGCTGAAAATCTACAGATTCACCCCCCCCCCTTGCAGAAAACTGATCATTAAACATTGACTAGCACACCACTGATTATATGTTATGTACATGCATGTGTATGTATGTATGTTTGTATTCAAAGTTTCTAAGCAACAGACCAAGAAACCTTTGTTAAGTATTCTCTCCAGTGTCCTACCATTCAAACACACACAGGCACACGCACCTAAAAACACATCATCATTGCCACAGATGGGATTTTGGAGTAAGATGAGACCTGTTACTGCAAAGGAAAAGTTACAGTTCTGACACATCTAAGCCATGGAGAGTAAATTTCACCACTGCTATTCTTAATAAGGAGAACTATTGGCTTTGGGTCGTTATCGGGATTGTCAGCTGCTCCTGTCATTGTCATCACATGGCTGACAAAGCACATGCTTTGGTTTCAAGGAACCCTGTCTTTGACTTTCAGCTCAACATTTACTATGTGATCCCAGGTTAAGCGAGTCCACCTCTGAATGTCCATTTCTTCATCTGTAAAATGGAGAGGAACTCTCCCTACCTTCTAAGGTGGCTGAGCAGAGAGATACAACAGTGTGCCTGTCAACATTCGGTTCACCCAACAGTGACTACTCATAAGGGAAAATGAACCCAATTAATTATTTTTAAAGATTTATTTATTTATTTGAATGTCAGAGTTACAGAGAAAGAGGGAGAGACAGAGAGAAAGGAATCCTCTATCCATTGGTTCATTCCCCAGATGGCTAAATCAGACAGGGCTGAGCCAGGCCAAAGCCAGGAGCTTTTTCCGGGTCTCCCACATGGGTGCAGGTGCCCATGCACTTGGGCCATTTTCTGCTGCATTTCCCAAGCCATTATCAGAAAGCTGTATTGGAAGTGGGGCATCTGGGACTCAAACTGCTGCTCATATGGAATGCTGGTACAACAGGCAGAGGCTTAACCTACTACACAGCACCCCCCCCTTACCATTTCTTAAGATTCAAAATTCTATCTTCTAGTTTTTTAATAAAGAAAAACACAGTACCTTAATTTATATAGAGTCACCCTACTGTGCACTCAAACTCCAGAACTTCTTACTCCCATCTAGTTATAACCTAGTACCTGTCAGTCTTTCCTCCTGCTCTCTCCTCCCTGCCTTCTCCAGCCTCTGGGGACCACCATATATATTTTTTTCTCCCAAAGAAATCTTATTTAATGAGTACAAATTTCATAAATACAACTTTAGGAATACAGTGAGTCTTCCCATCATACCAGCCCTCCTGCCCCCACCCCACTCCCACTCCCACCCCCACCACTCCTCCTCTCCCTCCCATTTCCTGTCCCATTCTCCATTAAGATCCATTTTCAATTAACTTTACTCACAGAAGACCAACTCTACACTAAGATTTCAACAATTTGCACACACACACACACACACAGTTTGAGAACAAGTTTCACAGTTGATTCTCATAATTCAACTCACTAAACAGAGTTTCTGCTTGGGAAGTAGGTGCACAGGGACTCCTGTTGATAATTCAACAATTGACACTCCTATGTATGACATCAGTGATCACCCGAGGCTCTTGACATGAGCTGCCATGGCTATGGAAGCATTTTGAATCCACAATCTCCATCAGTATTTAGACAAGCCATTAGCAAAGTGGTAGTTTTTTCCTGTCTTCAGAGAAAAGTACCTCCTTCTTTGATGACCACTTTCCACTGGGGTCTCACCCAACGAGGTCCTTAATGTAGGACATTTTTTTTTGCCACAGTGTCTCGGCTTTCCTTGCCTAAAATGCTCTCGTGGGCTTTTTAGCCAGATCCGAATGCCTTAAAGGTTGATTCTAAGGTCAGAGTGCTGTTTGGAATGATTGTCATTCTATAAGCCTGCTGTGTGGATTTCTTCCCATGTTGGAACCTTCTCTCTTTTTTTAATTCCATCTATTATTATTACCAGACCCTCGTTCTTATTTATAGAATCCCTTTAACACTTATCCTACCTATAAGACCACTTTAACACTTAATGTGATCCCTTTCACGCTTACGATGACATTTTTACCACCCAGCTTAATGGGATTTTGGGCCCCATGGCAAATTTTTAAACTGTAGCCTTAGATGTAACTCTGCAGGAATGCATGCAAAACTATACAGTTTTACAGTTACAAACTTCCTCCTCCCTCTCTTACTCCCACTCTTACTGAGATGCATCTGCAATTGACCTTATACACATAAGATTAACTCTGTTAAGTAAAGAGTTCAACAAATAGTATATGTATTTAAAAAAAAAAAACAAAACTGATCCTCAACAGTCAGGACAAGGCTATTTAAGTCATTGCTTCTCAAAGTGTCAATTTCACTTCTACAGGTTTCCTTTTAGGTGCTCTATTAGTTATCATAGATCAGGGAGAACATATGGTATTTGTCCCTTTGGGGATGACTTACTTCAGTAAGTATGATGTTTTCCAGATTCATCCATTTTGTTGCAAATGACCAGATTTCATTTTTTTTTTTACTGCTGTGTAGTATTCTATAGAGTATAGATCCTAAAATTTCTTGATCCAATCTTCAGTTGACCAGCATTTAGGTTGATTCCAGGTCTTAGCTATTGTGAATTGCGCTACAATAAACATGGGGGTGCAGATAACTCTTTAATTGTTGATTTCATTTCCCTTGGGTAAATTCCCAGGAGTGGGATGGCTGGGTCATATGGTAGGTCTATATTCAAATTTCTGAGGTATCTTCACACTGTCTTCCATAGTGTTTTACCGGTTTACATCCCCACCAACAGTGAACCCAGTTAGTTATAGCAGATACTTTTCTTTCCTCCATTGGCTGATGGGCTGGGGCAATCTCACTGGGAGTGGGTGAGGGAGCATCACAGTCTGCAGGAAAAGTCAGAAGTGGGCTAGACTACGACCACGTAGTTTAGGAGTTTGCAGGTGACCAGGTGACAAAAGGCAGTCCCCCAGGCAGAGCTGCTGTGAGATATTCATGTAGCAAACCCAAATAAGCTCCTACACCTTACTCTTGACGAACAAAATCCCTAGGCTGGATGTGGAGATGCTTTGTTAAAACAAAAGTGAAGAGGCTAAGAACAGACCTGCCTACACACACAGGCCCTTGAATGCAAAATCTCTGTGCGGCAAAATGATAGAAGGTGGTGTAAGGTGTCCAGCGCGTAACAGATCTTCCCAGGCAGACAAATCGATTCATTCACAGGCTTTTATTGAGGTTCCATTCCGGGCGAGGTTCCCCGGTCCCAACAGAGCAACAGAGCGGGGGCCGGGGAAGTCGTGCATCAGAGATTGGGAGAGCTTCTTTTATAGATTCAGGGCATGGGGGTTAAAGGTTGAGGCGGGTCTGATCCTCACTGGTTGACTTTAGGCACCCGCAGGGACCTTGACAAGGACTTTCTCCCCCGGAAGTAGGCCTCTCCATTCCCGGAAGTGTAGGCCTTCCTTCCATGCGGATCCCAAAGCTATCAGGTGGCCAGCTGGCCCCAAGGGAGGAGCAAGGGGTGACACAGGCTGAGACGGAATCTCTTTGCATGTCTCTCCCTCAGCAAACAAAAAAGGAGGTGAAAGAAATTGCAGAGAAGCCAACAAGAGCATGCAAGGGCTTTTGTATTTCCAAGTAAGTCTGGCATGAAAGGATGTGAGCCATGTGAAGAGGCACACGTGGGACCACAGTTTCATCACTGCTGTCCGAGGCTGCATGATGGCCTGAATATCATAACCTTTAATTATCTACACCCCGGAGGACAAATTAGAGAAAGTGCCAATAATACCTGAAACCGAGGACAGAGGGTCCGGAAGCTGTCAGCTGCCAGCTCCTCAGGAGCGGAGGAATCTTTCTTGATGTTTGCACATCCTGTGTGGTCGGGAAGAAAGCGAGAGCAGGGGGAAAGGATTTGAGGGGCCTGAGGGGCCTGATGCTCTATCTCCGGTCCCCTTCTCCCCACGTCCCCCCTCTCTGTCCTCTATGCTCCCAGCCTTCCACCTGCTCCCCCACTCCAGTCCCAAACACATAAACCTCTCAGGCTGTGAAGTATCTGGCATAACATTAACAACAACAACAACAACAGAGAGAGAGGCCTGAAGGGAAAGATTCCAGGCAGTCACACTTACAATCTATTTTAGAGGATCAAAGAGAAGAATAGTTGCAATGGCCCAGCCTTCCAACCCTTCACATTCTTCCTTTGTTAGAATTCTTTGAAGATGCCACACGGTCCTCCCGGGGGAGGGGGGGGGGGGCTCTTCCAGTGAAAGCTTTCAGAGGCCTTGATAAGGTTTCAATGCCAGAAATGGATGTATAAAACATGAGCAACAGGGCGAGCAGATAAGATTGAGACTCGGATTGAGGGCAGGGAAAGCGCCTGTACAATGGGGAGGCTGGGCACTCCGAGAATGCGCTGGAACCGGCAGAAGCCACACTCTGTTGTCTGCCTCGGGCGAGGAAAAGCAAGCT
This sequence comes from Oryctolagus cuniculus, assembly GCF_964237555.1. Taxonomy (NCBI): domain Eukaryota; kingdom Metazoa; phylum Chordata; class Mammalia; order Lagomorpha; family Leporidae; genus Oryctolagus; species Oryctolagus cuniculus. The sequence continues at coordinate 143,048,295 of NC_091437.1, forward strand.
GTGCTTCCCGCGGTAGATCTGTGGCCGAACGTGCCTCAGTGTCTCCTGTGAGAACGGAGGGTGCCCTCTGTGTGCTTTAGGGAATTAGGAAATACGGCTGGGGGCATTGATCAGGAATGTTTAAAGTCCCAGCGCAGAACTTCCTGATTAGCATAAACACAAACACATGTCCTTGTTGTTGTCTAGTTGATCAATCTCTTCATACATATTTATGAGCACCTGCCTGCCTTCAAGACTGTGCTGGGTCCCTGAACTCAAGAAGCACAAAGGCACATGGGAAGGAGGAGCTGAGCAACCACAGCAAAATACCCCAGAAGATGAGGTGCTAGGTAAATGAACAAACTCACGAACTCATGGACCACAACACAAGGAGTGATCTTTTCTTCTGTAAGTCCCTTGAGAAAAAGGGAGCTAATCTCACACTTCAGGTCAACTACAGCAGGGTTCTGCACAGAAACAGATCAATAGAAGAGATGAGGGGCCTTCAAAACACTCAAGCAAAATGCATATTATGGAAAACTATGTGTTGGAAAATTTGGGGCATCCAAATAAACTTTCTTGTAATTCCACTATTCCATGAACTTTTGCAGTCTGTCCTTTGAGAGCTGTCACTGGAAGGTGTCAGGCAGAACACCATTCCTGAATTCCATTTCCTCCACAGCTCTGTGATTCTAGGCAGGGCAAGTGACAGTGACCCAGCTAGGGCCAGTTTCAGGAGGCTGCTCATCCTCCAGGTCATGCATTTGCAAGGCTTCACTTGTTAGAAAAGAAACATCAAAGGCTGCCTTAAATAAGGAATGAAATGCAAATAGCCAACAAGTAGCCTGAGGCTAAGAATGGAAATAAATGGGGTCATGGAAGTCACTTTCTCTTGGAAAAAAGTATGCTATCTATATTGAGATTCAGATACCTGTGCTAGTGAGTAATAGAACTAGTACCTGCATCCTTCTTTATTTATTTTTACTTTTTAAGTTTTTTAAAAAGATTTATTTTTTTATTTGAAAGGCACAGTTACAGAAGAGATTGTCCACTCACTGGTTCACTCCCCGTATGGCTACAATGGCCAGGGCTGTGCCAGGCCAAGGCCAGGAGCCAGGAACTCTATCCTGGTCTCCCATGTGGGTGGCAGGGGCCCAAGCACTTGGACCATGTTCCTTTGCCTTCCTAGCTACATTAGCAGGGAGCTGGATCAGAAGTGAAGCTGCAGAAACTCAAAGCAGAGCTCATATGGGATGCCAGCATCACACGTAGCAATTTAATTCACTGCATCACAAAGTTGGCCCCACCTACACCCTTCTTACCAACACCTCTGATTCACTGATTGCCTGTTGCTGCAGACTCACAAGGAACTCAACGTCAGGGACATTGACCCACTTTGCTTGGCTCCGGTATGGAGGTGCTAAGAAGGGCCCTGCATTAACTGTCCCATCCTTTGTGTCCCCACAGAACTCTGTATCGTATCATATTTACTTTAATAGGGAGATTCTGCCTCCTTGATGGGTGCACCCATAGTGTTTAATGTGTTTTGTGAAAGAATGATAAATGTTTATTTCACTTCCAAACAGATCTACTAAGGTCCACGGTTATTTCTACCTTCAGTGGAGATAAACAGACACTTAATTTTGTCTGGAAAATGTCTCATCAGCTGATATTCATGGGAAAAAAGTTTCTCAATAAAAATAGAATATACTTAACTAAACAGACCAAAATGCTCTTTTATTTTAGGAAAAGAACCAGGAAGAAAAGTAGGGGGAAGTGCAACCACGAAAGAGCCAGCTAAGGTGTGAGAGGGAATTCTGCAATGATCTAAGCCAGGAATTGTCTTGACAGAATTTGGTGGGCTAGTTTTTCTAGACTGGCTAATTTTAAGGAATTGGCTAAAGTTAAAATGGCAGCCAAAATCACTGATGCCTTTTGGGGGTGAAAACGTTGCTTGGGCCCTAAGGTGACAGTTTTAGAAAATAACCCCTGCCACCAGTATTTGCAGAATATCAATGCTGAAGTATTTGACTTGACATTGCTCTTTCCCTGAGCGCAAACCTTGATCACAGGGTCGTAATGACAGATCCTTGAACAAATGTGTTAGGTCCCAGAACTCCCTGAAAATAGACGCAAGATATTATAAGAAAGAAAACTCTTTCATGGATGTACATGCCCAGGCACATTCCTGTGCATCGGCATTTTGTGAGGAAAGACCCTAGTGTGATTGATTTCCAGGATTTAAGAACTACTGTGCTACATTTGAGCTTTTGAAAAGTATCTGTTAAACAAATATCACAATTTTATGGTGGAAAGAATATTAGCCAGGAGACACAGACCCAGCAACTTGCCAATATCCATATGAGAGCCCATAAACATATCATTTAGCTTCTTTGAAGCTCAGCCTTCTTAAATATTTTAAGAATTTGTAAGTGTTACCATCAGGTATTACACCAACTTTAAGAATAATATTTATAGCAATTAATAAACTGCCCCTTAATCTCTTGATAATTAACTAATTAATGGATAATTTAATTCCAGCATCCAGTGGTCCTTCTTCATATGCAAAACACAGTGAAGAAAATATGTATTATTTGATATAAATCTTTAAGAATGTTCTTTCCACTGCAGCCAATACCGACATTTCTCCAAAGAGCTTTTGAAATAGTGTAAAAATTTTAAAAGACAGATATCTGGACACTTTGTTTTTTAGAAAAAAAATTAAAAGTATAGATAAAGCTCAGGATTAAGTTTTAGAAGCCATGGTCCAAGAATTTCATACCTTGCCTTATAAAAACAGAGAAGACTGTTGCCAAGTTGATTTTTGTTTCTATAACAAAATATCTGAGCCTAGTACCTTATAAAGAACAGAAACTTATTTTTCATGTTTCTGAAAGCTTGGAAGTCCAAGATCAAGGTGCCAGCAGGTCTGGGGTCTGGCAAAGGCCAGCTTCTCACCAGCAGCTCCATCAAGGTGTCCTCACTGGGCAGACAAGAAGGAAAGGGCAAAATGGGACAAATGCTGACTTAGCGTAAGGAGATAGAGGAAGAGTTAATTCACTCCCTCAAGCCCTTTGCTAAGGGCCCTAATCCCATTCACAATGTACCCTCATGTCATACTCACCTCCTAAAGCCCCTTACCGCTTAACACCATCACATTGGCCATTAAGTTTCAACACATGAATTTTGGAGGCCACAGTCAGGCTTAGAAAAGTAGGTGATTAAAATAGAAACATGACTGCCTCCATGACTTTGAATAAAACCAAGGATTAGTCAACTTCAGAAAATTTCACCATAGGATAATGACATCAACTTTTCCTATAGATTAGGAGAGGCTAAAATCTGGCAGAATTTGAGTTGTTAAAACCCAATCTGTTTAAATTTTAAAATGCATCAAACATTAAATGACATGAGGATTATAAGGATAAAAATGATGTATGTTTTTTTTTTTTCTCGGTGCAGCAAGAAATAAATTTGTCTACTCACTCTCTGATTTTGAGGACATTGGAAGGAGATGATACCTAGCTTAACAATTTGATCTGAGACAAAGTACATGCGGGGAAAATAAAAACTAAAAATGTCAAAACCTCTGCTGATTCTTTGTGCTCTTCAAGGAGGAGAGATGAGGTAATGGTGGTTTTGTAAAACACCTGACATATTCTTTCCAGGTAAGAAAGACAAAATTCTTGGCAGAATCTCCAGAAGGGGTTCTCAATTGACTGCACTAGGGAATGATTAAAAAAAAGTAGAAATTGAAGTACCCAAGATTCATCATGAAATTCTGATCTCATTGGGTTTGGATAAGGTCCAGAAAACAGAATTTATATAAAAGTTGTTTTTTGGTGATTCTGATGTGTAGCCAGAATTGATAATCATGGTTCATGAAGCAGATGACTGGGAGAAAAATCTAAATTGCTCTGCTAAATTATAAGAATTATATTGCTAAATTATAAGAATTCTTAGTTTTAGACTGATTACTTGATGGAATACTATAAAATTAGAAGGAAAATAAGAGAAGAGATTAGTAAAGAAGAATGACAAAATCCTCCAAAATGGCTCAGGCTGGAGTTTCCAGAGACACGTGCGCAACAAGGAATTCTCTGACATTACTGGCCCGGACTCCCCAAGACTGTTGATGTCAAATAGCTTGTTTGTTTCCTAACATACCATCATACAGTATATATTGTCTTGGTTATATACTGGAAAAGGACAAAAAAAATGACAATAAATCAGACCAAAAACATTCTTCCTGAGTAAGGAGAAACAAAGAAGGAATCAGGAAATGAGAAAACTTTGGGAATTTTTAGTAAACTGCTATTCTCAGACTCGATCATGGAGAGGGAATGTCAGAGTCATTGTTTGACAATTATGCTAAGCAATTTTGCTTCTAGACATAATGAAAACCCTGGTACCAGTGTACCTATTTCAGCATCAATCACTGCAAAACTATACTAAATTTATTTTTTTTTTCTTAAATTCAGGAGCAGGTATTTGGCACAGCAGTTAAAACACAATTTACGACACCCACATGCCATATTGGGATGCCTGAGTTTGAATTCTGGCTCTACTTCTGAACCAGCTTCTTGCTAATGAATACCTTATGAAGCAGCAGGTGATGGATCCAGTAGTGGAGTTCCTGTCACCCACATGGAAGAACCGGATTGAGCTCCACACTCCTGGCTCTGGCCTGGTAAAGCTTTAGCTGTCATTGGCATTTGGGGTGTGAAGAAGCAGATGAAAAATCTCTTTGAAGAGTGCTTTGGGAAGTGACATCAGCAAGATAGTAGAATAAAGGTTTTCTAGCACATGTCCTCACAGAAGTATTGGTTTTGACAACCATACACAGATGAGAGCACATTTGTGAGAGCGTCCAGCAGAAAAGTTCCAGTACATCATTTAAGCAAAAAATCCAAGAATAGATACACTGAACACAAATAAGAAAAATAGCTTCATTTTCACCACATCAGCCTTTCCGCATGGTGGTGAAGTTAAGTGCCAGAAGAGACCCACTCGCTTGGGACTTGACCCACAGGAGAAGTGAGAATGTAGCAAGTGAGCACCCAGCTTCCCTGGTGAGGAGAGTTACTAGCCAAAAGGCCCCCTTCTTTCACACCCCACCTATCTGGTAGTGGATGGATCTGAGTAGGTGGGAGATGCTGAGAGCAGAGAAGAGAGCACTCTTTTACTCACAGGTACTTGGTATTGATTTGTCTATACTGCCCAAAGCAATGTACTAGTTCAATGTACTTCCTACTGAAATTGCAGGGACAGTTTTCACAGTAATAAAAAAATCCCCAAATTTGTACAAAGTTATAAAGACCCATAACAGTCGATGCAATCTTGAACAGGAAGAAAACTAGAGGCATCACACTTCTTTGTATCTTCTATTACAAAGATAGCATAGCCAAACAATAGGGCAGGGCTGGTGCTGTGGCATAGCTGATAAAGCCACAGACTGCAGTGCCAGCATCCATATGGGCGCCGGTTTGAGTCCCAGCTGCTCCATTTCCTATCTAGTCCTCTGCTATGGCCTGGGAAAGCAGTAGAAGAGGGCCCAAGTCATTGCACCCCTGCACCCATGTGAGAGACCCTGAAACAGCTCCTGGCTTCAGATGGGCCAAACCAATGGATGGAAGATCTCTCTCTCTCTACCTCTCTCTCTCTCTCCCTCTCTCTCTCCCTCTCTGTAATTCTGCCTTTCATATAAATAAATCTTAAAAAATAAATAAATCTTTAAAAAAAAACAATAGGGCATTGGTGTAAATATCAGATATGAAGGCCAGTGTAACAAAGAGAGAGCCAAGAAAGAAACCTACAGATATTATTAATCCTCATAATATTGATTAAATGTAAATTTTTTAAAAATCTATACCTATACAATTTCTAGAAGAAAACAAAGGATAAGATCATTGGACAGATAAAGTTTATTTGATTACAAAAATTTCTCACAATGAAAAAGACTGATAAATTGGAACTTTGTCAAAATTAAAACTATCTTTTTTTCTCTTTTTTTAACTTTTATTTAGTAAACATAAATTTCCAAAGTACAGTTTATGGATTACAATGGCTTCCCCACAATAACTTCCCTCCCACTCACACCCCTCCCATCGCCCGCTCCGTCTCCCATTCCATTCACATCAAGATTCATTTTCAATTCTCTTTATATACAGAAGATCAATTTAGTATATATTAAGTAAAGATTTCATCAGTTTGCACCCACACAGAAACACAAAGTGTAAAATACTGTTTCAGTACTAATTATAGTATTACTTCACATTGGACAACACATTAAGGACAGATCCCACATGAGGAGTAAGTACACAGTGACTCCTGTTGTTGACTTAACAATTTGACACTCTTGTTTATGGCATCAGTAATCTCCCTAGGCTCTAGTCATGAGTCGCAAAGGCTATGGAAGCCTTTTGAGTTTTCCGACTTTGATCTTATTCCGACAGGGTCATAGTCAAAGTGGAAGTTCTCTCCTCCCTTCAGAGAAAGGTATCTCCTTCTTTGAGGCCCATACTTTCCACTGGGATCTCACTCACAGAGATCTTTCATTTAGGTGTTTTTTTTTTTTTTTTTTTGCCAGAGTGTCTTGGATTTCCATGTCTAAAATACTCTCATGGGCTCTTCAGCCAGATCCGAATACCTTAAGGGCTGATTCTGAGGCCAGAGTGCTGTTTAGGACATCTGCTATTCTATGAGTCTGCTGTGTATCCCGCTTCCCATGTTGGATTGTTCTCTCCCTTTTTTATTCAGTTAGTTAGTATTAGCAGACACTAGTCTTGTTTGTGTGATCCCTTTGACTCTTAGGCCTCTCAGTGTGATCATTTGTGAACTGAAATTGATCACTTGGACTAGTGAGATGGCATTGGTACAGGCCACCTTGATGGGATTGTATTGGAATCCCCTGGCACATTTCTAACTCTACCATTTGGGGCAGGTCCAATTGAGCATGTCTCAAATTGTATATCTCCTCCCTCTCTTATTCCCACTCTTATATTTAACAGGGATCACTTTTCAGTTAAAATTTCAACACCTAAGAATAATTGTTTGTTAATTACAGAGTTCAACCAATAGTACTAGAACAAAAAAATACTAAAAGGGATAAAGTATTAAATTGTACATCAACAGTCAGGACAAGGGCTGATGAAGTCACTGTTTTTCACAGTGAACATTTCACTTCAACAGGTTTCCCCCTTGGTGCTCAGTTAGTTGTCGCTGATCAGGGAGAACATATGATATTTGTCCCTTTGGGACTGGCTTAATTCACTCAGCATAATGTTTTCCAGATTCCTCCATTTTGTTGCAAATGACCGGATTTCATTGTTTTTGATTGCTGTATAGTATTCTATAGAGTACATGTCCCATAATTTCTTTATCCAGTCTACTGCTGATGGGCATTTGGGTTGATTCCAGGTCCTAGCTATTGTGCATTGAGCTGCAATAAACATTAAGGTACAGAAAGCTATTTTATTTGCCAATTTCATTTCCTTTGGGTAAATTCCAAGGAGTGGGATGGCTGGGTTGTATGGTAGGGTTATATTCAGGTTTCTGAGGCATCTCCAAACTGACTTCCATAGTGGCTTTACCAGTTTGCATTCCCACCAACAGTGGGTTAGTGTCCCTTTTTCCCCACATCCTCTCCAGCATCTGTTGTTAGTGGATTTCTGTATGTGAGCCATTCTCATGGGGTGAGGTGAAACCTCATTGTGGTTTTGATTTGCATTTCCCTGATTGCTAGTGATCCTGAACATTTTTTCATGTGTCTGTTGGCCATTTGGATTTCCTCTTTTGAAAAATGTCTATTGAGGTCCTTGGCCCATCTCTTAAGTGGGTTGTTTGTTTTGATGTTGTGGAGTTTCATGATCTGATTGTAGATTCTGTTTATCAACCCTTTATCTGTTGCATAGATTGCAAATATTTTTTCCCAATCTGTTGGTTGCCTCTTCACTTTCCTGACTGTTTCTTTTGAAGTACAGAAACTTTCAATTTGATGCAATCCCAAATGTTAATTTTGGCTTTGACTGCCTGTGCCTCCCGGGTCTTTTCCAGAAATTCTTTGCCTGTGCCAATATCTTGAAGGGTTTCTCGAATGTTCTCTAATAATTTGATGGTGTCGAGTCATAGATTTAAGTCTTTAATCCATGTTGAGTGGATTTTTGTGTAAGGTGAAAGGTAGGGGTCTTGCTTCATGCTTCTGCATGTGGAAATCCAATTTTCCCAGCACCATTTATTGAATAGACTGTCCTTACTCCGGGGATTGGTTTTGGATCTTTGATCAAATATAAGTTGGCTGTAGATGTTTGGATTCATTTCTGGTGTTTCTATTCTGTTCCATTGGTCTATCCATCTGTTTCTGTACCAGTACCATGCTGTTTTGATAACAACTGCCCTGTAGTATGTCCTGAAATTTGGTATTGTGATGCCTCCAGCTTTGTTCTTTTTCTGTACAATATTGCTTTAGCTATTCAAGTTCTCCTGGTCTCCATATGAATTTCAGTATCATTTTTTCCAGATCTGAGAAGAATGTCTTCAGTATTTTGATTGGTATGGCATTGAATCTGTAAATTGCTTTTGGGAGAATGGACATTTTGATGATGTTGATTCTTCCAATCCATGAGCATGGAAGATTTTCCTTTTTTTTTTTTTGGTATCCTCTTCTATTTCTTTCTTTAAAGTTTTGTAATTTTCATTGTAGAGATCTTTAACGTCCTTGGTTAAGTTTATTCCAAGGTATTTGATTGTTTTTGTAGCTATTGTGAATGGGATTGATCGTAGCAGTTCTTTCTCAGCTGTGGCATTGCCTGTGTATACAAAGGCTGTTGATTGTTGTGGATTGATTTTATATCCTGCTACTTTGCCAAACTCTTCTATGCGTTCCCATAGTCTCTTAGTAGAGTTCTTTGAATCCCCTAAGTAAAGAATCATATCATGTGCAAAGAGGGATAGTTTGAATTCTTCCTTCCCAATTTGTATCCCTTTAATTTTTTTTTCTTGCCTAATAGCTCTGGCTAAAACTTCCAGAACTATATTGAATAGCTGTGGTGAGAGTGGGCATCCCTGTCTGGTACCAGATCTCAGTGGAAATGCTTCCAACTTTTCCCCATTCAATAGGATGCTGGCCATGGGTTTTTCATAAATCGCTTTGATTGTATTGAGGAATATTCCTTCCATACCCAGTTTGCTTAGAGTTTTCATCATGAAAGGGTGTTGAATTTTATCGAATGCTTTCTAGGCGTCTATTGAGATAATCATATGGTTTTTCTTCTGCAGTCTGTTAATGTGGTGTATCATGTTGATTGTTTTGCGTACATTGAACCATCCCTGCATACCAGGGATAAATACCACTTGGTCTGGGTGGATGATCTTTCTGATGTGTTGTTGCATTCTATCGGCAAGAATTTTATTGAGGATTTTTGCATCTATGTTCATCAGGGATATTGGTCTGTAATTCTCTTTCTATGCTGCATCTTTTTCCGGCTTAGGAATTAAGGTGATGCTGGCTTCATAAAAAGAATTTGGGAGGCCTCCCTCTTTTTCGATTGTTCTGTATAGTTTGAGAAGAATTGGAGTCAGTTCTTCTTTAAATGTCTGGTAGAATTCAGCAGTGAATCCATCTGGTCCTGGGCTTTTCTTTGTTGGGAGGGCCTTTATTACTGTTTCAATTTCTGTCTCAGTTATGGGTCTGGTTAGGTTTTCTATGTATTCCTGGTTCAATTTAGGTAGGTTGCATGTGTCCAGGAATCTATCCATGTCTGATAGATTTTCCTGTTTGCTGGCATACAAGTCCTTGTAGTAATTTCTGATGATTCTTTTTATTTCTGTGGTGTCTGTTGTTACGTTTCCTTTTTGATCTCTGATTTTTATTGAGTTGGGTGTTTTCTCTTCCTTTTTTAGTTAGTTGGGCCAATGGGGTGTCAGTTTTGTTTATTTTTTCAAAAAACCAGCTCTTCGTTTGGCTGATTTTTTGTAATTTTTTTTTTGATTCAATCCTGTTGATTTCTTCTCTTAATTATTTCTCTTCTCCTACTAGATTTGGGTCTGGCATGCTGCAGATTTTCTTGATCCTTGAGATGAATTGAAAGCTCATTTATTTGGTGCCTTTCCAATTTCTTGATGTAGGTACCTATTGTTATAAACTTTCCTCTTAACATTGCTTTTGCTATATCCCATAAGTTTTGGTATGTTGTGCTGTTATCCTCATTTACTTCCAGAAAGTTTTTGATTTCTCTTTTGAGTTCTTGTATGACCAATGTTCATTCAGGAGCATGTTTTTCAATCTCCATGTATTTGCATATGCTCTAGGGATTCCTGAGTTGCTAATTTCCAATTTCATTCCTCTATGGTCTGAGAAGCTGCATCGTATGATTCTAATTCCTTTGAATTTGCTGAGAATTGCTATATGGCCTTAAAACTATCTCTTTAAAAGGCACTTCAGCAAATGAGAGGACAAGGGACAGACTAGAGAAGGATATTTACAACATGTATTCCAATATCTAACAAAGGACACTGACAAACCTACAAATAAAATTTACATCGCAATAATAAGAAAGACAAGCCAATAGAAATTTGGTCAATGATTGAAAAGATACTTCACACAAGAAGATATTCAAATGCCCAATAAGCACTAGAAAAATTATTTAGCATCACTTTCGGTCAATGAATGCAAACAATCCTTGCAGACTTTTAAGAATTCAATAAAGGTGAGCTGTGTTATTGTTACTACCAAGAGTCAGAAACCATGCTAGGCACAGAGAGGGCTGCAGTGATAAACAGTGTGGAGATCCCCACCCATGGGAAGCTTAGGGTTTGGTGAGAAACAAGACCAGTTAATTCTTTTTTTTTTTTTAGATTTTTTTTTTTTTGACAGGCAGAGTGGACAGTGAGAGAGAGAGAGACAGAGAGAAAGGTCTTCCTTTGCCGTTGGTTCACCCTCCAATGGCCGCCGTGGCCGGTGCGCTGCGGCCGGCGCACCGCGCTGATCCGATGGCAGGAGCCAGGAGCCAGGTGCTTTTCCTGGTCTCCCATGGGGTGCAGGGCCCAAGCACCTGGGCCATCCTCCACTGCACTCCCTGGCCACAGCAGAGGGCTGGCCTGGAAGAGGGGCAACCGGGACAGAATCCGGCGCCCCTACCGGGACTAGAACCTGGTGTGCCGGCGCCGCTAGGCGGAGGATTAGCCTAGTGAGCCGCGGCGCCGGCCTAGATTTTTTTTAACTTTTATTTAATGAATATAAATTTCCAAAGTACAGTTTATGGATTACAATGGCTTCCCCCTCATAATATCCCTCCCACCCGCAACCCTCCCCTTTCTCACTCCCTCTCCCCTTCCATTCACATGAGGATTCATTTTCGATTCTTTTTATATACAGAAGATCAGTTTAGCATACATTAAGTAGATTTCAACAGTTTGCTCCCACACAGAAACATAAAGTGAAAAATACTGTTTGAGTACTAGTTATAGCATTAAATCACAATGTACAGCACACTAAGGACAGAGATCCTACATGAGGAGTAAGTGCACAGTGACTCCTGTTGTTGACTTCACAAATTGACACTCTTGTTTATGGCATCAGTCAGGAAAGTGAAGAGGCAACCGACAGATTGGGAAAAAATATTTGCAATCTATGCAACAGATAAAGGGTTGATAAACAGAATCTACAATCAGATCATGAAACTCCACAACATCAAAACAAACAACCCACTTAAGAGATGGGCCAAGGACCTCAATAGACATTTTTCAAAAGAGGAAATCCAAATGGCCAACAGACACATGAAAAAATGTTCAGGATCACTAGCAATCAGGGAAATGCAAATCAAAACCACAATGAGGTTTCACCTCACCCCATGAGAATGGCTCACATACAGAAATCCACTAACAACAGATGCTGGAGAGGATGTGGGGAAAAAGGGACACTAACCCACTGTTGGTGGGAATGCAAACTGGTAAAGCCACTATGGAAGTCAGTTTGGAGATGCCTCAGAAACCTGAATATAACCCTACCGTACAACCCAGCCATCCCACTCCTTGGAATTTACCCAAAGGAAATTAAATTGGCAAACAAACAAGCTGTTTGCACATTAATGTTTATTGCAGCTCAATTTACAATAGCTAAGACCTGGAATCAACCTAAATGCCCATCAACAGTAGACTGGATAAAGAAATTATGGGACATGTACTCTATAGAATACTATACAGCAGTCAAAAACAATGAAATCCGGTCATTTGCAACAAGATGGAGGACCAGTTAATTCTTGCAATCGACACAGAGGTGTTGAAGGAGTCCTTTGGACAAACATCCTTTACAGACACAGAAGTTCTCAACATGTGTCCCATGGATACTTACTTTCTGCCTTTCTCTTGGAAAATAAATGGTTCAGACTGGCACTTTGTAACCACTGGCTATTGTTACATAATTTATACTATAATCTGCATGTGCATATCCTAGATGACAATTTATACACATTGAAACAAGAAGAATGTGTACTTCTTGATAACTTTGCTTGAAATGTGTTGGGTATTTTTATGTTGGTCTTAGAGAAAATTAGGGGCTTTTACTCAAATGAAGCAAGATGAGGACTCCATGTTAGTAACTCCTCACATTAGCATCAGGAGGTGTGTCAAAATGGTCTGCACTCTGACATAGAGTAAGTCCCCTGGATTTGGTTATTGGTCATGGATGAGGTAAACATCGCTTTGACCACCTTCTCAGGCCAATGTGCCTGGAGCTATTATTTCGCTGTGGCTGATCTAACAAATTAACGCAAACCTGGTGGCTTGAAACAACAGAAGTGCATTGCCTCACAGTTCTGGAGGCCAGAAACCATAAATCATGGTGTCAGCAGGGCCATAGTCTCTCCAAAATCTCTGAAAAGAGAACTGATGTCACGTTTTTCTGCCAGCTTCTGGTGGCTGCTGGCAATGCTTGGAATGTCTTGACTTGTAGCTGCACCACTCAGATCTTTGCTGCTGTCTTCACTTTTCCACCTTCTCTTCTGTCTATCTAGTCTTCTCATCTACCTCTTATATAAACATTTGTTGTTGGACTCAGGGCCTGGTTGAGTCATGACCTCATCTGAAGATCCTTGACTTAATCTCAAGTGCAAAACCTCTTTTTCTAAATCATGGGTTCCTGAGATTCAGAAATGGACATTTCCTTTGGGTGGTCTCCATTCATCCCTCTGCTGATGCCATCTTCCTACAGTTCCTGGACCTTCAACTGGGAATAGTAAAGCAATTGGCACAATGGAATAGTACTTAGCATTGTCGGGATGAAGAAATAAAAGAATAGGGAAATAATTGAATTCAAGGCTCATGAGGGCAGAAATGGTAGTTTATTGTTATTTCACAGCACTTGTAATATTGCCTCACATAAAAGGAGGTTTTATAGATGTTTATTAAGTCTATGAATTTAATTCAGTGGATAACTCATGAACAGGACTTCATCTCTTGGTGTCATGGAGGAATCAAACTTGTTCTCAATGACTGAAATTTTGCTAAGTTTCCCAAGCAAACAGCTATACCAGAAAAATTTGATGCTAAGTACTGGAGTCTTGGGCAGGCGGAAATGTAGCTGGAGTTGGGCTCGGATTAGGGAGAAAGTGAATCCTGCAGGGTGGGGGCAGCTGCACATGCGGGGAGGCAGGCAAGCCTCCGTTTCTTGGTTCTGGGGGAGTGAAGTCTCCTCTTCCAACTATCATAAAAATTTCCTTTCACATGGTTGTTCAGCAGTTCCTTTTATAATAAAGTAACCATTGAGAATGAGAGATTGCATGCTTTGTGAAATTTTCAGCTGTAGGAGACACTAACTTTAAAAACAAAAACATACTTCTTGTGTTTTCCTGTAGAGAAAAAGTGGATAGGACCTTCCGGAGCATCTATTCTTCAAATCGTCATCCTGCTGGGTATCCCCAGAGACTTTCTGATTATTGGGCTCTCACCCAGAAGTTGTGCACTGCAGGGAAGCCCAGTGACTAGGGCAAACAGATAACAGACAAGAAATTTTCTGAGTGACATTTCCTATGGCCTGCCAAGAGACACTTGACCACTCTGTGTCTCAATTATTGGTAAATTGGGGACAGCGGTAACAACACTTGCTTACCCTACAGGAATGCTGTAAGAGCCAATTAACCATGGGCGATATCACTGGAGATTGAAGGATGAGCACCATTATGTAGTTACAAAGCATTATTACTGTAGTGTGAGTGGGGAATGGAAAGTAGAGGCTTAGCAAGGAAATTCATGGGTCTGCCTTGCAGCAGCTTCCTGATAAATTGCCAATAAAGCCCTCCTAATTTATCTCATTCCGCCTGCGTGTTGACTGGTGCCTTGCAGTCCCTGCAGATGACAGAGAACAAGCTAGGAAGCCAAGTCAGGTATAAAACACTGACAATGTGAGAGCAAGCACTGCAGAAGAGATTTCTTTTTCAGGAAAGTTTTAAGAATCCTTTTGAATTATATCTAGAATGTAGATTCAGAAACTGGAATGGGAGGAGCCTGACATAAAGTTGGAGAGGAAGGGGAATTATTGAAGATGTATTTCACCTTGAATTAAGGGAGCCAAGATCCCAGGCAGTGACCTTCAGGGTTTAAGTTGGTGTTCATCAGCTTGACTTGAGATCTTCTCATGAGAAATGGGACCTCTCAAACTGAGCTGCAAGACCAGACAAAACAGGCTGATGACTCTGTATGAGCATTTAGCAATGTGTGAAGCCCACTGAGCCTTACCAAAAGGACTCTCTTAAGAATTGAAATAAAAAATATACAAACACTTCTGAAGCTGCAGGGTTGATTTTTGGGGAGAGAGACTTGAAAAATTAAAGACTGTCCTCAAACCCAAGCCAATAGGCCATGCTCCACCTGGGAACTTTGGTACAATGCCAGCCATGTGTGTTTATTGCTAACTCCTTGTGGTTAGCAAAAGAGAAAAAGAAATCAACTCGCATAAGAAAATAACAAAAGGACTGTAAATGTGGAAACAACTCAGACTATTGGGACAAAAAAACATCTGCTCAACAGAAATTTCATCCTGCCAGTTGAACAAGAAGATTAGAGGACTTAAGGAGAAAATCCATAAATCTGGAATACTCCAGAATACTAAAATATGTTGAAGGTGACTAAATATTGGGCCTAGGAAGGTATCCTGGGAGTGATTGTTTGAAACCCATTTATTTCTTCTGCCTTTACAGTGGTTACTATTGATTTCTTATTGTATGCCAAACTGTACCAAATGGTTTAGATATATCATACTTCATTGTGGCAACAGCCTTTTACATGAGAGTCTCAAATTAGTTCCATTTAGGCATGAAATGTCTGAGGATCAGGAAGGTCACAAAATTTCCCAGAGTGCCCCAGTGTCGCTCCCCCTCTTCGTGGAGGAACGACACAGGACCCTGCGCTGTTCTTTCTGTCTGCTCGGCCCTCCCCGGGTTTGCTGCTGGTTCTTCCCGGGTTGGCTACTATCCCTTCCACCTCCGTGGAAGGGCAGTTCCCACTGGCCACATTCCCCACTTCCGCAGGGGAGCGGCACACCGCCGGCCGGCTTTCTGGGGGCTGCACAGGCGTTCCTTCAGATGTTCCCCTTAGATGTTCCCCATAGATGTTCCTGGTGCATGCCGTCTCTCTCCTCCTTTATAGTCCTCCTCCGCCAATCCTAACTCGGCTGCCCACACGCCGAGTACGCTGCTCTCCTCCAATCAGTAGCAAGTCCTACAGTTTATTGGTTGAACTGGAGGCAGCTGTGCGGAAGCTGTTTACTTCTCTCCCAGCACCATATTGTGGGAGAGCAGATGCATAGAATAAGTCTTAATTCCAGTAACTCAGTCCAGTCCGGGCTGTTCCCCACACCCCAGGAGACAAGTGGTGAATCTAGAACTCCAACTCTGAGATTCTGACTCCTACAGCCATGTGTGGTTATTACTATTGTTCCCTCTCTTCAAACACTTAGGTGAGGAAACAACTTCTGAGGTAAGCAGGATTTAAATATCTTCCCAGGCTTATGGCTGAGATTAAGGGAGTTAAGTGCCCTAACAACATTCTTAAGAAGATGTCATGGGAGGTTGGTAAAAGAAGAGATAAAGTCTATTGGGCTTAGGGAAATGGATGAAGTGAAATAAAATAGGAGAAAGGCAGTCTGGATACAGAGAGCCAACTTCTCACCATTTCATTTTTGTTGCTTGGCTGAAGTAGTTGCTGTCTCATAAGACTTCCATAGCAGGTCTATGTAGGGTGTAGTGTTTTTCCTATTTACCAAAGCAGGAATTCAAGCAGAGAGATGTGAAGTAAAGAAACACTAGTCATAGAATGGAAAGGATAAAAGCTACAGCCCTACTCTAAGATCCTGAACTTGAAAGTTCTTATCCATTGCTTCATGGAGGAAGAGTCAGTCAACGGGTAGGACTTGCATACTGTCCAGGGTTTCCACAGAGAATATGGAAGCTATTCCAGATTAAAAAAAAAAAAGTGGTATTTTTGAAGGTGTAAAGGTGGGAAAGTGCAATGCAGTTTTGGAAAAAGTACAAAATAGTCCAATTTAGATGAATGTGAAGGATCAGAAGAGGCTGGTGAGGAAATGACTTACAATGATGTCAATTTAACCTTGCCTATAGGATGCAAAACTGCAGTATGAAAACATTGAGAATTACTGAAAATGTTTTAGCTGAAGAGAAGGTGATCAGTGTGGTATAACCTCTATGTCCACGTAGTACAAATGAAAAGGTGACAATGGAAAACAAGGGACTCATCCCTTGTGTTTGGGAGGAGTAGCATGCATGAAGTAATCAAACCACACATCCTGATACAGAGCAAGCAGAGAAGAAATTTTTTCCCAGGGGCTGCTTTCTCTTGCTAATATTGCAGTGTGAAGATTATTTTTATTTATTTGTTTATTTGACAGGTAGAGTTAGACAGTAGAGAGAGAGACAGAGAGAAAGGTCTTCCTTCCGTTGGTTTACCCCTCAAATGGCCGCTATGGCCGGCGCCCTGCACTGATCCAAAGCCAGGAGCTGCGTACTTCCTCCCGGTCTCCCATGCCGGTGCAGGAGCCCAAGCAACTGGGCCATCCTCCACTGCCCTCCCGGGCCACAGCAGAGAGCTGGACTGGAAGAAGAGCAACCTGGACCAGAACCCAGAGCCCATATGGGATGCCAGCACTGCAGGCGGAGGATTAACCAAGTGAGCCATGGTGCCAGCCCCGCAGTGAGAAGATTATTAAGCTACAAAACAGAATGACAGCCATCCCAGCCCTTGCAATGAGGTCGGCAAAATTTAAGCTGAAACTAAAGCCTCCTGAAGCAGATAGCCACTAACCATAGATTCAACAGGCCTGATTGGCCTTTCTGTGTCCCCTCCTCCTTGCATATCTTCTCCACTTGGTAAGTGCTAAGTGATTAAAGCTAAGGTTCATGGTTCTTCGTCAAGAGCTGCACATATGCATGCATAAATAATAATTCCAGAGGCTCTCTGCTCTGAAGTGTATACCCTCCTACACACACACACACACACACACACACACACAATACATACCAGTAGGGGGCACAAGCTAACATCTGTTTTGCAAGAGAGAAACATGAAAGAGGAATATGTCAGGTGAAATGTCAACCATAAAAGAACAAGTCAATGGGTGGAAGTAATAGCACGTTTGCCTGCTGTTCAGCCTAGGAACTTTTTAACAGTTCTAGAGATCAGTGGTGAGGATTGCCCCTCAATGTGAATATACTTTATGTCAATGAACTGGCTAAAATGAAAAACCTTGTGTTATGTATATTTAATTACAATAAAAAAAGCAATTTCTTCTTCTTAAAAGCAAACTTCTTCCAGAGCATGTTGCTGCTGCTATTTTGAAATGATTTCTTGAAATTTCATTTCCAGTTGTTTGCTCCCAGTATACAAAAACACAATTGATCACTTTTATGTTAACACTGAATGCAGTGACCCTGTTAAGTTTACTTATTAGTGCTATGAACTATTTTTTAAATTCCATAGAATAATCCATGTAAACAGCTCTATGGCAGTAAATAGAGTTATATTTCTTCTAAAATTTATGCCTTTATTTTCCTGATTGTGATACTTAATACCACCTGCAGTGAGCTGGAAATTCTTGCTTATTCCTGACATTAGGAAAAAATTGTTCAACATTTCACCTTCAAGTAAGATGTCACAGTAAGATATTTTAGATGTCCTGTATCAAATTGTGGAAATTTTCTCCCACTCCTAATTTAAAAATTTTTAACATGAATACATGAATAGCATTAAGTTCTGTCAAATGCATTTTCTATATCAATTAAAATTGCCTTATGAGTGTTCTCTTTTATTCTGTCAATGTGATAAATTGAAGTGACCAATTTTCAAATCTCATACCACTTTTGCAGTACCAAGGTAAAGATCATAATATAAAATCACTTTTTAGGGGTAGGTGTCTGGTGCATGGTTAAGACACTGCTTGGGATGCCTGCACCCTGTATAAGAGTATTTGAGTTCAGGTCCCAGCTATGTTTCCAATTCCAGCTTCCTGCTGATGTGTAGCCTGGGAGGCAGCAGGTAATGGCTCGGGTAGTTGGAGCCATGCCGCACATTCAGGAGACATGGATTGAGTTCCCAGCTCCTGACTTCAGCCTGGTTCAGCCTCAGCTATTGTGGTCATTAAGGGAGTAAACCAGTAGATGGAAGATCTTCCCTCTCTCTCTCTTTCCCTTTCAAATAAAAATAAATGGATAAATAAAATTTCCTTTTAAAAGCCTGGATTTTATTTGAGGATATTTTGCTAGGGATTTTTCCATGAATGTTTAAGAAGGATATAAATCTGTAGTTTGCTTGTTTTTTTATTGTTTGGTTTTTTTTTTTTTTTTGGTTTATTTTGGTAGTTTATTTACATTTTTTATTAAATTTTGAATGCTGATGAGAAGTTTGGGAGTGACCTTCCTATTCCATTTTCTAAATGGGAAATTTATAATTCTAATTCTTGCTCAAGTGTTGATAGCATTCACTAAAGAACCATCTGGGCATTCTAGTCCCGGTCGGGGCGCCGGATTCTGTCCCGGTTGCCCCTCTTCCAGGCCAGCTCTCTGCTGTGGCCCGGGAGTGCAGTGGAGGATGGCCCAAGTGCTTGGACCCTGCACCCCATGGGAGACCAGGAGAAGCACCTGGCTCCTGCCTTCGGACCGGTGGTGCGCCTGCCGCAGTGCGCCGACCGCGGCGGCCATTGGAGGGTGAACCAACAGCAAAGGAAGACCTTTCTCTCTGTCTCTCTCTCTCTCTATCCACTCTGCCTGTAAGAAAAAAAAAAAAAGGAAAAAAAGAACCATCTGGGCCAAGAGTTTTCTATATATGAAGACTGGTGACAATAAATTCAACTTCTTCCCCAAATTTAGGACTATTGATATCATCTGTCTTAGCCTGTGTCGGTTTTTGTAAATTTTAATTTCAAGGAATGTGCTTGCTTTAACTCACTTGTGATACAAGGTTGTTTCTAGTATTCTCTTATTTCTCAATCACCCTCGATAGTCTGCAGCGATAATCTTTCATTACAGATATTAGCACTTGATCTTTACCCGTTTTCATCTAACAGTCTAACTAGGGCAGTTTCTTTCACTAATCTTTTCAAAGAACCATCTTCTGTGTTAATTTTCCTTCTTGTCTGCTTTCTACTTTATGGGCATTTACTTTAATATTTATTAGAAATGTGTCCTTCTTGGTTATTGCTTCTTTTTTGTTTCTCAAAATGAAACTCAAGTCACAAACTCTAGACCTTTACCTTTCTCTTGGTCTCTCTTTTTCTCTGGAGCCTACTTTCTAGCTGGTGTGATTTCCCTAAATTCTGTCCTTTTCCTAAAACTAGAGTTTTAGGGTTTAGTTTGGAATATTTATGAAATATTTACCCACTCTATTCTCTTAGGCAAGTCCTGACAACTCCCCAGAGTCTGTGAGCTTTGGTTCACGCTTCAGTATTGTCAGGTATTTTTGGATCCTGTCCAAGGTTCCAGCTATAATTCACAGGAGGGAAGGCCCTCCTGGAGCTTGCTCTACTATGTAGAAGCAGGATTGTCTTCCCCTTGCCCCACTTTTAAGAAAATAATTCTATCACAGCACTTACCATATTTGACTATAGCCCCATATGCTTTGTCTTTTCTTAGGCTGCTTTTGAACATGGAGATTCTGTTTCCTTTAGAGAAATAATCTGTTTACTTATTCCCTCTACTTTTGGATGTATTCCTTTTAGAAATGCACATGCCCTCTTTTGAAATAGTGTATCCCTCACAAAACCTGTCTTTCTCTGCTTAGGGGAATTTGCCACTTGGAGGCACTTTCTCTCCTTAAGTCTTGGAGGGCTGGCATTATGGCCCAGTGGTTTAAGCCACCACCTACAATGCAACATCCCATATGGGCATCAGTTTGGGTCCTGGATGCTCCACTTCTGATCTAGCTCCCTGCTAATGTGTCTGGGAAAGCAGTGAAGGGTGGCCCAAGTTCTTGGGCCCTTGCACCTACATGGCAGACCCAGATGGAGTTCCAGACTCTTGACTTCTATCTGGCCCAGTCCATGCTGTTGCAGCCAATCGGGAAGTGAACTAAGGGATGAATCTTTCTTTGTCTGTCTCTTTTTCTCCCTCTCTCTAAATAATTCTTCCTTTCAAATAAATCTTTTTAAAAATTTATTTAAAAATATTAATGGTCCCCACAAGCCAGAAAAAGCCAAGAGTCTCCTTTGCTGACATGTAGAAGTCGCTTCCTAAAACAAAGGTCTAAAAAGAAAAAGAAGATCTCAGAGAAGGACAGAGAAAAAGAGGGGGTCCTGGCGCATAATTTAACATGGAATTTCCTCCTAATTAAAATCAACTTTATTCCTTTGGCTTGAAGTTACGAGGGTCATAAATATTTATGAGATAGGGGTTTGAAGAAGTCATTTTCTGACACTGACACTATCTAAAATACTAAATCCTCTATCCCTGGAGCAATAACCGTAAATTTAAGGTAGATAATAAATGAATGAAGGATGATAGGTAAGTATACACTATCACTGAAAAGAGGCAGCCTCTGAGTGCGCACGGCGTAGGCATCTGAGATTATCAAATGCATTGCTGGGAGGGAAATGAAACCAATTTGGTTCATCTTTCAGTGTTGTGAAGAGTTGGCTCGACTCTGATTCAGGAATCAAATCATCCTTTTCACCTCTGCCAACATCAAAGCATGCAGGGAAATAGACACTCAATTTTGTGGATAGCCTTTTTGTAAATATTCTCTCCTTCAATAATAATATTGCAATGATATGTATGTTTATTTACTTTTTATTGCTTGCTGCTAAGTGTTCCACTTAGAAAACAAAGCAATTTGGCAGTGTTTAATGACTCTTTCCTGGGATCTTCACCTTGGCATATTCTTCTCTTCCTGTCAGACCTGTGAAAAAATGGCTAGTGCTGGGTGGTGTGTTGTTCACAGAGTGGAAAGACTCACTCACAGGGTCTGTATCTAGTGACATTTACAACACATGAAGCACCCTAACCAGAAGAGTTTGTGCAAGTTCTTTCATTATATCTTGCCAAGAATTCAATCTGTTTCTGGTTCCCACAAAATAACAAAAGCTGTTACTGTGTTTTCACTTTGAAAGATGAAGCCACATAGTCATATGTAGGCTTCCCCTTATGTGGTAAAATGTCACCCAGTGATAGATTAGGAGTTTGGAAAACAGTGTCTGAATGGTTAGAATGTCTGTCAGCAGCATGTTGGCAGTTTTCAGTACATGTTCAATATCTGATTGGTGATTCCTAACCTATTTTATATACACCCATTTATCAGCAATAGATTCTGATTGAGAAATTTCAATATTTTCTATTGAAAATTCTATTGAGAAATTTCAATATTTTGTAGATCTAACATTCAAATCCAATGATAGAAACAAACCCTTCCAAGGAAAAACCCAGGACTGGATGGCTTCACTGCTGAATTCTACCAGACTTTTAAAGAATAACTAATTCCACTTCTCAAACTATTCAAAACAGTTGAAGGAGAGGGAATCCTCCCAAAATCCTTCTATAAGACCAGCATCATTTTAATTCCAAAACCAGAAAATTATACAACAAAGAAAGAGAACTAGAGCCCAATATCTCTGGTGAATATAGAGGCAAAAATACTCAATGAAGTACTGGTTAATCAAATCCAACAACACATCAGAAAGATCAGTTACCTGGACCAACTGAGATTTATCCCTGGTATGCAGAGATTGTTTGACATACACAAATCAATAAATGTGATATACCATATTAACAAATTAAAGAGTAAAAACCATATGTTTATCTCAATGGAAGCAGAGAAAGTCTCTGATAAAACATGATAAAAATTAAGCAAATTGGGATTATATGGAAAATTCCTCAGCACAATCAAGTCAATCTATGAAAAACTCACATTCAGCATCATATTGAATGGGGATAAGTTGGAAACATTTCCACTAAGATTCAGAACCAGACAAGGATGCACACTCTCACCATTACTATTCAGTATACTTCTGGAAGCTTTAGTCAGAGCCATTAGGCAAGAAAAAGAAATAAAAGGGATACAATTTGGAAAGGAGGAAGTCACATTATCCCTGTTTGCATATGACATGATTCTATATATAGGGGAACCAAAAGACTCCACTAACAGACTATTGTAACTTGTAAGAAAGTTTGATAAAGTTGCAAGATATAAGATCAATACATAAAAATCAAAAGACTTTGTATACATAGACAATGCTATGGGTGAGAAAGAATTTGTAAGATCAGTCCCATCCATAATAGTTAACAAAAGGTTTAGATACTTTGGTTTAAATTTGACCAAGGAGATAAAAGATCTCTATAAAGAAAATTACAAACCAAAATTATAAAGAAAATTACAAAATTAAAGAAGACACAAAAAATGTAAAAATCTTCCATATTTGGGAATTTGAAGAATTAGTGTCATCAAAATGGCCACACTACCAAAAGCAATTTGCAGATTCAATGTGATCTCAATCAAAATACCAACAACATTATTCTCGGAAATAGGAAAAATGATGCTAAAATTCATGTAGAAACATAAGAAACCTGAATAGCTAAAGCAATCTTAAACAGCAAAAACAAAGCCAGAGGCATAACAATTCCAGATCTCAAGACATACTACAGGGCAGGTATAACCGAAATAGCCTGATACTGGCACAAAATCAGACATGTAACCAATGGAATAGAATAGAAACCCCAGAAGTTAATCCACACACCAGAGCCAACTAATCTTTGATAAATGAGGTAAAATCACTTCCTGGGGGAAAAGACAGTCTCTTCCACAAATGGTGTTAAGAAAATTGGATCTCCATGTACAGAAATATGAAACAAGACCCCTACCTTATACATTATACAAAAATAAATGGACAATGGATCAGGGATCTAAATCTACAACTTGATACCATCAAGTTACTGGAAGAAAATACAGGGGAAACTGTAAGACATTGGCATAGGCAAAGACTTCTTAGAAAAGACACCAGAAGTACAGGCAACAAAATAAAAATTAGATAAATTGGATTTTATCAAGCTAATGAACTTCTGCACTGCAAAGGAAACACTCAACAAAGTGAAGAGAAAACTGACAGAACGGGAGAAAATATTTGTAAGCTATGCAACTCAGGATTAATATCTAGAATCTATAAACAGTACAAGAAACTCAACAACAAGGAAACCAACCATCAAATTAAGAAATGGCAAAAGGACCTGAACAGATATTTTCTTTTTTTTTTAACTTTTATTTAATAAATATAAATTTCCAAAGTACAACTTTTGGATTATAGTGGCTTTTCCCCCCCATAACCTTCCTTCCACCTGCAACCATCCCATCTCCCACTCCCTCTCCCATCCCATTCACATCAAGATTCATTTTCAATTATCTTTATATACAGAAGAAGCTCAATTTAGTATATATTAAGTAAAGATTTCAACAGACTGCACCCACACAGACACACAAAGTGTAAAGTACTGTTTGAGTAATAGTTATACCATTAATTCATTTTTTTAAATGTGATGTCTGATTTTTTTTAACTTTTATTTAATAAATATAAATTTCCAAAGTACAGCTTTTGGATTACAGTGGCTCCCCCCTACCCCATAACTTCCCTCCTACCCGCAAACCATCCCATCTCCTTGCTCCCTCTCCCATTCCATTCTTCAGCAAGATTCATTTTCAATTATCTTTATATACAGAAGATCAATTTAGTATATATTAAGTAAAGATATCAACAGTTTGCACCCACACAGAAACACAAAGTGTAAATTACTGTTTGAGTACTAGTTATAGCATTAATTCACATTGTACAACACATTAAGGACAGAGATCCTACATGGGGAGTAAGTGCACAGTGACTCCTGTTGTTGACTTAACAGTTGACGCTGTTGTTTATGGCATCAGTAATCACCCTAGGTTCTTGTCATGAGTTGCCAAGGCTATGGAAGCCTTTTGAGTTTGCCAACTTCGATCTTATTTAGATAAGGTCATAGTCAAAGTGGAAGTTCTGGCTGGTGCCGCGGCTCGATAGGCTAATCCTACATCTGTGGGGCTGGAATACCGGGTTCTAGTCCCGGTCCAGGCGCCGGACTCTGTCCCAGTTGCTCCTCTTCCAGTCCAGCTCTCCGCTGTGGCCCGGGAGTGCAGTGGAGGATGGCCCAAGTCTTTGGGCCCTGCACCAGCAATACCATTAATTCATAGTACAACACATTAAGGACAGAGATCCTACATGAGAAATAAGTGCACAGTGACCCCTGTTGTTGATTTAACAATTGACACTCTTATTTATGGTATCAGTGATCACCCGAGGCTCTTGTCATGAGCTGTCAAGGCTGTGGAAGCTTCTTGAGTTCGTCAACTCCAATCTTATTTAGACAAGTCCATAGTCAAAGTGGAAGTTCTCTCCTCCTTTCAGAGAAAGGTACCTCCTACTTTGATGGCCCATACTTTGCAGTGGGATCTCACTCACAGAGATCTTTCATTTAGGTCATTTTTTTTTTTTGCCATAGTGTCTTGGATTTCCATGCCTAAAATACTCTCATGGGCTCTTCAGCCGGATCCGCATACCTTAAGGGCTGATTCTGAGGCCAGAGTGCTGTTTAGGACATCTGCCATTCTATGAGTCTGCTGTGTATCCTGCTTCCCATGTTGGATCATTCTCTCCCTTTTTTATTCAGTCAGTTAGTATAGCAGACACTAGTCTTGTTTGTGTGATCCCTTTGACTCTTAATCTTATCATTATGATCAATTATGAACTGAAACTGATCACTTGGACTAGTGAGATGGCATTGGTACAGGCCACCTGGATGGGATTGAATTGGAATCCCCTGGCATGTTTCTAACTCTACCATTAGGGGTAAGTCTGATTGAGCATGTGCCAAACTGTGTATCTCCTCCCTCTCTTATTCCCACTCTTATATTTAATGGGGATCACTTTTCACTTAAATTTAAACACCTAGGAATAATTGTTTATTAGTTACAGAGTTCAACCAACAGTATTAAGTAGAACAAAAAAGTACCAAAAGGAATAAAGTAATAAGTTGTTCCTCAACAATCAGGACAAGGGCTGATCGAGAAATTGTTTCTCATGGTGTCATTTCACTTCAACAGGTTTCCTTTAGGTGCTAAGTTAGTTGTCACCAATAAGGGAGAACATATGATATTTGTTCTTTTGGGACTGGCTTATTTCACTCAGCATGTTTTCCAGATTCCTCCATTTTGTTGCAAATGACCAGATTTCATTGTTTTTTACTGCTGTATAGTATTGTATAGAGTACATATCCCACACTGTTGATGGGCATTTGGGTTGATTCCAGGTCCTAGCTATTATGAATTGAGCTGCAATAAACATTAAGGTGCAGATAGCCCTTTTACTTGCCAATTTAATTTCCTTTGATTAAATTCCAAGGAATGGGATGGCTGGGTCATGTGGTAGGGCTATATTCAGGTTTCTAAGGAATCTCCAAACTGACTTCCATAGTGGCTTTACCAGTTTGCATTCCCACCAACAGTGGGTTAGTGTCCCTTTTTCCCCACATCCTTGCCAGCAGCCAGCATCTGGTGTTGGTAGATTTCTGAATGTGAGCCATTCTAACCGGGGTGAGGTGAAACCTCATTGTGGTTTTGATTTGCATTTCCCTGATTGCTAGTGATCCTGAACTTTTTTTCATGTGCCTGTTGGCCATTTGGATTTCCTCTTTTGAAAAATGTCTATTGAGGTCCTTTCCCCATCTCTTAAGTGGGTGGTTTATTTTGTTGCTGTGGAGTTTCTTGATTTCTTTGTAGATTCTGGTTATCAATCCTTTATCTGTTGCATAGTTTGCAACTATTTTTTCCCATTCTGTTGGTTGCCTCTTGACTTTCCTGACTGTTTCTTTTGCAGTATAGAAACTTCTCAATTTGATGTAATCCCAATTGTTAATTTTGGCTTTGACTGCCTACGCCTCCGGGGTCTTTTCCAAGAAGTCTTTGCTGAACAGGCATTTTCAAAAGATGAAATTCAAGTTGTAACCAGACACATGAGAAAATGCTCAGGATCATTAGCCACCAGTAAAATACAAATAAAAATCACAATGAGATTTCACATCACCCCAATTAGAATGGTCCTAATACAGAAATCAAAAAACAATACATGCTGTTAAGGATGTGGTGGGGGAAGATACCCTAAGCCACTGTTGGTGAGAATGTATCCTAGTACAGACTTTGTGGAAGACATTATGGAAGTTTCACAGACATCTGAAAATAGATCTACCATATGATCTAGATTTCCCACTCCTGGAAACTTACCTAAATGAAATGAAATCACCACATGAACGAGTTATCTGTAGCCCCGTGTTTATTGTAGCATAATTCACAAAAGCTAAGACATGGAGTCAACCCAGATGTCCATCATCTGATGACTGGATAAAGAAAATATGCCGGCCACAGCAGCCATTGAGGGGTGAACCAACGGAAAAAGGAAGACCTTTCTCTCTGTCTCTCTCTCTCTCACTGTCCACTCTGCCTGTCAAAAAAAAAAAAAAAAAATGAAATCCTGTCTTTTACAAAAAATGGATGCAGCTTGAAACCATTATACTTAATGAAATAAGCCAGTCTCTCCCGAAAAATATAATATGTTTTCCTTGATCTGTGGTAATGAATAGAGTACAAAAATGAATAATGTATATGAATGCAGTTGGCATTTTGAGATTTGATTACTGTTTACAGTCCTTGTCCCTACCTTGAAGAACAGTGTTTTGTCCTCTTACTATTTGTTGAATGATTTACCTCATGTAGGGTTAAACTTATGATTATAAAATAAACTGAAAGTGTGACATCATAAAAATTAAAAGAAAGAATAATGGGCCTTTTACCACGTATTCCATCAATGTACACACTGGCAATTGGTCACCCACCTTTGCAAATTTATTTTCTCTGAATAAATTTTGTTTGGCTGTATATTCATTTACTGCCTCCTCTTTACTCTGCTCCTCTTTTCCCAACATTTTTGGTGTCTCACGTGAGAAGGAGAACAAGAAATCAGTATCTTGCCCAAACCAGCCACTCCTGCATTCTCTGGGTGAGAGCTGTGATCTCCCACCCTTCCTATGAAATCCTCTCTTTTCTGAACTCTTTCCACTTTTACTGTCTCTGCCCACCCCTTACCTTCTCTTTTCTACAATCTCCTTTTTCCCTTTTGACCCAAGCATCCCTAAGAAATGCCTCTGCAGAACATTCTCACTCCTGCTTGCACTTCTCATTTCCCAATGAATATACAGCCATAGTTCTTTGCCAGATCTCATCGCTGCACACAACATTGGCTCTCATTCTCCACTCATTAGACTGGTAAGAGAGGCCTCTGTCACCTCAAGCATGTGGGGGTGATACTTGTGACTGGTTCATCCCCCCTGGTAGGGCCTGGGGTGTTCAGTTGGTTTCACTGCTTAGAACCAGTCCTGGTCTAAGTTTGGGATTTTTTGCTCTCTCCTCTTAGGAGGACTCAGAACTTCCATTCTTGGTTGGGGTAATCCTATCCTGGAGGATGCCCTGTGAAAAAGACTCCCTCCCCTCAAAGCCATGTTTCGCCTAATTCATGGGTTCCAAATTTTCTCACATTTCACCTGACTCTCTGTTGGCCTGCCTCTTAAAAACCTTGCGCAAGCTAGGCTAAAGGGAGAGAGAAAACGGAAGTGATTAATTAAGCTCGGTACTAAAATTTGGCCTCAATATGAATTAGACAATGGCTCAAAATGGCCAGAATTTGGCACTTTTGACCTCCAAATCCTCTGCAACCTTAATAGTTTTACACAGAGAAACAACAAATGATCAGAAGTCTCTTATGTCCAAGCTTTCTTCCTCCTTCAAGGTCAATTTTCCTCACTCCAAGTTCTCATAGAGGAAGGAGGCTTGGATTCTTCTGTTAAACTTTCTACCTCCCACTCCTCCCTTCTCTCTCTCCACCTGAGAATCTGGCACCTTAGGTACACACCCTTTTGCTCACTCCACCCTTATCTCTTCCTCCCTCTTCCTCCTCTTCCACCCCACCAACAGCAGTAGGGGCAACTGCCACCATTCCACACTCTTCTTCCCTGAATTCTCTTTTCCCAGTTATCCCTAACGAAGAAAAAACTCATTGTAAGCCTTCTGCCCCATTGTCATTCCCTCCCTCATCTCACCTGCTCTGTGACCCTGATGATGATCCTACCCTATTTCCCATCCCAAGGAATTCTGCAGCCTCAGCTTCCAGACTCCTATCTGACCGACCCACCTAACCCTCCATCAGATCCCACTGCACCTCGTCCTGTCACCCTATCCCCTCCTATCCCACCTCCTTCTGCTACCCTCCCACCTCCTCCCCCAACCCTGTCTCCTTTCCAACTATGCAACCCAAACCTCTCCTCCCCTTGAGGGAGCTGGCTGGAGTGGAAGGTCTGGTTAGAGTCTATGTGCCTTTCTCTCTATCAGACCTTAGCCAGATTGAGGAATATCTAGGCTCATTCTCAGAGACTCCCTACAAATATCATAAGGGGTTTCTCTGCCTGACTCAGTCCTATAGCTTAACTTGGAATGATCTGTATTTAGTTCTATCCTCTAACCTACCTCCAGATGAATTTGAATGTATCTGGCATGCAGCCAAGCAGCATGCTGATGAGATGCACTACCAGGGCCAAACAGACACCAGAGGCAGCTTGAGCCATCCCCAAAGCCAGCCTTAACCCAGATTGGATTTACCAACCTGCGGACCCAGAACTACAGGCCCAAGACCACATGATCTCATTCCTGCTGGCAGCTACGGATAAGAACAGCCATAAACAGGTTAATTATGAGAAGATCAGAGAGGTCACCCAGCAACCCAGTGAAAACCTAGCTCTATTTATGTTCTGCCTTACAGAGGCAATGATAAAGTATTCTGACACCGATCCCAACTCCCCAGGGGACAGCTATATTGAAATACCCACTTTATGTCCCAATCAGCTCCAGATATCCATTGCAAACTCCAAAAATTACAAGATGGTTCACAAACCCCCAGAGGGACCTCATGGATGTGGCTTTTTGCGTTTCTAACAATAGAAATTAGGATCAAAAGGAAATAGAAAAGCAGTTTCAGATGCTTGCCTCTGTAATTCACCAAGACCCCAATCACAAGCTAAACCCCACCCCTCAGGAGCCCTGTTATCAATGTGGCTATGCAAGGCCCTGGGCCAAGGCCTGCTCCAACTTGCAGCCCACCTTAGTTAAAGGCTTTAGCCCTCCTGAGGCCTGTATTAAATGTGGAAATACCAGACATTGAGGCCAGGAGCTGCCCTAACCTGAGGCCTCTCCCTGTCTCGTGTCCAAAGTGCAGACAATGGGGTCACTGGAAGATGGACTTCCCCCAGGAAGAGGAACCCCCTCTTTCTGGAACAGCCCTCTGCTCAAAACCCTCCAGCACAGGACATCTAATCTCTGTTAAACTTAACAGAATGAAGAAGCCCAGGCTCCACAGCACCCATCTCAGATGAATCCAGTGACCCGAATGTAATAGGGACAGTGTCTGGCAAGCGAATTTCTTTCTTGGTGGACACTGGTGCTAGTTTATCTGTTTTAAATGAATATTGTGATCCACTCCTTCCTTCCTCAGTCTCTCATTGGCATGAAAGGTCTAATCAAAATGCCTAATTAAGTTTCCTTCCCTATAATTGCTCCTTCAGATACCTTACTCTCCTGTATTCCTTTCTCATCCTTCCTAACTGCCCCATCCACCTCTTAGGCAGGGAGCTTCTTAACTGCTTGGGGGTAGGGCATCTATCTCCATTCCCACTGGGGATGAAACACAAACCTTTATACTTCACATTATTGACTTTCCTCTCCCTAACTCTCCACCCTTGACTCCCTCCCTTTCCTTGGTTAATCCTATAGTGTGGGATACCTTCCACCCAGTAATCACCACCCACTATACCCCCATTCATGTCTTTCTAAAAGATCCTACAGAAACTATTGCTTTCCCCCAATATCCTTTAAGCTCAGAAGGCTATAGAGGTCTAAAACCTATTATAAACGGCCTCCTTTGAGCTAACATACTCATTCACACTCACTCCACCCATAACACACCTATACTCCCAGTTAAAAAACCAGATGGCTCTTATCATTTAGCACAGAACCCCCAATATATTAATGCTGCTGTCCATCCCATATACCCAGTGGTGGTGTCCATCCTGGACCTAAAGAATGCTTTCTTCATAATTCCTCTTGACACCTCTCCCCAACCACTCTTTGCCTTTACCTGGTCTGACCCCAATACTTGCCTTACTTGACAGCTCACCTGGACCGTATTACACCAAGGTTTCCAAAACAGTGGGCACCTCTTTGGGTAGGCCCTCCAGGCAGATCTAGCCTCTATTAACCTGTCACCCAGGACCCTTCTCCAATATGTTGATGATCTTCTCTGTAGATTCTCCCGAGAGACCTGTCTCCAACATACCACTACACTAGTCTTTTAAACTTTCAAGCTGAGAAAGGTTATAGGGTATCTCCAATGGCAGCCTAGCTAATTTTGACTTCTATCACCTTCTTGGGACTTCTTGTGATGTCAGACACTCATGCAATTCCTCCAGCCCGAAAGCAGGCAATACACTCTGTTCCTTCCCCATGTACTAAGCAAGCCTCTTTTATTTCTTGGGACTCATGGGATATTTTCACATCTGGATTTCAAACTTTATCCTATTGCTAAACCTCTCTATGAAGCTACCAAAGGCAATCTAGATGAGACCTTGCAAGAGACTTTCTTCCTAGAGACGCCATTCCAAACCCTAAAGAAGGCTCTTCTACAAGCATCTGCATTGAACCTTCCTAACCCACTTAAACCATTCCTCCTCTATATTCATAGCTCTGATGGGCAGGCACTAGGTCTCTTGGCCCAAAAGGCAGGAGACTCTATTAAACCTGTGACTTATTTTTCCAAACAATTAGATGGGGTTTATCAAGGCTGGCCCCAATGCCTAAGGGTCCTGGCCACGGCAGCCCTTCTCATATCTAAGGCCCAGAAGATGACTCTATCATCTCTTACAAATCTGGTCCTCCCACAGGTTGTAAGACCTCCTCAGACACCGGGCTTTTCAATCTGTACCACCATCATGCATCCAAGTTCTTCCCTCTACCCCTCTCCAGCCCACTGTTACCTTTCATTACTGCTCTTCTCTCAACCAAGCTAGTATCCTCCCCACTACTCTCTCTGATCCCCTCGAAACCCATCCCTGTCCTGACTTCTTTGATTTTTCCTTGACTACATTTCACCACCTCACAGACACTCCTATTTCCAAAGCCCTGGATTGGTTCATTGATGGTAGTGCTCCTAAAACTCCCCCCTTTCCCACTGGATACTCAATAATTGAGAGGCATAGTCATGATACCTTCTCTTTTTTCCCGCACAGGGTCATGGAGGCTAGGCCCCTACTTCCAGGCAGTACCTCCCAAGAGGCTGAATTATTAGCCTTGTTTTGAGCCTTCACCTTGGCCAAAAGAAAGACAGTAAATATATATAGATTCCTGATATGCCTATAATAACATCTATTCCAATGCCCAGATTTGGCAAGAAAAGGCTTTCTGACAAAATGAGGGACCCCTATAATAAATGGTAAGCTGATTAAAGTTCTTCTTGATGCTGCCCAGCTGCCAACAAAGCTGCTATTATTCACTGCAAAGGACACCAGAAAGATAAACAATACCTATCTGAAGCCAACAATCAGGCTGGTCTGACAGCTAAAGCAGTGGCTGTTGGGGAGACGATCCCTTCTTTTCTTTTTAACTTAGCTCCTGTATATTCAGACTTAGAAATCTCTCAGTCCTAAAAACAAAGGGCATCTAGAAAGGACTCATGGTGATTTCTAGATGAAAAACTAATACTCTCTTCTTCTCTCTAAGCTACCTTTCTAAAAAACCTTCATTCTCTCTATCACTCAAATTCCAATTCTCTTCTTCACTTCCTGAGATCACACACACACCCAACTCCTGCCGTATGAGAAACTCTGCAAACATATCTCGGACATGTAACATCTGCTGAACTGCTAACCCCAACTCTAATATCAGGCCACCTCCATTCTCCACTCAGCAGGCCCATGGATCACTCCCAGGAGAGGACTGGCACCAGTTAGGTAGATACATGACATTCTGGTGATGGAGGACACCTTCTTGGAGTGGGTGGAAGCTTTATCCACCTCTAACAAAAGCTTCTTCACTTCCACCAAGATTTTGATTACCTGCTTCCATTCAGTCAGACAACGGACCAGAGTTTACCTCCCAAATTACTCAATTAGTATCTGCTTCTCTTCATATCTCATGGCATTTTCACATTCCCGATTATCCCCCTTCTTCAGGAAAACTAGAACAGATGAATGGAATTTTAAAACAGACTCTAACTAAACTCTCCACCCAGGTCCACTTAAACTGGGTAAAACTCCTTCCTTTCGCATTGTTAAGAATCCGATCTCTTCCCTGGAAGCCCTTAATGCTTAGCCCTTTTGAAATTCTCTATGGAAGACCTCTTCTTTCACCTAACTTCCCTCCCCTACAGAATTCTGACGCTATTCCTCCTCCACTCGCTTTCCTTCTTACTGAAATGCACTCTGACTTATGGATCTATGCAGAACACAACTACCCAAACTGCACTCTCTGCCTCCCAACTGTATTCCTACCTTTCAACCTGATGGCTGGGTTTATCTAAAACAAAATGAGGCTGCTCTAAAACCAAAGTGAAGTGGGCCCTACCGGGTGATATTGACTATCCCCACTGCTGCCAAACTCAAAGGGTACCCCCCTTGGGTACAATTTACTTCATTAAAACCTCATATAAGTCTACTCCCACAGGACCCACTTCTCTCAGGTTGACTTGCTAACAAAATGTATTCGCAAGGTAACTCTGCCTCATTTTGGCCATCATTTCCACAGTGACAATGTCTCTAATATCTCCTTTTGTCCTCATAATCATAGTGCTCTTATTTCTGCCATGTATAATTAACTTATTCCAAAAGTTTTTGTAGGAATGAATAACTGTTATGTCTCGCAGGAGCAACACAGGACTGCTCTTCTTTAATCCATCTCAAGTCCTGGCTCCATCTCTATGCTGCACATCAGCAGGAAGTAGCCAGAGAGAAATCAGCACCCTATCTCCTCAGAGTCAGGATTGATGCAACAAAGACATAAGCCTCAGTCATTCTTGCTCACTGCCCAAAAGATTAATAAACATTGGAATTTATTCCTTGCCCTTGAATCTCAACTGGGTCTCACACCCTGTTGCCTTCATAACCCACCCTGCATTATTTTCTAGGTTCCTAAGTCCCCACCCAGTTCCAGAAATTCACTACTGCCTGCTACCCCTACTCCCACCCACATCTCTAGCCCTCCTAAAATACAAAAAGGCCTGGGCCCTGAGGGTCCAGGTTCTGCCACAGTATTCCATCAATGTTTCTGCTGGCAGTTGGTCACCCATCTCTGTGAATTTATTTTCTCTGAATAAATTCTGTCTGGCTGTAAATTCATAAAAAAATAATATTGGGGCCGGCATCATGGCTCACTTGGTTAATCCTCCACCTGTGGTGCCGGCATCCTTATTGTCTAACTCTACCTGTCAAATAAAAATAATAATAATATTGAAGGAGGAAGGAGGGTAGGAGCATGGAGGGAAGGGAGGGTAAGGTGGGAAGTACCACTATGCTCCTAAATCTCTATATATGACATACATGAAATTTGTTCACCTGATATAAAATTTAAAAATTGTTGAAAGTTCTGGATATTTTGACTAATGGAATACATCTTAATTGCAAACTTTATGACACTAAAGGGAGGGTGGTTATGGGGGGAAAAAGCTGCTATAATCTAAAAGTTGTACTTTGGAAATTTATATTTATTAAATAAAAGTTAAAAATTAAAAAAAATTAAAAAGACACTAAAAAATCAAAGATAAATGAGGAAGGGGTGGGTAAGTGTACTCAAATTTTCTGCAATGATAAACATGAAAAATTTCAAAGTGATTCTTTAAACTGGAATATCTTATGTAATAATATTCTCTTGACTATCCAGAATTTAGTTGTCCAGAATATGGATATTCTAGGCTTGATATTTCAAGGAGGGCAATAAAGAAAAAAAATAATGGAAACTATCATGCATAGACTTTTGGCTACCTACTAGTTAATTTTCATATTATTGCAGGCATCTTTACCACCAATCTAGTGAGCTATGTGTTATTATTCTTATTTCATACATGGAGCAACAAAGATTCAGAGAGAATAAATAACTTTCCTTGGGTTGCATATATTGGCAGAAGTAGAGCTAGGATGTGAAACAAGATTTGTATGTACAAACACCACATATGCATCATTTGAAAGGAAACAGCAGTATGTACACACATGCATGGGGAGATTGCAACACATTTCATAGATAAGGAGTTCACATCCATGCAGTTTTAAAGACTTTTACAATTCATTGAGAAATAAAATCCAGGCAGGCATAAGAAGAAACTTGAGCAACTCATACAGCAAGGCTATGCTAAAATCAGACCCATATCTTGACACTGAGCAGTAGACAGTATTCTTCCCTCCAAACCACAATTATCATGGAATTAACACTCATGCTGCTAACTTCAAAGAGTAAACTAACTCCACTCATGAAATCTATTAATGCATATAAATTGGGAACTCCAGAGGAGTTTTTTTTTAAATTAGCTTTTCTACTAAAAGACAAAATAGCCTATGTATTAAGGATGTTTGTGGCAAAAGGATATATATGACTTCTTCATAAACAAAGCAAAAATAAAAGACTAACTTTGCAAGTTCATAGAATATTGCTAGAAAAGACATGCTACAGAGTGCTGTTAATGGTCATATGTATGTGTGCAAGAAAAATTAACTATGTCTTCTTATAAGAAGCCTCATTGTGTGGTAGGCATTTGGCATAGCAGTTAAAAATCCCATAATGTATTATTTGGTTTCAGTCCTGGCTCCCCTCCTGATTATGGTTTCCTTCTAATGTGTACCCTGGAGATAGCAGGTGATAGCTTAAGTGGTTGGGTCCCTGCCACCTACATGGGCGACTTGGTTTTGTTAAAAGTTCCCAGGCAGGAAGCTGGACCCAAACTGGAGGTGGGACTCCCTTCAAAGCACTCAGATATGGGATGAAGGCATCTCAAGCATTGACTTAACATGCTGTGCCACAGCACCCACCCCTCAATCTTTATTCTGGAGGTGTTTTCTGGCAACAATCGTGGTAGAAAGTACATGCCATTCAGGTGTTCTTGTACATCCAGGGAGGTCGGAAGGCATAGTGGTTAGAACACATCTTTGGGGTTAGCAGACTAGTATTTGAAACTTGGGGGCCGGCACCGCGGGTCAATAGGCTAATCCTCCACCTAGCGGCGCCGGCACACCAGGTTCTAGTCCCAGTCAGGGCGCCGGATTCTGTCCCGGTTGCCCCTCTTCCAGGCCAGCTCTCTGCTGTGGCCAGGGAGTGCAGTGGAGGATGGCCCAAGTCCTTGGGCCCTGCACCCCATGGGAGACCAGGAGAAGTACCTGGCTCCTGCCTTCGGATCAGCACGGTGTGCCAGCCGTGGAGGACGTTGGAGGGTGAACCAACAGCAAAAGGAAGACCTTTCTCTCTGTCTCTCTCTCTCACTGTCTACTCTGCCTGTCAAAAAAAAAAAATTAAAAAAATAAAAGAAACTTGGTTCCACCACTCTGTAGTTATGTAACTCTTGAAAATTTATGGAAGGATTCTAAGTCTCAAAGTTCTAGGGATGTTGTGGGCACTTGGGGATTGTACCAGCAGAAGATCTCTCCGTCTCCCTCTCTGTCTCTGTCACTCTACCTTTCAAATAAATAAATAAGTCTTTAAGAAAATAAGAATGGGGCTGGCAT
Source organism: Oryctolagus cuniculus (assembly GCF_964237555.1). Taxonomy (NCBI): domain Eukaryota; kingdom Metazoa; phylum Chordata; class Mammalia; order Lagomorpha; family Leporidae; genus Oryctolagus; species Oryctolagus cuniculus. The sequence continues at coordinate 143,084,633 of NC_091437.1, forward strand.
TGTGGTGTAGTGGTTAAAGCCACCACCTGCAATACCTTTATTTATTTATTTGAAAGTCAGCGTCTCACAGAGAAGGAGAGGAAGAGAGAGAGAGAGAGAGAAAGAGAGAGAGAGGTCTTTCATCCAATGGTTCACTCCCTAATTGGCTGCAATGGCTGGAGCTATGCTGATCCGAAGCTAGGAGCCAGGAGCTCCCTCAGGGTCTCCCACATGGGGGCAGGGGCCCAAGGACTTGAGCCATCTTCTACTGCTTTCCCAGGCCATAGCTGGATTGGAAGTGGAACAGCCGGGACCCGAACTGGCACCCATATTGGAGGCCGGCATTACAGGGGGCAGCCCCTGCTCCACTTCTGATCCAGCTCCATGTGCTTGGGCTCCTGCACCCACGTGGGAGATCTGGAAGAAGCTTCTGGCTTTGGTCTAGCCCAGCTGTAGGTGTTGCAGACATTTGGGGAGTGAACCAGCAGATAGAAGATTTATTTTTCTTTTCTTTCAACTTTTATTTAATAAATATAAATTTCCAAAGTACAGCTTTTGGATTATAGCAGCTTCCCCCCCATAACCTTCCTCCCACCCGCAACCATCCCATCTCCCACTCCCTCTCTCATCCCATTCTTCATCATGATTCATTTTCAATTATCTTTATATACAGAAGATCAACTTGGTATATACTAAGTAAAGATTTCAACAAACTGCACCCACACAGACACACAAAGTATAGAGTACAGTTTGGGTAGTAGTTTTACCAATTTCTTTCACTGTCTCTCTCTCTCTCTCTCTCTCTCTCTCTATCACTCTACCCTTGAAATAAATAAATCTTATGAAAATTAAGATGTAGATTTTAAGGACTTTTTCTTATAAAAACCAGAAAATAATAAAATTGAGACAAGTCTAAGGTAACTTTGGGCTCTATCTTGGTAGGAGAGAGGAAAAACCCACCAGGAACTGTATCAATACAACAAATTATTTAAACGTTCAATTTGTTTAATTTCCTCATCCCCCAAATCTTCCACATTAACGAATAGGAAAATCTCAAAGGAAAAAGACCCCAAGTATTTGTCTTTGGTGCAGCAAAATAGACCGTGTCCAAGGAGATGCCACGGAGTGGCCTCAGACCCCACTGAGGCACAGAACGGATCGTGTCTGTGTTCCAGAAGGAAAGAAAGTAAGCAAAGTCCCTGGGAACAGCTGAAAGACACAGAGACAGCCCTGTCTTGACTGAGATATGCACGTGAACAAAGCAGCCTCCACTGCTCTGAGCTACCTACATCAGCTCTCAGCTGATGCAGGAGGGTGAGATTATCTGCTCCTCCCCTGGGACAGGGGCTACACATTTTCTGAGACACGTACCAGCATCTAAGCTGCAGCACGAGCTTTAAAGAGCTCCTCAGCTAGTAAAACACCTAAGACATGCACAAGTTAAGACAAACTGCAGATTTAAGAGAAGCCCAAGCAGAGAGAAACAGGAGATACTGATTTTATCTGGAAAGACAAAAAATAAAAGTTTCTGAGAGCAGTGGTACTACAGTGGCCTTACAGATAAGAAGGCGTACTGCAAGAGATTAAAAAGCAAAAATAAATAAAATAGAACAAATAGCAATAGAAAATGAGGTACAAAAAGGCCTAAGACTGCTTTGAGAAACAGTCAGCAACCCCATTTGGATAAAGCACCCAATTCATGAAAGATTCATACCAGGATAAATCTGGAAAGCTCCACTGGACTAAGTCCTAGAGGTCTTGGAGAGCTCTTTCCCTGGGAGGATCTCACTGACCCCTTGAGTTAGCACATTAAGGGTGGAAGTGAAAATATACTGAATATTTGTTGTTGCCAAGAAAAATAAACTCAGGCTATGTAGTCAGATTATTTGGGTCTGAAGTATAACTCTACCAAGTAATTATTACATAACTTTGAGAAAATTGCTTAAAGCCTCTATTTTTCATTTTTTTTCATATTGAAAATAAAAGTAGTGTTCATTATGGGTTGTTGAGGATTCAGTTATATAAGACAAAGAGAGATCAAAATAATACCTGACCCATGGTAATCAAAATTAAGGCTAATTTTTATTAGCTGCTTTTATTCCTTAACATATCTTTATCTTCCTCTTCATAGGAGACAGGGCAATAGCTGACCCAATATTAATTTCCCTGTAGGAGAGATTGGTACTCAGCATGTTAAGTTCACTAACAACTCCCTTAATTGGAAGGAAGTTATCCAGCCACCACAAACCTACCAAAGACATAGTAAACACCCACAGTTCCGAAATGAGCAAAGATGGGCTAAAGAAAATGCAATCTAAGGACCACACGGCATGTCATGTCTCAGAGTGTTTTCATTCTTACTTTGCAACAAACATGAGGATAATCTGAATGTGATGATTGACAGCCACTCCGGAGCTGCTCACTGCCTGGCTGGAGCACCTGTAAAGTAGAATGAGGTATCAAACTTTCATCAGTGCCCATGGTGCTTTGGGTAAAAGGAGTGGTTGTAGATTTGGTCTCTACTTTGGCACATATATGTATGCACACATGTACACACACACACAGGGCCTTTTCCATTTGGAGTCACAGGCTAGGACGATCATGTTTTCTGGGCTTGTCCCTTAAGCCTTGCCTTAGACCCTGTGACTTCAGCGTAGAGGGGAGGCATGAAATGTTACCTGAGTGACTTGATTGAAGAACTCAGAAAGACATTTCCTTTTTTGCTATCATTTTGAGAAAAGGTGCTTTGCTCAGTTCTCCCAAATGCTACACTGTTATCCATGCCAATTGACTTACTTGAAACGAGGCCACCTGTGCAATTTATTTTACTTCAACTTTGGCTACAAAAAGCTGTCATAAAGACTGAACATTTCATCTTGGTTTCTTTCTGATTATGCAATTTCACATGACTGGGGAAAAAAAGGTTCAGAATTGAATGGTATAACAAACACGAAAGTTGTAGAGATTTAAAAGACCATTTAAAAGGAATTCATTGATTGGAAAGGCAAAGGCTGCAGGGTGATAATCATCCTTAGTGTGTCTTCTTTTTATGAGAAGAGAAAGAAGCATGGATTGAGTTTTCTAGGACATTTTGACTACTGAGTCATGTGCTTTACATATATTCTTTCATGTTATCACATAGCAGCCTTACTTAACAAACAAGGGAAGGGAATTTAGAGAGGTTTAATTAATTAACCTGAGATTACCACATGTAGCAGAGAAAGAATGGAGTTGATGAAACAGGTTATTACTTCAGAGAAAATGTAGTTGATAACAAAGCTGCATTACTTCAGAAAATCAAATGTTTCTTCCTAATACTTATTGTAATAGTATTTTATATTTGCCAAACAAAATAGAACAGAAAACTTCTTTGATCCTAATACTTAAGTGAGTTATAAAGGCATCACTGAGAAATATGAACTCTGGAAAATATTTTGGAAATATTATTTCACAGGGTAAAGCTGTGTGTGCAACAAGAATCCCAAGCGCTGAAATAACGTGGTGGAGGGAGAGGGGAGCACGTGGAGTGGAGAATCATTCTTAAAGCTGGTCTCACATGATGTTCAATAACTGCTTCAAATTGAAAGCTTCAAAGTCACTGTGGCTTGACTCACTCTCTTCTAGAATCTTTTCAATTCTGTACTCACCAGCCGAATACCATGTCAAACAAAAATAACAAACGTCCATGCTGTCATTTTTGTCTGGAATTTGGTTTCTTCCTACTCCTACCACTACATTCCCACATGCCTCCACCACAGAATGCAGGGAATGAGTGACAGAGAGGTTTGGAGAACACCTTTGTGATCTTCCTACCAGGAAAATGATTTATAAATGGAATTCAGCTCAACCAGACTGTCATCCATCGACCTTAGCACTGTCACTCGTTCTTTCTTGGTTCCTAAGATTAGTTCTGAATTCCCAGCCACCGCTACACCCTTACTCACTTACCGCTCTGTCCTCTCTAGTCACGGAGGTGAACTTTGTCCTAGAATCAATTTGATGCAGCAAGCCCTGGTGCTGCATCCCATGGGTAGGCTCCTGCCTATACACACAAGAGAAAGGAACAAAAAGTACATCCTCTTCACAGTCCCCAAGCAGAAAAACAAATCATTGTGAGATTCCAGGATAAATGTAACAAAAGAAAGTAGCCTAGAAAAAGGAGGAAAGCTGGGGTCATGGGAGATGGTTTTAAGACTGGGGAATTTTTAACAGAAGAAAACAGATTATGGGATTAATAACAGAAAAAGAGACTTGCTGATCTGCAGAAGAAAAGGCTTAAATGTCCTCCTTTAGGGGAGATTTAGCTGTTTATTGTCTGGAGAATCCTACCTGGGGAACATTTGAAAACTTCCAAATGAGACTTAGGATTCATTTAATCATAACTGGAAGCGGCAGCACAGAGGACATATTGTTATTTATAAAATCCGTCTCTAGACATTGATTTGGCAGGAGTGTGAAAATTCAGACAGATTTCCAACTTATAAAAGGAACAGCCCTTTGTAAGTGTTATTTTAATCGCATAATTTGGCATCCATACCTGAGAAATACCAGATGGACGTTACAGGAGAGAGCAAGTCTTGCTGATGCATTCTTTCCTTCTTCTTTTAAAATAGTTTCCAAATAAATATTAACAAATTCTAAGGGGACCATTTAGAAAGGCCCCCTTTCAGCTCCCCTTTCTCTTTCCCTGGGCTGGAGGACCCTTGAGCAAACTCATTGCTTTTCCTTAACTATCATGAAGAAACCATGTTTCTTTAGGGATTCTGTGTTCAGCACTCTAATCCTGAGTGTGCCTTGAGGTCTTCCTTTTCTTGGGATGAAATTAAGCTACTTTCTACAGAGTGAACCCAGAAGGCAGAGGAGAACAAGGACAGAATGTAATGGAGAAGACTCTACCTCATGAAGACTCTCTGAGCTGAGTCAGGCTCCCTGTGCATTAACCCCATTTATTGCGTGATTAACATGCAGCCATGTTCCAAAGGCCTCCTTCTCCCATAAGTCTGAACCTAACAACAAAACCTGCTCCATGGAGTTCATGAGAGATAAATAATAATAACCACATACTAGAACATAGCACAGTGCCTGCCATATATACATGCTAAATACTAACTTTTCAGTTATTATTTCAAAAAAGTCCAATCATTCAAATTGAGTGTCTTTGGATGAACAAATGTCTGTCTCTCTCTTGTGAAAGGATCATTGATGGTTTCAGATTCTTCACATTTTCAGGCACCTTCCACTACCTGCCAACACCACTGATATTGTCTCCTGTAGCAGTTCATTTTTAATGACAACTTTTTTCTACTTAAGTTGAATTTATCTGGGAAACATAGGTTTTGCTATAGCAACAGCAAGAAGTTCATTAAAAATGCATATTATGGTTAAGAAAACACTTTCCTAGGAGCTCTAGATTGATGCAGAGCCTCAGGCTAGTTATCAACAGTAGAGTTTACGCATGCAAATTTTGCAAGGGCAAAAGTATTCCTAGCACATGAGATTCAGCTGACATAAAATGTAGAGTGATAACTATAGAGTTTCAGAAACTGATTTTAAACAGTGTCAAGTCTTCCTTTTACAATCCACAAAGCTCAAATCCAGAAACAGTGAGTGATTTTGAAAGAATACAAAGTAGTTAATGCAGCTACAAGACGCTCTCACACATCTTCTGATGGCCTTAAAATGGGCTAATACAACCCCATGTAATATCAACATCCAGGAGGAAACAGAGGAGAACCGAGACACAAGCGCTGTGTTTCCTAGGCTGTGCTTCACATTCGACCCTGAGAACAGTGAGGAGGTAGGACTAGACTACCTGGACCTCATCCCAAGTGGCTCTGAATCAGCATGGTGACCCTGAGTCAGCTGCACTATGCATGGGTTACCAACATGTCTGAGACTGGGGAGACAGACAGCATATACTCATACGATGTGAGGTGGGTTTTTTAATTACAAAGAAGCAGCAGGATCATCAGAAATGTAAGGTCACAATCCTCCAAGGCTCAAGAAAGATGTTTGGGGCAGATCAAGTGTTGTCTACATGCACATTCCTTGTACACAACTGAGGGAGCCCTAAAGGGCAGCTTTCTCTGATTTGTGTATGTTGGAGTCACATGGTACACTGGGTTAAAGTGTTGTAGGATATCCTGCTCCCGGAGAAGCCTGGAACAGAACCTTAGTTGTTCCGGTCAATCCTTTTTTGTCTCAGATTGCTGCCTTTCCAGCAGTCTACAACTATTCCTGAAAAACAAAAGCAAGATGGAAGGAGAACAGGGTCAGTCCACGGCCACCCAAAGAATAGTCCTGACGTTAGTACAAGAGCACAGGGAGTGAGATTGTCTTTCCCAGGCAGTGTGAACAACAACAAATGATGCCTACTAAGGACTGCCTATAGCCAATTTTTGTATCATACAGAGAAAGCCTCTCAGTAGTGGAAGAAAATGAAAACAAAAGGTTTAAGAAAAACAGCAAGCATCCAAGAACAAGCACAGTTAGAAGATGACAATATCTCTACCACACAGTTAGGCCTCCTGAATCCCACTGTGCAGGAAGGCCTTTCTCCTTTAGAGTTTCCAGCCCGGTGAGCCAATACATCACCTTTTCAGTTCAAATAGGTCTCACATAAGTTACTTACATTTTCAACAGGAAAGGTCCTAAGGCAATACCTATGAGTCATTTCATCATCGCACATGTAAATATTTGAATCTAACACTGAACCACAAATGCCTTAATGTCAAAGCCATGGATTCCACATAGGCTCTCTGCAGTGACAACTGGAGCCAGCAGTCAGAAAACTTAAAATTTCAATCAAAATGAGGGATTAAGAAATTATACATTCTATTTATCTTTAACAGTACATGTACATTCATTTGTCCATTCTTTGATGTATAGAGACCTTATTTTTTAGATTGGGTCTAATGATTGGCTGTTTTTGGCTTAATCACATCCAAATTCCTGCTTTCTGTGATTCCCAAGCTCAGTCTATTTTGAAAGCAAAGCAAAAACTGGAAGGCAATTACAAAGAAGTCTGAGTACAGTATTCTTTTTACTCTTTAAAGATTTCTCCAATTTTAAGAGTTGATTTGTCCCTACCCAGTCTGATAGCATTTGTTCAGTGGTCCAATTTCATTTAGTCTTTTCAGAGAATTCACCTTCATGTCTGTCAAACAGCAACTTTATTTCTTGACATATTTACACTTTATTGATTATATACTAATTATAATAATAAATGCTATAGGTTAAATCAGGGGGTGAACAAATATTCTTTGGAAGCATAAAACTCAACAGTGGGAGCAGATGTGCACACACACAGTGAGATGGTCCATGATGCATTGCATCCTTTGCTAATGCTTTTTAGGAAAGAAGGTGAATTTTGGTTGATCCAGTAAGATGATTCTTTAGTAGGTGCTTAAGAGGGCTTTTATTGTACATTCTCTGGCATCTCACTCTTAGCGTACTGCTAGGCACATATTAGGATCTCAGTAACTGTTGGTTAAAGGAAATGATCAATTCTGTAAATATCGGTAGCTTTGTACTAATCACTGAGGGGAGGACAAAGAAGTATACATTTTCTCTCTGGCTTTCACAGAGCTTATGTGTAGCAAGGGAGTGTGTTAATTAAGAATTGCAGTTGGCTGCCAGTAACAGAAAGCAGAAATAACCTTGCTTAAACAAATTAAGTTATTCTCTCACATAGCTTAAAGCCCTAGAGTTTAGCAGTCTAGGACAAGTATAAGCCATAATGGCTATGAAATTGTCAGTGATAATTTTTTAAAGGAACTGGCATTTAGCCTAGCAGTTAAAATATCTCTGTCCTACATCTGAGTGCCTGAATTCCAGCTGCTGACTCCAGCTTCCTGCCAATGCAGACACTAGAAGGTAGCAGTGATGGCTCAAGTAATTGCATTTCTGCCACCTCTGTGGGAGACGTGGATTGAGTTTCCAGCTGCTAGCCCCAGTCTGGCTCAGCTCAGACTATTATGAGCAACTGTGGAGTGAACCAACAGAAGGGAATCTCTATCTTCTCTTTCTCTCTGCCCAGAAAATAAATAAAAAATAATTTTTATAAAACTATCAGGAGCCAAACCTTCTCTCTTTCTGCTTTATCATCCTAGACCATGCTACCTACCTTCGAAGCTATCTCATGGATTATATTAAACAGTATTCTCCAGTGTAACAGAAGCAATAGGAAAACACACACACACACACATACACAGGGGTCTTCCAAAAGTTCATTAAGATGCATATTATGAGGGACTGATTATATGGCATAATGGGTTAAACCACTGCTGGCATCTCTTTTTTTTTCTTTTCTTTTTTTTTTTTTTTTTTTTTTTTTTGGACAGGCAGAGTGGACAGTGAGAGAGAGAGACAGAGAGAAAGGTCTTCCTTTGCCGTTGGTTCACCCTCCAATGGCCGCCGTGGCCGGCATGCTGTGGCCGGTGTACCGCGCTGATCTGATGGCAGGAGCCAGGTACTTATCCTGGTCTTCCACGGGGTGCAGGGCCCAAGGACTTGGGCCATCCTCCACTGCACTCCCTGGCCACAGCAGAGAGCTGGCCTGGAAGAGGGGCAACCGGGACAGAATCCGGTGCCCCGACCAGGACTAGAACCCGGTGTGCCGGCGCCGCAAGGCAGAGGATTAGCCTAGTGAGCCGTGGTGCCGGCCTGCATCTCTTTTTTTTTTTTGTAAAGCAGTGTGTTTTTTTTTTTTTAAGATTTTTTTTATATATTTGAAAATCAGAGTTAGACAGAGAGTGAGGTCTTCCGTCCAATGGTTCACTCCCCAGATGGCCACAATGGCCGAAGTTGTGCTGATCTGAAGTCAGGAGCCAGGAGCTTCCTCCGGGTCTCCCACATGGGTGCAGGGGCCAAAGGCAATAGCAGAGAGCTGGATCGGAAGAGGAGCAGCCAGGACTAGAACCGGCGCCCATATGGGATGCTGGCGCTTCAGTCCAGGGTGTTAACCCACTGTGCCACAGCGCCAGTCCCCACTGCTGGCATTTCTTAAGGGTGTTGGTTCAAGTCCCAGCTGTTTCACTTCTGATCCTGCTCCCACCTAATGCACCTGGGGAAGCAGCAGACAATGGCTCAAGTCTTTTGGTCCCTGACCCATGTAGGAGACTTGGATGGAGTTCCTGTTTCCTGGCTGTAGCCTGGCCCTGGTCTGGCTAATGTGGCCATTTGGGGAATGAGCTGGCAGATGGCAGATCTCTCTCTTTGTAAATTCCCTTCTCTGTCTGTAACTTTGCCTTTAAGATAATTTTTAAAATGCATATTATGAGAAAATTCATCATAGATTTAAATTGTTTGCACTCAAATAAACTTACCTTTAATATCCTTATTCCATAAACTTTTTGATACACTCACCACAGAACAAGGACATATATCAAATATGGAATTAGCTCATGAGGTTACGGAGGTTGAGAAGTTCTTAGATGTGTAGTGAGCGAGCAGCAGGCCCAAGGAAGTCAAAGGCACAGTTTTAGTGCAACAGCCAGCAGGTTTGAGACCCCATAATGAGCCAATGGCTCAGTTTGAGTCCAAAATCTGGAGAATATGGTGTTTCTGCTCAAGGGAACCAGGCAGAGGGAATGCCCTTTGTTTCCAGAAAAGGGTCAGCCTTGTTGTTCTATTCAGGCCTCCAAATGATCAGATGAGGCCATTCACCTTGTGGAAGAGCATCTTCTGTACTCATTCTTCTAATTCTTAAGTAACTCTTCCCCCCCAAACAGCCCACAGATATACCTAGAAAAATGACCAAAATCTGGACATCTGTGGCTCAGCCAAGTCAATGCATAGTATTAACATCAATCAAGTTGGCTGCTGGAGCTCTGACATCAGAGCCAAATATTAGATTGCATGGAGGAGAAAGAGATATGCAATGTGCACATTTGTCTGTGAGTGAACATCCTGGAACCTTTCTCCACCATTCATGCAACTTTGTTTGCCTGCCATTAGCAAGAACCTACCTAATTTCATAGCCACACTTAGCTCAAAAAGAAAAGACTGGGGAAATATCTTCTTTTAACTAGAATCTTTGGAGTTGGTGTTGTGGCATAGCAAAGCCACCACCTGTGATGCTGGCATCTAAGTGTGTGCCAGATCATGTGCTGGCACTCACATCTGATCCAGCTGTCTGCTAATGGCTAAGAAAAGCAGCAGAAGATGGCCCAAGTGTTTGGGCCCTGGAAACCCAGATGAAGCTCCTGGCTCCTTGGTTCGGCTTGGCTAGGCCTTGGTCCTTGTGGCCACTTGAAAGAAAGCTAGCGATGGAAGATCTCCCTCTGTCTCTCCTTCTTTCTCTGAAACTCTAATTTTCAAATAAATATACAAATCTTTAAAAAATTAATTGGTATCCCTGCCACCAAAATAAATGTAGATTCTGTTACCAATGAAAAGAAGCAAATTGATAGCTAGGGCTACCAAGTCTTTTTTCCTCAGGCAGACACCAGCTGAATTGTGTGAAACTCCAAATTGTTCATGAGAACACCAGACTAGCAGACAGGAAGGCATTTTTAAAATAATGAAATACTAAGTTAGTATAAAGGAAATTTAATAGAGAAGAACATTGCTTCTCAACATGAGGCAAAGAATCGCAAAAATTTCTGAAAACTTATTATTGCTTCATGTATTTCAAATGTAGCTTCCATGGCGTGGGGCTCTCATATGTTTTTCAATTGATTTTTTAAATTTATTTGACAAGTAGAGTTATAGACAGTGAGAAAGAGAGAGAGACACAGAGAAAGGTCTTCCTTCCACTGGTTCATTCCACAAATGGCCGCTATGGCCGGCTTTGCGCCAATTGAAGCTAGGAGTCAGGTGCTTCCTCCTGGTCTTCCATGTGAGTGCAGAGGCCCAAGCACTTGGGCCATTCTCCTCTGCCTTCCTGGGCCACAGCAGAGATCTGGACTGGAAGAGAGCAACCACAACTAGAACTGGTGCCCATATGGGATGCTGGCACCGCAGGCGGAGGATTAACCAAGTGAGCCACGGCACCAGCCCCTCAATTTAAATTTTGAAGTTGAGAGCCACCTTGGTCTGAAGGACAAGTCACAAATGGTTTGGGATGAAAAGATTCCCCATACTATGACATATTTCTCAAGAATAACTGCAATGCTAGTCCCTTGAAGTGAGAATTTCACTCTAGTCGTACCACAGTTATGGCCCAGAGAAGAGAATGCCAAAGCTTCTAAAGAAATCAAAGTCCCCAGGAGTGATAAGCACTGTGTTTGCCTCAATGCCTCTCTCTCTTTACAGCCCTTCTTGCTAATAAGCATTTTTTGATTCTTAACCTTACGACAAGGCTTGTTTCTCAGATCACTAATTATTACTCCTATCCGAGGTGACATGTTCAACAAACAGCTTCATTTTGGATCCTGAAAGACTTGTGAAAATGAAACAACACCAGATTTTCTCACTGACATCATCCTGCTTCTGGTGACAGATCTGAAATGCCTGTGCATGTTAAATTTGGTGTTAGAAAAACTTTCTCTGGTCTTCAAACTGTCAGAAATGCTATCGAGGGCCCTGACTCCAAAGATGTGGCTCCTTGTTTTGACAACCCCAGTGTTTCCTTTTCCTAAAACCTCAGAGGTTTTAAAAACATGGGTGATGTCAGTCATCTTCCCCTTGGGTCAACAATTCTCAATTTTAGGGGCACTCTATTTTGTTCTCTTCTATGGCAAACCCTTCCTTTTGCCTTCCGAAGACATCAGATGGCAGGAATTTACTGTTTCAGTTCCAATTAATATTGCTTTGACGATCTCTTGACCCTGCTTTATGGCTGCAGACAGAGACTGGGGTGAGGCCAAATCAGGATTCCAAATTACTGCTCTCCGTGTTCAAATACAGCAGAAATATCCTTTATGAGAAAGCCCAGAGTGAAAAGAGTAGGAGATTGAGACAGGGAATTCTCCAAAAGTGCCTGGTGTAGGTTATGAAGTCTGCCTTATTAAGTGGGTAATTGGTAGTGAAAATTGTAATAGATCAATAGCTTAAAGCAATGCTCCAAAATTTTTAAATTTTTAGAGCAGGATGGCAGGAGTACATTTATACCTACAATTTCAAAGGTGAATGGTATAGTAAAGCAGTTTACAAACACCTGTTTGGGATCCCTGAACCAAGCAGAGTAGGTGAGTGGATTCAAGGGAGAGGCCCACTCTTGTGGCATGATCCAGAGAAAATGGACATACACACACGCACACACACACACACTCATGCAAGCACACACAGAGGGCAGTGTGGTTGTGATGGCAGAAAGAACATAAAACTTGACTTGAGAAACTGATTTTAGTACTCATTGTGCAATTGATCAGCTCCATAATTGTGGGCAAGTCAATGTTTCTGACAAATGAAAAGCTTAGATGATCATGAGTTCCCTTCAAGGCCCAAATTTTATGTTTTTATGACTATTAACAGTCAGAACTCTCTCTAGAGTAAAGGGAAAGGAATAGGCATTTGAATCCCAAGAATTCCAATGATCTTGGATAAAACAGATAGTCCTTCATGACCAAACACTGTCCTTAAATGCAGTTAAAGATCAGGTGAGGGGAGGAAGAAGCTAGGCTAAATTATTTGTATTGTGCCTACACCTGAAGACAATATTGTGACTTGAGGATGCCAAGACCCTTCTTATTTAGTTTTATACAGAGAGTATATAATCATGTATGTGTCCCAGATATGCGATATGGCTGCAGACAAGAGTAGAAAGGAGATTTCCTGGGAGAACCCTCGACAAAATGTTCCATGCTTGCAAACCCTGAAAGAAGTCTCATTAATATTCATGTCCAAGTGGCCCTGCAACTAGGGACATATTCTTAGGAATTATTCTGTATAAAGCAGTGGTCTAGCAACAGGCTGTGATTGGTTAGGGCATAGACTGCCCCTTGATCAGATTGGCTGCCTTGGCTAAATAAGCTGCTGTACCACTGAAATAAATGAGTCTGCTGGCTGCTCACCTCTGGCCCGCTTTCACCCGACTTCCGGGATCTGTGTGATGCTCTGTGCCTCTTGCACCCACCATGCTCCTCCTCTTAGAATGAAGCCACAGCAACAGAGCCCAAAGCAGCAGCTTTGGAAAACAACACATCTGCATGGAAGTTGGGTAACTATGATAAGATGACAAGTCACCTAGATACTTGTTGGTAAAGAAAAAGTGGAAATAAGAGCAAGAAATTCAGATTCCTGCTGTGTGTGTGTGAAAGATATATATCATAAAATAGAATCATACAATCACATGGATAGAATCACAAAATAAAATCACAAAACAAACATTTAATACTCTAATTTAGCAAAATTTTTAGAGGGACTAAAGTTTACCATACCTACGAAGAGTATAATCATGGACTAAGAAATCTGGTAAACGTCTCAAAATCTTCCATTTTGCATGCATACAACATTATGGCTGATCTAGGAAACTGAACTTCAAAATAACAGAATTGTGGGGAACAACCCGGACTGGACTGAGTTACTGGAATTAAGACTTATTCTATGCATCTGCTCTCCCACAATATGGCGCTGGGAGAGGAGAAAACAGCTTCTACGCAGCTGCCTCTTGCCAATTTGAGTGATGACCTCCAGGAGCTGATCCTGCTCCTGAATGGAGGAGAGCAGCGTACTCGGCGTGTGGGCAGCCGAGTTGGGATTGGCGGAGGAGGACTATAAAGGAGGAGAGAGACGGTATGCACCAGGAACATCTAGGGGGAACACCTGAGGAACACCTGTGCAGCCCCCGAGAGAGCCGGCCAGCGGTGTGCTGCTCCCCCGCGGAAGTGGGGAATGTGGCAGGGGGAACCGCCCTTCGACGGAGCTGGAAGGGTCGGTAGCCAACCGGGAAGAACCAGCAGCAAACCCGGGGAGGGCCGAGCAGACAAAAGAACAGCGCAGGGTCCTGTGTCATTCCTCCACGAAGACGGGGAGCGACATAATGGTGCCGTGACTCGGATATGAAACCTAGGCAGGGTTTAGTGTCGTTCCTCCATGAAGAGGGGGAGCGACACAGAATAACTGGAATACATACACACAAAGACTAAACAGAAACAGTGAAAATCAAGACATATCAGTTGTTTAAAAATCTCATCAAAGTACAAAGAAGGAAATTGTAAACACATCTCCATATGAATTCAATAATAGGAATTTCCAGATCTAAAATAAATACTTAAAATTTAAAATCAATAACATAACAAATGAAAACAAAAATTAGGATGATGTGAAAATCAGCAAACTTGAGAAATCCATAGTAGAAAAAGTCAAATTAATGTTAGAAATGAGGACATTAAAATTGACTTACTGAGAAAACATTGACTAAACCTTTAATAAGCACTATTTATAGGCATGTAATTAAAGAAAGACATATAATGAAAGTAAATAACTATAAAGCATGAGGCAAAGAACATGTGCAGGCAAAGAAGATCCAATAAACATATAATTGGATTTTATGAAGATGAAAAGCATAACATTGTAGCAGAACAACTTTTTAGACTGTGAGCCAAGGAAATAAAATTTTTCTATTAATAAAAGAAGACATATTTTCATATATTGAAAAGATCCATTGTGAACACTGTTATGAAAATTTATATAGCCAGGGATTAATTATTTCTAAGAAATGCCCTAGCAAAAGGATTAGACTTGAGAACAAAAGTCCTATGACAATGGCATAAACCCATGTCACACTGGCACAAAATTTCCCCACAGCAATATGCAAAAAAAGACAATAGTGGAGAAACCAAAAAGAAAAAAAAAAAGAAAGAAAGAAAGAAAAGAGAGGACCTCTAAAAAAGAAAGCGTGAGCCAAGGATTACATATTCAGCCAAGCTTTCCTCCAAAAATCAAGGTTTTTGGAGATGCAAGAATTAAGGCATATGGAATCCACTAAAGAACAAATTTACTCAACCAAGAGATATCTAGGAAAACTTAAGAAGGCAGAAAAATGAAAGAAAAACCTAGGAGTCAAGGTACATCAGTTAAATAGTTGAAAGTCAAGTAAGAAAAATGAGGAGAAAAGAACATTTTTAACATGTGTCTATGTAACTATTAAAAGACAAACAAAAGTCTTCCACAGTACCAAAAGTCATAACAAAAGATTAAACCAAAACTAGAGTAGAGATTATCTAACAAATGTTGTGACATGCCATTCAAATTGCCTTCCCTGATGGACCACAGAGTATAAAAGTCCACGCCCATTGGGGCAGGCATTTGGATCAGTGGTTTGGATACTGCTTGAACCGTCTACATTCCATAACAGAGTGTCTCAGTTCAAGTCTCATCTCTGCTGTCAACTGTAGCTTCCTGCTAATGTGCACAGAGGGATGTGGCAGGTGATAATTAAAGTAATCAGGTTCCTGTCACTCATGTTGGAGACCAGGATAGAGTTTTCAGTTCCTGGCTTTAGGCTGCCTGATTCCTGGTTGTTGTGGGCATTTGAGGAATGAATCAGTAGTTGGCTGATCTCTCTCTCTCTCTCTCTCTTTTACTTTTTTTTTTTTTTTTGGATAGGCAGAGTGGACAGTGAGAGACAGAGAGAAAGGTCTTCCTTTACCATTAGTTCACCCTCCAATGGCCACTGCGGCTGGTGCACCGTGCTGATCCGAAGCCAGGAGCCAGGTGCTTCTCCTGGTCTCCCATGCGGGTGCAGGGCCCAAGGACTTGGGCTATCCTCCGCTGCACTCCCGGGCCACTGCAGAGAGCCGGACTGGAAGAGGAGCAACCAGGACAGAATCCAACACCCCAAACGGTACTAGAATCTGGGGTGCCGGCGCCACAGGTGGAGGATTAGCCTATTGAGCTGCGGCACTGGCCAGATTGATCTCTCTCTCTCTCTCTCTCTTCCTCTCTCTTTCCCTCTCTCCCTTTTAAATAAATAAATTAAATTTTGAAAGTTCAGTGTCTGCTATTCCCATTCTGGGTAATTCTGAAGTGCCATTTCAGCTTCAGAGCTTTCTACAGGATTGTCTGAGTCCCTCATTGGATCCACATCAGAGCACAACCTTTCTAAATCTCTTTTTGCTTAATCCCACTTTCTTAGCCTCTCTTGCACATGTGTTTATCAAAGTGTATCTGTTAATAGACACCTAGCATGTTAATTCCATCTCAGAGTCTACTTCCTAGAGAATATGACCTGTGATGATTGAAAAAAAGTGATCTTACAAAGAATAAAATGTAATTTTGGGGTTAGATAACTTAGCAGCCATAGGGCTGGCAAAGAGGACCCCATTACAGGTAGCTGATGAAGAACAAGTGAGCAATGTACAATTTACACTGGTTGTAGTTAGGGTGGTATATTACTTGCTGGGAATACATTAATTTCCATCAGGTATCAAGCATTTGAGAAAAATAGAGAAAATAGAAACTTTAAGGATAGTGGAACTGGATAGATGTTGCAAAACTATTGCTAATATTGACTGGTGCCTTCTGAAAAGATAACAAAATCATCAAATCCTCATTATCAATCACTAAATAAAATCTAAATGTGAATGCCAGAGAGTCTTCTTGGTAGCATACAAGACTTTCTCATCATCTAGAGGGTAGAGAAAGCTTAAGATTGGGTTTATGATTTAGTAAAAAGAGTATCTGAGTTCCAAAGAAAGTTAGACTGTTGACCATGACGCATGAGATGGAGAAATCTCAACTGATGGATCTGAAAATTTTGAATACCCTGATTCTGTTGAATCCTTTGAGCCTACAGAAGTATCCCACTCTTCCTACTAGGGGTCAGCACATTTCCTCCACCCTTGCAGGAGAGGAAGAGGGAGAGAGAGAGAATCATAAGATATAATTCATACAACTTCTCACACACAAAAAAAATCATGAAATAGATTAGAGAAACTACTTCATTATATCAACACAAGAAGAATCCAATCCGAATCTCCCAGGTGGTTGGCAGGGACCCAACCACTTGTGTCATTCCCTGCTGCCTCCAATGGCACACATTAGTAGGAAAGTCAAATCTGTACACAATCTAGCATAGTCCCCAAAATACTACCACTGTGGTATAACACAGTGATAAACACACACTGTTGCAACAAATTCTCCAGAGAAAAATTCTTCAAATTGCCAGCTAGGTGATCTCAGGAAACTTAACTTTTCTGTGCCTTTTTTTATTGTCTAAAGAATATGAATAAAATACCACCTGTTCCGAGGATTGTTTTAAGAATTAAAAGAGTCAATGTTTATAAAACCATTCAAACAATATTTAGCATATAACTAGGACTAGCAAACTTTAAATAGTTTACATTATAATTATTTGATTACTTGCATTCTTCTCTACTCTTAAACTTGATCCCTTCCCTGTAGACTGAGTTTCTTGAGGTCAAGTATTCTGCCTGAAATTATTTTATATGAGGAGCATGGACTTGGAGACACTCAAAATGTGAGTATGAATATTAATTCTGTCAATAATTAGAAATTACTTAACTTTTCATAACCTTGGCTTTTGTGTTCACATATTCATTCATCAAACTTTTTTATATCCTCTCTTAGAGTATATGCTCTATAGAAGCATGGATGATGTCCATCTTGCACTTAGCTTCCTCCTAGAGACAAACATAATGCCTGATCCATAGTGAGATTAATAATTGATAATTTTTGTGAATTGGGTATATGAATGAATAAGCACCTAGTATTTGCCATCCAGTGGGTATAGTCATCCAGATTACAATGAAGAATAAAGACTGATTTTTATCTCTGCCAGAGTTAGTAATCAGAAAGTGAAGAATAACAATAGCTTCTTACAAGGTTATTATGCAACTCAAGGAGACTTTACCAGGTACTATGATGATTCATGGTTGGGATCCAAAAATGACCCCATAGCAAGTTTAAAATTCATATTTTAATATGACATATTACTTGAGTAATGCATAAAAACATGTTAGAAGAAAAAAATCATCATTTTGTTTGCATACTTAATTTTGTACATCACCAACATTTGAGTAACTCCATTGAAATTTCCTGGAGTTGATTCATGTGGAATTCTGATTGAAAAAGTAAATAAGCATGGAAAAGCTCAGTGAAAGAGTTTTTTGAAGAAGCTGATGAATTCAAAGATATAAAGTATGGACAGAAAAGTAAGGAAAGAGGTGCTGTTGAGGTTTGTGTAGTGCTTTCTCAGCTAAAGCTAAATCATTTTCATGATTTGCACAGCCCGCACCTCAGCCAGAACCAACTCTCCCTAGAGTGTTCCCAGCATCTGAGAACAAATAGTCTCAGAGGAAGCAAAATGATTCACGAGATGACTCCTAGGGAGGCTGTCAGAAATAAAATCCCTCAGGAAGAAAAAAAAGAGAGAGACTGACAGAGGGAGAAGGAGAGAGATACCAAAGTGATTCTTCAGATTTATTTGCTGTTGATCATTTATTTGGTGATATTTCTAGGCAAGAGATAGTCTAAAGAGAGGCAAAATGATGTTGAAATAAGAATCTTTAAAAAGTAGTTGGCCGAGCACCATGAAAGGATGTTTGTCTCAAGATGGTGCAGGACAAGAAAGTTCGGCTTCAATAATCTCTGAGATCAAGGCCTTCTAGAATATTCCTCTGGACAAAATTGCCCTAGGTACACAATTTGAAATGTTCTTCATCATCCTATAGATTTGTAACAGCATCACAGTTTACTCCTGAATGGTTAAAATAGTCTTTCGTATCCTGGAATGAATCATGAAAACTAATAAAATTTTATGTGGCTGAGGAAATCATAGAATCATAGAATTCCAGAGTTGAAGGTCATGTAGTCCTTATTCGGCACTGAGCATCACCAAGGAGAGTGGGGGAGTTTTATGCGTTTCTGGACTTGTGAGACTCTTTTGACAGTTCAGTAGAATAGATTTAGGATGAGGGAGACATTTACTAGCCAGGCGCTTAATTGATTAAATTAAATATTAAGAGCATTATAATGAGTTAGCTATGGGCTGACTTTAGCAACAGACATTTTAGAAAATGTTCCTCTTAGTTATATACTAAAGTTATTGGCACTTTCCTTGCAACTATCTTTCACAATTCAAGTAGAAACATTTGCTAAAAGTGGGTCTAGGAACCTGCTTTTACTTAAAGGGCCAATAGTTTTCATGGTATGTCAGTGACATTCGAACTGTAATGTTAGAGATAAACACTGACACCTGTTCCCATCCACACAATGCCTGGAGAATAGAGCTGTTATTGAGTGTGAAGGCTTTTCTGGGTTCTTCTTATTCCTGTAAAACAGTAATTTCCCCAATAATTTAAAGCTTCAGGAATCTTACTCTGCAATAAGCATTGATTGGATTCAGATGAGGTCATGGATATATATGCAGAGAATATTCATTAATTCAATCAGGATTTATTGAATAACTATCACATGTTAGTCCCTGTTACGCAGTTATGAATAATATCATCACTGACATAGAAATTTGAACAATGGTGTCACAGCAAGGAGGGTGACTAAGGCTACCTGTGGGGAAGCAGAGCATAACAATTTTGAAAGATGAACTGAAGATTCCCTGGTGGAGAAGCAGGCAAGTTATTCCATGCAGATTTTTATTGTTATTGGTGACAGCTAACATCTATTGAATACTTTCTGTGGACCACATTGGGTACTACTCTTACAATTTTCAATGGATGAATCAATTGAAAATTTCAGAGGTTACATCTCATACCTAAGTTCCTATAGTAAGTGAGTGGTAGTCTAGATCTGATCCCCTGCCCATTTGACTCCAAACCAAATAACTCCCAAATAACCACATTCGCTTTTCTGAATTCAGTTTCCTAGGTTTACTATAATGGGACAAATATTGAGGTTGTTTCTGAATGCAAAATGTGATATTCTAGTCACTACATGGATATTACATATTTATAATATGCATCACTCATTAGTTAGTCTCTTCTGAACAAATTGCGTTTCTGGTCTACAAAAGCAAGCACCAGATGCTGCAATGGGATATCAGGTAGTGAAGCTTGGAGGAACTCTAACTGATAATGTCAACAGGATTTGAAAGGCAGTCATGAAGCACATGATCTGGAACCAGTTTCTAAACCAAGTCAAGGCATGAATGAAAGAAAAATCCCAACTGAAAAGCTGAAAGATCAATCTTATCAGGCAAGAAGTGTCCAAGGAGGAGGGACCAGTTTAAGAAAGTAAAATACAGGAGAATACTCTGCATGTACTAGCACGCTACTCAGTTTTATATCTCATCTACTGTCATGAAAATGATATCATCTGTTAAGAGGCACTGCCCCCTCCATTCTTACCCAGAAAGAATAAAGAGTTGATACTAGTTTCTGAAAGGCTGCTACTCTTTATTAGACTTCTCAATTTTGGTCTAAACATTTGGTTATATTATTGAACGAACTGCTCAGTATTTTTCCATGTTTAGATAGAAGTTCATGTAGAAAAGAATAAAGTCTGCACTTCATTCTGGCTAGCCCATTGGTGATACTGGCCCCACTTACTAGGGGAATGTCCACTGATGCTATCACATCCTGTGGTCTCTAAACGACTTGGAAACGACTGAAAAAACCATACGTGAACATTAGGCAGAAAATAATTGTTTGTTCAATGGTTTTTATTCATTCAAACAGCAAATATTTACAAATATTTATAAACAGCAAATATAGTGTATCATATGTGCCTGGCACTTGTTTTTAAGGAACAAGGGGCACAGTGGTAAATAGAATACACAAATTGCCTGTCCTCAAGGTGTTTTTTATTCTAGTAAGGGAGTCAAACAATAAGCCTATAGATAAATATCAGAGGGTTGGATTCTTTGATGGTGCTGTGGAGAATGTGAACAGGATATGAAGGGGAAGTGTGGTGTGTAGTCAGGAATAGCCTTTGCTGAGAGACAGCACACGAGTTGATCCTTGATGGATGAGAAGAAGGGATAAGGAAAAAAAATTCCTGGCAGAGATGACAACAAAACAAAAGCTCTATACTAGTAGAAAACTCAGTGTTCAAACAAGATACACTTTGACTTAATTAGGAAAAGTTGCAAAGATCGTGAGGCTCTTTGGAGAATTTTGCCATAACAGATAAGTGCTTATCAGCAGTTTCCTGAAGGCACTGGTACTTTGGATCAGTAGCTTTCTGGGCAGCTGCAGTCTTTCGGAAGCTAAAGGTGAAGCATTCACAGATGACTGCTGAGCTAAGCTCTGCCCTCCTACTCCATTGTTAAAAGGCCCATCCCTGTATACTCTGTTTCATTTTCCTAGGGACAAAAGTTGTAGTGGTTAAGAAAAGGTGTCTGGAATCAGAGGCTAGCTTTTAATTTAAACTTTCTACCAGATACTAGATGTATCACATTGGACTGTTAGCTTAGGCACCAGTCTTCTTCCTCTATTCTTTCTCTTTCTGTTTATTGAAGACCCCTCTGTGAACTATCTCACATTGTATTGATTTCATGCCTGACTCTGGCTCTGGTTACAGGAAAGAGGCAGAGTTCTTATGGTCTTTGACTAACTGGTACCATCTTTCCTTAAGGACAAACCACCTACTCATCATGTGTTTATCTAATGCAGTGACACAGTGAATTCAGGGAATGTCTACTCTGCACTCAAATATAGATAAGAAGTGAAGGAAAGTTAATATCACATTCATTAAATGAATGGAAGAACCTGGAATCTTAAACTTTCAGATTCTTCTGAACACTTTAGGCTGGTAGGAGACCCACCACCATGACTCTTAACAGAATAGAGCAATTTACTGTTAGCCTCACCTGAAGAAGATGTCTTGGCAAGGAATGCATTTTCTCCTAAAGATCCAGTACCAATCACCTCTTTGGGCCATGACCAATAGAATGAATCATGTCTCAGCACAGCCTGGACAAGGATTTAGGATTTATTGTCCTGGCAAAGAGATCTGGAGCCAGTCCTATTATACTGCTGGGACAGTTCCTTGAAGGTTGTCGGCAGTAATGGTCCACAGTAAATGAGATGGAGATGCCAGAACTGCCTGAACATAAAATTGAAGGAGCCAAAGGCTAGGAGAGGTAGGAATGTTAGGATAGATTTATTGTGTAAGACCTGAAAAACCACACTTTCAAGCTATTCACTAGAAGGATTCATAGACATTCCTTTACTAAGACCAAGATGAAGCATGTACTGAAAATTCGAGTGGCTCAGTGGAGTGATAGTATAGTGTGCTACCTTGGCATTGAGCTGATTTCTATTAGGGGGATATGAAATGATTCCAAAATAGCAAAGGCCAAATGATAACACTTAACCTTCAGAAGCAGAGTAGCTATAGTGGTCATAGTGGGAAGGATCAGGTAGCAATCAAAGTGCTTTGACCTGATGGGATATATGCTAATGACTTGTACTTTAGAACGTTCTAGAGAGTAAGGTAATTGGACATCCCACAAGGGTGTTATTCAGGTGTATTTAGCTTCAGTTAATGGAGTCTGCTCCCTCAGCCACCCAACCCCCCAAATTAAGACCTGAATAACATCAACCAATACTATGAAAAAGTAGTCTTCACACAGTTTCCAGATCTGAATTACTTTACAGAACTAGAGGTTATTAACTGAAGGGAAGACGTGGTTCCCTTGAGTAAGGAACCTATAATATGATAATATACAAATACAAAAAAAAAATTGCCCAAATTGATGTTCTAAAATAATTGATCAAGAGGAAAATGGAACATCAAGACATTTCAAGGATAGTTGAATACAGGGGCTGTGCTGATACAGAGACAGGGGACACAAATACCATCCAAGATCTCCAGATGGAGTGAAGACTGTTAGAATCCAGGTGATGAACAGAATTCTGACATATGTCCATCCTACAGAGGGTTCATTGGATCCACAGTCACATTTTATAGAGTTTGTAGATGGATATAATTGTATATTATATACACATATATATAATGGGTATACCTAACATTTGGCACTGATATTCTTTGACTTATGCGGTGTGTGGAATATGTCAAAATTATAGGAAACTGTTGAGTTTGCCTCTCTCTTCTTCCCAAGATAGTTATGCATAAGCATTATCGCATTCCAGGAGGAATTTTTGGAGGTTAGCTCTATAACTAATGACTCATGTCATGCAGGAATGGTGTTCCCTATGAATCTGAATTCAACTCACTTGTATAGGTCCTGAAAGATAAAGCTGGTTAGCTGTGGTGGAAGACAGTGGACTCTTAGAAACTTTGCCCAGTATTATAGTTGTCCCAACTCAGTTCCTCTGCTGGATGTGAAATCTTCCTGAAGCAGCTCATCACAGAATTTGGTACTGAGTATGAGACAACTGACCTGGTGAATGTGTTCTCTAATTGTATTGAGAATGCAGTTTTCTGCATTATAAAGTCATTTTCTTTTCCCAGTACCATATTTTTTTTTGACAGGCAGAGTGGACAGTGAGAGAGAGAGAAAGGTCTTCCTTTACCATTAGTTCACCCTCCAATGTCCGCCGCTGATCCGAAGGCAGGAGCCATGTGCTTCTTCTGGTCTCCCATGCGGGTGCAGGGCCCAAGGACTTGGGCCATTCTCCACTGCACTCCCTGACCACAGCAGAGAGCTGGCTTGGAAGAGGGTCAACCGGGACAGAATCCGAGGCCCCGACTGGGACTAGAACCCCAGGGTGCTGGCGCCACAGGCAGAGGATTAGCCTATTGAGCTGCGGCGCCGGCAGCCAGTGCCATATTAACTTTGCTATTCTGTGTTACAATGTAGCCAGCAGGAGCCTTGATGCCATTAACATTCATCAGGACATCATGCTTATCTGCCATATTGATAATACCATGTTAATGAGATTTAGTGGATAGGAAGCATTGAGTCCTCTTGACACCTAGCAGAACAAATGCATGATGGAGGATCAGGCATAAACCACATGGAGAATTAGCTGTCTACCATATTAGTGATGTTTTCAGGGGTCAAATGATCTTAGATCTGAAGGAAATTCCCCCCGGGGCTGAGCAACCTTTACATCTTGTACTTTTACTACTAAGAAGTAGGCACAGTACTTGGTGTGTTACCATGAATTTTGGAGACAGCATTTTGCCTGTATTTCAGAATGGTTCTATGGATTTATCTGGTAATTTGAAAAACTGACAGTTTTGATCAGCGTCCAGAGTAAGATAAGCGTTTACAGCAGATCCAGAAATGGTACAAGATACCCTATAACTTGAGGCACATGACCCAGCACAGCCAATGATGTTCCGTGATAAAGATACTATCTGAAATCACTCACAAATTCCTATAGAAGAGACACAACACAGACCTCTTCAATAACAGAGAATGACTTACCTTTTAAAAGGCACTACTTACTTGGAGGGATAAGACTAAGCACCTAACAGAAGGCTACCAGGTGATTGAGACCACCAAGCACAAGCTGAGTGTTATTAGACTCACCAAATTATAACACTGAACATGCACATTAGCAAACTACTGTACACTGTATAATATAATTTTGATACTCAGACTCATACCCAAAAGTCTAGACACGGAAGTAAGTCACATGGAGAAATTTCTTTACAAATAGTGCTTTTCCCTCAGCTTATACTCATGGTCTCACATCATAGTGTGATTTCTATGACTAAATGGTGGTGATGGAGAAAACAAGACCTGATTTACCATGTGGTTTTTTCTACCTATTATACCATGCTGAAAATGAATTGCGACCTCAATATAGCCCCTATTTAGGCCTTAAAGGACAACAGCGAGAATAAATCATTCAAATATGAAGAGGTAAGAACAATAGGCTTACTTGGTCATTCTCTGTCCATGGCTGGAGAAGTGCCTTGAGGTCAGGATATATGCAGATCTTTGAACAGTGCTGAAGGACTTGGCTTTATGGTTGGAGGTTTGGAAGCATCAAGTTTAACCAGAAATCCAGCAAACTGGGAAAGAAGCATGGAAATGTGCCAATGGAAGTGGTCAAAAATCAAGTGGATCTTTTTTATCTCATGTTAATAACATCCTTCAGGGACTCTATTTGCAAGGAGGTATTTAACAGGGTAAACAAGGTGATACAACCACTGGGTGTCAGCCAGAATGTCTTCTTGGCCCGTTGTGATTCTGTTATAGGTCCATGATCTAAGCAGCCATGGTGGCTATGATGAAGGCTATGGATGGACTCAAAGCTTGGGGTAGCTCTAATCAAGGCTGACCTAGTTTGCTATAGTGTTGTACATCCATACTACCAGCAACAGATCAAAACCACATCCCTTGATATGGCATCATTCCCCCAAAAAAGACATTTAGTCTTTGTAGCAATTACATCAAATCTCTTTTACTCTTGAGAAGGTATCAACTCATTCCTAAATGAACTAGTACTTATTTCAAATATGTCCTGGTGTTCCCTGCCTGGTATGTTTCTCCTCAGTACCACCATGCAAAAGCTGCAGAATGTCTGATTGAAGGCCATGATATTCCATTCAGTATTTCTCACTAAAGGGATGCATCTTACAACATAGAAACTACCACAGTGGACGACTGCCCTTGAAATCCTACCATACACATTATCACTTAGAAGCAACAGACTGGTGGAATAATAAAAAGACCTATTAAAGACTCAGCTAAGCTATCAGTGTGGGGATAAAACTTTTTGGTGTTGTACTCAAGGAAAAAAATAAATGCTTTAAACCAAAGGCTGATCACAATCTACAATGAGACCGTTGTTAGCATTGCTTTTCTGTGTAGCCAAAAACATTTTTAAACCAGGAGGAATAGCCGGTTTATCTGAAAGAAACCAGACAGTGGAGTACTTTAGGGTATTTAATGAGCATTGCATTATCCATTTGGGCAAATGATATTGTTCTCTATTTGTCTGTTTGATCCCTAGACCTAGAAGAAAGTGTAGCAATTAGAAGACAATGAAAGATACTTTTGATGCAATGTATACAGAACATTTAGTATATTAAATGCTTAAGAAAATGTTATTATTGTTATCATTGTGATTATTCAAGCACATTTTGTGTCACTCGTGGAGATGTATGTGGTCCGAATGCCAGTATTTTAATCTGTAACACTACCTTAAAGGCCTCCTCATTCACTCTTTCAGTCAAGTGAGTTGGCTTAGACTGCTATCGCTGCTCTTCCCAACCTCTCAAACTGCCCTCATCAGTATGCCACTGGGCTCTGGCAGGTTATTATAAGGCCTTCCCCACCAAACCCTGCTTGCAGTCTCGACACTGACTCACTATTCAGTCCTTGACTAGGCACCCTACTGACATCCAAACTTGAGAAGATACTCCATATGCATGAACACTGTAATTACACAGATGTAGACTTCTCCCTTCTGAGATAATTATAGAAATGCAGTGTGTTTCTCAAACAAATTAGGCTGTACAGATACAAGGAGGGTATCTTGGTGGGCATAAGGGATCTCCGATGTATTCTGGCTGCATGCCCAAAACCAGAGATACAAGGAATATTGTGCCTTAGCCGAGAGAAACTTCCTGTCAGATTCCTTGCGGGAAATTTGTACAAGCAATTCCTAACCTCATAAATAGGAATCCTGCTGGTAATTCATTCTGTATAGAAAATAGAAAAAGTGCTGATCTGGCTTCATCAGGACCTATATCCTAGGCTTCATCAAGACAAGAAGTAATTGAAACAATTCCTGATTTGTGGCCTGAAGGGGTTTGTAGTTTTCTTATTCCATCTTGCACAGAAGTTCTGAGCTCAGAAAAATAAGGAAAATAAATCTAATGACTGAAATATTGAAAGGATTGTGATTCTGGAGAACCAAAGACAAAAAATTACTTCTTCCATCTGTCTGGGTTTGAGGGTGGCAGAATTCAATGCATAAACATCAGAGAGTGTTGTGTTTTATGAGGCTGTCTCTATTCTAGCCCCATTTCTTGTACTTGTAGATCAATCACTTCATCGTCCAGTCTGAAACAAATCAGTGCTTTCACAGACAAGGTGAGGTGAGATGCAAGTTGGGCCACTGATACATGTTTTGAATGGAGGTGGGAAACCAGTATCAATGTCCCTGGGATGTATTACGGCGTAGATGGGAACATCTCACACAGACAAGCCCACAGACATCAAGAACTAAGATGAGGGGTGGGCACTGGGGCACAGTTGGTTAAGCTGCTGCTTAGTACACATGCAACCCCATATCAGAGTGCCTCCTCTAAAGTCCTGCCTCCACTTCAAATACTAATGTGACAGAGAGAGAGAGAGGTCTTCCATCCACTGGTTCACTCCCCAGATGGCTGCAACAGCTGGAGCTGTGCCGATCCGAAGCTAGGAGCCAGGAGCCTCCTCCGGATCCCCAACGTGGGCACAGGGGCCCAAGGACCTGGGCCATCCTCCACTTCTATCCCAGGCCATAGCAGAGAGCCGGATTGCAAGTGGAGCAGCTGGGACTAGAACTGGTGCCCATATAGGATGTCAGTGTTTCAGGTCAGGGCATTAACCCGCTGTGCCACAGTGAAATTATCAATTCCCAACTTGACTCTCACTGGGATTAAACATGACAATAGGTCTGATCTGATTTCATCATCATTAAAAAAAATCATCTATTATTTTTCACTTTATGTTTCTGTGTGGGAGCAAACTGTTGAAATCCTTACTTAATGTATACTAGCTGATCTTCTGTATATTAAGATAATCGAAAATGAATCTTGATGTGAATGGAAGGGGAGAGGGAGTGGGAAAGGGGAGGGTTGTGGGTGGGAGGGACGGTATGGGGGGGAAGCCATTGTAATCCATAAATCGTACTTTGGAAATTTATATTCATTAAATAAAAGTTAAAAAAATACTAATGTGCACCCTGGGAGGCAGCAGATGATGGTCCAAATACTTGGGTCTCTGCCATGCATGTGGGAGACACAGATGGAGTTCAGAGATCCTAGCTTCTGGCTTGCCTAGTTCCAGCTATTGCAGGCATTTGAGAAGTAAAGGAGAAGTTGGAAGATCTTCTTTTTCTGTCTCCCGTTCTGTCAGTCTCCCTTTCAAATAAATAAAAATGTATAAACAGTTGTAAAAGAGAAAAAACTGAGATGATTCAGGCGATTCAGTGCCTCCACAGCCAATAACACACAAGGATAAAGACTCCAGTGGTGAATAGTAGATGGGAGAGGTGACCAGCACGTGGCTCGAGGCTTGTCCATGTGGATTTCTCACAATTAGGTAGAAATATAAGGGAGTAGAATTCAGCTTTGGGACACAAGCATTGCAAGAGCCATGCATTGCAGAAAGTGGGTGATAATTCAGAACAATACCCCAAGATGGACTGGGCACCAAACAGAGAAACTGCGATAGAGTAAACAAAAATAAAGAAGTCCTGACCATTGGCTAGGACCTATATGTAAGCAAAAGAGAAAAAGGCTGTAATTTAGGACTCCACCGATGCTCAGAGCTCATTCCTAGTACAAGAGGTGCTGAGTGAGATCGGCCTTAGGTAGCTCAGAGAGCAGTGTCATCCCATCCATCATAGCTCAGACACTGGATTTGGGATCTGAGACTTGACACTTAGCTTCAAGAGCTAATGGATGGTGGCAGAAGTGGCAAAGTACCAACCTATCTTTTGCCCACATAAGAATCTACACTGAGTCTTGCTTCACAGATAGGGCACAGCTGCTCTTATTTATTGAGAGTATACTATACAAGGGCACTTCAAAATATTCATGGAAAATGTTCACTGTCTTTTAATTCCATTATTCCATGGATGTTTGGAAGCATTCATGTGTATCAGGTGCTGAAGAAAATATTCTACATACATTATCTCTTTTTTATTTCTAGATACACACGCAGGAATCTGAAAAGACTACGGCATTTCTGGAGGCCAGGATCTGGAAAGCTACCTAATAAGAAGCACTTATAGTACTACTAAATAGAATAATTTTTACCTAATTAAAAATTGTCTTGGTACATCAAAATAAAAGTTACTGTATAGGAGATATATTTTCCAAATCAGACAGGATAGGAAACAGCAGAATCACCATGTATAGTGGTACCCTTGTAGTGACAGAATCTGTTATCTGTAGTTATATCATATGGTCACTCTGTGTGAAAGAGCAATAAGGCTATCTTGGAGAAGAATATTTTCTCCTCTGATCATCTTATTTCTTAGGACATCTTAGTTCTCTCAGACAATCTGCTTGTGGTCTCCAGTTGAACTTGACACAATGTCTCTACTAATGCTTTAAATCTACCGGATTTGTTCATGTCCTTTTTTCTGTATGTTTTTACTCTCTTTTGACCTATTATTATACCACAGAAGACTACTGTCTGTAAGCAAGTGGTTTGCAATGCTTGAGGACAGATCTATACTGTACTGCTACAGTGTATAGTAAGTACTACAGTATATACCACAGATTCACACTATAGAACGAATCAGCTTCCATGCTGAAAGCCTCCTCTTTAAAATTGGATTGTGCCTGAGATTGTTCAGCCAGATGAAAATGCTGGTATGACCTAGAAAACAAGGGCATGCCCATCTTCCACTGGGTTTTATCTTCTGCTTTGGCTTTTGTTGGTAAGGTTTTTGCTATGGTTTGGATAATAGTTTGGGTGTCCCTCAAAGGATCATGTCCCGGAGGATTGAACCCGAGTCATGTCAATTAAGTAAGAATAGCACTTAACCCAATTAGGAATTCTGAAGGTGGGGCCTTGGAAAGGATTGGATTAGACTGAGTTGTAAGGTAGAGCTCCCATGATTGAATCAGGAAGTTTTATGAGCATAGATCACAGACATAGGACAAGTATGATTTCTGTTTCTGTGCTTCCTGGCTTACCATGCAGTCCTTCCTGCACTCATTCCACCATTCGCTGCCCTAATCAGACATCAGCTTAGTGGGACCACCTGATCTTGCACTGTGAATCTCCAAACTAGTGAATTGAAATTAGACTTCTTCCATTACAAGTAGCTTCTCTCAGCTATTTGTTACTGTGACAAAAAGCTGACTAATACAGTTTGATGCCAAAGGAGAAATACATGTGTCCTGAAAAGGAGCAGAAACCAGACTTCCTATCAGCAAAAAGCCCAAAGCAGAATATAAAGCCCAAAGGAAGATGGATGTCCCCTAATTTTCTAGGTCACACCAGCATTTTTATCTGTGTAAACCATCTCTGGCACAATCCACATCTTAAACATGAAAATGTCAGTATAGAAGGTGATCCATTACATAGTACCCTGCCACCTACATGGGAGATATGGATTGAGTTCTGGGCTCCTGGTTATGTGCTGGCCCATTCCTGGTTGTTGTGGGCATTTAGTGAATGACCCAGTGGATGGAAGATCTCCCTTTGTCTGTCTCTATGCCTTTCAAATAAAATTAAAGTAATCAAATAAATTTTAAAAATAAATATTAAAATTTATACTTAAATATATCCTATTAGGATGGAAATTAAACAACTTTTATAGGTAAACTCTCAATTAGGTTTTCTCAAATACGGTGCATCTTTCTCCAAGAACGTTTTCATGGTTAAATTACTATATTCTTATGTTTGAATCAAAACCATGAACCAAAGGCATCTTACATTGATAGATTATTCTTAAAATATTTCATAATATGAAACTACATGTGGCAAAAGGGTCCCACTAACTGTTTCATCAGAGGTCTGAGACTGGAACAAAATGTCAGGGAGATTATTAAGAATTTTTCTTGGTAAGTAGTGACTTGATCCTGTCTTTTACCCATAAATATTCCTATTATTTATCTTGGATTTCCCTTGTACTTTTACTAACAAGTTATCTGTCTTCACATTCTTTCTTGATGATGACTGACTTTCTCTGCTTCTGTGTGCAGCACATCCTTAAGAATCATTTGTAATGCTGGATAGGTGGTGACAAATTCAATTTCTGTTTGTTTTTGGAAGGTCTTTATTTTATCTTCATTTATAAATGGGAGCTTTGCTGCATACAGTATTCTGTGTTGACAGTTCTTCTCTTTTAGGACTTGGACTATATCCCTCCATTCTGTCTTTGCCTGTAGAGTTTCTGATGGGAAATCAACTGTCAATCTAATTGGAGATCCTTTTAAGGTAATCTGGCCTTTCTATCATGCACACTTTAGGATCTTTTCTTTATATTTTACTTTTGAAATTGTAAAATTAGGGGCAAGCATTACGGTGTAGCAGGTAAAAGCTGCCACCTGCAGTGCCAACATCCCATATGGGTGCCTGTTCAAGTCCTGGCTGTTCCACTTCTGATCCTGCTCTCTGCTATGGCTTGTGAACTCGGTGGAAGATGACCCAAGTCCTTGGGCTCCTGCACCCTCGTGGGAGACCTAGAAGAAGCTCCTGGACCCTGGATTTGGATAGATGGCGCTCTAGCCATTGCGGCTACCTGGGGAGTGAACCAGTGGATGGAAGGCTCTCCCTCTCTCCCTTTCTCCCTCTACCTCTCTGTAATTCTGCCTTTCAAACAAAATAAATAAATCTTTTTTTTAAAAAAAAAAAGAAAGTGTGATTATAATGTGTCATGGTGAAAACCTTTTTAGAGCATGTCTATTAGGAGTTTTATGTGTGTCATGTACTTGGATGTTTCGATCTTTCTTCTAATTAGGGGAGTTTTCTGCTATTACTTCACTGAATTGGTCTTCTAATCCAGTCTCTATTTCCACACTTTCATGAATTCCTAATATATGTATGTTTGATTGTTTGATACTATTCCATAAATATCAAACACTATTTTTAGTTTTTCTAATTTTTCTTTTTTTTTTTTTTTTTAGTAACTGAAATAGTTCCAAAGATTTGTCTTCTAGCTCAGATATTCTGTCTTCTGCCTGACCAAGTCTGCTGTTAGGCTTTCCAATGTATTTTTTATTTGACATATTAGAGTATTCATTTCTAATATTTCAGTTTGATTTCTAGAGTAAATTGAGAGCATGTTATTGTAAAAATTAAAAGAAAAACAATAAAAGAGGGAGGAAGGTGAAAATAAGGAAGGGAAGATATGGCAAGAAGTATCATTATGCTCTTAAAACTGTATATATGAAATACATGAAAGTTGTTTTCCTTTATATAAATAAAAATTAATAAAATCATTTTTAGGCAGAAATTCCTAGAATTTTATATTTGCTTTTATTATAGGATGGATGGGGGAATCAGTGTCAATGCTTGAATTGTCATTTCACATCCCTAACTCAGTTGCACAATAAATAATCTGAAATTCTTGGGTTATTGGGTTTCAGAATTTGGAAATTTGAGGCTACTAAATTAAGAAAAATATGATCAAATATTGATCAAATGATAAAAAACAATCCTATAAGGGCCTGGAATATCACTCTGTCATTAAACATATTCATATTTGTACAGTGAAACATGAAATTCATGTGATTTGAGGTGAAGACAAAAATAATGTTCATATCATTTGTGATACACAAATACTCTAAATAATATTTGATGAGGTTTTTCCAAAGAGTTATAAGACAACTTTGGACTTTCAGTGATTTGAAGATTTCAGAATCCCAAATAACAGATAATTTTACTGTAATAATATTGATAAGTTCAGACAATAATTATGCTAAACATTTATATATACTTCATTTAATCCTCTAAACAGACTTCATAGGAGGCAACTATCACAGTTCTTAGTTTAAAATAAGGAAACTGAGATATGCTAATAAGAGTAGAACCAGGATTTTAATCCAGACATTTTGGCTTCAAAACCCATGATTTTAACTACAGTACTTTACTATCTTTCTTTCAAAAGGGGCCATATTGGCCTCTAACAGTATGAAATTCACCTCATACATCATCAGTATTGCTATCAGGAATGGCTAACGCTAGTGGTTGTAACCTTGAGCAACAAATACATACCACATTTTCCCTTGATTCTAAAAATTTGTTGCCAGTTATGCCCTCCTCTCCCCCTGTGCCTAGCCCAGGGCTTGAAATCTTATCTACCATGAACATTTATTTGTTGATAGGTTGACCAGTTCTTTTGGAGGCCTTTTGATAGACAAGAGGCCATGAGAAATGCAATAGCAGGTCTGCCTCCTCTCTCACCCACCTGTGTAACTCCAAATTCCCTCATGGATGGAGGTAGTGTAAGTTTGAGCTTCTGCCCCCTCAAGTCTAGATTACAGCATAATAATTCATTTATTTATCTACACAGGTATAGTCTAAATAATGATTAATTACCATGGTCTCAGCAACAAAAACATGGCATTGCATAAGCATGTAAAATCCACATTCTACTTAAAAATGGACACTGTTGAGGATCATTTTGTCTCCTGGAACAACACATATGTATCTGTTCAACTTCCTTCCAGAAGGAAAATGATCCATGAGCCTTTTGAAGAAGTGCTTTTGCTATTCTAAAGGTTGGTAGAACTAAGCAACTTGATCATTTTTTCCAAGATTCTAATTTCAAATTTCTACATCCTTGTATTAATTTTGCATTACTACAACAAAATGTCCAAAAACACTAACTTGTGACAAGAGGTTTATTTGACTCACAGTTTTGGAGGCTCAAGATCTAAGTTCAGATGACCTCTTTGGTTTGGCCTGTCATGGGTTCCATCACAGTGGGAGCATGTGTAGGAGCAAGCAACCACATCATGTTGGAGGTATCTGTATGAAAGAGTTAACATTACCAAACAGGAAATCAGAGAGAAAGGAAAGAGAGAGAGACTGGGGCCTCACAATCCCCCCTGTAGACATACATCCAATGACCTAAGTACTTCCTAGCAGGCCCTATCTCCCACAGGGTTCACTTCCCAGCAGCACTACTCTGTGAACTAAGCACGCCCCCACCCTGCCTTGGGGGCACTAACCATGTTCAAACCCTAGAGCCCTCTAAAATCCACTTTATGTGCCAGTTGTGTATTAGGTTCACTCTTCAAATCAAAACTTAACAAATTTGATTGTGTCATCTGCTTCTGTAGAACCTTCAGTTGCTTCCTATTTGCTTATAAATTAATCATAAGACCCCCATCCAACAATGTCTCCCCTAAGATACTCCAACTTCTTTTGTCTTCTTTCTTATTAGATCCCTACTCTATATTCTTGAAAAGCAATTTAATATTCTCTGTATTAGGCTCTGTTTATGTGCCATCACAAGTCTTCCCACTTGTTTTTTGGAAGGAATGATTCTATCAAAGATTTGCATCGCCAAAGTCATGGACTAAGCTCTCTGTTGCTGCTACTTCCAATACAGACCAGGAAATTCTGCCTTCAGCACTAACAGGGAGAGGTTACTCTGGCCAGATTGAATGAATGGGGGTTCTCTGCAGCTCTCCAGGGGGGCTGGTGGCTCAATCCAGAAGATCTGAGAAGTCAGTGCTCAAAAGAGTGATTGCACAATGGAACAAAAGAGAAAGACAGTGGATAAATTCTTCTCCCTCCTTTCCCCTTCCCTACTATGTGGATTTTCTGAATAAGGAGATGCCCCACAAGTTGCTGCAGTCACCTGTTCCCATTTCATAGCAGTGGCCAGCCTGCAGCATGCTCCATTCATATTTGCAATGCCTCCATCTCTGCTTCACTCCATTTTATCCCTTCCTTCTTCTCTGAGACTGAACCATCCATTAAAGTATTAGCACAAAGTTTGTCACAAGCTTTGTTTTCCAGGAAATGTGCTAAGACATATCTCAAATCTCTTAGGATTTCTTCTTGCCTTTGTCTCTTTTTTTTAACTTTTATTTAGTAAATAAAGATTTGCAAAGTACAGTTTATGGATTACAATGGCTTTTCCCCCCCATAACTTCCCTCTTACCCGCAACCCTCCCCTTTCCCTGTCCCTCTCCCCTTCCATTCACATCAAGATTCATTTTCAATTCTCTTTATATACAGAAGATCAATTTAATATATATTAAGTAAAGATTTCATCAGTTTGCACCCACATAGAACATAAAGTATAAAATACTGTTTGAGTACTAGTTATAGCATTAAATCACAATGTACAGCACATTAAGGACAGAGATCCTACATGAGGAGTAAGTGCACAGTGACTCCTGTTGTTGACTTAACAAATTGACACTCTTGTTTATGGCGTAAGTAATCTCCCTAGGCTCTTGTCATGAGTTGCCAAGGCTATGGAAGCCTTTAGAGTTCGCCGACTTTGATCTTACTTAGACAAGGTCATAGTCAAAGTAGAAGTTCTTTCCTCCCTTCAGAGAAAGGTACCTCCTTCTTTGATGGCCCATTTTTTCTACTGGGATCTCGCTTTCCATGCCTAAAATACTCTCATGGGCTCTTCAGCCAGATCTGAATGCCTTAAGGGCTAATTCTGAGGCCAGAGTGCTGTTTAGGACATCTGCTATTCAATGAGTCTGCTGTGTATCCCGCTTCCCATGTTGGATCGTTCTCTCCCTTTTTTATTCTATCAGTTAGTATTAGCAGACACTAGTCTTGTGTATATGATCCCTTTGACTCTTAGACCTATCATTATGATCAATTGTGAACAGAAATTGATCACTTGGACTAGTGAGATGGCATTGGTACAGGCCACCTGGATGCGATTGAATTGGAATCCCCTGGTATGTTTCTAACTCTACCATTTGGGGCAAGTCAGCTTGAGTATGTCCCAAATTGTACATCTCTTCCCTCTCTTATTCCCACTCTTATATTTAACAGAGATCACTTTTCAGTTAAATTTAAACACCTAAGAATAATTGTGTGTTAATTACAGAGTTCAACCAATAGTATTAAGTAGAACAAAAAAATACTAAAAGGGATAAAGTATAGCCTTTGTCTCTTTGTACTATTTTTTCTGCCTGTGCCTACCTGTTGCACTCCCATCCCCAACAAAATTACAGTCATCCTTCAGATTATATTAGTAACATTCAAATAATTCTATCACCCTCCAATCATGTGTAGAATTTCCTTAATAAAAACTCTTCATTGCATTTTGTTTGGATTCTTATATATTAAGTGCTTCGGTCTATCATGTGCTTTATTTAATAAACCTTATTCATTCTATTGGAGGTTGAGCTTCATAAAAATATAGATTATATGCTATTAACCTTGGGTATTTTGCCCTGCTATGTGTTTGCATATGAAGTTCTCAATATGAGAAACTTCCATACATGATGTAGATTTGATCGGTGGTTCTTGCCTTGATCTTCCATTCTTCAGCCAGAATCAACAGTTGCCAGATTCCTACAATTCACATATTTCACACTATTGCCTTTGCCACAGCAGTTCCCAAAGCACCACTCTCACTTCTTCTTGCTCAGAAACTATTTTATGTCTTTCGTAACTGAAATCAAATGTCACACTTCACCTCTTCTATGAAGTTTTCACTAATATCCTTATTTCCTCCTCCTATAATTTATTTAACTATATTCTAACCCTATTATAATGATTTTATTTCTCCAGTGGGTCAGCAAATTATTTTTCTAAGGGGTCAAATAATAAATATTTTACTTTCCCGGGGATTTACAGTCACAGTCACAACTACTCAACTCTGCTATTGGAACACACAAAGTGACATACACAATATGTAAATGAATTGTCCAATAAACTACAAAAACATGCATTGAGTAGACTTGGTCCACAGGCTATGATGTGTCAGCTCCTGGAATAATTTATTACAATTCCTTAAATATCATTAGGCTTTTTATTCTGACACACAAATAATGTTTGGCACTTTTTTAGTGTTCAATGAGTACTCATTGCATGAGTGAATTAAATAACAAAAATGAGTACTTCGGTCTCAACTCTCATTTCTTCCTTTCTGTTTCCAATATTAACACTCCCTTCTGGATAAGCAGTAGTTTTTTGCCTGTCTTTTTAAGTGTGGAATTGGCCTGGCAAGATATAATAGAGTTTCATGCCAAGCCCAAAGAACTGTTAGTGGGTTTGCCAGACTATTTTCTGCCAAAATCTGGAATCAATCTTTTCATTAAAGGAGTCTTAGTAGCTATTGGAACCATAACATTTATCTGGTCAGTAAACAATTTCATTCCTAACTCTCTTCCTTTCTGCCTATTAAATTGTTCTGGGTGTGGAAAGCTATTGTTAAATACAAAGTAGAGGTGAAGTTCAGAGGCTGCAGAGGTGTATGATATCTTCCTTAAATTTCTTATTTTTCTCCTTCTTTTGTTAATTATTTTTCACTCTGGAATTGAACTTCATCTATGCCAACTATATCACCATCAGCCGTTCTTCCCATCAGTATTTCTGAACTTTTCCATTGCTCCTAAGCTTCTTTCCCATTTTTGGCTCCTCTTGTATACTACCTGTGGTGCCTTTACCTCTTCTCATTTCTACTTTATGAAGATCACCATAATTCAAAGGTGGCATAACTTTAAAATCTATTCCTCTCCCATTTTTAATACTTTTAAAATCCTTAGCCTATTTCTGACCTTCATCATCACCACCAATCTCCATGCTACTTAATTTTTGCAGTTAATCTATGTTTTCCATAAGTGGGTATCAAAAAACAAATCAGAAAGTTCTAGTGACAGGAAAATAAAAAAATTATAAGATCAACTCTGTCAACATATTAAATGGCAAGTGGAATATTTATGTTTTTGAGTTAAATACATATGCACTTGATTTATTAGGATATATTAATATTTTACGTAAAAAATCTGTGTTGATACAAATCAGATAAAAAAGCACATGGTCATCTGTGAAATGTGAACTATATTAAAAATAATGTATATATGAATTGCAGTGGAAGCGAATGGGATAACCAAATGCACTGGCCTCATTTTAATGCAGCATTCACTATCTGACAATATTTTTTTCAGCCATGGGAAATTCAGTGGCATGTATGTGGATCAAATAAAGTTGTAATCAAAGATCCTATAGATTGCCAGGGAAACAAGTTACTTAAAAGCTCCATAAACCACTCCCACTGCAAAGATGTTCTGAACTTATCTGTAAGATTTTGGAAGTTGCTATTTAGAACTCTGATAGAAAGAATAGTTTTATTTTTCCCATTGGTGTATTAGTAAGTGTTGTGTTCCTACAAGAAAATACGCGAGACTACAAATTTTCCATAGGGAATGTTAGTGAAAATGGTGCCATCTATCTGAGGCACTATCTTAAACTCCAGGTGCCATCTTGGGCTCCGGCCCAGTCACCATTTTGTACAACAAGTTTCAGCCTCTCCAAAATCCAGCCTGGCTTACTAGAAGTCAGGTGACCAAATGGCCCACTACAAGGGTCAACTCTACACCTACCCTAATTGGATTTGCTGCTTCTACTTCCTTACCCCTGCAAGGCTATAACAAGACCTGATTTCCCACATAGGCCCTAATTTTTGCTCTCTCCCTCCAGCCTGTCAGGATTCCCCCCTCTGACAATAAACCTTTTCCCTTAATCTGATGTTTAGTGTGTCTTGTGGTGGCCTTTCAGGGAAGACTTTACTTAACTACTAAATTGGAGGTCTATTCTGCTGAGACTCATGGCGGGTGGCAACGATGGGGTATGTACAGAGGAACTGCCACATGGTGAGCCAGGAAGCAGAGAGAGTGGGCAGGCCCAAACTTAGGGTTTCATAACAACCCTCTCAAGGACATTATGCATACCTCAGTGGCCTAAGGACATCTCACTAGACCCTACCTCACAAATGTTCAACCTCCCAGCAGTGTTACCCTGGTACATTGGTATTAATACCTGGTCTTTTGGAGGGCATCCAAATTAACACCCAAACCATAACATCTGGAAAGTTATGGGGCAAATAAATAACCCATAAATTTTCTTCCAAAATATCATGATGGCTGAAGTCACACAATTCACCTACCAAGACAGCATAACCCTTTGGCCCAACCTCAAAGGCTTGGGGGAATTCTGAGGGCTTCTAGTGGAATCCCTCCACCCCATAAATCTGGAAGGTTGGATACAAGTCCCAGAGTCTGAATACATGTTTAGAGTGATCAGGAAATAACAAATAAGTCTAAGAATAAGTGAAATTCAGATGATGAAACAGTAAATAAATTTTATGATAAATTAATTTTTTAACAGCCTGCAATCATAGTATGTATTATCAATAGTATGTATTATCAATCCTTTAGGAGAGTCTGTAAAAGGGAGAGTTCAACACTAAATGTGAGGATTAAAGTCTTCATGAAGAAAACAGTATTTGAAATGGATTTAGAGGCTTGGAAATTAGGTTGTGAGAGAGAAAGAAGTGGAGCGGACACAGAGAGGATCAGTAGGTGACCAGAATATCTAGAGGTGAAGCTCCCTATTAGGAGAGAACTTCCACTCTGACTACGACCTTGTCTAAATATGATCAGAGTCAGTGAACTCAAAAGGCTTCCATAGCCTTGGCAACTCATGACAAGAGCCTCGGGTGATTACTGATGCCATAAACAAGAGTGTCAATTTGTTAAGTCAACAACAGGAGTCACTGTGCACTTACTCCTCATGTAGGATCTCTGTCCTTAATGTGCTGTACATTGAGATTTAATGCTATAACTAGTACTCAAACAGTATTTTTCACTTTGTGTTTCTATGTGGGTACAAACTGTTGAAATCTTTACTTAATATATATTAAATTGATCTTCTGTATATAAAGAGAATTGAAAATGAATTGATGTGAATGGAAGGGGAGAGGGATCGGGAATGGGGAGGGTTGCGGATGGGAGGGAAGTTATGGGGGGGGGGGAGCCATTGTAATCCATAAGCTGTACTTTGGAAATTTATATTCATTAAATAAAAGTTAAAAAAAAAAGGTGAAGCTCCCTATTACATAAGCCTGGGAACAGGAGAGAACAGTGGAGTGACATCCACTTGAGTGCAGCAAACAGGCACCTGAAATTGCAAGTCATGGTGCTTTTATTGTTTTAACAAAAGCCGCCCAGAATCTTCTATGTATCTGTCTCAGTGGTAGCTATTGTGAATTAAAAGACAAAGGAGACTCAATCTTACTCTCAAAGATATCAAAGGATAGCAAAATACACTGAAATATGAATAAACTAATGAAATATAATACTTGCTATTATAATTAGAATTCAAGATTATAAAAAGCCATGTATAACAAAGGGTGCAAAGTCTCAGCAAAAATGGTTGCAGGTTTCTACACTGCATACATCAAGTATAAATTAGTATAATCTTTTGGAAAAGTAAATTGATAATAGAAGTTGCTTCATACTCTTCCATTTGATAATTCCACAGTTTTAGGTTTTTTTTTTAACTGTAGAGTATTAGAAAAAGAAACAAAGAATTCTATATTAGAAGAATTTCCCAAATCTTTTATAATTCTGACTTTGTCATTTAGCAATTCCATGACCTTTAATGGGAGTCTCAGCCTCTATGGTAATTAGTTTGCTTATCTATAAATTGGGTATCATAAAAATACCTTCCACAAGTGACTGCTGTTGATAATTAAAGTATCACTGACTACAAAGAATTAAGCAGAGTGCAAAAAGTAATTTTCAATTGATTAATTTGTAGTAGTGGTAAATTAGAAATACCCAAATGTCCCATAAGAAGTGATTGGAGAGATTATGGAATAACTCATGTAATGGAACACTATGCTGCCATAAAAAATCTTTGCTGTGGATTATTAAATAGAGAATATAGTGATCAAATAACATATAATTGCTATAGCAAGATACTAAACTATATTTGCTTATTGTTCTGCATTTTCTTTCAAATAAGCAAACAATTATATAGATGCACAATCTGAGGGGTGAAATTAAAGAATTGAAAACTGTCAGTTCTCTGTGTACTGGAATTAAAAATCATTATTTTTTTAACTTTCCAAAATTTTTACAATGATGTTGTATTACTTCTTTTTATCAGAAAGGAAATTGTTTAAAATGCTTCATGCATTTTTCAAAATGTCCAATTATTTATGTACCAGACGCTGGTACTAATTTTCTTTCTTTCTTTCTCTCTTTCTTTCTCTCCGTCTTTCCATCTTTCCTTCTTTCCGTCTTTCTTTCTTTCCGTCTTTCTTTCCATCTTTCCTTCTTTCCTTCCTTCTTTCTTTCAACAGGCCGAGTTAGGCAGTGAGAGACAGACAGAAAGGTCTTTCTTTTTCCGTTGGTTCACCCCCCAAATGGCAATTAAGGCCGGCGCACTGCGGCCGGCGCGCTGTGGCTATCTGAAGCCAGGAGCCAGGTGCTTCCTGCTGGTTTCCC
Organism: Oryctolagus cuniculus; assembly: GCF_964237555.1. Classification (NCBI taxonomy): domain Eukaryota; kingdom Metazoa; phylum Chordata; class Mammalia; order Lagomorpha; family Leporidae; genus Oryctolagus; species Oryctolagus cuniculus. Next base: position 143,125,514 of record NC_091437.1, read on the forward strand.
AAGCGGATGCAGGGCCCAAGCACTTGGGCCATCCTCCACTGCACTCCCGGGCCACAGCAGAGAGCTGGCCTGGAAGAAGGGCAACCGGGACACAACTGGCGCCCCAATCAAGACTAGAACCCGGGTTGCCGGCGCCGCAGGTGGAGGATTAGCCTAGTCAGCATGGCACTGGCCTCTGGTACTAATTTTCTACAAATTATCATCTTGGTCTTTTGCAAACATCCCATTTGGAAAGCTTTAAACTTACTTAGTACCTTCTCTGCCAGTAATGATTCACCCACCCAAGTCCTGAATTCTATTAGGTGCCCAGAACCATGGTGGATGTTGGGTGAAAAAGAGGGGAAGCAAACATCATGGCCTTGATCTTCAGATCATTTCCCTGAGAGAAAATAGATGTATGGCAAGTACCATAAGAATGAAGAGAGGGGCTGGTGCCCCGGCTCACTGCTCACTAGGCTAATCCTCCGCCTGTGGCGCTGGCACCCCGGGTTCTAGTCCCAGTCAGAGCGCCGGATTCTGTCCCGGTTGCTCCTCTTCCAGTCCAGCTCTCTGCTGTGGCCCGGGAGTGCAGTGGAGGATGGCCCAGGTCCTTGGTCCCTGCACCCGCATGGGAGACCAGGAGGAGGCACCTAGCTCCTGGCTTCGGATTGGCGCAACGCACCGGCCATAGCAACCATTTGGGGGTTGAACCAATGGAAAAAGGAAGACCTTTCTCTCTGTCTCTCTCTCTCTCTCTCTCTCTCTCACTAACTCTGCCTGTCAGAAAAAAAAAAAAAAAGAATGAAGAGAGGGGCAGGCATTGTAGAGTAGCAGGTAAAGCCACCAGCTGCAATGCTGGCATTCCATGCGGGCACCAGTTCATGTCTCAGTTGCTCCACTTTCAATCCAGCTCCCTGCTAGTGGCCTGAGAAAATCAATGAAAAATGGCCCAAGGGCTCCTGGCTCCTGCCTTCTGCCTTTTGCCTGGCCTAGCCCCAGCCATTGAGGTAATCTAGGCAGAACCAGTGGATGGAAGATCTCTTTCTCTCTCTCACTTCCTCTCCCTCTCTCCCTTTCTCTCTCTACCTGGCCTAGAGACAGCCATGTTTTCAAATCATGGCTGAAAAATAGATTCCATCTCACTTGTGGGAAAATGTTGAAAAAGGCCCTGAGGCTACACTAATTATTTTGAGGATACACTGGAGGAGAAAAGAATGCTATCATAAAGTAGCCTTTCCTATCATGGGCAAGAGAAAGAATTATTTCTCCATCATAGAGTTCACAGGGTAAAATAATGGCCTACATCATGGAGTCGTGGTTCTGAATGGACAAGGTGGAAGGGAGGAGCTTAGAATTCAACTGGATCACTGAATATTTCTCAGATGTGGCATGATGAAGAAAAGGGGAAACGGAAAAGTTAAGGATGGTTCAGGGAACTCTATCCTAGAAGATGGCAAAACACGCGACCTATCAAATACAGATAAACAGAGAGCACAGACCACCAGCTGGGGAAAACTCACTAACTCCTTCAGACATCGTATTCCTTCTGCAAAGGAGGTGGATGTCCTTGAAGATTTCTGATATTTCTTCTAATTCTATGCATTTATGACTCTAAAACTCCCAAAATGTTTAATATGAATTAGATAATAAAATTCAAACTTTAGAAGGTCCAGGATCCAAATGGCACTTTATTCCCTTCAGCACTGCTCCCCACTTTTTAAATAATTTGAAAAATCTCTAGCTCTGGTAATTATGTCACAGTGAGTGAAGATTCCAGTTGGCATGCCTGCATCCCATATATGAGTGCTGGTTCAAGTTCTAGCTCTTTCATTTCTGATTTAGCTTCCTTATAATACACATGGCAAGCAGCGGATGATGGCCTAAAGACTTGGGTCCCTGTTACCCACAACGCAGACCTAGATGGAGTTCCTGATGACTAAATAAGATAGATACATATCAAGTGGCCTACTTGGATTATGGGATATCATACATTAATTAAAAGGGAAAAATTGAATCTTTGTGTCAATATGCATGGATCATAATATATTATTGAGTGAATAAAATCAATACGCATAATGATATGCATAGCATGACCCCATTTATAAAATAAAGAAAACACTACAAGCAATATCACATGGTCTATAAAAAGAATACACAAACACAAATGGGTAATATTAAACATCAGGGACAGTCAACTCATAAGGCTGAATATTTCTGAGAACAAGGTGAAGAATTGAAGTTAATAGTGCACATTGTTCATAGTAGATAAAGATACAGCACTTTATCTGTAATGTAATATTTAAAATGCTAATAAGCACATACATAACTCAGGCAATTAAAAAATTGAAAGAGGGTGAAGACTCACACAGAAAAGTAAGCATAACACAAATAGCAGAATATTAATCAGAGAACTAAAACTCCAAGCATGACTGTCAATAACTAACCACTCAGCATGAACAAATCACTTATTCTCTCTAGGTATGGGTTTCCAATCTCACTGAAGTTCTCAGTTCTAAGACATTGAAATGTTTTTGAATTGTTGATATTTGATAGGACAGTGAGCAAATAACCAATGACATTTAGCACAAATGTCAGAAGTTTTATGGGTGAAAAAGCATCAAGACCTCAACTGCGAGGACACTTATCTACTGCCTGGTGATTTGGAAATGTTCAGATCCCTGAGTAACACATTTGGTCAGAACTTTACAGTGGAGCCACTTATCTGGGTTTCCTTCTCAAATTTTCTGAATCTTGTCTAATATGTACAGATTAACTAATCCAAGTATCTCTGTGATAATACCCATGAGGCAGATGGTATCTACCTCAAGATTTTCATGAAGATGACGAAAGAATTTTTAGAGAATGAGAACCACCTACAATTGAATCTCCATGCTTAATTATGTCTACCTATAAATGATGCACAGTAGATTCTTGCAATACTCTCTGGTTTCTCCTCACTGTCACTACAGTGGCAAATGGAAGAGTCTCTGGGCTGGTCTTATTTGGAGCTTCCTTTCTAGGTTCCACATTGCTATCCTATCACAAGGTCTGCCTTAGGATGTCTATTTCTTGGTGCAGAAGCTTTCAACTAAGTCTTAGCCTTTACATGAGAGCTTTATTTGACTTTAGCATTTATTTATTTTTTTAAATTTTTTGACAGGCAGAGTGGACAGTGAGAGAGAGAGAGAAAGGGCTTCCTTTTGCTGTTGGTTCACCCTCCAATGGCTGCCGTGGCCAGCGTGCTGTGGCCGGCGCACCATGCTGATCCGATGGCAGGAGCCAGGTGCTTCTCCTGGTCTCCCATGGGGTGCAGGGCCCAAGGACTTGGGCCATCCTCCACTGCCTTCCTGGGCCACAGCAGAGAGCTGGCCTGGAAGAGGGGCAACTGGGACAGAATCCGGCACCCTGACCGGGATTAGAACCCGGTGTGCTGGCGCCGCAAGGCGGAGGATTAGCCTAGTGAGCCACGGCGCCGGCCTTCAGCATTTATTTTGCAATGCGTCACAGCAACTTCCAATGTCTTACTTGAACATTTTAGCTATACCTATACTGTCCTTGAAGGGATGTTGATTCTGTGATGACTCCATGGTACCATGGTGCCCATGCGAAGGGTTTTAAGGTCAATTTGTTGGGACATGTTTTTTCCCCTATTTGGGGTCCAAATTAAAATCAATTCCTCCTTTTTACAATGCAATGTTATTTGCTGTGTGTAGTAGGAATGGTATTTCCATTCTTCCTCTTTTCTTTTAATAATATGGTATCATCAAATCTTAATTCAGCACATGGCCACCAAAATAATGATTATTCTTGCCATCTTCCTTTGCCAACTAAACGTGGCATATGACTAATTTCAAGCCAGTAGAATGTGCTAGTGGTATGCACAGCTTCCTAGGCAGAAAGTATTGAGTCCTTCACTTACTAGTTCTTCACTCTAGTAACTAAAACAAGATGTCTCCTTCAACCATGTGGATGGAGACAATATCCTAGTATGGCAGATGGAAATGAGAGAGGTCTGAATTACCAACCCATGGAATGGTCATATCAGCTTGATCTGCTTCTCTTCAGACCTAGATAAAACAGAAACCAAGTTCTTCATTTTTTAAGTCAGAGTTATTTTAGATCCTGTTAGAGTTTTGGAGCCACATGACAGAATCTGGTAACTATAAATGAGTTGATAACATAGCACCACTGAACACACAGGATATTGGTTTAATGGTTAGGTATCAGATGACAGGATAAAAAAAATTCTGACTCAAGATATAATAACAAAATATTCACCAAAAATCCTTACCTCATTTCATATAGCTGCTCTAACAAACCCCTAATCATTTAATGGCTAAAACCAACACAATTTTATGATCTTACAGTTCTCGAGGTCAGAAATCCTAACTGGGACTCAATGGCCACAATCCAGTTGTTGGCATGGCTGTGTTCTGTATATATCTACAGATATATAATATGTATATTATATATATAATATGTATATATAATATGTATATAGATATCTACAGATATATAATATCTGTAGGCTCTAGGGCAGGCCTGTTTTTGTTCACCTTTTCTGGTTTCTACATGCCACTTACATTCGTTGGTCTGTAGCCCCTTCTTCCCTCTTCAAAGCTAGTAATAGCAAGTCAAATCCTTCTCACATCAAATCATCACTTGGAACTCTGTTGTTCCTCCATCATCCACATTTAAGATCCCATAAAATAATAATAGATGCTCCTAGATAATCCTAGACAATCTTTTTATCTTAAAATCAGTTGATTACTAACCTCAATTGCTTCTGCTTCCTTAATTTCACATCATGTAAATATTTTGTGTAAGGTAACATTCACAAATTATATGAGTCATGGTGTAGATAACTGGGAGGGCATTATTCCACCTACCACAATGTCTGATAATTTGGAAATCAGAAACCATACTAACTGACCTCACTGTAGAAAATTATTGAGTTTTTGTAAAATATCAGCAAACAACATTGTTGACTGCTTCTTGGCCTTTTCAGCAAATCCCTATAAGAATGAGTTGAACCCTAGCAAGAATCAGTCTACTTGGAAGTAGAGATAGAAGAAAACTCAATTCTGTTTAAGAAGGTGCTTTTTTTCTATTTTTTGTTTCTTGGCTTCAGGCAGTGTTCAGGGTTGAAGAGTTGATAGAAATCTTTTGTCTGGTAATTCTGAAGAAGGAGTTTCAGCAGGAGCAAAGCCCCCAGTCCAAACTTTTCCCAAACACTTCCTAGTAAATGTTCTCTGCTGGACAATCAGATGGAACATAGAAGTACATATAAAACTAAGCATATTTCTTTCCACTCAAATATATATACATATATATATATATATATTTTAAAAGATCATATTAAGGTGAGTGCTGCCTTTTTTATTTTTTATTTTTTTGACAGGCAGAGTGGACAGTGAGAGACAGAGAGACAGAGAGAAAGGTCTTCCTTTTTGCTGTTGGTTTACCCTCCAATGGCTGCCGTGGCCAGTGCGCTGCAGCCGGCGCACCGTGCTGATCTGAAGGCAGGAGCCAGGTGCTTCTCCTGGTCTCCCATGGGGTGCAGGGCCATCCTCCACTGCACTCCCGGGCCATAGCAGAGAGCTGGCCTGGAAGAGGGGCAACCGGGACAGAATCCGGTGCCCCAACCGGAACTAGAACCCGGGGTGCTGGCGCCACAGGCGGAGGATTAGCCTATTGAGCGCGGCGCCGGCCTCCACTCAAATATATTTTTAAAGCACTCAATTAACTTAGAGGAAAAAGGCCAGTATGATAGTAGGCAGGACACAGAATACAGAAAATGAAAGGCTGAAATGCTTTCCTTTCATGCTTAGGAAAGCTCATGCTAGGGAAGTATGTTGAATGAAAACTTTGGCTGTTGTTACCACACTGTGGAATTGATTAGAAGCAAATAGACCAGAAATTGCCCAAATTTATAAAGGGAATTATGTTACCAAATTAATGGGCAGTCCCCGTGGTCATCTCAGGCTGTTACAGGCATAAAATAACTATATATCTTTGAAGCTTCACCAAATGATCTTGGATTGGCCACCAGGAAGGATACCCTCTCCTGTGTCTACATTAGATGGAGTGAACAAGGAAAATGGACAAGGAAAAGTTCCCAGAAGAAAAACTCAAACAACGGAGGAGGACAGAACAAAATGAGAGTGAGGGGATCTGAGGCACTGGCTTCAAGGACAAAATTTAAGTTGATAGGAAAAAAGTCAGTAATCAAACCACTATTTTTGTATCATTATCTAACCAATCAAAATGAATATAAAAATCTCTGATGAATCAAGTATCAGAACTTTTAACAATGACAGTTAACAGTGCTGTAGGAAGCATAGTGGAGCCAGAGGCAAAATTTTTAAATCAGTAATACTGATTCTATCTTTATTAAAATTGGTATTTTGTTCATTATCAAGCAAAGCTTTATATGTTGTTTATTTAAAATATTTCACAATATGTTTGTCTTGATTGCTGAGGGAGTGTTTTATGTGCATCCTTAAATTTTGTTCCTGAGGCAAAAACTTCATTTACCTCACTCAATGCTCTGTAACCTGGGCCCTGGGGGAGACAGAGATAATTAATCAAAGAAGTTCTGCTCCAAGAGCAGAACCAAGGATGCTAGGTGACCTAAAGAATTTGCTGGGCATCCTGTGGGGACTCCAGCCAGCTCATGTTCTGGCTGTTCCACTTACAATCTAGCTCCCCGCTGATGGCCTGGGAAAAGAGGTGAAGGGTGATGAGCCAGGTGCTTGGGCCCCTGCTATTCATGTCGGAGACCTGAGTGGGGCTCCTGGTTCCTGGTTTCTACCTGGCTCAGCCCTGGCCACTGAGGCTATCTAGAGATTGAACCAGCAAATGGATAATCTATCATTTTGTCTCTATTTCTGTGACTCTGACTTTCAAATAAATAAATAAATCTTTAAATATAAATATATATATGAAAGAATTTGCTCCATGGTTAGGCAAAAGGAGCTATTATAGGTTCCTATATTGAGGCTCTAACTCCTAGTACCTGAGAATGTGATTTTATTTGGACATAGGGTCTTTAAAGAAGTAAATAATTTCAAAATGAGACCATTAAGGTAGCCCTTAATCTAAAACAACTGGTGCCCTTACAAAAGAGGAAGAAATGCCAGGGATATGCACAGGGAGAAGGCAGCCACCTGCAAGGCAAGGAGAAAGGTCTCAGGAGGAAACCAGAGCTGCTGACACATTGTTCTTAGATTTGCAGCATCCAGAAAGGGGAGAAAATAAATGTCTTCATTAAGCCACTCAGGGTATGGTGCTTTGTTGTGAAGCTCTAGCATGGGAGTATTTGGTACTCCTGCACAGCAGTAATTGATAATTGTTGTAAAGTGAGTGCTGCCTGTCGCTCCCCGTTTTCGTGGAGGAGCGACACTGAACCCTGCCTAGGCTTCATATCCGAGTCACGGCACCACCATGTCGCTCCCCCTCTTCATGGAGGAACGACACAGGACCCTGCGCTGTTCTTTGGTCTGCTCTGCCCTCCCCGGGTTTGCTGCTGGTTCTTCCCGGGTTGGCTACTATCCCTTCCACCTCCGTGGAAGGGCGGTTCCCCCTGGCCACATTCCCCACTTCCGCAAGGGGAGCGGCACACCGCCGGCCGGCTCTCTCGGGGGCTGCACAGGTGTTCCCTTAGATGTTCCCCTTAGATGTTCCTGGTGCATGCTGTCTCTCTCCTCCTTTATAGTCCTCTTCTGCCAATCCTAACTCGGCTGCCCACACGCCGAGTACGCTGCTCTCCTCCAATCAGGAGCAAGTCCTACAGTTTATTGGTTGAACTGGAGGCAGCTGTGTAGAAGCTGTTTTTCTCCTCTCCCAGCGCCATATTGTGGGGGAGCAGATGCATAGAACAAGTCCCAATTCCAGTAACTTAGTCTAGTCCGAGCTGCTCCCCACACTGCCTGCTCAGATTCTTCCTTGTTCTAAATGCAGGGTTTTTAATTTTTTTAGTTTTTTTTCTTTCAATTATACAGCTTCTAAGCTGCTATTTTGAACTGTCAAGAAGGTCATATCATTGGTCTTCCAGGTTATAGTACACGAGGCCATGAGCAGCCACATTCTGGTAAAGAAGACTACCTACAGATCTAGGGCTTTGAGCTGGGTGCAGTTACTGGCATGTGACCGTTGGCATGTGAGTGAGTTCCAGAAACAGGAAGAATGATGTGTAAGAACATCAGGGCGGCCAGGAATATAGACTGGAGTCAGAATTGCCATCGTCTCCCAGCTTCTACTTCCACTTTCATCCTTTGTAATACACTTCCAAAATCCCAGCCACACACGTGGCTATCCAGACTTACTTAAAAGAAATCTTAAGTGGAAACTACCCATTAGTTCTGAGTAAGAGTGCATAATTGGAAGAAATACATGCAATCCCAAGATCATGTCCTCTGCAGGAAACAATACATCTTCCTCATTTCTTTAGGAAGCTGGCCAAATGTCAACACTGTAAAAAAGGGAGAGAATGATCCAACATGGGAAGTGAGATACACAGCAGACCCATAGAATGGCAGATGTCCTAAACAGCACTCTGGCCTCAGAATCAGCCCTTAAGGCATGCGGATCTGGCTGAAAAGCCCATGAGACTATTTCAGGCATGGATAGCCAAAACACTCTGGAAAAAAAAAAAAAAAAAACTAAATGAAAGATCTCCGCGAGTGAGATCCCAGTGGAAAGAACAGGTCATCAAAGAAGGAGGTACCTTTCTCTGAAGGGAGGAGAGAACTTCCACTTTGACAATGGCCTTGTCTAAATATGATTATCAGAGTCAGTGAACTCAGGGGGCTTCCATATCCTTGGCAGCTCATGACAAGAGCCTAGGGTGATTACTGATGCCATAAACAAGAGTGTCAATTTGTTAAGTCAACAACAGGAGTCACTGTGCACTTACTCCTCATGTAGGATCTCTGTCCTCAGTGTGCTGTACATTGAGATTTAATGCTATAACTAGTACTCAAACAGTATTTTTCACTTTATGTTTCTGTGTGGGAGCAAACTGTTGAAATCTTTACTTAATGTATGCTAAACTGATCTTCTGTATATAAAGAGAATTGAAAATGAATCTTGATGTGAATGGAAAGGGAGAGGGAGTAGGAGATGGGAGGGTTGCAGGTGGGAGGGACGTTATGGGGGGGAAGCCATTGTAATCCATAAGCTGTACTTTGGAAATTTATATTCATTAAATAAAGTTAAAAAAAACAAATGTCAGCACTGTGATGAGCCATTTTCAACTATGCAGGTAAAGGCTGCACCCTTTATCTCCATCACCACTCCAGTGATCTGACAGTTGTTTTTCTTACCCAGTTTGCCCCGGAAAGTTTACACAACAATATATAAGATCAGGAAACAGTCATAGCTTTGTTCCTAAATCTGTGACCAAATGAAGTGGGTTCTATTGTACTCTGCACTTAGTTTGTGCAGTTTGGGTAGTTAAGATATGTTGAATGTGAAGTGATCCAACATCTTGGAGAATTAGCTAGGGTATCAGTGAAACCTCAAATACTACAGGTGCCAACACGAGAGAATCATCTTTTCCTCTGACATTTCAAGTACAAGCAGTTGGAGTAGAAATGCTGATACTGTAATATCCAGCAACAAAGCCTTTCATGTTTTGTGGCTTGCCCACTCCAGATTTATATTCCTAGCCTTGATCTAACTCCTGAACTTCAGTATCATTTATCTAATTGCCTAATCAACATTTTCACTTGAATATCTGAAAGAGATCTCAAACTCAAGCTCTAAAACAGAACTCTTGGTTTTCTCCCCTAGTTTATCCCACTTTTTCCAGATCCATAAATGTACCTCTATTCACTCAGTTGTTCATAATCAAAGACTCAGACCAAAATCCCAGGATTTATCCAAGACAATTTTTGTCAGCTTGAAAATATATCTGAGGGACCAGTGCTGTGATGTAGCAGGTCAGCCGCTGGCTGTGGAACTTGCATCCCATATGGGCACTGGGTAGAGCCCTGGCTGTTCAAGTTCTGATCCTGCTTCCTGTTAACGTGCCTGGGAAAGCAGCAAAAGCATCAGAGGGAAAGTGATAAAAAAAAAAAAAGTGTTATCTCAGATCAGAGATGACTGGATATGTTTTGCTCATAATATTCTGAACCTAATCATCCTAATTCAAAAAGAAATATATGAAGAATATGCCACGAGTCAGAGTCTGTGTCAGGGACCACAGACTTAGATGAGATAGAAACATCATCTGTGCTCCTTGGATTCTCCAAATCATTGTAATGAAAAAATGATTCATTCTGAAGTCCAGAGATATAGCAAGGCTGTGTCACTTTGAAATTCAGAATTATGGCCTATCAATCAAAAATCTTGATGTAAACTATCGCAAGTGGTCTTTGACATTTGCTGTAGAAAAACAAAGAGAAAAGCATTGACTATCAGAGCTACTCTATTTTTTGTACCATGATCATGGAGTTGGATTATGCTATAGTATTAAATAATTCAATCATAGGAACATCAAAGGAAATGATAGCAAAGTGGTCATCATACATACCTAAATAAAAACAGCTTTCCATTAACACCAATTTCAGATTCTGTACTCTTTACCAAGTCTTCACTTTAATGTAGCAAAAAACAACTTCCTTCAGTTTGTTCTCTTCTGAGATGGATCTGCTTGTCCTATCCTTTGTGCCCATGTTGAGCTTGACCACTTTTGGATTTTGCATCCTCTGTAAATAACCACCATCCCAAACCTTGATGAGACTTCTAAACTAGTCAATTTACCAGCCACTGACATAATTACTGCTTGGCTGTTGATCCAAATTCTATATAGAGAACCCTCCTCTGTTGCTGTTAGAATCACAGAATAACAGTGACAGAGACGGTAAGATGGAACTAGATCTCCGATCTCTTGGAGATTGACCTGGCTTTGAATTGCTTATGTTGGACAGGCTATTTTCTGAAGGACTAAAATTTGAGCTCTGAGTATAGGAATAATTTTGTTTTGATATCTTCAGAATAAAATCACATGCAAGCACACACAGTAGAAACAAGTTTCATTAAACACAATTGCATTAAATACTCTAGAAAATAACCAAACAAGATGACTAAAGCAATCAGTTCATTTTTCCCTAGCAACCTGTTTCTGAATATTCTACACAGGTCCCAAATCAATACAATTACACTTGACATCAGTATTTTTAAAAGATGTATAGCTAGAGAAAAACAGAGAGAGAAAAAGAAAAAAGAGAAAGAGAAAGAAAGAGAAAAAAGGAGGGAAGGAAGAAAGCATAGAGGAAAGAAAAAGAAAGAGAGAGAGAGCGAGAAAGAAAGAAAGAAAGAAAGAAAGAAAGAAAGAAAGAAAGAAAGAAAGAAAGAAAGAAAGAAAGAAAGAAAGAAAGAAAAGAACAGAAGAAGGAGGAAGGAAGGGAGGGAGGAAGGCAAAGGAAAGAGACAAGGCAGAGGGGAGCTCAATTCCAAAAGAAAGTCTAGAAGAAGACATGAACACCAGCCAAGAGGCCTGATAACTACTTCCTCTCAGGGAATCCTCAGCTGTGCCCATCTGAAAGAAATGAGATGGCAGAACACTAAGAAAAAATCTAAAAGGCTTATCTGATTTCTTACATTGTGTTTTGAGATTAGCAAGAGAGGCAAGTGATGGGCTGAAGTCCAAAGTCACTGAAAGATGCTGATTTAGACATGATCACATTAGTACTTCGTTCAGGGACTTCCGTTTGGATGCACATACAACTGATGACAGATTCAAGATTTAGCCTTTTAAATAAGAAGTTGTTTATAAAATTAGGTATCTTAGTCCATTCCAGTGAATAATTATTCATTTATCTTAACTATTTGCATCTCCAATTTCTCCCAGTAAAGGACATATGGTGGCCCATTATAGCAAAATGTGCTTTAAATCCTTTGTGTTTGGAGAAAGTACAGGGACAGCAGCGGAGCTACTCTACGAAGTCTGTGCTATATACAAAGGACTTCACATATATTAACAAATTTAATCTTTACTAGTAGTCAGTCTTTGTCTAGTGATCTGGTTTCAGAACTAAGAAGTCTGAAACTCAGAGTGTTTCCTAATATCACAGAGCTAGGATTTAAACTCATGTATATCTCATGTATGTCTGTAACTCTCACTGTTACATTCTTCTTTTTCCCAAGTGTTACATACTTAACAATACACTGGCTAAGAGAATGTGAGACTTAAAGGAGGAGAAAGGAGAATTATAAGGAGAGGGAAATAAAAGAGCTGCCATCACACTCCACTTATGCCAGGTCTCATTGTCCAAGTTCAGAGCAGCATAGGATCACTTGCCTGGCCTGGGATGGATTTCAGGTGGTGGGGGCTACGTGCAGTCTGGATATGGAAAGAGTTTAGTGATCAATGAGTTCTGTATTTTTATGTTAAAAGTAAGGAAACCAAGACTCCAAATGAGAAAGCTGTTTACCCAAGGTCATACTTGATTTTTGAAAATTTGTTGACATCACAGCTAAACCTAGAACCCATAAATCTTGATTCTCAGTTCACTCTTTCTATTCTTCCATTACATCTTCTCAAGGAGGAGTTCTTGGACCTGGGATTTGCAATCCTTTTCTGTGAAGGTCAAAATCAACTGCAGAAGACACAAGTCTGGGGCTCAAGACTACTCAGAAATCCTAACACATCTGTTCAAAGTGAGGGGGCCTTTGAAAAGGCGGCTTCTCATTACAGTAAAGCATGGATAAAAATTACAAGCCAAAAAGAGAAAATAGATTTACCCTTAACCCCAAATTTATCTGCTCCTCAGCATTAAGAACATGGATTAAGGGAGAGTATTTACTTGCTATGTTGCTGTAAGTCACTAAACTACTCTGAACTGATTTTAATCATCTACAAAATGAAGACAGTAATAATACAGAGGCTCCTCATGATCTCAATTTTATTATCTGAGTCTGCACAATAATAAGACAGCACAGGAAAGCAAAAGCCATCATCACAAGAAAATCTTCTCTAATGCTCTAATAAGTTGATCATTTATAAAATTAGTCTGCTCTCCACATCCTTTCTCTGGTAAGATTCATATCTATCTCTAAACATTAAATCAATGTCTTTGATCATTAGTCTATAAATATCATGCAAATCCTCTGCCAAGTAAAACTCTTAATCTCAGAAAAGTCTCAGAATTTTAAACAATGAATGAGAGAAGTGCTGAAGAACAGTGAAAATCATATACCAAGCAACTGACCTAAAAGGGTCTGGCCAAGTTTGGCAGCTCAAACATATAGGAGAGAAAGGTGAGGGTGGTGAAAGAGCAGGAATTTTAAAAGAAGAAAGAAAGATTCAAATATCAAAATAATGAAAGTCCTTGGGAAGCTGATTAAACCTTGCATATTTCTCAAAAATGACCTTCTTGATGCTGCTCTGAAGGCTAATTAAACATGAAAGGATGTTGTATTGTGTTCTCATATGGTCTTGCCAGAAATCATTTTTTCAAAAAAACTTCATTCATTTCAATAATTAGTCTTCATTGTCATTACAACCAAAAGTATTATATTTATGAAAAAAGCATTACTTTCATTTCTCTAACTCTGCTTTTTTCATTAGATAAAGTCTCAATTAAATCCCTTTTCCTTTATATACTATGAATTTTTGTTACAGCTTTAAGTGAACTCACCTTTAGTGAACAATAATATGTTCATAATAAGATTCTCTTTTATCAGTATCACCTCCTATTGTTATAAGAAACAAATTGGATGAAATTTGCAAATGCAATTGGGAATTCTAAAGTACTCTCTTAATGTTAGAATTTTTGGGGGGAAACTGTTTTGTTTACTATGTGCAAGTTACTTCCAAGTACATTATTTATTTTACTCCCCAAATACATTTTTGAGGTAGGTATATATTGTCTCCAAACTATAAATTAGAAAAATGAAGAAACCTGCTCGAGGTCACATAGATATTAGGTAGCTTAGCCAAATTGACTGCCCTCAAATCCAGGGTATCCATCGCATTACCTTGAACCATGAAAAGCCACTATTTATAATTCAATCATTGTGAAACACCTGCATTTCATAAAGTTCTACTTACAAGATTTATTCAAGAAATATTTGTTGACTATCTATTTCCCATTAGACATTAGCCTGAATTTTAGAAATACAGTGGTGATGAATACAAGCAAATCCCTTGCTCTTTACATCAAATATTCTAATTGAGAGCATCATATAAACAAGGTAGCAAACGATTTTAACTGTGTTTTTTTATTTAACTGCATTAAGTACTATGCACAAATAGCAATTAATAATATATGGGAACTATCTGCTATAGACCAAATTGTGGAGCACTGTGCGTAGATTAACTCATTTGGTCCTCATAACAACTGTAGGGAATATTTTTTTCAGATGAGCATACTGAGGCACAGAAAGATTAAGTTATTTGCCCTGAGACTTACAGCTAGTAATGAAGAAGCCCAGCCTCAAGTCTAAGCTATCTGGCTCTCATAGGTACTCTTAATCACCATGATCTACAAGAGACTGATGGAATAAAAAATAATAGCTAACAGATAACTAGAAATGCTTCTCATCCTTACATAATTGTAATAGAATAGTGTTCAGCGTATTACTATACATAACTCATATATTTCATTGTGAGAAGTCAAATATATATCTAAAATAACAAACTTGCCCCTCTAATTCTTTAACTAAGTATGGATTCTAGGAATTGGAACACATTAGCTGAGAACAGATTCACCCGAAGTCTATACAACTACTTAGGTTCTCATCATCTCCATATGGATCTCCCACAAGAGTCTTTTAACAAGCCCCAAATACGCATAGTCTTCAGGATAATGGTGTGACACCCAGTAATACTGGAATTGCACAATGGAGTCCTACATGTGCTGCTTCCAGGAAAGTGCAACATTGGGAAGAACTGTTAGACAAGCTGGAAACAGCTACTTCAGGATGATTTCATCTCTCTCCAGTTGCCTCCTTACTTACTGTTCAACTGCAATATTTGCTCATTCCCAGCTCCAAAGATCAGAGGAAATGATGATCGCATTTCCAATTAGAACAAATAGCAGCTATCTTGAGCTGTATCATTAATCCTTTCAGGGACATTTGTATTGTGTTACTTATTCTGTAGCCTAATGAGGCATAAAAGAAGAATCTCTTTCCTTTTCCTATCTCTAAGTGCAGGTCCAAATAATTGCTCCTACTGCAGAGACTAAGGTTAATTTGAAGTAAAGACCCAGCTGGGGACATGTTTCACTTATCTAAGCAATAGATTCAAATGTGTACAGGCAATATTGTAAAGCTGTCACTGTGCAAATTTCTTTTTTTGCACTCTGAGCCTTGATTTTGAAATGTTTCCTCTTGGTATGTCACTGCTATTTACAAATGGATGCCACAACCTTTCCATTCCTTATACATCAAAGTTTTTTTTTCATTAAAATACTTTAATGTAGAAATTCTAGTATTTATTAATTCATCCACTTATTCAATAACCAATGTACCAAATATGCATCAGGGCTGGAAATGCAAAGATGACTGAGGCACTATCTCTACTTTTAAAGAGTTTAAAATGTAATGAGGAATGCAAAAGAATGGGCACTAATAAACATCAGAAAAATAGAAATGTGAAAGATAATTTTCCTCATTAGCCTCCAGAGTTTATTTTAAGACCTTTCTATATTAATTGTATCCAGTAGAGGCTGACATCCTAGATTTCTCTCCCCATGTACCTGAGGGATGTAGCACATCCAATCAGTAACAGGTTTGGTAAGCTTAGGTGTGCTCACTTGGGAAAATGCATATCAGTATCTTGGTTTAAGGAAAACGCCTATTTGGGAGGAAACACACCCAAGAGATTGTTATCCACCTCACACCTTTAAAGTGTATCAGTAACTTTACCTTATGATAAGAAAAAGCAGAAATCCTTATAAAATACACAGATTCCTAATCTCTTACACTGGAGAGTATAAATTCACTAACCTTCTGCAATAAAAATGAAATACATACAAATTTTCTGTTTTGTGTAGGATAGGATCAGAAAATAACCCTCTCATCAGCAGTCCCAGACATAGAACGTGTTTTCTGGGCTATTGTCAGGTGCTTTAGCAAATCACTCTGCCAGGATCCTTAGGAGCTCTCTCAACTGGTTTGCTATGTCTGCAGTCAGATTCTTTATTTTGGACCAAATTGTGAAATGCAAAAATGAAAGAACATGTTTACCAGAAGTAAGGGAGTGAAATGGTAACAGATTTATGTTAGAAAACTACTATTAGAAGTAAAGGGACTAAAGATAAACATTCCCCCTCCCCAAATACTACCAAGTTGACTATCAGCAGCTTTCAGCCAAATAATATTTTTGGAATAATCTGTCATATTTTAACTCACTTCTTAATAACATTTCTCTCCTTCAGTACTCCACATGTCTGTAGTCTCCTCACCCATTCCCTAATCCTAATCAAAACTGACACTTTAAAGATCATATCATACTCTATTTACATTAGAGATGTAAGTTTGAAAGCTATTGCCTTGTGAAATAAATAATTAGAATTGCAGAAAAATCAGAATCATCAAGAAGGCCATGGAGATTTCGTTGTTGTTTTGTCCTACAAAGGTTAGCCAACTTGATACATTGAAATTATACAACATAGGCCAGGAATATTGCAGTCATGTAAGCAAATGAATTATAGAACTAGTGTTAAGATTCTACAAGTAGAAATATCTACCCTTTTATGTTAGACAGAGATATCAAGTTTATGTATCTAATGAAGGATTAAATGAAAATATTAAACATAACAGACGGAATCTCCCTTCTAACTACTTATGGTATAATTCATATCACAGGAAATTCTCCTTTATGTGGTGCCTCTGTTTTTACGCTTTTGCAGAGGCTCAGAGAAAAGGAAATAATATCACAAAGAGGTACCTATGACTTTGATTTTGGAGCCCTGGTATGAATTTGAGGATGAGATCTAGAGAAACCTGCATGAAAAAGCAAAATTAAGGTGGAGAAGTCTAACGTTTAATCCTCAGGGGAGGAGTGGTGAAAAAAAGAGGGAAAGGGGAGAGCAGAAAGGACACAACGTCACATCGTGTTGATAAGAAAAGGCCTTGTAAAGAGGATGGCAGATGTTCAATTTTGGTTTGTTTTGTGACTTCATCAAAGCCATCTACATTGTCACAAACCTTCAGTAAACTACAGAAGACTGAATCCACCAAAATGCCACATAGCAGTCATCCATTCTGCAATTTTAGATGTAAATAGAAGAAAGAAGTTGTGTTCAGTGTAGACACTGTGGAATGGAAAGGCACACTGGGCAGCAGAGGAAAATCCAGACAGCAAACAGTTTGATCAGAAGCAAGATCTCAGCACCTGAGGTGACAAGGATGATGCAAGCATCATTGCTGTCCCCACTACCTACTGCCCATCACTTATACACACCTGCAGGACCTCCCACTGGTCACAGGGTGGTATTTGTGTTAGTTTCATTTGCAACTCACATCTGAGCTCTACACATAATATGTACATAATACATAATATTATAGAGCTTCAAAATATAAAAGGTAAATATCCAAATATGGGATTACTACAGCTATTAGCATTTGTGAATTTTGATGGTAGCATGTTATCAATTTATTCTAAGTTCCTTTAGTTATCTTGAATTCTACTAAGCCATGGAGTAGACAGATGTATAGGAAGGAGAGAGAGAGACAGGGACAATGGCTACTGCATCCTAATAAGAAGCATTCAATATAATCCTAAGTATAATAAATGCAAGCATCCTTCACCTCGACTTCCTATCTTTAACCTAAATAAAGTAGGAACTTGTGTCAGAATATTTGATAAAGGAAGCAAATATTTGAAATTTGGGTTCTACTTCATTCTCTATTCATACTCCTGACCATAGGAGTGAATTGTACTCTGCTCCTGTATGCTTGAGATGAGCATACATAAGTAAGGAAGAAGACAAGACATTTCAAAGATTATTTATTTATTTATTTATTTTTGACAGGCAGAGTGGACAGTGAGAGAGAGAGAGAGACAGAGAGAAAGGGCTTCCTTTTGTCCATTGGTTCACCCCCCACAATGGCCGCTGCGGCCAGGAAGAAGACATTTCTTACAGATGCAGGTCTGTAGGCCTAAATCTCAGTTACCACTAAGATGGCTCAGAAGCCATGGAATTGAGGTTCTAGGTAAGTGAATCTGCTCAGAAGATTTCACTTCTTCAGCCAGATTGTTCCAACTGGGACTAAGAGAGCAGAAAGCCTAATGGTAGCCATAAATCCTGGTAACCTTTCTCAATCTATATTTACTAATAATAAGGATAATATTTTTTATCCCTGTTCATCTCATTCCTAGCAGTTTTTCTCAACTGATTCCAAACTTGTTCTGGGGACAGAAGATCCATGAGTAATTATCAACTTAAAACCCCAATAGTATAGTTTATTTCCAGTGAGAATTATGCTACAACTAAAACAGAAGTAATCAGGTAATTGATGGTGATTGCCTCGCAGCTATGCCTTAGATGCCATTTCTGAAAAGGAAGCCAATTTTCTAAAAATGCATGTTAAATGCCGTACACAATTGATTCTGTATGCCATTAAGCCAAGGAGGATATTACTTAGGGGGTTATTCATTTTTATTTTACATTAAGGAATGTTAAGAGCCTCTAAATCACTTAAAGAAATTAAGACAATTAACATTGTGTGGAGCTGTGAATTTGAAACCTCACCACACTCTCACTCTCTTCCTTTATTAGAATTCACTTTAATAAACTATAAATGAGAATAGCAGTGTAGTTAGCTCATTTTTTCATATATTGTATGTGTGCCTGATGAATTTTAGTTTCCTTTTCCAATTTTTGAAGAAAAGGAGGTAATTCTTCAAAATATTTCACAAGGCTGAGCTATTTTGACAGATTTGGACTACTTAAAGGCTTTTAATTCTACATTTCACGTCAAATTTGAAGCTGAACTTCTCTTACTGAGCATTCCAATAGACAACAAAAAAGGCTGTATTGTATGGTATTTTAGTTAACAGCAGCAATACTTGAACATATATAATTCTATTTATTTTATTTTATGAAGAAGTTCAAAATATTATACATATTGACAAATATATTTAAAATAATTTAAAATCTTTCTAAAATATGAGATAGAAACAGTGACATGAAAATGAGCATTTGTTAAGTGTTCTAAGTTTCCAGTGCTTCATAAAATATAATTAATTTAATCTTCACAAAGGCCTTATTAGAGTGTTCTCAAACATGAGTCCACATAACAATTATCTCTCCACCTTAGTATAAAGCCAGACCCCCAAGTCCATTAAGCCACGATTCTGATTCACTAGATTTCAAGGCATCCCAGGATTTATATTTTTAACTGTCGTCTACAGATGTTTCTCATACAAGTGGCATGTGATACATGCTTAGAAATATTGCCTGTTAAACATTGGCTATGATGCACATTACTTCAGATAAATAAACTAAAAGCCATGAAGGTTAAGTCAATTCACCTCCCTTATTCATACCAAAAAAACGGGAATAATATGGTCACCCTTGAGTGTAGTGATGAGGTCTTATGAGGAATGAGGAAAAGGTTAGAGAAATGAGAATGAAAATTTGAGACTATTGCATTGGAAGGAATGACTGTGGAAATGGGAATTCTGGAAGGGACTTTTAGATCTGGTCATGGCAGAGAATTGAGTATCAAACCTATTTTCCCAGGACTGGTGTTTTGGTGTAGTAGGTAAAGCCGCCACTTGTAATGCTGGCATCCCATATGGGCACTGGTTTGTATTCTGGCTGCTCCACTTCCAATCCAGCTCCCTGCTAATGGACTGGGAAAAGAAGTGGACGATGGCTCAAGTATCTATGTTCCTGCCATCTACATGGGAAACCTGAAAGAAGCTCCTGGTTCCTGGCTTCAACCTGGCATAGCACTGGCCGTTGCAACCATCTGGGATGTGAACCAGTGGATGGAAGATCTGTCCCTCCCTCTCTCTCTGTAACTATGACTGAAAACAAATAAATAATTCTTTTAAAACCTTATCTTCTTGGGGCTGGCACCATGGTGTTGTAGGTTAATCCTCTGCCTGCGGCAATGGCATCCCATATGGGCACCAGGTTCTAGTCCCAGTTGCTCCACTTCCAATCCAGTTCTCTGCTATGGCCTGGGAGAGCAGTAGAAGATGGCCCAAGTCCTTGGGACCCTGCACCCACATGGGAGACCGGGAGGAGGCACCTGGCTCCTGGCTTTGGATCAGCGTAGCTCCATCCCTTCAGGCCAACTGGGGAGTGAAGCAATGGAAGGAAGACATTTCTCTCTGTCTCTCCCTCTCACTGTCTGTAACTCTACCTCTCAAATAAAATAAATAAAATCTTAATAAAAAACTTTATCTTCTCATGATAAAAACCTATGTTAAGTTAGAAAATATGTAAAATAACTGTCTGTAGATATTGTTTAGCAGTTGATCCAAGGTTCAAGTCATAGAAAGAACAGAAGCATGAAACTGAATGTACATTGATCTTGATTTTCTCCCTAAGACCATTATCTAAACTGTGACACAGAGATATAAATTCTAACAAAAGAGTGGCAGTCTTGCTGAATCATGCAAACAGAAACTGAAATTTGGTGCTCCCAAGACACTGGAATTTGGAGACGTGCTATTAGAAAGCATATAGAAAGAACCCAAAGGTAAGGTACACTAAAATCTATGTAAGCACGCCCCCTGGGACTCTTGGTCAACTCCTAAACTGCATGTTTGCAAGGCAATATCCCAAAAGTCCTACCAGATAATAGACACGGAAAGTCTGGAAAGCTTAGCAGAGATTTCAAAGCTGCAAAGTGTTGAAAAAAATGTTGCTCTCAGGTCGAATGAAATTAAAGAGACATTTGTGTACAAATCAGGCTTTTTGTGAGAGCTTGGAAGGGCTATGTTCTAAAGAATTTACTGTGTGTGAGAGTGCTTCAAAATGTTTGCTGAAAAGGGGAACTAAAAGATTTGTTTAGTTGGATGCATAATATTTCATTTTCCATGAGCCTTTTTGAAGATTCCTTTTACTAGGAATAGTCTCTAAAAGTAAGTGCAAATGTGCTCCCTTCTAGTGAAGCCTGAAAGCAAACTTCAGCAGAAGCAACGTAATCCTCCAATAATTTAAATGCTTGCCTGAGAAAAAAATTTACCTCTTTAGAGGATATCATAGCCTAAAGCCTCTACAAACTTACCATTCACAATGTCCAGCATGTAAAACAAAAGCCAACCAGACAAGCGAAAGAGGAAGAAGCAATGAGTAGTAATCAAGAGATCGCCAATAGAAGAGACTGAGAGATATCAGGAGTTAGTGGACAAATTCTTCAAAACAATTATTATTAATATGTCAAATAATATAGAAGAGGAGGTGGGCAAAGAGGATTAAAAGCTGAGGTATCTAAACAGGATATTAGAGAAAAATATTCTGTCATTCAAAGTGTAAAAAATAGTATCTGAAACATAAAATGCATGGGATAATTAAAAAGCAAACTGGATACACTGAAAGACAGGAATCTTGTATTAGAAATCCATTCAGTAGAAAAATAGCCAAACTTAAAAACGCAAAGAAAAAAAGAGCAAAAAGAACCAGAAGAGTACATAAAACACAAGGTAATAAACCCAAATGGTCCAACATATGTGTAACTAGAGTTCCAGAGGGAGAGGAGAAATTGTCTTGTGTTAAAATAAAAGCTAGTTAAGAATTTTTCAAATCTGATAAAAGACAACGGCCCACAAATTGAAAATATGCAGCAACTCCATGCAGGATTTAAAAATAATAATAAATACATAGGAATAATGTAGTTGAAATACTTCAGTTCATCAAAAAAAGAGAAATATCAAATTTTGCTGTGAATTAGGGCATGTTAACTTCAGAGGAGCAGTAGTAAACGCGATAGCAGACATTTGAATAGGAACTATGGGATTTTTTCAAAGGAGCATTAAAGGGAAAATGCCACCAACTTAGAAGTCTACACCCATGAAATGCCTTTAAAAAATAAAGACAAAGACAATGGAAGTATAAAGACCAAAAGATGATAGAAAGGCAAAAGACAAAATATGAAAGAAATTTATTGCCAGCAGAATTGCAAACAAGAAATTGTCTCACGTGGGGCACATCCTGTATAAACAGGGAGAACAATAGAAAAGGGTGAAGGTTTATGCATATCTGCAAGTTTATTAGGTAATCCTTCAATAAAGGGGTCTGCTTTCTCAAAACTACAATAATACCAAAGCAAAAGAAATATTATTGAAATATATCTGAAATTTTTAATTTATCTCTCCATAAACCTTAAAATGTATTGAATTTACTATGACCAACTCTTGGGAAACGATGAAATATGTCAATGAGATTGACCCAATCAGACACATTGACCATATGTCATACACGCCAAAATATGGTCTGCTAATTTCTAGGATTCGTTTCAGCTACCTCAAGGGTTGTTATATAAATCAGCATATTCCAACAACAGAATTGTGACAGTTAGTTTGAGATTAACAGAGAAAGAAATGCAATGTGCAATGTGGTTTCATTGTGTAAACCATAAGTATTGATTGCGTGCCCAATAAGGGCAAAATGTCAGAAGAAGCTGCTTCTGAATATAAATACAAGAGACAGAAGACACTGGTCCAGCCTTAATCAGTGCTTAACTTCCTGGGAGAAAAATGCGGATCAAAGAAGAAGAATAGTTTAAAGACTATTATAGAACTCTAGCTCTCAATATTTTATTCATGTATTTCTTACTGATGATTGACATTGTACCTGATGCTAGCTTAACTGCAAAGGAAATAAATATTAAGTCAACAAAGTCCACTCTCAGGAATTTATAGTCTAATATGAAAAGAAACACAAAGATGAAAAAGTGCAATGAAGTGTTGTAGGTTACATAACAGAAACCTAGACGGTTACGGGAGAAAATAAGTAATTCATCCTGGGGTGTGTCAGAAAAGTGTTCATAGGGGAAGTGACATGAGCTCTAAATTTTGAAAGATGAGAGCCATTTTCCAATGGCCATGAAGGAGAAAAACATGTCAGGCAGAAGAGGCAGAGAGGAAGGGCATGGGTTAGAACAACAGTATTACTAATTTGGAGATAAATCTGACACTGGGTGAGGTGAAGCATGTTTAAATGGGATGCTGGAGAAGTTCACAGAAGAGAGATTATTGAATACATTCCAAGCTGTGTATAAGATATATTATTTTGCTGGCAAAAACTGCTATTACACAGTCCAAATCTAAACAAAAGGAGACTTGGCCAAGTTCTATTAGAACTACACTAACTTAACAGTCATGAGCCACATGTGGCTATTTAAATTCAAATGTAAAAAAATTAAAAATTTACTCCCTTGGTTACACCAGTCAAATATGAAGTAATTATAACTAGTAATTATAACTAGCAGCTACTGGATTTTACAGCACAGTCAGTAGTTTAGAAAACATAAGTTTGTCTTTCACTCAAATAAAGGCCAAAACAGGAGTTCCATATCAGAGGAGTTTGATGCTTGCAGTGTTCAGAAATCTAAACTGCTAGAATCTCCATCATCTTCCCCATGTGGCCCTCTGAGTCACCCTGGGGATCAATACCAAGATGGCAGATTGGGAAAGGGTGTGGAGGGTTGCTTGGAAAAGCTCTCATGGACAAGAAGTAGAGACCTATATCCCTTCTGCTAACATCTCATTGAGTAAACCTTAGTCTCTTGGATGCAAGGAGACTCAGAAAAGTGGCATAGCTGGAAGCCCAGGAAGAAAAGAAGACAATTGAAGATTGGCCTGTGATATCAGCCACCTTTTGGTAGCCCAATATCTTCATTATTAACCTTAATTGTTACACTGTGTCTTAATGCTCCTTACAGCCATCTTTGTCTACGAAGGCTTGTCCGGCTAAGTGCTCCCAGACTTTCAATTTTAAAATTCTCTGTTATACTTTGCTGTCAACTGGGCAGTAGTTATGGTTGTAGTTGTTGTTATTGTTTCCCTACTTTGATTTCGTAAGTTAGAGAAAACCAAAAATCTCGAAAAGAAAGTAGATAGAAATACAGGCTTGTTACATAAAAACCCCAATTTCCAGCCATCCAAGTCAATTGGGTACAATGTATTTGATCCTTAGAATAAACTGCACCAGCTTTATATCTTCTCTTTTCCAATCTATTCACAGGTTATTTCATTTACTTTAGGAATATATGAGAATTTTGAGACTGCTGGAAATCCAACTCCTGGGTAAGTTAGACATTGTTCTTTATGTCTCTGACTGTTATAAAAGACTTGCTTTTATAGATCATCTATTTTTCTGGACTAGTAACATTTGCTGTATTTCACAAGAATTTTTATGCAGTACATGCCGTCTAGAGCCAAGACTAGAAGGACATTGTTTATGAACTAACTTTTGGACTTTCTGCAATGCTAATATATATAATATTCAGAGGGTTTTTGCCAAAATCACAATCTTGAAAAAAACTGTTTAATTTATAAAATGTTTCTGTAGCAGGAAAGAATGTGAAATATTGATATCTAATTAATATTTTTAAATGCATAAATTATGATTAATTTATTCAGCAGACATTTATTGATCATCTACAATATGTCAGGAAATGTTCTAGGCATTAAGTAAATAGTGGTGCACAATCCAATTAGTTCACAGGAATGTAATATATAGGAAAAATAAGAAGCCCCATTTTACAGAGTTCACTGGAAAACTGCAAAAATAATTGCTATGCAAGAAATGTTACAACAAAAAGTTAAGTAATCTACTACTTTATGTTGGGTTTTGGTGGGTATGACATAGATTTTACTCAAATATATGGTTGTTTAGAAATAGATTTGAAGGAAGAAAACACAGCATAAGTAGATAGATATGATATTGATAACCAAGTAGACTTAAAATTAAAATCATTGTCTACAATAGGTAAATACCTACATTTAAATAACAGAACTGATTTATCCTTATCCTTCATCATTTTTTTTAAAACTTTTATTTAATGAATATAAATTTCCAAAGTACAGCTTATGGATTACAATGCCTTCCCCCCCCCCCATAATGTCCCTCCCACCTGCTATCCTCCCCTTTCCCACTCCCTCTCCCCTTCCATTCACATCAAGATTCATTTTCGTTTCTCTTTATATACAGAAGATCAGTTTAGCATACATTAAGTAAAGATTTCAACAGTTTGCTCCCACACAGAAACATAAAGTGAAAAATACTGTTTGAGTACTAGTTATAGCATTAAATCTCAATGTACAGCACATTAAGGACAGAGATCCTACATGAGGAGTAAGTGCACAGTGACTCCTGTTGTTGACTTAACAACTTGACACTCTTGTTTATGGCATCAGGAATCACCCGAGGCTCTTGTCATGAGCTGCCAAGGCTATGGAAGCCTTTTGAGTTCACTGACTCTGATAATTTTTAGACAAGGCCATGGTCAAAGTGGAAGTTCATCATTTTTTTAAAGATTTATTTATTTATTTCAGAGTCAGAGTTACACAGAGAGAGGAGAGGCAGAGAGAGAGAGAGAGGTCTTCCATCCGCTGGTTCACTCCCCAGTTGGCCAATCCGAAGCTAGGAGCTCCTTCCAGGTCTCCCACGTGGGTGCAGGGTCCCAAGGACTTGGGCCATCTTGTACTGTTTTCCCAGGCCATAGCAGAGAGCTGGATGGGAGGTGGAGCAGCCAGGACTAGAACCGGCGCCCATATGGGATGCCAGCGCTTCAGGCCGGGGCGTTAACCCGCTGCGCCACAGCGCCGGCCGCATCCTCGTCATTTCGTTACTTAAAATGTTCAAATTCTTAAACATGCTATGTGGCAAACTCATCCTTCTAAGAGGCCAATCCAAATACAGTTCGACTCAAAAGCACAGTCCTACTTAGGAGATTGAAGTTATATGGTTAAAGCGTACAGCTGAGGACTATCTCAGTCCATTCCTACTGCTCTATAAAAAAAAAAAAAAAAAACTTAGAATGAGTAAATTATAGATTGTAAGAATTCATTGCCTACAGCTCAGGAGGCTCACAAGTCCAAGATGAAATCACCAGATTCAGTGTCTATGAGGGCTTGCTCTCTGCTTCTAAGATGATATCTTGTTGCTACTTCATCACTGACAGAAGAGGCAGAAGGGTGGGAAGGGATAAGCTCTCCATGCAGCCTACTGTTTAGAACACTGATCCCAGCCATAGAGATGGAGCCATAATGTCCTAATCACCTCCTAAAAGCCTCCCCTCTAAATGCTGTTGCATTTGGATTTAAATTTGGAGGGATGCAAACATTGAAGTCACAGCAGTAACGTTTGCTCAAAATGTTGAAGAAGAGCCACAGAGACTAGACTGTGCCCTAGCCCACCACCAGTTTGTGCAGTTTCAAACCACCTCTGGGACCCACCCACATGAAGCATCAGAAATACCTCTGCTTGGTGAATATGCATGTCACACTGTCAACACCCCTTGCTCGTCAAGTAACTAAAGCAGGTAGATTATTTTTCCATTTTACTATGAAAAAATTCATAATACAGAAAATCAAAAAATTGTTTACCCTGGACACTCTCATCCTCATCACCTAGATTCTACAACGAATGTTTTGCTATACATTAACTAAACATTTATTTGTGTGACATGCTTTATCACATATCAACTTGTTCATCTTTCTGTCCCTTCATCCATCTTATTTTTGATGGATTTCAAAGCAAATTACAGATGTTCAAGCACTGCACACATAATTAGCCCAAGTACAGTACTAGTTTATAGTTTTTTATGGATTTGTAAAACTTACTAAATACCATGATATGCACAATTTTTAAGTATATAATAAGTATATAATTAGTGAATTTTGACAAATGAGTATATTTGTGTTACCAAAACTCCTTCACACAGAAAAGTCCCCTCAATCCCCTGGCCAGACTCTGTTTAATCGCAACCATCAGAGACACACATTGTTCTGAAATCATTCTACCACAGATCTGAATTTAACATTTCATGCAAATGGCATTGTACAGCATACTTGGAAAAACATATGCCGCAAAAATCACACAGCGTAAGGCCTCTTTCACTTGGCTTAATGTTTTAGCCATACAGTCATGTTTTCTCATGTAGCAGCAATTAATTCCTTTTTATGCTGAGTGACATTGTGTTTGATATATAAATATCCTACACTGTGTTTATTCATCCTTATATTGGTAGAAATTTGGGCCAGTTTGTGATTAATATGAATAAAACTTCAATGAATATTTTGTACAAGTTTTTGAAATATGTTTCCTTGCTAGTTGTATAAAGATGCAGGAGAATTGCTGTGTCATAACATTAACACATGTTTAGTTTCTTAAGAAAACGATCTATGACACAGCAATTCCACTCCTCCTATTTAACCAACAGAAAAAAAGAACATAACAGCATTTTTTAAAAAACATGGTTGAAACTAGAGAATATTTTGCTAAGTGAAAGAAACCAAGCACAAAGAGACAAATACTGCATGATTCCACGAGTGAGATATCTAAAATAATCCCAGGATCAGAGAATAGAATGGTGGTTGCAAGGGACTAGAAAGAGAAGGAAATTGGAAATTATTTTCCAATTTGTATCATTTATGTCATGCAAGATGAATTCTAGAGATCTATAAAACAAATTGCCTGTTGCTAACAACATATTATTGAACATTTTAAAATATGCTAAAAAGATAGATTTCTTGTAAAGAGTTCTCAACCTTACATAGAGACACATATACGCACACCCACAAAAGAGCACGAAACATGTTTGATGTTGATGGAAATGTTTTATATTCCAGGGGTGGTGATAGAATTATGGCATATCCAAAATCATTATCAAGTTAATTAATTTTTTTCTATTTTGGATATTTATTATACCTCCATAAAGCTAAAAATTAAAAAAGAAACCTGGTAGACCATTTTTCAAGGGGGTTATAAAGTTTTAGAATCCTACCAATAATGTACAAGAGCTCTGATACACATCCTTACTAACACTTGGTGTTTTCAGTCTTTTAATTTTAGCCCTCTGGTGAGCGTGCAGTTATACCTTATTATAATTTTAATCTGCATTACATATCATGTCATGATTTTGATTTGCTTTATATAATGAATACGTTCATATATTATAGGTCATTCATATATTCAGTTTCATAAATTTCTCTTCATAACTTTCCCCATTTTACATTGTATTAGTCACCCTTTTGTTCTTTTTTTAAAAAAGTTAATAATTTATTCAAGAAGCAGAGAGGAGATAAAGACAGAAAGAAAGAGAGCTCCCATTTGTGGGTTCACTCCCTAATATCTGCAATGACTGAGACTCAACTATACTAATGCTAGAAGCTGGGAAATCAATTCAGGTCCCCTTACATGGGTGGCAGGGACCCAACCATATAAGCCATCATCTATTGCCTTGCAGGGTCTGCACCATCAAGAAGCTTGAATTTGGAGTCGAAACCAGAAATAGAACCCAAGTACTCTGATGTGGGGAGCAGGAATTTTAATCAGCTTCTTAACTACCAAGCCAAATGCCTGCCTCTGTCCTTTAATTCTTGAGTTCTATGAGTTCTGTGTTTATCTCAAATCCCAGCCTTTTTCAACTTTTCTTCTTATTGATGGAAAAAACTTCTTAATTTTGTCAAAGCCTAATTTGATTATTTATCTTTGTTAATACAGAAAGAACAGATTTATTGTAGTTCATAGACACAACTCTAAGAATATAAGGATACTTCCCTTCCCTCTCCCTCTCTCCATAACTTTCTCTCTGTGTGTCTCTCTTTCTGTCTTAATTTTTGAGGTAACATTTTTAATTTACAATATACTCAAAGAATTAATGCTTCACTAAATAAAGAATTCAAAAAATAAAAACCATTTCAGCAGAAATAGAGGCAAAGGTTATATGAACAGTCAAATGAAAAGATGTCATTTTCACTTATATATAATAAATTTTAAAAATAACCACAGATCATTAAAACTATAGAAATATATCATCTTTAACCATTTGTTTGACAAAGATATAAAACAAAGTTGACACCAAACTTGTTTTTACAGTGATAATGATACACACAGGCATTTCTTTCTTTTGCTTTGTTTTTTGATTTTTTTCTTATTTAACTTTACCTCCCACAAATAAGGGAGAACATGTGGTGTTTATCTTTCTGTGTCCACTTTATTTCACTCAGTATTATGTACTCCAGTTTCATCTATTTGATCCAAATTGTGAAATTGCATTCTTTTTTATAGTTGAATAATATTCCACTACACACACACACACATGCACACTTTTCTTTCTCCATTCATCTGCTGATGGACACATATATTGGCTGCTGTGAACAGTGCTGTTATAAACATGGTGGTGCAGGTATGGTGGTACAGGTATATGTTCTTATCTTTTGGGTGTGTTCCCACTAGTGAGACTGGTGGATCATCTAGCATGTCTAACTGTAGTTTTTAAAATATATCCATACTGTTTTCCAAAGTCACTGCACTAATTTATACTCTTACCAACTGTGTAGAAGAGTTCCCCTTTCTCCACATCCTTGTCAGGATTTGTTACTTTTTGGATAATAACCATTCGGACAGGGGAGAAGTGATATCTCATTGTGGCTTTGAGCTACATTTCCCTGACAGCTAGTGATGCTGAGCATTTTTCCATATATTTGTTGACTTTAAAAAGTGTTGATTTGTATTTGAAAAAGAGATCAAGAATCAGACATAAATTTCCCATCTCCTTTTTCACTCCCCAAATGCCCACAACAGCTAGAGCCAGGCTAGGCTGACGTCAGGAGTCAAGAACTCAACCTAAATCTCCCATATGGGTGCAGGACTCAAGTACTTGAGCCATCACTTGCTGCCTTCCAATGTCCACTAACAAGAAGCTGGAATTAGAAGAGCCAGGAATTGAGCCCAGATATCTGATATATGAGATGCAGGTGGCCCAAGAAGTGTCTTAACTGCTAAGCTAAACATCTGCTTCTAGTTTATTGATTTTCATGGTTATTTTTGATGCTGATTAATAAGCCTTTACCTACTCCTATATCATAAAAATATTTTACTTTGTTTTCCTATAAGAGCTTCATGGTTTTAGTTTTTATCATCTTTGTCTATGAACCAACTCTTAACTAAATTCTCTGTGAATACTGTGTAGTTAGGACTATTGATCATCTTTTTAAATATAGTTATCTAGTTATTCTAAAATGGTTCATTGAAAATTTACTTCTCCACTGAATTACTTGGAAAGCTTTTTCAAAAACAAAATAACCATATAAGTCTATTGCTAGATACTTTATCCTGTTCTACTAATTAATTTGTAGGTTTTTATGCCTTTACTTATAAGATCCTTATTATTGTAGCTTAAAACTAAGACTTAAACTCAAGTAATATAAATCTTATTTGCTCTTCTACTTCAGTAATCCTTTGGATATTCTAGGTTGTTTGAATTTATATTTAAGTCTCAGAAGTATCTTAAAAATTGGTGGCACTGAAACCAGAATGCTATTTCATCTACATATGAATTGAAATCCTAAATCTATTGTGCCTTACCATCAATGAACATGGTACACTTATATGTATTCACTCATTTAGGTCATCTTTAATCTTTGTCAGGAACATTTTGATAATTTTCAGTGTAGAATTCTTTTTGTTTAAATATTTGTTGCTAAACTTGTTTAAAATATATTCTTTATAAATGATGCATATGTCTAAATTAAAAGGCTATTTTAATAAGTAGATATTATTGGCTAACAACACACAAATTTTTATAATTGTTTAAAGAATATTCTTTTTGAAAAAATTTACTTCTTACTGTTCTGTTTCTATGCTAAAATTAAGTGAAATTTAAAAAATTTAGATTCTCAATTGTGTTCTGCCAATGCACAGAAAATATAACTGATTTTTAGATATTCTCGGATTCTGTGTTCCTGCCAAGCAGGCATACAAGTTCTGGTAAGTAACTGATGGATTCTTAGGATTTTCTAATTAAGGAATCATTTCACCTCTAAATATTACTTTTAATCCTTGTTTCTGGTTTTATGCCCTTCTGTCTAGCCTTATTTTAATTACTATACTTTCCAGTACAATGAGGATCTATAATAGAAATTGTGAGTGTGATAAAAACTTACCTTATTCCTAATCTTATAGGGAAGGTGTTAAATATTTCAATATTAAGCACAATTTTCACTGTGGGGTTTTTAGAAATAACCTTTGTGGAGTTTTTAGAAATGACCTTTTTTCAGATGGAGGAAAATCCCTCATTCCTAATTTGCTCTGAATCCTTGTAATGAATGGGATTAAATTTTCTTAAATGATTTTCCATATCTGTTGATTATCATATATTTTCATTATTTTATTCCAATGAATTCCATTAAATCATTTTTAAATATTAAAAAATATTGCATTCTTAAAATAAACTCTTCTTGATGATAACATAGTACTGAGTTCAATTTGTTACTTTTAAATACTTTTGTATATATTGATGAGGAATATTGTTGTGTAACTTTATTTTACAATATCCTAACCATATTTTGGTATCAGGATAAGTCTGTCACCATAAAACAAATTTAAAACTGTCCTTTCTATTATCAGAAATAATTTCTTATAAAATTGATGTATATCTTCCATAAAACATTTATGAAATTCAAATGTGGAACTGTGCCTTAGTAGAAAGATTTTGAATAATAGATTCAATTTCTTAAAAATTAACTAAGAAGACAATCTCATTTATAGCAGCCTCAAAAATCATAAAGTACTTCAGAATAAACTTAACTGGTGAGGTAAAAGATATGTATACTGAAAACTATAATACTTCAATGAATTAAAGAAGATACAAATAAATAGAAAGACATCTCAAGGTCAAAGATTAGAAGACCTAATGTGTTTAAAATGTCATACTTCCTAAAGAAATATACAGATTGAATACTATTCCAATAAAAATTGCAGTGGTACTTTTTTACAAAAATAGAAAAAAATACAAAATTCATATGGAACAATAAAAGACCCAGATTTCCCAGAGCATCTTAAGAAAGAAAAAAGGTGGAAGCATCACACCTATTGATTTCAAAATATATTATAAAGCTACAGTAAATAAAATAATACGACATAGACATAAATGGACCATTGTAACACAATAGAGAATCCAGAAATGTATCCACACCTACATGGCCAATTGATTGTTGACAGGGTGCCAAGAATACATAATGGGGAAAGGATAGTGTATTCAATAAATAGTGTTGGGAAAACTGAATACCTGTATACAAAATATTGAGCCTGGACTCTTTTTAAAGTCTATTTATTTTTTATTTATTTGAAAGTAACAGTGAGAGAGAGAGAGTGAGAGAGCGAGAGAGAGAGACATGGGGGGAGGACAGGGAGAGAGGAAAAGAGATAAAGAGAGATCTATCCACAGGTTCACCCCCTAAATGTCCAAACAACTTGTTCAGGCCCAAGCTAGAAGCCAATAATTCTAGCTGGGTCTCTTACATAGGTGGCAGGGACCCAAGCGCTTGAGCCATCATTTGCTGCCTCCCAGGGCAGAAAGCTGGATTAAGAAGTGGAGGTAGGACTCAAACTCAGGCCTCTGATATGTGATGTTGGCATCCCAAGTAGTAGCTTAACCTGCTGTGCCACATTACAGTAAGTTCTTGGGGTCTCAGTTATAACATGGCCATACAGTTAATATTTATCATACATTCTAAATTTACTATGAATAGATCTTAACTGGTCTCACCACAAAAAGAGAGGGGTAACAATATGAAATGATGGATGTGTTAATTAGCTTTATTGTGATGAATATTTCACAATGTATATGCAAGTAAAACTTTTACATTGTATACCTTAAATATATATCTTCTATTTATCAATTACACACGATAAAGACAGAGTGAGGGAAAGTTCCATGGTTCTAAGGCAATGTGACAACTAGAGTCACTAATTTAACAGTTTACATTCAGCTTTTTAAAGAGAAGTAAATGTAATTGGATTATGAGTCACAAGCCCTGAGGTTTAGTATATTGTCCATCAGTTTTACTGAGTGGTTTGTTTCCAAGCTTTTAATTTTAGTCTATAAAATAATCATTGTATGCATCTTATCTGAGTTACAGGGATGTTAATGAGAATCAAGTGAAGTAATTAAAACAAAATATGTGACATACTATCAACCAGTATATAAACATAAAATACTATTATGAGACTTTCTTCCTCCTTCCTCCATCTCTCTTTACTTTTTGAAATCATAATAAAAACATTATCCATTACTTTATCTGGTTTTTCTAATCAGAGAAAAAAGTGTTGATGTTCCTGATAAAATTTTAAGCTGATTATTGTTTCCTCTATTGCTCTTATTGTTTTAATCCTAGAATACTAATTCACGTCTCCTGCAGAATGCCAAAGAAAAATGCACAGCTCTACCCGGGAAGCTCACTTAAAGGCCTCTTCTCACTTCCTTTTTGTTTCTTGAATCATTTCTTTTTTGCCGTTCTTGTTTTTTTGTATACTTTAATCATAAGTCATTTCTTGCTCTCTTTTTCATTATATCTTTATATTCTGGCTCATTTTTGAAATAATTTAAAATTTCCTGTTTAGAAGTAGAATAAAAACAATATGCCATAGATAAGACTAGTATATTCAGACTAATAAACACTCATGGTTTATTCTGTAGCCAAGGTTATTCTGGAGTTTTCCATGGTTTCAGCCCCTCACATTTCTAACTGCTTTAAGGGCCATCCCTTTGTTACATTTCCTCTCTCATCATGCTCTTTTTTTGAAGTTTCTCTTGCTTTTCTCTCTTTAATTTTCTTTCCTATATTTTTGTCTTTTTTTTTTTCTGTCTCCACCTCTATTTCCAAAAATTTGGTGTCAGTAGAAGGCACTCAACTTTCCAAAAAGTGTTAAGTATTCCAAAACCCACTTGTTGTCCACACACATCACTTCATTACTTGTTAATTGGTGAACATTTCACATCAAGAAGTTGATGCTAGGAATGTATCTTTGTGTGCAGTAAAGAAATGTCCTCACTTGACATGACAAATTGTGTTGTTTGTGTGCATGTCTCTGTGTGTGTGTGTTTGTGTGCATGTGTGTTAAATCAAGAGACAATCTATCATCACGCTTCAGATTCAAAGTTATTGGACCCTAGATAGGTCTCCATCATGCCCATATATCATCTGGGAGTTTCAAAGACTTGAACCTGATAAAAGACTGAGATGAATTCTTGTTCCATACATTGTTGTGATAATGCAATTTCTCTCTATCAGCTCTCAGGCTTTGGGATGCTTAATATACTGTCCTTTAGACATGTGAAAAATTTACAGCTAGTCCTCTCCAGTTTTTTGCTCTCATCCCTGCCCCCACCTTTCATAATTGCACCTCAAGTGGTATTGCTGGCATCCAAAACTTGCCAAGTGGATGCTCACAGCAAGTTGTACAGAAACCATTGGCAGTTAAGGTGGAGTCCTCAGAGCAATTCTGCTTTCTAAGAGGGGAGAAAGAATGTGTTGCTAAAGGAGGTGCAGAGCAGGGACTTGCATGACAAATAGGATGTAAAATTTACCAGGATGCATCCAGCATTTCCTGTAAAACCTGCACAGCACCTAGCACATCGCTGGAGCTCTGAATCCTACACTACAATGATCAGAGAGAAGGCGGAAGGTGGGGGAAAGCATGGCTTGCTTGACCAGAAACCCTCAAAGAAAGCACACTGTGTTGTTGCCTGCCTATGAGGGATTATAGAGAGTATAAATGAGAAGACTTGAATTATTTATGAAAACTGCTAATAGCAGGCATGGTTGCCGAGGGAATGAGTCAATGTGGCCTCAGGTAGAGTCGACTGCCAAAACTCCAACTTCTTTTTTCACTCTTTTGCTAATTCCAGGGATCTTTTCAAACTTCTCTTTTCAGTGATAGATCCTAGAGATGTGCATGTTTAATGGGGCAGAAAAACCTGGCAACGTCTCCAATAAAACTGAAACAGAGGCAGCTTACAAATGAGAACTCAGGTGGGGGTAGAAGCTATTTTGCAGATTTAAAGTAGGAAAAAAGAGGGACTCAGGGACCCCTATTCAAAGAAATCTCAAGAAATTTTACCTATATGCTTTGTGTCACAGCTGTGACATCATCACACATCATATTAATATCCCTGAAAAGAAATAAGGGAGACAAAACAGGCCTACTCAAGCAAAGGGCAATTCCTCCTTTAGGCCTTTTTCTATCACCAAAATGGAAATATAAATCAAACATCAGGGCTGCTCTTAAGGTCTTTGTAGGGATATGTTGAAGATGCAAAATTTCAACAAGCACAAAAATTAATGTGGTGATGTATAACACTGGGTCAGAGACATGTTTGCAAAAATGCAAATCTGACCATAGCATACATCTTCTTGTTTCAAGCATTTCAATGATTCTTGTTTCTGCAGGGATATAGATGAGAATCTTTATCCCAGCCCAGGTAAACCATATATTGCATGATGTGGCTCCATACCACAACTCCTCCTGGCTCCTGGTCCTTCTTCAATCCCTCATACGTACTGTGGTCACTCAGGCCACAGAGCTTTTGCTGAAGCAATTTCTATTGACAGGAAGTCCTTCCCTCTTCTCTTCACCTCCTTAATCTACCTCATTCTTCTGAGTTCATTTCCTCAGGGCAGCCTGGGTATCTGAGTAAGGCATATCCTTATGTGTTTTGCAGCTCTACTTATCACCTGCTGAGTTACATCTATTTTCTAAAATTTATTTGAAAATTGATTTGAAAGAGAGATAGAATCTCCCATCTGCTGGTTCACTCCCTAAATGGCTACAATGGTCAAGTTTGGTACAGACCAAAGCCAAGAACCTAGAGCTCCATCTGGGTCTCCTGGCTGACTGGCAGGGCCTAGGTATTTGGGTCATTAGCAGAGAGCTGGATTGGAAGTGCAGCAGCCGGGACTTGAACAGGTGCTACAATATGGGATGTCTTAGCTCACTTCACCATAGCACTGGGACCTACATGTATTTGTGCAATTATGCATTTAATATCTATCTCCCCACAATATCCTAAACTCTGCTTTCATTCACTAGTTCATCACCAGGACCCAGCAGTGTTCCTAGCACATGGTAGACATTGAATGTGTAGTGAAAGAGGGGTAAAGGGGAAAACGTGGTGGATGTGAGAAGGCACTAGTGAAGGAATCTTAAAAATGAAGGGAAGCATGGAAATAGAGAAAGAATTAAAGAAAGAAAAGGGGAAGAAAGGAAGAGAAATCTGACTGAAGAAAAAACACTGAGGGTTTTTTAGGCAAAACAAATATAGCAGCACAAGTGAAACTACTTATTAGGCATGCACAGGTATTTCTTGTTTCTTTTTTCTTTCCCAAGGTACCAAGACCACCTTCTTCAAATCCCACCTCCTTTATGGCAATTCCATACTGCTAGTCTACCACCAAACTCTGTCTATGTCTACTCGGCCATTATGGCAGAACTCCAGCGTGCATTAAGTTTGAAGCAAGTTCTGAGAACAGTTAATGAGACAGAAATGCACATAGACTAACCAAGCATTCACTGCAGAAAGTGAGAACTTTGCACATCAA
Source organism: Oryctolagus cuniculus (assembly GCF_964237555.1). Lineage (NCBI taxonomy): Eukaryota > Metazoa > Chordata > Mammalia > Lagomorpha > Leporidae > Oryctolagus > Oryctolagus cuniculus. The sequence goes on from NC_091437.1 coordinate 143,162,019, forward strand.
AAGAATCAGGAGAATGTGCTTGTATAACAGGCAATTCTTCTATGTAAATTACACCATATAACACTAGTAAATAGGAAAGATGTTCTAACATAGAAATAATGTTGGTTCTTACCTATTATTTCCCAGTTGCTCAATATTTTACAGTTATACAGAGCAAGCTTTGACAGAATTAAAGAATAGTCCATGAATAGATTGAGAAAAATGTTAAAAATCTACAAAAGCACATCCCCTTAATGATCCAAAAACATCTCTACATAAGCAGCCATGCTGAACTTGCTGGGGAAGGTGCCAAGCTGCAAATACATAAACTTCTGTGTTAAGACCATGGATTAACAAAAAAAGTGGCACACTAGTTCAGTTTTTAGTTTTAATAAAATCATCCATATTGGAAGGGCTACATCTCAAAGGAACATGTAGAAACTCCAGGATTTAAGTTTGCTAAGATCAACTGACTCACAGCCAGGGTCAATGCTGGAGAAGGGTTATCGCTGCCAGAATATCTTTGATAGTAATTTTATTTTAGTACTCTGCTTTCCAGATTCCACAGGTTTAAGCACTCTCCCCCAACTCTTATGTTCCTCATGGGCCTTGTTATTTTTCAGCATTGTTTTTCAGAATTTGAAAGTTTTCAATAGTACAAACATTGGCATCATATCAGAAACACCTATATCTCTATTTTATGCCACTGTTTCTGACTGCAAAAGAACTAAGGCCAGCTCTCCTCCCAGGCCAGCTAGGTAATGGAAGTCAACAGGGAGCCTTCTCTAAGGAGGTTCACACTTCCCATGTGATGTCTCTTCTTGTACCCATGTGAAGAGACAGATAGGACTGGGCCTCATACCTGGCCAGGCCTTATAGCCCACCTGATTATTATCAAGGCTCTTTCTGTCAAGTCCTATTTGCTTTTTAATGGGAAAACTTGCTTGTGCTTTAGACAGCACCTTTCTTTGGTTCTCTAATAAAGACTCTGTCCTTTGTTTTAGATCCTGTGAGTTTAATCTGCTTATTAGGTTCATTTTCTCCAGACTTGAAACAGTGAAATTCTAGATGGCCATGCACATGAAACCTCAGATGGAAGCAGTTTCTGCAGGCTGGCACCGTGTCCCCTCGAGAAGCCACCATGTCTTGACTGCCATTTCCAATAACACCCTTTTCTGCATGAAGCAGCCAGAGGGGTTGTCCCCCATTTCCCCTAACAGAAGTTAGGGTCCATTCTTCTGGGGGGCAGTGGAATGTGATAAATCACATGGGTTAATAGGCAGTCAGGATGGTCCCAGGGGAAATTGGGAGTTCAGAGTGCTTGCTTTCCCAAAAACTTATCTTTTTTTTGACAGGCAGAGTGGACAGTGAGAGAGAGAGAGACAGAGAGAAAGGTCTTCCTTTGCCATTGGTTCACCCTCCAATGGCCACCGTGGCCGGTGCACTGCAGCCAGTGCATCGCACTGATCCGAAGCCAGGAGCCAGGTGCTTCTCATGGTCTCCCATGAGGGTGCAGGGCCCAAGCACTTGGGCCATCCTCCACTGCACTCCCGGGCCATAGCAGAGAGCTGGCCTGGAAGAGGAGCAACCGGGACAGAATGCGGCACCCTGACTGGAAGTAGAACCCAGTGTGCCGGTGCCACAGGCAGAGGATTAGCCTATTGAGCTGCATCACCGGCCCAAAACTAATCTTTAGCAAAGTCAAAAGTGCCTGCCTGCCACCCCGTGAAAACTTCAAATTTTGCCATAAAAATAACAAGGGAATGGGGATTCCATCCTATTGAGCTCAGTTTACTGAAAACAAGTTACCAATCCCAGTCCTTGGCAAAGAAAATTGCAAATCAGGTATTTTGATGGGTTTTGTCCCCATCTTATACTTGAGTGTCAAGCTGATGAGTTTTTTCCTTCCCCAAAATTGTGCTTAAAAAAACCAGTGCCACCTGCCCCTTCAGGCTTTGCCCCTCTGAGAGCCCCCTCCATGCTGCTTTGGCTGGAGGTCTTTGATACTAATAGATCTTGCTTTGAAATCATAGAAAAAAACTAAGATTTCTGTTTCACTACCTAATATGTTGAGAAACTTTTGAGAGTATTGAAGATATGTATTGCTACAACTTTTGAGCTGACATCTATTGAGTCTATTGAAGTGGGAACTTAGGATTTCTGTCTATAAATGAAGACACAATTTTTCCCTGGTCAGCAGAAAACATCCACCAGCCACCTCCACATCCTTCCTAGAGGTCATTATTGCCCATTCCCTAACCTGAGTATTTAGCTCTGTTGTAATTATAATCCTTTCCCTGAAAACTTCATAACTTGTGTCATAGGATTAAAAGCCTAATATCCCCAGGGGCCTGGATATCAAGTCCCCTACTGTTTCTTCCTCATGTCCTAGGGGATTTCATAAAAGTTTTTCTAGTGACATACACACATATATCTATATATCATACACACACACACACACACACACACACACATCCTATGGAGGTATGCAGATTAGGCCCTACCATGACCTTGCCTCACAGACTTATCTATGCATAGACATCTGTTCACTTGAAGAAGTTTGCTGTTTCTCTCACTACTGAGCCAAATTACCCAAGGGTGGATTTATACCAGTTTATGCAAATATAGAATGAAAACCAAACCATTACCCTTGAGTTTCTTAGAGAATGTGCTCTCCTTTATAACCACTACCCCTTATACACATACACACAAATATTAATACAAAAAACCCCTGATTTTCACATGGAGGTAGAATGAAACAGAGAACACTCCAGAAAACCAGCTTCAAATTCCAATAGAGGTTTTCCCCTTCTATCAGTATTACCTCAAGAAAATTGATACTTTGTGATGCTATGATTTCAAACAGCCCTTGTCTTGACTGTTGAGGAACAATGTATTTTGTTTTGTTTTGACTTGTTTTTTTTTCCTTCATACTATTTGTTGAACTCTCTACTTAATGTAGACTTAAGAGTATAAAGTTAACTGAAAATAGATCTTTGTAAAAAATAAGAATGGGAATTGGAGAGGGAGGAAGAAGGTTGGGAGGGGGTGCAGGAGGGAGGTGGAAGGGGGAGAATCACTATATTCCTAAACTTGTATATATGAAATGCATGAAGTTTGTATTCCTAAAATAAAATAAAATAAATTACTGAGACTCTCTGAAGCTCAGTTTCTTCATCTCTAATGGAGATAACGGTATAACCACAATCACAGAGACTTACTAGGAAATTAAATCAGATGATACAAGTAAATTCCTTCACAGTGCCTGGTACCTATTAAGTATTCAATAAATTCTTGATATTCATATGATCAGAAAATATTTATACAATAATTGCCATGTGCCAAACATTTGACTGTATTCTTGAAATAAAGAGATAAATGATGAGATTCTTGGGGCAGACACTGTAGCACAGCAGGTTGTGCTGCCTCTTGAGATGTTCACATCCCACATTAAAGTGCTGGGATTAAGTCTCACCTCTGCTTCCCATTCAGACTCTGGCTAATGTACTTTGGAGGCAGCAGATGAGAGCTGAGTGCTGGGCTTCCTGTCACTCATGTGGGATATGTGGATGGAGATCCTGGGCTTTGGGTTTGGCCTAGCCCAGTCCCAGCTGTGATGGACATTTGGTGAGTAAACCAGTAGCTGGAAGCTCTCTCTGTTTCTCTCTGTCTCTGTCACTCTATCTTTCAAATAAATAAATGCATAACATTTTTTAAAACAAGAGGAGATTCTCATACTAACTGAATTTAAATCCTAGCAGTCACACTGTGAAGTAAATAAATAAAATAAAGCTACCACAAGTGAAAGTTGCATATGAAGGAAGACTCAGATGCAGGGAAGGTTTCCCTGAGATGTCATAATTGACCTGGACCTTGAGAACTACACAGATTAAATGGAATCAAATATAGAACAGGGCAAATGCTATTCTAGGCAGAGGGAGTTTATTTAAAAGTATGGAGGCAATGACCTCTCTGCTATAAGATCCAAGACCTTTCATTGTAAACTTTATTAGATAAAGCATCCCAATAACAATATATAGAAATGGTAATCATGGCCATTATAACAAAAGGCTTCTAGGAACACCAAGTTAAGCCAATAAGCATGAGTTTATCTTCACTGCCCCTGAGGCAGAAGATTAAGAAAGTATAAAGCAGTACATAGTACAACCAAGGACATCCTGACATGAAAAAAATTTTTCATTCAAAATTCTATAGAACAAATTTTTATGTGGCGGCCCACTTGACTAGTCCTAAATGTGCTGACTTCAGCAGTTAGTAGGAGTCAAACCTGCTAAAGATCTCTGTGAAGAAGAGATTTACTACTGTACCTCTATCAAGATGAACAAGCATTGTTTGAGAATTGAACTCGTATGTCACGAGAACTAATATGGTTTACTCTAGAATTAGCCTCAACATAATTATATAAATATGTGCTAAATGCTTTCCAGAATTCCAACTCTTTTTCAGTAGAACAAACCCAGCTTCCAAAGGAAATGTCTTTCTTCATCCTTTATCAGGATTTCTCACCTTTGATAGATCCTCTTCCTCCTATTTAGAGCTACTTTTATTTCTTCCTATGTTAAAGTGGACATTTGCATTCATAAGAATTGCTTTTGTTCTATTTCTCAATGCTCAGATGTTCATCAAATCTATTGCTCAGCATGGAAGAATCCTGGGCTCTCCAAAGATCACAGCCCTTCACTAATGAGATAATAGCTTCTCTGAAAACTTGTATGTAATGTGAGAGTTAGTATTTGGTGTGGAAGCAGAAATACCAAGAGAAAGAAAATAAGAGAGAAAAAAGGATAATGATTATTACAGATACAAAAACAAGTATTCAAAAATATCTTGAGGGTATGGGCTAAGAAAGGAAAATAAAGTGCACCATCAGATGAGCTACGGCCAAAGGTATATCTATGTGTAGCATGGTCCATAGTTTGAAGGGGAAAGAAACAGGGCTTATGCTTGCTTGGTGTGTCTGAAGTAAGGATCTGGATAGCTTGGTAATGACTACTCCTAGGTAATCAAACTGCTATTAGGCAGATACCACTACTCTAGGACCTTCCATAATATATGTCCTAATACTTCAAAGTTCTTTTGCATAATGGTGTGGCATGTGGACACATAAAGATTCTACAAGGAGTATTTACTCCATTCAATATGATTCCAAGTGAAAAGCAATTTAGCATGTTAGTCAAAAGCCTTAATTGTACAGAAATCCATATGTCCTCACTCGTTGCCTTCATGACTGGGAAATTTGTTAACCTTGTTAACTCTGTTGGCCTCTATATAAATCTGAAACAACATAAGCTATTCATTTTTTCTGTAACTCAAAAAGTATCAGTTGAGGGGTTATTATGTGCCAAGGGAAGTTCCAGGCACTAGGAAATGCTGCAAAGAAAGAATGTAGAAAAGTCCTGATTTCCATGACTCCCATTCTAGTGTTCTGTGGGGATTGAACTGATGTAAAGAGATTAGCACTGTCCTGGCACATTTGGGATCAAACACGACTGATAATATGCCCTGGACGATGTTTTTCACCAGCTTCTTATTTCTCAGGAGTAGGTATGTATGTGTATGCCTCTCTGTGTGTATATCTACAGGCGGGTTTGTGTGTGTGTGTGTGTGTGTGTGTGTGATTTTCTGCCTTTGAGCTTTTTTATTTGTCTCTGGCATTTGTGTCCCTGTCCAGCTGCTTCTGTGATTTCTCCACACTGTGCTGACATCCTCAAAACTTCTGGTGCCTCCTGGACACTTATCAGAAGCATCCAGAAATGCTACAATCTCGCCACTTAAAAAAATAAGCCTAACAACAGTAAGAAGTCCCCTGAATCACACATGCTTCTCAAGGTAATGACCTCTCTAACTTCAACAGCAATTTTCATCCATCCAAAAGTATCTTTCCAGTAAGCCTTCATTTCCACATCATATCACTCTTAGGTGACCTCGTTCTGCTTCTGTTCTCACCATTCATCTAAATATGCATTTGTGTAGGCCACAAATGATCTCTCTCCATGTTGCTAGACTCAACAAACATTTTCCAAACCTCTTCTTAGGTGAGTTCTCAGGTCTTCCAGCTATAAATATTCTCTTCCCTTGTATTCCACAAGTATAAAATGAGGTCCAATATATATAATATGACTTTTCTCCTCATTTTCCAATGCGTCTGGTTCTTTGTCTTTTGGAAGCTTCTCATATTACTGTGGTGGCTGCATGAAACCTAAATCAGGAAGCAGCATACAGAGAGTGGTTTCAGACAGTTTATCCTGCAGATATAGAACCAAAGTCACTCTCACATATCCAACAACTCTCTGAGGGCCCTGCCTCCTGCGCCCAGCATTAATGCATCTCTTGAAGCTCTGGATCTGGGCAGCAGATCTAAATCCACTCAGCTCCTGGAGCTAGCACTGACTTCACACCTCAAGTGCATGACTTGGATACTGGCTGAGAATCTACATGCCACACACAACAACAACAACACCAAGACTGGTTCCCAACACCTGAAAAGCTCATCATACCAGTCCATCCTTCAGTAGATGGCTGGAGTATGTAACAGAAATCTCAGTGACAAAACTGAGCCACAGGGGCCGGCACTGTGGCGTAGCAGGTAAAGCCGACGCCTGCAGTGCTGGCATCCCACATAGCTGTCGTATGAGTCCTGGCTGCTTCACTTCCCATCCAGCTCTCTGCTAGGGCCTGGGAAAACAGTAGAAGCTGGCCCAAGTGCTTGAACCCCTGCACCCACATGGGAGACCTGGAAGAAGCTCCTGGCTCCTGGCTTCAGATGGGCGCAGCTCCGGCCGTTGCGGTCAATTGGAGAGTGAACCAGCGGATGGAAGACCTCTCTTTCTCTGCCTCTCCCTCCCTCTCTCTCTCTCTGTATGTGTGTGTGTGTAGCTCTGACTTTCAAATAAATAAATAAATCTAAGAGAGAGAGAAAGAAAGAGAGAGAGAGAGAACTGAGCCACCAGAAGAGCCCAGATTCCTCTTACAGCTAGCATCAACTATAGTGAATAAAGGCATAGGGAGATTATACTACAAAATCTAATGGAAACTGAAGGTAAAATCCTTTACCAAGCCAATACCTAGGGGCATATTTCTGAAAATAAAGACTACAGTCAATAAAAACCATTCTCCAGAAGTGATAGAAACAAGATTATCTCCCAGATGCCCAAAAAATCAATGTAGAAACATAAGAAACATGAACAAGGAAGGAAATATGATTCCTCAAAAGGGATACAATAATGCATTAATATTGGACTTTGAAGAAGGGAAGACTGATAAAATGCATTAAAACTAATTCATATGAATTATGGTAAGAGTACTCAAAAACACAGACAACTAATTAAAAGTTATTAGGAAATCAGTACCAGACATGGATGAGAAATTCACAAAGAGATTCAGATATGGAAAAAGAACTAAGTTGAAATATTAGAAATTAAGTAATCAATAAATCAAAAAAAAAAAAACAGTGGAAAGCCTTAGTAATAGTCTAGATGGGGCAGAAGAAAGAATATATGATCTAGAAGACAGAAGATAGGTCTTTTGAAACAGGCAAAAAAAAGAAGAAAAATTAAGACAGTGTCGCTCTCCATCTTCGTGGAGGAATGACACAGGACCCTGCGCTGTTCTTTTGTCTGCTCGGCCCTCCCCGGGTTTGCTGCTGGTTCTTCCCGGGTTGGCTACTGTCCCTTCCACCTCCGTGGAAGGGCGGTTCCCCCTGCCACATTCCCCACTTCCGCGGGGGAGCGGCACACCGCCGGCCGGCTCTCTCGGGGGCTGCACAGGTGTTCCCCTTAGATGTTCCTGGTGCATGCCGTCTCTCTCCTCCTTTATAGTCCTCCTCCGCCAATCCTAACTCGGCTGCCCACACGCCGAGTACACTGCTCTCCTCCAATCAGGAGCAGGTCCTACAGTTTATTGGTTGAACTGGAGGCAGCTGCGTAGAAGCTGTTTTCTCCTCTCCCAGCGCCATATTGTGGGAGAGCAGATGCATAGAATAAGTCTTAATTCCAGTAACTCAGTCCAGTCCGGGTTGCTCCCCACAGACAGAATTCATGTTCGGCATCTATAGGATACCATCAAAAGACCAAATATATGAGTCTTAGAAGTTCCTGAAGGATTGGAAAAATAGAAGTGCTCCAAAAACCTATTAAATTAGAAATCACAAAATATTTTCCCCAATTAGGAGAAAGTGATGGACATTCATATGTTAGAAGTGCATAAGATCCAAAATAAGCATGACAAGAAAAGATCCCCAGCAGGAAACATAATCAAACTCTCAAAAATAAAAGACAGGGAAAATGCTGCAAGACATTGCCCTAGACAGACTCCTTGTGTAAACCCCCCAAAGTGGAGACAATGAAAGCATAAATAGACAAATGGGATTATAACAAGCTAAAAAGCTTCTGCAAGCAATGGAAACACTTAAAATGAAGAGGCAACTGACAGAATGGGGAAAAAATTTGCAAACTATGCATTCAGTAAAGGATTGATATCCAAAATATGTAAGGCGCTCAAGACACTCAATAATAATGAAACAAATTTGTTAAGAAATAGACAAAGATTTGAATAGACATTTTTCTTAGGATGAAATACACATGGCCAACAGACACATAAAAAATACTTAGGATCACTAGCCATCAGAAAAATGTAAATTAAAACCACAATGAGTTATCACCTCATTCTATTTAGAATGATTATTTTCCAAAAAACAAACAAAAATGCTGGTGAGGTTGTAGAGAAGAATGTACTCTGATACACAGCTGGTGTGAATGAAAGCTGGTACAACCACATGGAAACACTACATATATTCCTCAGAAAACTAAAATAGATCTACCACATGATCCAGCTACCCCACTGCTGGGAATATAGCCTAAGGAAATGAAATCAGCACATGAAAGACTTACCTGTAGTCCCATATCTGTAGCAGCTAAATCCACAATAGCAAAGATATGGAATCAACCTAGATGTCCAGCAACTGATGATTAAAGAAAATATGCTATATATAAATGATGGAATATTGCTCAGTCATAAAAATATATAAAATCCTGATATTTGCAATAAAATTGGTGGAACTGGAGATTGTTAATCTAAGTAAAATAAACCAGTCTCAGAAAGACAAATATTCACACACTTTCTCTTATTTTTGGAAGTTAATATAGTGTATAAAATTTATGCAGATGGCTATCATTTGTTACATAGTTAGAAATATTGCAACATTGAATCATACCATGTAAAAGACAATATACCCTTATTTCCCCATGTTATGATCACTGTCATGATACCTTCATTCAGTAATACTAATATCTCTATTTTCAAGAAAAATAAACAATGGAAAACCTAAATAATAAAAATTTTTTAAAAAGTTACAATCCACTGGGTAGTAGCCATATGCCCAAACATTCCAGTGATATGCACACAGGGGAACATGCATGTATACACACAACAGCTTGCATCCAAACCTTTTTAGCATTCACATTATTTAGTGTCTTTAGTATCTATATTTTAGTTTTAACATGTATTTGAATAAGCCTTAAAAACACAAAGAGCCAACACTGAGTGGAGCCAGCTGAACCATCACTTGGGATGCCCACATCCTTTATTGGAGTGCCTGCTTCCAATCTAGCTCCCTGCTAATGAGCCTTGGAAGCCACAGATGATTGCTCAGGTACTTGAGTCCCTGCCAACCATATGGGTCACCCAAATGGAAATCTGGGTTCTTGGCTTTGGCCAGGCACATCCCTGCCTGTTGTAGGCATTTGGGGAATGAACCAGTGAATAGAAAGTCTCCTCACCCCCCACCCCGACCCCTCTCTCTTTCTCTCACTGCATTTCAAGTAGATGAAAAATAAACTTTTTGTTTTAAGTTTGTGGAAAACAAATAAAACACTCACATACACACAAAAAGAAAGTTCTAAATACCTCAATAGGCTATGATGCTAGAAAAAATTAGAGATTCTGTCTCCTTCCTTCTTCTCTCTTCTCTCACCTCTATTTCTCTCACAGAAACCGTGCTCTGTGACATGAGACAAATGAGCCTCTCCAGAAGTTATTACAGAGATTATCTGGGCTCTACTTTTCCTTGATATACAGATCAATCTAGAGGGAAAAATGTCCTTGCACCTTCACCAGTAGAATCTTAATAAAGCAACCACATCAACCCAAACAAGCATGTGTGAACAGTTGTCCTGCATTTTATGTTGTTTGCCTTGGTGCTTATGTGTCTAATGAGGCACTCATAAATCCCACATTTTTCCTTTTACACACATTATTTTATTTGTCTCAAAATAAATATTGTGATAGCTGGATCATCCAAGACATGCCAGCCTCTGCCCTTTGACGCTGTTGGATGATCAACCACCATTTTGCTCACATTTTAGTCCCTCTTGCTAATCTGCCCCTTTGCCCACATGATGCAGGTTCTGATGAGCATGAAATTTACCTGTTTACTTATGTGTTTAGGAATGGGTTCAAAAAGGGTCCATTTTATAAACAACTTTTTACACGGCCTTGCTTGAGGAAATATTTCTACTGTAAAAAAAAAAAAAACTTGCTTAAATAAATCAGTTTCTGAAGAATGGAAGACTACTGACACCACTTATACCACATGATGACTCTTCCCATTGGGCTGGGGAAGTTTCAATGATCCTGGATAGGGACCACTTCAGGAGAGACATGACCTATATTATGTTAGCCTTTATGATCTTTATAGGCATCTTGATGGGGACTTGTCTTGGTGTACTAGACAGAGAAAGTGGCTGGCATTAGAATGACTTGCTTGTACAAACTCTATCTAAAAAATTTCTGAAATCAACAGGAACAAAATCTGTTCTAGATACACATGACAGCATACTGTACAACACATAAACACACACACAGCCACAAATATTTAAACGTTTATGCATTATAGAAAAAACCATGAGCCTAGCTTCATATAACATAATGGTGGTATGCCTAATGGTAAGAAACCATTTTATTTCTCAGCTATGTCATCATATTTAGTTACAGAATGTTAGACAGATGACTGTTCAGTAAAGGACAATAGAACACTAAGGAAAACTTCAAGTGAGATGGTGGCTAGAAAAAGCACTGGAGAAGGCCAGATGGCATAGCATCCAAAGTTAACAACAGCCTTAAACACTAATAAGGGAGAATTCCAATAAAACAGAGGCAAAATATTACTTAAGGTACTTGGTTTAAGTCATCAAAAATTAGGAAGGAAAGTCCCACATTGTCCATTATGTTTGATATTAGATAATTTGGAGAGAACTAATTACATGTATTTATAATCTAACAGGCATACTTTATAAAGCATATATTTAATTGAAAACCTGATAATTTAATTGTAAAGGATATGACATGTTTGGCAATATTGTTCTCTTAAGTTTATGAGTGAAGCTTTTATGGAACTCTGGGATTACCCTTGAAGTTGAGAGAAAGGAATAGTCATGTACAAGTAGTAAGTACACAGATGAGTGTGCTGTAAAGAAATGGGAGGACAGCCTCACATAGGTGTATGGTCTCATGTGACAAACGGCCAGAAAAATCCCTCCTTAAGGACCTACATGAACCAGGAATCCTGTTGAAGCCTGTAATAGAGAGGCTTATGGGAACACAAAGGAATTATAGTTAAAGTAGTGGAGAGAATCCTTTTTTTCCTTTTTTTTTGCATGAATTTGTTTATTTATTTATTTATTTTAATCTGACATTTGTTTCTTTTTTAACTTTTATTTAATGAATATAAATTTCCAAAGTACAGCTTATGGATTACAATGGCTTTTCCCCCCCCATAACTTCCCTCCCACCCGCAAACCTCCCCTCTCTCACTCCCTCTCCCCTTCCATTCACATCAAGATTCATTTTCGATTCTCTTTATATACAGAAGATCAGTTTAGCATACATTAAGTAAAGATTTCAACAGTTTGAACCCACACAGAAACACAAAGTGTAAAATACTGTTTGAGTAATAGTGATAGCATTAAATTACAATGTACAGCACATTAAGGACAGAGATCCTACATGAGGAGTAAGTGCACAGGGACTCCTGTTGTTGACTTAACAAATTGACACTCTTGTTTATGGCGTCAGTAATCACCCTAGGCTCTTTTCATGAGTTGCCAAGGCTATGGAAGCCTTTTGAGTTCACCGACTCTGATCATATTTAGACAAGGTCGTAATCAGAGTGGAAGTTCTCTCCTCCCTTCACAGAAAGGTACTTCCTTCTTTGATGGCCTGTTCTTTCCACTGGGATCTCACTCACGGAGATCTTCCATTTAGGTCTTCCTTCCCCCCACCCCCAGGGTGTCTTGGCTTTCCATGCCTAAAATACTCTCATGGGCTCTTCAGCCATATCCAAGTGCCTTAAGGGCTGATTCTGAGACCAGAGTGTTGTTTAGGACATCTGCCATTCTATGAGTCTGCTGTGTATCCCACTGTGGAGAGAGTCTTAAGACTACAAGTATAAAGCATATGTTGAAAAATTGTCCTGGAAGAGTCCCTTCTTTATAGATACCAAAATTTTGGAATGGCTGATATACACTAAAGAAAGAGAGAACTCTAAATTTAGATATTAAGGAAATGAAAGTCATGCTATTTTTCAAATAATGGTGAAATACTTCATGGTAAATGAAGCATCAATGGAGAATCTTCTACTTTCCTAAATGGTTTGCATAATTATTCCTTAAAATTAAATCCCTAAAATCTTAACATTGAATAGTGGACCTCTGGATTTGTTCATTGCTATGGTGACTTGGATGAAGGGGGTAGAACATTAAATCCAAGTATGATCTCTAGTAAACAGAGAAACATCCAATAACATTTATATATCCAATGGACATAACAGTGGTCCCAGACAGCAATAAGGAGAAAGTTTTTTTCTTCCCTTTATTCATTGTTTGACTTCCTACTCTTCATTATGTAAGTCAAAAATAACAAACAGGTATGGGAATTTGGCATATTCTGGAGAGAATCATTGTTCTTGCCACCCACATGGGAGACCTGGATTGAATTCCCAGCTCCCATTTTCAGAGTTCCCTAGCTCTGATTATTGTAAAAGAGAAGAAGAAGAAGAAGAAGAAGAAGAAGAAGAAGGAGAAAGAGAAGGAGGAGGAGGAGGAGAAGAAGAAGAAGGAGAGGAGGAGGAGGAGAAGGAGAGGAGGAGGAGGAGGAGGAGGAGGAGAACAACAACAACATAACAAATTGAAGTCAATAGATTTATTCCCATTCTTGGAAAGCTGCTGACCACAGAAGTCCTGCTTAATTATTTCCTTAGTGGGAAAGATATTCAGGGTCTTGTAGGATTTCTTAAGGGCTTTTTATTCTCATTTGCTTGTGAGATGCCCATCTGCATGTGCACATACATACACAAACACACACACACACACACACACACCACAGAAGATGGGAGCAAAGACTAACTTCATACTTGGAAACTGTATGATGAAACTTTTTTTCCTTCTATGAATCCACAACCAATTACTATGTAGATATTAACCATCGACCTGCAATTGGAGATGAGTTTTGCATAAATATTACAAGATGATGATAGTGATTGTGTTCTCACTTGGAAGAGCCCATTCAGAGCACCATGAAATTCATAAGACTCAAGTATAGAGATCATTTCCGATGTTAAATCATAATCATAGCCTTAGTTATCATGACATATCTGAGACTGAACTTTTTAATCATCATTCAAATTTGTCACTTAAGAAGAGATCAACATTCCAAATCAACTAGTCATCAATAAGGAAAGAAACTTTTATATAAACAAGTGCCCCTCTCCATCATTAATTTAATGGAAATAGTGCACTTACAGTTACAGAGAGGAAATCACAATCATTAACTCTTCGCTGCTGCTTACTCTTCCTGTGTTTAAAAATAAAAATTATCTTCCCAGAAAATGTTCTTTACAGGATGATTTCATGACCTCAAACAAGTTTTTCTTATTCCAAGAAAACACTTTCCAAAGTTTCTCAAAGTTTAGCTGAGCTACAAGATATATAAGCAGTTTGGATACAACCAAGACAGTATCTTCTCCTCCCGGCTAACCTTTTATTAAAAACCATGTACTTTATTTCAACATTCTGAGCAGATCCTAGACAACTTTGTGCATACAAGTCCCAGAGCAGACATAAAAACCAGATGGGAAAGAGATTTACAAGAACCAATCTCAAAAGAATATTTGCAAGCAGAATGTCAACTCAACATTGATTTCAGCAATGTATTTTGATTTACAATACAGATGTCTTTTCAGAATTTTCATTTCTCCTTATGTATGAACAAAGTGCAAGGAGGATATAGTCCCAGCTGCTCACTTCAAATGTTTTAGCCCTAAACAAAAAACAACAACAAAATTTATCATTTACTTTTATCCCCTGGGATGTTCAGATGTTTTGGTACACTTTATAGGCAAATTGTTAAATCAAACAGTTGCCCCTATGCTTAAGAATATTTTCTCAAGGATCTAATCTTGTCACATCTCAAGGATCTTAACAAGGCAGTCAGAGAATGAAAGTTTTTGTCACTCTCTTATACAGCAACAGTATACGGAGACATTTTATGGTGGTAACATTGACTACCTACTATGCTAGGTACTGAAGACATAAGATATACCTTCATGTAGTCCATTGTCTCCTTGAAAAAGAACTAATAAAAGTGCAATGCATTGTGGAATATACAAATAATTATTTGAGCACTGAGAATGAAGTACATAACTACCAGGAAAATAGGAGAAGAAGGAAAAAAATTAATGTTGATATGTAGCTGTTATAAAGTATGTAAATTTAAGTGCAAATTAAACCTCTAAGAACTGCTTATTTTTCTTCTTGTTTGGTCATAAGAAACAATATATATTCTGAAATAATGAAATATCAGAGTCTGGGAAAATATTTACAGGACCAATTACAAAATGATTTCCAGTTGTCATGTATATCTACTCCATGAAGATATGAAGTAGACCTTGGTAGTCATCTGCAAGATGTCTCTGATTTTCTTCAGTGTTTAAAAAAATTACAATATTTAATTTCAACATTCTTCCAGGGAGCTTGATGTTTCTTTCTAGCATATGTAAGTATAATGAGTACCCTCATCCAGGATTTATTGAGTTCCTACTGAATTTGTGATGTGGGGCATGGGGAAGGAGGAAAAACATGCTAGGAAGTCAATAATGGTGAAATTGAACATAGTGAATATGAGTACATTCACACAGCTTTGGAATCACACAAATATTTCTGGAGGACTGTATGCATCAATTGGTTCATGCTGATTTTGAAGGTGCAACATATGCAAAAATACTCAAATGTCACTTACCCAACCAACCAAAAAAAATCCACAATAAACCTTCCAAGATGAAATTTCACTTTTTTCTTTCAAATGGAAAATAGCAGGATTTAGAAAATAGCAAAAGTTTTTTTTTTGAAGAAGAAGAAGAAGTCATTAGTGTGTTTTCTATTACATGGAAATGCTCTCTACTGAGCCAAATGTCACTGAGATACCCACCTCTCTCTATTAGCCAGTACTTGTATGTTCTTTGGTATGCAAAGTGCCTGTAAAGTAATGGTATTGATTCCACATGTGATGCACACTCGCAGATTTTAATGCAAAGCTTAGCCAGTCACTTTGAAAGCATCCATCTCACTCCTTCATAGTTACAGTTTTCATCACAAAAGTTTTCATGGCTTGCAAAGCACTTTCACATTCATTCTTTCATTTAATCTTTGAAACAACCCTGTAGGTTAGATAAAGTGTTAATAGGCCCATTTTTAGATGAGGGAACATTTTCAAAATGGTTATGTAACTTAATAAAGGTTACAGAGCTAATAATGAATATTCACAACAGTGACCTCTAGACCTCACAAGAGTGGCTGAACATGACCTGTATAGCTTGTGCTAATTATCTGGTCTTATTTTATTGCAATTTGTTAAAAATATGCAATCCAAGTATGATGAAAGGGGTCACCGAGGATTAGCCAGAATATCTGATTAGTCCAAATGTTCTAAAACGATATTAAAATATCCTACATTTTCATTTTTTGAGGAATACAGCTCCAATTTGTAATTTTTTTAAGAAAGCAGAGCGACCCTGGTATAGAGTTTGTGGGTTGTAAATTTCCAACTTTCCCTTGAAAGCAATAATTCATCAAAATGTGCATTTGATGAAAAACTGGGCTGAGACCTTGAAGGCATGTGATTACAGTCAGTTTATGCTCTAAGCCCCCAAGAAAATCTTCTGTGTGGCCAATGTGTTCAAGAATGACAGGAGGAGCTGCACAAGTTTTGTTTTCTCTCTCCAGTTCAGCCTCCTTGGATTGATAAATGGGCTTAGTTGCATTTTTCCTGAAGGACATTATTCAATGTTCTGTTGGTATAATCTCTCAGCACTAGGTGGGGCCAGCAAGGGGAGTGCCTGAAAGGAAGGTAAATACTGGGCAAAATAAGTCTTAAGGTTCAGAATCCAGTGGAGGGAGCTCTTACTCAAGCCCTAACATGCTCTTACTCAGAAGAAACACTGCAAAATCTATTAAGAAAATTCCTGACTTTAATTATCTACATTTAAGAAATATATAAGTTGCACCATACTATAAGAATACTTTTTAGGTTTATGTTTACATACTGTTCAACATCACATTAGAGTTCACTGAAAGAAAAATGAGAGGTTTTTTGCTCTCAATTAAGACTTACTTGGCAAACTCTGCTACTGTTTCTAAAATGTATCATATCTCTGATGTATTAATTCCACAAATATTTGTTATTGCAAGTGAACTAAAGAGTTAACACAATTGTGCTGATCTTGAAAGCGAATGTTGTTTTTCAAAGGTTTCTTTTGCTTTAAAATCTTGCTTATTCCGAGTAAAAGTAATATCATTATCTAACTGAATGTTTAAGGTATGCCTAAAAACAGTTCCACTACTTTTTCTGTTAGGAAATATTTCAGTCTGTTGGAAGTGAAATACTTTTAAGAGATTCTAAAAGAGCTACAAATTATAAACAATGTTATTCTCCAAGGAACTCAAGAGTCCTCTTCAGACTATGTAGTACTTACAATATACAAGAAAAGGCTCATCATCCTTAGAATTCCCCAAGACATGCAATTCAGTTGTAGTGGATCTGTGCAGTAATGAAGGCTTTGATAGAAAAGACTTTCCCGGTCTTCTGGAGGAGAGGATGAAACAGATACTCTGTAGCAAACTAACAAATTGGGGTGGGGTGACACTGCAGGAGGAGTCAGCTCTGAATCAAGCAGGGACAAAATGGAATGTGTCCTACCCAAAACTGCCCCTCATCCCCTTTCTTTCAAAGACTTATTGATGTAAATAAGGATGAAGATGTTTGGGGTGAGATGGGGGAAGGGTGAGAGAAAAGGTAGGAACTAAATTATCTTCATCCTTTAGTGCGTCCTGCATATGGGACTTTTTCAAAGCTTCTATAATCACATCTCATTCTAAGTTATTCTTTAAACAAACCAAAATAAAAGCAAAGCTGATGACTGCTTTCTGGAAGAGGATGACTACATGCTTGAGGAAGTACAGAAGTCCCTCTACCTCTGATTCTGGCTCATTCACCTGTCTCTCTTCTGCTTGGTCTCCTTCCTTGACCCATAGCTCTCTATCCCAACCAAGGAAAGTTTCAAAGGGTCTGCTAGGCCATTTGCTGTCCATGTGGCTGAAACCTGGATTTGCCCTAGGTCTCATTCAGAGTGGAAATTTTTCATGTCACGTACTATAAAAGTAACAGCAATATTCCAAAGGCCCAGAATGAGTTGCTTCCAGACCCTAAAGTGGTCATCTAGGCATTGTGCTTCCTGCTTGATGGTAGAAGGTGGTCACAAGATGACATTGTCTACTTGAAAGGAAATTATTTACCCTTTGGCCTTATATTCCTATAATTTTCAATGAATGGCACATGTCAGAGGCGTCAAATGATTTATCTCCTACTCTCTAGATGGTATACATCCTTCAAAAGTATTGATCTCCTTTGCTCAAACTGCCTGATCAACAAGACTCCATGAATGAAATTGATCAATGTGATATTCTGTAGGATGTCCACATGATCCAGAGGTCTTTTAACTATAACATGACAAGAACTGAGGAAGTTCTTGTCTTTGTCTATGGGGCAAAATGGTAAATACAATAGGGTTGTGTGGGATGAATATTTGGCATAGTAAATAATAAAGATACCATCTGGAATGCCTACATCCCATATTGAAATACCTGGGTTTGAGTCTTGGCTTTGCTCCCAATTCCAGCTTCCTGCAAATGTGCACTCCAGGAAACAGCAGGTGATGGCTCAAGTAGTTGGGTCCCTATCTCACCCAACTGTGAGACCCAGATTGAGTTTCTAGCTCCTGGCTTCAGTCTAGCTCAGGCATTTGATGAGGGAACAGGTATGTAGGTTCTCTCACTCTCTCTCTCTGTCTCTCTCCATTTTAAATAAATAAATAGAAAATAAAATACAGTAGAGTTGTTTGTCTCATGTAAATGGAAACTGTTTTGGATTCTCTTTCCTGATTGAAATATAAAATATATTCACTAAATTAATGGTTCCATATCATGTACCTGAGCATTATCATCAGTGATATGACTTGGTTGATCTCATGGTTTTTAAAGATTCATCTGCTCTCTGTCTTTCAAAGATTTATTTGTTTATTTAAAAAGGAAGAATTAGGAGAGAGAGAGAATATCTTCTACTTACTGGTTCACTCCCCAAGTGACCATTACAGCCAGGAGCCAGGAGTTTCTTCTAGGTCTCCCATGTGGATGCAAGGGCCCAGGCACTTGGGTCATCTTCCACTGCTTTCCCGGGTGCAGTAGCAGGGAGCTAGGTCAGAAATTGAGCAGCCAAAACACAAATTGGTGCCCATATTGGATGCCAGCATCCAAGGAAGAGTCTTAATCTGCTATGCCACAACACAAGCCCCTCATCTGGCTTCTACATGGAGCAAATGACATTAAATTGAGATTTGTTAAGGACCACCAACAATGAATCTGTTAGATTTTTAAGAATAATGTTGGGCCAGCGCCGTGGCTCACTTGGTTGATCCTCTGCCTGCGGTGCTTAAATCCCAACTGGATGCCGGGTTCTAATCCCAGTTGCTCCTCTTCCAGTCCAGCTCTCTGCTGTGGCCCGGGAGGGCAGTAGAAGATGGCCCAAGTGCTTGGGCCCCTGCACCTGCATGGGAGACCAGGAGGAAGCACCTGGCTCCTGGCTTCCGATCAGCGTAGCTCTGGCCATAGCAGCCATTTAGGGAGTGAACCAACAGAAGGAAGACCTTTCTGTCTCTCTCTCTCTCTCACTGTCTGTGGCTCTACCTGTCAAATTAAAAAAAAAGAATAATGTCTCCAATATCTGCTCTTCCAGTTGCAATATTGTTTTTTATATATGGTCCTGCCAAAGGAAAGGAGGGAAGTTTCAGAATCACCACACCCTATGTGTTTGGGTGGTAAATCCCAGTAGGTCCATGTAACTACTTATGAAAATGTTTGGTTTTGAAATTGGATCGAGCAGGCCATTGATGATTGGTGACTACTTTATTGCACAAAACAGAATGCAGGAGATGGTGTCAGCTTATCCCCATCAATGACTCATCACGTGCCACCAGTGATTGCTGTTAAAAATAAGAGGGGGAATAAGAGAGGGAAGAGATGTGCAATTTGGGACATGCTCAAGCTGACTTACCTCAAACGGTAGAGTTAGAAACATACCAGGGGATTCCAATTCAATCCCATCAAGGTGGCATGTACCAATGCCATCTCACTAGTCCCAGTGATCAATGTCTGTTCACAATTGATCATAATGATAGGACTAAGAAGCAAAGGGAGCACATAAACAAGAATAGTGTCTGCAAATACTAGCTGATAGAATCAAAAAGGGAGAGAACGATCCAACATGGGAAGTGAGATACACAGCAGACCCATAGAATGGCAGATGTCCTAAACAGCACTCTGGCCTCAGAATCAGCCCTTAAGGCACTCGGATATGGCTGAAAAGCCCATGAGAGTATTTCAGGCATGGAAAGCCAAGACACTCTGGGGGAAAAAAAAAAAAAAAACAACTAAATGGAAGATCTCTGCAAGTGAGATCCCAGTGGAAAGAACAGGTCATCAAAGAAGGAGGTACCTTTCTCTGAAGGGAGGAGAGAACTTCCACTTTGACCATGGCCTTGTCTAAATATGATCAGAGTCGGTGAACTCAGGGGGCTTACATAGCCTTGGCAGCTCATGACAAGAGCCTAGGGTGATTACTGATGCCATAAACAAGAGTGTCAATTTGTTAAGTCAACAACAGGAGTCCCTGTGCACTTACTCCTCATGTAGGATCTCTGTCCTCAGTGTGCTATACATTGAGATTTAATGCTATAACTAGTACTCAAACAGTATTTTTCACTTTGTGTTTCTATGGGGGAGCAAACTGTTGAAATCTTTATTTAATGCATGCTAAACTGATTTTCTGTATATAAAGAGAATCGAAAATGAATCTTGATGTGAATGGAAGGGGAGAGGGAGTAGGAGATGGGAGGGTTGCGGGTGGGAGGGACGTTACGGGGGGAAGCCATTGTAATCCATAAGCTGTACTTTGGAAATTTATATTCATTAAATAAAAGTTAAAAAAAAGAAGATTAATGAGAAATTTCTTTCCCAAAGAAGGAATTCTTCCATGCCATGGGCTAACTGCCCCTCTACCACGTTGCAATTGTGAATTTTACAAAAAAATGAATTGTATATCTCCAACATAAATCATATTAAGAGTAATTACATTTTTTGTAATTTCCCACTTGGTTATTTTTATGACCTTATGCTTTTATATAGTTTGTGTTTTACAAAGATATCGGATATAAAATGTGGTAAGTTTTTAAGATAAGCATAAAATAAAATAGGAAAACTATAGTTTTCTATAGTTTTCAAGTCTGATATGTCTACTTGATTAAGAGTCACAATCACTTCTGAGTCATTTCACTGCACTAATGAAAAGGAGACACACATGTACACAATACATAGAGCCTTATATTATAAGCAAAGGTATTTATCAATGATTTTAAATAAGCTGGTTATCCAAGTTGCCCAAATGTATTATCTGTGGCCACCAACTTAGACTTATAGCAAAATTGAAAAGATACATCCACCAATCGCATCAATTTGACAAGTCAAAAGGGTGGTTACTTAAAAGGGAGATTGAAATCTCTACATAGAGTAAAGATTTTGATAGAAACAATAACATTCTGTTAAAGAGATGAGAAAGCAAGTTATATAGGAATAGAACTCATGTCCCAGAAGAGTAAAGGTTGTGCAACTAGTAACAACCTAATAATGTCAGCATATGATACTCACATAGCTGAAGTGGGAAGACACATGCAGTATCAGAAGCTGAAAGGCTCCACCACCACTACAATAATTCAATGTATTAGTGATATGGTCAACAATTTTCATATTATAAATCAAAACAGATTTATAATTTTCATGCTCAACATCGGAAGCCTAACTTTAGAAAAATTAAACTTTTTGACAAGTCAATTATTCAAAAGAAAGTTGTTATCTTGATTTACTGGTTTTAAAAATTCTTAAAAGACAAGAAAAGAATGATTTCAAAAGATGAGCTTACTTATCTGGTTCAAAGTTTCTTGAGTTTTAAATATGGAATAAGACAACTCTGGTACATTACATCTGCCACATATAAGAACTCCTTAGCAACTATGTAGTAAAAATTAGAGATAAGGCTTTCACCTCTACTTGGAGGATGTTAAAAAGGATTGAGCAGGAATTTAAGCACCAAAAGAACACATTTCCTATGCTTTCACTACTTGACTGGAGTGTAGGCACAAAGAACCACACAAAAAAATTTATCTCACAAGTAGGTTGAGTAGACTGGTCTTCAGGAAAATATTCCACACTCAAGCGTTGAGATTATGAGAGGGGTTTCAAATTGTTCAATGAAAAATACATACCATCTTTTAATTCCACTTCTCCATAAAGTTTTTCAAGCCCCCTAATATTATTGAATTATTGTATCTACAATTTACTGATTGCACTAGTGTACAGAGAACTGTAGGTAACTTTAAGTGGGGATTCCCTGACATCTGAAAATCATTTCAAGGGTTCTCCTAGGGTAACAAGTTTAAGAAAGAGCTCTCTCAGTTCTTTCTCAGCCTTTCTCCTCCCTGCATTGCACAGCTTCCAAATCAGTGTGATATTTAAAAAGTAGACACTAAAGGTTTTCAAAGTGATTTAGGATTTCATTCCTTGATTCTTTACTAGCTAACACATAGTGTTCCTTCCTAACTTTATATATTGAGGTTTAGGCTGAGATACAAACTATTAACTCAAATACTGGAAGGTAGGAATTGTGAACAGCACATGGTTATAATGGACAGTTGTCTAGTGAAAGGGACCCAAAAACACCCAGGAGAAAGACCTCAGAATAAAATTTAAGTCTAAACTTGGAAAAATAAATTTGGAGGGATGCCATGGCAGATTTAGAGG
This sequence comes from Oryctolagus cuniculus, assembly GCF_964237555.1. Classification (NCBI taxonomy): domain Eukaryota; kingdom Metazoa; phylum Chordata; class Mammalia; order Lagomorpha; family Leporidae; genus Oryctolagus; species Oryctolagus cuniculus. Next base: position 143,184,470 of record NC_091437.1, read on the forward strand.
CAGGCAAATTAAACTTGGTGAATTTCAAATTAATTTCACAGATGGTATCCAATTCTGGTGTGGCTGGCAGGGCTCCAAGTTATATTGGAAACATAAAGAAAAGGCAAAAATCTGACTTCAGTTCTCTCTGAAGATGAGAGATGCCTGATCCTTATAATTGTGTGTTTATATATGTATGTGTGAGCATGTTTGGGCACATGAGTGCGTGGTTTGTGTGTATCTAGTCAATATGATATAAAATTAACAGAAAGAAGAAAAAGTAACCCAGCCTGCTAGTCTACTGGAAAATAAAACTTTGACACTTGTCAAGGGAAATATCAAGTAAATATTTATTGGGACTAGTTTTAAGAACTGCCAGATACATCTTGTTAATGACATTGAAAATAAACTTGATCTTTACTCAAGAGACATGATTATATTATACGCTAGTGATGTATATATTATGGTTGAAGTTTTGATACTGTACTTCTTATGTAGAAATAGAAAAAACACAGCTGCCTGAAAAAATAAATCGAATTTTTAAATAGCCAATATCATTTGTGTATAAATATGTGCACTTTTTATTATCCCAGAATTGAAGAATATTATTTTACTAATAATTATATGCAGGAAGATCATTCACTTCTTGATTTGTTCTTGTTCCCTGAGATACTTTGTTTTTATAGATATTAGAAATGAGATCCAAGGGTGATTTTGAGACTTCACAGTCCCCCAGCATTCTAAAATTTAGCAGCTCCCATCTCATATCAATTCAAACATACAAAACAGTACCCACATCAAATGTTAAAAATAACTTCTCTAAACTTTCTTTGAAATATTTTTATAATTTTTATAAATTTGAGTTTTCCTAAAGCTAAATTAGCTATTCTGTTCTTGTGTTTTACAATGATTATTTTTGTACATAAGTAGAATTGAATCAAATCACCCTTAACAAAATATTACATTCTGTAGACATTTAATTATTCTTTCAGTGATTTTAACTTTCCACGTTCTTTTTCTTATTTTGAAACCAATGAATTTTTTCCACATTTGCAAAAAAAAAAAAAAAAAAAAAAAGCTAGTGACAAGCTGGTAAACTAATCTAGACACTAAACCTGTAGTGCCTAATGGTTAAAACTTCTGTTTAGTTAACACTAATAATGCTGCAGTTGGGAGAAAACCATGCTTTCTCTTCTGGTCAAAAACACATTATAATTCTAGTTCTCTACCTTCTCTGGCCCCATTTCATATACTCTTTCCTTTTGGTCTCTGTCCAAATCGTACTGACAGTATTTTTGTTCTAAGGGTCTATCATGTGTTGGGGGGATAAAAAAGAAGATAATACTTTGAAAAAGTATGGGCATTGATGGAATTGTTTTTATGTCAATCATTTTGATTTAAACAGGATAGGAAAGATCTGAGCATGCTTCATAGGCAGGTGAGAAGTAGCTCTGGAAAAAAAAAAAAAAAAAAAACAGAAAAAGAATAGAGGGCCTCTATCTTTTTTATTGCTGAGCTTGTCCCAGCTTGGGGCAGGGTAGTCCAACACAGAAGACTTTAAATATAGCTTTTTGAAAGGCAATGTCTTGTAGTCGATGTGCTGTTATACAGGAGAGTTTGGTTTTTGATTCTGCAAAAGAATCTTCTTCTAAACTCTCTCACAAAGTTCCAGGTAGGATTTATTTCCTCACAGGCTGATATCCTGGAAGTTCTCCCTGCCAGAGGACTCTCTCAGTTCCCTATGATTGGAATTTTCCATAGAGCCACTCATAATGTCATGGCTGGCTACTCTCAGAGCAAGAATCTAAGACACCCTGGGAAGATGTGAATCTAAGACAGAAACCGAAGTCTTTATTCTAACCAAAGGTTGGAGGTGACATACTATCACTTCTGTGATACTCCACTCATCAGAAGTGGGTCAGGGAGTCCAGCCCTCCCTCACTGAGAGCAGTTACATAAGGACATGAACATCTGGAGGTGGGGAGCATGAGAACCATTGCAGAGCCACATTTGTTATCTAGGAGGAGATTCAAGCATCTGAACAATCAATGGTGTAGTTTGTTGAGTAATATTTTAAAAAGGAGATAACCTAGAATATTCATTCCATCTGGACTAGTGAAGATAATATTCAAAGAAGCTAATATTTGAAAAATACATAAATTCACCAGGAAGAGAAAATGTTATAAGAAGATTTGATGCACAAATGTTTAAGGCATGTTTCTGTGACTTCAAGAACTTCAGCAAGATTAACGGATATGTTGAGAAAAGTGACTGAAGATGAATTTGACAGTCTGCTGCAGACTATGGAGTTTCTCATCTGTTTAGCAAAAGGGAAGTAATGAAAATCACATCATGGAAAAATATCCCTGGTAGGATGAGAATATGAAAAGAAGGGGGCCAAGTAGACCATTCAGAGATGCTGTGACAGTATAGACAGAGATGTAGTGTTCTGAACTAAAAGACAAGGGCCATGAATATGGAGACATGGAGACAAATTTGGCAGTTAAACACAGGGAAGGAAAGATTGAAAGAAATAAAGAATAACTTCAAGGTTTCTGTTATAAATGATTAAGTGGATGATAAGATGAATGAATGAAAGAAAATGAATTTCTTTTGGGGGTGTGCTGACTTTTTTTTTTATTTGACAGATAGAGTTAGACAGTGAGAGAGAGAGACAGAGAGAAAGGTCTTCTTTCTGTTGGTTTACCCCCAAAATGGCTGCTATGGCCGGAGCTACGCCAGTACGAAGCCAGGAGCCAGGTGCTTCCTCCCAGTCCCCTATGCGGGTGCAGGGGCCCAAGCACTTGGGCCATTCTCCACTGCCCTCCCGGGCCACAGCAGAGAGCTGGACTGGAAGAGGAGCAACCAGGACTAGAACCTGCGCCCTATGGAATTAACCAAGTAAGCCACGATGCCAGCCGAGTGTGTTGACTCTTGAGTCCCCTGAAGGACGTCATGGATATAAAGATGATTACAGACAGAGAAAGAGAGAAAATACAGAGCAATTATCACTTGAATGTGGACAAGCACAACCAAACTTAATTTTGCAAATATTTACTGAATGGTATGTTTTGGCAGCACCATAAAGTGGTATCCTAATGAATTACACCAAAGAACTAATAAAAAATGACATTATACAGAAAAAATAACTTCTGAATTATCATTAAATTCAGATGGGGGGTGATTTTGTCCCATTTTGGAGTAGCTGGGTTTGAAAGGCAGCAGTGCTCCTGACTCCAGCTTCCTGCTAGTGCAGGCCTTGGGAGCCAGCAGGGATGGTGCAAGTGATTAGGTCCCTGCCACTCATGTGGGAGATCAGAATGAGTTCCTGGTTCCCAACTTGAGTCCCATCTAGGAACCATTGCAGGCAGTGGGGAATGAACCAGCATAGCGGAGCACTTCATCTCTCTCTCTCTCCCTCTCTCTCATAAATGAATGAATGAATGAATGAATGAATGAATTTTTTAATGTTTGAAAAACATGCAGATTCACCTTGGCAGCTCATGACAAGAGCCTCAGGTAATTACTGACGTCATAAATAAGAGTGTCAATTGTTAGGTCAACAACAGGAGTCACTGTGCACTTACTCCCCATGTAGGATCTCTGTCCTTAATGTGTTATACTATGTGAATTAACGGTATAACTAGTAGTCAAACAGTACTTTACACTTTGTGTTTCTGTGTGCATGCAAACTGTTGAAATCTTAGTATATACCAAGTTGATCTTCTGTATATAAAGATAATTGAAAATGAATCTTGATGAAGAATGGGATGGGAGAGGGAGTGGGAGATGGGATGGTTGCGGGTGGGAGGGAGGTTATAAGGGCGAAAAGCCACTATAATCCAAAAGTTGTACTTTGGAAATTCATATTTATTAAATAAAGTTAAAAAATAAAAAAATGCAGATTCACCATTCTAAATACACTCAACATGAATTCTGGATCTCTAAGATAAACACAGAAAATAAGATGAACAAGAATAAAAGCATAGGACCAAAGCACACACTGAGCAACTATTCAACTATATTTGAATCACGCAAGCCTGGGTTTTACCTTTTAGTGGTATTTATTTTATCTTGATTCAATTATAAATGTAGCCCATAACTTGGAAGCAATTCTAGAGTTTACATGGTAGAGTTTCACATAAACCATCAATAAAATGTAGGAAAGAACAAGACTCAGTGAATCTCTTATGTATTAACTTGATTACTAGAATTAAGTAGGCTATTCCATTCTTCAGTGTTTACTACTTAATGCTTAAGTAGCTTAGGACAGTTGGCAATTCACAGCTTAGTTAATTAAAGTTTGTAGTTACTTGCTAAAATTGTAATTGCACAGTTACATGATAGGGGACATTTCAAAAATTAAATTGTTATTTACCCAAGTGGTACTAAGTTTTTTTGTGTGTGTCTGTGTTTGTATATGCATTTGTGCACATGCATTCACAACACAATATTTAAGATTTTCCCTTTTATTAATCTATTCTTGGAAAAAATACATGTGCCACAGCTGTTTAGTTGGGTTTAGTATATTCTGTCCCCAAATATTTCCCTACTTGCTTTTTCACACATTCAGAATCATGATACTTGGGATATTAAACATTGCACATTTTGCAAAAAACTTTTGCATGAAATACGGATTTCAATGTAGCATATGTATTTCAATCTCACTTTAAACCAAAGATGATAAATTCCTAAAGAGTACCTGACATATTAATGCTCTCTCCTGATGTCTGTCTATGCAATCATCATCATAAACCTATGATAGTTTTAACAATGAGTATAATTAGAACAATGAAAAACTGTGAAGTTGTTTTTTAAGTTGCCCTTAGTATACACAAACTCAACTTTCCAGAAAGTGAAAGAAAGGGGTATATTTTCAACTGCATGGAAAGTAACACCTCCCACCCCAAAAGAAGAGAACAGCTGCAATTGCACAGAGTGGGATAACCACTGGATGGCAGTGGAGCTGAATACAGGCAGGTCTCTCGGCTTCATGCCATCCAAAGCAGTATAAAAATGTACGGTTTTCCATACATTTAAATCTGAAAGTTAACACATGTAAAACACATTTATTCAAATATCTTTACCTTTTCCTTTAATTCCAGTTGCATTGGCATTTTATAGAAATGTACTTGCAAGTGAATTTTGATTCCTTAGATTCTTTATTAATGCTTGAAATATATATTTTCATTTATATGCAACCTGATTCAAATCCCACAAATGTCAGGGATTTTTTATGAAGAACTGTGAGCATACCAACAATAGAATTTATCAACATTGGAAAGAGCTATGCTTATTTTATTCATCAGTATATGCTTGGAATACAGCTTAATATCTGACAGTGAAAAACATTTAAAAATGTGTTTACTTAGGTAAATAAATAATGAATAAGTGAACAAATGATTATACCGCATAAATGACACAAGACAATTAAGGAAGGAAGAGTGGATAGGCACTGAAATTAGAACTACCTAGTCTGGCATGGCCCTCGACAGATGTGTAGACAGGCCGAACTGTAGTGATTTAAATGCTGAAATGTACCATTATAGGGAACCCCTACTGGTAATACTCAGAATCCAAGTAAGATCAAGACCTCCAGGAAGAAGCTCCAAGATACAAAAAGCAAAAGCTCGAGTCAAAGAGAGAAGAGGTAAGATAAGGGAGAAGAAGAGGTGAGATGAAGGAACCCAGGGCAGTACATGTCAATGGGAACCCAACGAAGGCTCAGAGGTCCCCATTCTGAATAAACTGGAGCATAAAGTCAGGGAAAACAACACTATGTTTTCAATTAGAAATAAAGAATGGCAAGAACACGGTGTTTCTGCTTAAGTCACTGTGAACTAACTAGACACCTGCAAGGGATATGAAAAGAAACTCTGTGTGATGCTGAGAGAACCCAAATCATCTAGCTGTGTGGGGAGCAATCCGGACTGGACTAAGTTACTGGAATTAAGACTTATTCTATGCATCTGCTCTCCCACAATATGGCGCTGGGAGAGAAGAAAACAGCTTCTGCACAGCTGCCTCCAGTTCAGCCAATAAACTGTAGGACTTGCTCCTGATTGGAGGAGAGGAGCGTACTCGGCGTGTAGGCAGCCGAGTTAGGATTGGCGGAGGAGGACTATAAAGGAGGAGAGAGACGGCATGCACCAGGAACATCTAAGGGGAACATCTAAGGGGAACACCTGTGCAGCCCCCGAGAGAGCCGGCCGGCGGTGTGCCGCTCCCCTGCGGAAGTGGGGAATGTGGCCAGGGGGAACCGCCCTTCCACGGAGGTGGAAGGGACAGTAGCCAACCCGGGAAGAACCAGCAGCAAACCCGGGGAGGGCCGAGCAGACGAAAGAACAGTGCAGGGTCCTGTGTCGTTCCTCCACGAAGAGGGGGAGCGACATAGCTGTTTAGTTCTCTAGGCTAATCTTCATTTATCTTTTTTTTATTTTTTATTTAGTAAGTGTAAATTTTCAAAGCACAGTTAATGGATTACAATGACTTCCCCCCACCCCATAATTTCCCTACCACTCACACCCTTCCCATCTCCCGCTGCGTCTCCCATTCCATTCACATCAAGATTCATTTTTAATTATCTTTATATACAGAATATCAATTCAGTATATATTAAGTAAAGATTTCATCAGTTTGCACCCACACAGAAACACAAAGTGTAAAATACTATTTCAGTACTAGTTATAGCATTACTTCACATTGGACAACACACTAAGGACAGATCCCACATGAGAAGTAGGTACACAGTGACTCTTGTTGTTGACTTAACAATTTGACACTCTTGTTTATGGCGTCAGTAATCTCCCTAGGCTCTAGTCATGAGTTGCCAAGGCTATGGAAGCCTTTTGCGTTCGCTGACTTCGATCTTATTCTGACAGGGTCATAGTCAAAGTGGAAGTTCTCTCCTCCCTTCAGAGAAAGGTACCTCCTTCTTTTATGGCCCCATTCTTTCCACTGGGATCTCACTTGCAGAGATCTTCCATTTAGGTCTTCCTTTTTTTTTTTTTTTTTTTTCCAGGATGTCTTGGCTTTCCATGCCTAAAATACTCTCATGGGCTCTTCAGCCATATCTGAATGCCTTAAGGGCTGATTCTGAGGCCAGAGTGCTGTTTAGGACATCTGCCATTCTATGAGTCTACTGTGTATCCCACTTCCCATGATGGATCGTTCTCTCCCTTTTTGATTCTATCAGCTAGTATTAGCAGACACTAGACTTGTTTGTGTGATCCCTTTCACTCTTAGACCTATCAGTGTGATCAATTGTGAACTGAAATTGATCACTTGGACTAGTGAGATGGGATTGGTACATGCCACCTTGAAGGGATTGTATTGGGATCCCCTGGCATGATTCTAACTTCACCATTTGGGGCAAGTCCGATTGAGCATGTCCCAAATTGTACATCTCCTCCCTCTCTTATTCCCACAGGCAGTCAAAGCCAAAATTAACATTTGGGATTGCATCAAATTGAGAAGTTTCTGTACTTCAAAAGAAACAGTCAGGAAAGTGAAGAGGCAACTAACAAAATGGGAAAAAAATATTCGCAAACTATGCAACAGATAAAGGATTGATAACCAGAATCTACAAAGAAATCAAGAAATTCCAAAACATCAAAACAAACAACCCACTTAAGAGATGGGCCAAGGACCTCAATAGACATTTTTCAAAAGAGGAAATCCAAATGGCCAACAGACACATGAAAAAATGTTCAAGATCACTAGCAATCAGGGAAATGCAAATCAAAACCACAATGAGGTTTCACCTCACCCCGGTTAGAATGGCTCACATTCAGAAATCTACCAACACCAGATGCTGGCAAGGATGTGGGGAAAAAGGGACACTAACCCACTGTTGGTGGGAATGCAAACTGGTTAAGCCACTGGAAGTCAGTCTGGAGATTCCTCAGAAACCTGAATATAACCCTACCATTCAACCCAGCCATCCCACTCCTTGGAATTTACCCAAAGGAAATTAAATTGGCAAACAAACAAGCTGTCTGCACCTTAATGTTTATTGCAGCTCAATTCACAATAGCTAAGACCTGGAACAAACCCAATTGCCTATCAACAGTAGACTGGATAAAGAAATTATGAGACATGTACTCTATAGAATACTATACAGCAGTCAAAAACAACGAAATCCTGTCATTTGCAACAAGATGGAGGAATCTGGAAAACATTATGCTGAGTGAATTAAGCCAGTCCCAAAGGGACAAATATCATATGTTTTCCCTGATCGGCGACAACTATCTGAGCACCAAAGGGGAAACCTGTTGAAGTGAAATGGACACTATGAGAAACAGTGACTTGATCAGCTCTTGTCCTGACTGTTGATGTACAATGTAAGACTTTATCCATTTTAGTATTTTCTCTTTGTTTTGTTCTAGTACTATTGCTTGAACTCTGTGATTAACACACAATTATTCTTAGGTGTTTAAATTTTAACTGAAAAATGATCCCTGTTAAATATAGTCTTCATTTATCTTAAAGCATTAACAAAATACCAAGACAAGTTTGAAGCAGCCACTCAATTGCAACAATGATTCACAGCTTGTAAAGGGGGCCATGCGGGTAAAATTCAAAAATTCAAACCCTACTTGTATCTCCACACTGATAGGCCTCCCTTAACTATTCTCTTCCTGTTGGATTTAGGGATCTCTAGCTGGCAGCAGATTCCTAACTGCTGGAAATTTTTTACTAAATTAACTTGCTAATTCTCACCTTTCCACCTTTCTGCCTCATAACTCAGATCAAACTTTTCTAAGTCCTTCAAAGACTTCAAAGACTTCAAAGAAAACGAATCAGAAAGCATCAAGAAGTTCGTGAGAAATGTTTACTATCTGTAGGGCCCTGAGCCGGCTATTTATCTTCTTTAAGCCTCAGTTTATTCATCTGCATTATAGCTAGGATGAAATATACCAGGGACGAGCAGGGTGGCACCGTAGGTTCTAACTGCTGTTTGGGATACCGATATCCCATGTTGGAGTACTTAAGAGTTTGAGTCCCAGCTGCTCTGCTTCCAATACATCTTCCTGCTAATTTGACTGAGAGGCAGCAGATGATGGCTCAAGTACTTGAGTCCTTGCCACCCATGTCAAAGACCCAGATGGAGTTCCTGGACCCAAGCTTTGTCCTGGTCCAACACAAGCTGTTGTGGGCATTTGGGGAGTGAACCAGTGGGTGGAATTCTCTCTCCCTCTTTCTCTCTCTCTCTCCTTTCCCTCCCTCCCTTTATCCCCTCCATCACTTTCTCTTTCAAATAAATAAATAAATAAGCAAATATTTTAAAAAGAAAGAAAAGGAACACTGTGGCTTAGAGTAATGCCATTGTCTGCAGTGCCAGAATGCCATTCGAGACTCAGCTGCTCCACTTCTGATTCAACTCTCTCCTGTGGCCTAAAAAAGCAGTAGAAGATGGCCCAACTGCTTGTATCCTTGCACCCATGTGGGAAACCCGAAAGAAGCTCCAGGCTTCTGGCTTTGAATAGGCCCAGCTCTGGCCGTTGTGGTCATTTGGGGTGTGAACCAGCAGATGGAAGATTCTCTCTCTCTCTCTTTCTCTCTGTCTCTCTCTCTCTCTCTGTAACTCTGCCTTTAAAATAAATAAATATATTTTAAAAAAGAGAAATACTAACTACATAATGTTATTGGGAAAATAAAATGAATGCAAATACTTTTAAATATTTTGCCCCATGATTACACATTGTCAGTACTTTCAAATCATTTCACTATTATACAAAGCTGCTAGACACCACAAGCGAGAAAGTAGATAAGAAATGCATTCCTATCAGTGAGCAGGTAAGGCCTCAGTCTCAGCAAATGATAATTGATTGACCTAAAACCCAACAATATAGATACTACATAGAGACCCAGAGGAGCAATCTAGCACCTAAGTTGAGATAAATTGGCCTAGAGATAATAGCATGTGTCCCAAGGTTAACTTGAAGGAAGTAGCTATAATATCCCATCAACTTTCTACCCCTGCAGTCCCAAGTAAAGTACTTCCAGCTTCCACTGTTGGGTCATGGTTGTCAGGCATAAAAGTAATATGAAAATTTTTATTCTAAAATATTTGGATTTTTTGGCTCATTGAGTTGCAAGTTACTGTTACCAGAATCTTCTCTTAAATCACAACTCTGAACTATCCGCTTTTCTTCCCACCAATGATCACAAGGTCTAAGGAAATTGAAAAACATTTCCATTCCTCAAAGGATCAGTGACTGTTAAACTAGTTTCTCTGAGTTTAAAGGAAAACTTTTGACAAAAGTTTTTGTGTCATTAGTTGCCTTCTAGTATCAGTTTTCTTCTGTGTTTGGATATTTCATTTATCATTGGGAAATAAGGAGTACTGGATGAGTTTTCAGAAAACTGAACTTTATTCCTTAAAGCATTAAAACAGTTATTTTAACGGCATTTGACTTGTACATTTTTTTCTACCATAATCAATGATATGGAAAATAATGGCCGACGCTGCAGCTCAATAGGCTAATCCTACACCTAGCGGTGCCAGTACACCGGGTTCTAGTCCCGGTCGAGGCACCAGATTCTGTCCTGGTTGCCCCGCTTCCAGGCCAGCTCTCTGCTAAGGCCTGGCAGTGCAGTGGAGGATGGCCAAGTGCTTGGGCCCTGCACCCCATGAGAGACCAGGAGAAGCACCTGGCTCCTGCCTTCGGATCAGCGCGGTGCGCCAGCCGCAGTGCGCCAGCCGCGGCAGCCATTGGAGGGTGAACCAACGGCAAAGGAAGACCTTTCTCTCTGTCTCTCTCTCTCACTGTCCACTCTGCCTGTCAAAAAAAAAAAAAAAAAAGAAAAGAAAATAATGAAACTTTCCAGATATGTCAGGGTATTAAGATTTCATTATTAGAAAGAATGTGATCTAGAGACTTGAGTCAGAAATCTGGGTGTGGAATCTCAAGTTACTTAACTCTTCTGAGACACCAATTTTCTCATCTGTAAAACTGGTAACCATGACACATAGCTTGCAGGCTTGTTGCGATAGTTGGGTGAAATAATACAAAATATATAAACATCAGAAATCACAATTTCCCATACCATGTGTTTACTGGGTAATATGCTCCTTGTTGATATTTTTGATACAGAAGTATTCCATTTAAAATATTGTGTTTACCAATTGGGATGGTAACGGTTTAAATGATGAAGCAGTACAATGTGGTGAGCTGAGCACAGGATTTGGAGGTGGCAACCATGTGCTCTGGCATAAATTCCTCCAACTAACTTGCAGTTACCTTCTTAGCCTCCATTTGCTTATCTTAAAAAATGAAAAAGACAATCCTTTTGGGGTTTGATTTTTTCCCAGTAGAATCAATAACGTTTATTATGCTTTATTTTATATGCTATAATAGTTCTAAATTTAAAATCCTTGTGCTATCAACTAACACTTATGAGAATTGGAAGGAAATTACACATGTGCCTGTATCTCAGCCTGTATACTCAGTATCCCTCTACTCTCTAAATGAACTATCTATCCTGCTGCTTAAGGCCAACCCCTGCACTGTGCACTGAAGTCCAGCCCCTCTCCCTAGTCTGTAAAGCAATTTCTCCTCTCCCCAACCCTCTCACTCTGGTATTGGCATTTCTCCCTTTTTATTGGATCACTCCTAGGAGCACACTAACATTTTGTGATTTCTCTCATCTTATTAGGTAAAAAGAATTCTTGACTTTTTATCCACCTACAGTTATTCCTTAGTTCTCAGTCTCTTTTGAGAAAAAAAAAATCTTGAAAAGCTTCTCTGGACTAAAACATCTGCCATTACACTCTTCCAATTATTCCAAGATATTTTGCAACTTGATATTTGGCCCTTTCACATTAATAAAAATGAGTTCATGTGACCATGACCTCCAACGGCCTCCACGCTATTGTCTCTCTCTGTATTTAATCTGTTAGCAGCATTTGACATGTCGATTGCTAGCTCCGTTAAAATATTTTAATTCGGGTTCCAGGACACAGCTATATCCTCTGCTGCCTCCTCCAAATCACCGGCCCCACATTCTGTCTGTTGTTCTTGTTATCTCTCCACTCTTGGCTCCCTTCATGGTATAGCACTCTGGGGATGGATAGGAATCTCAACCATACTTGGGATATTAAATATCCTCTATATTCTGGCAATGCCTAAAGTGTATCTCTAGCTTAAATCTTATGCTTAAGTTCTGAATTCTGATATCCAGCTAACAATCTGATAACTCTATCTGGGTGTCAGATGGACCCTTCACACTCCACATGTAAAAACTATACTCATTCTTTCATCCCTAATATACATTGCCCATGGCCTTCCCTGTCGCAGTCAATGACAACAATATTCTTCCAGTCACTCAGACAACAGTTTTGGATTCATCCTTATCTTGCCATACTCTCTCATATTGCACTCGACAAATTCTTTTGCCTCTCTCTTAAAAATGCACCAAGAGTATGACCAGTTCTCACATCTCCTCTCACTACTGAAGGTAAGCCCCCCAGATCTCTCATCTGAATTGTTTAAATAGCCTCAACTGCTATATTCCTCTGATCTTAGTCTCCTCTATTCAGAGCATTTCTGCTAAAATAAAGTCAGACCATTTCTTTCTTCTACCAAACCTACCCTCTACTTGCATGTCTTTCTCCGAATAAATGCTGTGCATGAGAAGGCACCCTCACTCCACCTGCCTGCCCAGCCCCTCCCATCTCCCTAAGGTGTGCTATCTCCACCAGCCTACTTGGGAGCCTTGAACCTGCCAGGCTACTGCCTACTCAGGGCATCTGCACTCATTGTTCTGTCAAGCCATTGGTCACTTGAGACACATGACCAGCTGCTAATGACTTTCAAACCATCTGGAATGCTTTTTACTCAAGGATCCTAGAATCTGATGCCTCACTCCTATCGGTCCTTGCTCAACAATTATCTTCCTTGTGACGTCTTCTCTTACTTGCATATTGGAAGCAACAGTCTAGCCTCTCCCTCATTTATTTTTCTCCATAGCTCTTATCACCACCTACACAGTGGATATTTCTCATTCACTATTTATTATTTCTTTAATTGTTTATTGTTTGTCCCATTCTTCCAGGCAGTAACTTTCCTGTATTTTCTCTACATTGCTTTAGCCCCAGGGCCTATAGGATCACTTTGCACATAATGGGTGCTAAATACATTTTGACTAAATCAACATTGAATGAATCATAAAAAGAAAGAAAAAAACTAGTCATTTCAGGAACAATCAACTCTTAAAATTATTGATGTTCATTAAATATTAATAATATTTGAATATCAATAATATTTTTATTATTGCTAGAGAAGAATTCATGGAGATAAAAAGAACACCAGAAAACATGTTTTTAACTCTAAAAGAATGATCTTCTTAAGAAAGTATAAATTTCTTCTGGTTTAGCTATGTTTATCCATTAGTGCTCATCACCTATAAAACAGCAAGGAAAAAAATTTTCTAAGTGAAAGGAAACCATTGATCACACAGACAGAGAACAAGATGTTAATGAGTTTCAATTGTTGCAATGTATGTTAAGGTACAACTGAAAGTGCTAATAGATTTCTTAAATTCTATATGATTTTGAATGGTCATTTTCTTTCAATGATTCACTTGATTTCACTAAATACTTTCCCAAGGTTTTAATTCATTTCAACAAAGCATTTATGGAAGGCTCTTGTGAGCAAATATCAGGAGTAAACTTTTTGATAAAAGAGGAGAATAATCTAGGGAAATGAAATTGCCTTCTTTTTGTAATGTAAACAAAATGCCTCAGTTCTCAATGTTTGTGTGATCTGAGATATTTGATATTTGCACAGATGGTTACTCCTCTGAAAAGGACCAACAGCCCCCGAAGTCATGGGAAGTAAACATATCAGAATATGATGGAGAGACACTAGTGTAAAATAAGTGGCTGAAAGCAGGGTGATAAAGAAGGAAGGGACAGGGCTTTGATGTTAAAAAAATATTGTATCCCAAGCTCCACTATACTTAAACTCTGTGACATTACACAATGTGTATATCTTTTCTAAGATCCATTCCCTAACATACAAAATAAAATTAAAAAAAGTTAGTCCTTGTGGATTTATAAATTAATGATAACATATGTGCATGTAAAGCACTAAGTTCAATATCTGGTACACTGTAGATGTTCAATAATTGTGGGTATCAGAAGCAAACACAAAATATAAATATAACTGCTTTACTGGTAACCCACTTCAGACTCCAATTACCTAGTCTGTGTTATTTAGAAAAACTTGGATTCCTTTGATTCTCCCCCAACCTCCCCACTTTTGTTGGTCTCTTGAATGTGTTGATTACATATATTCAACAACAACAACAAAAAAACTGAAAGAAAAATGTTGGTCTGACCTCTAAACTCCTCCCTTGCTCTACAGGCTAAGAGAAATAGGATAGCGAGTAGAAAATATGGTGGAGTTCCACTTCTAGAATAATAGTGGAACCCCCTTAAAGACCCACTATTACAATTATGACAAACCTAGAGATCCTATAAAAAATTTGAATCTGCAGACTTTGAAGAGTAAATAAAGGCAGGCAGATAATGGAGGGATGTGGAAAATTGGAACAGCAACAAGCATAGAGGTGAGTTTTGCGTTCCTCTATGACTTTGTCAAAAAGTTGGACTGCAATTGTAGAGTCTCGCAATGGCACAGGATGCTAAAAGTATAAAAGAAACTACCATCTTTAAGCTTGAGAAACCAATTAAAGGATCAAGGAGTATATAAACTACCACTCAAGAATGAGGAGGGAATTCCAGAAAGTAGAGAACCAGTGGAGCAGATCCTCTAATTCTATATATGAAAACCAATAAGCGTTCAGGTTGACCCTTTAATCACACACATGTGGGACAGATTTAAACATCACAATAACGACTTAAAGAATTGAACTAAGACTTGGACAGGTAAACATAAAAAGCAATAAAGGAATTATAGCTATGTCATACTTGGTTAGTTGGTTAAAAAAATCAACACTATTTCTCAGAGGAATATAATAGAACCTAGAATATAAACAACAAATTTTTCAGAATTCCCATAATAGAATCCAAATAACTCAAAATACAAAAAACCACAAAACATGACACCCCCAATGACTTAAAATTACTCCTCAAGAAGCTAATATTTAAAAATTCTAAGAGATGAAAGAACTGAATTCAGAATATATAAAGAATTCTTACAACTTGCCAATCTAAAAATGGGCAAAAGATTTGGTAGACAATTCACAAAAGGAAATTGTTAGACAATAGGCACATGAAAAAATCATCATCATTTCTCACAAGGAGGAAAATTTAAAACAATGAGAAACTGCTAAACACCTTTTTGAATCACAGAAATTAAAAAAGAAAAAAAATTAAACAAGAAAAAAATTAAAAAAGAAAAAAAATTAAAAAATAAAAAAAAGTTCAAGGTTGGGGTACCCTAATAAGCGTATGGTGGGAATGTAAAAGGGGAGAACCACTTTGGAAAACAGATTATGAGCCTTTTAAAAAGTTTAGCATACATCTTTCTTAACCCAGCCATTTCATCCCTAGAATCTACCTGCTAGAAACGAAAACATGTGTCAACAAAAAAGACTGGTACACCAAAGTTGATGGCATCTTCATTTATAACAATCCCTGACTGAAAAAAAAAAAAAAAAAAAAACCACAAACTCCCATCATCAGTGTTTAAACAACACATGACATAATTACATAACAGAATAGTACTCAACATATTTATCACAGTATGCATTGATATGGAATGACTCTCAAAAATTATTATATTCAAAGTAACTTTCCAGGCTGAAAAAAAAAAAGAATGTTCCATTTCATAAAAGTTTCGAAATGTTACAACTACTATAATGACAGAAACAGACCAGAGGTTGCCTAGGGTAAGATGTGCAGTGTAGATGAAGTGCAGAGGTCACACAGAAACCTTTGGAGGTGAAAGAAATATCCAGTATCTTAAGTAAAGTGATAGATTTGGGGTATAAAAATATGTCAAAATGTATAAGATTGTACATTTTCAATATATGTATTGTATATAAATCTTACTTTCAGAGGAAGTAAAACATTAAAATAAAAATCCACCGTTTTTTGTTTTAAATGATACATTTTATTTACTTGAAAGGCAGAGACACAAGACAGACATAAAGAATTCACCTATCCACTGCTTCATTCACCAAATGTTTACAACAGGTGGAGGTTGGACCAGTCCAAGACCACGAATAAGAAATCCAATCCATTTCTCCCTCAGGTGACAAGAATCCAAGCACTTGACCCATCCCTTGCTGCCACCCAGAGTGTGCATTAGCCAGGAAGCTGGCATTGAGAGTGGGGAGAAGCCTCAACCCAGGCACTCCACTACAGGATGGTGTTCCATGTGGCGTACTAACTGTGCACACCAAATGCCTGCCTACTTGTGACTTTTTAAAACTTTTTTATTTATATAAATGCAAAGAATTTCACGTATTTCACAGATACAGTTTTAAGAGCATAATGATATTCCCCACCCTATCACTCCCTTCCTGACTCCCATACTCTTCCTTCTTTTCTTATTTTTCTCTTGGCTTTCATAATGACACACCTTCAATTTACTTCAGAATCACAAGCCTAACCCTCCACCAAAGAATTCAACATGCATCAAGCAGAAAAACCACTGTTCCTCAAGAATATAAACAAGTTTAATGAACAATAGTCAAATCTCAAAATCTTAATTTCACTCATATACATTACATTTTTTGTACTCCGTATATTAGTTACTACAAATCAGGGAAAACATATATTTATCAAAATAAATTTTTATTTATTTTTTTAAGGTGGTGTCGACTTTCAAAGACTTTTACAATCTAGATAGGGAGTGTGATAAAGATTAAGCAGTAAAATACAAAAAGAAAGAATGGCAAGAAGGAAGGAAGGGAGGGAGGGAGGGAGGAGGGAATTAGGAAAGGAGGAAAGAAGGGAGGAAGAGTTCTAAAAAGCATAGATAAGACAATTTTGAACTTGGAAGGTTAAGCTAATAGATCTTAAACTTTAATTTTTGAATAAACAAGATTTAATCACCATTTATGACTTTGTTCATGCAAAAGTCACCAACAAGTCTGATCATTAGTATTCAAAGCATGATGTGGGTCTGTCTTTGACAGGTTAAGCTTTAATTGTAAAACATCCTGGAACCATGTTGAAAACAGATCTTAACAAGTCTGCCGTGCTTCCTTCAGAGCTCTGCGTCTGCAGACCTTCCTTCCTCAAGTGTTATGACAATGATAACAGAAACCCCTATTTCTTCCTCAGGACATTTTTCTAATGGATGTGACTTTGAAGTCAATCTTGGGGACTTCATGGCACCCTGAGCCTCAAGCTGTTGACTCAGTCACTGAATAGGATTTTGTTTTAGGTCATCAAGCATCATTAAATTTTCATGACATTTAGCATTGTTCTAGGCACTTTGGGGAAGAGGGAAAAACATGGCAAGAGTTACTATCTCTGCCTGCATCAATCAGTTTTGCATAAAGAAATCAATTGAATAAGATATACCATGATAATAAGTGCTGAGTTGTCGCGATAGTGGTCAAACTACAAATGCAATGAAAGGATCAGAAAAGGTGACACTGAGGTAGAAAATGAGTGAAGTAGATTTGAGAAAAGTACAATGACATAAGCAAGAGATGGAGCAATTTATTACAATCTATTCATTCAATAAATATTATCAACCTACCATATCTGGGCCACTCAGCTAAATGATAAGAAGACAGAGAGTGGTGAACCAAATCCTTACCCTGCATGTTGCTTCCAGCCCAATGGAAGAAGCAGTCATCAAATAAATAAGCAAATAAAAAGATAATTGGAAACTATTAGTTCTACAAAGGACTAGAACATGAGCACTAAGAAAAGATGGGGACAAGATTTCAGTTGGGAGGGTCCAAGGAAGTGACATTTCCAACTGGGACTTAAATGAAGATTTTAAGATAAACTTGAGAAATTGATGATGTCAAGTTCTCACATCTTTTGCCTATGCCCCCTTATCTCTGTGCCTCCAGGGTAACTGGTGTCATGGTAACCAATAGGTCTACCTGGTTGGCTAGCTGCCAACAAGACTGTTAAGTAATGGTTTGGCTCTAGGCCACCTGTGTCTGTAAACTCATCTAAGCAACAGGGGCATGCCTAGATGTGGCTGCCTGTGGATGGATGTGGACACACATGCAGCTGCCAGTGGATGGGTGTGTACAAGCATGTGGCTGCTTGTATGAATGTGTGGCTGTATGTAGATGTCTGTGAGTGTGTACTTTCGACCACTACTGTCGCTCCCCGTCTTCGTGGAGGAACGACACAGGACCCTGCGCTTTTCTTTTGTCTGCTCGGCCCTCCCTGGGTTTGCTGCTGGTTCTTCCCGGGTTGGCTACCGACCCTTCCACCTCCGTGGAAGGGCGGTTCCCCCTGCCACATTCCCCACTTCCGCGGGGGAGCGGCACACCGCCGGCCGGCTCTCTCGGGGGCTGCACAGGTGTTCCTTCAGATAGATGTTCCCCTTAGATGTTCCTGGTGCATGTTGTCTCTCTCCTCCTTTATAGTCCTCTTCCGCCAATCCCAGCTCGGCTGCCCACACGCCGAGTACGCTGCTCTCCTCCAATCAGGAGCAGGATCAGCTCCTGGAGGTCATCACTCAAGTTGGCAAGAGGCAGCTGTGTAGAAGCTGTTTTCTCCTCTCCCAGCGCCATATTGTGGGAGAGCAGATGCATAGAATAAGTCTTAATTCCAGTAACTTAGTCTAGTCCGAGTTGCTCCCAGTTGCTCCCCACAACTACCACAAACACAAAGGTGTATATCTGTGGTCCCATCGCCGTCAGTGGCAAATGAAAGGCTACAGCTGTTTTTCACAACTGGGTCATTCTGAAAACTTGATATAGGGCAAGTATATACTTTTCTAATGTTATCTCTCTACTGAACACTTGGGATTCCTCATCCCTGATCTGCCTGTTTCATCTTTTGCAAGTGCACAAAACATCTCCTCCTCCCGCTCACCATCATCTGTTACTACTTTTTCAAAAGTGTGCTCAAAATACAGCCTCTACATAAGGTTCCCTCTATAAGAAATGTCTTGGCTTATCATACTTCTATGTTATACCCCTCAGAATGCATGAAAATATTTTACAATATTCATATGTTTCACTTAGCATCATCACCCTGTCTCAGAAAAATCAATTGTAAAACAATATTTTCTGAAGCAATGCATCTTTTTTTCAGACAAGACACCTACTCTGTTTTTTCCAAATATCATCTATTAAACAATGAAGCGGTAGACTTTGTGTGGTTCAGGACAGGGTGGGGGGGGATATAAGCATTTTTTAATAAGTATCCAATCAATCTAATGGATTTTAAAACCTAAAGAATACTCTGTAGGGCATTAACAATATGGCAGAAGTAATTTCCAAGCAGTGCTCTAAGAAGCAGTGTGCAAGCAAAAAACTTAAGAGAAGCTGCAGCATAGAACAATACTAGAAATTCTGGAAGGTGAATTATTTCCTTTACTCTGCCTCCCTTACTACTCACAGTGAAATATCAGCAATCACAGACTTAATAACTTTTACTATGGCTATAAAGTTTAAAAGTTTATGGTTATAAAGTTTGAAAAGGAGAAAGAACTTTTACTTCTAACACACAAAAGGAATATGCATCCTGTTCTGAGACATATGCTGCCAGAAAACCAAAAACAATAGGCAAATTCACGTATAACTTGACTCCTTTCATCTCAAATCACATTTATTTAATTAAAGCCTCATGTCCTCATTAATGATGCTTCCAAATATCTCCTACCCTGTTTCTAAATATTGGACTTTGGTTGGCAGTACTTGTAGAAAGGAGATATTAGACATGTAAATCATCAAAAACAGTGACCAAAGCTTTCACATCGTCTAAACTTGAAGGGGGAACCATTCTTGAACTTGAAGCAGTTTAATTCATGCATTTCTTAAGTATGGGATTCTAAGTGAACATTTGTGAAGCAAAGGAAACCTTTGCTAATGAACCTTCTGGGACCAGTTACCACAGTTTGTTAAATTGGAATGCTAATTAGATCTAGGCAAGAGTCTAAATCAACCTAAATGCTTGTTAGTTTGACCAATTATAGGTGCCCAATAAGTATTTGTTTAAATTCAATAATTCTTTGTCCAGAGGGAATATTCCTGACCATGAGTGGCTGGATTGAAAAATATAGGCTATTAGTCATGAATAAATTGTGCATAAACTGGTGGAGAGCCAAGGTCATGGCAGTGATAGCTTAGTCACATTGTTTTCCTTTGCTGTGCAGTAATATTTCCAAATAGACCTAGATTGTTTTGATTATTATTTGGCACTGTTTTTAGACTATTTCTATATTATTTGGCATATTTTAGGTTATTATTTGGCATGTGCAATATAATGTAGAGTGACAAGAGTCCTAGAGTGAAACACCTGGGTTATAATCCAGTCCAGAACCACCAAACACTTCAATGACACAGCGAGTCTGGAGCCTGCTGTGTTGACTTGTGGGGAGGCCTCCTTCCATTATGCTCAATTAGATCTGTGTTTGTTCTATACTTATATTTCTCCCTTTCCTGTCCCAAAAATTTGCTTCTTTCCACTCAGTGTATCCTCAAATATTGATTCATAGGTTCAGACTAACTGTGGCCTGCAGCCTTTTTATTCAACCACCACAGCATCATGACTCCACAAGACTATCCTAGCATTGTGCACATGTCTCTCGGATGCTAGAAAACGCAAGGCTTGCACTTTCCACAACAACATACAGAAAGATAGCTCCAATTCTGAAATTACACAGGAGCCAGGGGCACCACTGCTGGTGGAGTACTGGGTCAAGAGTGATTCCAGTTTGCCTTTTGGGTGATTTAAAGCAGAGACAGTGGATCATTGTGCTAGGACAGACTACTTTGGTATCAGATAAAACCACATGAAGCAAAGGGCAATTTTGCCCAAATTTGCTACTTCAGCAGTTAGTATTGGATTTAGTTTTATATGACAGAACGGCCCTAAATATGCATTTATTTGAGCTGCAGCCATGACTT
Organism: Oryctolagus cuniculus; assembly: GCF_964237555.1. NCBI lineage: Eukaryota > Metazoa > Chordata > Mammalia > Lagomorpha > Leporidae > Oryctolagus > Oryctolagus cuniculus. The sequence goes on from NC_091437.1 coordinate 143,205,479, forward strand.
CTGCATCCCAGCCAGCAAGAAGAAAGAACTGGAGGTCCCTTTCTTAGAGCTTACCACCAATAGCCTCACATGTCACTAACACCATTTGTCAGAACTTACAAAATGGTTTTGTAAAACCAAATAAAACATGAGACACGCAGGCTCCACCCCAGATACCTGCTAGAAACCAGATACTCTCTTTTCAAGGAAAAAGAGCAGATATTAGATAGAAATCATAGTGTCTGTTTCATTCCCTCATTATCTATGGACTTAGGCAAGATTTTCTATTAAAAGTTCTTCTGTACATTAAGATAGTATCTCGTTCGTGTAGATTATTTTTCTAAAACCTCTCTGTTGCATCTGCCACTGTTGTTTATCATAAGCTCCTCCCTGAAACAATCTATCTTTCCTATGACTTCCATGGCATAATACTGCATTGATTTTCCTCCAATCTCTCTCTTCTCAATCTTGGTTGTCATTGTTGTCTCCTCATCTTTGTTCTGTACATTAGTGTTCCTATTGGCTCTGTCTTGAGACAACTTCTTCCTCACTTCTCACTGTTACTCATATCAAAAAGTAGTACAGATCACATATTTAGTAGATGACAGGAACTGCAAGCACTGTATAATAGCATCTCACTTAACTCTATCAAGAACCCCAAAAGTAGGTACTAGTCTCATCCCAATGTTTTACATGGAGGTTGATGTGGTGCTTACACTGTGGGGCTATACCACACTTGGGTTCTAGTCCAATATTTCTGAATCCACAGTTTTCTAACTTTATTACTCCACTCTTCTTCCCCTTGCAAAAACCGCACCAGACCGCACACAGACACTCAGTTGCTTACCAAGTAGCTCTGCTTGGTCATTTTGCATGCATTTCACACTCAAGACAAGAGTGTTTACTCAACAGTAACAAGTGTTTACTCAAGAGTAAACTCATGGTTCTTTGACCAATTATTTATTGACTACTTACTTGTGTGCTAGACATTGCTGTAGGTGTTGAATCTACTGAAGTAATATAAATGGATAATCTCTGAATTAATGAATTTACTGTCACATTGGGGAAACCAACAGTAAAATAAAAGGCATCAGTTTTTGATAAATACTATAGAGAAAAACAAAACAGGTAAATGGATAGAGATGAAACAATATGTGGTAGGTAGAATACTGGCTCTAAAAGATGGAGACACATCAGTCCCTGGATATTGTGAATATACTACATTATATGGAAAAAGAAATTTTGCAGAATTAAGGTTAACACCCTTGAGATGTGGAAATATTCCAGGATAATGTGGATGAGACAAATATAGTCACATTGGTACCCTAAAAGTGAAATGTCAAAGATATATGACAATGACAAAAAATTAAGAATTGAGATATTTAGAGAGTAAAAGAGATCCAATCACTACTGATGGCTTTGAAGATGGAGGAAGATAGCCCATGAGAGGTTCTCAGGCATGGAAAGCCAAGACTCTGAGGCAAAAAATGAAAGATCTCTATGAGCGAGACCCCAGTGGAAAGAAAGGGCCATCAAAGAAGGAGGTACTTTTTTCTGAAAGGAGGAGAGGACTTCCATTTTGATTATGGCCTTGTCTAAATAAGGTTGGAGTTTGTAAACTCAAGAGGTTTCCATAGCCTTGAATGGCCTTGGAAGCTCATGACAAGAGCCTCGGGTGATTACTGACATCATAAATAAGAGTGTCAATTGTTAAATCAACAACAGGAGTCACTGTGCACTTACTCCCCAGGTAGGATCTCTGTCCTTAATGTGTTATATTTTGTGAATTAACAGTAAAAACAGTCTTCAAACAGTACTTTATACTTCGTTTTTGTGTGGGTGCAATCTGTTGAAATCTTTACTTAGTACATACTAAGTTGATCTTCTGAATATAAACATAATTAAAAATGAATCTTAATGAAGAATGGGATGGAAGAGGGAGTAGGAGATGGGATGTTTTTGAGGGTGGGAGGGTGGTTATGGGGGGAAAAACTACTATAATCCAAAAGTTGTACTTTAGAAATTTATAGTTATTAAATAAAAGTTTTCTTTTAAAAAGATGGAGGAAGAGTCCACAAACCAATGGAAATGGCTCTCAACTTACAATCAGTAAGAAAATAGAGTTGCAGGTTGGGGGATGGGGTCAGTATTGTGGTATAATGGGCTAGGCCGCCTCCTGCAACACTGTCATCCCATGTGAGTAGTGATTCGTGTCAAAGCTGCTCCATTTCTGATCCAGCTCCCTGCTGATATGCCTGGGAAGGCAGGGGAAGACGGCCCAAGTGATGAAGCTCCTGACACCTGGCTTTGGCCTTGCCCAACCCCTGTTGTTGCAGCCATTTGGAGACTGAGCCAGTGGAGGGAAGATATTTATTCTCATTCATTTTCATTCTCTCTCTCTCCCTCTCCCTCTTTCTCTGCCGCTCTCTCTCTCCCTCTCTCCCTCTTTCTTTCTCTCTCTCCCCCTTGCTCTGTAGCTCTGACTTTATAGTGAATAAATAAATCTTTGGAAAAAAAAGATAAGAAACAAAAATGGGGACATCTGCAGGGTCTTAGTCCACCTGAACGAGGATGGACTGGGTCCAAAGAAAGGTAAATGTACCGCTCGCCCATTCCCCAGCCTCCCGATCCCAGAGACAGACACAGCGGGGAGTCAACTCAAGCAAGCAAGAACTTGGTTTATTGCATGGGTAGCAAAGCCTTTTAAAGCACAAGACCGAAGGATTACTGGGGCAGGGCATAAGGACCACCAATTACTTAAAAGGTCATTTTACGGGGTGACTTTCTACAGGACCAGCCATATGTCTGTACACTCATCATCAGTTGTCACCTCCTCTGATGCTGCGCGGCCAATCAGCTTTGGTAGTAAACGACTTTGGGCACCGCCCACCTTACTTCCTTTGGGTGCCATCTTTGAATTGCCATGTGTGCCTAATTTCCCTGCAGGCGCCATCTTTGAATTGCCTCCTGTGCCTAATTTCCCCACAGACATCGGCCCTACACCCACAAGGAACTGAATTCTGCTGACAAAATGTATGAGGAGAAAACAGGTTTTCCCCCAGGGTTTCCAGAGTGCGCACAGTCTTGTCAGCACCTTGATGTTGGTTAGGCTGGTGAGACTCAGGCCAGACTTCAGACTTACAAAATGATAAGCTAATAAATTTTGGTTGCTTTAATCCAATAAATTCTGATAATTTATCCCAACAGTAGCAGAAAACTAATGCAGGCTATTTTAAATCAATTACCATTCAAAGACTAAGGGAAAGGCTTCCAGGTCAAAAGGAAAGACAATGACCCTGAAGGGAGAGGCGCTTGAAGTGTATAGAAACAGCAAGAAGGATGCTAGGGGGCCATGAGGGGAGAGCAGTAAGAGCTGAGATGACAGCAGAGGCCCAGGGCCAGCACATGCGGGCATGTGCAGCTTTGGATCTTACAATATGTAGGGTGTGATGAAACTTCACTTGAAGAGGGTCACAGGCAACATACACTTTCAGACACTTCCCTGTGGGTGTTATAATGAGAGTGAACTGAAAGGGACAAGAGTAGCATAAAGTAAGTCCAGTTAGGAGACATTTTTTTGTTGTTATGCAACAATTAGAGAAGAAGACAGCTTGGAGTGGGGTGGAAGAGGTGATGTAATGGAAGTGGTCACATATAGGACATATTTGAAAGTTAGTGTTCACTGTATTTTCTGATGCCCTGGCAATGGAGTGGGAGAGAAGCCAGGGTGAGGAACTAAGCATGCCATGGTGCCAGTTTAGTGAGATAAGAAAAATAATGTAATAATGTAATAGAAGCTTGGGAGAATCACGTGTTTGATTTTGGATGCCAATTAGCCACACAAGTCAAGAAGCCAGATATACTGTTAGGTACATGGGTGTAAATTCAGCTTGGAAGGGAGGTACAAGGTCAGCAGAACAGCTATACCCAAAAACAGGTCTGAATTTTAATGCCCAGAACCCATGAATATGTTACACGGCAAGGGGGAGTTAATGCGGCAGATGAAATTGAAGTTGCCAAACAACTGACTAAAGAGATAGCCCAGATTATCTAGGTGAGCTCAATGTAGTTAAAAGGGTCCCTTAATATGGGAAGGGAGGCAGAGAGCCAGAGAAATGTCATCATAAAAAACAACTCAACTGGCAAATGCCAGCTTTAAGGGTGGCAGAAAGGGCCACAAGCCAAGGAATCAGGCAGCAATTCCTTCTTTGGAAAAGCCGATGAAACAGTTTCCTTCTGATAGCTTCCAGAAAAGAACACAGCTTTGCCAACAGGGTTAAGTATAGCCTAGTGCCGTCCATTTCAAACTTTTGAGTTGCAAAACTGCTAGATGGTAAATTTGCGTTGTTTTAAGCTATAAAGTTTGTGGTCATTATTTCAGCAACCATAGGAAGCCAATACAAAGCCGAATTTCTCTGAACTTGTGTTTTCTTCAGTGTGCCCATCTTGGTAAGTGGCATAAACTTCATCCATTTGTTCAAGGCAGAAATACATATGGTCTTTGATTCCTTCCTTTCTTTCATGTTCCCAAATATAGCCAATGCCAAGTTCTCCAAATTCCACACTAAGCATTTATTCAAAGTTACCCACTGTAGCATTCTCTAAGGCAGACAGATCGTCACCAACCTTCCTCGGGACAGAAGGGCAGTACGCATTCACCATCCATTCCCCATTTAGCAGAGAATATGTCTTCTAACTTGAATAAGTCAGAGAATTGTTCCCCTGTCCTTGAAACTCTTCACTGGGTTGCTAAACTGCTTCACATGGCTCAGAGGGTCCTCCATGGTTTGCATGTCTTCAGCCCTGTTTGGAAACACCCATCTTCACACTAAGCTTTCAGACCCTGGAAACCATTGAGACGTCCTCACTTCAGGTTGGCATTGGTCTTCCTTGTCCTCTGCTCCCTCAAAACAAGCAAACAAAGGCTCCAATGTTTAGGACCTTTTCCCCTATCCACCTACAGGACCCAATTTACCCAGCTTGTTCCCAAATCTCCTAAATTGTTAGCTTTCCCCACAGCAGGACTTTTGCTTCAACACACTCGTCACAGTCTTCTGTCTCTAAGTAGGGCTTTTGCCTGATTTGTTTACCGCTCTATATTCAATCCTAGCATCCAGCACATAGTAGGTACTCAATAAATATTTGTCAAATGGAATTGCTCACCAAAATGCTGCAAATCACTAAGCCATTTTCTGGAATTATGAACCAATTCCTGAAAAGCCTGTACAAATTTAGTGTTGGCGTATTTTTTAAAACGCACAGATTTTTTATCTATCACCATTTTTCACATTCTTGACTCCCCCTTTGAAATGGGCAGTAAGAGGTGGGTGAGATAATAGTTTTAATTTTCTTGCATTTAAGTCACTCAAAAATCATTCGACATTTATTGGGCACATTCAGCAGGCCAATTACTAAGTGCTGAGACTGAGCGAGCAAAACACACACCGCCTCTGTTTTTACCAAGTTTGCATGTTAGTGTATGTGTGTATAGGGTGAAGGTCAAAAGTTAACAAATAGAAAATTACATCAGAGCAGTGCCTACTGTCAGAAAAGGTGTGTGTGTGAATGTGCGCGCACGCACGCTGATTTTTTTACTTAGATTGGAAAAACTTCCTGAACAAAACATTTTAACAGGGCCCCCAAAATAGCAGGGAGTCGGTGTCAGCTCGCAGAAAAGCAGGCAAGGTGAGAATTTCCGAGTTCCAATCACAGGTCGTCAATAACAAGCTCTGCGAGCCTAAATAAGCACTTTAATCCCTCTGAGGAGGGAAGAGAGCAGTAACCCCATCCGAGCTTTCCTCCCCAGCTGCAAAATGACAACAGTACTTCAAGCCTGATAGGCTACTTATGACAAAAATACTCAGCAAGCAACGCAACACAATAGCTGCATTCCGCCGCGAATTCCAAAGCCGGGCTGACACTCTGGGAAACGAACTCTGGGAAAGTCCACCACGCCCCCACCCCCTCCGGCCCGATTGCAGTCTCTGATTGGCTACTCAATCCGTCCGTCATGTCCGCGGCCCAATCCTACTAAGCTTCGCATGGAGAAAGTTCCCAGGGCCCCGTCAAGTGGGCGGTGTCCGCGACGTTTTGATGGCGTATAGGTCACGTGGGCGGAAGTCACGGTCCGGTGTTTTGAAAACGCTCGGCCCGGGTCTTTCAAGCTTCAGCCCACGCCAAGGCCTAGCAGTCCAGTAATTCCGGGCGGACTCCCGACTCCCTAGTTCCAGTCCCTGTGGGCCTGAGGCTGCCGCGACGCCATGTCCACCCCTCCGCTGGCGGCATCGGGGATGGCGGCCGGGCCTTTCGCCGGACCCCAGGCTCAGCAGGCCGCCCGGGAGGTCAACACGGCGTCGCTCTGCCGGATCGGGCAGGAGACGGTCCAGGACATCGTGTACCGCACCATGGAGATCTTCCAGCTCTTGCGGAACATGCAGGTGGGAGAGTGGGCGGGCGTGGAGCCAGCGGGCTGCTTGTGGCGGGGTGGGACAAGGACGCTGTTTCCTCTAAACCGGGCTGCCCTAGCCAAACCTCGAGGGTAGGGTCGCCCCCATTCACACTCAACGACGTCCTCCCTGGATGTGTCTGTCCCCTGATGTCCGGGATGTGGAGGTGATGTTTTCCAAACCGGCTTTTTGGAACATTGCAGCCGTATTTTCTCGACGGAGTTGTCAAGTTACGTAAACTGCCGTAGTTTTTAAGGTACAGGTGGGTCGCACTCCACTTTCCTCTTTACATTATTTTAAAGTTATTTCCAGAAAACTGATTCCAAGGAGTTCAGGGAGTTGAAGAATTCGCATTCTGCTAACCTATTTTTAAAAATACAAAAAACAAAAGACCAGTGCTCAAATTTTGACATGACAGGATGGTGAACGAAAGAAACCCTCAGCCCAGGAAGTTTCCTCACGCCCCCTTGGAAGTGTTTGCCTCTCCTTTACATATGCAACCAGTGATCTGCTTTGCGTTTTCTAGAGGTTCTGTAAATGGGTGCAATTGCTGGGTCGTGCAGTGTATGGCTTGCTTAACATTTTAAGAAACCTTTCCAAAGTGGATGAGACATTTTACACACCTATCAGCAATGATTAAGAGTTCTGGTGTATCCTTATCCTCGCCAACACTTGTTATTATAGGTCTTGTATCTTTGCAAACGGGTCTCCCAGTGTTTGGCTTGTCTTCATTCTCTTCACATGTTTTGAAAAAGAGACATTTATTTTGCTAGAATTCAGATTATTTGTTCTTTTACACATTTTACTTGTGGTGTCACACCTAAGAAATCTTTGCCTAACCTAGGGTGACAAAGATTTTCCCATGTTTTCTTCCAGAAGTTTTGTAGTTTTAGTTTTTACATTTAAATCTCTGTGACTCAGGCTGAGTTAATTTTTGTACAATGTTAGCTATGGATTCAAGCTTATTATTTTGCATTTAGATACACAATTTTTCCAGCATTTTGTTAGCCCACTTTTTAAAAAAAAATTTTATTGGACAGGTAGAGTTAGTGAAAGAGAGAGAAAGAGAGAGAAAGGTCTTCCTTCCGTTGGTTCACCCCCCAAATGGCTGCCACGGCTGCCTCTGTGATGATTTAAAGCCAGGAGCCAGGTGCTTCCTCCTGGTCGACCATGTGGGTGCAGGTGCCCAAGCACTTGGGGCATCCTCCACTGCCTTCCCAGGCCACAGCAGAGAGCTGGACTGGAAGAGGAGCAACCGGGACTAGAACCGGGCACTGCAGGCAGAGGATTAACCAAGTGAGCCATGGTGCCGGCCCAACCCGCTTCTAAATGCTTGCTTATCTTACCTCAATATGATGTGGGTATCCTCTTCTTTTACAGGTGAAGGTTCTGATTCAGAGGTAAAGTGCCTTGCCCAAAGCTAGTCAGTGATACAGTAAATTGGAAACCCTGGTGGAATCTTTGGTTCCCTTCTATGTAGAATCATGTTACCTGCAAATAGGGTTATGATTTCCTGCGTTCCAGTTTGTATACCTTTTTCTTATTTCTCTGTCCTAATGCTTGTGGGTTAAAGCTTTCAGAACTATTTTGAAAGAGAGTGGCAAGAATGGGCATCCTTGAGTGGTTCCAGGTCTTAGTGGAAATGCTTCGAGCTTTTCTCCATTCATTATGATGTTGGCTGTGCACTTGTAATATATTGCCTTGATTGTGTTGAGGTATGTTCCTTCTACACTTGTCTAAAGTTTTTATCATGTTGTGTTTCATCAAATGATTTCTGTACATCTATTGAGTAATCATTAGATTTTTTTAGCCTTCATTCAGTTGATATAGTATATCATGTTAATTGATTTGCATATGTTGAACCATCATTGTACCCTAGCAGAAATCCCACTTGTTCAGGGTGGATGATCTTTTTAATGTGTTATTGGATTTGAATTGCTAGTATTTTGCTGAAGAGTTTTACATCTGCTTTCATCAGGAATATTCATCTGTAGTTCACTCTTTTTTGTTTTTGTATCCTTGTCTGATTTTGGAATTAAAGTGATCCTAGCCTCATAGAATGATTTTGGAAGGGTTCTCTTCCTTTCTACTGCTTTAAATTGGTTGAGAAGAATTGGTGTTAGTTCTTCTTTAAAAGTTTGGTAGAATTCAGCGGTGAAACCATTTGGTTCTGAACTTCTCTTTGTTGAGAGACTATTACTGATTCAGTCTGTTCCTTGGTTATCTGTATTCATGTGTTTAGAATCTAACAACTCTTATTTCTATGGATGCCTAAAGGGTATTTCATTTTTTTAAAGTGGTTGAGATTTTTTTTTAATCTCCTGATTATAATTCAGTTTGGTGGAATTCTTCAAGACCATATGGATGAAGCCATTGTGAAATACAATCAATACATGGGGCAGGTGCTGTGGCACAGCGGGTTAAAGCCCCAGCCTGAAGTGCCAGCATCCCATATGGGCACCAGTTAGAGTCCTGGCTGCTCCACTTCGATCCAGCTCTCTGCTATGGCCTGGGAAAGCAATGGAAGATGGCCCAAGTCCTTGGGACCCTGCACCCACATGGGAAACCCAGAAGACACTCCTGGATCCTGGCTTTGGACCAGCTCAGCTCTGGCTGTTGCAGTCATTTGGGGAGTGAACCAGTGGGTGGAAGACGTTTCTCTCTCTCAGGCTCTTCCTCTCTGTAACTGCCTTTCAAATAAATAAAATAAATATTTAAAAAAAAAAAGAAATACAATGCAAAGGGAATCCGAGGGAAGAAATGAAATTCTCTAGCAATTATTTGTAAAATGAATGGATTAATGCTGCAATTTTTTTTTTAACTTTTATTTAATGAATATAAATTTCCAAAGTACAGCTTATGGATTACAATGGCTTCCCCCCCATAACGTCCCTCCCACCCCCAACCCTCCCCTCTCCCGCTCCCTCTCCCCTTCCATTCACATCAAGATTCATTTTCGATTCTCTTTATCTACAGAAGATCAGTTTAGCATACATTAAGTACAGATTTCAACAGTTTGCTCCCACACAGAAACATAAAGTGAAAAATAATAGATGATTTTTTAAATGATGATGAAATCAGATCAGACCTATTGTCATGTTTAATCCCAGTGAGAGTCAAGTTGGGAATTGATAATTTCTTCTTCTTCTTTTTTTTTTTTTTTTTTTTTATAGAAGATCAGTTTAGTATACATTAAGTAAAGCTTTCAACAGTTTGCACCCCCATAGAAACACAAAGTGAAATATACTGTTTGAGTACTCGTTATAGCATTAAGTCTCAATGTACAGCACGCTAAGGACAGAGATCCTACATGAGGAGTAAGCGCACAGTGACTCCTGTTGTTGACTTTACAAATTGACACTCTTGTTTATGGCCTCAGTAATCTCCCCATGCACCAGTCATGAGTTTCCAAGGCTATGGAAGCCCCTTGAGTTCTCTGACTCTTATCTTGTTTAGACAAGGTCATAGTCAAAGTGGAGGTTCTCTCCTCCCTTCAGAGAAAGGTACCTCCTTCTTTGAAGACCTGTTCTTTCCACTGGGATCTCACTCACAGAGATCTTTCATTTAGGTGTGTGGTGTTTTTTTGTTTTTTTGTTTTTTTTTTTTTTTTTGTCTGAGTGTCTTGGCTTTCCATGCCTGAAATACTCTCATGGGCTTTTCAGCCAGATCGGAACGCCTTTAGGGCTGATTCTGAGGCCAGAGCACCAATGGGTGGACTCGGAGCCCTGGGCGTCTCTCCTCTCCCCGCTGGTGTCTTTGTCACCAACTTTCTTTTTCTTAGCCTTTGATTAACACATTGCAACTTTCCTTTAATTTTTAATATTCCAAAGTTACTTTACTTAGTATTATTATAATATTAATATTATTTTTGATAATAAAATTCAATCAATTTTCATGTATTGATTTTAGTTGCCACCATAAGAGTGCTTGTGTCTTTGGAGACACTCAACAAATCAGTGTATGAGCAATTTCTGATAGATTTCCTTTCCCTCTCTCCTTTAAGTGTAAACATTCTAAGATTTGCTCTTATTGTCCTCTTATTTATAATTTGACTAGTAGTTACAAAGGACTTTCAGAAAATATCCCATATGGATGTATGTTTTCAATCTTTATTAGGTGCTTATTTCTGTTTTCATCACAATTCTGAACTGTTTAACCGACTTTCAATTCCATAGCAAACTGCACACTAGAGGTAGAAAGTAAGGAGAAGGATCTGCAGGGTACAACAAAAAGCTAGACTTGGTCACCTATAAGGGCTGCATCTTCTTTTTTTAAAAGATTTATTTATTATTTTACTTGAAAGTCAGAGTTACACAGAGAGAGGAGGAGGTAGAGAGAGAGAGAGAAAGAGAGAGACAGAGACAGAAACAGAGAGACAGAGAGGTCTTCAATCTGCTGGTTCACTCCCCAGGTGGCCGCAGTGGCCGGAGCTGCACCCATCCAAAGCCAGAAGCCAGGAACCCCCTCCAAGTCTCCCATGTGGGTGCAGGGGCCCGAGGACCTTGGCCATTCTCCACTGATTTCCCATGCCACAGCAGAGAGCTGGATCAAAAGTGAAGCAGCCAGGACTGGAACCAGTACCCATATGGGCGCTGGGTTCCAGTCCCTGTTGCTCTTCTTCCACTCCAGCTCTCTGTTGTGGCCCGGGAAGGCAGCGGAGGATGGCCCAGGTACTCAGACTCCTGCACCCGCATGGGAGGCCAGGAGGAAGCACCTGGCTCCTGGCTTCGGATCGGCGCAGCTTTGGCCACTGCAGCCATTTGGGGGGTGAACCAACTGGAGGAAGATTTTAATATCTGTCTCTCTCTCTCACTGTCTAACTCTATCTGTCAAATAAATTTTTAAAAAAAGTAAGATCTTGTTAATATATATTATATATATAATAAATATATCTTGTTAATATATAATGATATATATCTAAGATCTTGTTAATATATATTATATATAATATATATCTTGTTAATATATAATGATAAAACATGGCATATGTTTGTGAATGATGAATGTGAAATGGATTAAATCATGGCCTTGAACTAAATTATTGACATGGATGCACTTAACAAAAGTTCTGGATTGGCCATAATTGTCTCACTCTTCCCTGCTCACTACCAAATTTCTTCAACCACCTCCATTCTGTCCTGTTCCTCAGTTCATCACAGTCAATTAAATCTATTGTTGCTCTGCCTCTTCTATGTTACCATCTCCTTTATCCATTTCTCTTTTTCTTCCTCCTTCCTTTCCCTCTCCTCTCTCAAGAGATAAAAAAGAGGAAGGATAGTGCTAGTGATAAGCTCATATCAATGAATAGGAAATTCATAAAATTAAGCCACAGTAAGAGCCATGTCATCAAGTTCCAAGGGTATTCCTGCACTAAACACTCCCCCTTCAGTTTCCATCACAACTCCCCTTGGCTTCCTTGTTCTCATCCAGTGAGGATCTGAAGATTATTTTTTCACCAATATGGTAACTGCATTTCTACTGTCTTCTGTGATACTTCCCTTCTGTAATTTATCATTGCAAATATTTTATTCCCACTAACAGTTTGATTTTTATTCATATATTTGTTTTTTGTTGATAACCTGGAATATATTGATAACTTTATGGTGAATTTTAGGAGAAAATGCATTCAAAGTGGCCAATAGGGTTGGGCTGTTGCAGCCAACTGGGGAGTGAACCAGTGGATGGAAGACCCCCCGCCTCTGTCTCTCTGTCTCTCTGTCTCTCTCTCTGCATGTAAATCTGACTTTCAAATAAATAAACATTTTTTTAAAGAGAATGATCCAAATAGTATTCAGACTAAATATAGTCTCTATTTCAAAATTCTCTCTGAAGTTGGTTAGTTGCATTAAAAAAATGTTTATTTGAGAGGCAGACACATAAGCTGCTTTACTCCCCAAATGCCTGCCAAGGCCAGCACTGGGCCCAAACAAAGACTGGAACCGGCAACTTGATCGAGGTCTCCGTGTGGATAAAGGAACTTATCACTTGAACCATCACCACTGCCTCCCAGGGTCTGCATTAGCAGGAATCTTAAGTCAGAAGCTGGAGCCAGGTGTTGCATCCATGGGCATCATAACCACCAAGCCAACTGCCCAACCCTAATGCTGCAATTTTTAAAGATAGAGTAAATACTGTCTCAGAATTTAGCATATATTGATTTTTAAGTCTTATGCAGTACACTGAATTAGGGTTAGTAGTTAAAGGTAATATCTAACATCTGTAAGATATTTTCCTTGGTCAGATACCCAGGTACAGGACCAAGTTTAAGAAGTACTAGTATTATCACTATTTTACATGTAAGGAAACTGAGGCTTAAGGAGAAAAGAAGGGAGATATACAACATCATATATGGCTAGTGCTCTTTATAATAACCTCTTTATAACAGTTTCTAGCATCAAACAATGCATGTAATTAAAAGAAGCATGATACAAATCCATGACTAACACAGAGAAAAAGTAGATTTTTCCAAGATAGTATTAGGTTGTATGTGAACCTATATCCAAAACCAATTTGTAAAGAACATAATAGATTATTGTGAACCTTTTATTTTGTGAATTCTGTTGTCTGACTCTCAGATCCTTGGGGGTGTATCATAATTGAAAAGGCAGCAATAGTGTGAACAACTAGAAGAGAAGGTGACACAAACAGGATGTTCTTAACTACATATAACCTACTTGTTTATTAATACACTTTTAAAGTATTCAAATTGAAAAATCATCCACTATATTAATCTATAGGATTATTGCATAACGTGCCATAAATTCACATTTCTACTTCTAGGCGTTCATTTAAGAAAGTGGTTCTTTATATATTGGGTGTTTACCTGCTCCTCGTGAGTCGGATGGAAACTATAGACTGCTTCAGAAAAAATGCACATAGACATACACTTTAAAAAGTTTTCAGAGGGTTAGAAGTTGTCTCCCCAGGTTTTCATAAGTCCCAGATTAAGATTCCTTGTGAAAGATAACATTGCTTTGGTCTATTTATTAAGTCTTTTTTAAATACATAACACATTCCGAATTCAGGAATTTTAAAAAAAGGTACTACAGTGAATATTTTCTCTCCTATCCTTATCTACTAGGTTTCTAATCTTTCTCCACAGGCAGCGATCTTTGATGGTTCTATTTTTGTTTATCCTTAGATATCTATGGAATATTTAAGCATGTGTGTGTGTGTGTATTTGATTTCCACCTTTTTGCACAGACAGCAGTATGTTATGCATACCACTTTATACCTTGCTTTTTTCATTTGATGTGTTTTGGAATTTATCTTTATCCCTGCAGAAAATATGCTCCTTTCCTTTCTACAGTGTATAGTATTCCACCGCATGGAAATATTGTTAATTATAAAAACGGTTCTCTAGTGAGGCATTTAAGCTGTTTTTATTCTTTCTCTATTGTGCCATGTGCACAAATGACCAAATGTATCTAGAGGATAATTATTTGGAAATAGTTATGTGCTTTAGAAATTAGATAAAATTTTGTGAATTGCCCTCCATGAGTTATACAAACTGAATCTGGCATATCCTGACCAAGATAGTGAGTTACCGTATTTTTGGATCCTTGACTACTGGGTCCATGAAAATTTTGCCTTGTGTTTCTTTTACTTTTTGTTTCTTTTGGGGGGAGTTTTTTTGTTTTTACCCTCTTCCTAATTTGTAGGATTTAGCTATCTACGTATATAAAAGAAACTTCTTGTGATGTATCTTGCAAGTATTCTTTTTACCTTTGGTTCTGCTTATGGCAGTTTTTGCCATGCCTACTTAAAAAAAAGGTAGTTGAACTTTCAGTCTTTTAGAGTTTCTAGGTTTTATGTCTAGTTTGGCTGGCCTTCCTCACTCCACAATTAGGAATAATTATATCAGTTTTTTTTTATTGTTTCAATTTTTACATTAAATTGTTGATTTTTATGGAATTTAGCCTATCATAAAATATGGGGCATGGCCATAGCCTTACTTTTTCAAAAGTTTTCCTCATCCACAAATTTTAGATGCTACTTGATACATACAGATGAGTCTATTTCTAGATGTGCTATCCTATTCTGTTTAGCTGCCTATCTTTTATGTATTAATGCTAAATTTCCTTGTGTTTTGGAGGCTCTGTAATGTGGTTATACTTAATTTTCATAACTGCTCTTCTAGTCTTCCTTATTTTTCCATATGTACTTTAGAATCAGCATGCGTAATTCTAAGAAAAAAATCATTGGCATTTTTCTTAGGTTTTCCTACCTAGAAAGACTTCACATTATTATAATAGTGAGTGCTATTAATAAAAAAAGAAAAGAAAAAATATTCCATATCTTTTCTTTCTTTTCTTGTACATTATTTGGAGTTTTTAATTTTTGTCTTGAGATTTTTTAGGGTTAATTCCTTTATATCTTGTATTTTAAAGAGTTGCTTATTTATTTGAAAGGCAGAATTACAGAGAGGAAAAGACAAAGAAAGTGAGACAGAGAGACAAGCTTCTATCTGTGGGTTCACTCCCAAATGGCCCCACAACAGCCAGGGCTGGACTAGGCCAGAAGTAGGAGCCTGGAACTCCATCTGGGTTTCCCACATTAGTGGGAGAGGTCCAAGCACTTGGGCCATATTCCACAGCTTTGCCAGGCATATTAGCAGGGATCTGGATCAGAAGTGAACCAGCCGGGACTAGAACCTGTGTTCACATGGGATGCCAATGTTGAAGGCCACAGCTTACCCACTAAGCCACAACACTGGTCCCCCTTCTTTTTTGTTGCTATGGTAAGTGGAGTCTTTTTCCTTTCCTATTTCTTTTTGTCTTTTTACATAAATGAAAGCAAAGCTATTGCTTTTTCTCTATTTTGTATGTACTTTCTTATTGAATTCTTTTAATAACTCTTTATGATTTCATTTATAAGTAGTTATGATTATACCACACTGTAACATTTCAGTGGTTGCTTCTCTGATTGCTATGTCCATTGCTGCCAGTGCTTACTAGTATAATTAGTGGTCTTAGTTGGCATCCTTTTCTATTCCTGCCCTTAGTGGGAATGTTTCTAATGATTCCATAATACTCATAGCACTGGCATTTTAACCAAGATAAATATATTTTATCACCTTGAGTTATTTTTAATGATTTTTATATTGATTTGAAGATTGAATTTACTTGATAGCCATCTTAATATCTGGGGTATGATGATATAGTTATGGGTTCTTATCCATATTCATGACTTAGATGTTTCTGGATGAGCCCTTCTGCTGAACTGCTAACCCACACACTGTATCTTAGACACTGTTGCCACATAAACTCTATAACATGGGAACCATGTCTTTCATGTTTACTGCTCAATCCAGGTTTCTGAAAATGAAGCTGACACATGAAAGGTATAGTAATTATTTGAATGAACTAAATGTTCCTTTCTTTGAGAAGCCAGTATTGGATATGAAAACTATCTAGGGCTTTTTCCCATTTTAAAAATCAGATTATTGGGGCTGATGCTTTGGCATAGTAAGTTAAGCCTCTGCCTGTGATGCCAGCATCACATATGGGCGCTAGTTCAAGTCCTGGCTGTGCCACTTTTGATCTGGCTCTCTGCTATGGCCTGGGAAAGCAGTGGAAGATGGCCCATGTAGTTGGGCCCCTGCACCCATGTGGGAGACCTGGAGGAAGCTCCTGGCTCCTGGCTTCGGATTGGTGCAGCTCCTGCCATTGTGGCCATCTGGGGAGTGAACCAGCAGATGGAAGACCTCTTTCTCTGTCTCTCCATCTCTTTGTAACTCTGCCTCTCAAATCAATAAATAAATCTTTTTAAAAATCAGATTATCTGTTATCCTACTGTTTAGATGTATGAATCCCTTATATACTCAGATATTTACCTCAGTGTTTACAAATTATACCTGTTATATACTTCTTGGATGCTTTGCCAGTGTTTTCTCCTGTTCTATTGGTTGTCTCTCCATTCTGTTGGTTGTTTTCTTAGTTGTGCAGAAGCATTTTCATATTATGTTTGATATCATCCTACTTGTTGATTTTTGCTTTGGTTTCCTGTGCTTTGGGTAGGTGAGGGGCAAATACTTAACCAGAAAATCCTAGTCTAGGCCAATGCCATGAAGCAAATACTTGTGCTTCCTTCTAGTAGTTTCATAGCGTTCAGTCTTACATATAAGTCTTTAAACCATTTGAGTTGGTTTTTGTATATGGTAAAAGATAGGGGCCTAGTTTAATTCCTCTGCATGTTTGTGATACACCAGATCACTCAAAAAGAGGGACAGAACTGATCATCTCAACAGATGTAGAAAATGCATATAGACCTGAATGAAAGATCTCTGCGAGTGAGATCCCAGTGGAAAAAATAGGTCATCAAAGAAGGAGGTACCTTTCTCTGAAGGGAGGAGAGAACTTCCACTTTGACTATGACCTTGTCTAAATATGATCAGAGTCGATGAACTCAAAAGGCCTCCATAGCCTTGGCAGCTCATGAAAAGAGCCTAGGGTGATTACTGACGCCATAAACAAGAGTGTCAATTTGTTAAGTCAACAACAGGAGTCACTGTGCACTTACTCCTCATGTAGGATTTCTGTCCTTAATGTGCTGTACATTGTGATTTAATGCTATAACTAGTACTCAAACAGTATTTTTCACTTTGTGTTTCTGTGTGGGTGCAAACTGTTGAAAGCTTTCCTTAATATATGCTAAATTGATCTTCTGTATATAAAGAGAATTGAAAATGAATCTTGATGTGAATGGAAAGGGAGAGGGAGTGGGAGAGGGGAGGGTTGCAGGTGGGAGGGAAGTTATGGGGGGGAAAAAGCCATTGTAATCCATAAGCTGTACTTTGGAAATTTATATTCATTAAACAAAAGTTTAAAAAAAAGAAAATGCATTTAATAAGATTAAATATCTCTTGATGATAAAAACTCTGAACAAATTAGGTAGAGAAGGAACATATCTCAACTTAATAAAGACCATCTGTATATGTAACCCATTGCTAACATCATACCAAATGGGGGAAAGCTAAAAACTTATAAGATCTGAAACAAGATAAAGAATGCATCTGTTTTATTCAGCATAGTACTGGAAGCTTTAGGAAGATTAGTCAAGAGAAAGAAATAAAAGGAATTCAAATTGGAAAGGACAACTCAAACTGTCAGTGTTTGCAGATGATGTGGCCCTATATTTATAGGGAAAACCATAAAGACCACCAAAAATCCGTTAGACCTAGTAAACAAATTCTGCAAAGTTGAAGTATATAAAAACCAGCATACAAAAATAGTAGTTTTTCTATATACCATGAGTATGTGATCTGAATAATAAATCAAGAAGCTCATCCCATTTACAACATCAAATTCCAATTACAACAACAACAAAATACCTATTAATAAATTCAACTAATGAGGTGAAAATTTCTGCAGTTAAAACTACAAAACATTCTTGAAAGAAATTGAAGAGAACACTAAAATAATGAAAAGATTCCCTGTGTTCATGGATTAAAAAATTGATGTTATCAAAGTATACATACAACCCAAAGCTATTTATGGATTCAATTCAATCCCTGTCAAAATACCATTACATTCTTCAGAGAACTAGAAAAAAATAAAATCTCCTAAAATTTTTATGAAACCACAAAACATCCCGAGTACCGAAAGCAATCTTAAGCAAAAAGAATGAACCTGGACGCATCACACTACCTGACTTCAAAATATTCTACAAAGTTCTAGGAATCAAAACAGTGTGGTATTGGTATACATACAGATACTTATCAATGAAACAGAAGAGAGATCCCAAAAATAAGTCTAGGCACTTACTATTGACAAAAGTACTAAGAATGTATGCTGGGGAAAGAGCAATCTCTCTGATTGATAATGGTGGGGAATTTTAATATACACAGCCTATTGTTAACATTCTCTGTGTGGGCACTGTACTAAATATGATTCAAATATAAGTTCCAGTCTTCACTAAGTAAACAGTATGAACAAAATATTACACCTAGTAGATGCTATAATAAAGATATAGAGTGCTGCTTTGGGCAAGTGTAATCATTATGATGCCTTTTTATCACCCAAACAAGAAAGCAGGGATCCATTTAAACTTTTCTCAGAATTGTTGGTGTCTGTAACAGTTCATAAATTTAGGATTCATGAGGAGAAACCCTACATTGTATTGGGGAGATGAACCCTGAATACCTTTGCCCTTTAACATGTTTTTATTAATTCAGCCTTTACTAGTTTATCCCATTCATTGAAGATTGTTTTAATGCTTGATAATTTCCTCAAATTCTAATAATATTTCAAATAAGATAAACAGATCTGCCTCCTTAATTCATAGGCTGGTGTATTATAGGAAACTTGGGAGTGAGAGGAAAGAACATAAATTACTCAAGCCTGTATACCTCTTATCCACTGTGTACAGGCCTTTCCAGTCTTTTTCATGCTTATGGTTTTAATAATTTTGTGACCTATTTTCTTTTCTCTCCAAACATTGTATCATGTTTCTTTTTCTTAACAATTTACCTTTTTATCTCATCTATTTCAAAAGAAAGAGACAAAAGTGTAAAACGACTAGACTGCTGTTCTGGTTATTAACTAGTAGATAGTGCCTTGGTTTTAAAACACCCAATTCTAATCTCAAGATGAACTCCTATAAATGAAAATTTCTCTCTACTAAAAAACATGGTATAAATATTCTTAATTGAAATATTAGGGTTGAGGAGGGCATTTGATTCAGTGGTTGGGAAGCCATTTGGGAAGCCTGCATCCCGTATCAGAGTGCCTGGGTTGACTCCCGGCTTCTGCTACTAATTACAGCTCCCTGCTAATGCACACATGCAAGGCAGCAGGAAGTGACTGAAATCCTTGGGTCCCTGTCACCCCGTGGGAAACCTGGGGCTGAGTCCTGGGTGATGCCTGGCTGTTGCAGGCATCTGGGGAGTGAATCAATGAATGGGTGCTCTCTCCGCCTGTCTCTGCTCCTCAGATAAATAAATAAAAATTAGAATTGATTCCACAAATCAAAATGTGGGAATAAAATATTGTAAATATATACAGAGAAAGGAAAATACCATTCGTGAATGTGTGTAACGCACAGGAGATACAGTATTTAGTTGTAAGTTATAAATATGTTATAGTGTCCATTTACTTGGTTTTTAATCATCATTTCAATACATACTTTTGGCTTCTTTTTAAAAAAATTCCTGAATTAAAAAGATATAAATATCCCAGATAGAATTATGATCATAGCCATTACTTGTAATAATTTATTAATAACAATGAAACACAGGTTTGTACCCCATTTCCTCTTATTGATTTTTAAAGTAAACTTTTGGTTGCAGCTTTGTGTTTTAATTTGTTCCTTAAACACATTATCACAGTTAAAATATTTTTACAGCAGCAACATAGTATTCTTTGCTTCCTCTAGAAAATCCTGAGCTTCCTACTGTGTGTTTTTTTTTTTTTCCTGCTATGTTTTATTGATAACTTCCTGGTCTTTCTTTACATAATAAGTAATATTAAAATTGTATATTCTGGGTTGGTGTTGTGGTACAGCAGCTTAAGCCACCACTTGGGAAACTGCCAGCCTTTGTCAGGATGCACGTTCGAGTCCTGGTTACTCTGCTTCCAATCCAGCTTCCTGCAAAGATGCCTGGAAAGTCAGCCAAAGATGGCCCAAGTACTTGGACCCCAGCTACGCATGTGGGAGACCAGAATGGAATTCCTGGTTCCTGTATTCAGCCAGGCCCAAACCTGGCTGTTGTGGCCTTTTGGGGAGTGAACCAATGAGTGGAAGATTTTTCTCTCTCTTTCTCCTCTCTCTCTGTTGCTCTGTCATTCAGATAAATAAATCTTAAAAATAAATGCACTTTTTAAAATAGTTATACTTCTAAAATTAAAGGAGAAAAAGTACAAGTGTTTCAACTGGTCACAAAGCTCTTCACGGAGCTTCTCTAGGTCTGTTTTACAACAGTGGAGTGGGATGCCAAGTTGCTAATAAATGAGCATGTGTTACTCTCTTAACTTCTTAAAATTGAACTTACTTGGTCATGAGGAATAGTTCGCTGTTATGCAATGCCTAGAAATGTTTGTTAACTTTACTTATAGAAAATCTTGGATTTTCATTATATTTTTATTTTGTGTTGTCTGACAAGCTGCCAAATGGAGTCACGTACCACACTGGAACTTATCAAGACAGGTTAACAAAACTACAGGATCATCTCCGGCAGCTTTCTATTCTCTTCAGGAAGCTGAGATTGGTCTATGACAAATGCAATGAAAACTGTGGAGGGATGGATCCCATTCCAGTAGAGGTAAGTTTCCATAGTAGAGGGTGGTTGAATGTAAAATGTGAGATATTGTCAAGGTGTTTGTAGTTTTTTCTCCTTCCCTCTTTCTCCTATTTTAGCAGTATTTCCAGATTTTAAATTTTACTGGTTTTATCTTTGACTATTGAAGATGAAAATGTGGATAGAATTATTACTGTATTTTCATGTTAATTTCTCGTAGACTTTGACATCCAGGATGATTGTGATTTTTATTGTTTTGGGGAGGAAAACATTGTCTAATAAAATTTTTATTATTGCTGTCAACATCTTTAAATCAGTGCAGGATTTTTTTAAGCAGGCATTTTAATAATATCGTAAATATTTTTAAAGTATTTTTAGGAAAGTGCTTTACAGATAACAGATTATTTTTCAGCATTATTAATTTAGATTTGCTATCTAGTTCAATGGAATGACTCTATTTAAAAAGAAATTCTCTAGGAGTAGGTTTTCAGCTTAGAGATTAAGACTCCAGGTAAGATGTCTGTGTCATGTGTGGGAGCGCCTGGGTTGGATACCTGGCTTTGGCCTCTGACTCTAGTTTCTGCCAGTGCAGACCTTGAGAAGCAACAGTGATAGCTCAAGTAATTGAGTTCCCGCCTCCCATATGGGAGACCTGGATTGAGTTCCCATCTTCCATCGGCCCAGTCTCAGCCTTTGTGTACATTTGGGGAGTGAATAAGCAGGTAGAAGTTGTTTCTCTGTTTTTTATCTCTGCCTCTCAAGTAAATAATTTTAAAACTATATATGTGCGTGTATATATATTTTTTTCTCTAAATTTAATTCTAGGCCATAGATAATATTTAGTTAATTACAATATTAAATATGATTACTAAATATTTCTATATATAGTCCTTTCTTATTGTCAAGTTGTAGTCCTTTCTTATTGTCAAATTGTATCTCTGTCATCAAAAAGCCTGTAAGAAGCGTAGACATTGTCTCACTGCACGTGAAGGACATTTTCATGTTATCTTTGCTTCCTTTTTGAGGGCTCAACATGTAAGAGATGGACTGAAAAAGAGTCAACTGAAAAAGATCCTGAAAATAAATTATCAGAGATGTGGGAGAAAGATCAGATATACAGTCAGCATTGTCAGATGACTGCAGAGAAATCAAGGAAAATAAGGAATGAAAACTGAAATGGTAGCAGCAAGAAGACCTATTGCAGTGCACTGAAAATCAAACAGGAAGGAGGGAGCCGCAGCCAGCAAGAAAATAACGTGTCTTTCAAGAAGCATAGCTAGAAAGCAAGCAATGAAAGTAGTAGATGGGGCCCAGCGCCATGGCTCTCTTGGTTAATCCTCTGCCTGCAGTGCCGGCATCCCATATGGGCACCAGGTTCTAGTCCCGGTTGCTCCTCTTCCAGTCCAGCTCTCTGCTGTGGCCCGGGAAGGCAGTGGAGGATAGTCCAAGTGCTTGGGCCCTGCACCCGCATGGGAGACCAGGAAGAAGCACCTGGCTCCTGGCTTTGAATAGGCGCAGCGCCGGCTGTAGTGGCCATTTGGGGAGTGAACCAACGGAAGGAAGACTTTTCTTTCTGTCTCTCTCACTGTCTAACTATCTGCCAAATTTAAAAAAAAAAAAAAAAAAGGAAAAGAAAGTAGTAGGTGGACAGAGGCAGGGAATCAAGGATTTGAAGGGTTTTGCTCCACCTGATGGAAGAGCCCAGAACAGATTTAGATGATAGAAGAAAACTCTAGGAAGAGGCTGAAGTACAGGGAGTAATAATGTGATTAGGAGGACAGAGGAATCGGCACAGGACTGGAGATTAATCATCTGCAGAGGAAGAACAGCTCAGCCTTAGAAGAAAGGAAAGGAAGAAGGGGTGAAAATAGATTGGGATGAGTCTGTTTTTCCCAAGAACTTGCAGAAGCTTGGCCAGATGACTTAGTTTTACTGATTATTTACCTCTGGCTCATTCCTGCATTGATAATGCTCCTTAAATATGGTAGACACTAATTTCCTCCTGAAATATGTCACATTTACAAGGGGCTTCATCGGATAAACTTCTCACATCCATTCACATTCATATTTAACTCTAATTCTGCTGGGAGTTTCATGCTATAGAAATTCTTTTCTCCTACAAAATAAACATTCCCACAACTAGAAGAAGCTGAGACATCGGGAAATTCCCAGACACTTAAGTTTTAGATGGCAGCTTAATGACATTTATATTATACACATTGAGCAACTTTGTTTCTAGTATAGAAGAAGGAAAGCCCGCCTTCCTTATCTCAGTACACTATCAATCTCTTAGGGGGCAGTAGTCATATCTTATTTGACAATATTTTTGCAACATCTCACGCACTGTTTGGTAATTTGCTGATTGAGTAAGTAGGGTATTATTTAATTATATGTGATGACCAATGTTATATAAAGACTGTTTTGCAAAAGAAGACTGACAGAGTAATTAATGATGTGTATCAATGATACACTCTAAAGCTGTTATTCCAGGCTATCACCTTAAATGTATTTTTATGCTATTAAATGTGTGAATTGATCTTAATTGGTACTATATATATATATATGTCTCAGTATAATTGGAAAATGTCAATCATATTTTTAACTTTTAACTTTTCTTCATCATTCCCAGCAACTTATCCCATATGTGGAAGAAGATGGATCAAAGAATGATGATCGAGCTGGGCCCCCTCGATTTGCTACTGAAGAGAGGCGAGAAATTGCTGAAGTGAATAAAGTGAGTTAGTAGTCTGTACATTTTCTCTTTCAGAATTATTGATAAAAATTACGGAGGAGTCAAATAAGCTCAAAGAGCTAATTCAAATTATAGAATTGCAGGCAGTTGCACCTGTGGCATACTTAGCCTGTTTAGCATACAGCCAGGAACTAAAAGGTACACAGAAAGGCTGTCTGAATAGTCAGAAGAGATGGCAAAATTCACCCATAAAGTCCTAGGAGCCCGCCTTGGGAATTAACTCAGTCACCACTCATTTACTTCTTCTTAGTAGAATTCTGACTTCCTAGCTTCTAGTATATTTGGAGCAGCTAATGATAGAAATTTAGGAATAGGAAATGTGAATGTCTAAAAATCCAAATATGAAATTGAGAGAGATCAGGGCATTCTCCATCCCTCCCTCCTCTCCCCCAAAAGCTCCTGACTGGAATGCTTTTATTGCTGAATACTTTCAGAAGTTTAGAAAATAAAGTTCAGATAGTTCTAAGAAATGGAGAAATACGGAAAGTTGTTTGTTCATTCTGTGGAAAAACATGGCCCAAACTTAATGAAAACTAACAGAAATAGCACACTGAATAAACCTGACGCTTGCTCTGAAAAGGTTCAGGTCTCTCTTTTTTTTTTTTTTATTTTTTTTATTTTTATTTTTTTTTTTTTTGACAGGCAGAGTGGACAGTGAGAGAGAGAGACAGAGAGAAAGGTCTTCCTTTTGCCGTTGGTTCACCCTCCAATGGCCGCCGCGGCCGGCACGCTGCGGCCGGCGCACCGCGCTGATCCGATGGCAGGAGCCAGGAGCCAGGTGCTTTTCCTGGTCTCCCATGGGGTGCAGGGCCCAAGCACCTGGGCCATCCTCCACTGCACTCCCTGGCCACAGCAGAGGGCTGGCCTGGAAGAGGGGCAACCGGGACAGAATCCGGCGCCCCGACCGGGACTAGAACCCGGTGTGCCGGCGCCGCAAGGCGGAGGATTAGCCTAGTGAGCCGCGGCGCCGGCCCAGGTCTCTCTTATAATGCCTGATTCCTGTAATTGAACTCATCAGTGTATTAACAATCTTACTGCAGCCAAAAAGGGTTGTATGAAGTACACGAGGGTAAGTCCATGAGTGTATATGCATATTACACATAAAGCAATTGATTATATTGGGAAAAAACTTCTTGGATGTCTAAAGGACAATTGATAGAATTCAGTTCTACTTGCTGATTCAAAGAGCACTTAAAGCTGTTAGCAAGAGAAGGTTTTTTTTTTTTTAATCTTTTTATTTCAGGTAAATAACCAGCATTTTTAAACAGGTAAAATAGGGAAGTATTTATGAAAAGAAGCATGAAATATGATGCTTTACTCCATCTTGGTTAAGATATTTTAGAAGCTATATGCAGTACAAAAGACAACAAATAAATGTTAGGAAACCAGAATGGTAGTATTCTGTGCAAGTTTGTTATCAATTGCTCATAGAAACTCAACAGATATGAACTCTTCAATTAACACACAGTTATCCTTAGGTGTTTAAATTTAACTGAAAAGTGATCCCTGTTAAATATAAAAGTGAAAATAAGAGAGGGAGAAGATGTACAGGTCAGCACAAGCTCAATCGGACTTGCACCTAATGGGAGAGTTAGAAACATGCCAGGGGATTCCAATTCAATCCCATCAAGGTGGCATGTACCAATGCCATCTCACTAGTCCAAGTGATCAGTTTCAGTTCATAATTGATCATAATTATAGGATTAAGAGTCAAAGGGATCACATAAACAAGACTAGTGTCTGCTAATACTAATTGATAGAATTTAAAAGGAGAGAACAATCCCACATGGGAAGTGGGATAAACAGCAGACTCATAGAATGGCAGATGTCCTAAACAGCACTGTGGCCTCAGAATCAGCCGTTAAGGCATTCGGATCTGGCTGAAGAGCCCATGAGAGTATTTCAGGCATGGAAAGCCAAGACCCTATGGCGAAAAAAAAAAAACCAAAAACAAAAACAAAAAAAAACCTAAATGAAAGATCTCTGTGAGTGAGATCCTACTGGAAAGAATGTGCCATCAAAGAAGGAGGTACCTTTCTCTGAAGGGAGGAGAGAACTTCCACTTTGACTGTGACCTTGTCTAAATATGATCAGAGTCGGAGAACTCAAAAGGCTTCCATAACCTTGGCAGCTCGTGACAAGAGTCTCAGGCGATTACTGGTGCCATAAACAAGAGTGTCAATTTGTTAAATCAACAACAGGAGTCACTGTGCACTTACTCCCCATGTAGGATCTCTGTCCTTAATGTGTTGTGCTATGTGAATTAATGGCATAACTAGTACTCAAGTAATACTTTATACTTTGTGTTTCTGTGTGGGTGCAATCTGTTGAAATCTTTACTTCGTATATAAAGATTTACTTCTGTATATAAAGAGAATTGAAAATGAATCTTCATGTGAATGGGATGGGAGAGGCAGTGGGAGATGGGATGGTTGCAGGTGGGCGGGAGGTTATGGGGGAAAAAGCTGCTATAATTCAGAAGTTGTACTTTGGAGATTTAAATTTATTAAATAAAAGCTAAAAAAAAGGAACTCAACAGATAAACAATTAGAGTTTGTAATGGAAGATTGACACCATGCTGCTGTAATGTAAACCAATTTGATTTTACAAAGACAACTTCCAAAGATTAATGGAAAATGCATATTATGAAAAAAAGTACATAGATATCAAAAATTTTTTGCACTGAAAGAAATTTATCTTTTAATCTGTTTTTGCACAAACTTTTGTAGTCCCCTCATAAGTGTCTTCACAATTTCAACAACAAATATGAAGTAGATAGGAATCATATAGTGATGTGTGTGACTAAACTTATAAAGATGCATTAAAGGGGTTTTGAATAATTAAAAGAACATACAGAGATCCTAGGTTAGTAATAAAAATACAGATGTCAGTCTTGATTATTTTCTTGTTTTTTAAAAATTTTAATTTATTCATTTTCATCTGTTTGAAAGGCAGAAACAAATCCAAATAAGACCTTTCTTAAAAGCCTGCAAAGATAATAGAATGGATTTTTTTTGGAAAGTACACAAAAATGTCAAGGAAAATTCTGAAAAACAGTAATAAAACAGCATTCTTCATTTCAAAAATTAAAGTGTAATATGAAGCATTATGAAACTAATTAAACACATAATACAGGTTGCATACCTGTTATCTGAAATCTTTGGGTCCAGAAGTATTTTGGATTTAGTGATACACATATGCATAGTGAGTTATCTTGGGGATGGGACCCAAGTCTAAACACTACATTCATGTATATTCATAAACATACATAGCCTGACATTTTTAGTGCAGCTGCACTTTGACTGCAGTCTGTCACATGAGGTCAGGGTGGAGAATTCCACCCTGAAATCATGTCAATGCTTAAGAGTTTCAGATTTGGGAATATTATGGATTTCAAATTTTTGGATTAGAGATACTTGACCAGAAAGAGCTGTAAAATAATGCAGTAATCTCCCCTGCTCTACAGGACAAAACTTCTAAGATTCCCAGTGGATGCCTGCAACCAGAGAAAGTACTGAACCCTATATGTATTTTTTTTTCCTCTACTGATACATACAACAGTACTTCATTAAGTTAGTAAAAAAGTAAAATTAAAAATCATATTTATTTTGATATAAAAGATTTTTGAAATCCACACATACTTTTTTTATAATATTTATCTTCTATGAACTTTTTGTGGACTCCTCATACATTTTATGATAAAGTTTAATTTATGACTTAGGTACAAGAAGAGATTAATAAGGGTTTTGTGGTTTGGTAAGTATGAGAATATTTCAAAAAGTTTATAAAAAGTTTACTTCATCTTTTAATTCCATTTTTCTATGAACTTTTGAAATATGTGTATTTTACTGTACTTACACCTTTTTACTGAAAGGAAGCACTTTATAGCTTTTCTTTGACATATCCAGGCAGAATCACTATTCTTGTGTTTTGGGGCCAGTGACTAAAATAAGGGTTATTTGAACACTAGCACTGATTTTGTGATAGACTGATAACCTAGATGGTTACAAAGTAACTAACGGGTGGGTAGGATATACAGTGTGATATGCTGGGCAAGGGTAGATTCACATCCTAAGCACAGTGGAGCAGCCTGGCAGATTTAATCCTGCTATTCAGAATTGAGCAGTTTTAAGAATTGTTTATTTATGGAATTTTCCATTTAATATTTTCAACCTCAGTTGATCATGGACAGTTGAAATCATGGAAAGCAACACTATTGGTAAAGAGGTTGGTAGGGGGGAGATGGGGACTACCACAGCCAGAAAAAAAACCTTCCCATTATACATGAGAATTTAATAGGACAAAAGAGGGATTACATATAAAAGTAGTTCCGAAAAATAGAAACTTTTAGAAGCTAGCATTGACATTGTGCTAAATACTAAAATGCACTTAAGAGTTGAAAATAAGGCATGCAAAGCAAAATATAAGAAAATGAAAATAAAAATATGTTTCAAAACTCAGGAGAAAGCAGAAAGATGGATAGATTTTATGAAGTAAACTTTTGTAACCTTTTTTTAAAAAGGTGAAATAAAGATTAATATTTCCACCAAATGTGATAGCAGCAAATGACTATCATAATAAAGATCTTGCAGGAAATTAGTAAGAAATGAGGAAGGGATTGGGAGTCTTTGATATATATTTTGAAAAATAAAAACTAATAGTGTAGAGATATGAGACATTTATAAGCGTTATAAGATTCTGTTGATATTTATTCACAATGAATGTGGTGTGCTAATTATTTCTCTAATAAGTATTTTTTATAAAATACAATGAAATGTATATCATTAACTTGGATTTCAGTGTGTCACATGTATAAAATATAAAATGCAGCTTATTCTCTACCATAGATGCTTTTATAATCTTTGGAAAAGGTAAAACTGTAAATTCAGAAAGCGATAATTTTCTAAGTATATGTTTGATTTCACCTGAGCTCTTCTTATTTTGAAATAATTTATCTTTGATTTAAAAAAAAAGACCTTCCAACTCTTCAGAACATAATACTTTCGCAGTGTTTAATCAAAACAATCTTATTAGCTATTAACCTAGAGTTTGTGAATTTTAAGTGAAAAATATAATTGATACGGACTTCTTGCAGCTCTGAGGATTTAGCTTAGCTTCTCTCTCGTGGATCCACATATGTAATTTCCATCCCCTCAATCGTTCAGTAAAATTATATCATAATTGGGACTCAATAAATGTACTCACAGTATTATGGCTACACAAATATTGCTTACTGCTAAATCCCATAGTTTACTAGGCTTACCTTTCTCTGAGCAATTTTCCCCAGAGTTATTCTTTAATTTTCTAGAATTTTTGTGTTTTATGCATCTATGGTAATGTTTCAGTACCATTTTCCAGCTTTCTGCAGAGTCGAAGTCATCAGCTAATGTTTTGGTTCCCCTGCCCTCCTGAGCACCCTGTTTTTGCTGGGTCTCGATGCCCTGCTGTCAGGTCATTCCGTTTCTCTGTTGTCCCGAGGCTTTGCTTTTCTTCCTTTGGTTTCACCATTTCCCCCATCCCATGTCTTCCTCTTGGTTTACCCCTCATTGGCAACGTGTGTACATCAGTGGCATCTCCTTACAAGGAATTTCAGGACTAAGTTCTGATTTCTCATATGGCTGTCCCATTGACAGTTTAGCTGGCTATAAACTTCTGTCTTGTGAATTGTCTTCCCTCTGAAATTTGAAAGAATTTCCTCCATGATCTTCTAATATGTAGGGTTTGGCAAACTTTAAAGGACCAGATTGTCAATATTTTATGCTTTCTTGGACACATTTGATCTCTCTCTATGAAAAACATCCTTAGCTTCTGGGCCTTAAAGAATTGGTCGTGGGCCATAATTTGCCAACTCTTATTTTGTCTTGCTGTCTTCCCAGATGGAAGCTGTAAAAGAACATCTGATGCATAAATGAAAGCTGTTTATATTTAAGAGGGAGGTACCAGAAAGCCTACTGAAGGCTTTGTGAGTCAGCTTCATCACAGGGTGATTAGGAAGCGAATTGGCTTTTTTCCTTATAGATCTCCAGCTGTTTCTGAGGGGTGTTTCTTCAGGACAATTGAGTTTCCTCGGAGAAGGGCCTTTGAGTAAGTAAAGGAGGAAGAGTCTCTTGTCTTCTTGGAGGCATACTGGCAGAAGCCTGCTACAGGACTCACAGTCTGGGGCATGTCCCCATTGCCAGCTCTTTACCTCGTCCCTGTCTTCTGGCTGATGCCACTGAATCCACAGCTGTGCTGGTGCAGTTTCCCAGGCAGTGAACCTCCTGTTCTGAAAGAGGGTGTGGACAGGAGGAGAAGGCACTCAGTCACACACACCAATGAGGAGGAGTGCAGGTGCAAATCTGTGTGGCATTCAGGGCTCTTAATAGCCCCAGCACCTCTCCCAGCTTTTCTGGTTTTCATCTTCAAGTCCCTCCTGGTGCCTTTGAGATGTCCCCTGTCTTTCCTTCTGCATGGTGAAACAGCTCTATTCTCAAAGGCTTCCCTCCTACATCCCCTTGGTTGTAGCAGGAGGCTTCAGAACATTCATGGAAAAGGAGAATTCAAAAATTATCTGAAATGTCCGTGAACTTCCTTCTCTGCCGACTCATTGGCCACTCCCTTCTCTAATACTTTCAGATATACCACCTTGCATCTGCTGCCATCTGCTTTTTGATCACTTTTCTCCATGTGTGTTTGTAGCTTTTTCATTCCTCTCCTGCCATTTTTATTGAGGAACAGTAGAGATAAATGCACATATTTAGTCCACAGTGTTTTTCTGGAACAGTTGATTTCAGTACCCCAAATAGGAATACAGTATTCCTGAAAGTTTTTATAAGTGTTTCAAATTTTGTATCCCCTTTTATTCTTCAGACACTTAATATCTGTTATTTTGATTAAACCACTTAGTTCTAGGTGCTTTTCAAAAGCTTCTGTGGAATATCAATATTATTAATTAATTAATTAATAATATTAACATGATATGAACTGAAGGTTATTACAAAGAGGGAAAAATGAGTTTAAATATTTTAAATTGATCAGATTTAAAACTTCAGACTTTTATTTCTATGAGAAAAAAATTTTTAAAACAGAGTTTAGAGGGAAAGTATCTTTTCTTGAGGGCATGCATAGATACTCATTTGGCCTTCTAGCCCTCTTTTACTTTCTGGAAATTCTTATACATTTAAAAAAATTTTTTATTCGTTTATTTGAAGACAAAGCATAAGAAAGAGAGTGATATCTTCCATCTGTTACTCTATTCCCCAAATGGCCACAGCAGTCATGGTTGGACAAGACTAAAGCAAGGAGCCAGGAACTCTCTTTTAAGTCCCCCATATGGGTGACAGGGGTTCAAGCACTTAGGCAGTCATCTGCTGCCTTCCCAGGCACATTAGCAGGAAGCAGGATTGGAAGTAGAGCAACTGGGACTCCAGCCAGCACTCTGGGGTCTTGGCATCACAAATGGAGTTTAACTTGCCGTGCTATGACACTGGCCCTCTTTCTAATATTTTAGAAAACACCGGGAAATTAATTGATAGCGAGAAAATATTATTTGGCTAACTTAAAATCTCAAAAAGAGGAGGCAGAAACTAAACTGCTAAAAAGAAAGAAATTTGGGCTTTTTGACCAAAAGAAGTTTTTAGTTCATACCTTAAGAAAACAATGTAAATGTGAATTCAGTATAACATCTATTCTGTTACATAGTTTTACTGTGAATACTAAACATTACTGATGTATTTTGTTTATTCTTTTCCTCCAACTTCTTCAAGACCTGTATCTGTCCCTTCTAGAATATAAGATGAAAATATATGATTGAAGCTTTTTAAATGAACTCGTGCTCCCTTATACACGTTTTGCCTCAATAACAGCATAACAAAGTGTTTCTGTGAAAGTTATATTTATTTTCAACAGATTGTATAGAGGGTAAAAGTCCTAATCTAATTATTTAATCACATGAATGCTATTAAAAATAAAAGGTTCATTGATTTAGCAAGTATTTATAAATATCTGCCTTCATAGAATTAAAATTTTTTCTTTTGTCTGTTAACACATACATGTTAATTCCTGCATACTTGTGCAAATATTTATATAGGTTTTCCTTTTTCAATTCATATATCTTAGCTAATAGCTAAAACATTCAAATATACTTTTAACCTATTAGGTATGGAGTTTATGGAGTTTAACAATGGATAATTTTTAATTATAGCTATGTCCCTTTAATACTAAAAGGCAATATTTAAACAACAAAAAAGAAATTTGAAATGCTTGCTAAGGATTTCTATGTGCTTGTTTTTCCCGTTCTAGGATTTGGGGGAAGTTTTTAATTTGCCTTTTGTTATTTATCCTTTGAGCATCCAGATGTTCAAATACTCTTGTGCCTATTCTGTGCCAGCCATTGTTCTCAGAACCAGAATTCTGCCATGAGTCAGCCAAATGCAGACACCATCACACACATTTCAGATACGTGGACGAGTTTCCTCTTAGAGAACAGAAGAGTCTGAAATAGAGTCAGAGTACCTGTTTGATGTATCAATTTCACATTTGCTATATTGACAGAAACAAAAGTATTATACCATATTTTAACACACAAAAGTATTATATCATATTTTAACATACTAACATTTGCTTGTATTACATAACTAAGCTGCTTTTTCAATCTGTATAATCAGTAATTAATCAACAATCACATTCAGTATTCAGGGTTTTATCATACTGGTTTTTTTACTCTATATAAGCTATGTAAAATAATTTTACATATATACATAGTGTCCCTCACTATGTCATTTTCAAAATATTACTCCATCATTGTGTACTCTAAATTATATACAACCACCTCTGGGTGAAGTTCAGGCTGCCTAAATACAGTCCCTCCCATCATTTCATGAAACTTTGACACACATAATTTATAGTCAGTATATGATGTGAATCTTCAGGTGGAAAATGGTCTAGTTTTTAATGGTCAGCTTTATAGTTTAATAATCACTTTTCATTTGGTCTTCAGACTCATATATTCCTGGAAGCCTTTAAGCCTCTTACCCAAATAACGGACAGATATTTGCATGAGACACTATGCTGTAGGGACCTCAGAATGAGTCAGTTTATTTTGCTTTGAGCTACTCTTTTTTGATGGTAAGATGAAATTGAAAGAAGTACTAGCTACTAGTTACAGGGTTGAGAACCATTTACAAATTAAAGTATTTTTATAAAAATTAACACTAAGAGAGGTAGGAGGGGAGAGGGTGGGAAAAAGGAGGGAAGGAGAATAGGGTGGGAAGTATCATTAGCTCTTAAAACTGTACATATGAAATACATGAAATTTGTTCCCTTTATGTAAATTTTAAAAAGTTATAAAAAGAAATTAAAGCATTTTTTATCAAGTGTCACAGCCTTTGTCTGAATATTAAATTACATGGGATGACTTAGCATAAAGATATTTTTTAAGTATCTACTTACACATTCACCTGTTAATGTAACAAATTAGGCACAGCTGATGGATTTTGAAAATAGCAGGTGTCAGCCTCTGTTAAAATCAATCAGTAGCAAGATTGTATATATTAAATCCTATATCATGTCATGAAAATTTATTTATACTTTAACCACGAATAAGCATAACTGTCAGCTTTGCTATTGATGTGTTTCAACTCCAGATATTTTACTGAACACTAATTTTTTAAATTTCAAAGTTTGCAGCATCATTGAGAAAAACTATCCAAATGCATTCTATCATTCTTTTCAAAAATAATTTACTGGGGCCAGCGCTGTGGCATAGGGGGTCCTGCCACGCTGGTATCCCACAGGGGTACCAGTTTGAGTTCTGTCTGCTCCACTTCTGATCCAGCTCTCTGGTATGGCCTGGGAAAGCAGTAGAAGAAGGCCCAAGTCCTTGGGCTCCTGCATCCACCTGGGAGTTTTGGAAGAAGCTCCTGGCTCCTGGCTTCAGATTGGTCCAGTTCCGGCCATTGTGGCCATCTGGGGAGTGAACTAGCAGATGGAAGACCTCTTTCACTCTCTATCTGTTTTTCTGTAACTCTGATTTTCAAATAAATAAATGAATAAATCTTTTTAAAAACTATTTCATTTTATTTAATAACTATTACTTTAATAGCTTATTAATTTAATTTAATAATTATTTAATTATTGCTTAGAGTTGAATATTATCTTGAAAATACCATTTTGTTTAGTCCTTTGCATTTTAAGAATTAATGAGGCTTTTTTTAACAAAAGTTTCAGAATTTATATTTACTTTTTAAGATTTATTTTTATTTATTTGAAAGGCACAGTTATAGAGCGAGAGGGAGAGACAGAGTGAGAGATCTTTTATCTGCTGGTGTACTCCCTAAATGACAACAAGGGCCAGGGCTGGGCCAGATCAAAGCCAGGAGCCAGGAACTTCTTCCAAGTCTCCCACATGGGTGCAGGGGTCCAGAGACTTAGGCAGTCTTCTGCTACTTTCTCAGGCAGGGAGTGGGATCAGAAGAGGAGCAGCTAGGCCTCAAACTGGCGCCCATCTGGGATGCTGGTGTCGCAAATCGAAGCCCATATGAGATGCCATGTCGGCATTTATATTTCCAAATAAATATGCTTTTAAATAGTCTTACTGGTACAGTATGCATTTATTCTAATGACAAAATCATTTGGCAGCCATCTCAAACTCTATTTTGATATTGATTATGAAATCTGTTTTTACTTATCAAAAAATATAATCTTTCCTTCTAGTTAATTTTTGTTAAAATGTGATCACTGCGGTAGGCATTGTGGTGCAGTGTGTTAAGCTGATGCTTAGGATGCTGGCATTGCATATTGGAGGGCCTGGTTTGGTTCCTGGCTCCTCTGCTTCCAACCTTCCTTCCTACAAATGTGTCTGGGAAGGCAGCAGATGGTGGTTCTCATACTTGAGTCCCTGCCACCTATGCGGGAGTCCAGATGGAATTCTGAGCTCCTGGCTTCAGCCAGGCCAGTCCTAGATCTTGCAGGCATCTTGGAGAGCAAACCAACATGGCAGATAGATCTCTCTCCCCACCGCCCAATCTACTTCTTTGTTTCCTATAAATAACTAAATATTTCTAAAAATGTGACCACTAAGATTATTCACCAAACTTGGCCTTTGAATGGTGTTCAACTGTCTCTAAAACTTAAATCCCTCCTCTTTCTTCTTTTTCATGGACATAGGTTTATCACCATTAAAAATATTCTGAAGAATCCATTTCACACACTTGCCCAGTTAACCTTTTCCACTTCAACTTAATCATTTTAATACATACTAATTTATCTGGAGACAGTTTAGTATAGTATATTTAAAATTATCTAATTGAATAAGAGTATAATATCCAACTGTAATGTCTTCAAAAAGTTATTAAATAATAATTATAATTGTTAGTAAACAGTCTGGCCAAAAGCTTTCTATTTTTATTTTATTTTATATAAGCAGACTTGTGCCACATAGGATTTGAAGAACGGTGCTTCAGAGAAGTTTGTAAATCATAGTCTAATAAAATACAAGTATAGAGATACAGAGGTATGTGCCATGTGGATCCTGAGCACTCAGCATACCTTAGTTGGGAAAATTATTGGCATCAGTCGCTGTGCCATTTTATCTTCCATTTTCAGTATTAGTAGATTGAACTTCACGGTATGGGCAAATATTGAGTTCTGCCACACTTTTGAAAGATCCGTTACATGAGGCATTGCATTTTTCTTATAGTTTATTTGCTATATTGGCAATTTAAGATCTGTACCTACCAGTAGCCTTTGCTCAAAACTAATTCATATGCCAGGCCCAGTTCTAATATGAGTCAAATAATTTACATGAGTCAAATCAGTAAATCCTCATAACAGATTTTTGGAGGTAGATTCCCTTATCTCCATTTTTCTGTTGTGGAAACTAAGTCTCAGAGATTGAATAATTTGGCCAGTGTCATTGAAGGAACTGAACATTTAAGCCCCCACAGTCTTTGTCTAGAGTGTGTGTTGTTGACCATTCTATTGCACTGCTCTCAGGAAATCATAAACATAGGATTTATAGCAACTGCATTTTTCGCTTATTTTCTTTAGTGATGGAGGTAGAGGAGTAAACCCACGGGTGAGGGTGGTGGCAGGGAGGGCAGCAAGGCTCGTGCCAGTGGCCTTTGACAGCTCAGTTAGAATTCAGGATGCTTGTTAGTAAGGTTTCACACCTTCTGCTTTACTTGAGTATGTAGCTTAATTTCTGTCTGGATCATTTTAATCCTGTTTTATGGTCCCTATTTCATGAAACATTTTTGATAAATTCTTTTGTTTTTACAGAAACTCAAACAGAAGAATCAACAGCTGAAGCAAATTATGGATCAATTACGAAACCTCATCTGGGATATCAATGCCATGTTGGCCATGAGAAACTAAGCTGATGTTTAAACGTCCTGCTTTACACGTTATTCTGTGTTTTTTTTCCTTTCGAAGAAGATTATTTATCTGTTTTTATTTTAGTCAATAGACCTAATTTTCCTATTTTTACATTGTAGTTTTTATGTTAAAGGATTGTTTTTAAAAAATGATTTCACAGAAGAATATTGTAATAAACTTTGAAAGGATTTGTGTTTTTGTTAATCTTCATGAATTGAATAATTGTTTTTTAAAAGCAAAATAAAATTTTGTAAATAAATTTTTAAATTTGATCAATGGTTTTTCTAATTTCAGTGACTCACAAGAATATGTAGATATTTTTATAGATGAAAGTATGCAGTACAATCAGTCTGTGGCACAAATTAATTAATTTCCATTTTGGCTTTTTTTTTTCAAATTTATTCTCAAACCAGTTAAAAGAAAATAGTTAACTTGTATATTGCTATAAGTAGATGAAAATGACTATTATATTTGGTTGTGTTTTTTTTGACAGGCAGAGTTAGACAGAGAGAGAGAAACAAAGGTTTTCCTTTTTCCGTTGGTTCACTCCCCAAGTGGCTGCTATGGCTGGCGCGTTGTGGCCGGCGCACTGTGCCAATCGGAAGCCAGGAGCCAGGTGCTTTCTCCTGGTCTCCCATGCAGGTGCAGGGCTCAAGGACCTGGCCATCCTCCACTGCCTTTCCAGGCCACAGCAGAGAGCTGGACTGGAAGAGGAGCAACCGGGACAGACTCTGGCGCCCCATCCAGGACTAGAACCCGGTGTGCCAGCACCGCAGGCGGAGGATTAGCCTAGTGAGCTGTGGCGCCAGCCTATATTTGGTCTTAATTGAAACGATCTGTCTCGAAAAGGGGAAAAAATCAATGATCTGAGAATGGCATGAGCTGAAATCACCGCTATATGCTTGTCTACTAACTGCCAAGAAAAAAGCACCTGATTTTTCATAGACGTCCCAAAGTAATCATGAATGTGTTTTGGAGACAGTGTGTTTTTAAGACCATAAATGATACAGTTCTATATGACAGGTGCTGCTGGGTTTGTTTTTTTTTTTTTCTTTTTTTTTTTTTTTTTTGTTCTATAATAAGTTTATGGGTCTTTGCAGAGAACGGATTTCTCAGATTATATATCCTCAGATAAGAGAGTTGAATTCTTCTCAGGAATTTTTTTTTAGCCTGATTCAGAAGCCCGGAACTATAGGACTGAGTTCTCACTCTGAAATGCATCTGTTAGACTTCTCTCGCACTAAAGTAAAGCTTCTCTAGGAAGTCACACCAGAAATGTAGGCTGCTTCCTCTTGGGAGGGGGACTGGATGCCTGAGGATAAGAGTGAAAAAAGGCCCTGACATCACTGCATGTGTGTGTTGTCTGAGCAAGCGCGGTGTTCTGTGGGTGAGGAGCTTCCCACAGTGGGAAGTTCTGCAGAGCTGTAGGCCAGAAGGTGAAGTACATGAAGCTATGACAGAAAAATTAGTTCCAATAGTCCAACTATAAAATACATTCTTTGCATTGATAGTATTAGAATAATATTACACTATTGTTTTTATATTGGTAGTTACTGTTGGAAATTTACTATTGCTGTTTACTCCTCTGAATTTATTGTTTTGAAAGATGTTTTAATGGGTTTGATATTTTCAGTGATCACACTGAGCTGCTTAGATATTCGAAATGCTATATACTCCTAGAGGGAATGTGGAGAATGCTTTGTTTGGGCCTTAGTTCTGTAGAAAATGTCTCAGAAAGTAGTCAGTGCTGCTCTACTCTACCACACAGGTGTCGCTCCAAGTTCTGGGAGTTTCTTTTCTCAAGTGAGGATTGAGACTGGTTTACCCAGTCACTCACAGTCTACTTAGACCACTTATGAATATGGTTATTAAATAACCTAGATCCTACTCTCAACTTTTTCTTAAGGAAGAGCAGGCTAATATATTGAAGAGCAAAGGAAGATGAATTCAATGTGTGTGTGTGTGTGTGTGTTTGACAGGCAGAGTGGACAGCAAGAGAGAGACAGAGAGAAAGGTCTTCCCTTGCCGTTGGTTCACCCCCCAATGGCCGCTGTGGCTGGTGCGCTGTGGCCGGCGCGCCGCGCTGATCCAAAGCCAGGAGCCAGGTGCTTCCTCCTGGTCTCCCATGTGGGTGCAGAGCCCAAGCACTTGGGCCATCCTCCACTGCACTCCTGGGCCACAGCAGAGAGCTGGACTGGAAGAGGAGCAACTGGGACAGAATCTGGTGCCCCGACCGGGACTAGAACCCTGTGTGCTGGTGCCACAGGCGGAGGATTAGGCTATTGAGCTGTGGTGCCAGCCCGTGTGTGTTTTCAATAAGGCAAATTAATCTCAGTTATCTCATCAATAAAATCATTGGTGAGATTAGTTGATATTATATTCTGTTAAGATTTTGGTTACAAATGTTAGAACCTTACTTCAAATGGATTAAATGCAAAAGGTGATTAAAAACTGATAGCTCCTTTATCAAAAAAAGATGCTAGAGAAGAGCTCACAGGAAAAAAAATAATTCAGGAACCAAAGCTTGATAAATTAGAAGCAAGATTCAGTGACCCAAGGTTATGTATCCACCTTTAATTTCTGCTTATCTTTCTTTACTCCATTGTCTCATTGCAGACAGACTTTCTCCAAATGGGAATGAAGATGGCCTTCCTACTCTCTTACCTTTACATCTTTTCTGTATCCTGACCCTAGAGCTGAGCTAGTTCCCTCTCCCCTCACTCTAAATTAGGAAATCCTAGAATGGACTCTCAAAAGCTTGGGTGAACCAACCTGTAGGCCCACTGTGTACACAGGTCTTATACTTAGACTAACATAGCTTATAAACCCATCTTTGTGAATTGGAATTAGGTAAGTGAGTCATGGAAATTACCAAGAATTAGGTAAGTGAGTCATGGAAAAATATACAGGGAACAAATATTAGAATAAAAGGAGAATTACTAGGAATAGTTACAAGAAAAGCCAGCAATGGCAACCACAGTCCACTGGTGTATTTCTTTGGTTATACTTTCACAGACATACTAGTCACTCAAAGAAGCCCCCCAAATGTTTGCCGAAAACAAAATGCATCATTGACTATCATGGAGAAATTACTTTTTACTGAATTTGTAGACTTCTGTGTTAAAAATATTTTGTAGCTGTTTGGATTAATTGCCATGCAGTCTTGTCAGATCTTGATTATCCTGGGTCAAAGTGATAGGAAAAAGCTAAGAGGAAAACTCCAACCTGTTGGTAAGGACATTATCTTTAAAGTGATTTGGAAATCTACAGCCTTGATCATTCAGACAGTAGATCCCCTGGCACCCTTACAAGCCAAGATGTGTGAACTTGACATTTTGATGTAGTTCCAATGTGAGTAATTTATTTTCTTTCACTAAATTCCCACTGAAGTTTAAGCCAGACAGAAGGGTTTTTCAGCCCTAAACAAAAATGTGTGCTTGTCCTAAAGCCTCAGAGAGTGTTATCCCGAGTGTTAAATTTACCCAACACAACAGGATGCCTTAAATTTTTGTCTAATCCTCTAAAACACTAGTGTATCAAAGACTGATATTTTTAACCCTAGATTGAAAGTTTTCTAGGCGTGATTTTTTAAAACATGCTAGCAGTCTAATTTTTTAAAACCTTTTTAAGCTAAAGAATTAGTGATTAGATACATTTAATATTTTTATAGTTTACATTTTCACATAGAATTGACATTGTGTACTGAGACAAGGGATAAAAAGGATTTTTTTTATCAAATTCTGCTGCTGATGATACATAGTTTTAATTCTAAAAAGTACCTGTAAACTTAGAAAGCATAAATTATATTTTCTCTGTACTTTTTAGTCTATTATGACACTAGATCACAAGACAACCAAGTAACATACCCTTTATTAGAATTACCTAAGTCTTTATTAAGTTTTTCAAATGCTAGTTTGAGACAATACCTCTTCAACTTTAGTATGTACAAGAACCACTTGGGGGACATTTTAAAAAATATATAGATTTGGATTTATCACAAATATACTGAATCAGAATCCCTAAGATAGAGGTCTGAAAATTTGTGTATTTAACAAGTTTTCTAGGTTACCTGTCACTGACACTGAAAAATATTGTTTTAAGTAATTCAGTGAGAATTTTTAGCAGTATTTTAGTATGAAAAACCATTCAAAATAAGCAGTAGTGATATATATTATGACATACTTAGAGTTCTGGCTTTTCAAGTATTAAAAATTATAGTCTACCAGTATATCAGCAGTTCTCCGCCTTGGCTGCACATAAGAATTAACTGGGGCAATGTTAAAGTTCCCTGTGCGAAAGCCACACCCACACCAATTAAATCATAGTTCTGGAGCAGGGTCCAGGCATGTGTGTTTTAAAGTTCCCCAGGTGATTCCAATGTGAAGCCAAGGTAAAAACCATTACTCTATATTGTCTCGTAGGCATGCAGAGAATCTTAACGGATTGTTTTCTCCAGAAAGTTTTAAATATTTGGAGCAAGGAATAGCTATCTACCTTTTTTTTAAAAGAGAGACTTATTTATTTGATAGAGAGAGAAACAGAGATCTTCCATCCACTGGTTCACTCCCCAGATGGCCACAACGTCCTAAAGCCAGGTGTCAGGAGCTTCATTCAGGTCTCCCACGTAGGTGATGGGGGCCCAAGCACTTGGAACATTTTCCACTGCTTTCCCAGGCCATTACCAGGGAGCTAGGTCAGAAGTGGAGTGGCCAGGACTCGAACTGGTGGCCATATGGGATGCCGGCATCACAGGCAATGGCTTTACTACAACCCCGGGCCCATATATAGTGTATTTTTTAAGAATATTTCACTAACCCTGAGCTGCTGAGTGTCCGCGGTTAAGGACTCTCAATCTTGTCATCTACTGTTGTACCACTAAGGGAAACACAGTTGAGAATTTTTACAGGCAAAAGGAAAAATGGGCGTTGCTACATGGTGTCTGTCCTTAAATTTCATAACACTTCTAAGATATTACAGAGGTTGAATGAGGCCAAAAGGAAGGCTACATTTCTCTTTGTTGCATCCTAGTCATGGCCACTTCTTGCTTTAGACCGATAAAAATAACTAGCCTGGATTTATATTTTACTACCCTAATAGTCATTTATTAATCAGCTACAGGCACCAGGCATAAGGCTGGGGACTGGGCATACTGACATAGTAAGGACCATTTTTAGAGGTTATGGAGCATAAGGTAAAAGAACCATTCATATGCAAGGTCTTCCCAAAAATTCACAGAGATCACATAATATGCATGATTTCATTTTTTGCACCAAAATAAACACCTTTTAATTGAATTGAACTTCATGAAATGCACAAGTTCTAGGTGGTCAAGAGACTTCACATTCACTAATTGGACATATCTCAACCAACCCAAAGCACCAGTGAACTGCTTTTCTTCATTGATAATGAGATTTTCATGGAATCTGTAGAGGAGACATCAGATTTCAAGTGAGAGGTCTCTTTTCCATGGGGTACCACACAAAATATCTCAGTAGTTAAAAAGTTATGCCAAACCTAACAATCTAACTTCAGATAAAGATACAGGAAGGCAGCTCTATAAAATGTTCAACTCCTGAAGACGAGACTGTAGCACTGCTCTGACTGCAATAAGGTGTGGGAAATAGTTTTCAAAACAGCTTTGAGATGGGGGGAAGGAAAGCCATTTGTGAAAGCTCAGTACCTAAGATCTACAGATGGCAGAGCTAACAAATAAATCAATTAAAGAGTGCAAAGTGTGAACAGAAACATAAATGTGAATTAAAACCGTTCAGACTTCAAGCTATGTATGAAGTAAGCATTTTAACCACTAACACTAAAATTTTAAATTGAATTCTCTGATGAAACAGAAAGCTGGTATAATTGCCTGAGCAAAGGGTGGTTGGAGAGGTACAGCTGGCGAGGAAAAAAAAAATAAATGTGTGTCTGTGTTTTGAATAGACAGTAAAAGCATGACAGATGAATAAAAAGGGCTTGCCAAGGTACTAACAATAGTCCAGGTGAGAAATAACTAAAGCATAAAACAGTCGCAGTGGCAGAACTTGAATTAAGCAGTAGCAAGTTTTTTTCCTGTGATGCTCTCATCTAGATGGATTTCTGCACGTGGCTGTTTCTTGCCCACACATGCAAAGTTGGAGCTGTGCAGTCTGTTGGCCTAAGGAGGTCAAAAAGTTTGAAGTGTTTCTTGGAGCTCCTGACCTCTGTTTTGAGCATTATTTTTTTCTTGGACCTGTAAATGATTTTGTAGCAAGTATTCTGAACCAGTGTAGGGTTATTTCTTTGCTTGATTACAACACTTTCTGTTCTTCAGGGGCAGGAGGTAGGGAAGGTTCTTCCAACTCCGGTGGAGCTTGACTAGGTCACCTCAGCTCATGGAGAAGTCTCACCCCCTCCCACAGCTGAGTCTTGATAACTGGGCAAGAATGTGGCCCCTGAAGACAAATTGCCTGAATCCCAGCTCAGCCTCTTACAAGCTACAATTTTTTAAACATGCTTATGACTTGATTTTCTCTTCTGTGGAATGAACAAAACATGTTTTCGCATGGGTATTATTTTCAAACTAGCTCTGAGGAAAGTTTATATCGACAAGAACCAATACTTAAAATCTACCAATGCCTTGCCTAACAGACAACTCCATCAGTTGCAAGAATGAGATGATATCAGGGTTTGGTATTATGCCCCCAGGGAGAGGAGAAGAGTGTCTGTGCATGTCAGGCATCATGACCCTACCGGAATTTAAAAAACAATTCAACTCATCCTCCTTTATTCCCTCTTCCCCTAGTCCAGTCCACTCTCCCTGCAGTAGTCCATGTTCCTCACACTCAGAGAATTCCAGACACACAGATGAATCACCAAGACCACTTTCTTTGCCAGGAAAGCCCTGGCTCCTCATCCTACCGTGAGCTTTCTTGATCCCTGGATGCCTTGTCTCCTCTCTTTCTGTCTGGCTAAATCCTTAACCATTCTTCAAGGCTCATCTCAAATCCCACAGCTGTCCCCAAAATCATTCCACACTGATTTCCTCCTTCCTGGAACTCTGGGGACTGTCAGCAAACCAATATATCTTACTCTCAGCTACTTATTATTTTATATTTATTTATTTACTTAATTTGAGAGGCATAGACAGAGATACCGAGGGAGATCCTACTCTTTGGTTCACATCCCCAAAGGCCTACGACAGCTAGGACTGGGACAGGGTAGTAGCCAGGAGTTGGGAACTCAATCTGTCTCTTCCACATGGATGACAGGGATCCAGCTACTTGAGCTATCACCTGCTTTCTCCCGGGGTGTGCATCATCAGGATGCTGGAATCCAAGCTGAGCCGGACTCAAACTCAGGCACTCTGATAGGATGCAGGTGTCCCAGCTGGCTTAGTGACTTCCAGGACAAATGCTTACCCCTACCCTCTGCTTTTATGCTCACCTAACCTTATGGACATGACCAGAATGTAGGTTTTATTAAAACGCTCCTTTTGCAAATGAGGAAACTGAGATTAAATAATTGCCCTTGGGATAGGATTGGTACTGACAGAAGCAAGGTTCAAAACTGTTTACTTTTACTATAAAATAATGCTTATGGAATACTATGTTCCACTGCCACCCTTAAAGGAGTGCCTTTGCTTGGCTATGTATGTTCCAGAATGTTTTGGAAATTGATACTGTGTCTCTGTCTCCAAG
Organism: Oryctolagus cuniculus; assembly: GCF_964237555.1. Lineage (NCBI taxonomy): Eukaryota > Metazoa > Chordata > Mammalia > Lagomorpha > Leporidae > Oryctolagus > Oryctolagus cuniculus. The sequence continues at coordinate 143,248,919 of NC_091437.1, forward strand.
AAGTAAGCACAATTTATGGCCGCTGTATTTTAAGCAATATTTTGGTTCTGAATTTGGTGAGATGTCACAGTTCCGTGACCTCAATCTTATGGTCAGTGGAGGCAGCTGTAGTGGGACGCCCTTGACCAGCAGGTGGCCTGATTCAGCACCAGGTTCTGCTAAAGCACAGCCACATTTACAAAGAAATGGTTCTCTGCATCTTTTTTTTTTTTTTTTTTCCGACAGGCAGAGTGGACAGTGAGAGAGAGAGACAGAGAGAAAGGTCTTCCTTTACCATTGGTTCACCCTCCAATGGCTGCCACGGCCAGTGCGCTGCGGCCGGCGCACCGCGCTGATCCGATGGCAGGAGCCAGGTACTTCTCCTGGTCTCCCATGGGGTGCAGGGCCCAGGGACTTGGGCCATCCTCCACTGCACTCCCAGGCCACAGCAGAGAGCTGGCCTGGAAGAGGGGCAACCTGGACAGAATCCGGCACCCTGACCTGGACTAGAATCCAGTGTGCCGGCGCTGCAGGTGGAGGATTAGCCTAGTGAGCCGCGGCGCCGGCCTAGAAAAATATTTTAAAAAAATAGATGAGACCTCTCACTGTCTATAAGGCTCTCTTACTAACTCTGCCTGGCCAAACAAACAAACAACTAGATAAGAGGAAATGACAAGTTGTCAATTCTACCCCTCTTCAACATCTCCCTGTAAGGGAGGGCCATTTTGGACGCTGGGTTGAGCAGGAAAGAATTCTGCAGGAGGGCTTCAGAGCAGAGCCACAACTGCCTTCTTCCCTCTTGGGAATTGAAAGAGACCAATACTCTTTCAATTTCACTCAAGAAGGAGCGAGACTGCAAGGGCCATTGTTGTCCTGACAATGGAAGATGATTTTCATAGACAAGCTGATTGCCTTCTAAGAGGCAGAAAAATAAAGCCGATTTCAACACTATCCGAGTCTATGAGAGCTGCCACTTCTGAAGGGACAAAGAGAAGGCAAACACAGTTGAGGCAGTTTACATGCAGCTTCTTTCCTCCATCTGGGAAGAAAATGGGTAGAAAATGGGCTTCACAATATTTTCCGATCAGATCAATGAACATCTTGTGCAAGGTTCTGGTGATCCTTGTGACCTACTGGAGCTTATAGAAACTTGGAAGATGTTAGCAGGAAAACCTTTCAGAATGAGGCTTAAACCAACCTAGACCGATGTAGAGAGGGTTTTTAATTGTCGGCTATCCTCAGTCAACAGACCCTTTCCCGAGCCGTTACATTCTACTGTAATGAATCTCCCTCCCCAGAGAAGGCAAAAGCAGTCAGCTCCCTCTCAAAGCACTGACAAGGATGGAAGGAGATAAGTGTATAAAGGTAGATATGTATGCAATTTTAAACTTTTTACTTCTTTTCATTATATTTTGAAGGCAGAGAGAAAGAGAGAGAGAGACAGAGAGAGATCCTATCCATTGATTCACCTCCTATCCACTGATTCACTCCCCAAATGCCTGCAACCTCAGGTGCTGGACCAGGCCTAAGCCAAGAGCCTAGAACTCAGTCTAGGCCTCTCACCTGCTGCCTCTTAGATCGTGCATTGGCAGGAAGCTGGATTGGAATTAGAGGACCTAGGACTCAAACCAGGCACTCTGATATGGGATGCCTGTGTCCCAAGTGGTGACTTAACTGCTGTACCAAAAAATCTGCCCCTAGGTCTGTATGTTAATACACAATATTTATATTTACATATAAAGTAGTACTATAAAGCACTATAAAGTACAATCATCATTGTACTGTTTAGTGACTGCATCAGAGGATTCATCAAATAGCTGTGGCAATATTCATATTCTACCAAAAGTAGTGACACTTCCAATTTTTGTGCACATTTAACTAAAATGTACTGAATATCTATCCACTGCGAGGAGGTAGCATTAGGTCAGGTACCTATGCAGATCAAATCATTTAATTACCTTTACAGCTCCCAGAGGGCATTAGCTTCACTTTTTACATAAAAAACTTAAACTCTAAGAGATTACATAGCTGATGTGTCAGTTAGGGTGCTTTAAACTATAGGAAATGATACCTAACCATAGCTTAACCCAAAATCACTTTTAGACTTCCCCTTTAGGAAGGGGTCTGGACATCTGGGTCCCAGGGTTGGGTCACCCTGGCTCCATCCATCCTTATGATATGATGTAACTAGGCAGTTAAAGTTTAGGTGAGCAGACACTCTGGAACTCTTGTAGGCCTGCAATATAACCCTGTCTCTCTAACTGTAGTCTTGATATACCCACCTTCCTAGGATGCACCTGTTGCACCCAGAAGCAGGGCTCATGGTCAGACCCCACTCTGGTTGTTTATCCAACTGGGGTACTACCCACTTCCTTATAAAATAAATGGAAGTCAGGAGAGAGTTCTCTTTCTGCCATGGAACATAAGTGGACATACTGCTCTTGTTTTCTCCGTGTCTGCCTGGACCAGTCTTGGACAGACTTCTCCCACTCTCACTTAGAGGTCCCATTTTTGTTTTTTCCTCTGTGTTTGTTATTAATGGGAAATCTTCTGGCCCACTCACATGGGTATGTCTCTGTGTGAGGTGGCCCATATATACACATGAATGGGTGTTCATTCCCTCACTGTTAAATAAATTCTGTTCTTATTCGCACAAAATACCATCTCCATTTGTGTTTCTATCTCTTCATAAAGTAAGAACTTGGATTGGAAGTTAGTATATTCATGGCCACATCACTTCCACACCTCCCTCCCTGGAGCGTTGGCTTCTTGTCTTGTGGTCGTGTGATGGCTATGGAAGCTCCATTCATCACTTAACTCCAATGCCAAGACCATTGGCAAGAAAGAGAAGAGCAGAGGCATCTGTTGTTGCAGCATCAGTTTTCATCAAGAAAGAAGCATTTTCTCAGGGCCCCTTAACAGAATTCTCTTTAAATCCAAGTTGGTAGATACGGATCACATGCATACCCGTGACCATAAGGGATGATGACAGGGTGCATATATAGAATTCAGACATTGTCATTGTGGGTGGCTGCTGCCAGGAAGGCAGGGAGAAGGGGAGAGAGAGAAGGCGAAAGAGGAAATCTCCTGCCACGCTGGCCCACAGCCTCTTGAACCAGAATCACATTTTAACAAGATCCTGAGAGGATAAATATGGATATTATGTTTTGAGGAGCCCGTTGCAAATCTGTAAACTAACTCATTTACACAGAACGGTCTTCCACCTGTCCAACCTGGACCACTGAACTGGGATTTGATTAAAGTTTCTAATTGGCTTCAAAATGTGTACTCCTTTTCACAGCATCGCCATTGTTCCCTGCGTTTACCTTTACCCCTGGGTTGCTCTGGATGGCGCCCTTCCGTGTTGTTCTGGAGCCAACTGGGTCATGCCCTTGACCACGTAGTCCGAATGCCCCATCCCAACTTTTTCTTCAAAGATATCATGTTGGTGGCAAGAAATTGGCCATGGCTAGAGTATTTACATCACTGAAATAAGAAAATGGATCATTTTCTCCTCCCCTAGGGAACTGGCTTATAGCACTTCAGGGACTATGCGTGGTTTATGTCAGGGATGATGGCTCCTTGGCATAATGCCATTGTATAAGCATCCCAATCGTATTGTTACTTCAAATATATTCTACCTTTTCTCTAATAGCCAAAGTAAATATTTTTTTCATTCTGTCCCTGGGAGAAATGGAGAACATTTTGCTACCACCTAATTGATCAGTGAAATGTTATCACCCTACAATTTTAATATGCATAACAATCATCTGTGGTGTTTGCTAGAAGTACTCTTTTGTAGCTTCAATTCCAGAATTTTTATTTAGTGGGTATGTAATTAATTGGATCTGGAATTATGTGTTTTATTGGTTTTTAATTTTTTTTAATTTGAAAGGTAGGGTTATAGACAGAGATAGAGAGACAGAGAGAAAGGTTTTCCTTCCGTTGCTTCACCCCCAAATGGCCACTATGGCCGGCGCTGCACCAATCTGAAGCTAGGAGCCAGATGTTTCTTCCTGGTCTCCCATGCGGGTGCAGGGGCCCAAGCACCTGGGCCATCCTCCACTGCCTTCCTGGGCCACAGCAGAGAGCTGGACTGGAAGAGGAGCAACTGGGACTAGAATCCGGCGCCCACATGGGATGCTGGCGCTGCAGGTGGAGGATTAACCAAGTGAGCCACAGCGCCCGGCCCCTGGAATTATGTTTTTAAAAGGTACTCCAAGAAATTGTCATGCAGATAGTCTTTAGACAATACCTTGAAAATAATCATTAAAGGGCATATCCCCATGGAAGCAGCTCTCTGCATTCCCCTGGGTTCTGAGCTTTCTTCCCCTCTCCCACCACTGCTCATCCTCCCCAATGCTCTGAGAAATATACTCAAAGAAAGAAAACTCTATTAACCAAATACCCCAACGCTGAACTCAGTTCTGTATTACCAAGTTACAAATGGCCACCTTATGGCTATTTGTTCTGTTAGCAGTGGGTTAAGTAGTATGACATCTACACTGTTGGATTTTTCCATCAGAAAACAGAGTTCTTTGGAAAGCTTCAAGCTGCCGGTTTTCTAAGGATATTATCAACCAAAAGCAGTAATGCATTCTCGGAGCCTTTGGCTCAAGGTTTCCCAATCACATTGTTATTATTCTAGAGGGTTTGGGAAATTGTATGTTCGCTAATAATAACATAAAAGAAACACACAAATAGAAGCACACAGAAAAGAAGTGATTTGCTGAAGGCTCTTTGAAGGAGTTGGTGACAGTTATCTCATCTGTTCTAGGCCAATAGAGTTAGATCTAGTCTATCAGGCTTCACTGAATAGAAATCAGGGAATTTTCCATCAAAATGCATATTCTTGACTTCTGAAAAAGTTGAACCTGTTAGTATTTACACAATTTCGAATCAATTCACTCATTTGCATACCTGCAATTTTATCAATTTATAGCCCACTTATAAAAGCGTGGTGCTATCTGGACCTCTGGTGTTCCTTGGAGAGAAAGATAGCTGGATGCTTGCAGTAAGCTTCCCTGCAGTGTGGCTTTTTGACTAAATGCTAGTGAACCACCTCCTTCAATGAGTATATAAATCGGGGCAGCTAACATGTTTCTATAGGTTCGTTGGTGATTGATTTAAATGATACTATAGGCCACATCACTGATCTTAGAAATGGGCAACTCACACCAGATTTTGCCATGATCTGAGGCAAAAAGGATCAATTCTACGTTTGAGAGATATCAGTGAGAAGGACACAGGAGGAAACAGCCCCTTCCACTGAAAGGTGGAACTTGCCACTACTACCTCCTAAGCAAACCTGAAGTTCTCCTCTCCTAAAGCCCTTATCTCCTTGGCAAACTCATTTTTCAGTTTACTTCTCTTGGGGTCCCTTTTGCATCATGACTGCAGCACCACACATTATCCAATCACCCTCCAAGAAACAGATACAGAAAATCACTAGTAGAAGTCATCCTAGAGATCCCTGAAACCAGTAGGTGGCCACCTGTAGCCTTAAAGCCTGTGGTTCAGACTTGTTACTGCCCTTTAGTGCAAACATGTATCAATCGGTGAGAGAGAGAGCTCTATTCTACTTTCCAATGAATACCATGTAATAATATTAGCCTGATTCAGATTCCTTCTGTTACTCATTCTATAGACCATGAAACAGTCCTTGAAGGGATAAGCAATTTTCCCAAGATTACCAAGTTCAAAGGCATTAAAATCAAATGCTCTTTCTTGGTGGGTCACAGCACAACGCACAGGTGTTCAGGGAGTCTTCACTCATCCTGAGATGAGGCAGCTCATCAGAGTTCACCGAGAAAACAGCCCAGTTCCCAGCCCAGTTGTCTGTCCCCCTAGCAGGTAACACATTTCTTCAGCGGCAGGGAATGGCTCAGCTTTTCCTTTCTAGGGTCCAGAGAGAAACTCCTCCCTGCAGCCCCCAGTGGCACCTGAGAACCCAAAGGTCAGAATTTCCACTCTTCTTTTGATGCTTTCCAGCACTAGGACGCAAACTACCAGCCTGCCACGTGGTGATTTGTCAGCGTGAGGATGTTGTGGCTGCTCCCCAGAAGGCGAGTATGTTCTCACTTGTCTCAGGTGAGATGCACACTTCTTTTCACAGCAGCCCATTAGCTGGTCAGGTTCCAGCCTGCTCATCTCATTTCCCGAAGGAAATGTCTCTACCTTCCACTCCATTTTCACATCTTCCTAACCTTTCTAGTCGCCTCTAAGAACCCTCGTTCACACCACAGCCTTTCCGAAGTACACACATACGTGCTTGTGTTATCATCTGCGTAGTGGTTATAACCAAGGATAATTTCTCCCTACCTTAGATGCTAAATTCATGTTGTGTTCTTTACATTGTGGGCGTGTCCACCCAGGGATTCCTGCGGCTTCTCTCCAACTCCATTTCTTCCCATCTTCCACTCCTTCCTCCTTCTTTTACAGGTTTCTCTCCCTTTCCCTTTTCTGTACCCATTTACCTTCTAGGTGACGGGTTGTTAGTAGACACATTCAGTCTTTGTTAGGTTCAACCTTGTGAAGCACTAACTGTGCATCCCACTCATCACCATGTCATGTGATTCACCAAAACAAAAATCTCTATAATCAACTCTCAGAATGCAAATATGAGTAATAGTGGTGGTGACAGTAGTAGTGATAGCAATAATAATAATGATGGCATTCTGATAATAAGGAAAAGGGAAAAGCAGAAGGGAGGGCCTTAACAGAAGAAAAAGAAGGAAGAAAAATTTAAGAAAAACCAGAGAGTCACTAATAACTAACATTAATTGAAGAACTCAGTATCATATACCCTGCAGAGATTCAGAGACAAGACCCAGCCCCACGGGACACAGAAGGTCCACATGACACTTACTGCACACCTTACACCCCCAACCCCGCCAGCAACCTTGCAAGCACAAGCTGTTATTGTGCATGTTCTGTTGAGGAACCCAGGGCTCAGAGAGGCAAAGTGAGCTGCCTGAGGTCACAGAGCCAGAAAGGAGTGGAGCCGGTACCCACCTGGCTCTCTGGCTGCAGGCTCCCACAGGGCTGGGCTCAGAGAAGGTGCTTTGAGGACTGAATAATACAGATTTCACTCTCAAAAAAAAAAAAAAAAAAAAAAAAGGACAGCAAGTCCTCACAGGTACTGTATTATTCTTCTCTGTTCTAGGATTGAGGAACTGTAGGCATGCCTAAGCCAATAAGCAAAAAGGAAGCCAGGATTCAGTGCAAGATCACAGTATGCAAGGTCTGGTTCCAGATCTGAGCTGTGTAGACTGTCAGCTAATTGAGTGCCTGTGTTTCGGGGTTGGGATGATGATAGTAGAAGCATTCATGTGCTGGGATTGTACAAAAGTTCAAAGGGCCAAGGACATCAGACTCCCTGCGGGTTCCTCCACATCAAGGGCATCTCCCCGTAAGATGGGGAAGGCCGAGCTGTTTGGCATCAACAATCTAGAGAATATTTCTTATAGCAGGTGGAGTAACGAGGCAGAAAGGGCTGAAGCATGGCTGAGTTAGCCTTCCCACGATCGTTAATATTGATAGTTTGCTAGACTCTTGTCTATTTTAGGAGGCTCAAGCCAATTTATTTCCTGGAGTGACCTCTGGAGGCTGTTCCATCTCAAATGCCAACTTGCTATTGTTCTATTTCAGTCACCTGCTACTCACATGTGCATTATCCACTTGAGGGACCATTTGGGGGATTACTGAAAGCTACTGGGGTAGCTTTCCCTCACCAGCCCTTGAGTGCCTGCTTCCTTTGTCCACTGCCTAGCCATAGCACAAATAAACATGCTCACTGCTTCTAAACGTTCTTTTCAGGTGTTCCTCAAGAGAATCTCTGCTTGTTTTGAATTCTCTGTGTCCCAATTCTCCTCCCTTCTCCTACCCCACAGCAAAGTGGGATTGACAGGAGGCTATCCTACTTGCACACTGAAGCACACCTAGAGTAAAGGATTAGACTCAGGTAAAATGTGCAGGGTCCAAAACACAGCCTCTCCTGCAAGGGGCCTTCCTGTGCTTTGCAGCACTTACAACAGCTCTTTTGGAAACACTGAGTAGCCAAATATTTTGGCCTTTGTCTTGGATGAAAAAAATCTCATTAAAACACAAATCAGTCGTGAGACTTCCTGCCTCAGAAAACAAGTCATGTTTCCCTGCCACTCAGGCCCAACCTCTTTTGTTTCCTGCTACTTTTCTGACCTCATCTCCTGTGCTTTACTCTTGCCCTCTCTACCCAGACCACCCTGCTCTCTGGTGCTCTATCCCTTTTGGGGTCAGACATGTATGCGCCTCGGGACTTTTGCACTTGCCTTCCCTTTGTCTGGAATTCTCTCTCCCCAGATAGCTGCTCACATGCCATCCATCAGGAAGTCCTTCCTTGCCAGCCCCACTTCCCATTTGTAACAGTAGTCTCCAAACATTTCCTATTTCTTACCCTGTTAATTTGTTTCTTCACACTGTAGCTCTACCTTTTATTACATATGTATTTACTGGTTTGCTGCCTGCCCTCTTTTCATAAAGTAAGATCCATGAGCTGCTTCCACATTAAAAATAAATAAACATTAACAACAACAACCAAAACACTACTGAATTCTCAACATAGATTGAATGTCTCTTGGTAAGTGACAGTGTCTGTTGAGTGAATGAATGTGGAGCTACAGTTGGAAAGAGAGCCATGCACTGGGTGGAAGGCCAGCAGAATAACACAGAGTAGCCTCTGGATTTAATCTGGATCCTAAAACGTAAATGGCTTCATTGCACACAGAAGAGACTTTCACCTCTTCAGCTCACTGGTGCGACAATGACTACTGCTCAACTCTGGTTTCCTTACTCCTAGACTCTTCAGCTTCCCTCATTTTTCAGAGTGGTCGCTGTCACTTGTCCTCCACTAAAGGGGAGGTTGCCCAGCCCACCGGCTTTCACATCCTCAGTGCCTGTTGGGGCATCCTGTTTCCAGGGAAGGGACCAGCTCTTCCTTGCTACTCCGCAATACTCCTGGTCTGGCTCTTTCTCAGCTCCTCCTTTGGGATCCCGTGTGCTCCATATGTGTGAGAGAATTCTGACAATCAGCAGACCAGAACAGAAGGGGCCTGAGACACTTGGCAGCATACCCAGTGTCTCATTGTAACCATAGAACCAAGGTTAGAACTTAATCTACTTTCTTAATTTGGATTCTGTTTGCCTAATACTCAAAGCAAAAGGCTACAACATATGCCCTGTCTTTCTGCCTCCTTCTGTTTTACCCCGCAGTTGCCTGTGTTAAGTGTTCATGGCCAGCAGGTTTCAGAGTCTGAGAGTGCTGTGTTCAATGCGTAGTTCTAATAAACATTATTTGGATTCCTCAGAAATTGGTATGAACCCCTGCTTGTAGATAACATTACTGAGCAGTTACCTTCATTCGTGGTCAAGCACCTGCTACACTAATTCTGTTAAGCCTCACAACTCTGGGAGGGAGGGATCATCAGTAACCAGATTTTACACATAAGGAAGTCAAAGCTCAATCAGCTTAGGTAACTTGTCTAAGACAAATTTCAGAGTGAGGACTGGAACGAGAGCCCTGGTTCTCACTACTTCACATACGATCTCCATCACTGTCATTATGCTCTGGGGTATGACAGCGAGACCTTGGCCCACATGTCTAGGGCTCTCCTGCCCTCCTCTCAAAAGTGCTCCAGACCTTAACCTACTTGTGTTAACTAGCAAAGCTCAACACTGGCTACAACCTGAGAACAAGTGGGCCTCCCCTTTTGTTGTTGTTTTATAACAGAACACAGCATGGTGTAACCTACAAAAAGCTTTCTCAGGGACTCCCACTGACTACCTGTCCCTTGAAAGGTTGATTTAAGCTCCTGGCCCTTCAATTTTCTCAACTATAAAAGAAGGCTTTCAACCAAAGCCTGGAGAATATTTATGAATTAATGAATACCATTTATTTACCTAAATCTAGTAGTTCTACAGTTAGTGTACAGTTCCTGTTAGGGTCCATTTTCATAACCCTCCTTGGGCTGCTTGTACAGGGTTCCATGTGCATTGACCCACTTTTTTTTTACAGCGCAAAAATCCTTATTTAAATAGACCTATGATACTCTGACACTTTGTCTCAACCAAGTAATATAAAGTGGTCAAGAATTCACTCCTCACATTCTCATTGCTCTTTCAGTTTTGCACACCAATTCAGACACCACTTTGGACACCTGAATTCCATCTCAGAGTGCTTGGGCTTGAGTCCCAGATCTGCTTCCAATTGCAACTTCCTGCTAATGCACATCCTGGGAGGTCGCAGATGATGGCTTAGGTAGCTGGGTCCCTCCAACCCCATTACGGGAGATCCAGGTTGAGTTTCACACTTCAGGTTTCTATTTGGTCCAGGAGTGGCTGTTGCAGGTTTTTGGGGAGTGAACCAGCAGATGGAAGGTCTCTGACTCTGTCTCTCTGATTTTCAAATAAATAATATTAGCTACTATTCATTGCACCAGATTCTTCTCACCACTGTACATTTAATTAATAACTTAGTCTTGATAGCAGTCCATGAAGTAGCTATTATGAATGCCCAGCCGTCGGAAGAGAAGACTTCAGCATCCTAAATAGCTTGAGCTCGTCTCTTGCTGAAGTGTCACAGCAGCCTATGGCTGCAAGACCGGGCATCTGACAGGGTCTCTGGAACAATCTGGGGCCTGGGGTGGCCCAAGTTCACAAGGAGACAGACAGAAAGGCCCCTTCCTTGGCTCCCAGCTGCTGCGTGGGCCTCATGTGTTGTTTCAGCAGGGACAGTGGCAGCAGCTGTTCCTCCCAGGCCCTGCATTAGTCTGGAAACCAGAGAACACTGTTGATCCTGTCCTGTTGCTCCAGTGTCTTCGTCTCTGGGGGGAGCTGGGGAGGCTGACATGTCCTTCTGCTCTGGAATGTCAGCAAACGAGGCTGCTGCGTGGACTTCCTTCCCCCACTGCTCCCCATGCTGAGGAGCTGGGTGCACCCGCCTCAGCTCAGAGGGGCTGCCTTGAGGAGGAGTGAGGAGGTGTAGAGGCGCTGGTGACGGGGGAACGTGGGCTCTGTGGAAGTCAGTGAAGATGACAAACTCCAGCCTTGCTTTTTGATCAGCTCTGCCATCTCGTAACTTGGAGGTGAATATTCAGGTGTGGGTGATACAGAAAAGGAACCACACGTCACCATCCATTCAAAGAACCACAGAGACTCAGTGTCAGTGACTTTTGCCTAATGAGGCTGCAGGGTGCCCTGCCCTTTGTGTGTCCTCCCTCAAAATTTAATGCATGCTGCTGCTTTCCTGCCTGTAAAGGCAGCTTTCACGGTTACATTATTTTTGCAACAGGAAGGGCCAGAAATTTGTCAAAAGTAGCATAAATTCACCTTTAACTTTGTTGAAGGGGATTGACTGGTTCTTTCTTTTAAAAAATGTTTTTGGGGGTTTGAAAACTTCTTAATCTCAGCCATTTTCAAGTTTCATGCTGGGAGAGTTCAACGATTTGCTCTTATGGTTAAACAGTGGAAAATGCGGTCCTTCTTTAATAAAGCGGTGCATTCAGCCCACAGTGGCACACATGCCACACTTGGGTGAAGGAAGTCTTTTCCTGTTAACTTGCACCACAGTGGCCAGATTGCTTTAGCTTCTTTTCTTCCAAATTGGCAAGAAGGGGCAGCAACTCCCAGCTCTTTAGCTTTAAATTTCTCCTCTCTTGATTGCCCCTGTGTTCTTCACTGGAGGCTGATGTCCATAAACTCTTAAATGGATCAGAGGAAGGCTTTCCTTAAAGAATCTTGGAGCATCTCAGTAACTTCCAGGTGCCAGAAATCTCTTCACAATTTCATTTGTTAGCTTTGTTTAGTTCATTTGACAAAGGTCCAAAGGTTAAGAATTTCCAAGCACAAAAGGATTATTGCAACAAATTCTTCCTCCATCACAAAAATTCAAATAAGTGTAGTTGAATACGTAAGCAAAATTTTCAGATGCCTATTTAAAAAAAAAAAAAGATTTGTTCATCTATTTTGGAGAGCAGAGAGATAGACAGTGAGAAGGATTTTCCATCCCCTGGTCTACTCTCTAGGAGCCTGAAACTCCATTCAGGTCTCTCATGTGGCTGGCAGGGGTACAAGCACCTGGACCATCTTCTGCTGCTTTCCTAGGCACATTGGCAGGAAGCTGTAATGGAAGTTGAGCAGCCACTCTTTCAATAAAGGATGCTCTCATTGCAGGTGGCAGCTCCACCCACCGCACCACAATGTCAGCCCCCCTATTTTTTTTTAAACAGAGAATATTTTACTTTTAAAATAAGATTCATGTACTTATTATTTGAAAGGCAGAGAGAGAGAGAGAGAGAGAGAGAGAGAATGAATCTCTTCCATCTCCTGATTTACTCCCCAAATGGCTGTAATGGCTGTAATGGCTGGGCCAGGCTGAAACCAGGAGCCAGGAGCCAGGAGCTTCTTTCAGATCTCCTATGTGAGTGCATGGGCCCAAGGACTAGGGCCATCATCTACTGCCTTCCCAGGCACATTAGCAAGAAGCTGGATCACACGTGGAGCAGCCAGGATTCAAACCAGAGCTCATATGGGATGCCAGCATTGCAGGTGGAGGCTTAACCTTCTATGCCACAGTGCAAGTCCCAGAATATTCCACTTTTTAAGTTTATCCTAGATTCCTATTTTTATGGACAAGAAATCATTGTCATAGACCTATTTGATACATTTTTTTAAAGTTTTCCTTGGGATGGTGTTGTGGTATAGCAGGTGAAGATGCCACCTGCAGTGCTGGTATCCCATATGGTTGCTGGTTCAAGTCCTGGCTGCTCCACTTCTGATCCAGCTCCCTGCTGGTATGCCTGGGAAGACAGTGGAGGATGGTCAGGGTCCTTGGGCTGCTGCACCTGCATGGGAGACCTGGAGGAGACTGCAGGATTCTGGCTTTGTATTGGCCTCGCTCTGGCCATTGAAGCCATTTGGGGAATAAGCCAGTAGATGGAATACCTCTATCTCTCTGCCTCTGCCTCTCTGTGGCTCTGCCTTTCATGTAGTTAGATAAATCTTTTTTTAACAGTTTTTTTTTTATAAATAAAAGTTATTTTAAAGTAAAAGCTGGAAAACATTACCAATGCTCTTATTTTTACAATTAACTTATCAAACCAATGCATAAACAGTGTTGAAAAGTCAAATAACAGAAAATATTTATAATAGAAAATAGTTACATGCCTGATATCCAACACTTTGGACTCCCACTTCTAGAATGTATTTCCATAGTTTCATAATGTCCTCTTCTTTTTTCATCATTGTCTATCAGTTTGAGACATCAACTATTTATAATTTATTAGGGGAAGGCTAGCTCTCCTCCTCACACAGAATGGCACACATACACTGTCACCCGCATGCCTGTTCTTCAAAAATATTTCTGTCCCCATCTTTTGGTTAAGTCATGCTGTATGTTTATATGTTATGACTACATGAATAATGTACTTTGCTAAGCAAGTCATCTCTTCCTATACAACTTCATTTTTCCTGGAATTTATAATTATCTTTTTTTTTCCCGTTTGATCCATTTTCTTGTGTCCAATTACTAACTCTGCTCTCCAGTTCTGGCAGATCTTAAGGATTCTATCACACCTACTCCCACTGACACTCTTCCCTACATCGTCAAATGCAACCATACTTTATCAGCTCTAACGCTTTCCCGGATCCTTCATCTCCCTGCTCAGTGCTGGGTGGGCTCCTTCCATGACACTTCACTCAGTGTCCAGGGAATTGCCGTCATCTCATCCAAGCGATAGGAACTGTTTCTTAGATTCAGGTACTTCCCTTTTTGCTTTCCTATCTTTTTTAGAAGGAGAATATCTTCCAGTACTTTCCTAAGAAATATGGACTGGAAGAAAATGTTCTGAGTATGTGAACGTGTGAAAATGTTTTTAATGTTGCTATCTTAATTTACCAAGATTTAGCCGAGTTTGGAATGTGTAGTTGAAGATGTGTTTCCTCACAATATTTACAAGATCCTTCTGTTGACTGTGGGGCTGGCTACTAGTGTTGCTATTTTTTATTATTTATTTATTTATTTATTTATTTCTGACAGGCAGATTTAGAGAGAGAGAGAGAGAGAGAGAGAAAGGTCTTCCTTTGCTGTTGGTTCGCCCCTCAATGGCCACTATGGCCAGTGCTGCGCCGATCCCAAGCCAGGAGCCAGGTGCTTCTTCCTGGTCTCCCATGGGGTACAGGGCCCAAGCATTTGGGCCATCCTCCACTGCCCTCCCAGGCCACAGCAGAGAGCTGGACTGGAAGAGGGGCAACCGGGACAGAATCCGGCACCCCGACCGGGACTAAAACCCGGGATGCCGGCGCCACAGGCGGAGGATTAGCCTAGTGAGCCGTGGCGCCGGCCGACTAGTGTTGCTTTTAAGAAAGTAAGTTTTATTCTGATTTTAGGGTGTTCTCTGTATCTCTGGTATCTGAAATACTATCACAATAAATCTTGGTATGGGTTTTATTATGTTGGTCACTCCATAAATCAATTCAACCTGGAACGTCATGCCATCTAGTTATTGGCAATTTCTTTTGGATTATCTCTTTAATAATTTGATCTTCTACTTCCAGGGTTTTTTAAAATTTATTTTCATTTTATTTGTAAGTCAGAAAGTCAGACAGACAGAGAGAAGTCTTCCATCTGAAGGTTCTCCCTCAAATGCCGGCAACAAACAGGTGTGGGGCCAGGTAAAGCAGGGAACCCAGATCACAGTCCAGGTCTCCCACGTTGGGAGCAGGGACTTAAGTCCTGAGCCATCACTGCTGTCTCTGGGCTGTGCATGGGAAGGAGCTGGATCAGAAGCAGATCTGGTACTCACAAACCCTCTGATATGGGATGCAAGGCTTAACTACTGTGCCAAATGCCTACACTGTTCTTCCTCCTGTCTCCGTTTTCTCAGAATGTCTACATGTTGTATTTTTTTAAATCACTGATGCTGAATTTCTAACATTCTTATCTTGCATTTTCTTGATTTTTCCATGTCTTTTTGTTCTGTCTTCTAGAGTGTCTCCTTAAGTTTATTTTCAAAACCTTAAATGTTTAGGTGTAACAATCATGCTTTGATTTCCAAGAGATCCTTCCTATTTTTTTCCCGTGTTTCTGTTCCCAATGTGTAGCATACTCCTGTGTCTCCTTAGAGGTGAATGTGTGCATTTGTGGGCTCCTGCCTTTCTGTTCCCATTTTCATCACCGTTCCTTCTTGTTGTTATTTATTTCAGCCTTAGTTTTCATGTGGAAGATTCTCCTCAGCTGTCAGAAGATTTCTGCATAAGGTCCTAAAAATTCAGTTTGTGAAAGTGGGTGGAGCTTGTTGAGTGGCAGCTTCGCCGCAGGCTGGCTGAGCGAAGTCAGCTTTTTCACTGCAGGATTTCTGTATGTCTTTCGCTCTCTGCTCTTCACTTGTTTATTGGTGAATCCCTTCACCTGTTTTTGTGGTTGTGTGCTTGTCTGTGGAGATCTAGGGAGTGTGGAGGAAAAGGGGGCTGAAGTCCCTCTCCTCTCCAGGCCTTCACTTAGCTCCTCCATTTTCAACTTCACAATCTTCTACTTTGATTCAGTTTTATGTTCAGTTCTGCTATGCTTGGTTCTTCTCCTGTGATTAAATTTCTCTAAAGAAATAACTTTTGGAAATTCCATTACAGTGCACTTCATGCAATATTAATATTAAAATGGTTTTATTAAAATATAAATTTAAAAATATTTTTAAGTAAAGAATAAACTTTCTTGTGTGTGTGTGTTTGTGTGTGTGTGAGTTTTAAGGGCATGGGAATGATGAAGAGGACCTGAGAATACAGATGCATCATAGAACATTTGTCAGAAATCCACCTGCTTTTAGTCCAGGCCTCTTTCTCACTTTTCATAATATTGGGCATCTAAATTGCCGTATCTGTCAGCAACTTTGTAAATTTTTTTACTTGCTAACTCAGTTACTATTGCTCAGTCTATTATCCATCTTCCAAAAATCTGTCATTATCCTTTGCCAACTGTTGCCTCTTTTGTTGTTCTTTTGGTTCTTATGAATTTCTAGTTTATACATTCTCTTACTCAGTTTTAGTGATATCTCAATCAAGAGAGAAGATAAACATTTATATGTAACCATCCACACTGAAGCCAAAATCCTCTTGCTTTCTCCTCATTGCCAGGAAATGTCATGAATTTCAGGACTTTTAAAAGATTGCATTTGTTTGTTTTAATTTTTTAAAGGGGAGAGAGAGAGAAAGAGAGAGAGGTCTTCTATCCACTGATTTACTTTCTAAATGCCCACCACAACCAGGGATGGCCAAGCTGCCACCAGGAACCTGGAATTCAATCCAAGTCTCCTATATAGCTGGCAGGGACCCAAGTACTTGTGCCATTACTTGCCACTGCCCAAGGTGTGCATTGGCAGGAAGCTGGAACCAGAAATGGAATGGGGTCTTAGAACGCAGGAACTCCAATATGGGTACAGGCATCTTAAGGTGAGACTAAACTACTGTGCCAAACATCTAACCGATATAGGACATTTTGTTTGCAAAAAAAGAAATACAATTATTATTCTATCTTAAAAGTTGTTTTTCCTCTATAGCAAGTGATGTTCTAGAACTACTGTGATGTGCTTGCTGAGTTGGCAGTTAAGTTCACTCTGTAGTTAAATAACTCAAACCCTGCAGGAAAACATTCAGATTGTGACTCAGCACAAGGACAAATTGTCGTATCAGGAATTTTTAGGGGACATGTGAGTGATTAACAACTCCAAGTTTAATCCCCAATACCATGTGATAGGTTCAAGGGAGTAGCCCTGAGGAAGCTTGTTAAAGGCTCACAACACACACACACACACACACACACACACACAAACATTGACCCTATGTCCTCATAAACAAAGAGTACCTGGGTACATAGGAAGCTGTTTCTGGTCCCCCTGTACACCAGACCAAGAGGCTCCCTTTAAAAAACCAGGCATTTACTATGTATCCTGGGACTGTCAGTTGTGTCTCCCGGGCTTGTAACCTTGCCTCCAGGCATCTTTTCTGATTGGTGTTCACCTGGAAAGTGTCCTGTGCGTCCTTGCCAAGTGGGACTGCATTTGCTTTCTGCACCCAACCGCCTCTGCCAAACAGGGACACAGCTGCAATCAATAACAAAGTGATTCCAACTTCTAATGCAGTGCAGGCTTCCAGATGACAAGGGTCTTCAAAGCTGAACTCCCACCAAAACCAGTAGAGCCCTTAGTTGAGGATAAAGCCCTCATGTTACTCAACCACAGGAGATGCCCACTCCTCTGATTCCCTCCCTGGCCATGATCCCAGATCACAGATATTCCTGGAACCAACGGCAGCTGGACAGGAGGAGCAGAGGGGAAGCACATGAAAGCCCCTGACTATAAATGGGGTGTTATGAAAACTCACCTTGACTGATGCCTGCGATGTCATTTTCCTGTGATAATGAAACTTGTCTATTTATTCTAGAGAATATTCTTTGCTCCTGTGAAAAATGAAAGCATTATTTTTATTTGTAGTTATCAGAGTGGGAGATAAAGGCTCCTCACCTAAAGGAGGGTGAGGAGCTTTCAGTGGACGCCGACACTGAGACAGAATCTTCTGGCAGCAGTGAGCCTGGGAAGAGGCTGGACAGGAACACTGTCAACCAGCAAAAACTCCAGTGTGTTCTGTAGAACAACCATTGGAAAGCACTTCCACTGATGAGGTTTTGTTCTCTAAAATGAGTGAATAGTTGGTCTCATAACCATGTCTCTAATATCACAACTTGGATAAAGATGCCTTTTTTTACAATGGTTTTAGCTGCTGGTCTCTTTAATGAAGATGATTCATTACTATCCCATTACATTAACCATTCAGACTGAGTCACCAACAGCTTGGTGGAGCACCTGATTTTGCATGGATGACACACCACACTGAATTCTCTGTTCCTTGAAAAGCAGAGAAATCTGTTCTTTTATATGCCAATTTTCTGTTGTCCTGAGGTGCAGTACCAAGGCTCCATTGTAAACCATGTTTAGTTGCTCTTGAGACAGCCTGGAAATTAACTGGTCAATTAGACTTACAGCCTAGATGTACATCTAATTGACAATGGATACATTTTGCTCCTGTATCTGTTTAGGAAATTATCTACAAATTGCTTTATGCATTGCATGGCTCCAAATTGTTATGTGGACATCTGTTTTTGTTGGCCACAGACATAACATTTACAATGACAATTTTATCATTAACTGAAATCATGCCTTCAACTGACATATTATTCTGAAAATTTCTAACTTTCTTGTAAATATCTGGTGTGTGTGAGAGAGGGATATGTCTAGGGTGAAGGATTTCTTATAAACTATGTCCTTCTCTTGACTTACACCAAGGAATGTAGCTATCCTTGCTGTGTTTCCTAAGGTACTCATTTAATATTAACCCTGGCATAGCAAAGAGCAGTTGCTGTTCTCATCCACATGCCTTGGCTCTGACAATACACAGCTTACTCAGGAAACGCTCCTGATGCAGCTATCAGGCACTTGTTTGACAATCAATATAGATCTCAGAGAAAACCATCATATAGACCATATTGTATCAGATAGAAAATGTCTGATCAGTACTCCCCAAAACTGTCAAGATCATCAAACCAGAAGAAAAATCTGAGAGACTGTCATAGTCCCTAGGAGTCTAAGGCGATATGGATCATTCAGTGAAATTTGGTATTCAATATGTGGTCCTGGAATAGAAAATGACATTAGGCAAAAGTTACATAAATACAAATAAATCAGGAAAATTTAGAGAATAATAGCATAGCAACATATTGTTCCTTGTTATCAATGTAAGATGTTAACAATGAAACTCTGGTTCAGGATTTGTGTAACTGTGTACTATCTTTATAACTTTTCTTTAAATATAAAAGTATTCTAAATATTCAAAAAATACTTATCTTAGAAAAAGCAAACAGAAAAAGAGATCACATTGAGAGGGACATTGAACTCTGGGTTTAAATTATTGGTGTTTAATTTTTGTGCTGTGGCTGAAGGTACAGACCTGCTTTTAAAATTTTAAGTTATACATATTTCATGTATACAGATAGAGACCTGGTCTTAAATCACTTTGGACAAGTTACTTCATTTCTCTGATGCTCTGCCTCCTTATGTGTAAAAAGGGCATAACGAGGTCTACCTCACAGCTACCTCCAGAGAATCTTGGGGGATGAAATTCATACATATGCTGCCAAAATACCTGCAAATAGGAAGTGTTCACAAAACAGTGACTATCTATAAGTAAAAATAAAATAAATTTGTATTTTCCTAGTGTGCAGCTACTGACTTCCCATGGAAGGTCTTAGCAACATCCCGTTTTCTGGTCAACAGGGTTTCAGGTTCCAAGTGCCATTGCAGGCAGAAGGACCTAGGGTATGCTCTATGCAAAGAAGCATGGCAGCAGCCATCTCAGAGGAGGGAGGGGCAACTGTTGAAGGCAGAAGCTTCTGCTAAATTGAAATGGGGAAAATGGCTTAGAAGCTACACAGAGATTAGTCACAGACTATTACTTGACTTAAGTTCACTGACACATTTCAATGGCAGCTCAGGGTGGTGGGAGCAGAAGGCAGAGAGAGAAGTGTCCTTGTCTGGTCTTCATCAAGCATGTCCTCCTCCACATGGTCCACTCACCATGGCATGGCCATCTACATACTTGCAACTACGATGGGTCATTGATTTTCACATTCACTTTGATGCTTGCCTTGTGGTTTGTGATTTGAAAATCCATTCCACTCAGAAGGAAACCACAAATGATTGTCAAATATTACAAATCTTGAACTCTAACTACCCAGAAAACAACAGCCTCTTAAATTGATGACCTGATAGTCAAGGGCATTTTGTCTTATGTTTCCACACCTTGAAGAAATATCAACTCTATTAAACAAAGAGTGAATATAACTCCAATTTTTCTAACCAGCAAATACACATAAATTGTTCCTGAAACCCTTCTGTGTACTTCCTCAAAAAGTCTTAGGAGGGACAAACTACTTTAATGTACCCATTATAAGATGAGTAATCATTTGGATTAAAGCTTTACATTGGTGATTGATTTCTTGCACATCCAAATGTTCTGCAGTTTCAAAGAACATATGAAAATCAATCACAGGAAGTATTATTTCAAAGAGTAGGTCAAAGCCAGTGCATATCTAACATTCTACTTCTCACTTTCCATTGTTAACTGGTGGAGAGTCTCAGTAATTGGCTACTTCAAGACAATGTTGTCACTGGGTTCACAAACCTAGTTGGGAATAGCATTACATTTATTAATCTTCAGTTCAGGTTCACCTTAGTAAAAGTCACAGAAATACAAGTGACCTTTACATATGGAAGAGAAAAGAAAACTAATATGTTTCCTAGCTATGGGAAATAATTTTAAAATCCTCCCAAATGCTGCAAAGCAATGTTTTCCTGATGGAATTAATTAGAGGGCAGCCAATTCTAAAAGAACGCAAGCACTGTAGAGATGAAAGATAGTGTCAACTTTTCTATTAGCATGAGCTAGAGGGCTTATAGGTGATAACCCATTTTTAATAAGCACCTATTGGAGAAAATACCACCATGTCATAAAAGAGATTCTCCAGCCCCAATTAACATCTGATTATTATTTTATGTCATAATCCATTCAAGAAAATTACAGTATAGTGAAAGAACCTATGAAACTCATTGGGTATTTTATCAAAGACTGAAAAGCAGAAAAGAGGGACTGATTTGTATAAGGGAGACTTTCAAAGGTATTTCAGAAACATAGGTATTATGTGAAGTGAAGTACACTTTGTGGGGTTCCTGTCTAAAAGAGATGACCTTCTCTTTTCCCTGAATCCTCTCTAGGTCATCTTGTCTCCTGGCTTTGAGAAAGGAGTTTGGGTGAGGAAAGAGGTGATAACCACCAGTTTTCCCTTAGTAAGTACCAGCCCCATGGTGTCCTTTAGCTGGGATACTATGGCAACACGCTCTACCTCTCTGTACATCAGTTTGGTCATCCTACTAATGAGGGTCATGAATAGAATGTAGCCTGTAGACTGCAGTGAGCATTACATTAGTTAATATATGCAAGGCCATTGAACAAGAACTTGTTATTTTTATTATCATTATTTCCCGGTGCCTGTTTACATCACAAGTGCATGATCTCCTTCACCTGTTGCTGGAGTTTGAAAGATGACCTCTCGGAAGAAAGTGTTGCTGAAGGTGATCATCTTGGGAGATTCTGGAGTTGGTAAGACATCACTCATGAACCAGTACGTGAACAAGAAATTCAGGAACCAGTACAAAGCCACAATAGGAGCAGACTTTCTGACCAAGGAGGTGATGGTAGATGACAGGCTAGTTACGATGCAGATCTGGGACACAGCAGGACAGGAATGGTTCCAGTCTCTCTGTGTAGCCTTCTACAGAGGTGCGGACTGCTGCGTTCTGGTATTCGACGTGACCGCCCCCAACACCTTCAAAACGCTTGATAGCTGGAGAGATGAGTTTCTCATCCAGGCCAGTCCCCGGGATCCGGAAAACTTCCCCTTTGTTGTGTTGGGAAATAAGATCGACCTCGAAAACAGACAAGTGGCCACAAAGAGGGCACAGGCCTGGTGCTACAGCAAAAACAACATTCCCTACTTCGAAACCAGTGCCAAGGAGGCCATCAACGTGGAGCAGGCCTTCCAGACGATTGCACAGAATGCACTTAAACAGGAAACGGAGGTGGAACTGTACAATGAATTTCCGGAACCCATCAAACTGGACAAGAACGACCGGGCCAAGACCTCCGCAGAAAGCTGCAGCTGCTGAAGAGGCAGTGAGAGTAGAGCACAGAGTCTTCACAACAAGAACACACTTAGGCCTTCAGACACAAGCCCCTCTCCTCTCCTAAACCAAACAGATCATCTCTCACCTCCAGCTGCCAAAAGAAACCCTCCAGACAGTCACGCCCAACACATCTCTCTCTCTCACACACACACACAGATCTGATGCGAGCAGGCAAACTCTAGCCCATGCCTGGGGCAGCTCCTAGGGGCCTGCCCGCCCACCACATGAGCCCTCGTGTGTGGCTGCAGGACAGGCCGGCCGCACAGCGTGTTCTCACGTGGAGTCAGCATTGGAAGCTTATTCTTTGTGTCCACTGGAGAGAGAGAACTGTTTACAGTTAATCTGTCCAATTAGTTATCTGATTTTTTTAACGGTCTTGTGGTCTTTTTACCCTATACCCCGCCCCCTCCTTGAAGGCTGCCCCTTGGGAAGGCTGGTGCCCTGCGCTTCATTACAGGCTCACACCCAGTCTCATCAGGCTGAGTTTTGTATGTATCTGTTAATACTTGTTACTTTTAACTAATCAGATCTTTTTACAGTATCCATTTATTATGTAATGCTTCTTAGAAAAAAATCTTATAGTACATGTTAATATACGCAACCAATTAAAAATGTATAAATTAGTGTAAGAAAAAAAAATTATCATTATTTCCCAAGCTGGAGAAGATGGTTAGGTTTTTCCATGCAGTTCTGGTCTTATGAAGAGGAGGACATCACTTAAACAGTGAGATACTGGAGATGAGCAAGAGCTCTCCTCCAAAATTACAATTTCACTGGATGGCAACAGGAGGCACTCCAGGCATAGGTTGGCTACATAGCATTGCCCTGAGCCAAGCCCTCAGTTCAACCTAAGTTATCCCAATGAAATGCTAACCAAAAAGGGCAGAGGCTTCAGTTGCCTTGCTCACTGATGTGGCTCATTCCTGCCACTTGTTTGAGGAACATAAAGTGAATCTGGGACTTAGCAAGAAAGAAACACTCCCTTTTCAATGGGTTGCTTAACTGATGAAATAAAAGCCTTGACCTAATGGAGGTCATTTATTTTACTACCATGAAAAAAGCCTGCTTGAGAATGAAGCCAATTTAGAGCACAAAAGGACGAAGAGAAAAGAGAGCTTCTCAAAGACACTTCAGCACCTGGTTACAGCTGTGCCTGCAGGAAATGCAAAGCTGCATTTTTTGCCTATAAGTAAGAACATCAGTATCTTCCTCCCTGTGTGGTTGCTACTGTTGTTTTTCTCTTGAAATCACTTTGAGTTTTATATAAGCTGACTTTTACTGTCCTCATACTTGGGTCTGCTCAAATAGGTGGATTAGATTGAAATGAGAAATAGAACCAAGGACACAGTCCTCAAGGAGATGGAATAGAAGGCGGAAGTGACAGATGAGGTTTCTCAGAGCCCTGCTTTAGATGAAGACGTGAGACTCTGGCTCAACCTTTTGCTGTCCTAATAGGAACCTCAGGGAGAAGGGAAACTCACTCTCTACAAGTTTCCACCATCATTCTTACAGCCAATCCTACATCTCATTTTTACAGAGAAGAACCCAAAGCCTCGTTGATCAAGTTTTCCTGGCCAGGCAGAGTTCGCACCACACAAATTTCATTTCATCCCCACCAAAGCTGGCGCATTTGGAGCACATCGATTTATTTCCAAGCTCCATCTTTTTGAAAAGCGTTTATGTGGCTGGTGCCGTGGCTCACTAGGCTAATCCTCCGCCTGCGGCGCTGGTACCCCAGGTTCTAGTCCCTGTTGGGGCTCCAGATTCTGTCCTGGTTGCTCCTCTTCCAGTCCAGCTCTCTGCTGTGCCCTGGGAAGGCAGTGGAGGAATGGCCCAAGTGCTTGGGTCCTGCGCCTGCATGGGAGACCAGAGGGAAGCATCTGGCTCCTGGCTTTGGATCGACGCAGTGCACTGGCCATAGCAGCTATTTGGGGGGGGTGAACCAACGGAAAGGAAGACCTTTCTCTCTGTCTCTCTCTCTCTCACTGTCTAACTCTGCCTGTCAAAAAAAAACAAAAGCGTTTATGTAGTTAGTTTTTTAAATTAAGGTTCCTCTTTTGAGCTAGTCTCACCCACTTCTACTCTGGTAGGAGGAATGCCTTTCAGTCTAAATCACTCAAGGTAAGAAGGTCTTGTTTGCATTTTAATTCCTATTCGGTAGAATACCAGGAAGCCAGAGAAATCCTCAATTAATCAATTCCTACCGTGGCCAAGTCAGGCATACTTCATCTTCTGATTGGACCCTCAGGGCTGAATTTTCAAAGAATGCATCCTAAGCCATTAAGCCAATAAATGAACCTATTTTCAAAAGACCCATTTATGTAGTTATTTCCGTTACTTGTAGTGGATTTAAAGGCGTAGAATCAGAATCTCTAGCTTGGGAATGGAAGGGACGCAGATCAGAGCTCTTCCTTTCAGACTGAGCTGTTGTGGAGGACACTGCCACTCACTCAGAGCACAACCTGACCACTTGCACTTGGTCTATCTCAGTGGATGCCAAAATCTACTGCAGTTGCCATTAAGTTGGATTTCAACAGAAAGTGAGTGGTAGTTAAGTAATTCCTGCCAGAAAGGTGAAAATTAATGAGTTTAGTTATATCCTCTGATCTTGCAAAAACAGTATATATGCCTTCTTTTCACCATGGTCAAGTCTTTCCAACTCAACACCTTATTATAATTAACTCTACATTAATTATGATTCAATTAACAGATTGCACCTGAAGGCCCATCATCTTTCTTGTAGTTTGTAGGGCAAGTCAGAATTTCTTCACAAAACTTGCTCTTGGCACATATTCCAAATCTTACTCTATTAGCTTGTTTTCTGTCACTATAATGAAATGCCCAAGGCAGGCTACTTTATTAAGCAAAGAGGTTTATTTAGCTCACAGGTTAGGAGGCTGAAAGACCAAGATCAGTTGGCTCTATCAGGCCTCTGGTGAGGGTCTCTTGGCACATGCCATCATGGCGGGAGCACATGTGAGAGGAAAAGATCACATCCCAAGATGGCAGGCCACATACCAAATGTGGCCCCACAGACCCTTCCAAGGGCACCCGCCCCAAATGACCCAAGGTCTTCTCATGAGGCCTCAACCTCTTGCAGTTTCCATAACACCTCCCAATACCACCACCCTAGAGACCAAGCTTCCAACACATACACACATCCAGGGGACAGACTCAAACCATGTTTAAATCATGGTACCACCACCTAATGATCTTGGATGACTTTGACTTCTCATTCATGATGCACCCCCATAAAAGGGTTGTGTTTAATGTTTGTGCTTCTCACATATTAATTTATGCTTCTTGCTAGTATTCTCCAAAATATGTACTCTAGAAAGCTATTCATACAGATGACGTTGAAAAAAAAAAAAAGAAGAGGGAGGGAAGGTTTCAAGGCCAAACAAGGATGGGAAATATTACACGCTATCCTCTCTCAGGGCTCACAATGCATGACATTACATGTTAAGGTTCTACGAAGTCATATGAATATCCAAACCAAATCAAGCCAAAAATTCTACAAACTGCATAACTGTGCTTTATGCAGGATTTTTAGAAAATCAATTTATCTATATAGAATACTTTCTTCATAGACCTGTATTAACAGTGTACAAGGTTAGTAATCTGGAAAACTAGATTTGGATCTATCTTCAGAGACAAATTCTAATGCTTTCTTTATGGCCAAAACTGAGGAATAGCCATTTTAAATGTATATTAGTGATACATGTGTGTTTGTGCTTAGTATAACATTACATCTGGTTAATTTAGACCCTTGGCTTTATTTAGAAGTGTTTCAGGATGTGAAAATGATTTCCTGCTCTACAGTATATGATTTTGCTAGGATATTTACAAATGTACATTTTGCATAGATAGTTAAACAATAGCAGAGGCAGTACAAGTATTATTATAGTTCATGAAAGTGCTAATCATTGATTTTATACTTCTACTAGGCAGGATCTGGGGCGGAATTCCATGCACACCTCGGTGCTTCCCAGCATCCTGCTCAACCAGCACCCCACCTTCTTCTTCTGTCCTCTCCAGTCCATGGGCATAGGCTTTGAATAAGCGGTAAGGAAGCAATAGGCCAACAGTGGGAAGGCAGGAAAAGGAAGGCTCTGAGGATCTGTGAGCACATCTCAGGAATGGGGAGTGCAATTGTAGGACAGGTGCTATGCTCCACCCATTTCCCAGTTGCACCCCATCTGAACATGATTGCTGAATTTATGTAATTAATCAAAGGTTCTAAGCAGTTCCTCAAAGGGCAAATGCTACATTTGGAGCCTTAATGTATTTCTGATGCTAAAATTTTAAAGGTTTCACAAATATTTAATATGTGTGTGTGTATGGCTATATATTCTTAAATTCAGGCATATTAGAGATCTTTAAAAAGTCCATGGGAAAATGTATATTGTGAATACATGGATTTCAAAATTTTTTGCACCAAAATAAACCTATCTTTTAATTCTATTTTTCATGAATTTTTTGAAGTTACCTCTTGAGTTTGTCTGCACATGTGTGTATGTAAAACTATTTTTACTTTAAAAGATGCTTAGGACTTGGGGGTGCAGGTGTTAGTATCTTCATTTGGTGAATAAGACCACAAAGCTTACATAATGAGTCCATTGCCCAGGCACAGTGAGCCTTCAAATTCTTCTCACTCAATGTACTAAATCCTGTGGCACATGAGAACTAGAGCTATACATTTGGTCTGGAACCACACTCTAATTTACTAGCATGTAAACTATCATTTCACACACACTCCTCATACCGAACTGCCAAGTGATTGTGTTTCTGAAAGAATTAACATCAGTAGAATACCTTAAATGTCTGAAGTCATTTTATATAACCACATACACAAAGCAATAGAAATTCAGTCTACTTGTTTTGTCTACAAACGTCAAACAACCAAACACCTGGTTTGATTGATTTTGTAAATTATGTTGATTGGTAGTTTTTATGAAACAAACATGCCACTTACTCCTGCTTGTTCTTAAATGTAGATTCATGTTCAGCATCAAACTCTATTACCACTCTCTGTAAAAATGCCCACACTATGAAATATTCCTCACTTGGAAATATGGCACACTCCACTGTAATGAGGGGATCGGCATGCTCATTAGATGGATTTTTTCTGTCTCAGGGGCCGGTGTTGTGCCATGTGGGTAAACCTGTTGCCACTGACCCAGGCATCCCATATGGGCACTGGTTCCTGTTATGGCTGCTCCACTTCTGATACAGCTACCTGCTAATGATCTGGGGAAAGCAGTGAAAGATGCCCTAGTGTTTGGGTGCCTGGCGCCCATGTGGAAGGCTCAGATGAACCTTCTAGCTCCTGGCTTATGCCTGGCTCAGCACTGAATACTGAGACCATCTAGGGAGTGAACCAGTGGTTGGAATCTCTCTCTCTCTCTCTCTCTCTCTGTAACTCAGAGAGAGACTTTCAAATAAATAAATAAATCTTAAAAAAAAATAAGTAGAGTCTCTGTGTGACATTGTGGACAACAAAAAGGCCAAATAGTCACGGTCTCTGTAGTAAGAATTCTAGAAAGTAGGTGATACTGATGTGCAACTCTCATGAACATAGAAATAAGGGTGATATAAGAAAGCTTCATGGAGATGAAGCATTTGACTCAAGCCTGGAAGCATAGAAAGGACTTGAGAATGTTCAGATGAAGAAAACAGGGTAAGCAAAATCACAGGGGTAGAGCATCATGGCTTACTTGGCCATGGGCAGGCTGTGACACTGGGGGAGAGAAATTGGTCTGGAAAGTGAGGTTGGGCCCAGTTTGTAGGGGTATTGGGTGTCTGGTTAGGGAGGTTGACCCTCAGTAGGTGCATACAGAGTATTACAGTTACTCACAGCTCTCTCAGAGATAAAGTAGAATAGCTAAGAGCCAAACTCTAGCACCTAAGCTTCTTGGGCAGATTACTTAATCCCTCTAAGCTTAAAGTGCTTCACCTGTGCATTTCTGAAAGACTTGACATCTGCAGAGTACCTTAAACATCTAAGAGCATTTTATAGAACAGCAAAAATCACCACAGAAATCAGATGAAATGCAATCTGCTTGCTTTGTCTACAAATGTCAAACAGCCAAACACCTGGTCTGATGGATTTTCTAAACGATGCTGATGGAGTGGATTGGCAAATGAATGAAGACGTAGCTCCTTCTTCCTGAGGCTCATGGGAGAGTTAGTTGATTTATTCCATCATGCACAAGTATTACTGAGTGCCTACTGTTATGTCAAGGATTCTCTCAATTGCTGGTGACCAGGTGTGACAAAAAGGACACATTTCTTATAGAAGGTACATTATAAACAGGAAACAGGACACCAGATAAATTATAGGTCATGATAACTACTACAAAAAAAAGGGGAATCAGGAAAGGAAGATGTGAGCTAACACATTGATTGGACAGAGAAGACCTCACTAAGACGCCTTTTGAGTAAGGCCAGAAGAATTGGGGTATGTAACCATTGACTTCTGTGGTCAAAACATTCTAGGCAGAGAGGGCAGCACAGGCAAATGTCCTGAGGCATGATAAAGATGAGCTGTTTGAGTCAGAGTGCAGAAGTCCAGTGTGGCTGGAGCAAAATAAGAGATGTTTGTATAGGTTAGAACAGGGCAGGGGCTGTAGCCGGGGACCCTGAAAGCCCACTGAAGTTCCTACTAAGGATTTTGCCTTTTATTGTGAGTGATAAGGAAAATTATTGAAGCATTTTACTTTACCTTCTTTCATATTGATGGCCGTGTTTCTGTGTTTCTGTGTGTAGCACATCTTTAAACATTTTTTACAAGGCTGGACGAGTGGCAACAAATTCTTTCAATTTCTGTTTGCTATGAAAGGTCTTTATTTCACCTTCATTCACAAATGAGAGCTTTGCAGGATATAATATTCTGGGCTGGAAGTTTTTCTCTCTTAGTACCTGGGCTATATCTCACCATTCCCTCCTAACCTGTAGGGTTTCTGATGAGAAGTCAGCTGTGAGTCTAATTGGAGATCCTCTGATAGTAATCTGACGTTTCTCTCTTGAACATTTTAGGATCTTTTATTTATATTTCACTGTGGTGAGTTTAATTACAACACGTCGTGGTGAGGAATCTCTTTTGGTCATGTTTACTAGGGGTTCTATGAGCTTCCTGTACTAGGATGTCTCTGTCCTTCTCCAAACCCGGGAAATTTTCTGCTAGTATCTCACTAAAAAGGCCTTCTAATGCTGTCTCCCTCTCCACGCCTTCAGGAACTCCTAGAACTTGACTGTTGGGTTTTTAAATAGTTTTTTTTTTTAGATTTTTTTTAACTTTTATTTAATGAATATAAATTTCCAAAGTACAGCTTATGGATTACAATGGCTTCCCCACCATAACGTCCCTCCCACCCGCCACCCTCCCATCTCCTACTCCCTCTCCCCTTCCATTCACATCAAGATTCATTTTCGATTCTCTTTATATACAGAACATCAGTTTAGCATGCATTAAGTAAAGATTTTAACAGTTTGCTCCCACACAGAAACATAAAGTGAAAAATACTGTTTGAGTACTAGTTATAGCATTAGATCTCAATGTACAGCACATTAAGGACAGAGATCCTACATGAGGAGTAAGTGCACAGGGACTCCTGTTGTTGACTTAACAAATTGACACTCTTGTTTATGGCATCAGTAATCACCCTAGGCTCTTGTCATGAGCTGCCAAGGCTATGGAAGCCCCCTGAGTTCACCGACTCTGATCTTATTTAGACAAGGTTCTAGTCAAAGTGGAAGTTCTCTCCTCCCTTCAGAGAAAGGTACCTCCTTTGATGACCCATTCTTTCCACTGGGATCTCACTCCCAGAGATCTTTCATTTAGTTTTTTTTTTTTCCAGAGTGTCCTGGCTTTCCATGCCTGAAATACTCTCGTGGGCTTTTCAGACAGATCCGCAGGCCTTACGGGCTGATTCTGAGGCCAGAGTGCTGTTTAGGACATCTGCCATTCTATGGGTCTGCTGTGTATCTCACTTCCCATGTTGGATCCTTCTCTCCCTTTTTTATTCTATCAGCTAGTATTTATAGACACTATTCTTGTTTATGTGATCCCTTTGGTTCTTAGTCCTATCATTATGATCAATTGTGAACAGAAATTGATCACTGGGACTAGTGAGATGGCATTGGTACATGCCACCTTGATGGGATTGAATTGGAATCCCCTGGTATGTTTCTTGTGGGGAGCAGCCCGGACTAGACTGTTACTGGAATTAAGACTTATTCTATGCATCTGCTCTCCCACAGTATGGCGCTGGGAGAGAAGTAAACAGCTTCCGCACAGCTGCCTCCAGTTCAACCAATTAACTGTAGGACTTGCTCCTGATTGGAGAGCAGCGTACTTGGCGTGTGGGCAGCCGAGTTAGGATTGGCGGAAGAGGACTATAAAGGAGGAGAGACGGCACGCACCAGGAACATCTATGGGGAACATCTAAGGGAACCCGTGCAGCCCCCGAGAAAGCCGGCCGGCGGTGTGCCGCTCCCCTGCGGAAGTGGGGAAAGCGGCCAGGGGGAACTGCCCTTCCACGGAGGTGGAAGGGATAGTAGCCAACCCGGGAAGAACCAGCAGCAAACCCGGGGAGGGCCGAGCAGACGAAAGAACAGCGCAGGGTCCTGTGTCGTTCCTCCACGAAGAGGGGGAGCGACAGTTTCTAACTCTCGTTTGAGGTAAGTCAGCTTGAGCATGTCCCGAATTGCACATCTCTTCCCTCTCTTATTCCCACTCTTATATTTAACGGTGATCACTTTTCAGTTAAGTTTCAGCACTTAAGAATAATTGTGTATTGATTACAGTATTCAACCAAAAGTATTAATAGTACCCTGTAGATTCCCAACAATATTTTTTAGATTTCTCATTTCCTCTTCTTTTCTTTGGTTTGACTGTATACTTTCCTGTTCTCTGTCTTCTAAGTCTGATATTCTCTCTTCTGCTTCACTCATTCTGTTTTTAAGGCTCTTTAATGTGTTTGTCATTTGATCAATGAATTCTTCATTTCATTATGATTTCCCTTCACTATCACAGTTTCATGTTCTACTAGTTGCTTCATTTCATTTTGATTCCTCCTTAATATTTCATTTTTGCGAGAGAGATTTTCTATCCTGTCCAGTAAGGATTTCCATAGATCAAGCATTTGTTTTTGAAAACTTCCTAATGTTCTTATCAATTTTTTGAGATCCTCTTCTTGCATTTCTTCTATCTCATTATCTTCATAATCTTGAATTTGGGTGTCTTGTTCATTTGGGGGCATCATAGTGTCTTCCTTGTTCTTGTTTCCTCAGTTTCTGCGTTTGTTTCTTGGCATTGTGGAGATATTCTCTGGTTTCTTCACTGTAGTGGTTTTTCTCGTTATACTATGACTCTAGATTAAGTGGACTGTCTTCTTTTGATGGATCCTTAGAGGCTGTGATGGGTGTGGCCAGAGAGCTCTGTTTGGTTCTTCAGGGTTAAGGGTGTGTCAAAGGTGACTCACCCAGGTTGTTCTCTCTCTCTCTCTCTCTTTTAACTCAGAAGGGAAGTAATTCCGCACAGCTCAGTGGAATTGAGGGTAGTCAATATATGAAATCTCGCCCCTGTGGGTATAATATTCATCTGCTCTGCCCCAAGGATCACACAAAGGGTCTATGCAGCCCTCAGTGTGATCTCAAATTTATTGAGGCATTTTAGAAGGGTAGGACATGGTCTTACATTTTAATGGAATTCTTCACACTACTATATCATGCTTACAGACATTTTTGCCAAAGGCTGGGGATACAGTATATTCTCAATAAATGTTAACCATTATCCTTATTAATTTTCTTGGTGTTGGCATTGCAGAGCCTAGGGTATAGCAGGATTTCTGATACCACCTAGGAACCATAGGAACCAGAGTGTGTTTCAATCCATTTCCCAGGCCTCTTTGATGAGAGGCACCTGCAGGACTGTGACATATAGGCTGCCTATCTCCACAAGAAGATCAGACCAGTGTGGCTGTTAAGTAGGCCTTCCTCTGGGGCAGCTTCCCTGGGGTTTGCAGGGTGAGGTGATCACGTATGTAAATATCAGGATATTGTCAAGCTGCAATGTGCAGACCCAAAGTATGTAGGCAGGCAACCACTTTTCTGAAAGTGTCAGAGGCTCTTGGATACTTCCACGGGTTATTCTCACGTAAACCAAGAATTTCTGTCATCACCACACAGCCCTGCATTGCTGAAAGCCCTAATGTATGTTAAAGCTTTTAATGTATGTTGGGAGCCTATTTGTTCCTTCTCTGTTCCTTCCAACTAATGCTCTTATAATAAGAACAGTAATAACTACATTAGAGAGAGCCACTTTCATATGCAGCCAGTTGAAGTATTACTGGTAAAGCTGTTGTGAAAGACACAGTTTGGGCAGCAGGTGTTAAACCTTTCACAAAACTCACACCCTTTCCCCTGGTAATTCCACCTGTGGTCACAAATGTAGGTGTGAAGTGATTGAAGTGCATAATAAAGCACTTTAAAACACCTACCCTGATTCTCAATCTCATAAAACTTGGAGGCTATATCTTCAAATACTCAACTCATCATGGATATAGGAGTCACTTTAGTGTAGCCAAATAGAGAATGAATGGTATGGCCAGAGAGCAGAAGTTATCCTGGGGAGGGCTCACCAGAGAAAATACCACTGATGGGAAGAATTTGAACTGAGCCTTGTAGACTAAGTGCATGACTTTGCAAACATCAGCTCCTCTCTTCCTGGCTCTCAAGACCACTGGTCTGCATTTTCCAGGCAAGCCCCATCTCTGTCTTCTCTTTTTGCACAATGGGAGCTACTGAGTCACATTTGGTAAATCATTTTTTCAGGGAATAAGAGCCCTTTTCTTCTGTGTAGGTTTTCTTCCAAAACATTGTGTCTTGTACAATGTTAATAGGTGGTAATGGATACAGGGAGAGGTACTGGATAGTATTCCACAATCAATTATGCATATGACATGGTGGAAGTTACATAAGGGTCATGGCTGTAGGGATTCTCAGAACTTATATTATGCATCAAGAGTTTCCAACAGTGAAGCATAGTTGGCAGAGCCATGTTTCAGATTTATCTGACTACAGAGGTCTGTTTTGTACCTGTCAATATTCTGAAAACCAAGTGCCCCAAGGCATGCAACTTTGGAAAATTTTAGATTGGCCAGAATCCTGGGACTTGCCAAGATAGGAAAACAAGCTACCGAGATCAGTCTTTCTTATCATCATATCAAGAATGTGACTTGTAGGGGCCAGCTATATGGCACAATGGGCTAAGCCAACACCTGTGACACCAGCATCCTATATAGACACCAATTCAAGACCCAGCTACTCCACTTCTGATCTGGCTCCCTGCTAATGCACCCAGGAAAGCAGTGAAGGATAGCCCAAGTGTTTGGATCTTTGCACCCCTGTGGAAGATGTGGAAGAAGCTCCTTGCTTCTGCCCAACTCTACCTTTCAAAAAAATAAATAAATCCTTAAAAAAAAAGAATGACTTATAACTGGTGCTCTTACCAGCTCTGATCTGAGAGTGTCCACTGGTCAAAGAACCCAAATTTACCAGAAATCATGGTGACACAAGAAACTATAGCTATAAAAAAAATCACACTCAAGATCCTAAACCCTATCTATAAGCAACACAAGTGCCAGTTGCCTAAAGATGTACATGGTTAGATGATGAGACTTCTGTGCTGGCTGTCACTCAAGAGAAGCTTGGAGAATTCTCAAGAGGGCTTTTTTTAAAAAAGTGCAGGCAGATGTGCAGCTGGAACACAATCCCACATTCCATTCTCACCCTGAACGCTGTCTCAAGGCAAAGGGCTACATATTTAAAAGGACTGCAGGGTTCACCTTGTGTTGTCAACAGTAAATATGTCAATCACACTCAATGCCTGACAGACTGTGATTCACATTTGCATCAAATCCAAAATAGCTGCCTACAGCTGCCTTTGGATTGGTGGCAGTCTCCAGACCCACGTAGTCACTTTCTCTTCGTTTAACATCTTGAGGGTGGTGTGTTTGGCAACCACAATGTTGAGATTTGGCCCTCGAGGTCTGTTCCTGCTCATGGCACCACAGAGCAGGATACATGACGAGGGGAAAAACTAGGATAAAGTAAACTGGCCTTGCTGGCCTCCTCCCCGAGTTTGAGCAAGCAAAGCTGCCCAAATAGGTTCTTCCAACTGGCACACTCTCAGATTTCTCCAGAGCAAGCACCCATAAGCCTTGCCAAATCGCCTAGGCCAACTGAAAAGACTTGAATTTACAGCCAGAGCAACAGAAGTCTTTCAATTGAAGTGTGAGCTTGTGTAAGAAGGTAAGTCCAGTGACACAGCCAGGCCTTTACAGAGCTAGGAAGGCATGTTCCAGAGGCCATTTGCCTGGATTCAAATCTTTGCTGCATCACCCATGACTTTCGTCCTGGGTGTGCTTAATTTAATCTCACTGAGTCTCAGTTATTTCATCAGAAATAAAAATAAAAGTTCCTGACTCTCATTTGGATCGCTGTGAATATTGAATCAGATTACTATATAAATGGATAGATCTTGGAAGCATACCAGGAATATAATAAGTGTTCAACACAGTGCTAGCTATTATTATTATTCAATTTCACTCTTTTATTAGGCGTGGGTTATTGTGGACAGTGTATTTTTTTCCCATTCGAAAGGATATAAGTCAGGACACTGGATGTTTTCTCTAAAATGGAAAAATTCTACACTTCCATATCCTTTTTTTTGTGTCCAAAAATGCATTTAAAAATCATCCAGAGTGGACAGGAAGGGATTCTTAGAGTAGAGGGTCTTCTGCTATTGCTGCATCTGGCCTGCCTGGATCCTTTGATTCTTGTCAGCTTCTGCCAGGGAGTCATTTTAAGGGTTGTCATGGGCATCTCAGATAAACTATGTGCTTTGGCTTGATAAGGGTTTTCTTGAGAAGCCATTTCCAGGATGCCAGTTCATGACATCCTAGAGAAAAATCCCATCCTATTAAAATGAAAAAGTAAAGTACACAGAAGCTACCCATGACCAGAAGGACCTGGACACTAGGGCAGAGTTTAGCAGTGAAGCCAGTGACATGTGCCTTATCCTCGGGGTATAAATGGTCATGAAAGCAGAACCTTTGTTTCAGATAGGACTCCAGAGATGGTGGGAAAGAAGTGATGTGCTGTGGGGATCAAAGCTGGCATCGGAGAGCAGACCAGGGGAAAATGCAGAGGCGAGTGGAATCAACAGCAGCAAGGCAAAGCTGAGGCGCACAGAAGCCTCAACAGAGGCCATGTACAGACGTGGAACTACAGCACAGGCAAAAGAAAAGCCTGTACACTGGATAAACCCAGAGGGAGATGAGGAATGTCCTGTAACATTCGTATGGAGAAAAGAGAAAAGAAACTCAAGGTCAAGAGATCCAGGACCTGAGCTGAGACCTTGATCCAGGACGGAGGGATTGGCATCCTGCTTGTAACCACTCAAAATGCTTAATTTAACTATTTAATAAGCTGGTGATGTTTAATTTATAGGAAGTAATACATTTGTTGCAAAGAAACCATTTTTGAGAGTTTTTTTCATCTCTTTTGAAAATTTCCAGTTCTAGGAACTGAAATTGGGCAGATGAGCTTGAGCCCTACCCATAGGAGGGTAGCTCAAGGTGGCCGACACTAAGCCAACTGCTCCCAACTGGAGGCCAGTAGGAGCCCCTGCCTCTCTCCTGGGCTGACAGAGACTGTGACATGGTGGATACACCTGCAGACCCAGCCTTTTGGGGTTCTGAAGAGATCACCTGTTTCATCTCCATTTTGAGTGTATTGGAAGGAGATGTTAACTGCAGCATTGAAGGATATAGAAGATTCTGCGAGAACAAAGCTAGAGTTCTGGGCTCTCTATCCTTTTGTAAGAAGCCAATATTCAAATGAGTACAAAATTCAACAGTTAATTTCAAACACATACCTTGGGATTGAGAAAGGAGAAAAATATCAGGTCTGAATATGGCTTTAATAATGCTCTTGGCATCAGTATTTTCTCTGTTCTACTCGAAAGCCTTTCAGTAATGGAAAAGCTTATACAAGTACAATGTAGGTAGCTACCGTTTATAGAGAACTTACTTCAGGTCAGGCGTGGTTCTAAGCACGAGATACACAATGAATTCATTTAACATACACAATATTAGCAAGTAGGTGTCATAATTATCTCTGCTTTACAGATGACAACACTGAGACACAGAAAGGCTACAAAGCGTGTCTGAAGTCACACAGCAGTAAAGGCCAGAGCTACATCTGGTACCCACACAGGCTGACTGCTGAGTCTGTGATCTTAACCATTATGTTCTGCTGTGTGCTACAGAAATAACATTCACTGCGTCTTCCAATTGTGCTGGATTTGCTCCATTCACATTCGTGGCCCGATCTTCTAGATTAGAACTTTTTGCATTCACAGTGTCATTTGTGACCAAGACTCAGTAAGGCTCAAAAAATACACTGAGTTTCTGCAAGCTGTCCACTTGTCTCTGTTCTTACGGCCTAACCAAATGCCTGGCCTAAAGCTAAAATGCACTGGGTAAATAACTGAAACAGCTACTGGTGAGAGACTAGCTTGTACTATCAACAACACTCATCTGTAGAAAAGGAACCATACTTCTGCTCTAAGCATGGTGAATTGTACTTAGTTTTCTACACATCTGTCTCTTCTACAAAGCTTGCAGGCTCCCTAAACACAGGGACTGTGTTTTTGTTTTATCTCAGCTGCCTGGGGCTTAGCTGTCTACGGTAAGCTTTTGGTGAATAGGTGAATTAGGTTTATAGAACTTCATGCCTACCTGCAGGGAAAGCTGGATTCAATGCCACCAGTTAGATGAGTGTTAGTTGGGTCAGCAGGACTCCACAGTGATCTCATTCTGTCTGTAGAGTAGAATCTATGGATCAAGTCAACCGAAGCTCATTAAAATGACAAAGGCATCATTTTTGGAGCACTGAGCAATGAATGTATGTGGCAGAGGGGGTGGGGTGAGAAGAGCTGTTGAAGTGGGGAAGATGCCTGGGGAGAAGAAGTGACTTAGAGGCCATGAAAGCAAGTTCTCCTCGTTGGGAAATCGCTGCCCTGGCCAAAGGTATGTAGTTCGGAGTGTTTAGTGTTGTGTTGACAAGTGTTGAGAATTAAAGAGGGAAAGGAACAGTGGGATGCCGCTCTAGTAGGCCACTAAACCAAGCAGATGTGATAAATGATCAGGAGGCTTGGCTGAAAATGAGAGTAACTAAGACTCCCACACCCCATACCAGAGTAACAGGGCTCGATGCCTGTCTCTGGCTCCCGTCTTCAGCTTCTGCTTATGCAGATCTTGGTGGTAGTAGTGACGATCAAATAATGAAGTCCCTGCCACTCATGGGAAACCTGGATTGAGCTCGTAACTGACATTGTTGGCTCCAGCCATGTGGACCTTTGGGGACTGAACCATTGGATGGGAGCTCAGTCCCTTTCTCTCCCTGTCTTGCTGTATCTCAGATAAATAACTGCAAAAAATAAAAGAAAGAGGAGGTTGCAGAATCTCAGGGAAAGTATACATGGGGTTATATTGACAGAGATGAAATTAAAGAATATTTTTTATGCATGAAGATCTGGAAAAGGATGGAGTGTTGTTACCTGGTGGACTATCTGGCAGCATGGCTAAGTGAAAGGAAGAGCATTTTGAACAAATAGGTGCCTTCCCAGTGCCACAAAGGATACCTTCCTACTAGTGATGCAACCATAATGCACAATATGAGATCTTAGAAACAGATTAACCAGCTTCTCATGGCCGAACAGAACATTGTCCTGGAAACCAACAAAGAATGTCATCATTGATTCTTCATTTTCCTGGGGGAACCCAGCTCTTCTCACAACTCCCACAGTTATGGAATTAGAAATAGATTACCCTAAGTTTATCCCTTAGCGTATTAATTGCCATTCAGAGAAAATTGATTCAATGGTCAAATAGGATTAAAAATTTAAAAATCTGGTGGCAAAATCTTTAGATAAGGAATTGAGAAATCTGAGTTCAAGTCAATGTTTTGCTGCTTCTTGGCCACATGACCTAAAATTTACATCTCTTAAGTCTCAGTGATTTGAAATCTGAAATGCATAAATAGTAGTCACTAATCAAATGAGATAATGTATGTAAATACTTCAGAAATTTATAATAGAGTAAAATAATATAAACAATGCAATGAGAATTCACTGTGAAACTTCCAATGCTTATCCATTGCAATGCGCTGAATTTTCTCCCTCCTTCCTGGAGTTGAAGCCCTACTACACTCTAACCATACTCTGAGACTGGGCTTTGAGGAAGATATTTAAGGTTGGATGAGGTCATAAAAGTGAGGTCTTGATTCTATGGTATTGGTGGCCTTGTATGAAAGGAAGAGACATAATAATTTTTGCATTCTCTCTCCTTCTCCCTCTCTCCCTACTCTCTCCCTCCTTCCACACACACACATACTCTCTGGAAAGAGAACACAGCAGGAGGGCAGCTTTCTCCCACCAGGAAGAGAACTCCAACTAGAACCTAACTATATCAGCAACCTGAACTTAGACTTCCAGCATCTGGAACTGTTAGAAAATAAATTCATGTAGTTTAAATGTATGGTACTTTGTTTTGCAGCTTATGCAGCCTAAGTTATCAATATAGGTTAACATTACTCTCCACATTTCTATTTATATCTTTTTAGCTGGCATAAGGCAAACAGAAATAAAAGTTGGCTTCCACATGGGAAGGAACTCACTCTTGTCAGAAAAGTTGTAGGGACCAGCGTTGTGGCATAGTGAGTAAAGCTGCTACCTGCAGCACCAACATCTCATATGGACATCATTTCAAGTCCCAGCTGCAGCGCTTCTGATTCAGCTCCCTGCTAATGCACCTGGAAAAGCAGCGGAGGACATCCAAGGGCTTGGGCCGCTACACCCGTGTCGGAGACCTGGAAAAGCTCCTGGTTCCTGGCTTTGGATCGGCCCAGCTCTGGCTGTTGCGGCCATTTGGGAAGTGAACCAGTGGATGAAAGTTCTTTCTCTCTGTCTCTTCCTTTCTCTCTCTCCCTCTCTGTAACTCTGCCTTTCAAATAAATAAATAAATCTTGAAAAAGAAAATAAAAATCCACTGTAAGAGCAAAACTGGATTGTTGAGACTTAGGAAGGAAGATAAAATGCCTAGAAATTAAAAAAATAAAATATGGGATTTCTAAGGTGCAAAGTAAGATTAAAAAGAAGGCAAATGACAGCAGGAGGAAATTACTATGTCAGGTTACAAGATTCTTGTAAACAAGTGCCAATTCAAGGAAGATTTAAATGAAACACTGTACATTTTTCATTCAAAATGAAAAACAAAACTATGTTGAAATTCATATTAAAACATATGTTTTAAAATTTTTAATTAATTAATATTAATTTTGATTTTGTTTGAAAGGCATAGAGAGAAGAAAGGTCTTCCATTCATTGATTCACTTCCCAAATGCCAAAACAGCCAGAGCTGGAACAGGCCACTGCGAGGAACCTGGAACTCCCACATGGGAGGCAGGGCCATTACCTGCTGCATTCCAGGACACATTAGCAGGACACTGGAACTGACAGCAGAACCAGGACTCAAAATTAGGCATTCTGACATGGGACACATGCATTCCCAAGTGGTGACTTAACTGTTGAACCTAATGTGTACCCCCAGTACTTATATCTTTACATCTAGGAGTATGTATTTTACAGAGTAGAATTGTAAGTAAGAATATTAATCAACCTATTGAAATCCTTTAAGAAACATGCTGGATCTCCGAAGTCATGGAGAATTGGCTTATCAGGAAGCTTTGCATTTTTCTTTTCTTCATTTTCCCTTAAAATTTTAAGTTAACTTTATCTGTCACTATCTACGGTAGTGCAAGGCAAGTACTATTTTTTAAATGTTTATTATGTATTTAAACAAGTGATAGAGAATGAGAAAGTGAGAGAACTCTTCCACGTACTGGCTTACTCTTCAAATATCTGCAATAATCAGGGCTGGACAAGGCTGAAGTCAGGAGCTGAGAACTCCGTCTGGGTCTCCTTCATGGGTTGCAGAGACCCAAGTACTTGAGCCACCATCAACTAGGAATTACTGTTTTCATGATCTTCTTGCTGGGAAGAAGTCTAGGGAAGCATATTCACCTCTCTATAGGTACCTGACTCAGTTGCTTAAAGTGTTGCATTGAAGGTAATTGTTCAACTCTTCCCACAATCTTTCTTAGTTCATGATATTAAGTCATTGCTTCATTCATTAAGTCAGTTTTTTCAGCAAATGCTTATTTGTACCAGTACCACTTATTGTCTGTACTAGTGGCAGAATTTCATGAATCTAGTATAGAGGAGAAGGTAGATAATAAATAGCTGATCATATAATGATTTTTGTCAAAATACAACTACAATAATTGCTACAAAAGAAACATCCTGTGCTCTGAAAGCCTAAAATAGAATATTCTCATCAAGTCTGGTACAGGCCAGAAAATCTTTCCTGGAAATGTGTTATTATAACTGGAAGTCTCAGAAGGAGCTAAGAAGGGAAGGAAGTAGAAGAATTACATCCACAGGGAAGGGTTCATGTGGGGAGACATGGAGAAGGTGTGGAGCTAGAAAAAAAACAAGATAGCCACAAGGTACAGAGCAATGGGGAGCTCAGCACAGGAGCAGCAGGGCAGAGGAGGCAAAGACCAGGAAGCCGAAGACGCTGTGAGCTTTGGTGAGCAACTTACACTTTAAGTGCAATAGGGAAGCCTGAGGGGTTTTGAGCCGGAAGCAGGATGTTCATGGGGAAGCTTTTCTCTGCTTCCTGGGAATCTCCTGTCCTGTGAGGGCTTTTTGTCCAAAGGCACCTAATGCTGGCTGGAGGAAGATAGAAAGTGTTAGCTGGCATTTGGTGATGTCATGTGCTTGCCTGGCTAATTTGGGGGTTTTGTTGTTCTTTTCTGAGCACAGTTAAATATTTAAAGGCCATGCACCAGACAGCTATCGACTTTGACTAGAGATGAATAATTAGTTAATGGCTTCAAAGTGTTTTGTGGATGGAAAGTAAAGTGGGAAATATTAATAAAATGACCCTACGTGGGTAGTGGAAGTTGATGGAGTCTCGGGGCAACGTTTTCTTCTGTGGTGCTCACCCCACATCAGGCCAACAGGACCTGTGCTGGAGAAAGGCACAGACTGATCCCAAGAAAGGCAAACTCTTCTACGTGACTGAGGCTTCAACTGCTTCATTTTCATCCTGGCTAAGTGTTGTTTCATGGAGAGCAGTCAGCCTGGGCACTCATTGCTCAGAAGTGCAGTCAGTA
This sequence comes from Oryctolagus cuniculus, assembly GCF_964237555.1. Lineage (NCBI taxonomy): Eukaryota > Metazoa > Chordata > Mammalia > Lagomorpha > Leporidae > Oryctolagus > Oryctolagus cuniculus. Next base: position 143,290,024 of record NC_091437.1, read on the forward strand.
GATGCCTTATAACTGACCTGCCTTCCTTTTTTTTAATAAAGATTTTTATTTATTTATTTGAAAGGTAGCATTACAGACAGAGAGAGACAGAGACAGAGAGAGGTCTTCCATCCTCTGGTTCTCTCCCCAAATGGCGGCAATGGCTGGAGCTGAGCCGATCAGAAGCCAGGATTCAGGAGCTTCCTCCAGGTCTTCCAGGGGTCCAAGGACTTGGGCCATCTTCTACTGTTTTCCCAGGCCACAGCAGAGAGCTGGATTGGAAGAGGAGCAGCCAGGACATGAACTGGCACCCACATGGGATTCCAGTGTCAAAGGCAGAGGATTAGCCCACTATGCCAAAGCACCTGCCCTAACCTGCCTTCCTAATGTAGTCATTACCTGGACTGTAGGGGTAGTAGGGTCAGCAAATCCTAAACCACTACTCACTAACCACATGAGCTTAGGTAAGTGGCCTTAATTAATTTTAGTTAATTGGCCTTAATTAAGCCAAGCCTTAGATTGCTCAAAAACAGGACACCTGTTCACTCATGCATCAAAATCTATTAAATAATTTGAAAACCAGTTGCTGGGGACATAATGGTAACCAAGACAGGATTCCTGTCCTTTAGAGAGAAAGATACAAAAACAATAGGGTAAGAGCATTGAAGAAGTGACAGCAATTGCTAAAAGAGCTTATAAATGACTTGAGTAAATCTTTTTAAACTTTTATTCTGAGAAATTATAGTCTTGCAGAGAGATCTGATGTACTCTTCTCCCTGTATCCTCCTATCTATGATATAATATACAATTTTGTGAAAATCAGAAAAACACTGATGTTAAAACAATCTACAGAACTTTTTCAAAAATATTCACATATTCAGAATATGTGTATGTGCATGTGTGTGTGTGTGCGCGCTAGCTCTGCACTGTGTTACCACCTGTAAAACCATATTCAAGATGATCACAGAAATACATATTATGATATAACTATGTATGGACTTCAAAATTCCTTGCACTAAAATAATCTCTTTTTTTCCTAGATCTTTTTTTTTATTTTTAACTTTTATTTAATGAATATAAATTTCCAAAGTACAGCTTATGGATTACAATGGCTTCCCCCCCATAACATCCCTCCCACCCGCCACCCTCCCCTTTCCCACTCCCTCTCCCATTCACATCAAGATTCATTTTCGATTCTCTTTATATACAGAAGATCAGTTTAGCATACATTAAGTAAAGATTTCAACAGTTTGCTCCCACACAGAAACATAAAGTGAAAAATACTGTTTGAGTACTAGTTATAGCATTAAATCACAATGTACAGCACATTAAGGACAGAGATCCTACATGAGGAGTAAGTGCACAGGGACTCCTGTTGTTGACTTAACAAATTGACACTCTTGTTTATGGCATCAGTAATCACCCTAGGCTCTTGTCATGAGCTGCCAAGGCTATGGAAGCCCCCTGAGTTCACCGACTCTGATAATTTTTAGACAAGGCCATGGTCAAAGTGGAAGTTCTCTCCTCCCTTCAGAGAAAGGTACCTCCTTCTTTGATGACCCATTCTTTCCACTGGGATCTCACTCACGGAGATCTTTCATTTAGGTTTTGTTTTTTGTTTTTTGTTTTTTGTTTTTGCTAGAGTGTCCTGGCTTTCCATGCCTGAAATACTCTCATGGGCTTTTCATGTACATGTTGAAGTACCATCATATAGATTTGTGTAACCAGTACACAATCAAGAAACAAAATCATTCCATAAAGAATCTATCATATAATACCTTTATAATAGTATATCTTTGTTTTATGTATATATTTTATATACTTATATATATACAACAAAAACTATTCTAAATGGATTATACCATATGTGGGGGGGTATGAAGGAGGCAATGAGAACATTCAAGAAAAATTAAAGTTTCTGTTCTCAAAGAGTGCAGCATTTAGATATTTGCATGACTGAGCACTTTTTAACTGTTAACTAGTTATATTGGGGCTGGAGCTTACACTCCTGGGTCTCAGCTCAGGCCACTACAAGAAAAGGGAAGAGAGCTAGCATTCTGAAGAACCATTGAGTAGTAGGAAGTTTGTTTTGAACCTGCCTTCTTAGCTCATGGCTGTCCAACAATCTGTTCTACTTCCTGAGCCCTACTCATTGCTGAACCCATGGGCTGGCTCAGCTAGTTCCCAATGTGAGACATTTTGTTCTCTAGACAATCGGGGTCATGGTGAGGGTCATTAAGAAGTAATTAGGGATGGAGCATTGAATTCTTAGCTGGAGGAGCAAGTTTTTGGTCCCACCTGTAAGCACCACCACACTGTAAATTGTTGGCTAGCAGGGGCCATTCCATGGACATATTTATATCCTCAGTGAACATTAAACACAGTGTGTACCAATTAGAAGATACTCAATACAGGTTTGCTGCTCTCTTTTACACCTGCAGCAATTCTCAACCAGAAAAATTGAGTCTGTTTTTCACATTGAGCTGAAGGTAGAAGCTCATATGACAAGGGGTGATGCAGAAATGAACTTTGCTGTGAATCAACTTTTACCAGGTGCAACAGAATCCAGCAAATTGCCTCAATGAACTGCATATTAAACCTTAAAGTTTTTATTCTTATTCCTATTTTATTCATGAAGATACAGTGGCTCGGAGGGGCAAATAAATTGCAAAAAGCCATCTTCCACAGGAAGGCAGTTCCAGGACACAAACACCTCCCACCCACAACAGCTTATTGTCCAGTGTCTGAAACTCTAACCTGGAACTCAGTTTCTTTTGGTTCACACTATAAAAAGGCATAGTGAGAGGCTGGCATGATAGTGTAGCTGGTTAAGCCACCACCTTAGACATCAGCATCCATATAAGCACCAGTTCATGTCTCAGCTATTCTGCTTTTGATCCATCTCCCTGCTAATGCACCTGGGAAAGCAGCAGAAGATGACCCAAGTGTTTCTAACCCTGCCACCCACATGGGAGAACCAGATAGAGTTCCAGGCTCCTAGCTTCATCCTGGCCCAGCCCAGGCCATTGTGGCCACTTGAGGAGTGAACCAGCAGATGGAGGAACAATATCTCTCTCCCCCACCTCTTCCCTTTCTCCCTCCCTCCATCCATCTCTATCTCCTTCTATCTCTATAAACCTGCATTTCAAATAAATAATTCTTTAAAAAAGAAAAAGTATAATGAGACTCAATGCATTCTGGCTTCATCTATTATTTGTGCCCCAGTGGGAAATAGCTTACATACCCTTTCCTAAACATAGCTGGAAAGCAGGTTTAAAAAGTGGAAAAGAACCCAAGGACAGGTCAAATATTGGCAGCAGGATATTGAAGACAAACTCTGTCTATGTTAGAAGGTGGCTACTGCAGAAAATCAGTTCTTGAAGGACTGACACAGAAGTACTGATTCGGCCTGGTACTGTGGCATAGTGGGTAAAGCCGCTGCCTGCAGTGCTGGTATCCATATGGGCACTGATTCTAGTCCTGGCTACTCCACTTCTGATAAAGTTCTCTGCTATGGCCTGGGAAAGCAGTGGAAGACGGCCCAAGTCCTTGGGCCCTTGCATCCACATAGGAGACCCGAAAGAAGCTTCTGGCTTCGGATCAGCGCAGCTCCAGCCATTGTGGCCAATTGGGGAGTGTACCAGCAGATGGAAGACCTCTCTCTCTCTCTCTGCCTCTCCCTCTCTGTATAACTCTGACTTTCAAGTAAATAAATAAATCTTAAAAAAAAAAGTAGTACTGATTCCTCTTACAGAGATCTACTCTGCCTTTCACTGGCTTGTCATGAACCACTGAGTAATAAATTATTCTTTAATCCAGAACTTTTATGTGAAACTGCATATGATAGATTGATTACATAAATGACTTGAATTCTTCAGCCATTTCTAAATCTATCCTCTTCAGATGTGTTTTTGAATCTTCTCCTATAATCTTGAATCTGGCTTGCCACGGAGATCTGCTTCAGCCAATAGAAGGCAGGGAAGGTAAAGCCTTCCAGTTTCACACCTGTGCTTCAACAGCCCTTGGTTGCTTCCCCTTCTCTCGGAACTCCTGCCTCACCATGTGAACCATCTTGGGGTTGTCTGTTGGAGGAAGAGAGGCCACCTGGGGCAAAGCCAAGGTATCTCCACCAAGGTCATCATGGGCACGCAGCCCCCAGCTGATCTTCCAGTTGGCCACAAATGTAAGTGAGCAGAGACTAACTCAGATTAGCAACACCACTTCACCCACCCATAGAAACATTAAATGTTTATTAACATATGCCCCTTTGTTTTGTGGTGGTTCTTACACAGCATTGTTGTGGCAATAGATAACTGATATGGCAAGAATCTTAATTTTTTATCTTAAGACTTTTATCTTGAGATTTTCATTTTCTCTGCCTAGATACAGTAGATCCAGAGCTCTATGTGAGTTTTTGCTGCATTTCTGCTTTGTGAGAGCAGGCAACACTCCTCTAGGAGAAAGACAGTGATGTGTTTTGCTCCTGTGTACAATACAGCCCACAAATCTCCAGTAGGCTGCTCTCTGGCAAGGCTAGAGGCAAGCTACTCACATCATCCTTCAACCTGAAAGAAGTTAAATCGAACACTAGCTCCTGGGCCTGACCACTTCCCAATCCGATCCTCAGCAAGAGTAAGAGCTGACTAGGGAACTTCAGGCACCAGACTTCTGTCTTCCTAGGCCAGAGCTACAATATTTTCACATGCAGATACTTTTCACAGATATTTATAGGCTGGGAGATGATCTCTCAGTGAAACCTGAATTGTGATATTCTCTACCGTCAGTAGATGTCATGTAACTCCATAGTTTCCCTGACCTTGATGGATTTTTGGTAAAAAATATTCTTTAAACAGAATATTGATCTCCCTAAATTCCTTTTCAATGGTTGAAATTTTCTCCAATAGACAAGGAAAGAATGCATTATGATGATCTATTAACAAGAATTTCACCAATTAATTTTCATTATTGCTTTATGGCTAAATCTAGCAAATCAGCCAGCCCTGTGTACCCTAGTTACTGATTCCAAATACAAAACTATCAATAACTTTGATGACTATTTGCTTTCATTATCCATTCTTACAAGAATCCATTGAAAAGCTCTAATTTCTAGGCAAGCCACACATATGACTCAAGAACTCAATACTGACAATGCTGCACATCAGCAGACTCCTGTTAGCCTTTAACCAATCAATATAAAAACTGAGCTCCCTTCTTCTAGAAAACAGAGGCCAAGGACCAAGAATCAGCAAAGCAGTCTAGGCTTGGAAAACATAAAAAGGATTATTTGTATGTTGTCTCTTAAAGAAGCCAGTATTTTTCATACTCAGAAATCTTCCTACTTCAGGGTTGCAGTTGCTTTACATAGGCTACATTTACCAAAAAATAGAGGTCAATTCAATATTATTCTGGAGATTCTAGGCACTTATAAAACTTGGATAGAATGGACTATGGATATGTAGAAACAGCTTAAATTTTGTATCTGGTTGCATGCATTGAACCTACTCAGAAGCTTCTAGAACTCCCTCTATTCATGGCCTGCATTCTTATTTTTCACAGAAAGTAGCTGGAATGAGCCAACCTTAGCAATTCAAGTGAAGTAATTTTGAAAATTTATTTTGTTAGAGTCATATACAACACAGCAGTTAGGTTTTGGTTAGATTTATACTGAGAAAACAGCTATATCACATCTTCTATCTCCACTAAGTTCAGAGAATGTATTTACTGAGTTGATGTTGGGCTCAGGCATCTGTTCCTTTTAAATTAAGTATTTTTCTCTTTTTGATTTTATTTACTTATGTTTTTATACATGTGTTTATTTACTTATCTGAAAGGCAGAGTTACAGAGAGAGAGGGAGAATCAAAGAGGTCTTCCATCTGCTGATTCACTTCCCAAATGCCTGTAATAGCTAGAGCTCAGCCAGATAGCTACAGCTGGGCCAGGCTGAAACTAAGAGCCAGGAACTCCATCCAGGTCTCCACTTGGGTGCCTGGGAATTGAGTACTTGAGCTATCTTCCATTGTTTTCATTAGCAGGGATCTGGATCAGAAGTGGAACAGCTAAGACTGGAACCAGTGTATATGTAGGATGCTGGAATTTCAGGCAGAGTTTTAACCCTCTGCACCACAGTGCTAGCCCCAGGTCTTTTTCTGAGTATCATTTAACTGGTGACCACTAATCATGCACAGTATAATTCCATTCCCTTGCTGTTATGGTTATGTCCCTCAGTAGGGGGTAAACCTTTAACAGCAGGGACCATATTCTCCTGTTTCAATACTGTTTACTCAGTGACTAAATGGGCAGTGTCTGCTACATAATAGGCATGCAGTATGTATTTGCTGAATGAATGCATCAACAAAATAATTAGAGCACCTAGGATCATAGGTGTTCTCAGATGCGAAGTTTAAGACTCATTATATTTATGGCAGCTTCCTTGACACTTTAGCCTGCAGAGACCTCTCTTTTTTAAGAGAATGATTGGCACCTGGCTTAGATCCATTTCCTGGTGTCCACCTAGTCCAGCTTTTATGACCATCAACCTCTAAAGACACATAGCCATAACATCCTCTGGAAAATTTCCCTCAGCAGACAAGAGTTTCCTTACCTCTAGATTTCTGGAAGATTAGCTAGTCCCTCTCTAGAAATGGCCAACAGTTAATGACTGAATGATTTAAAAAATGTAAAAGTCTGGCCATCTTTCCTCAAGGTGGAGCAATTCTATAGTGTCTTTGAGCCACAAGAGCCCCCTGTGTAAACAGGATTAACCTAGATTTTAGATAAACCCTTGTTTTTGCTTAACTTCCTCCCCTGTTTCCTGCATTCTCACTTCTATATAGGTTTCTCCAGAAAGCACTCCCAAATACATTCATTGCACAAGGACCCTCATCTGCTATGGTTGCTAACAGAAGCCGTACTCCCAGAGATGGCAAGGTTATTTAGAGTCTTCACCTCGTAGAGCTGTGTACTTGCATCTTTCAACTAGGATAAACTGGGTTGTGATGCAAGTAGAACAACATGCACTAGTTTCTGTGTAATCTCCCTAGCATTTGAGAAGTATTGGGGAAATCATAAATATAAGGGTTGTAGAACTGGGTAGCTGCTTGTTGAAGAGGTCAAAACATACTTAGGTGATTAAGTAACAGTTTAAAACAAGGTGTGAAAGCCTCCCTTAATGGCATTTATAAAGACTCCCAATGCCTGTAGCCCAAGAGCCCAATAATTGAAAATCAAGACCAGGACCTAATTGATAAGAGCTGGAAAACTTCAGAGTAGTTTAAATTCTCAGTTTTGGCAAGTCTCCTACTTCAAAGTCAGGGTATTGATAGAATAAAAGTTAGACCTTGATAGTGAGAGAAAGTCCGGGAAATGATCCTGATTATATTGTCAAGAGAAATGAGACAGCAAGCTAGATAAAGGATAACTTACTGATATGGAAATATCTCCTTTAACACAGAATTTTGTATCCTAGTAAAAGCCTGAGCACTGTTCCTGATACACTGTGGGGATGCCTCTCAGAAGCTTGGAAAAAGAAATGATCACATTTAATGTAGGAAAGATGCCAGTATTTCGATAGCACAGTATATAGAAAAGGATCAAAAAGCTCACAAAAGTGGGCATGCATCAACTCTGTATGACCGGCAGCCCATCATCTGACTAGATTCCTCTGTAGGGCCCAGAGAATAATTTGTATTTCCAAGGTACTGGTGATGGGGACAGCAGTGTTCTGGGGCAGCTCATTAGCGTCTGTACTCTATAGATCAGGACTGATGGTAGACAATGCCCTTATAGAACTGCACTCCCTGATAGCAGTAGGGATGATGAGGGACCAGAATGGCAGAGGCCAGTTGGTATCACTCACCCATCATGAAGAAAGTGGACCTGATTACCTTAATTGGTTTCCAGGTTGAAGTTACTGCCAAAAGGCCCTGAACCCTGGAGAGCTATAGATGTGGCTAATAGATCATGTGCTTTTCAGGGACAAATAGGTGGGTAACTAACAAGAGTACTGCTTAATACAGCTAGTGGAAAGAAATTGAGCATGTATATACAGAATGCTGAAACCAGATGCTGAAAATAAAGTTATAGTCTTTGCCCATTTTCCAAGTTTTGAGCCAGTTCTCAAGCATAGAATCCACCCACTGACACAGAGTTCAGATTCTGTTACATCACAACCAGTGTATACACTCCTTCCTCAAAGTGCCCTAGTGTTGTTTCCTTGAGTAGGTGCTGATGAAAGGGAAATACCCAGATCTTTTGAGCATTAATATATATTGGGTTAAAGTTGATATTGATACCTGGAGATTCAAAGTGCCATCATGGCCCTCAAGGAATATTAAAGCCCTTGGGAAACAGTAACAAGTAAATTCCTGGTAGCAGGTAATAACACAATGTGTTTAACTGGAAACGTGGAACAAAGTTCCTATTGCTCCATTCTCAAATGTATAAACAGAATGGGCGTACTTAGTAGTTAGCAGAACCTTCTAGACCAAGATGGTATTTGCTTAAAAATATCAAACAAATGGAAGGAGGTATGGTCCTATGTGCCCATTCAGTAAAATACATAGTTCCAAGAACCACGGTAAAGCAGACACGGCCCCATTCTTTACCTCTCTCAGTGACCTGGTTGGGAATTTGTGTTTCTCATTCCCGTGACTTGTTTGTATAATTATAGAGATCCTGCCTCCCAGAGAAAGTTTTCCAAAGGGAACAGAAGAATTCCACTAAAATTCAGGCTATTATTCTGCTCAAATACTTTGATCTCCTTGAACAAGTAGACTAACAGCAGTAAAAGGAGTTTCCATATCAACAGAAATAACTAACTCTGATGATTGTAAGAATAAGAAGCCACATCTATGTACTAAGTTCAGGGAAGAAAATATGTTTAGAATATTTTAGAATATGCTCAGTTTCAGTTGTACGTAAGCAAGGATAGTGACTACAGCTTTGTAAAGACCTGGGAACTAAGGGTTTATTAATATCCCTCTACCAAGCAAGCCATCTTGACAAGCAGAAGTGCTAGCTGGGAAGGAACGCAAAAAGAATAGCAGAGGTACATGCCATGCACTGATTATGGCCTTGAGATGCAACTTTTAATAGTGCCCTGTCTGGTAAGTTCCTCTAGAAACTATGACCAAACAAAACCCTAGAGAAGCTTTGTATGAGTGGAGTGAATGATTAGGCTCTCAGTCATATCCCTTTTACAGAAGCAGTGGACCCATCTCCCAGACACTATCTATGAATGTTGGCTGCTGATAATTCCTACCTTTATCCTTCCTTGGAGTATTATCATTGGTCAAGGGGAAACACCTTGGGCAGAAATTTCTGGAAAGTTATTCAGCCTATCTTGGGTGACAATCCACAGCAAATGACAGACAGATACCTCACAATGGGACAACTCTGTAGGACCAGTCATACATTAGAACTCTCCTTGAGTTCAAGGTGCAGGTAGACTTGTCCCAAACCATATCTTTGCTTAGTTTCTTTGCCTTATGTTGCTTCTACTTCCTTACAGATTTCTTTGAGAACAGCTTCATGATTCACTTACACGAGATCCCTATATCAGGCTTAACTTCCAGGGTGTCAGATCTTGCTGCCATTTATCAGGAACAGGCAATGCCAGGATTTCCTTGACGGCTGTCCTTTTCTCCTGTGCAAAATGAGTCAAATCTGTTCCCAGAGGGCTCCCTTTCTAGCCTGTATTTTCCTGTGTCTCAGCACTGACTCTTGTGCACCAAAATAGGAGACTTATGTGTTACCAGTGTTCCTACTATTCCTGAATCTTATATTCAATATAACTTTGTATTTTTTATACAAAGAAGGATATGAAGTGATAAAAGGACATTTTGAAGAAATAATTTCTCCCCTATTAAATATGATGACTGTGTTGTAACCATATGCTTGGCCTCTGTCTCTTTCTATCTTACTTCTTTTCCCTCTCTCATGCACACATGCACATGCTCACGCACACACACATGCTTATGCACACACACAAATGAAGTCATGAGTTACTAGACAGTGTGAATTATCTCTTTGTACTTACATTCAACTGTTTCCTGTTTGTAAGTCCAACCAGGAAGCCATCCTTCCATGTATTTTTGTGTTCAAGGCAATGATTTATATCCTTAGAACCATCAAATATTTGGGAAAACATTGATTTTAAACCTTGTCTTGTGCAGTAGTGGCTATATTAGTCAGAGGAGACTAACTGGGACCATAAAAATCTCCAAGTCTCCTTGGCTTAGCATGAGGTTTCTTGTTCACATCCCAAATCAATGGAAGATTGTGCATGAAAGAATATATAGGCCAGTTCAGGAAATGGCATCTGTTCCTTCTGTTCACACTATGGACACGTGGATCCACCTAAATGAAACAGTTCCAGAAAATGGCATTTAGTAATGGTAGCAATAAGAAAGGAGGAAGCAGAGATTATTGATGAGAACCAGCTCTCTCTTATTGCCAGTGTGAAATTTTACTCAAGTGTTGGTGTTGTGCTCTTCAGTACCTCCTGAGACATTCAAATAGATCCTTATGGATGGGATCTCCAAGGAAGTTAATTCTCATAAGCTCTGTGTTTGTGCCAGTGGCAATGCTAAGCAATTAGTTTACATTATCTTCCTGGGACAAACAGATTTCCACAGGTGTTTGTACCACAGACTACTCTGGAAACAAAATACTACAGGTTAAGTCTTTAGAAGCTCAAGCTTTGGTAGCCTGCACTACTTGGATTACAACTACTTTGGTAGTTACAAATACTTTGGTAGTTTGGTAGTTCACATTGTTTGCACTGCTTATCATAATAGTTGATGATGGGTTGATAAAGACATTTCACAATGTCAGCACTGGAAAACACCTCTGCTATTCTCAACACCTGTTTCAACACAGTTTGATACAAAATAAGTTTCTATTGCCTGGGGACAGTCATTTGTCAACAAATGACCCAACTGTCATTTGTTTTTCTCTAGCTCTTCTTTTAAATGCAGCCATCACAATCATGACAGCCATATTTGGAAGTCAAGGCCAGAACCCTGCCACTTGGAAATACTTGAACAATACATGCAAGGCTGTCTCTTTCATTGGTTCTCCTCTGTTCCTTACTTGGTATTATGCCTTCTTTCTTTGTCCATCCCTGCCCATTCACAGAGAGATAACTCAGTTTCAGATTATCTACTGTCCCTGTCTCTTCAGTATTTTCATGTTAAAAGAATGGAAATTGCATAAAGATCTCAAGAAGGCATTCAATTTGTTGAATGTTGAACCTATGCCAAATTACAATTATGAACAGGAAGGTCATAGTCCTACTCAAAGAATTTACAGGCAATTAAGCATCACAGTAAAAGCATTGTAAGTTGAGATAAAGACTATGATGCAAATAATGGAACATCATATTGGAGTGCCTAGAGGCTCTAAAAACTTGGCATGTCTGAGAAACTAAACCAAGGGTAGTGTTGGTGGAAAATAATGTATAAGAGTCTGAGAAGAGGGGCATTCGATATGTTTGATATCTGCTACCAACTGGGGTGATGGACAGTGACTGATATTGGTCATTTGCCTGCACACACAGGGACACATATACTGAAACATAAAATCTGTTATCATCACCACTGCATTAAGATTTTTCAGAGCGGCAGAACTGATAGGATTAGGTGGATGGATGGATGAATGTATAGATAAATAGAAAAATAGATAGATAGATAGATAGATAGATATTGATGAGAGGGAATTTATTAGGGATATTCATTCATGTAATTATGGAGGCTGAGAATTCCTACAAGTCTTCTGTAAGCTAGAGAACTAGGTCAGTCAATGGCATTGATCAGTCTAAATCCAAAGGCCTCAGAACCAGGAAAGCTGATAATGTAATTCTGATCCCAAGGCCAAAGGCCTGAGAAACCTGAAGCTTGCAGGATCAACTTACAGAATCCAAAAGCCAGAGCACCTAGAATCTTGATCTCCAAGGCTAGAAGAATATTACAGATCTAGAAGCTCTCTTCTACCTTTTGGTTCTTCTTGGGTACCCCAGCTGATCATATGGTGTCCAATCTCATTGAAGACAAATTTTCCATACTTAGAGTCCACCCACTCACACACCACTCTCCTCTACATGCCCTCAGAGACACACCCACAAATAATGCTTCAACACCTATCTAAAGCAGCCCTTAAGCCACTGAAACTTAAAATTAGCTATCACAGCTACCAAATTCTGGCTTCCTTGGACAGTAAGTCCTTTACATCAAGACCAGTATGCTATATTATTACTTCTGGAAACACGGGTTTCTGGAAAAATTCACCAGCTACCCATCAATGCTTTTATACTAGAGATTATTCACAGTTAAATTATCCTCTTATTCACAAAATAAGCCGAGGCTGTCACATTGTTCATGTAGCACCTTGTAGGCTAAATAATTGGATAGAGCCTTGCTTTGGATTATTCATGTGGCAAGGTTAGGCTCTTTGGGGTAGCCCAAATATTCTCTTAGCAGCCCATCAGTGGACATATAACTACCAAGGACTCATCTAGTCTATCATTTATAGGAAAACTCTGTTCTAATTATTAGCTCAAGTTCAATTTTGGCCATAGCAAATAGTATTTTATGCTTCAGTAAGACCTGGAGTAGAAGGTTCTTGACTGTGAAGCTTTAGAAGTTTTTTACATGACTGATAGAAGTAGACAGCTGTCCTGTCCTTTTTGGGGAGAGCATTTCCTATGAAAACAATCCTAGCAAAAGAAACATGGAGAGACCACTAGTGTTGGCTGTCTCATCTCCCAACCTAGTCTTAGCCTCCCCAGTGAGAAAAGGCACAATCAGAAATATCCTGGAATGAACATCCTTGATGCTTATTCCTTTTATCAGGGCCTGAACTAAAATTTGCAAAAAATGTGTGATACCTTCTTATAGGTTTACTGAAGTTCTTCTTAGTACAGAATTTGATATAGTTATTGCTATAGAGTCTGGCTTCTTTCTTCAATATGCTGAAAATGCCAATTGATTGCCTTAGTTGTTTACCTCAGAATGGCTACTGAATGCTATACCTACATTATTCTTAATCTAATATGTTCATTCTGTGTGTTCTCTGTATCACTCCTCTATCTCATATCAAAAAGGAAGATTTGTTAAAATGCTCTTGTGGGATACAACCTCTAAAATGCCTCCCAATGATCCTTACCTCCTGATCTTCATGCCCTTGTATAATCTCTTCCCTTTGAGGATAGATTGGGCTGTTAGAATAATTTGTAATGAAATGAATGTGGCAGAAATAATGAGATGTCAGCTTCAAGCTTAGAATCTAAAAAAGACTGTGGCTGACATCTTGGGTCCTTGCCTGCTGCCTTGCACCTGCTCTAAGAAAAGTCATCCGACAGGTAGCAAGCTGATTTATTGAAAGGCTCAAATGACAGCTGAGGGAGAACTCCAGTCAACAGCCAATGAGAAACTGAGGTCCAACAACCCAAGAACTGAATTCTTTCAAGAGTGAGATTAGACAAAAATGGTCCTCCAGTTAAGCCATCAGATGAGACCACAGCTCTAGCCCACAACTTCATTGAAATCTCATTAGACATCTTGAGCTAGAGGCACTCCACATTGCATTTTTAATCAATGGAAACTATGAAATATAATTGTTTAAGGTTTTTTGGCATCTTTTAAAATTTTCATTTTGAAATAATTATAGATTCACAGAAGTTTCAGAAATTGTAGATCTCCCATGTACATTTCATTCAGTTTCTCCCAAAGGTTATATACTACATAAATTTAACAGGATATCAAAATGAAAAACAAAACCAGGTATGATATATATGTAGATGTCAATGCCATCTTATCTAGTGCATAGATTCATGTAAGAACCACAGCAGTTGAGACATAAATTGTCTTATCACCACAAAGAAATCTCTCATGCTCTTTACAGAATATTCAGCTTGTACCACATCCCTCATCCTAGCAATCACTAATCTGTTCTCTATCTCTATGGTTTTGTTATTTCAAGAGTATTAAATTAAGTAGAACAAAAAAATACTAAAAGGGATAAAGTATTAAGTTGTTCATCGACAGTCAGGACAAGGGCTGATAGTGTCCATTTCACTTCAACAGGTTTCCCCCTTGGTGCTCAGTTAGTTGTCATTGATCAGGGAGAACATATGATATTTGTCCCTTTGGGACTGGATTATTTTGCTCTGCATGATGTTTTCCAGATTCCTCCATTTTGTTGCAAATGATCAGATTTCATTGTTTTTTTTTTTTACTGCTGTATAGTATTCTATAGAGTACATATCCCATAATTTCTTTATCCAGTCTACTGTTGATGGGCATTTAGGTTGATTCCGGTCTTAGCTATTGTGAATTGAGCTGCAATAAACATTAAGGTGCAGACAGCTTTTTTATCTGCCAGTTTAATTTCCTTTGGGTAAATTCCAAGGAGTAGGATGGCTGGGTTATATTCAGGTTTCTGAGGACTCTCCAGACTGACTTCCATAGTGGCTTAAGCAGTTTGCATTCCCACCAACAGTGGGTTAGTGTCCCTTTTTCCCCACATCCTCACCAGCATCTGTTGTTGCTAAATTTCTGTATGTGAGCCATTCTAAACCGGGTGAGGTGAAACCTCATTGTGGTTTTGATTTGCAAATTTCCCTGATTTCTAGTGATCCTGAACATTTTTTCATGTGTCTGTTGAGGTCCTTGGCCCATCTCTTAAGTGGGTTGCTTTTTTTGTTTGCTTGTTCTACTTAATATTATTGGTTGAACTCTTTAATTAACAATTATTCTTAGGTGTTTAAATTTAGCAGAAAAGTGATCCCTGTTAAATATAGGAGTGGGAATAAGAGAGGGAGGAGACGTACAGTTTGGGATATGCTGAATTGGACTTGCCCCAAACGGTAGAGTTAGAAACATGCCAGGGGGTTCCAATTCAATCCCATCAAGCTGGCATGTACCAATGTTATCTCTCTAGTCCAAGTGATCGGTTTCAGTTCACAGTTGATCATAATGAAAGGATTAAGAGTCAAAGGGATCACATAAACAAGACTAGTGTCTGCTAATACTAACTGAAAGAATTAAAAAGGAGAGAACAATCCAACATGGGAAGCAAGATACACAGCAGACTCATAGAATGGCAGATGTCCTAAACAGCACTCTGGCCTCAGAATCAGCCCTTAAGGCATTCAGATCTGGCTGAAGAGCCCATGAGAGTATTTCAGGCATGGAAAGCCAAGACACTGAAAAAAAAAAAAAAACTAAATGAAAGATCTCTGTGAGTGAGATCCCAGTGGAAAGAGCGAGCTATCAAAGAAGGAGGTACCTTTCTCTGAAGGGAGGAGAGAACTTCCACTTTGACTAGAACCTTGTCTAAATAAGATCAGAGTTGGCAAACTCAAAAGGCTTCCATAGCCTTGACAACTCATGACTAGAGCCTAGAGTGATTACTGACGCCATAAACAAGAGTGTCAATTGTTAAGTCAACAACAGGAGTCACTGTGCACTTACTCCCCATGTAGGATCTCTGTCCTTTATGTGTTGTATTATGAGAATGAATGGTGTAACTAGTCCTCAAACAGTACTTTACACTTTGTGTTTCTTGTGTGGGTGCAAACTGTTGAAATCATTACTTAATATATATGAAATTGATCTTCTGTATATAAAGATAATATAGAATGAATCTTGATGTGATTGGAATGGGAGAGGAAGTGGGAGATGGGAGGGTTGTGGGTGGGAGGGAAGCTATGGTGGCGGGGGAGCCACTGTAATCCAAAAGCTGTACTTGGGAATTTGTATTTATTAAATAAAAGTTTAAAAAGGAGTATTATATTAGTAGATTCATATTATAGATGACCCTAGAAGTTGACTTTTTCATTCACCATAATGTCTTTCATATATGTTTTTGTTTGTTTGTTGTTTAAATCACTAATTCTTACAGCGACTTGCTACTGGCAATAGATAACCAGTTTACCACTCTTATGGGAAAAAAGACTTTCTGATTAAAGTGGTAGCTGAAAATAGATTCACTACTGGGTACAGAAACTTGACTATAAGCTGAATGCTTCTACTGAGTGTTGCTTGTGTCACAGAAAGGTAATTTACAACTTCAAACTCATATTCCTAGAACTTGTCTATTCACACAATGGATATGTTAGAGAGGATTATAGTTGCATAACTATAAGCCAACATTTCTCAAAATGTATTTTAGTAATCAATAGTGCCATTTGAAGACCACTCCCACAAAGCGGAAAATAAAGAACTAAGTATGAAATACCGGTCTTTCTGGTTGCTCCCTAAAAGTGTATGGGAATCACTTCAGGTTCTTGGGGGAAAATACCTATCCTTAAATCCTTGAGCCTCACACCTGGGGATTCTGACTCCATAGCCCAAAGGGGGAGACCTTGGGAATCTTTTCATTTTAAGCAAGGTTTTGACATGATTCTGAGGCAGGTGTACTGGTACTACATCTGGAAAAATTCAATTCTATGGTATTTTCCCTCTCTTTGATATTGCCAGACTTAGAACACTTTCCCATCTCTTTATAGCCTTAATTGCTTAACTCACAATTATAATATTGATCATTGAAAGGTAGGGAACAAACAGGATTAAGGGCCATATAGAAAAGAGGCATGGTACTAGCTCTACCACCTCCTACCTGTGCAACCTTGAAATACTTCTTTAAGCTTTCTCAGATTCAGTTAGCCACCTCACCCACCAGTGGGTGTACCGTTTTCAGAATATTCTATAAAATCTGCTTGTACCTGGTGGCAGACCAATAAATCCTAACTTTTTTTTTTTAATTTTATGCCATTATCCACCTTCCTACTACTTAATTCTCTGGCAGCCTGGCTGCTCCCTTCATATTATGGTTTGCCAGAACGCTTGCCTATTCTTTTCTGAACACTGGTAGCTTCATGCTCTGCCATTGTGTCTTGGACTTGGATAGCCAGAGTGCATTTTGTTTTTGCTTTTTCCACTGTTGTTCATGTAACAGCTCCATGGCATGACGTTTCTCTGTATACATCATTATTTGTGGGCCAACTGCCAATACAAATAACCACAGGAAGCATCTAAAGCCTGATTTTGTTTTCTAATATGTTTTTCTCTTTTTGTAAAGGACACAATTATTAAAACATTTTTAACAATTTCTGGGACCAGTCACCTCTTTACAAGAGTCTCTGGCTGATAATGAAAGAATGAACATTAAATGCTTTTACTTAAGTGGCTGGGGGGAAAATAGGAATAGTTGTGTTAAGAAGAACAGTTATTTAATTATGAGCATTTTATGGAGCTGTTAAGGTATCAGAATCCCACAGCTTGCTTTACTAACGCTGCATTTCTAAATCTGGCTTGTGCTGGTTTCCTTCCATTTTCAACATTTCGTTTCCTGGGCAATTTGAAAACAGCAGGCCAGTTTGGGGACAAACATTAAAATACAAATACTTTAGCTATAGTGATTTTACAAAGCTCCACACAAAGCACTTACAGTTTTAAGCATGTATTTTTAAAAAACACACATTGCATGGGGACTGCTGTGGCATAATATCTTGCCCTGAATAGGTTGTTGATTCGTGGTGATGCATTTAATATCACTGCTTTTATGACTTAACATAAAATTTGGGCAACAGACCTGGCCCTGATTCAGAGAGAGGGAAAGCTGAGCTGACAAGCTCCAGTCTTGTCCATGTGCTGGTTCCCTTTAAAGAAGACCCTAGGTTTATAAAACATGTTGATTTGCTACTTCTGGGGCCTTCTGAGGGGCCTTTTTTATGAGCTGTGATTGTAAATGTTATTCGTATCACGATGGTTATTGCTTTTGCAAATAGAGTTATGGTCAAATATTCTAATAAGCATCTCTCATATAATGCTTGAAGTTCACAAAGGGTGTCCCTCCCATGGACTAGGTCAATCCTCACAACAGCTCAGTGACAGTGAATGTTTTTGTGTCCATTTTATAGATGTGGAAGCTGACGCTCTGCTGAGTGAAGCAACTCATGTAAGGCTCCTACTTGGAAGAGATAGAACTTGAACTCAGCTTATCCTGTTTAATAAACATCTCTCCACAATGTCTGCTCAATTATACATTTCAGGTACATAGAAGTCCATGTAGTAGGAACAAATCAGATAGGTTAGTAATATAGGAGTGTTCTGATTTTAAATGTTCAAAATGCATTTCCCCCACCAAAGCCCTGCAGATCCTTCAAAGCCCAGTTTCTTCTCTGAAGGCCTTTCTCCAGTTCTAGCAGACAGAACCCTCCCCCTACTTTCAACAACAGTCATTAAGTACTTTGTGTTCTTACACTGGGAATTTAGCAGTAAGGATGGACCTGGACTTGGAATTCAGGAAGTTATTGTCAAGTGGGGTGGGATTTAAACTCGAACTTGAAAAGAATAGATTTTGGTTACAAGGGTAAGAACATTGAGTTTTGAGGAGATAGAGTAGGGATGCCTGTGCTAAATGGAGAGAGAGAGAAGGTAGAATCAGCATTGCACAGAGGTGTACCCAAAGCACCAAAGGTGGGTTTTTCTGAGAAAATAGTCTGCTCTTATTCTTTGTATCATAGCTAGTAATTTATGGGTTCTTTCTCCCACTATTCTATATAGCACTTGATGACAGGAACCATGCTTTATCTCTATTTCATGCATCTCTGAAGTTAGGGTAGGGGCTCAGTGATATTTGCAGCTGTTTTGTTATGCTACTCAGCCAAGGAGTCAAATACCATTTCCCTGTACCCCAAGGTGAAAGTCAGATGATATAAAATTTCCAGCTGATTGTTACTTGGTTTTCTAGGGAAATTAAATGACACACAAAAGATTGCTTTCTAATATTTCTTCAATTGGTGCCTCATAAATATTACTGCTAATACTCTTGCTATATTTATATATTGTTGCATATATGTTTCAAGTGTAGATCATGTTCATCCATCATGCCCTGATTATAACAGGGCTCTCTATGTTTTATATTATATTAATTATCAATACAGTTATTAATATAGATTAATTATAATGTATAATATAATCTATATTAATTACTATTACCTATATTAGTTAATGAATAATATTAATTAATTTATAAAGCAAGTATTTTGTGCTATGCCTTCTTAGACCTTCATAAATATTTCTTGATTTGATCTTCATGGTATTTAAAAAACAGAGGAATTATTATTTTACAGATGAGGACACTGACTCAGCAAAAAGTAAGGTGGCTTGTTCAATGTTCCAGAAATGGTGGTGACCTGATTTAAATCAGGTAATCTGAATCTGCAGTGTGCAATCTTAGGTACTCTTTGTTTTGTCAAATTTTTACTTACTTGAGAGGGAGGTAATGGATATGGGAGGAATCACCATCTTTTTCATCTATGATATAGGGTATGGCTATCATGATAAAGGAACTTAACAGCTATAATTGTTTTTGCTTGTGTCAATTTTTCTGATATTAGTTACGTGCTGGGGTCAATTAAGTTCAGAGGAGATGGGAAGAGACTTGAGGACAAGGTGGCCAAGTATTTCCTAGGGGACTTAGCCAAACTGCATTAATGGGGAGAGAGGGAGAGTTGTTATTCGTAGCTCACAAAGACAGTGTCTGAGAATACAAATCACCTTTTCCCTCCTGGATCCCTTAAATGACAGAGCCCACTGATGGCTAGGACTCGACTTTTGTCATGACCACACTTGACCCGATTGCCACATATAATCAAAGCAACTGGGTCTTATCCAAGTGGCTGTCGACCAAAAAAAGTCAGGGGAAGAATTATGTATGTCTCTGGATTTGGGTGGTTCTCCCTGATATTCATCACTTGTCAGTGGATTTGTCCCTGAGCCCAGAGCTGGCACTGTATAGTATAAGAAACTAAAATGACTGGTTTCATTTATTTAATATATTTAAAACTTTACATATCTCCCTGCACAGCTGTAGTCCCTGCAGATTTGGAAGCCACCCTTCACACAATACCCCATAGACTGCTGGGCTGCCAGCTCTGACAGGCTTCTCATTTCTTCCCATTTCTGACTTTCCAAAAGATCTACCCTGGAACTCAAAAAGGGGTGAGCACAGCAAAAATAGACCTTAGCAACTATACTATCTGCTGCAACCACAGGCTTCTATTACGCAGGTGGACTTACTCCTTCAAAGACTTCCTAGTAATACGAACCAGGAGAGAATGGTTACTCTGGTATTGATGGTGTTGCCATCCAAAGTCTTCCAACAGCTAGTCTATATCACCAATGAATATTCTTAACATGCCTTGGATTTTAAATTGTGGGAGATTTATTTAAATATTGAAGAATTTTTGTGGCAAAACATGACAGCCTGTTGCCAAATAATTTATACTATCATGTTACATTACTTTTAAAGCACTTAGGCTAGTATGTAAAACCTCCACAACATGCCACCAACCAAAACATTAAGATTTTCTATAAATTAAATTTTAAGATGAGATGCTTTTAAATTTTGTTAGCACTTCTCCATTGAAAATATTCCAGAAAAAAATTTCCTCAGTATACTTATTATTACATTTTTTAAAATTTAAGAAGCAGAGAGACTGTGGGTGGGAGAGTGGTGGGGAGGGAAGGGAGTAGGGGAGGAGAAAGGCAAAGAGTGCTCCTGTCCATTAATTCACTCCCCAAATGCCTGTGATGACCAGGGCTGGGATGGGGCTGAATCCATCAGCCAGGGACATAATACAGGTCTCTCAGAGGGATGGCAGGAACCCAGTCACTTGAGGCATCATTGCTATATCCAAGTATACACATTAACAGTGAGTTGGGATTGGCAACAGAGCTGGTACTCGAACCTAGGCACTTCAACATGGAAAAAGATGTCTTAATCAGAGTCTTACTCACCAAGGCAATCACCCACCATCCTACCATCTTTTAGCTTAGTTATTAACACTTACAAGCTTAGGAATTTCTCTCTTTTCCTTCCTTCCCTCCTTCCCTCCTCTCTTCCTCCATTTGTTCCTTCCTACCTTCCTTCTTTTTTTCTTCTTTGTTGATTATCTATTATGCACTACACACTAAACATACTAAAAAGAAAAGACATGGTACCCATCTCACAGCTCCTGACAGTGTGCTTTTATGATAGTCTTTAGCATTCAGCTATGCATTCATTCATTCATTATCTAAGCAGACTTTGTTTTTAGCACCTACTAATATATTATACTAAGCCAAGTGGATTTGGGAAATAATTACAGCTTAGTCCCTGAACTTATGGGGCTTATGCACTGGTTCTCTCTTCATTTTCTCTTTTTTTTTCCCACATGCTTATTCTCTCTGGGCTTTGTGGAACCATAAGAAATTAGTGGGCTTGTGAGTTTAGGTTAGGAGATATTCTTATCAGCTACTTCTTTTTGCTTATTTAACAGTCAGTCATGATACAAAAAGATATTTTCATTTATTTTGTTTTTTCTCATCTTTATTTCATTTTTATTTAACCTTTTATATGCACAGTTCACACCTCCCAAAACTTGTCTGTGAGCTCTTTGAGTCACTCTGTGGAGATTCTCAACAGAGTATAGGCTATAAAAATACTCCCTGAATAAATTCCAAGTCCATTTCTCTGTCCCTTGTTGTTGCTATGTGTCTATAAACATGAGGTAGCATCTCAGAAGTCTTGCTGTAACAGGCTAGCTACTAACTATGAATAATACATACATCCCAAGCAAGTTCCCCACCCCAGGAAGCACTGTCAGTGAATGATTACCAGTGACCATAACTTCTTGATAAATATAACAGGCACTCCTCTAAAAGTTATGTTGTCCTAAAAGTGGATTTTAGACTTTTCTGTCTTCCTAATAAAAACATGTCTGGCCTGGATATGGAGGACAGAGTGGGGAGAAGCAGAATAAACGTCATCTTTCTCTGTGCCTGGGTTTCCTTGTCTTGGATGTACTTGTATGAGTAAAAGATGCTCTACTCGACCCCTAGTGTGTGGAAGTGTCCTTATAAACAATATACATAACTTTTATATTGTAAGCAAGGTTTAAACCTTAGCCAACATTTAATGTTTATTCTTCTATTTTCTATCTTGTGTTTTCACGTCTGTAGGATTGCAACCCATTTCCAAAGGTCTATAGCAAAAAAAAAAAAAAAAAAGTCTACAGCAATGTGAATAGCATGCACATTATGTGGTACAGATGGAAAGACTCATTGGTTTAATAATCAGCTATCTGCAGATACTAATAATGTGCAATCAATGGGAGTCATGACTTTCAAAAGTAGGGAAATATGGGTGACAGTTTTCATCCTGCATCATATAAAGAGGTCTGATCCATTTGTCTACTTCCAAAACAACCTTATTAGATCACACTTTGGGATGTTAGAGATGTTCCAAAGAGATGTACATTAGAGTTCAAGTTCATTGCATTCTTAATACCTATGCCAGGCACAATTCTAAATATCTTATGTGAATTGATTAAATGTTCACTACAATCCTGTGAAGGAAATAATATTATCCACATTTTATAAATGAGAATATTGATGCACAGAGAAGAGAGGTAAACAAATTGTCCAGTAGCACGCTACTAGCAAGAAAAGAAGAAAGGCTTGAACCCATGCAGTCTGACACTTGAGCCTACCCAGTTAGCTACCATGTCATACTGAGAAATTGTGCAATGGTAGATATAGAAGAGTGATGCAAAGATTCAGAATACTCCATGAGGAAAACAAAGATCTGTTACCGTTTGCACTCAAGGTACTTGGGTAGTCACATTTGGTTTCAATATTTTTTCTCCCAGTTCTGTCTTTTCATGCTTTCTTATGCCTTCATTTTTGGTGCATTGTGTATCCTCTGAATGGACTAACCTCTTACCTCTGCCTAATGCTTACCATTTTCCAGGAGTTAGTTAAGGCTTAATCCTGAAGGCAAACATAGATGCTTCCTACCATATGCTTCCATTGTCCAAAATACATATGTCTAGTGGTGAATGTATCCTCACTGTGTTCATCTGTTTTCCTCTTTGTCCATTGCAGAGTCAGTTGCTGATAGCTGGGTTGAGCTTTTTCATTTCACTGGCATCTACCATACTGTCTGGTACAGATGGAAAGATTCATAGACACCCATCATCGTTGAGTGGGACTGGAAGAAAACTGATTTTGTATTAATGAAAACTACCTCCAGAATCAGATCCACTTACAAGTTTATCACTATTTGAAACAAAATTCTGTTTTTAAAAAAATTCTGGAAAGCATTAGACATTTCAATTTTGTGGTTTTTCAAATCAAGAAACTACCTGAGGGGCATGTTCAATGGTTTAAAAATTAACTAATAAAATAAATTGATGATTTTTTTAATCAACACTATGCCATGTGCAAGCAGAACATGTTTCAGAGTGTGTGTTTTCCATTTCCCTCATGTTCTCACTTCTCCTGCTCCTTAACGGGAACTTTTCACAGGCCTGTCAGTAGATTATTGGATACAGAATCTTGGAAAAGGGTAGGGAGGGGCAGATCCAGAAAGAGAAGGGATGAGGAAGAGCTAAGCCAAACAACTCAATGATAATAAAATAAAGAGCAAGGCTGTGGGGAGGAAGCTAGAAAGAAGCGGTTAACTGCTGGGACTGGGATAGAGAACTTGAAGCATAACTGTGTGCAATGCTTCAGGACAGCTACAACATGAGGAATCGCAGTGATGAGTGGAAGCAATGAGAAAGCAGACATGGCATGGATATTTGATTTTTATGTGACACGAATAAGAACAATTTTTTTTTTTTTTTTTGACAGGCAGAGTGGACAGTGAGAGAGAGAGACAGAGAGAAAGGTCTTCCTTTGCCGTTGGTTCACCCTCCAATGGCCGCCGCGGCCGGCGCGCTGCGGCCGGCGCACCGCACCGATCCGATGGCAGGAGCCAGGAGCCAGGTGCTTTTCCTGGTCTCCCATGGGGTGCAGGGCCCAAGCACCTGGGCCATCCTCCACTGCACTCCCGGGCCACAGCAGAGGGCTGGCCTGGAAGAGGGGCAACCGGGACAGAATCCGGCGCCCCGACCGGGACTAGAACCCGGTGTGCCGGCGCCGCTAGGCGGAGGATTAGCCTAGTGAGCCGCGGCGCCGGCCACGAATAAGAACAATTTTTAAAAATTATCTGTAGTTAATCAGGCCGGCGCCGCGGCTCACTAGGCTAATCCTCTGCCTAGCGGCGCCGGCACACCGGGTTCTAGTCCCGGTCGGGGCGCCGGATTCTGTCCTGGTTGCCCCTCTTCCAGGCCAGCTCTCTGCTGTGGCCCGGGAGTGCAGTGGAAGATGGGCCAGGTGCTTGGGCCCTGCACCCCATGGGAGACCAGGAAAAGCACCTGGCTCCTGGCTCCTGCCATCGGATCAGCGCGGTGCGCCGGCCGCAGCGCGCCGGCCGCGGCGGCCATTGGAGGGTGAACCAACGGCAAAGGAAGACCTTTCTCTCTGTCTCTCTCTCTCACTGTCCACTCTGCCTGTCAAAAATAAAATAAAATAAAATAAAATAAAATAAAATAAAATAAATTATCTGTAATTAATCAATGGCAGTTCTTTAAAAATAAGTCTCCTTTTTTTTTTAACCTTTATTTAATGAATATAAATTTCCAAAGTACGGCTTATGGATTACAATGGCTTACCCCCATAACGTCCCTCCCACCCGCAACCCTCCCCTTTCCTATTCCCTCTCCCCTTCCATTCACATGAGGATTCATTTTCAATTCTCTTTATATACAGAAGATCAGTTTAGCATACATTAAGTAAAGATTTCAACAGTTTGCTCCCACACAGAAACATAAAGTGAAAAATAATAGATGATTTTTTAAATGATGATGAAATCAGATCAGACCTATTGTCATGTTTAATCCCAGTGAGAGTCAAGTTGGGAATTGATAATTTCTTCTTTTTTTTTAACAGAAGATCAGTTTAGTATACATTAAGTAAAGATTTCAACAGTTTGCACCCCCATAGAAACACAAAGTGAAATATACTGTTTGAGTACTCGTTATAGCATTAAGCCTCAATGTACAGCACATTAAGGACAGAGATCCTACATGAGGAGTAAGTGCACAGTGACTCCTGTTGTTGACTTTACAAATTGACACTCCTGTTTATGGCATCAGTAATCTCCCTATGCACCAGTCATGAGTTTCCAAGGCTATGGAAGCCCCTTGAGTTCTCCGACTCTTATCTTGTTTAGACAAGGTCATAGTCAAAGTGGAGGTTCTCTCCTCCCTTCAGAGAAAGGTACCTCCTTCTTTGAAGACCTGTTAAAATAAGTCTCCTTTTAAAATTTAAGCAAATCAGGTCTCCAGTTAAGACTCTCTGTACCATTTGATTCCAAAATTTTGCCTATGACTATAAGGTTACTTTACAAAAATACTCAAAAGATACACTAAAAAGGTTCCAGGTTTTAATTTCACTTAAGGGCAATGTCTTGTGGGAGTAAGCTAAATTTACATTTTATCAACTTATTCCAGTAATGTTTTCATTTTCTTATGCGTGGAACTTGGGAAGCTGCCTCTCTATATTGTCCTTTAATCTAGCTTTGGTTAAGTCTAAAGACATCCTCTATCTAGGGAGGTTAGTGTCACTTACTATGGAGCAGTATTTCCAAAACTGCCCAGTCTGTGCATCCTTTTTGTAATCCAATCACAAGTATAGACGTTCCTCAGGAAAACAAATTTACATAAGAAAATATGCACAAAAGTGTGCTTACTTTGAATAGGTTCCTGAATATCTATAAGCCTTGTCATGGGTCTTCTATGCACCCCTCAACCCAAGTTACCAATCCCCACTTCCCTGATGAGTTCATTTTCCTGCCAGTTTCCACCAGGAGAGAGCATTTCATCTCACTTTTTGTCTCAAATGAGCAACATTAATGGCCAAAGTTACTTTGGAAAAATAGGGAGCTTTTCTTCACCTAATGTGATTCTGAAATCTAGAAATTCTGAACTTGAATCTTGCACCTGCAACTGGAGACTACAGAATCACTCAGTGGTAACAAAGACAAACATTGGGCCTTGTCACTTCTGATGCGGTTCAAAGTCCTTGTCCTGTTCTGAGCCTTGTTTAATAATTTATGGACAGCAAAGAAGGAGGTACCTTTCTCTGAAGGGAGGAGAGAACTTCCACTTTGACTATGACCCTGTCAGAATAAGATCGAAGTCGGCGAACTCAAAAGGCTTCCATAGCCTTGGCAACTCATGACTAGAGCCTAGGGAGATTACTGACGCCATAAACAAGAGTGTCAAATTGTTAAGTCAACAACAGGAGTCACTGTGTACTTACTTCTCATGTGGGATCTGTCCTTAATGTGTTGTCCAATGTGAAGTAATGCTGTAACTAGTACTGAAATAGTATTTTTACACTTTGTGTTTCTGTGTGGGTGCAAACTTTTGAAATCTTTACTTAATATATACTGAATCAATCTTCTGTATATAAAGATAATTGAAAATGAATCTTGATGTGAATGGAATGGGAGACGGAGCGGGAGATGGGAGGGGTGCGAGTGGGAGGGAAATTATGGGGGGGAGGGAGCCAATGTAATACATAAACTGTACTTTGGAAATTTATATTTACTA
This sequence comes from Oryctolagus cuniculus, assembly GCF_964237555.1. NCBI lineage: Eukaryota > Metazoa > Chordata > Mammalia > Lagomorpha > Leporidae > Oryctolagus > Oryctolagus cuniculus. The sequence goes on from NC_091437.1 coordinate 143,316,492, forward strand.
AATAAAAAAAAGAAAAAAAATAATTGATGGACAGTCCTGAGTGGCAAGATTATGATAAACAGCTGAGGTTTTTGGGTAAAGAGAGTCACCCATGAGGAAGTGGTAGCTAGATTTGGTCAGAGAAATCAGGTTTCTTCAAATTTCCCAGACAAAACTCTCAAGGGACGTCTGCCAGGATACTAGATTCTATCTGTAATTGATGAGTGGTTTTCAAAGCTTTCCCTTGATAAACCGCTTTGCAGTAATCCATTCAGACAATACTTACTTGTTGACACTCAGTTCCATAATTCAGGCTGTCCACCTGAGTCACCCCACAAGGGGTGTGAGTAGAGACCTGTTCATGCTCTCCCTGACCTTTCCCTCAATCTGCCCTCTCAGGACAAGCCAGCACTATCCCGGGCCAGTCAAATGCACTTCCTGCCTAATGACTGTCCTGTGGAACTTTCTCAACCAATGTGGGTGTTTGGCCTGGTACTTGGGGAGTCGGTTAAGATGACTATGTCCTACATCTGAATACCTGAGTTTAGTTCCCAGCTCCGACTCCTGACTCTAGTTACCTGCTAGTGCTAGTGCAGACCTGGGAAGGTAGAAGGGATGGATCAAACAATTGGGTTCCTGGCACCTGTGAGTAACATCTGATTGATGTGGCTCCCAGTTTTGGCGCTGGCCCAATAGCAGACATTGTAGTCATTTGAGGACTGCAACAATGTATGAGAGCTCTTTGTACATTTGTCTTTTTTTCTCTCTGTCTCTGCATCTCAATTTAAAAAGAACAACAACCAAAACAACAACAGAACTATAACTCTGTAAACTCTTCCTAAGAAATCTTCCACCATCAAACAACAATTCAATCAGATGTCAGATGCTTTTAGATTATGATTTCTTGTACCTTGTTTATTTCCTCTAATCATTTTATATGGAACATTTATAAAAATAAAATAATATGCTATTAAAATTATATGACATTCCTGCTTTTTCCATAACTGAAGAATGAGTCTTGCTTTGCCAATAAGATACAATGAGCATACAAAATATTCTTAATGCTAAACCACAAACAGCACTTAATAAACTACTAGACCAGAGTATGATTCCAATATCATCTGAGGATACTTCAAAAATTTTGTGGACAATGAAATTAAAAGATTTTTAATTTCATTAAAAAATTTTAAATCTATACATAGTTTTTTCACTAAACACTCTTTCCATGCATTTTTGAAGATCCATGATTTTAGCTATTTTTATATTATATACAATTTGAATGAAAAAACTAAAACGTGGCAAGATTCTATTATGTACTAGGCACTGTCCCAGAGCTGAGGACTGAGTTTCCTTCTTGAGATACAGGAACTAAATATCTTCTAAAGCAAAAATGTCAACCTCAATAAGAAGGGAGAACTTTAAAAAGTGTGTTTGAGGAGAATGAAAAAAGATACAAATGTCCAGAATAGGGCACATGCAGGATAAAATCAGTCCAACTGAAAACAAAGTGTTCTTTTCCATGTAGCATCAGAAGGTTGTTAAACCTCATCAAGGGTAATTTCTTCCATATTTACCCTGCTTTGAGTGTATTTGAGAGTTAGGAACCCACATCTGTAAACACTTTATTCCTTTCAAGTAGACAGAAATACATTTCCCTTCTCTCCTACCTTCAACAGTGCATGTTCAGAGTACATTTTGACATCCTAAGGGGGGAACTGCAAGCACTAGCCTGGAATGGACACTCATCACTCTCATGGGTTACGCCGTATCTCAAACCCATTCCTCCTTTAGAATCTCTCCCTTTGTGGCAAATGCAGAACTTGGATGCTGCACTAGAGACCAATTTTACAAGCCCATCCTGCATTTAGGGACAGAACCCAACATGGGCTCTGTTGATCTGCATTCTTGTACCCAAGACTTTGAGTTCACCATGACAAAGCTAAAAATGTAGACAGCCTAGCGATGAGTGCCTGGCAGCCTCAAAAAAAGATTAATCATCAGGAGCAACAACAGCAACTGCACTGTTGGGAGTGGAGAGTGTGGAGAGTCAGCCACAGCAGCAGGCAAACTATAATGTGCTGTCCACCATGGTAGTGACAGTGTGGTCCACAAGGGCCCAGCTCCATGTGATTCAGAGCATGCTTTGCCTTCTGAGGTCTTTCAGCCTGGCTGTCCTGTAATTGAGTGTACTCGGACTATTCATTAAGCATCATCATCTTTAGGGATTGTTGAAGCAAACCATTGAACACTGGTGGCACTATAATCTTACTTTCCATCTCTCTGTATCATTAAACTTTTTTTAAATTTTAGGCATAATTTAAACTTACAAAAAGTTACAAAAGTAGTTCAAAGAATTCCTGGATATCCATTGATCCAGACTCCTAATGTTAATATAATTCTATATTGTATTCTCTCTCTCTCTCTCTCCACCTCCTACTTTCCCTTCCCCATCTGCCTTTTTCCCTCCCTCCCAAAAAAATTTCTAAACTAGTAGTAAATTTTAGATGCCTTTTGCCTAAATATCATTGTACAATTATTAAAATAAATTCTCTTATGTAATCCTAACAGAATTTTCAAAATTATAAAATATGGATGTAACCCTTTTATATGACTTTGTTCAGAATTCAATAGTTGTCTCAGTGATATCCTTTATAGCAAAAGAAAACTCAAAATCACTCTGCAATTAGTACATTCGAGAGAAATTTCTTGACCACCTAACTCAGCCAGCCATTTTCTGTTTCTTGTGATAGAGAACTCAAATTGAGTAAGAACGAAACACAAAACTATTGGAAACAGGAATGAGTTTCTGAGAGCAGCAGAATTTATAATGTATAATAGTTTGTATGAGAAAAGGCAGGGGCAGAAGGGAGAGAGGCCCCTGGCGGGGTGAACTGCCAAGTGTTGAACTATTTTGTGTTGAACACTTGAGACCATCAAGGCAGTATTATATGAATGAAAATTTGAGGAATTGTTCAAGGCAAGCTGGCAAATGCTAGTAATTTTGTTATAGTTTTGTAAGAAAGAAACATCAGGAAAAATATCCTTTCTTTCTCTAGACGTGATTATGTCTGATGCTGACGTCTGGAACTCTAGCAGACTTTTGGTGACCTGAGAGAGATGAACTGCAGGCAAGAACTAGCCTCTAAGGATGGCATGCAATAGAAATGGCAACGAAAGATGCTTTAGGATATAGTTGAGCCATCCTACCTCTGGACTTGCACCTTGGGGAGAACCATTTTCTTGTTGTTTAAGTCAGTTTCTGTCACAGTTGTCTATGGCACACAGCTGAAAACACCCCAAAGATAAACATAGTCAGTTAAATGACTCCAGCTCTATGCTGACATTTTGTTAGATGGGTTAGACATTCTCATAAATATAAAGCTAGAGGAGTTGTCATTATCCTCTACTATATCAAACAGCCAGTTTCCCAGAGCCTTCTAACATGGTATTTCTTTTTTAAAGCATCACAGAGGATAAAATACTTATAAACCACTAAAATAGGTAAATAGCACTAGTGAAAAAATAATAGGAGAAGGCCTTTTAAAATGAACTTCTCCATGTGCTTGCAAATAATATCTCATTAACATTTACTAGAGACTTAATCGTGCTAATAGGGGTAAGTCAATCCTTGGTATCGATTTATTTAGCAATCTACATAATATATTGTAATAGATATTAGTCCCATTTTTAGATGATTATACTGAGGATTGGAGAGATTAACCAATTTCATCAATTTTACAGAGATCTGACATAACGAACTCAAGATGTGGATTAAAGTAGTCTAGTTCCACAAACTGGTACAGTGCCTTTTTGATAACTGGGCTAAAGTGATGGCTGCTTCAGGGAAAATTAATATAAAATTTGAGCAAAAATTAGGTACGTATGCTGGGCAAGGTGTGTGGGAAAAGTGTCATTTCCAAGTAAGCAGGCCCAGGAAGCGACGGTGGTGCTTGTTGGGAGGAAGGGAGTTGGTGGATTTCCATCAGAGATGACTCCCTGCCCTCCTCCAGAGCAGCCACGGCCACCCAGCTGCCTCCACAGATGAAAGTGGTTGGCGCACAGGCACCACAAGGGGAATTGTAACATTTTCAGAGGAATTGTTATGTTTAACAAAAACCTCTCAGAGAGCAGCTAGGGCTAACGGCCTCATTTTCTGGAAAATGAATCCGAGACACTTGCTCAATTATATCCCTGACCTGCTCTCTTGTGCTTCAGAGGATAAGATAGGTTTGTGAGCTGCCCCGAGGTGGGGAAATGCCTGCTTATTTGAACAGAGTGCGTGACCCCCTCTCAGCTCTGCAGGGGCCCCTATTCACACCCTGTCTGCTCACAGATAGCCTGTTACTCCCATCTCAAAGCAAGCCTGGCTAATTCTGCACCAGAGAAGCACTGAAGTATGCTACTATCAGTGATGCTCATCTCTTAAAACATCGCTTATCCCAGTTTCACACTCTCCTCTCTGAGAGAAGTGTGACTTCGTATGGAGAGTATTTGGTAGAAGGCACCGGGAAAGCAATATAATGGTTGTTTGTGAGTTGTTAGACTTTTTGCTCTCCTACAGCAGCAGTATATAGACATTATCTCTCCAATATAGTGCTAAACAATTAAGTACCTCACTTTTCCAGGATTGCTTGGTAGGGCCCCATTTCCGTGGTTTGCCACTGAGCATCTGGGGAAAAATAGGGAAAGTTACCATTAATGATTTGCCTAGTCACTGAGCTTAGTGACTAGTTCTTAGTTTAATCCCACAACAGCCTGTAATATGAGTGCTGTCATCCCCAAATAACACATGAAGAAACCAAGGCTCTGAGAAGTTAAGTGATTGTCCCACATTTCTGCAGCTAGTGAACGATGGTGCTCTAACTACCAGCCACCCAAGGTAGAAGCAGCAAACCAGGACCCCCACGACACATCAAGATGCCCCTTATCCACTTCTTGATATAATAAATCAAAAGAGAGAAGTAATCCCAGCTATTATTGCATTTGATTCCAGGAGTATCCAATGTCAAGGAGCAGTGCCTCGTACTCTTGGTGGTGGGGAGGAATCCAAAGCAAGAAATGGGATATGGCATTTACCACTGTGCAGTGTCTGGCTCTCTCCTGGCAGAAATATCTACACCTAGTCTTCAAAACACTGACTACAATCTTATTTTCTTCTAACCTGAACCTTGTTCCTTCTTAGATTCTGTTTCTGGTTCTTCCTCCCCTTGTTAATCCTTAACTGTGTTTTCTACCCTATTTTCTCTCCAAATTCCTTTTTCAGGTGATCTCATCCTCTTCTATGGCTTACAATAATATTTTTGTACTGATGATTCATAAATCTCTATCTCCAGCTTTAACACTCCTCTGGGCTCTAAGATTTATATAGCCAATGGTCTCCTTGACATCACCTCTTAGCTATCTAATAGATGTCTCAAATTTAGTATGTCCAAAATAAAATTCCTGATTTAAAAAGCAGTCTTCCTTATCTTTTTTTTTTTTGGTAATCAAGTGGATATGGTTTCATTTGTTTAACAAATAATAATTAAATTATATAAACACATACACAGACTGTATTGGTTCACAAATATATATCAGTCTTTAAAAACATGATCATCTAGATCTGAGGATACATCAAGCTGATTGAGCCATCCAGGTATTTCTCCAGGCTTTCCCATTTCATAGAATACAGTTCCCTCCTGGCCATCTGGGGAAGTCCCACTCAGCTTTCAAAATCCCACTGAATAGCTTCCGCCTAAAATGCATTTTGTCTTTTCTGGTCTAAGTAGGTATTGGTATCACCACCACCAAGTGTCTTGGACTAGAAAGCTAGAAATTATCCACCTTATCTCACACCTCTTACCATTATATCTGCAAATCTTTAGAAATCTTATTTCTAAAATATATTTAAGGTGCCACTGTTTATCACCACCTCTGTGGTGACAGTCTCATCCAAGTGACCAGCACATCACAAGTGGGCTGCAATGGACCTGCTTCTACTCTTCCCCTGCCAGAGTTCATTCTCCATTGAGCAGCCAGCCACAGTGATCTTCTTAAAGCAGAAAACAAGTCAAATAAATCCATTGTTTAAAAGCCTCCAGTGATTCCACTGGACTCCTCTTGGACATGACCAACACAGCTGTCCATCACACATCCTTGCCAACCTCTCAGATGTGACCACATACCTCTCTCCTTGCCATTTTCTCCCCTCCCTGGCCTGGCTTCATTCTTTCCAGTGTGTTGAGCTAATCACACCTTTGGCCTGCCATTCCTTCAGCATAGAATCTTCTATCCTCAGATCTTTATGATTGCCTCCTTCCCCTCATTTGGGTCTTAGTTCAAACATCACCACCTTAGAATGGCTCTCACTGGCCAATTCTTCCACCAGTGTATCCTACATGCCATTACCAAATTTTATTATTTAGAAATATTCACATTATGTGAAAACTGTGACTTTGTGTTCTTTGTTCTTATCTCTGCCCCCTACAACATAAGCAATGGAAAGAAAACCTTGTCCAAAAGAAACTGTCAGAGTCAACGAACAGCAGAGCTCTCTGTTGCCCTAAGGTAGGGGACAGGGCAGGAGGAGTATCAACATTCCAGAGACTGGATGGGGTGCCTACAATAAGATACTCCTGATCAAGTAATCCATGAACACTTAGACATCAAGAAGCTTGCAGATTAAAATACAGTCATACAGCACTTAATAATGGGAATATTCATCATTAAGTGATTTCCCTATTGTGTAGGGTATACTCACACAAACCTAGATGGTATAGCTCACCATATACCTATTATATGATACATGTTTAATATATAATGATGATGATGATGATGATATTAACTTTTTCTCTAGGGCAATAATCAGCAAAACTATATAAGACTAAATGAAGCCTAAGGGAAAATGATGCAATCCAAAGATACAACATGAGATATATGAGGCCTCTGCTAGTGTGACACAGCATATTGTTTCACACAAGGCCTTTTTTTATAAGTTGGAGTGCTCTTTAAAACAATAATAAAAAGTATAGCACAGAATAGTAAATACATAAACCAATAACATTTATTCTCATTATCAGTATTATGTACCATACATTATAATATTTACTATAATTTAATGAACTGGAAGCACAGCAGAGTTAAACATTTACACCAGCATCACGGAAACACATGAGCAATGCATTGTGCTGTGACATTAGGACAGCTACAATGTCAGTAGGTGATAGGAAATTTTTGACTTCACTATAATCATATGGGACCATTGTCACATACACAGTCTGTCATTGACCAAAATGTCATTGTGTGGTGAATTACTATATTGGTTTCTAGCATCCCTTGATCCAGGGAATAACATACTCTGGTTAGAAAAAATAGATATTCTAGTCATTTCAGTGGACTTCAATTTTAAATGAACAAATTGGTACTTTTATCTATAATCTCTTAGGAGTTTTAACACCTAGTACAAAAGAATTTGATGACAATCAAATTCATGACCTATAAAACTGAAGACCGGATTACTCTCATCTTGGCTAATAAAGTACCTAGAATGGAAGTAATAGTGCATCATAAATGTAAAGTTTGTGGCACTGGCCCAGTGGTCAGGTGGGAGGCTAGAAGGACTCATTGGTCACATCTGGAAACATATATTACACACTACTTTATAAAGTTATCACACATGAAAACTTAAAATGAAGATAATGTAATCTATATACTTGAAGTCTGGTGGGAAATAATTGGAAAACAGAACTTTTGAACTAAGTTTTGATTGTGTTTGACTGCATTTGACAGGATTTTTAGTTTTTAAGTACAACCTTATCAAAAAATTAATTAGCTTTATTTTATAGCAATGCACTAAGAACAACACTGCCTTGAAACCAAGTTTGAAAAGACAGAGAGGGTCCAGAAAAATCTGGGAACTTATAGGATTGAAGGTAATTGTTTTATGACCAACTGATGAAAATCTGATTAGAATATAGCCTTGAGTTAAGGAATAGATCAAGGGTATGGTGAAACTTCTGAATGAGTTAAAATGACACACTGTTGAACTTTCATTTAGACAAAATGGTCCAAATAAAAAGACTGATGTGACTCTTCCATTGATGCATGGTTGGCTTAAGATACCTATGGTTAAGATGAAACAAAGAAGGATTAGTATTTGGCCTAGCAGTTAACATGTTGGTTAAGAGACCAACATACCATCAGAGTTGCTGGGTTTGATACCAGTCTGGCTCCTAACTCTAACTGCCTGCGAACACAGACCCTGGGAAGCAGTGGTGAATGCTCAAGTAGTTTGGTTCTTGCTACCCACAAGTGTAATGTGAACTGAAGTGTTGGCTTCTGGCTTTGATTTAGCCCAGTCCCAGCCTCTGCAAGTATTTTGGGAGTAAGCCAAAAGATGGGAGCTACCACCTTCACTCCCTCCCTCTCTCTTTCTTTCACTCTCTCTCCCTCTTAGTGTTGCTCTTTCTGCCTCTAAAATAAATAAATAAGTAAATAACTTAGGTTGAATAATGGTATTAGTTTGTATTTATAAATGAGCATATTTTAAAATATGGAGCAACAACAGTGTCTTCCACAAATGGTGCTGGGAAAACTGGATCTCCGTGTGCAGAAGTAAGAAACTAGACCCCTACCTTACACCTTACACAGAAAAGACACTCAAAGGGATCAAAGACCTAAATCTATGACCCATTACATCAAATTACCAGAGAACATTGAGGAAACTCTGCAAGAGATTGACATAGATAAAGACTTCTTGGAGAAGACCCCAGAAGCAAAGGCAATCAATACCAAAATTAACAAATTAAGCTGAGAAGCTTCTATACTGCAAAATAAACACTCAGCAAAGTGAATAGGTAACTGACAGAATAGGAGAAAATATTTGCAAACTACACACCTGATAAAGGGTTAATATCCAGAATCTATAAAGAATTTAAAAATTGAACAACAACAAAACAATCCATTAAGAAAAGGACAAAGGACTTGAAAAAGAGTATTTCTACAGAGGAAATTCAAATTTCCAACAGACAATTGAAAAATGCTCAGGGAAATGTAAATCATCAGGGAAATGTGAATCAAAACCACAATGATGTTTCACCTCACCCCAATTAGAATGGTTCTCATTCAGAAATCAGCAAACAGCAAATGCTGGTGAGAATGTGGGGGAAAAAAGGTACCCTAATCCACTGTTGGTGGGAATGTAAACTGGTCCAGCCACTGCAGAAGACTGTATGAAGATACCTCATAAATCTGACTATAGACTACCATATGATCTAGACATCCCACTCCTGGGAATTTACTCAAACCAAAGGGGTAAATTTTCAGCATGTTCATTGCAGTTCAATTCATAATATCTAAAATATGGGATTAATCCAGATGTCCATCAACTATTGACTAGATAAAGAAATTATGGTATATTTATATACATTTATATATATATATATATTATAAAATAATACATTATGTGGCCATTGGAGCAAAGGTGTTACTATTATCAACTATAAAATGAAGCTAATTAATTTTTTTTGACAGGCAGAGTGGACAGTGAGAGAGAGACAGAGAGAAATGTCTTCCTTTTGCTGTTGGTTCACCCTCCAATGGCCACCGCGGCCAGCACGCTGCGGCCAGCACATCGCACTGATCCGAAGGCAGGAGCTAGGTGCTTCTCCTGGTATCCCATGCGGGTGCAGGGCCCAAGCACTTGGGCCATTCTCCACTGCCCTTCTGGGCCATAGCAGAAAGCTGGCCTGGAAGAGGGGCAACCGGGACAGAATCTGGCGCCTCGACCGGGACTAGAACCCAGTGTGCCGGCGCCGCAAGGCGGAGGATTAGCCTATTGAGCCACGGCGCCGGCCAAAGCTAATTAATTTTTATAAAGTTGTACTTAAAAAGAAATGGTGCACTTTCTGAAACTGTTTGTGACCTCTAAAATGTCTAGCCAGAAGTCACAGATGTGGAGATTTAAGCTGTGATGGGATGTGACTTTCAAGTTGTCCTCCTAGGGACATACTAAGGGAACTGAATGCTGATAACCATAAGTGGTATCTTTAGTGCTGCTCACAAAATATTTCTGGTTCTCCCATTTACAGTTACATGGGAGGATTATAATTCCTTGCTCTCTTTCAGATTTATGGAACATATGACCAGAGCTGACTAACGGATGAGTTATGATAGAAGGAATGAATGTTACTCCCAGGATAGAGTATTTAGGTTCCAGTGTGGAACCTTCCAGATCTTTGTTCTATATGCCATGGTGACCAGCCTTCACTTAGATCCCAGCTTCATCATGGGACCTGGGCAATGTTTCCCTGTGGACTATAGTAGCTGGATCGCATGAAAGACATTGCTTTAAGCCACTGAGATGTCAGAGTTCTGTTATTTGAGTTGGGGCCTCAGCCTCTAGTAAACTCCCTTCTTTGAGGTCCTTTTAAAAATTCTTATTTTATCATCTTATAACAATGGATTAATGCTGTATGCCCTGTTTTAAGACCTGCTCATAAAATATTCCCATGCATCCTTTTCTATCATTTACATATATTTCTGCAACATCAGCATTCATGGCTGCCAAATAGTCCAAGAAGGACATATATGATTTTCACTCAATCCTATATTGGTAAACCTAAATGAGCCATTTTGAGCTTTGAGTGTTATAAATAATATAATATACATTCTTACAGCTAAAACTTAAATGTAGGTTCATGATGCATCAAAGCATATGTAAAATTTTAAATATTTTGACATTTAGTTATTCAAATTATGTGCCGGGCATTAAAGAGAGTAGTAAACAAGATACACAAAGCTTTTATGAAGCATATTACCCAAATTCTCTCAGAGAAAGTCTATCAACGTCATCGAGGACATCCTGCTACCAATAGAGTGTGACATTCTGCTTCTCACATCCTTAGCCACATTGCTTATGAGTATATAAATATCTTCTTGCCATCCACAACATCATCTATGCAGAAGATGCTACACATGTTTTAAGATTGGAATGGTGATAGGAACTCCACATCTAACCAAAATATGCTTGTTTATATAGTCTAACCAAAATATAGTCTAACCAAAATATCCTTGTTTATTGTCAGAAAACCAAGCATCAAAGTTTAAAATGAATAGTCAGAGCTGGCCCTGTGGTGTAACGGGCCAAGCCTGCAGCGCTGATATCCTGTATGGATGCCAGTTCTAGTCCTGGCTGCTACACTTCCTATCCAGCTCCCTGCTAATGCATCTATGAAAGCAGCAGCAGATGTCCTAAGCGCTTGGACCCCTGCACCTATGTGGGAGATCCAGAGAACCTCCTCGCTCCTGGCTTCAGCCTGGCTCAGCGGGCCACTACGGCCATTTGGGGAGTGAAACAGCAGATGGAATATTGCTTTCTCTGTCTCTCTTTCTCCCTCTCTGTAACTCTGTCTTTTGAATAAATAATCTTTAAAAATAAAATAAAATAAACATTTAACCTTCTCTCTTAACCTGGGAAAAGAGGCAAATCCCATGTGCTCACATTATTTCATTTGGTCCAAACTATAATAGGTTTCCCATTGTACAAGTTACTTTTTCAGGTCTATTTTCCTTGATAGATGATCAGGTTCTTGAAAAAAGAACAAGAAAGAGTGTCTAAAGAGGTGTTAAAATAGCCAATTACTGAAGTCACACTGCAGGAAATAAGGGGTGAATCACATCCCTGCTCCTGCTTGTCGGCCTCAGGGTGTCTAGCAACAAAGAGTGAACGGCCTATGATTTCCTTCTGCCCCCTTCACTGGAAAGCGAGTTAATTATGCAAATAAAGGCAGCGACTGCCAGTTGAAAGAACCTGGTCACAATTACTTGATAATCTTTTGCAGACCAGTAAAATTGTTGTTGAAGAAATAGCTGCAGGTTGGTCTTACTTTTGTAGAAATGAAATTTCTAATTGCCTTAGAGGAAACCAGAAATATAAGGAAGCAGAAGACTACAGATTGTTCTTCCACACCAATTCCATTTGCCTGTGCAATGGTGAGTCACAGTGAGGAAGAACAGAGTTTGGTACCTCAGACTCACAGAAGTTAAAATCCAGCCCCAAACCCCATACCCTGAGAACTCGCAGGAAACTTTGCATGATGAAGCTTTAGGCATGATTATTTTTTAAGCTTCTCAAGGGAGAATTTTGAAAAGAGCCTAAAAGGAATATGATTTTGATACTTTATAAGAAAAATATTTTTCAATGTGATATAAAAAATATAAAATACTTACTACCTGCCAGTGATGGTGTTTTGAGTGATTTGTAGTTGCTACTGTGACAGCATAGTGTTTAAAGATGCATTTCATCCTACAGAAGCAATAATTTAAGCTGTATATCAAAACCTTAAAAAATTCAAACCTCAGTGGAATAGAAATTGATGATTACAGACAGTACGTGTGTGAATAGCCTTAATATTATTACCCCTCTGTGGGATTTTAAAATATTCCCATTTAGATTTCCCACCAAACTTATAAATTTTGATCAAACATCAGTAAGTGGTGTGCAATATAAAGATATGAGAAAAAAGAAATGTGATACACTTACTGCTCTATTTATTCAATTTGCCAGAATGATTTTCTTTCCTTTCAGAATTTTGACTGGGTCCTTGGGGGATATTAGGTCTTTCTCTAGAGTGTGCAAATCTTCCAACTACTTGAATTACATTCGGTCTCCTACTAATAGAAAATGTCTCCAGCAGGCCTAATGCCTCCATCTGCCCCCTGGAGGTGCTCCCCTCTTCCAGGCCCTCTCCAACACTTTTGTTGACCCTTTTCTAAGCGAACTTTCTCCTGTTTTGTCTAATTCTCCTCCTCCTATCTTAATTTGTTTCATTTGTCACATCTAGAATGTCTTCTCCATTCCAGTGATGGTCCTAGACTCTGTTTTTCCTTTAAGTCTAGCATCAGACTCACTTTTATCCTAAGTATTCCTTGAATTATTTTGTTCAGTGATGGGTGGTTTGGGATGCCCCACAGACCAGATGTATTAGATGATCCCACATTTGCTTACATAATGACCTGGGATTTTTTTTCTCAGTGCAGATAGATATGTCTAATTTACCCAGTAAACCTCAGTAGGAAAATTATTGAAGTAGGAAGTAGAGCCCTGTGGCCTGTCATATACTTTTCAGAATATTACCTTAAGTGAATTACCTAGCAACTGTTTCTTTATCTCTAAGAGTGTAGAATTACAATAATACCATCTTTGGGATATATTCACCTTTAACATTCTATGACTTTTCAAGGGTAGCAATTGTCTTTTTGTCTTTCTTGTATCTTTCATAGCACTTACTGGATAAATATTAATTTAATAAATTTAATAAGTGAGTATTAGTAGACGGTTATGTGGGAGAGTGTTTAGGAGGGTGGATGGACAGATTAATCTGGGATCTTAGTTGATTTTATAATGGGAATAAGTTTAAAGTAAAAATCATCAAATATTTAAATGTTTTCCTTTGTTGATCATAAATGTTACTAATGTATAATACTCATTTTTTTCTTGTTTGCTTTCCAAATCTGCCCCAACAAAATAAAACTACCTCCCTTCAGAAAAACCCAGTGAATCCCATCTTTTCAAATAAGCATATTTAGTTGCTTTAACAACTTTAATTACTAAAAAAGAAAAGATCCAATTCAACACTGAGGAATGTTATGATTCTTTAAAAATGACTGGCTTTTATGAGATGAGATAATGTTGCATAACCAAGACCCGAAATTCGATTCTCATCTATGGTAACTCTGTTTCAATTTTGTAAAATCATTTTCATCGACAATTTGACAGAGAAAGGCAAAAGAAAATGATTGCATGTCTTCTAACAGCTGCGCTTTATGAGCAGAGAGTAAATGACAGAAGTATATTTGGATCAAAGTATGAATGTGTACTTAATTCTCTTTCAACACTCAATCTCAGCCCCATTTTTGATATAAGAATTAATTCTCATGAACACCAATCAGATCCAGAATTCTATGTGATTTACTGCTTTACATTTCCAAGTAAAAGTTGCCTATAAGAAGCATGGATGAGGTGAACCTACAGGAAAGTCATATCCAGGTGTCCTTTCTGGAAGAAAGTCATATCCAGGAGTCTCTCTTTTGCTGGTCATCAGTCCCCATGACCACAATCTTATTTTTCAAACACCATTTCACAATAGCAGAACAGAGCTCCTACCCAATGACAAGCCCTGTGGGGCAGAGAAGGAAGTTAGTACATAAATCCTTACTTCAATGTCCAACCTAGGAGGTACCTCTCCTTCTCACTTATATACCACTCTGTGCTGTTTTATGCATAAGTAAAATATCTTGTCCTCTCCAAAACCAGTATATCCCAAGGAAATGACAACGGGGATCACCAATTTTGAGTTTTTAAATACAATTTTGATTTATAAAACATATATACATATTTATCTATTTTACATATATGAAAGGCAGAGAGAAGGGTCGGAGGGAGGGATCCCATCCACTAGCTTACTCCTAAATGCCCACAACAGTCAGGCTAAACTAAACTCAGGAGCTAGAAATTCAATCTGGGCCTCCAAAACTACTTGAGCCATAATCTGCCCCCTCCCAGGATGCACATTAACTGGGAGCAGAGCTAGAACATAAACCCAGACAACTCTAATAGGGAATAGGGCATGCAGGCATCTCAAGTGGTGTCTCAACAGCTTAGCCAAATGCCCACTCTGTGCCCCAGTTCTAGATGCCGAGCATGGGGGCCAGTATTGAGGCATGGTAGATTAAATGACCACTTATGACACCAGCATCCCATATCGGAGCACAAGTTCAAGTCCCAGTTTCTCTGTTTTCAATCCATTTCCTTGCTAACGCACCTGGGAAGGCAGTAGAAGATGGCCCAAAGGCTTGGGCCTCTGCCAACCTTGTGGGAGACCTGGATGGAGTTCCAGGCTCCTGGATTCAGTCTGTTCCGTGTTGCAGCCCTAGCTGCTGTAGCCATTTGGGAGTGAACCAGCATAAGGAAGATATGTCTGTCTGTCTCTCTCTCTCTTTCTCTCTCCTCCTTCTTCAAATAAATAAATCTCTTAAAAAATAAAAAAAATTGCTGTATATGACTATTGTCCAAATATGCACCTACTTGTCAGGTTGCATTTCAACTTTCAGTTTTGATTCTCTGGTCATCACAGCTGTGAGTCCTATGCCAATTTTAGTCATGGTCCATCATGGCAGGATCCTTCTCAAACTTGTATTCACTCAGCAAATATTTATTTTGTACTTATGGTGCCAGAATTTTGATGATAAATATAATACCAACACTGTAGAACAAATGTAAGCTAACTTTTTTGTAAAGGGCCAAATAGCAAATATTTCATGCTTGTGGGGCATATCACTTCTCTCCCAGTGACTTATGTCTACCAGCATAGTAAGAAAGCAGACATAGAATATAAACAAGTGGTCCTTTCTGTTCTAATAAAACTTTATTTACTGGCAAGCGTCGCGGCTCAATAGGCTAATTCTCTGCCTGTGGCACCAGCACCCCGGGTTCTAGTCCCGTTTGGGATGCTGGATTCTGTCCCGGTTGCTCCTCTTCCAGTCCAGCTCTCTGCTGTGGTCCGGGAAGGCAGTGGAGGATGGCCCAAGTCCTTGGGCCCTGCATCCTCATGGGAGACCAGGAAAAGCACTTGGCTCCTGGCTTCAGATCAGCACGGTGCGCCGGCCGCAGCTGCCACTGGAGGGTGAACCAATGGTAAAGGAAGGCCTTTCTCTCTGTCTTTCTCACTGTCCACTCTGCCTGTCAAAAAAAGAAAAAAACTTTATTTACAAAAAATGTGGGGATTAATTTTGGTCTGCAGGCATAGTTCTTAACCCCTGTTCTAGCTGTTAAAGATCTAGTCCACTGCCATCCAATAAGAATATAACGTAGGGCACACATATGAGCCATATGCATGCCTTGAAGCTTTCCGGTAGGCACATTTTAAAAAGTACAAAGCATGTGTTTACATTCATTGACCTGATAGAGTGACTATGGCATCTTATTTTCGTCTTCTTTTCTAGTTCAAAATCAAAGTAGCTTAATGTAAGTGGAATACTCTTCTCCACAAGACATTCTTGTCCTGTTGTTTTTGAAAACAGATATTTAAAGAAAGATAGATTTTTTTTAAAAAGTAAAAAACAACAAATGAAATTAATTTGAATAGTTTATTTGACTCAATATATCTAAAACGCTATCAACACATAGCCAATATTTCTCAATTACAAATTAAATGATTTATCTTTTAGAGAATGATCCAACATGGGAAGCGAGATATACGGCAGACCCATAGAATGGCAGATGTCCTAAACAGCACTCTGGCCTCAGAATCAGCCCTTAAGGCATGCAGATCTGGTTGAAAAAAAAAAAAAAAAAAACTAAATGAAAGATCTCCACGAGTGAGATCCCAGTGGAAAGAACAGGCCATCAAAGAATGAGGTACCTTTCTCTGAAGGGAGGAGAGAACTTCCACTTTGACTACAACCTTGTCTAAATAGGAACAGAGTTGGTGAATTCAAAAGGCTTCCATAGCCTTGGCGACTCATGACAACAGCCTCGGGTGATTACTGATGCCATAAACAAGAGTGTCAATTTGTTAAGTCAACAACAGGAGTCACTGTGCACTTACTCCTCATGTAGGATCTCTTAATGTGCTGTACATTGAGATTTAATGCTATAACTAGTACTCCAACAGTATTTTTCACTTTATGTTTCTGTGTGGGTGCAAACTGTTGAAATCTTTACTTAATATATGCTAAACTGATCTTCTGTATATAAAGAGAATCGAAAATGAATCTTGATGTGAATGGAAGGGGAGAGGGAGAGGAAAAGGGGAGGGTTGTGGGTGGGAGGGAAGTTAATGGGGGGGAAGCCATTGCAATCCATAAGCTGTACTTTGGAAATTTATATTCATTAAATAAAAGTTAAAAAAAAAAAGAAATCTGGTGTGTTTTTACATGTACAGCATGTCTTCACTTATCCCAATCCAATCACATTTCAAGTGCTCACTAACCACCACACTGGCTAGTGACATTGTATCAGACAGCCCAAGTCTAATCAGATGAATCAACAAGTGGTTGATAGGATTAAGCATGAGGTGCTTAGAGTAAACAGGAAAGAGGAAAAGCCAACCTCGATGCTATACTGGCTTCTTCCTCATGGGAGAAATGAGTAGGCATTCCTTAGCTGAGAATAAGGAGAAAGTGAGCTCTAGACAGAAGCAAACCTGTGCAGAGAAACCCAGAGGGAGGGAAAGAGCAGCTTCTTAAAGGAATTTCAAGCAGCTCAGTGTGCACACAATCAGGGAGAGTGGTGCTGACCACAACACAGGCAGTGGCAGTGGGCACGGAGGGAAAGGAACTCGGTGAGGGAGATGTTTCGGAGACAGCGCTGATGGACTTGGAGGTTGAATGGACACAGGGGATGAGGAAGGAGGCCGAAAGGATGAGGTTGGGGCTTTCAGCTTATACAAAAATCAAGGGCAGAGTAGCCATTTGTTAAGGTGGGACTCTCCTGAGGAAAAGTGAAGGGTTTAACTGTTAAATTATCTTTGGAGCCTCAGGGAGAAGCACACAAGGATAATGGGAAACACGTGAGCAGCACCTGTGCACAGAACACACCCTCATGCTCAGGAAAGCCCTCAAGACAGTAATTGTCCTCAGGCTGCAATCAGAAGTCTCTCTCCCCTCCATTCAGCCTGTTTTTTCCTTAGTGGGTCTGCCACCACATCAAAGGTCTGAAAAGTCTGCTTCCATCTGCCTAGGATGCTGCTCTTTACTTAATTAGCTCCTGTTCGTTTTCAGGTCTAAATGCAAATGTCACTTCTCAGGGAGTCTCCCCAGTTCACCTCAAGATGAGGTCAATTCCCCTTGCTGTGCATGTTCCATATAATTTTCCTCAGTGGTGATTTGCACACTTTAATTTCACAACTATTTTGTGTATATTTAATGACTTTTTGCCTTGAAAATAAAATTAAGAACTCTGCCCATTCTTATTTCATACTATGATACTAGTCTCTGTCACTTACCCACCACCTAGTAGATGCTCAATAAGCATTTGTTGAATGAGTGAATATAATGTTACAAGTGCCTGTTGAAATCCAAAGTTATTTGGATAGAATCACAAACCCCAGTATACATCATTGCAATGGATTCCAGTATACAGCCATGAAGGCAATCAAGCTAGAAATATTAACCTTTATTTTTCCATAACTCAATTTTTTTTCAATCCTTCACGCACAGCTTCCGTGGCAGAAATTTAATCCCAGTTATTTTGGTTCCCAACATTGCTAGAGGCAATCTTTTCCTTACAGGGATAGAAGGACTGGGATAGGGAGAGGGAGAGAGGAAGAGGAATAGCCCTAATTTCCCATATTTTTTTCTAAATTTGGGATTATGCCAACCGGCTTCTCCCTTCATTTGAAGGCACAGGCTTTAAGAATCACTGATAGGAAGACTGACTCTCCCTGCCCCTGATTTTCTGCCCTGGAATACCCATTTCCTTAGGCAATGAGTGTATAAAAGCTCAGATGCATGCATGGAGGTAGGGGGTATAAAAGAGAAATAAAAGAACTACTGAGAAAAAATTGTTCTATCATTTTTTAAATGTCCTATCACATTAACACATTTAAAAATATATGAGATCACACATTAAATTAATATATTTCACATCAGAAAAGTTGACTGCAGCAAGGAATATGCACAACAGCAAGAAAGAGGAGGCCAAGAATATCAAGTACTTTGGAAGTAAGGCCTACCCACTGGGCAGAGCCACGTCCTGCACACTTCTGTGCCTCATTGGAGTGCAGCAGTCTGCTTGGAGTTTCTGAATTAAACAGCATCCTCAGTTAAGGAGGCATTAAGGGCCTGTTGGGGGACTGGGGCTGTGGCGTAGCAGGTAAAGCTGCCGCCTGCAGTGCCGGCATCCCACATGGGCACCAGTTCGAGTCCCAGCTTCTCTACTTCTGATCCAGCTTTCTGCTATGGCCTGGGAAAGCAGCAGAGGATGGCACAAGTCCTTGGGCCCCTGCACCCATGTGGGAGAACCAACAGATGGAAGACCTCTCTCTCTCTGCCTCTCCTTCTCTCTCTGTGTATCTGTGTAACTCTGACTTGCAAATAAATAAATTAAAAAAAAAAAAAGAGTGGAAGGGATCCAACTCCTTAAGCCATTATTTCTTTAAAAAAAAAAAAAAGTCTGTTGGATTGGGATTGCTGTGTCCACCTCTGGATCACTGCACCAGGGATATTGTGTCTATCTTATTCACTGCTGTATTGCCAACCCTGACCACCAACATATCAGCCCAGAATAAGGGTGGACAAATATTTACTGAATAAGTAAATATATGGAAGAGGAAAACGGCAGATGGAAATGGACAGAGCCAAAATTCCCCCATTATTCAAGTCCCAGCTCAAGTTTTAAGTCTTTCAACAGTTTTCACTTCTACCTCTGACCTTTCCCAAATACTTTATTTCTCTCAGAGCACTTATAAATAAACACTATACACAGTGGTTAAGGGTGCAGACATGGAACAAAATGCTATGTTTAAATACCGACTAAGGCTTTTACAGGCTGCAGGACCTGGGGAAACTACTTCAGCTCTCCGAGCTCTGCTTCCTTATCTACAAAATGAAGACAATTACATAATCAATTTCATTAGGATTGTAATAAGGATTAAATGAGGCAATAAATTTTAAAAAAATTAGGTCAGTATTCAGCATATATCAAGCATTCAAAAATTATTATATTTATCATTCTTCACTTTTATGATGATAGTTTTAAAACTAGTGCATTTATTGAACACATAGTATATTCTAGGCACTGTGGAAAGCACTAAACATGAGTTTTTAAAGTCAGGCCATAGTTGACCCTATGAGTTGATATTTTACCTCTCTACCCTATGAAATGAAGACTCAAGAGGGTTACATAAATTGTCTGAGGCCTCATAACTAGTAATTAGATTTATTGTCAGTTGAGCCCAGCCGATAATGCAGCAGCCCTGCACGTTGTCTCCACGGATGTACACATCTTACGTCTTGTACTAGCTTATAAATTTCATTCCAGGCAAGGATTTGATCTGATTTATCTTTGTATCCCCTGAAGCATCTAGCTTAATGCCTTGTATGCCAACGATGAGTAAATATTTATTAAGTGATTGAACACAGAGTAAAGGGACCCCAAAGTCAAACTTCATCAATGTCATAATTTCGTCCTGGCAATGACTCTGCTGAAGTTGCTCTCATGCATTTTGAAAGCAGAGAATTCTTTTCACGTTTAAGCAGCACCCACACTAACATCCACATTTCAAAGGGCAATATTCCTCTAACAGAAATGTCACATAAATAGGCCCTTTGTGCCACCAGGTCTAGCTGTATGTTGGCTTAGTTCATCAAATATGCTGTCTCCTAAAAGTTTGCATTTATTCCATGTCAGCAGCATGCCATCACAATTCATTAGTGCCCTCCACAGGCCTGAAAATTTTTAAAAATCACTTCTGCTCTTATACGAATCTGATTGTTGCACCACTGGACAAAATAAAGCGCTGAGCACTTGTGACATTTTAGCAATGAGGTGATGAATCACGAGCTCTGGAGGGAGAAGGACTGGAACAGGGGAGTGTGAACTTGCAGAAGGGTCACAAAACGTTAGAGCAACAGCTCTTAGAGTTTGGTCCATGGACTGTCCATGCCAGCATCATTGGGAACAGAAACTCTCAGCTCCTCTTAGACCTACAGAATCAGAAACTCCTATGTGAGACCCAACAATTTGTGACGGAAGGGAGAGATCCGAGATGACTGAATAAGGTATTGCACACTAACTTAAGCAGCTCTGGGATATGAAAAGAACAACAGAAGGATTGTGCTTCCAGAGGTCTGACTGACAGAAATCTTCAGCCAATGCGGTGGGACAAGAGGATATAGGACAGAGACACCACCACAGACAGCTGCACAGCATGGCAGCTGCTGCTGGCTGTAAACCACCCTCTTACCACACCGCGGTAGGAAGGAATTGCCCTGTGACCCCCCACTGGCAGTTTGAGCTGAGAGGGAATTCCACAGTCACTCACTGACTTTTACTTCAGCCTGGAGAGTTGACTGGGGTCTGAGTGACTGCTGGGCTTGGAGAAAGGCAGCCACCTTGCTTTCTACCTCTCTCCCACTCCTGCAGAGCACCATACTCAGCAGCCAAAAAAGTCCTGCAGTATACCTCTGTGCTCCTGCCAGCATCCAAGAGTCAGGGCAATGTGTGGAACAAAGGGCAGATCCCCTGCATCCTGCAACGGTGAGAGTTTTTGGGCATTAGTCCCAGAGCTCTGCTCACATACTCTACATGAGCAAAGGAGATTCACCTTAGCTAACACCAGAAGCAGCCCATAAAAACATCTGTTCCTACCATGGGAGATCTGAATGACTCCACTATACCCTGCAAGACCAGGACTGTAACAATTCACTCTAAATTTCTTGGTGCCACTAGAATCTATCTGGTGGACATAGGGAAGAACCTACCTGTATTCCACATCTCTGGACTCATACCCTGCAGAGTAAAATCTCCTGTATACCTTGTAGTCACCCTGTAGGACTGGAACAGGGTCCAGTTCACATCCCCTAGTCCTAGGACTAGAGATGTAAGTATTATAAGCCACAGTACCAGCTGGACTCTACTAACAAGGCCTGAGGGAGGATCGATCCATATCACACAGTCCTAGAGCTACATTAGTTGACGCCACAAATCCTGGCATCACTCAGGCTTGCCAGTAGGAAAAGAGGGCAGCCACCCCTGTCTCCCTTAGCACCAACAACAAGGCCTTGGCTATCACATTCGCCAGGGAGACTGACACTGAACTCTATGTGGACCACAGATACACACCCAAGGACACCCTTACTCATCTCAAAGCCACACTTCTATCCCTACAAATTGCAGCAGACTAGTCCAATAGTCACTTATGGACACAGCTGACATTGATTAAGACTTAAAGAAATCACTGAGACCACATATTAGGCAACCAATCAAGTCACAGCAAATTTAAAAAGAGTGAAATTGCCAGTGCCGCAGCTCACTAAGCTAATCCTCTGCCTGCAGCACCAGTACTCCGGGTTCTAGTCCCGGTTGCTCCTCTTCCAGTCCAGCTCTCTGCTGTGGCCCGGGAAGGCAGTGGAGGATGGCCCAACCTGCACCCGCATGGGAGACCAGGAAGAAGCACCTTGCTCCTGGCTTCGGATCGGCGCAGTGCGGGCCATAGCAGCCATTTGGGGAGTGAACCAACAGAAGGACGACCTTTCTCTCTGTCTCTCTCTCTCACTGTCTAACTCTGCCTGTCAAAAAAAAAAAAAAAAAAAAAAGACTGAAATTATACCATGTATCTTCTCCAAGCATAAAGGACTAAAACTAGAAATCAGCAAGAACAAAAGTCATAAATACTTGGAAATTAAACAACACACTACTGGATAATCAATGGGTCATTGAAGAAATTAAAAAGAAAATAAAAAACTTACTTGAACTAAATGAAAATGAAAACACAATGCATCAAAACCTGTGGGATACAGCAAGAGTAGTATTAAGAGGGAAGTTTATAACATTAAGTGCTTACATTAAAAAAAAAGAGAAATGTCTCAAATTAAAGATCAAATGATGTATCTTGAAGATTTAGGAAGGTAAGAACAAGCCAAACTAAAAATCAGCAGGAGGCAAGAAATAATAAGGATCAGAGCAGAAATAAATGAAACTGAAACTTAAAAAACAAAAAATGAACAGAACAAAAAATTGGTTTATTGAGAAGATAAACAAAATAGATAAACTTCTAACCAGACTAACAAGGAGAAAAAACTCAATTTTAATTTCTGTTTGACATTTCATATATAAATATAACATAATTTGTTTATTCATTGAAATATAAAGGATCATAAGAAACAACTAAGAAGAACTATATGCTAATACATGGCAAACTACAAAAAAATTGATAAATTCCTGGATTCCTTTAACCTACCAAGATTAAATCAAGATATAGACAATCTTTCTCTCTCTCTCTTTCTCTCTCTCTCTCCCTCTCTCTCTCTCACTCTGCCTTTCAAATAAAATAAAAGTAAATATTAAAAACTCAGAGGAGGGGTGTCGATGCGGTGGCATAACAGTTTAAACCACAGCCTGCAGTGCCACCATCTCATGTAGGTGCTTGTTCAAATCCCAGATGCTCCACTTCCAATCCAGCTTCCTGCTAATGCCTATGGGAAAACAGCAGAGGATGGCCCAAGTGCTTGTGTCCCTGCTATCGATGTGGGAGACAAAGAAGAAGCCCCTGACTTCTGGCTTTGGCCTGGCCCAGCCCCAACTGCTGTAGCCATTTTGGGAGTAACTCAGAGGATGGATTAAATCAGAGGATCTGTTTCTCCTTCTCTTTTGCTGTAACTCTGAATGAAAAAAAGTATAAAACAAATATTTTAAAAAAATGTGTAGGCTAGCTAAACAGACCCATAATAAGCAATCAAAAATTTTCCATCAAGGGAAAGTCCAGGACTTGATGGCTTTACTACTGAATTCCACAAAATATTCAAAGACAAAGTAACTCCAATATTCTTCAAATTATTACAAAATATTGAACAGAATAGAATTCTGCCCAAACTCTTTATGAGGCCAGCATTACTTTGATATGAAAACCAAACAAAGACATAATATGGAAAGAAAACTACAGACCTATATCCTTAAGGAACACAGATGCAAAGATTCTCAACAAAATACTAGCAAATTAAATCCAAAACCATGTAAAAAAAGATCATACATCACTATTAAGTGGGATTTATCCCAGAAACGCAAGGGTGGTTCACCATTGCGAATCAATAAATGTCATAAATCCCATCAATAAAATGAAGAGCAAAAACTATATGGTCATCTCAGTGGATGTAGAGAAAGCATTTGATGGGATTCAACAGCCATTCCTGATTAAAAAAAAAAAAAAACCTCCACAAATTATGTATAGAAGGAAATCCCTCAATATTATGAAGTCTATATTTCACAAACCAATAGCCAACATCATACTGAATGACAAAAAACTGAAAGCATTTCCCCTCAAATCTGGAGCAAGACAAGGACATCCACTTTCGTCACTGTTATTTTATTATAGTACTGGAAGTTTTGGCAAGAGCAATTAAGGAGGAGAAAGAAATCAAGGGCATCAAAATTGGAAAAGAACTTAAATTATCCATGTTTCAGATGACATGTTGTACATGGGAAAACGTAATACTCCATTAAAAAGTTGTTAGAATTGATAAACCAATTCAGTAAAGTTACAGGTTATGAAATAAACAAACAAATATGTAGCTTTTTTATATGCATAAAAATGAACTCATAGAAAGAGATATCAAGAAAGAAATCCCACTCACAATAACCACCAAAAATAATATATGAATAAATTTAACCAAAGAAGGGAAAGGTCTCTACAATGAAAGTTATCAAACATTGAAAAGGAGTCATCAAGGAAACAAAAAACTGGAAAGGTATTCCTTAATCTTGGATTAGAAAAATCAGTATCATAAAAATACCTATACCTCCTAAAGCAATTTACAGATACAATGTAATCCCTATCAAAATAATTGGCATTCTTTGCAGAATTAGAAAAAAAATCCTAAAATTCATATGGAATTTAGCCATATAGCCAAAGTTATCCTGAGTAAGAAAAACTAAGCCGGAGGCATCATAATACCTGAATTCCAATCATATTACAAAACTATAGAGATTAAAACATCTCGGTACTGGCATAGAAACAGATACATAGATGAAGGGACAGAATAGAGAGCCCAAAAATTAGTCTACATACATACAGCCAACAGATTTTTGATAAAAGTACTCAAACCATACAGTGGAGTAAGGATAATATTTTCAAAAAATGGTGCTGGCAAAAATGGATGTATATATGTAGAAGAATGAAATTAGGGGCTGGAGCTGTGGTGTAGTGGGTAAAGCCGCTGCCTGTAATGCTGGCATTCCATTTGGGCACCAGCTCGAGTCCCGGCTGCACCACTTCCAATCTAGCTCTCTGCTATGGCCTGGGAAAGCCATAGAGTATGGCCCAACTCCTTGGGCCCCTGCACCTGCGTGAGAGACCTGGAAGAAGCTCCTGTCTCCTGGCTTCAGATCTGCACAGATCTGGCCATGGCAGCCAACTGGGGAATGAACCAGCGGATGGAAGACCTCTCTCTCTCTGCCTCTCCTTCTCTCTGTGTGTAACTCTAACTTTCAAGTAAATAAATAAATCTTTAAAAAAAGAAAAAGAAGAATGAAATTAGATTCATAACTCTTACTATATAAAAAATCACCCCAAGATGAATCAAAGACCTAAATTTAAGACCTGAGACTATGAAGTTGCTGAGAGAAAATGTAAAGGAAACACTCCAAGACATTACGTAGGAGGCAACTTCTAGGACAAGACTACCAAAGCACAGGCAACAAAAGCAAAACTATACAAATGGGACTAATCTCAAACTCAGAAGCTTTTACACAGCAAAGGAGACAATCAATAGAATGAAGAGACATCCAACAGAATTGGAAAACATATTTGCAAACCACCTATACAACAAAGTATTAGTATCTTGAATATATCAGCAACTTAAAAAACTCAACAACAGAGAAACAATCAATCAGTTGAGAAATGGGCAAATGATTTCAATAGACAGTCCTTAAAACAAGAAATAAAAATGGCCAACAAATATATGAAAAAATGCTCAACATCACTAGCCATTAGGGAAATGTAAATCAAAACCACAATGAGGCTGGCACCGCGGCTCACTAGGCTAATCCTCCGCCTGTAGCGCCAGTACCCCAGGTCCTAGTCCCATTTGGGGTGCTGGATTCTGTCCAGGTTTCTTCTCTTCTAGTCCAGCTCTCTGCTGTGGACCGGGAAGGCAGTGAAGGATGGCCCAAGTGCTTGGGCCCTGCACCTGCTTGGGAGACCAGGAGGGGGCACCTGCCTCCTGGCTTCAGATCAGCGCAGCGCGCTGGCGGTACTGACCATTTAGGGGGTGAACCAATGGAAGGAAGACCTTTCTCTCTCTCTCTCTCTCACTGTCTAACTCTGCCTGTCAAAAAAAATTAAAAAAAAAAAACACACAATGAAATATCACCTCACGCCTGTCAGAATGGCTAAAATTCAAAACAGAGAGTAACAAATATTGGCAAGTTGTAGAGAAAGAGGGACATTTATACAGTGTTGGTGGGAACATAAATTAGCAGAGGTACTGTGGAAACAGTGTGGAGGTTTCTTAGAAGAGTAGAAATAGACTTGCCATATGAGTCAGCAATCCTACTACTGGGTATATCTCTCAAAGAGATACCAGCATCACCATGTTTATAGCAGCACCGTTCACAATAGCCAAAACTTGGAATCAACCAAGGTATCCATCATCAGATGAATGGGTAAAGCAAATATGGTATATATACACAATGGAATATTATTCAGCTATAAAAAATTATCCAACATGGGAAGTGGGATACACAGCAGACTCATAGAATGGCAGATGTCCTAAATGGCACTCTGCCTCAGAATCAGCCCTTAAAGCATTCGGATCTAGCTGAAAAGCCCATGAGAGCATTTCAGGCATGGAAAGCCAAGATACTCTGGCAAAAAAAAAAAAATGAAATGACCTAAATGAAAGATCTCTGCGAGTGAGATCCCAGTGGAAAGAACAGGCCATCAAAGAAGAAGGTACCTTTCTCTGAAGGGAGGAGAGAACTTCCACTTTGACTATGAACTTGTCTAAATATGATCAGAGGTGGTGAACGCAAAAGGCCTCCATAGCCTTGGCAACTCATGACAAGAGCCTAAGGTGATTACTGACACCATAAACTAGTGTCAATTTGTTAGGTCAACAACAGGAGTCACTGTGTACTTACTCCTCATGTAGGATCTCTGTCCTTAATATGCTGTACATTGTGATTTAATGCTATAACTAGTACTCAAACAGTATTTTTCACTTTGTGTTTCTGTATGGGTGCAAACTGTTGAAATCTTTACTTAATATATGCTAAGCTGATCTTCTGTATATAAAGAGAATTGAAAATGAATCTTGATGTGAATGGAAGAGGAGAGGGAGAGGAAAAGGGGAGGGTTGCAGGTGGGAGGGAAGTTATGAGGGGGGAAGCCATTGTAATCCATAAGCTGTACTTTGGAAATTTATATTCATTAAATGTCACTCCCCCTCTTCACGGAGGAACGACACAAGACCCTGCACTGTTCTTTTGTCTGCTCGGCCCTTCCCGGGTTTGCTGCTGGTTCTTCCCATGTTGGCTGCCGTCCCTCCTCCTCCGTGGAGGGGCGGGCCCCCCTCCCACTTTCCCCACTTCCGTGGGGGAGCGGCACACCGCCGGCCGGCTCTCTCGGGGGCTGCTCAGATATTATCCGGATGTTCCCCTTAGATGTTCCTGGTGCATGTTGTCTCTCTCCTCCTTTATAGTCCTCTTCCACCAATCCCAACTCTGCTACCCACATGCCGAGTACGCTGCTCTCCTCCAATCAGGAGCCGGATCAGCTCCTGCAGGTCATCACTCAAGTTGGTGAGAGGCAGCTGTGTAGAAGTTGTTTACTCCTCTCCCAGCGCCATATTGTGGGAGAGCAGATGCATAGAATAAGTCTTAATTCCAGTAACTTAGTCTAGTCCGAGTTGCTCCCCACAATTAAATAAAAGTTAAAAAAAGCAAATATGGTATATATACACAATGGAATATTATTCAGTTCCACCATTTGCAGCAAAATGGCTACAACAGGAGGACATAATGTTGAGTAAGATAAGCCAGACCCAGAAAGATAAATGCCACATTCTCCATTATATGTGGGAGCTAAAATTAACAAAAAAGTAAGAAATGTTGTTATGTAACAATATTGCTGCAAATATGGTTTTATAAAACTTTGTTTTATATCTTTGTGAAAACAATGGTTAAGAATGTTATTCTACTATAGTTTTAATGATTTGTGATTACTTTAATGTTTTCTATATATGGGTGAAATGATCACTTCCCATCCAATTGTTATTTACAGCCATTGTCTATATTACCACTTCACGAGAGTCTTTTGTTTTTTACTTGCTAAACTTCTTATTTGGTGAAGCATTAAGCCTTTTCACTACAATGTAATTTAAAATATCTTATCTGAAAACATAAAACAAAGACAGAAAGAAAAGGAGAGGAAAGAGGGTGAGAAGTGAAAAGGAGGAGGGAGGGAGGGAAGGAGGCAATATTACTATGTTCTTAGAATTGTATCTACAAATCACATTGTTCTAGTATTATTGGTTGAACTCTGTAATTAACACACAATTATTCTTAGATGTTTAAATTTTAACTGAAGTGATCCCTGTTAGGAATCTGGAAAGCATTATATGAGTGAAATAAGCCAGTCCCAAAGGGACAAATACCATATGTTCTCCCTGATCGGTGACAACTAACTGAGCACCAAAAAGGAAACCTGTTAAAGTGAAATGAACACTATGAGAAATGGTGACTTGATCAGCCCTTGCCCTGACTGTTAATGAACAACTTAACACGTTATCCCTCTTAGTATTTTTTTTTGTTTATTTGTTTTACTTAATACTTTTGGTTGAATACTGTAATCAATACACAGTTATTCTCAAGTGTTGAAAATTAACTGAAAAGTGATTGCTGTTAAATATAAGAGTGGGAGTAAGAGAGGGAAGAGATATGCAATTCGGGACATGCTCAAGCTGACTTACCTCAAACGGTAGAGTTAGAAATATACCAGGGGATTCCAATTCAATCCCATCAAGGTGGCATGTACCAATGCCATCTCACTAGTCCCGGTGATCAATTTCTGTTCACAATTGATCATAATGATAGGACCAAGAGCGAAAGGGAACACATAAACAAGAATAGTGTCTGCAAATACTAGAATAAAAAAGGGAGAGAATGATCCAAAATGGGAAGTGAGATACACAGCAGACCCATAGAATGGCAGATGTCCTAAACAGCACTCTGGCCTCAGAATCAGCCCTTAAGGCATGTGGATCTGGCTGAAAAGCCCATGAGAGTATTCCAGGCATGGAAAGCCAAGACACCCTGGCAAAAAAAAAAAAACAAAAAAAAACAAACAAACCCTACATGAAAGATCTCCACGAGTGAGATCCCAGTGAAAAGAATAGGTCATCAAAGAAGGAGGTACCTTTCTCTGAAGGGAGGAGAGAACTTCCACTTTGACTACGACCTTGTCTAAATAGGAACAGAGTTGGTGAACTCAAAAGGCTTCCATAGCCTTGGCAACTCATGACAAGAGCCTCGGGTGATTACTGATGCCATAAACAAGAGTGTCAATTTGTTAAGTCAACAACAGGAGTCACTGTGCACTTACTCCTCATGTAGGATCTCTGTCCTTAATATGCTGTACATTATGATTTAATGCTATAACTAGTACTCAAACAGTATTTTTCACTTTGTGTTTCTATGTGGGTGCAAACTGTTGAAATCTTTACTTAATATATGCTAAACTGATCTTCTGTATATAAAGAGAATCGAAAATGAATCTTGATGTGAATGGAAGGGGAGAGGGAGAGGGAAAGGGGAGGGTTGCGGGTGGGAGGGAAGTTATGGGGGGGAGCCATTGTAATCCATAAGCTGTACTTTGGAAATTTATATTCATTAAATAAAAGTTAAAAAAAGTAAAAGTAAAATACATATAGAAGAAATAGGTAAAAACATGAACAGGCATGTTTCAAAGGATGAAATTCAAATATCCAACAGACACATGAAAAAATGCTCAGGATCACTAGCCATCAGGGAAATATAAATAAAAGCCACAGTGAAGTTTCACCTCACCCCAGTTAGCATGGCTATCATCCAAAAAGTGAAAACACAATAAATGCTGGTGAGGATTTAGGGAAAACGGAACAGTGGCTTTTCTAGTTACCACTATTGAATTTTTATTTGGTAGAGGGTTTAAGCTTGTGATTATATAATAAACTGAAGGTATATGATTGTAAAAATTAAAAGAAGAAATAAGAAAGGAAAGATGAGGTAGGGTGGAAGCATGGACAGGAAAGAGGGTAGGGTGGGAAATATCATTATGCTTCTAAATCTATATATGTGATTACATGAAATGTATTCACCTTATATAATTTTTTTAATTAATTAAAAAAGATTGCATGATAATTCTGATGAACACTCAAGTCTGAGCACCACTGAGCTGGATAATAGACTTTCATAGTGTAGTCTCTTGTTGTACAGACACAAATTCTGAGATATATAATTTTTTGAGATCATAACAAATATTGAATAAAGACCAGAATGTCTAACTCCTGACTTAGAGTCAGGAGGGCTGGGAGAGGCGGGGCACACTATGTTCCAGGGGCCTACATGATGAATCCACTTAGCAGTTGTTCCAGGGTGAAGAATGGAGACAAAGGCTCTGACAATCTTTTCATGAAATGTTAGAAGTGTTGCAGTGAACTGAGTTAAGTTGCTGTTCTCTACTGCAAAATATGTAGAGGATGCAGTATTCAATGTTTCTCAAAATTTTAGACGACAAATTCTGTAATGATATGCATTTTAAAAAGGATTTCCCAGTAGTCATACAGGTTGCCTCGCATCCACAATATACTTTCTTTTTATTTATTTATTTATTGACAGGCAGAGTGGACAGTGAGAGAGAGAGAGACAGAAAGAAAGGTCTTCCTTTTGCTGTTGGTTCACCCTCCAATGGCCGCTGCGGCCGGGGCACTGTGCTGATCCGAAGGCAGGAGCCAGGTGCTTCTTTCTCCTGGTCTCCCATGGGGTGCAGGGCCCAAGCACTTGGGCCATCCTCCACTGCACTCCTGGGCCACAGCAGAGAGCTGGCCTGGAAGAGGGGCAACTGGGACAGAATCTGGCGCGCCGACCGGGACTAGAACCCAGTGTGCTGGCGCTGCAAGGTGGAGGATTAGCCTATTGAGCCATGGCACCAGCCCATACCCTAATTTCTTAAACTCCAAGTTATTATGCTCATATTGTAAGCTCCATCATTGCCTACCAATTCAGGTACAAGCGCTCTGGAATTCCCACAATAAGGCTTTTTTCCTTGTCTTATCTCTCATTATTTTTGTATCCTACAATCAAATAGACTGTTTTTTCTACAGATACATAGACTTACCACATCAATATTTGGAACTATTTACTTTTATTCCCTGCTTTGACATTATTTACCCTTCTCTAAAGACTTTTCTTTCATAAAGTCTTTGATTTCCCCCAAATAGTCATTATTTCCCCCTCCTTTTATGTCCGCAACATAAATGTGCATCCGTTTCTTGTAAATCTACTCCTAGTTGGAATCTACACAATCACTATTGATGTGTTCATCATGTCTGCTGTGCTGGAACACAGAAACTAGCACTGCTCCTATTTTTAATTTGTCAGTGGACCCTTTAACTGGATCCTTTCAGGACTGTGACCCATAAAATATTCTAAAATTCTCAGATTTTGTTAAGAATAAAAGAGAATCTGTTTCTTTCAGTTACCAAAACCATAGACTGCAGCTCCCATCTGGGGTCAGCTTATTTCTAAGATAAAAGAATACAACTGGCCTGCGCCACAGCTCAATAGGCTAATCCTCCGCCTGCGGCGCCGGCACACCAGATTCTAGTCCCAGTTGGGGCGCCAGTCTGTCCTAGTTGCCCCTCTTCCAGTCCAGCTCTCTGCTGTGGCCCAGGAGTGCAGTGGAGGATGGCCCAAGTGCTTGGGCCCTGCACCTGCATGGAAGACCAGGAGAAACACTTGGCTCCTGGCTATGGATCAGTGCGGTGCGCCAGGCGCGCCGGCTGCAGCAGCCATTGGGGGGTGAACCAACGGAAAAAGGAAGACCTTTCTCTCTGTCTCTCTCTCTCTGACCACTCTGCCTGTCAAAAATAAAAATAAAAAAAAAAAAAAAGAATACAACTAAGGCAGATCAACAAAATAACAAAGATTTTCTTCTTTTCTCTTTTTGCTTTTATCCTGTGTTGAAGAAATAACACATGTTTTTAGAAGCCTTGAATCAAAAGTAATCATTTTTGTTCTTAACACATTAGTTAACTTGCAGTTTTTATGATTTTCTATCCCCATGTTCTTTTCTCTTCAATAGAAATGCCTTTACTGGGAAAAGGGGGAGAGGATAAAAACAAAGTGTTAGTGGTGGGGAAAAAGCCAGAAAGCCTTCTTACATTCTTAAAAATTTCTAAAATACAAAATTCCTGCCAAAGTTTCAATTCCTCAGGAAGAAATGAAGACAGTCAAAATCCTATTTATGGACTTTTGAGAATGACTCTCTTCAGCCCCACCTGGAGAAGGAAACACATGGCTCTCACCTCCATTCAGAGCCCTAAGCAATCTGCTTTAGCAAGCTATAAGCACAAAGTTACAGTACAGTAAGCCTTGGAATGGGATAGTAGGTAGACACGACCATGGAAACAGTAGTGTTTAGGGTCAATTCTTTGTCACAGCTATGGGGAGTTCCAACAGAGAGGTTAAAATCCTCTGGTAATCTTGGAGTCTTGGATCCCATTTTCTTCATTTCTTTCAAAAAAGATGATTTTAAATAAAACCATTGACTTTGAGACTAGTGACATAACCAAAATATTTCTTGAAACAAAAGAAGCAAACTAGGCAGTTGCCTAGTTTGATCAGTTTATTCCATGAATATAAATGTTGAAATGCTACACTGTACACCATAAAAATGTTTTATATCATAATAAAAAATTCAAGTAAATTAATAAAAATTAGTCTTACAAAGACCACAATAAGGTTTCATCTTGCTGTGATAATACTGGTTATTATCAAAAGGACAAAAGATAACAAATGCCAGTAAGAATATAGAGAAAAGAGAACTCTGTATGGTATTGTTGAGAATGTAAACTGGTATAGCCATTGTGGAAAACAGTATACAGGAATGAAAAAACTAAAAGTAGAAATACCATATGATTCAGCAACCTCAGTAATGGGTACATGTCCAAGGGAAATGAAATCAGTCTGTTGAAGAGACATTTGCATTCCAGGTTTATTGCGGCACTGTTGGCAGCAATCAAGCTATAGATACAACCTAAGTATAATCTACTGCTGAATAACTGAAGAACATATGTTACACATACACAATGGAATACTATTCAGCCATAAAAGGGGTGGAATTTTGTCATTTACAATAACATGAATGTAACAGGAGGTCATTAAATGAAATGAGCCATACACAAAAGGCTCTCATGATCTCACTCTCATGTGAAAAAGAAAAAAGTTTATCTTACAGAAATGAAGAGTATAATAGTGGTTACCAGAGATGGAGGACAAAAGTGAGGAAGAGAGGATGAAAGGCTAATTAGCAGGTACTAAGTTATAGTTAGATAGGAATAAGAAAGTCAGCTGTTCTACTACACAGTAGAGAGACTATAGATAAGGATAAATTAATACATAATTTTTCTTTTAAAAAAACTAGAAGAAGGGATTTTGCACTTTGAAAGATGTTTTTACAACAAAAAAAATAATAAATGTTTGAGGGGATAGATATGTTGACCCTTTTTAGACATTATACAGCGTCCATGTATATCTAAATATGACATGGCTCCCCATAAGAATGTACAATTTTTATGTGTCAGATAAAAATGAAAACATAGGCACAATACTTTGGATTTCTACACTGAAAACAATTCCTCCATATCTATCAATTTACACATTTATGAGAGATCATCTGGGTTCTCTATTTCCCTTTTTTGTTCCTCCATTGGCCAGTGATTAACATCAATAGGCAGAAACTGACGGGCAAGTGTAAACGGACTGATGGCTAAGTCAGCAAACTCAGCTCATGGTGCAAGTGAAAAGAGCAGTCTACCAAGGATAACCCAACTGAGTCCTAATCTTTCAAAATTTTCTGACTCTGGGAGAATCTTCCCTTTACCTGCATGCCTTGGTTACTCTCTTCAGAAAATACGATTCATGTCCTATTTTGCTCACTGAGTATTGTGTCTGCTCTAAATTATATAATGGTATAATTCAATAGATGTTAAATGATGCTAACAGTTTGCATCATAGCCTTCAAAAGCACCTTGAGTGCTTAGGATGAGTCCAATAAATAAACCAAAATAAATTCGATCCTTAGGAGAACTGCTTAATGGAATAGCATCTGAGGCCCTCCCAAGTTAATTATTATCAATCAGGGTGAGTGTGGGAGATGATTTGCTTTTCTCAATTTCAATTTGAAGGATTGATTTTATGGCTTCTCAGGTCTCCTTCTTTGTTAAAATTCTACAAAATAAATGGAGAATCAATAAAAGAAAATCTGCTGTTGCTGAAGACTAGGTGACTCTTCCTTCCATCTTTCCATTTCTCCTGAAAGCAGTTTTGCTATCAAGATAAGTGCCCCTTATTCTGTTAGGATGAAAAATATAGATATACAGTTTTCCTTTTATAAGGAAAGGGTAACAATATTCATCGTCATAGCCTTTTACATATGCTGTGCACTATTCCGTAACATTGGGAAATTCCACATTCAAATATTAAAACAGAAGGCCAACGTGAAATGTACATTATTTCCATTTGTTCTTGGCTATGTGAAAAGCCATTTGATCTAGAATCTCTTTCCATTTACTGTGCCTAAAATTTGACTAATATGCCACCTTTGGAAACACTATAAAAAAGGTGATATTGCAAAAATCATATTTTATTATAATTTTATCTTATAATAATATGGAAAATATGTTCTGCTATACTACACAGTGGCTGGCTCAGTGATACAGACTAATGCCTCATTTATCCAGCCAACTGGGTAATGAACTAGACTCTATTGTGATTCGTCCTGATAACCGAGTCTTATTACCTATATATGCCCAAAGGTTTTATTGGCATTCGTTTTGATGGTAAGATTTCTCAAATGTATTACACAGTTTCCAGCCTCATTAAATATATACTGAAGCTATTAACCTGTTCTTAATGATGAAGTTAGCACATGGCTATCAGCCATTGTATGGGTACCAGCATGGCCAGTGGGGAGCCAGCAGGAGAAAATTCGCTTGCTGTTCTGTTCAGTGTTGCCAACTTGATCTGTTTTCTGAGTCATATCCAAACAGACTTTTTCAATTTTCAGTTCTCTTTCTCCAAGACTTTTTTTTTGTTTTTTTAAGTTCCTGCTTTCAATTTATAGAAAACCTAGTAACAAAGTCCTGTTACAACTATCTGCTAAATAGGTGACATTTCAATTTTCACAAATAAGCTCAAAGGAGGGACATGAGTAGGCATCATAAGAATGAAGAGGGGAGGGTTCTGCCAGGGACTGAACCTACTTTGGTTTATTTATTGGATTCATCTAAGTATCCAAATCGCAGGTGTTCCAGCAGCCTGGTTCCTCACAGGACCTAGGGTCTTTCATTTGACCACACACCCTTATTATTCTGCCTTGTAGTTTTATCTCATTATTTCATCCTGAGGGTGTGTCTACATTATAAAGTCCTTGAGGGTAGGAAATACATTTTACTGTTCACTAGCCTTGAGACACTGCTTAATACAGTGGTGAGTACATAAAAATGTTCATGAAATTTGGTTATGCCTTTCCCCAGAACCCTGGAGAAATCCACATTGAAATGTTAGTACTATATGATACTTAACATTCCTGACATTTGGCATGATTTTTGCCAAACATCTCATTCAATAGTGTTGACTGACTTGCCCTAGGCATTGCTGTAAAAAAATATAAAGATTGCTAGTTTAATTTGTGGGACTGTACTGGAAACCTGTCTTTGTTTCAGTTATTTATTCTCTTTTCCTAATTTACAATTCTTAGAGGTATTTTTTTAAGTTGGTGTAATTTGTAAGCAAAATCTCCAGTTCTATTCAGAAGCCAAATTGAAGCCTTCATTTTTTGAACTTTGCATGTTTAGTAGTTATTAATATTTTAAGCTGTGCAACAGTCAAATTTTTTGACCTGTCAACTGATCTTTTTCCTTTTATCAGAACAATCAAAAGAGTTCTGAGTAGAACATGGTTCTCAGAAACTAAATGTAAAGGCACATTATGTTAATTTAAATGACTCTGGCCCATGAATTTTTCATGTAATATTCTGTGTTATCTCGATTCTTCTCACCCTGCAAAAGTCACTTCAGGAAGTCATCTTTCCTTATGACATCAGTTTCCTCAGTGTCAGTTTCTTGATTCACCCAGGATGCGAAAAAACATGCTCTTTTGGACATATTACAAACATTTCTTGCTTCTGTCTATAATATGCTGGTTACTTGTGAGAGCACCCTCCAAATGTGCCATATGCCCGTGTCACT
This sequence comes from Oryctolagus cuniculus, assembly GCF_964237555.1. Lineage (NCBI taxonomy): Eukaryota > Metazoa > Chordata > Mammalia > Lagomorpha > Leporidae > Oryctolagus > Oryctolagus cuniculus. The sequence goes on from NC_091437.1 coordinate 143,352,675, forward strand.
TGCCTGTAGATTCTTAGAAAATGGGGTGATGCATGGAAAGCCAAGACACTCTGGCAAAAGATCTCTGCGAGGGAGATCCCAGTGGAAAGAACAGGTCTTCAAAGAAGGAGGTACCTTTCTCTGAAGGGAGGAGAGAACCTCCACTTTGACTATGACCTTGTCTAAACAAGATAAGAGTCGGAGAACTCAGAGGGCTTCCATAGCCTTGGAAACTCATGACCGGAGCATAGGGAGACTACTGATGCCATAGACAGGAGTGTCAATTGGTAAAGTCAACAACAGGAGTCACTGTGCACTTACTCCTCATGTAGGATCTCTGTCCTTAATGTGCTGTGTATTGAGATTTAATGCTATAACAAGTACTCAAACAATATATTTCACTTTGTGGTTTTTATGGGGGTGCAAACTGTTGAAATCTTTACTTAATGCATACTAAACTGATCCTCTGTAAAAAAAAAAAAAAAAAAAAAGAAATTATAAAACTCCCAACTTGACTCTCACTGGGATTAAACATGACAATAGGTCTGATCTGATTTCATCATCATTTAAAAAAAATCATCTATTATTTTTCACTTTATGTTTCTGTGTGAGAGCAAACTGTTGAAATCCTTACTTAATGTATACTAAGCTGATCTTCTGTATATTAAGATAATCGAAAATGAATCTTGATGTGAATGGAAGGGGAGAGGGAGTGGGAAAGGGGAGGGTAGTGGGTGGGAGGGACGGTATGTGGGGGAAGCCATTGGAATCCATAAATCGTACTTTGGAAATTTATATTCATTAAATAAAAGTTAAAAAAAAAATTAAAAAAAAAAGAAAATGGGGTGATCAATATAAATACAAAAAGCTAACACCAAGCTTAGGTTAGTGTTTTGCACCTGCAGAGAGACTTACAGAGTGGTACAACCTTATATGCATTACACAAAACCAAATCCTCCTAGGAATGGTGAAGTCTGCTCTGTTTCTAATCCTTTGTAATAATTCACTGGTTATCTACTTTAACATGACCTTCTTTCTCAAAGCTATCTTTTTAAAACATCATCTCACTTAGTTATGATAAAGCAGGTATAAAATTTACTCTTGGGCTCACCACAAACATTTTTCTTGGTGACATTCCTGAAAAGCCAGAAGGGCTACAGCCTCTCCTGATCTTTAAGCCACGTTCTCTGTAAGCAGCACATGGAAGTAGAACAGTATGGCCCCATGGTTGGATGGACACACAGTTAAATGTAAACCAATGCATTAAAGATTGATTAGAATTATGTACAATCTCATATGTGCACCTTTGAAAGAATTGACATCCCCGAAGATTTGAGACACTGCACTATGACCCTCTCAGGACCTTGTGTGCCTTTTTCCAATCATGTCTTTACTTCTGCCTTCCAGAGGTAACCACTGTCATGAACGTGGTTGTCTCTCTTATATTTTCTCTCTCTCTTCCCTTCTGTCAGGATCTCCCCCTCCGGGAACTGGCCAGGTTGCCGCAAAGGAAGAGTCAAGGAGACTGAGGAAGGTCGAGCTAAACACACTTTATTGATACTGTAGGCGACTAGGAGAAGAGATCGCTCAAGCCTACTCCTGCGGGCACTAGGCACTACAGACCAGGAGCTTCTCCCCGCGGGCACTAGGCACTACGGACCAGGGAGAGAGGCTGAGCAACCTCTGGTTTACAGCGTCTGAGGGTCCCCTTATATACAGTTTCTAGAGGCTAGCCCCGCCCGCATTCCGACCTCCCAGGGTCCCGTAGTCATGGCAACGACAATTTGTGGTTAGGCCATCTAGTTAGGCCATCCCTTTTCAAATCTTACCAGCTAGGGTGGTTACCTTTCTATTTTTCTTTCAAGCTGAGCTACTGCACAGTTACTTTATTTCAAACAGCACTACAGTTACTTTGTTTCAAATGGTGCTACAGTTACTTTCTCCATGAATGGTTCCCTAACACCTTCTCTTAGTCTCTCACTCACTCTCTTTCATATGAAACCTTTATAAGGTTTTGTAAATACTATTTTGTTTGATACTGCCTTTTTCAGTTATGTAAATGAAATTCTACAGGTTTTGCTTTAAGTTTATTACATTTCATATTATTAAGCTCCATCCATGTTGAATTTCATTCCTTTTAACTGTGGTATGGTATTCTCATCTATGAATATAGCACAAATTCAGAGTTCATTCAATTCTTGGGAAGCAGTTTGAGTAATTTCCCATTTTCTGCTAAAATAAATAATGTTGCATGAGCGATACTGTGTTTTTTTGGTATGTATGCACTAGAATTTTTTTTCTTTTTCTTTTTTTTTTTTAAACTTTTATTTAATGCATATAATTTTCCAAAGTACGACTTATTGGATTACAATGGCTTCCCCCCCATACCGTCCCTCCCACCCACAACCCTCCCCTTTCCCACTCCCTCTCCCCTTCCATTCACATCAAGATTCATTTTCGATTATCTTAATATACAGAAGATCAGCTTAGTATACATTAAGTATGGATTTCAACAGTTTGCTCCCACACGGAAACATAAAGTGAAAAATAATAGATGATTTTTTTAAATGATGATGAAATCAGAGAAGACCTATTGTCATGTTTAATCCCAGTGAGAGTCAAGTTGAGAATTGATAATTTCTTTTTTTTTTTTTAACAGAGGATCAGTTTAGTATGCATTAAGTAAGGATTTCAACAGTTTGCACCCCCATAGAAACACAAAGTGAAATATACTGTTTGAGTACTTGTTATAGCATTAAATCTCAATGCACAGCACATTAAGGATAGAGATCCTACACGAGGAGTAAGTGCACAGTGACTCCTGTTGTTGACTTTACCAATTGACACTCCTGTCTATGGCATCAGTAATCTCCCTATGCTCCAGTCATGAGTTTCCAAGGCTATGGAAGCCCTCTGAGTTCTCCGACTCTTATCTTGTTTAGACAAGGTCATAGTCAAAGTGGAGGTTCTCTCCTCCCTTCAGAGAAAGGTACCTCCTTCTTTGAAGACCTGTTCTTTCCACTGGGATCTCCCTCGCAGAGATCTTTTGCCAGAGTGTCTTGGCTTTCCATGCCTGAAATACTCTCATGGGCTTTTCAGCCAGATCCGAATGCCTTTAGGGCTGATTCTGAGGCCAGAGTGCTATTTAGGACATCTGCCATTCTATGAGTCTGCTGAGTATCTCACTTCCCATGTTGGATCACTCTCCCCTTTATTTACTCCATCAGTTAGCGTTAGCAGGTACTAGACTTGTCTATGTGCTCCCTTTGACTCCCAGTCCCTTCACCATGACCAACTGTGAACTGAAACTGATCACCTGGAACAGTGAGATGGCATTGGTACATGCCACCTCGATGGGATTGAATTGGAATCCCCTGGTATGCTTCCAACTCCACCACTTGGGGCAAGTCAGGCTGAGCATGTCCCAAATTATACATCTCTTCCCTCTCCCATTCCCACCACCATGTTCAACAGGGATCACATTTCAGTTAATTTTCAACACTTAAGAATAACTGTGCATCAATTACAGATCTAAACCAGTCATATTAAGTAGAACAGATAAAAAAAACTACTAAGAGGGATAATGTATTAAGTTGTTCATTAACAGTCAGGGCTATGCTGATCAAGCCACCATTTCCCATAGTGTCCACCTCACTCCAACAGGTTACCCTCTTGGTGTTCAGTCAGTCGTCACCGATCAGGGAGAACATATGGTATTTGTCCCTTTGGGACTGGCTTATTTCACTCAGCATGATGTGTTCCAGATTCCTCCATTTTGTTGCAAATGACTGGATTTCGTTGTTTCTTACTGCGGTATAGTATTCTAAAGAGTACATATCCCATAATTTCTTTATCCAGTCTATCGTTGATGGGCATTTAGGTTGGTTCCAGGTCTTAGCTATTGTGAATTGAGCTGCAATAAACATTAGGGTGCAGACCGCTTTTTTGTTTGCCAATTTAAATTCCTTTGGGTAAATTCCAAGGAGTGGGATGGCTGGGTCGAACGGTAGGGTTATCTTCAGGTTTCTGAGGAATCTCCAGACTGACTTCCATAGTGGCTTGACCAGCTTGCATTCCCACCAACAGTGGGTTAGTGTCCCTTTTTCCCCACATCCTCGCCAGCATCTGTTGTTGGTAGATTTCTGCATGTGAGCCAATCTAACCGGGGTGAGGTGAAACCTCATTGTATGCACTAGAATTTATCAAAGGCATCTCTTTAGGAGTAGAGCTGTGACTGTAGAAAATGTTCATCCACATCTATACCAGAGTATGACATATTACTTTCCAGTTGTGCTAGCTTATGTTCTTATCACAATTTCTGCTACCCATATTCACCCCATATTTGATATTAATCACATTTTAATTTTCCAGCAAACTGGTACACTTGAAATGATATCTTGATGAGGTTTGTTTTATTGTGTTTGTGAGACAGAGAGAGAGAATATGCTCTCATTTGCTGGTTCATTCCCCCAGATGCCTGTTATTGCTAGGGCTAGGCCAGGCTGAAGCTGGGAGTTAGCAATTCCATTCAGGTATCCAATAGGGGTGACAGGGACCCAATAGCTTGAGCACCTGCTGTCTCCCAAAGTACACATCAACATGAAACGAGTCAGGAGCACAGCCAGGAGTTGAACCCATGCACACTGATACAGGACACTAGTACCTACCTTAACAGGTGTCTTAAAGGCTAGATCAAACACATGCCCCATCACTGAAGTTTTAATTAGCATTTCCCCAGTTAATAATGAGGTTGTACATCTTATATTTATGGTTGTTTATATTTCCTTTTCTGTGAGATCTATATTTAAGTCGTTTATGCTTACTTTCATTGCATTATTTATCTTTTTGAACATAAATTGTTATCACTTACATGGTTTTCAAATAACTTCTTTCAAAATGGGGCTTTCTTTTCACTGACTATAAGGTGTTTTTATGCTATAAATGGCAGCTTTAACTATACTGTACATAACTATAATGAACAATTTCCCTGAGACTTTGTGTTTTGCTTAAGAAACAATTTTCCTCCAAATTAAACAGATTCTTCTAGAAATCTTGAAATATTGCCTTTCATGTTTACATTTTTAATCACTTAAAATTGTCATTTATGTTGTAAAATACAGAATCCATGTTTTAAAATTTTCCTAAGAAGTTTCAGTTGTCTAAGCACCGTGTGTTAAATAGCCCCTCCTCTCCGTGCTGACCTCTGATGCCTAGACAGACACTTAAGTTTCACCTATGTTGTGGGCCTGCCTGTTTCTGAGCTCTCAGTTTTGTTCACTTTTTGTATCCTTGCAGTCTAATAACTTTCCATAATTACAACATCTTTCAAATGGAGTTAAACCTGGTAGAGAAAGTCTCTCTCCTTAACTGAAAATGTTGTTCTTCAAAAATGTTTCAACTAACTTTTGTTTAGGCTATTAGTTTGAGATCTTGCTTATTTTTACTATAGGGTATTTATGGCTATAAATTTCCCTTTAAGCACCTCTTCAGTGAGAAATGCTTTAGATTCAAATACACAAATAGGAAACAGAAACATTCTTCTCACTGTAACCAAAAAAGAGGTAAAGTGACTGTATTGATATCATACAAAATAGATTTTAAAATAAAAATGGCTTCTATTGATTGGTTCTTTTGTCATCATAGAAAAATAGCCTATCTATCAAAGAGGATATGGCAATTATATACATATAAGCACTTAACAGAAGAATTCAGGAAAACATGAAGCAAACACCGACAGAATTGAACACAGAAATGGAACATTTAATAGTCTACTCTCAAAACGGATATAACATCCAGATAAAAGATCAGCAAAGAAATAGAAAATGTGAACAACACTATAAACCAACTGGAGCTCACACACATCCACAGAACACTCCACACAACAGCTGCAGTATTCACATTCCTATTAAATGTACATGGAACATTCTCCAAGATAGACCATATGTCAGGCCTTAGAAAAAGTAAACCTAAGAGCATTGAAGTCATATAATGTATGTTCTTACACCCGGATGGAATGAAACTGGAGGTCAATAACAGATGGAAATTAGGAAATTCACAAATATGCAAAAATTGAATAACAAGAAGTAACTAATGATCCAAAGAAGAAGTCATACAGGAAATTAGGAAATACATAGAAATGAATGAAACTCCTACAGAAACTGGAGTTCCCCATGCAAAAAATGAAGTGAACTCTCTGTCATATCATATGCAATAACAAATAAAAACTCAGAAAGAATAAAAAACAAAAAGTGCTAAGCAAATGATGTATAAACCTTCATGATTTTTGGATGAAGCAATGGTTCACAGATGCAACCCCAATAAAAGAAAAAATATAATAGCCCTCCCTTATCCACAGAGGATACTTTCTAAGACCCCAAGTGGATGCAAAAAAATTATTACTGACCTCAGCGATTTAATGCCTTTTGCACCCTAACTAAACATTTATCAAGCACTGCGTCCTTAACTTCCCCAGTCTGAGGTACAACCATGAAAATAGAGCGAATTTCCTTTTTTTCTTCACAATTTCAAGACTAAAAGATGCATTTTTATAGAGCCTAGCAATCTCAGCCTACAATTTTCTTTTTTTACTCAGTGGAGAACTTTCACCTTTTCAATTCCATGAAGCACTTTATGGCTCTTCCTTCACATATTCCCACTGCCAGCATCGCTGTTCTTATGCTTGGGGGTCAGTATTAAGTAAAATAAGGGTTTTGAACACTAGTGTTGCAATACTTTGGTGATTGTTTTCACAACCTAGACAGCTACTAAGTGACAAATGGTGGGCATTCTATATAGCATGGATGTGTTGGGCGACATGATGATTCACGTTCTGGGCAAGCTTGGGTTGGGTTGTATGAGATGTAATCATGCTATTGGCTCAGAATGGTGTGCAGTTTAATGGTGTGCAGTTTAAAACTTATCAATTGTTTATTTCTAGAAGTTTTCATTCAATACTTTATGACTATGGATGACCAGAGGAGGATAAGGGGGGCACTTCTAAAAAGACAAATTGAATTTCATTAAAATTCAATAATTTTGAGCTGTAATTGACAGCTCAATAAAGTAAGAGATTTATAGAATGGAAGTACTTATTTGCAAATCTCTACCTCTTACAAGTCTGGCATTCTGAATATATGTATAAAGAACTCTTTTAACTCAGTTATAAAAAGTCAAAGAACTTAATTTAAAAATGGACTAAGGATTTGAACAGGCATTTTTAACCAAAGAATTGGCCAATAAACACATGAAAAGATGCTCAAATTCATTTATCTATTGGAGAAATGAAAAACTACAATAAAATGCCTCTCCACATCCACAAGGATAGCCATCATTAAAAATACCAAAAAATAGCCAATGTTAGTGAGGATGTGAAGAACTCAAAACCCTTATGAAGCACTGGTGGGTTTGTAAACTGGTACAGATGTTTGGAAAATGTTTTGCCGTTTCTTCAAAAACTTAAACACAAAATACCTAGCAATGCTAATCCTAGATATATATTCAAGACAACTGGGTCATATAAGTATAAAAATAGGCACTATTTATATCCATATATGCCCTTATATAAATATATAGATAGGTATAAACATATGTCCACAAAAAATCCTGTATATTAATATTCTTAAAAGCATTATTCAGGACCCCCAAAAGTAGAAACAACCCAAATATCCATCAAGCAATGAATGGATTAACAAAATCATACAATAGAATATTATTTGACTATAAAAAATGAATGAAGGAAATTAGATGTTTAGTCTAGTGGTTGACACATCCCCCATCAGAGTTCGTGGGTTAGTTTCTCTATTCTCTCACCCGACTCCAGCTTCCTGCCAGTGCAGACTGTGGGAAGCAGTGATGGCTCAAATAATTGAGGTCCTGTTACCCACATGGGAAACCTGGATTGAGGAGTCCCAGGTTCCTGACTTCAGTCTAGCCTCGTTCCAGCTGTTGCAGATATCGGGGAGTGAAGGAGTTGATGGGAGCTGTCTTTCTGTGTCTGTCTGCCTGCCTCTCAAATGAATCATTTTTAAAAATTGAATAATGAAGGACTGATACAGGATACAATTGGATAAAGCTTAAAAACATTATGTTGAGACACCTGTGCCAAAGGCCAGATATTGTAGGAGTCCATTTATACAAATGTCCAGAATAGGTAAAGCTATAGTGACAGAAAACAGATTAGTTGACAAGGACTGAGGTGAGGAGAGATCGCTATAGCTACAAGGTTTCTTTCAAGGTGCTGAAAATCTCATGGAATTGGAGAATGATGATAATTGCATATACTTGTGAATATACTAAAGGCCACTGAATTGGCCACTTTAAAATGGTGAATGAATTGGTATGTAAATTGAATTTTAGTTCAAAGCTTAGGTTTTGACATCATTTCTGTGTTTGGTTTCTCTTTCATTAATGTCTGCTTTGATCCTCATTCTGCCAATATTTTTCTAATTACTTTCTAGAAATCTAGTTTATTGTTTGAGTCCAGATTATTTTCCAGTGCTAATATTTAAGACTATATATTTTCCTATAAATACTGCTTAAACTATTACCTATATGTCCTTATAATTACTTTTACTTATTATATAGTTTTGAGTATAATCTAATTTTCAGCATTATGAGTATTCTTTCACCTGTGTTGTTTTAAAATGTGGGGTTTTTTTTGTATTTTCATAATATAATTTCCATGAACTTTTGAGTAGAAATTACACGTATGGATTTCAAAGTGTGGGACATTTGTTTTTTAAATTATACAAGTTTCGTGTATTTCATATATACAGATTTCGGAACATAGTGATACCCACCCCCACTCTTTCTCCCACCCAAACTCCAACCCTTCTTCCTTCTCCCTCTCATATTCCCACTCTGTGTATGCCGCTTCCCGTGTTGAATAGTTCTCTCCCTTTTTTATTCTATCAGTTAGTATTTGCAGACACTAGTCTTGTTTATTTGATCCCTTTGACTCTTAGACCTATCAGTATGATCAATTGTGAACTGAATTAACACACAATTATTCTTAGGTGTTTAACTTTAACTGAAAAGTGATCTCTGCTAAACACAAGAGTGGGAATAAGAGAGGGAGGAGACGTACAACCCGGACATGCTCAAGCTGACCCGCCCCAAACGGCAGAGTCAGAAACGTGCATTTTTAAGCCTCCAATCCTAAAGTTTTCCCCCATTATCATTTATGCTTTTAATCCCATTGCCATTTTGTTGGACAATACAGTTTGTACAATATTGTTTCAGTCAGCTACTTGGTGTCAGAAGCACCTCTGAAGTCTGCATGTGGTTTCACACAGACAAAAAAAAAAAAAAAAAAAAAAAAAAAAAAAAAAAAAAAACTCTATTTGTCACACAAAATAATTGGTTAGCAGAGCTTCCTGGGTGACTTCCCTCCAAGCAACAACTCAGGGATCCTGGCAACACCGATCCTGTAACTCTGTCCCCCAGGGCCTCACAGAACAGCCAGCATCACTGGCAAGCTGATGTGCAGAGAGCAGAAGGATCATGTAGGATGTTGTAAGACGCACGGCCCACTGGGAGCGGCACAATCACTTTCACCTTTGACCAGAACCAAAATCCTATGTTCCCCTCCAGAAGTAAGGAGACTGTAAAATGTCATTTAGCTGTGGATATAGAAGAGGAAACCCCTTTAGGGGAAATCTAACTAGTCATCGCCACAGGTGCCCGTTCTTTGAACTCTGTTGAGTCCAATTTTGTGGCTTCACTACGGTAAATTTTCACACATCATTTTCGTTTCTCTGAAAATTATATCTATTTTCAAGTGTTAGATACAGTGTTCTATAAATGTCTATCAGATTCCATTCAAGCCTTGTACCCTCTTCACTGGTTTTGTTTTGTGGATGATCTAACAACTGACATGTGTGTTAAAATCTCTCACTTTGACAGTGAAATTGCCACTCTCGCTTTGTGGTACTATTAAGTTTTGTTGTATATGTTGAGGCTCTTTAGATGCATACAAGTTTAGTATTGTTACATCTTCCCAATACATCAAGCATTTTGTCATTTTTAATGGTCATCTTTAGCTCTAGTAATATTTCTTTCCTGAAAGTTTATTTTGTCAGATATTAATATAATCACATCAGTGAGCTGAAATCACATACATTTTCAAACAACCATGTAAGTTTATTAAAGGATAACTTTCCATTTGAGATTCTGTTGAGTACGATAGTAACAATCCTTTTGGTAATTTTAAATCTCATTATGTACACTTACATGTGGCTTTATATTTGTCATTAAAATGTTTCACTCAAGAGCACCAAATATTCACTCTTTCAAAATATCTGATAGCTATGATTTGCTAACAAACATGCAATCTGCCCCTGTCATCAGTTATGTAGAATGATACTGAGGTATGCCAACTTCACATCAAACACACATACACATAAAAACCTTAATTAATCAACTGATATCATGAATAATTAAACTGTTTCTGAAGTCAAAATTACATGGAAATAAAATTATGTTTAAATACTTGATCTGCTCTATAATATACAAAGTGGGTGTTGACAAAAACATCAAGTAAGTCATATTTTTCCAACAATGCTTGCTATGGACTTACACATGCTCTGCAAATATCAATAACTTCAGGGAATCCATTTATTTTATCACTTTTCTCTTTATTGCTTGCTCATGTTGACCTGTGTTTTCTTTGCAATTGCAACTACAGTGCCTAACTACAATAGCTTTAATCTCATACTTCTTTGAAGTATGAAAACCACTTGTCAGCACATTGGTAGGTGTTCAATAACTATTTGCTAAATTGAATTATGCTGCCTCTTTGTGATTACCAAACAAGAGTTTTACTATGACACAATCAAGAATTTTTTATGTGTCACACTGAGTTTGTTTCCAAGCTCTGTGTCTGGGATCTGCAGTCGCATGCACTTGAAATGTCTGTTGCAATTTCCTTCTTTATTATGTACTAATAATACAACCAAGAAGACTGCTCATTTCTAGGAAGTACAACAAAGTCAAGGACATTAAATTCTATCATTACCACTGAATATATATTTCTATGAAAAGGCTAATTCATTTTAAAAGCTGAGTGGATAGCTTGAAAGTAATTTACAGCTGATTAATATTCAGTGACCCCCCCAAAAATAATCCAACACAGAATATTTCCCAGATTTATAGAACTTTACACTGATTAAGGCTTGATTGCATGTTCATTTTGCATTTTCTTCCCAGTTCTTAGCTATTTTGGGTTATGAACTAGTCCATGGAATGTCACTGGGTATGTTGAGCTCTGTAATTCTGTTCTCCTTATTGAAATGATATATTTCTATGGCAAGACTGCCAGCTTGAGATAGTCTTTTGCCTGCTGAGCCGTTTGCAGTGATGGATGATACAAGGAATAGTAACACTTTCCAATTTGGCATCCTTTAGGCGTTAACTGGGTCTTTTATTCCACATCCTTTCAGTCGTACACTTATTTTTCTTTGAGCTCATTGACTCTGGACAAGAAAATGACACATTTCCTTAAGGAATTCCTCTTAGCTAGGAATTGATGTCAGTTTTTAAAGAAGAAGGAAATGACTCTTACAATCTGATGTTCCAGGTGGGCATTTGGCCTAGTAGTTAAGATGCCTGCATTCCATCTTCGGAGTGCCTGGGTTTGATACTTGGCTCTGGTCCCTGACACCAGCCTTCCTGATAACACGGATGCTGGGAGACAGGGGTCATGCTCAAGTAACTGGGTTCCTGCCACACACATGGGGGGGATAACTTGGATTGAGTTCCT